>NC_064619.1:710868291-712118291 GCF_023898315.1 Schistocerca nitens | reverse complement strand
TCGTACTTGAATCTGTGGTCTTAGTTTGTGTGGAGACATCACACTTAAGGGCTGATGAAAAAGAAGTAGCTTTGAATTTTCCTTTCCTCGTTTTAACCTCAAACTTTCTGCACCACACTCCTTGATCCCCAGAGCAGTTTACACATTTCAATGTGTAGAAGAATTGCCTGATTCTTCATTTGAGCCTCCACAATTGCCACACGAAGCCCTCTGAATTACATCCCATAGTGATATGGGCAGCATCATATTAGATTAGAAACAAACAGGCGAACCCTAACACGGATATAGCCTGCAAGGATTTGTTCAGGTAATTCCGGAGTACTAAACGTTAGATTGAATGTTGCCGATTTTTCCAATTTGCCATAGTTCTGAACTTCGGCCATGCCCATTCTCCACGTACCTCTGAGGGGTTCACCTCCATTAGATCGGCAGGTAACCACGCCCTTGCTAACGTTAATAGTATTGTGCAACTCAGACTCGATTGGGTAGTCACCTAAGGACTTACATCCCAGGAGCTTAGATATTTTGGTAAAATTAGCAGTTTCAACTAGAAGTGTTCCATTAAAATGTTGTTTGACACTTTTTAGAGACCCAGCGATATTTTCCAGTGCCATGTGAACATAGAAACGGTTCCCTCAGTTTGCTTGATTACAGTAAAAGTCTTATGCCCTGTTACTATAATTCTGAGACTTTTCGGGAGGACTGACCAACTGGGCTCTCTGTGATGAGTGGGTGTAGGTATTACCTGATGGTACATCCATCCTGTCAGTAGCAGTAGCTTGATGAGAACGTTCCATAGGGATTCCACGAGAAGCTGGAGAAACAACCATTAACCCAGGCAGAACCTACGGATTCGCTGTCGTTCCACAGACAGGAAGTCTTGTGGAGTACTGTTTGGACAAGTTTTCTGAAAATATGTCGAGCATCTAGTTCGAGAGTCCATACGTAATGGGAATGTTTCGAATCTTGTAGCTACGAACAAACTTGACCTTATCGACTGTGTCAGTACAGAGACAGGAATTAGTGATCTTAATATCATAGCAACGATGGTTGTCAATGTATACAAATCAATGGCAAGAAGACTAGGAGAATATTTTTGATAGAAAGAGCAGAGAAGCAGTTGTTAACATCCTGGTTAAGGGTGGATTTAACAGAAAACGTAAATACTTATTTAAGAAAATCATTAGAGCCATAGTTATTAATGTACACATCCAAAATTTTGCATGTGTAAAGAAAGAGCTGTATTTTAATGGAAAAATATAAAAGGCGCTGGATTCATATTTTGTCACAAATTTAAATTTTTAATTCTTGTTACTGTCTTTTATACAAAAAGCCATATTCAAATTCCAATCATGCAATGAATTTCAAAGTGTAATTGTAGTGTGCTAAGACAGTTATAAGACCACGTCATTACAAACATTAACTTATGGTATTATTAATGGTTTTATTTTGTATTACTGTATTTGTTTTATTTAATATTGTATTATTAATGATTATTAATTTTGCACATCCAAAACTAAGTTTTTTTTTTTTTTTTTTTTTTTTTTTTTACACAGAATCCTACAAAAATGAGAATGTAATCACAGGATATCGTATATTTTCGTTCCAATGAGACAGAAACATGTTTAGAAGACGTCCTGAAAATTTCATAGCATTAGCGCATATGCTTTGCACTATTGTGCAAAAAAAGTAAAACTGAGAAAATGGCCTTCAGAGATTTTCTTCTCATACCTCTACATATAATAAGCTTACCTCAATTTTAACATTCACCATACTGACACTCCTCATCCTCCAGGTATCTCTTCTCTCCCCTTGTAGTCTGCCTGGCCTGCGTTTATAGGCAAGACAGTGACCTGCCAGCTTTCTTGACACTGCTCTTACCTATGATATAAAATACGTCTGTTGTAAACACCCCTGCATCTATACCAAATCCTTTCAGCACGTAAATTCCACCAATATTGCCGTCATAAAAACATAAAACTCCATCATTGACAACCGTTTTTTGTACTTCAAGATCACAGAATTTCCTTTTGAGTATCTAATACAAAGTAAAGTACTGAGGCTTTCATTTGGATTCTGTGTCGTTCCATGAAGAGACTTCCACACTAAACCAGGATTTGCAAGAAAGCTGAATGTGGGCTTAGTTGCATTTACAAAAGGTTCTGGTAACGATTTTTATCGTGAATACGTCTCATTTCCTCTGCTGTACTTACATGTCATCTTTCAGACACAGATTATGCATTGGTGTTTGGTCAGTAGATAGTGTTTGGAAAAAACTCTTCCCACACAGAACGTCTCATTACCTCTAAATTCATTGTGTTTATCCTGAGTGCTCCTACCCACATAGTACGTTTAATTTGCCTCATATTGTTTGTGTTTTCCTGATAACTCTCCTGCAAAATAGCTGAAGAGAATCAATTACTTTCAGAGTAAATGTGCATTTTCCGGCTAGTGTTATTCCATCCGCAATCACTTCAAAACGTAAATAAAGCACGTTCATGAAACATATCAGCCGAAGCTATAGATGTCGGTCAAAGGAATTAAAATAAAGTAGCCTTTACACTCGCAAAAATTTCGTTGAAGCAAGCAGTTTCCCAAATGTTGGAAAAGGTGGTGGTGTCTATCATTGCAGAGTTAAACCGTTTAATATTTTACAGGGATTTGTAATTCTGCAATCACTATAAAATTCACACTCTGCATAGATCAATCTCTGTAGATTAAGAAAACAATGTTTTTTAAAACGGATTTTTGGACCCAAATCTATTACATCTCCGCTTGAACAATAAATGGACATAATTTATTTCCGGTATGATATGCGTCAGTTTAAATTAAATAATAAAAAATGGCGACGCAGGGAGCAGCTCACGAGGGTGGGGAGTGGAGGGCTGAGCGAGGTAAACCTACAAGGGCAACAGCATTCACAGTCACACACACACACACACACAGTCCCTCATTGTCTAAACTAAATAACGTTTCCATCAGAATTTATTGTCAAGTCAAGAGTTATGCCTGTAGGCTACTCAGTTTTGAACAGTTACATTTATCAGCGTCATTAAATGATCAACAAGCATTCAAATTTCAACTGATAACTGAGCTGCAACACAAACATTAATTACTTATGCAAGGCAGTCCTATTCCCTTAGAATGATGTCAATAATCACAACCGAAGAGTTTTATAATCACAAATTCAGAATTTTAACCAAACTCATGTTGCAGTAATCTTGCACCCAAAATGGCCTTATTAGTAACGGTCATGATTAGTTACTCAGACTTTAAACGACTGAAAATTTTAAATCAACTTCAGTTACAATACTTGACAGTGACAGTAATAAATACTTATAACCAAATGGCTCCCCCATGAACCATGGACCTTGCCATTGGTGGGGGGGCTTGTGTGCCTCAGTCATACAGATAGCCCTATGGTAGGTGCAACCAGAGTCGAGGGGTATCTGTTGAGAGGCCAGACAAACGTGTGGTTCCTGAAGAGAGGCAACAGCCTTTTCAGTAGTCGCAGAGGCAACAGTCTGGATAACTGACTGATCTGGCCTGGTAACATTAACCAAAACGGCCTTGCTGTGCTGGTGCTGTAAACGGCTGAAAGCAAGGGGAAACTACAGTCGTAATTTTTCCCAAGGGCATGCAGTTTTACTGTACGGTTAAATGATGATGGCGTCCTCTTGGGTAAAATATTTCGGAGGTGAAATGGTCTCCCACTCGAGTCTCTGGGAGGGGACTACTCAGGAGGACGCCATTGTCAGTAGAAACAAAACTGGCGTTCTACAGATCGGTGTGTGGAATGTCAGATCCCTTTAATCGTGCAGGTAGGTTAGAAAATTTAAAAAGAGGAATTTATAGGTTAGAGTTAGATATAGTGGGAATTAATGAAGTTGGGTGGAAGGAGGAAAAAGACTTCTGGTCAGGCGAATACAGGGTTACAAATACAAAATCTAATAGTAGTAATGCAGGAGTAGGTTTAATAATGAATAAAAAGTTGGAATGGGGATTAGCTGCTACGACCAGCATAGTGAACGCATTATTGTAGCCTAAATGGACACAGAACCCACACCCACCAGAATAGTACAAGTTTATATGCCAACTAGCTCCACAGATGATGAAGAAAGTGAAGAAATGTATGATGAGATAAATAAAATTATTCAGATAGTGAAAGGAGGCGAAAATTTAATAGTCATGTGGTACTGGAATTCGACAGTAGGAAAAGAAAGAGAACGAAAAGCTGTAGGTGAATATGGACTGGGGAAATGGAATGAAAGAGGAAGCCATCTGGTGCAATTCTGCACAGAGCATAACTTCATCATCGCTAACACTTAGTTTAACAATCATGAAAGAATGCCGTATATGTGGAAGTGACCTGGAGACACAGGAAGATTCCAGATTGATTATATAATGGTAAGACATTTCGGAACGATGTTTCAAATTGTAAGGCATACACAGGGGCAGATGTGGACTCTGACCATAATTTATTGGTTATGAACTTGTAATGTGACAACGTGCCATCTAGTGAATGCCAGGCATAGTCAAGGCTCAACGGTAGAGAAAGTGGATGCTTATGCCATCTGTGGCCCAGAATCGAAGGCAATGCGGATGTTCTTCCGACTGGTGGCAGGTAAATTAAAGAACGCTATGCAGGAGACTGTCTGGCTTGTGCTGGACTCTGACAGCGAATTAACAAAAGAATTAAACCAAACAATATTGTTACATGTAGTAAAAATATAAATGTAAAATTGCTTCTATATATGAAAATGACTGTAACTGAATATTGTAATGCTATGGTATGTTTAATTGTAAATAAAGAACTTGGCGTAATGTAAAATAATGTTTAGGAGTGGGCGGAATCCCCGACAATGAGAACAGTGTACAGGCTGGTGCGTAATATTGGTGGTAGAAGTAAGATGGCGTAGCTCTGAGGCAGAACAAGTGTTAAGTGGCGTAAAGGTGACTGCCGGTGTGTGCTACGGTAACGTTGCTAGCAGACCATTTAGAAAAGATCTTAAAACAGGTATGGACTTCGTTTATCGTATGGCTACAAGATAAATGGACACTAAGGCTTGTAAGACGCGGTATTTCGACGGAGATGGGCTGTGAGTGGCAAAATAGTACGGTTTCCCGCTCTGAGGTACATGGCACTGCATGGTGCAATGCTGTGTCAATTGCGACGAGTCGTTTGTGCCAACGGCGAGGTGTGAAGGGACCAGTAGCCGCATCCAACGGCGTATTGTGATCTCAATAACTGATGAGATCCATTGGTGAGCTCACTTCGGTAGCAACGAACTAGCAGTTATCTTACAAGAGTATAATTATGAACAGTGGTTGTTACAGCGACGCCATTACCATTACATTTATATTTTGTGAATCAGTTTGTGTAATAGTCAAACCAAGTTGTCTACAGTGTGTAAAGTTAGGAGGCAATAATAATTTTGTGGTTTAAATTGCATTCCACGAGTGTAATCAATTATTTAAAGGAGATAGCTCATTCTTATCCCATATGCAGTGATTTCTATGTGCTGCAACATCAGTGAAAAGTTATGGTGCGTGAGTATCGGCGTAGCTATATTAAAAGAGAAAATAGTCTGAATTAACGCCGAAACTGTCAGTAGACGGCGCTTCATGAAACGGATGGAAGATTCCAGGTACTGTGCAGGCTTAATTACTGTCCAGATAGATGTGGTGGCTTTTCAGTACATTGCCATGGTCAAAAATTACTCGGTTCCGTGCGAGCAGCGTTATTCTCAATTAGTGTTTTCAGTAACTATACTGACAAGCAGATCTGTATTGTTCTTTAATTAAGCGTTCAAGGAAATTGCTGCCATCACAGTACACACTGTGCCTTCAGCACAATGCAAGCTCAATAACATTAAACTCAGTAATTACAATTTGTGTAGTTTAAATTAACCTAAAACAAGTTCAAGTGTTTATCATGTGTGATTGTGTATTGTGAAACGATTTCAGGCTGTGGTATTGTTTTAAATGAATAATGTCCTCCTGCTAGGCAATATCAAACATACAGAATTAAGTGCACCATCTTCAGTCACTTCAAAGAGATTATCAGTGCTACTAATAATCAGATATAGACTTTAGTAAGTTTCTTACGCACCATTGTCATCATTTATTCCAAAACTTCCGTGTAGTTGTTGGATCACCATAAGGTGTCTATTCAAACCTATTAACGTGAGAGCCGCTTTCCGGAAGTCCGATGCCACATGGTCTAATAATAATAATACAGTAAATTCGGGTAGTGGCATCACAAACTGCAAATTAAAACTGGAGTAACTCCGAAAAGACATGAATTTAAGGATATGGACATGAATAAACTGAAAGAAATAGAGGATATAGAGCTACCGGTACAGATATCAAGCTCTCAGATGGAGATCAAGTCCTAAGCAAAGAAGAGAAAGCAGAAAGGTACAGGGAGTATATAGAGGGTCTATGAAAGGGAGATGTACTTGAGGCCAATTTTATGAAAATGGAGGAGGACGTAGATGAAGATGAGAAGAGAGACATGATACTGCGTGAATAATTTGACAAATCACTGAAAGACTTAAGTCGAAACAACGGCTCAGGAGTAGATAATTTTCCATTAGAGCTACTGATAGCCTTGGGAGAGCCACTCATGGCAAACTCTTGCATCTGGTGAGCAAGACGTATGAGACAGGCAAATGCCCTTAGACCTCGAGAAGAATATAATAATACCAGTTCCAAAGAAAACAGGTGCCGACATTGTGAAGTCACAGTTACAAAATACTAACATGAATCTTTTACAGAAGAATGGAAAAACTGTTAGAAGCCGACCTTGAGGAAGATCAGTTTAGATTCATGTGTAAGGTAGGAACAGGCGAGGCAAAACAGACCCTATGAATTATCTTAGAAGAATGTTAAGGAAAGGCAAGCCTACGTTTATAGCATTTGTGGACTTAGAGAAAGCTATTGACAATATTGACAGGAACACTCTTTCAAATTGTGCAGGTGGCAGGGGTAAAACACAGGGAGAGAAAGCCTATTCAGAATTTGTACAGAAAGCAGATTCCAGTTAGAATTGACGGACATCAGAGGGAAGCAGTGGTGGAGATAGGGGTGAGAGAGGGTTGTAGCCTATCCCCAGTGTTATCAATCTGTAAACAGAGCAAGCAGTAAAGGAAAGAAAAGAAAAATTTGGTGTAGGAATTAAAATCCAGGGAGAAGAAATAGAAACTTTGAGGTTTGTTGATGACATTGTGATTCTGCCGGACAAAGCAAAGAACTTGGAAGAACAGTTAACAGAATGGACAGTATCTTGAAAGGAGGATATAAGATGAACATCAACAAGAGAAAAACGAGGATAATGGGATGTAGTCGAATTAAATCAGGGGATACTGAGGGAATTACATTAGAAAATGAGACACTTGAAGTGGTAAATGACTTTTGCTATTTGGGAAGCAAAATAACTGATGCAGATCGAAGTACGGAGGATACAAAATGTTGTGGCGTAAGCACAAGCGGCGGAACGAAGAACGCAAGAGAAGAGAAGGCGGTGGAACGAAGTCGGCCAATGGCGCACTGATCAGGACCGCACCACGACAGGGGCGGCCTCTACAGGAGGAGAATATAAGAGCCGCTGCTGCCAGCCGCGGCCGCTCAGTATCGGCTCAGTATTCGGACAGGCCCAGTGGAGAAAGCTACGATAGCAGTTATTAGTGATCCACAAACTGTGTGTCAAACTTGCATGAACCTTGTATACAGCAAAGGACTCTGACTTACTTGCATGTCGTCCATGGCTTGCGACACCACTGTTACTTCAAAGTCAAGAGCTGTCAATCTGCTTTATTCAAATAAAACTACTAACGTTATTTGCTTGAATTTTTGTATAGCATTCCGAGAACGCGGCATCTCTTAGCCACCCTATACGCGACAAGTCCGTAGGACCCCACACAAAATGTAGACTGACAATGCCAAGAATAGCGTTTCTGAAGAAGAGAAATTTGTTAACATCGAGTATAGATTCAAGTATCAGGAAATCTTTCATGAAAGTATATTTACAGAGTGTAACCATATATCGAAGTGAAACATGGACGATAAACAGTTTAGAGAAGAAGAAAACATAGGCTTTTGAAATGTGGTGCTACAGAAGAATGCTGACGGTTAGATGGGTAGCCCTTGTAATTAACGGCAGCAATAAAAATTATGTGCACAAATAGGGTTAATAATAAGACAAGAAAATCTCTCTTAATGTAGTAAATACTAAAGTATAGAACAAATCTTAAATAACTCCAGCATTAAAAATCATGTTTCAGTTCCAAATAGTTAACCCTGAGAGCTACAAAATGTTACGCCCAAATGTAGATAATAGTAACACCAAAAACTCATTTGAAACTGTAGTAATTAATGACAGAAAATTTTAGCCGTTCATGCTAACAGACAATTTAACGTATCAAATTCATACCTCCAAAAAACTGACACTTGGCAGTTAGCCAATTATACAATACGGCAACGGAATAACGAAGCGACTACCCGCAAGGTGTAGGCAAACACTTTGACAGCACGACACCTTCACTGCACCCGCGGTGGGAAAGGCCAGAAAGGTGCAAAGGTAGATCTACAAAACACTAACGCTCCGCGTCAACGACCAATGACGGCCAAGATAACATAAATTACACAGAGACAACCCACGTAAGAACAGGTTACCACATGAGATGTTTTAAGATACAGAGCGGCCATAAACAAGCCCCAGAGATGATCGCACACAAGCGTCAGTGGCGGACACGAGAGCACGCGAGAAGTGGGGAGAGCTGCCAGAACGCACAAGACTGGCAGGTCCTAGTGAACTGCAAACAGTGCAGTCCGTCTAAACGATACAACGGTCGGCCGCCTAACGGTTGTAGTGAGCAGTCGTGGTCGAAATAAACCTGACGCCAAACATGATTAACTCATTCGGATGATATTAAATTAAATGACACTTGATTTAAAGATATTACGTATTCACTGTAATTTACCATTGCATGGTATGATTGAATTAATCACTGATAAATGCTCCAAACCAATGCAGCTAAGCTAGATATTTACTTCTGTCAGGGGGCCTTTTAAAGGAACTGACTGGCATTTAAACCTCGCTCTTTGAGCACCACGTAGTAATTAATTTAGACCCAGCAGGAATGGCCAACAAGGCACCCTGGTATTCATACTAACGGCCCACAGTTGCATTGCCGGAACAGACTCCGTCTCGTTTTCGTGACTCACACCGATAGCAGCGCACTAAGCGGCCAGTAAGCAACACACTGAATACGACACCGGATGAGTGAGGGTACTAACGTTTATACTGCTCTGCAGCACAGTTTTTACAATAGAGCGTCTATTTGGTGCAGTGGTTTCTGGGACCATTATCCCCTGAGAGCAATCACATATCTGCTGGTACCCATCAGCATTATCAACTGAGCAAATTTTAGACTGAAACAGAATTTTCTTTCAACAGTTTTATTTTTAAAATGATGAAAACAAATATTTAGATTTTGTAGGTGATCTATTAAACCACAAACTATTGAGTCAATAAGATAACTGCGAGAACATTTTTAATAGAATGGTGGAGCAGCTGCCAGAGCGTCACGAGTGCTGCCTAAAGTGCTTCTCAGAGAAGAAAGCCAACTACTCGCATTGAGGGTAGTCACTTGTTACAAGGCATGGTTTCTCTGCACCAGTCCTCTCCCTAGCAGCACATGGCTTCACCCACATACCGCCTCCCTATTTCAAATCAACTGCACATAGTTTGTAAATCCTTCATTGCTGGACTCTTTTACTTCAGAAATGTAAGCGATTAGCATAATAAATCCGAGAGATTTACGACCAGGAGTTCCCATGGACAATGGTCGTGTGAGTGAGCCACTGTGAGTGCCTCTTAGGCCAGAGTTCTTCAAAAGATTCTTTTAAAGCTGTGAAAGTCACAGGAGATCGTCAGAGAGTTTCAATAAAAGGTTATAGGTTGACCTAAAAGCGGAAGGGGACAACAGAACACCAGTATGTTTCTGTGAATAGTACGGGAAGCGAACTGCATTTACACGCCCAGACATCATGCCGCCAATCGTAAGGTAAGAGCCAGGACACTGATTACTTTTAGTTTGTTGACAGAAGACACAAGTACTGGGGAAGAAAATTCTGCAAGCTTTCGCTACATGCAGCAACAAAGAGCGGGATTTTCAGTTGTCACAGTGGCAACCCTGTAATTTTATGTATGTCAGTAGTGCATTTTGGGGCGAGCACACATTAGCGGCGGTTCGTGTCTCGTTCGAAAGTCTGTCTGCGGCGCACTGCTGCAGCGTCACGCTCCTTTCACTGTTTCTGAGTGACACTCGCGTTTGCGTCGTCTGTGCAGTGCGTAGCTGACACTTTACGAGCCTTTTTCGTGACTTTGTGACTGATTTCTATCGTTAGTTCTCTCTCAAACTGGGATCAAAACTCGAAGCCATCCAGTATATGTCGCTGTTGTGAGTTGAGCAGCCTTTGGGAGGCGATTTGCAAGTTATTACGCTGATTCAGAACAATCTTACCCTTCTACGCATATTGCGGTTTAAATTTTTTGATGAAAGTAATTGTAAAACAATCCAACTTCAACTTGAAAAATATTGATTGAGATGAAATGAATTAATTATTTTTGAAATGACTTTTCCTCAGTCTAGTTTCTATGAAGCGACCTATTTAATGAAAAACATCGTCAGGGAACTCTAGCTCACTGAACTGCAGTCTCAATATGGCGCTGTTTCCGATATAATAGAGGTGCCATTACACCTTCGTTTCTTTTAATTTGGAAAGTTAGCTGGATACTTTCAAATTATACGAACTGAATAAAATTTTATTTTGGGAATAACGAAACGTCACCTTCGTTGGCATTTAGAAGCATTAATAATTATCAATTTAACATTTGTAGTATTGTATTGGATTCTGCCTGAGCTCAGAATCTCTTGTTTCGTCGTTTGCATCTTCACGTGCGTGGCCGGCAGCTTGCAAAACGAAACCACCGCAGAAGCTCAGTCGACTCGCACACAATACAACAGGTACGGCAAAGAGTCATAAACAATTCAGTAGTAATAATAGAAATAATATTTTTATAAAAATTTAAATTAGTGACGAACACAATCGAACCCTTTTTGGTTTCATTCCTCAGAAAATTTCATTTTGTCCCTCAGGGGTAATTACCCCCATGTTGGGAATCTTAACTACCATAAAAATTGACAATAGCTACAAAATCACACCACATTTGTCATTCTTTAATTTCCTAAGGACCCTGGAACATACGAAACGGTACATCACAGAACTGTTTATTTACGATTCTGTTGTACGGTACAAATATATGCCGAATAATGATTTCCTTTACTAACAAAAACATTGTTAGCAAATACCAGAAGATATGACCCTTAGCGTAAAGACATTGTATGTCTACCCTACAAAGTCGAATTTTGTCCGCTACACTTCAGGCCAAATCATTGAATTTGGAACATGATTTCACCTACATTACTTAATGTACGAAATACGCCACCACAGCTGTAGCTTGAGATAAAACGCCACAGACGTGATAGTAAATCATCAAAAGCAATAGAACTGTTTCCCGATACAGAAGGAACCAGTTCTACACATGTTGCTAAATTTGAACCACAAACGGCAAGGAACATAAACACGTTTGTTTTTGTAGCAAAATTAACTAGATTTACAACATTATTCGTGCGTTAGAGAGACGAGTGATGTTTAAAGAGTAGGTGAATCGTTTGACTCCAAAAAATTGTTTAAGTGTCAAGGATAATATTTATGATAATAACAACAGACATCATGAGAAATATGGGTTTCACATGCTCGAAATACACGTTTATATTCCCTTGCGTTTAGCGGAGTAAGCTGCAAATATGTACGTACTTGAAAGTACATCTTCACAAATAAGTTGTAGCTGATGTTATTAGGTCAAATGGCTCTGAGCACTATGGCACTTAACATCTGAGGTCATCAGTCCTCTAGAACTTAGAACTACTTAAACCTAACTAACCTAAGGACATCACACACATCCATTCCCGAGGCAGGATTCGAACCTGCGACCGTAGCGGTCGCGCGGTTCCAGACTGAAGCGCCTAGAACCGCTCGGCCACACCGGCCGGCTTATGTTATTGAATTAACGTAATTCGGCTGGTTTCACATGAGTTTCACGATAACTCATGTCTTTAGGTAATTTACTAACGCAAGCAACGCACAATTATAGCAACAGTTTCGTTAATCGAGTAGAAAATAATTAAAAACCAACACTATCCTCAAGACGCCCCTGACTTGTCTGCTTTCTCACCGCTTGGAGCGCTAGTGCCGCTGCAGCCGTCATAAGTTAACAACTTTCACACCGGAGTGTCTCGTGGCTGTATTTAATAGACTGTGACGAGTATCAGGACGTAGAGGAATTATGGGCAGAGCCTAAACTCATTGTAAATCGCGCCACGGCAAGAACCTGTGGAGTGGATAAAGGGCAGAAGAAACACGGCACGGTTTAATTCTAAAATTGTTGATAAAACAGAGGCTGTTGCACCACCGCTTCAAAACAGAACGCGCAAATGATGACAGATAGTTAAATCGTGCGTCTGAAAGACCGATGTGCGAAACATACAACTACCACCATCACCTAGCGAAAGATCTTCCCGAGAACCCGAGAAAATTCTAGTCCCAAGTAAAATCTCTCGACGGGCCTAAGACATCTCCCCATTCACTTTGTGACCAGTCTAGTGTGGAAACGTTGCCACCACGTAAGTCAACGGAAGGAAAGCCGAAGCTTTCAACCTAGCTTTTAAGAAATCATTCACCAAAGAGGATCGTACAAACATATCGTCGTCTGACCGTCGCACAAGTTCCCGTATGGAGGTCCGAGTAATAGGCTTCAAAAAATGGCTCTGAGCACTATGGGACATAAATTCTAAGGTCATCAGTCCCCTAGAACTTAGAACTACTTAAACCTAACTAACCTCTGGACATTACGCATATCCATGCCCGATGCAGGATTCGAACCTGAGACCGTAGCGGTCGCGCGGTTCCAGGCTGTAGTGCCTGGAACCGCTCGGCCACTACGGCCGGCTAATAGGCTTCACTGATGTTCAGAAGCAACTGAAAGGGTTGAAAACAAAGAAGTCACAAGGTCTGAAAAGAGTCCCAGTTCGATTTTACACAGAGTTCCTACGGCATTTGCCCCTTACTTACCATGCATTTATCTCGAATTTCTCACCCAGCGCAAAGTCCTAAGCGACTGGAAACAAATGGAGGTGACTTCATTATATAAAAAGAGTGAAAGGACCCATAAAATTACAAATCAATATCCATAACATCCGTTTGCTACAGGATTCTTGAACGAATTCTCAGTCGAATATAATAAAATTACTTAAAACGGGGCCTCTTCTGTTCACGAAGTTAAAAACCATCGCAAGGGCAAAGGTCACGTTGCCCTTTTCTCATGTGATATACTGCAAACCATGGATGAGGGGCGACACACAGATTCCATATTCGTAGATTTCCGGAAACAAATTGCAAACTGCTAAAGAAGGTCCGGACATACAGAGAATGCGAGAATGGCTCGAAGGCTTCTTAAATAAGAGAACTCAGTATGTTGTCCTCGATGGCGAGTGCTCATCACAGACAAGGGCACCGTTTGGAGTGCGCGAGGGAAGCGGGATAGGACCGCTATTGTTATCTATATACATAAATTATTTGGCTGACAGTGTAGGCAGCAATCTCCGGTTGTTTGCTGATGATGCTGTGGTGTACGGTAAGCTGTCGTCGTTTAGTGACTGTATGAAGGTACAAGACGACCTAGACAAAATTTCCAGTTGGTGCCATGAATGGCAGCTTGCTCTAACTATAGAATAACGTAAGGAAATCCAGACGACTAGGAAAACAATCCCGTAGTGTTCGAATACAGCATTAGTAGTGGACTGCCTCACATAGTCGCGTCGATTGAATACCTAGAAGTAACATTGCAAATCTGAAATGGAACAAGAACGGAAGGACAATAGCAGGGAAGGCTAACGATCGAAATAGGTTTGTTGGGAGGATTTTAGTAAAGAGTGGTTCATTTGTAAAGGGGACCACGTAAAGGGGACCACGTACAGAACACTAGTACCACCCATTCTTCAGTACTGCTCAAGTATTTGGAATTCGCAACAGGTCGGATTAGAGGAATACATCGAAGCATTTTCGAGGTGAGCCGCTAGATTCATTACTGGTCATTTCGATTAACTGAAGTGCTTCTTGAACTCAAATGGGAACGCGACTGAGAAAATTTAGGGAAACGGATTTTGTAGCTGACTGCAGACCGATTCTACTGCCGCCAACGTACATTTCCCGTAAGGCTTATAAAGAGAAGATGAAGGAGGGCTTGTACACACGCATACGAGAGAGTGCCTTTTGTCCTTCGCACTATTTGCGAGTTGAATGGGAAAGGAAATGGCGAGTAGAGGTATACAAGGTACCCTCCGTCACTCACGATATCGCGACTTGTAGAGTATTTACTGCTTGTAGATGTTCGTAGTAGGCCTAACAGAGACCCAGGGCTGTACGCGGAAATAGTACGGTGCAATTAGAGCCAAAATTTAACATTCAAGGTAAAAGTCTCCCTCCAGCTCCAAATTCTTCCAAACAGTCCATATATTGTTTGGGTTGGGTGGGAGGAGTGGAGTAGTTGGTAAAGAAGTGCAATAAACAAAAATAATCTATATTAAACTACGAACAAAAATGGTCCCATGCATAATCTTCCTTTCGTATTTTTTTAGATTTTGTGGAATAAATACGTCATTATCGCTAAGGAAACTAATTATTTATACAGGATAGTGTTTTATAAAAGCAAATTGCGATTTTAGTGGCCGGTGGTATGTTAGTGATAAGCCCTTGAAGGAACGACAACCTCACCACCTCCTCAAGGGGCGCTACTTTTTAAGGGAAAAGAGGCTTCCTCAGGCCTAGGCCATATAAACCTGTGGTACGGAGAAACCCACTCTGAACTTTCTCTGGACAATGCCGCATCAAGAGTGAATATCTTTCCAACATTTTTAATGTTTAATTTTAAATTATAAAATTATTATCTGTATAATAATTATGATATATAATTATATCATTTTTAATCATCCTATCATTAGAACTGCTTTTTTTGGAGGTTTCTCTTTAGAAAATGTACGTATCTGGCTGGATATTGCAAAATATAATTTTCGAACTGCATAAACTGCGTTCATTAGTAATATTGAATAAATATGTAGAATGTTAAATGTAAAGTATTCATCAGTAATCAGTCCTCTTCAAACATAGCACCCTCCACATCTAGATCTTCGTGTACAATGTTCATGTCTCTGTCGTCACATCCTCGGCCTGAGAAATTACTGCATATACTTGAGCAGTTGAGACCGCGCTTTCTGCACTAGCAGTTACGGACGCATTCGTCTTTGCAAGAGCACACTATGAGGGACTGATTTGATTTGATTTGATTTTGACAGGGAAGCTAAAACATTTTAGGCCTAACCCGCCACTGCCCACACCGAAACCGAGTTTATGGTGTGGTATCGCTCCGTATGTATCTAGTGAAGCCATCCAATGCCCTTAAATAGTGCAAGGAGTCCCTTTTCCAGTTTTTTGTTAGACACAATTTCTTCAGGTCTAGTTGTCCTGAAGATTCTGTATCTTGTGCTCTCCAGTGCCACGCATTCGAAGATTACGTTTGATGCAGTTTCTTCACCCTCATCACAGATCCTACATTTAGGGTCTTCTTCCATTATACCCACTGTGTGTAGGTGTTTTTTGAAATTCCCATGGCTGGTCATCTGTCCAGTCAAGAGTTTGATCTCTTTCCTGTTCAATCGCAGGATTACAGACCTTCTTTTAAAACATGGCTTGGGCATCATTACTTTACCATGTTTTTGTTTATGGGCCTTGGTCCAATATTCTACGTCTGTTTCCTGAGCCAGTTCCGTAGTTCTAGTTTGATCATAGCCTTGGTGAGTGTCAGGACAGATTCCAATCCAATAAATGGAGTCGTTGCCACCGACCTGGCCAATCTGTCAGCTTGTTCATTGCAACAGATCCCTGAGTGGCCAGGGACCCACACTAGGTTAACCCTACTGCTTCCCCCCAGGTCCACCAGAGCCCTATCGTATTCTGCAACAATCTTAGATCTTGTTGCAGGAACTGCCAATGATTTCAGGGCTGCCTGGCTGTCTGAATAGATGTAGATGCTACGGTTATGTAGCACCTACACGTATTCTCCTCCACACATGCCCTGATTGCAGTAATTTCAGTTTGGAATACAGAGGAGACTTTTCCTAGAGAGATGATGCCCTCCAGTCTTGGCTGAACCCCGTACACCCCCACTGCAATGCCTTGGTGTGATTACGACCCATTGGTGAACCAAACAATGTCCCCCACCACGGTGTCGAACTGTTTTTTCCCACTGCTCCCTGCTTCCAATTATTAATTGTAAGGCTGGATGAAGCAGTTGGGAGTTATTATATAGTCGGCAGGCATTTCCCCAGCCATTCCTATGTTTACCGCACTCACTATGTCAGTGTACGTTTCTGCTATCCCGATGAGGTCCAGTTTTTGCCAATATGCCCCAGCTGCTGCCTCCATCTTGATCCAAAGGTGTAGTGGAGGCATGTCCAGCATGGCTTCCATCCCAGCGGTTGGTGTGCTGCCAATTCCGCCTGTTATGGCTAAGCAGGCCAGTCTCTGCACCTTAGCACGCTCCTTAGCTGCAACTCGCTTCTTCCACCACACTACGGCCCTATAGGAAATCCTAGGTCTAACCACTGTGATGTATATCCAGTGCATACATCTGGAGCTTGGGCCCCAGTTTTTACCACAAGCCCTTCTGGTATTCACTAGAGTACTTTTTGCCTTGGAGCAGGTACTCTTAATGTGAGGGGTCCATGTTAGTTTCTCATCTAAGGTTACCCCTAGATATTTCACTATGCCCTTCACAGATAGAGTTTCATTGAAGAGCCTTAGATTCCAACTTGAGTATTGGATATGCCCCTTTGTAAATGGAACCACAACAGTCTTAATAGGATTAACCCTCAGATCCTGTTTAATGCTCCACTTTTGCACAATCCTCCTTGTGCCATATTTCTAACTGTGTCAGTAAATTTGCCAATATTACTATGACAAGATCATGTGCGTATCCTTGCAGAAGCATTGTTTGGAATTTAGTTCCACAATGAGTTCGTTCACTACTAGATTCCACAATGAAGGGGACACAATTCCTCCTTGTGGGCAGCCTGTAGTGGTATTAATTACCGTCTTTTCATTCTTCATGTTACCCTCTACCTTCCTTGCACTAAGCAAGGCCCTGGTCCACCTACATATAGTGGTCCCTAGGTCATGCACCTCTGCTGCCCTTACCATGGAATCAAAGGTCGTGTTATTGAAGGACCCCTCGATATCCAGGATGATGCAGAGGGCTATTTCTTGGAAGTGAAGTGCTTTCTCCACCCTCCCAACGAGTTGGTGGAGAGCTGTCTCACATGATTTACCTGGTTGATATGCATGTTGGTTTGAATGTAGAGGGGACCTAATTAGCCTCCTCTCCCAAATGTATACATTAACCAGTTTTTTGCAGTGTTTTGAGAATGAAAGGGGACAGACTGATTGGTCTCATATCCTTGGCCTTGGTATGATCAGTCCTCTTGGCTTTGGAATCAAGACAACCTTCACTGCCCTCCAAGCATTGCGAATGATTCCTACTGCTAGGCTAACCCTGAATAACCTGTTTTAGGAGAGCTGGAAAAATTCCATCTGGGCCAGGTGCCTTGAATGGTTGGAATGTTCCCACCGCCCATTGGATTTTATTAAAGTCCACACACTCCTTGGCCGATTCCCAGTCATCTCTTCGAGTGCGTAAGAACCACTGTCTCTCTGGGACCACATTCTGGTCTGTGTTGTCCGGCAGCGCATATTGAGGAAAGTGAGCTTTGAGGAGCAGTTTCAGTATCTCGTGTGCTGTCTTTGTATATTCCCCATCCTCCTTACTCATTGTCCTCCTGGGTTGATTGGTACTCTACCGAGGATTCTGTGAAGTCTAGCTTGGGCAGCTATGCTCTCCACTTCCTCACAGAATGCCTTCCAGGATGTCTTCTTTACTTGCCTGATTTCAAGGTTGTAGTTGAAAAGGGCCTCACGATATATAGCCCATTGTCCTTTACATCTTGCAATGTTAAACAGCATTAGTACCTGTTTTCTTTGAATTTCCATGCTATTATTCCACCAAGGCACACTCCTATTTGTGCACTTCTTAGTGACTGTGCAGTTGTCCTGATATGAGGTCACTATGGCAGAGGTAACAGCCTCTGCTACTTCCTCAAACTCTACTGGATTCCTTATCGAGATTTTAATTTCCGATAAGCCTAAGTCAAGGTCCCTCCTATATGTCTCCCAGTCTGTTTTCCTGGGATTCCTATAGGTCATGACACTATTAGGGAAAGTAATTCCTTGGGAGCTGCAGGACGCATTGTTGTAATTGGTCTGAGGTGTTTGCCAATCTTCTTTCACTCGCACTCGATCGCATTCTTCTTCTCATTCAGCCACTGCTGCCAGTAAGCTTATGAAAGGAGGGGAAGGGGGGGCAGGGGGAATGCAGCCACTTTGACAAGGAATGTATTGACTGTTTTGCAACACCCTGCAAGTAACACTAGTAGTGAAAACAATCTAGATCTTCAGTGTTCTTGGCTCCAAACATCACAAGGAAGAAAATTCTGTCCAGCATCAGTCACTGCACTGGGGTCAGCTTTGGTATCGTTGAAGATTAGAAGTTTCGTACAAAGAGCGTTGTTGGCTTTGCACTTTTCATTTGTTGTAGACAGTTGATAGAGTGTTACATCCTGTGAAGGTGTATATTGCTAAGAGTACACCTTTCATATTCCCAATGCCTCGCTGAACGTCATAAGTAGTCTATAATTTTTCCTGATGATTGTCTTTCATTGGTACCACGATTTTCAATTTGTTCTCTTATAGAGTGTGGAAAGTCAACAAGACTAGTAAGCCCATGTCATCACCAAGCGAACAAGCTTCAACTCCTTTCTTCGCTTCATCGATCGCTATTGAACCATTAATATATTAGCATCAGGAGTGAGTCTTCTGCTTTCACTTCAGTGTTGGTGGTAGAACGTGATCTGGGTACGTGTTCCTCATCTTTTCTGTTTCCTTGCTTGTATCCATCAAATACAACAGTTGTTTGCCCATAACGAGTAATTATATTTTCTGTGTATAGCTCTCAAATCTATCAGAAGATAGCTGGGCGTTGCCAGACAACAGGATAAAGGAAGTGACTCCATCAATGATGTAGGACACTTTCTCTGAATCTGAGGTGATCGATGATTCATTTCAATCTGGAACCAATACAGTCAACATTGAAGATTTGCTTTCCTTCTTCATCAAGCCAGATTCGTCGAACAAGGATGAAGGATAAGCACATAATTCAACTTCAAATATTTCTTCAAGTCTCTCATCACTCTTTACTGTGCACACCCTCCGATGTAAGAGAGTGTTAGGGTTCACACATGCAGTGTTGTTGTTAATTGTCATAGACGTGGTTATAGAGGCTAGAAACTTAACAGCTGACGTTCTTTTCAAGTGTATCTCATTGAATATTTTGTTCTCAATCTGTTTCAAGGCTAGTATTCCAATTTCAAACGCTTAATCACAGTTTACGTTTTCATCTGCTTCAAACCTTGCTGACAAGGAAGAGAGTTCGTGTGTTTCAGAAAACAGATTGTGTTCTTCAAACCAAGAAATAAAAGTTTGCAAGTCCTTGCAGCTTCTTTTCTTCCTTGCCTCTCGTATCTCAACGTGCTGCTCTGAAGAGACGCTGCACACACCTGCGTATTCTTCCATTGCTTCACACACCTGAGGACAAACTGGCATGGAGTTGATTCAAGTTGCAATAGTTGCCGCTGTTATTCCTCTGCCTCCAGTCAATACACCAATGCTACTCAAGGATGTCATCGAAACCTGTTCAACGGTAATGTCACCCCAGACTCCAGACCAAAGCTTTTCAGAACGTCGGATGGTCAAATAACCACAATTAACGAACAAATGGTTTCTGGGCTCATTGAGTTGAGAAGTTCCAGCGAATCTTGTAGGTAAACTTGTGCAGATTTAGCGTAGTTTAAGTGACCAGAAGCATGTAAAATGGGGAGCGTTTGATGTACACAGTGAAGGTGGAGGAGAAAGTCCCCAGTCGTCTCAGCTCTAATAAGCGTTCGAACAAGTTCGACCATTTCTGTGAAGTGAATCCACAGTCTTTTTGTTCGTTCTTATTCTTCTGAACGTTGAAGTTGTTTTTCCAAAATTTCTACAAAACTGTTCACTGCAGCTGCCTTCGTAAATTCTTCAGAAGATGTTTTACTATGCTTGAAAGTTGAATAGAGAAAATTAAGCTAATCTTTAACCAACGAAAGGGAGCTTCAATAGTTTTCAAAACTATAGCAATCAGTGCCTCTTCGACCAGGCAGAGAGCATGAATAACCTTAGTGTCAGCTTTCACGTTCTTCATTTGTTGAACACTGTTTTTGGTATAGACAGGAATGTACAACTCCTCCAAATCATTTCCTACCATGATGAATCCAAAGACAGAAAGGACATTAACAAGTGAGAACCTCCTTGTCGAATGAAAAGTGACTTCAAAAGGCTGTCATCATGTGCTGTTCCTACTACTTCACGAGCTTTAGCTTACAAAGGCTGATCAAAAGTAACCACTGTTATTCTTTGTCCATTGCTGGTCCCTTTTTGTGGCAGCTTGAAGAGCAGCCGTCTAAATTGTTGACCGATGTGAAGGAGCCAAGTTGATGAATGTAAGAGGGACTACAGGGAAGTTTGGAACTCTCTCGTCGCTTACACCATTTCCATGCAGCCACTACAGTTAGATTTACATTCTTCTGGGCCTTCCAACCAGGTACCATTCAATCAAAACAAATTAAGTGTTCGGCCATGTTCATATGACAGTGGTTTCATTTTCGGCGAAGCCATTTTCGCAGCAATTATTTTACAATCGCTAGAAGTACTTGGGGTTCTGTAAGTTTCCAAATCAAACAGGCCTCGTTTTTCAACAGCATGAAGAGCAGTAACATACTTTCGAGGTACATTGTCCTCTGCCTGGATAGCGGTTTTAGGTGTTACGCAAGAAGTTGCACCCACGACATGAAATGTGTCATGGCCACCCACAGTGCGAATATTGTAGTCCGCATTATCGGAAACAAATTGCACGTATCCGTTATCAATGTTTATATATAGGTGTATTAGAGTACGTGTTCCTAATTATCTGATTTCATAGCGAACATGAACATAAAGATTACTTACTTTCACAAAAGCCAGTGCTCATTACTCAGATTTTAGATGCTTTTGTCTCAGCTCTTATTCTAACCACACAAGCAATGAATGACTAAAGGTAGTTTGTTATGGATTATATGTGACAGAATGACTTTCATGGAATTTTTATTCTTAGTTTGGGGTATCAAAATACATGAAATTGCTTTTCTTCGAAGGTGTAGAAAGACCGGTTCCATAATTACAGAACTGAAACCGAAAGTTAAATTTCCTGCCTCCGGTATGAATTTTTTTTTTTCCAAGCATGTTCTCTGCATTCGTATTTCTGATTTCCCCACAGATTCTCAGTCAGAATTAGAATAGAATGGTAGTAGCTACACATACATGTCATATTTATAAACTTATTTGAAATATTCATTGTATTTAATTATAATAATTTCATAGAAAGGAAATACTTAGTATGTACTACACTGCAGTGCCCATTAGCCAGAGTACTGCATTTCTCCTCATTCTCGGATAAGAAATGTCGTTAGTGTAAAGTAAAAACGTCACTGAAATCGCGAGGCGCGTTGTGTTTTAGGAAGGCGATAGGCGCAGAGCAAACCAGTCGGTGGATGTCCGTATCTTCCTTGTCGCAGGTCTGGCACAACGACGTTGTTGCGAGATGCGTGTTGTGCTGGCGTTACGGTGTCGGGTACTTGTAGTTCACACGATAAGGCCATGTAGTCCGCGCCGACGTCGATAAATTGGGGACTGTATTCAAATCACAGTCAACTGTAGGAGATTTGCTTTCGACCACGATCCGTCGCTGCCGGAACATGAGTGTACAATGCGCATTCCGAGAGAGAGAGAGAGAGAGAGAGAGAGAGAGAGAGAAGACAGAGAGAGAGAGAGAGAGAGAGAGAAAGAGAGAGAGCCTGAACCATATTGTGAGGTGCAGCTGTTGTGCGACGATGTAGAATTCCGTAGGAGTAGCAAGTGGCGGAGGAGACTGTTTAAGAGTTGACGGCAGCGGCTTATACAGTGGAAGGTGGCGATTGGGAGACGCCAATGAGTGCAGCTCCCGGCAGATTCGCGACGTGGTCTGCAGCTGCTGGCTGGCGAACCTCGGTGGAGTCCTGGCCGCTCGCAGCCTACTGTGTCTGTTGGCAGCGGCAAGTGACAAGCGGCGCCGCTAAGGGACTGGGCAATGGCGGTGGTAAAAAGACATGTTACTACATGATGCAGCACTTCTATATTCTACAAATAGTTGTCTTTAGAAACAGCTACTAATTTCAGAAAAATGCCCTGAAGTCACAATCCTTGTGTCGTGAAGAGCTTGTTCCAGCCACTGTTCTCAGTGGATAATGCTTTGACCAGTAAGTAGTCATATGCAACGCCCCAGTAGACTGGAGTTCGCTAACAGTACACACGTTGTTTGACTCTTTGTGCAATGCTCTTCGCGAGACGCTACAGAGGCGCGCCACAAAGAGAACTTCACTCACACGATTCAGAGTATAGGCTTTATAGGATTTGCAGTTGGCAAATTGCTTACCTCCTTTTCATTGTTTTAAAGGAAACTAATGGAGACTTTGGACTGGGAATTTGAGGATCTCCTTTTAAAGCACTAAATGTTCTTGTGGCTGCATCGAAATCTGATGAAACTACCGTCCGACCAAATCGATACATTTGACAGAGGTTTCTTCCGCAGGGTGGGAATATATTGTATTATAGTTAGATTCCTGGGGTGATAAGAATGAAAGAACAATTTTGAGTTCTGCACTTGAGTATATGGAACTTGTTCATCTGGAGATCCCAGTACCTTGATGCGTTGGACTCAGATGGCTTTCGAAGTTTGACCAACTTTGTGAGAACATTTTCATACTGTATCTAATACTGCTGAATGACTATGATGTACATCTCCACTTGAGAAGCAATATTATCAAGCTCAGTCACTACCACATAATCAGTTTCATTCACCAAGGATCGCCAATGTACTGAAATATGCGTGGTACATATCATTATACCTACAAGGTTGACTACCACAATTTGACACCCCTGCTTAATTTTGTATAATATTCGCTGCTTGTTCAGTGTATCAGGTGAAGAAATTTCATTCATGTTACGTTTCTCGCGTAACGATACGTTACGTTTTATACATTTCTTTACAGATTGTCATTATTGTAATGGTTTTTTAACATAACATTTTATTTTCAAGTAACAAAATAAATGTTTGTGAAATTGTCGACTAAAAACAAAGAAATAACTGAACTTAAAATTTAAATTAGAATTTGAAACATAAAAAATAAAAATAAAAAGAAATAAACAGAATGATAATGGACGTTTTGGTTTTTAAGTAGGTGTCTTGAAAATATTTCGACAGAGCATTATTTACAACTTATTTTCAAAAATGGCATTTCAGGGACGACCTTCATTACATGTGGATAGATGGGGTGTGAGAGATTCTGTACTTTATGTTGCAACGAAAGCCTTCATTTTGCAGTATCAACAAGGTATTCTTGTGGTAAGGTAATTTCCAAAACTTCAAATTATAACAAAAATTGATTATACCGGCTTCAAGTATGTTAATTACATTTCAACAATTATATGAACACATTTCTTTTATATTTTGTGGTCTTGAAGATATTCCCTCTAATCCTAAAATGACTCTTTACCTTTTGGGTTTGTTTATACCCCTTAAAAGTGAAAATGGCTCAAAATGAGACAACAACTACACCATTATTTGCACTCTATGTATCCATCAAATTTCATCAAAAATCTCAGAATGTTCCCTTGTGAGTATTTCTGCTGCTGAAGAGAGTAAACAATGTTCTTACTATTTCAAGTCTCATCTGACATCAAAGTCATTCTAACAGTACAGAAAACCCCCTCAGACCAATTAATTTCCACAAACTTGTCAAGTATCACAACACTGTTTTCACATTTAACACATCTGGAAAAGACATTCTAGCTATGCAAAAATTACAGTCTTTATGCTGAGTATAATAATGCTTAAGTCAAATATTACTCTGTTATTTACCACACATATTCATCATACTGGTACCTAAGAAATGACAGTTAACTCTGGAATAGACTCTTTCCATGCCTAATAACAAGTGCTATAAGAAAAATAGCATAGTAAACCTTATAAATTAGGTGTAAAAGACGTAAATTATAATATCACGATACAGTTCTAGGCATGGAGTGAAAGAAATTAGGTATTCTCGGCGTACTCTTGGTGTAACAGACTATTTTTCAGCACCATTTTAGGAGAGGCGACGATAACGTGTCTTAGGAAACATAAATCGATGGCAGCTATTGCACATGACTGGATATAGTCGGGGATAGTTATGAAAAAAACTTTGGAAATCGGAATTATGGCTCCATAAAATCTTTGTAAGAGGGACTAAGGCTCTCTAGATGAAGTATTTAATTTGAATCCAGTGTTCTTGCAAAGTGTACGAAGTCACTTTAGTCAGCTGAAGTGCCAGTAATCTTAGTGTCGTTGTAACTGCCGTCTGCTTCACATCTGCTGTGTAGCAAGCTACTTAAATTTAAGTATTAACTGAGTTTTTCCTACGTGTCACTTCTTTTCCATGTGTTTCTGCTTGTAGGAAGTTTTAATTTTCGTGTACTAGTAATAGTGTTCCATAGATCCAGACAGAGTTAGTGCGTATTTTCATTGTTTCCAACAAGAAGTGTCTAGTAACCACAGTTTAGTCAGCTATCAGCCGCCTTTAGTGAATTAGCAGTCTAGTTAAAATTTGATTAACTCTCTACAGTAAATTGTTGATTTCTTCGGATGGATAAGATGTGTGACTGATGTGTACGAACGCTGGAGGAGCTGGCCACTGTTCGCGAACAGCTAAACGTGCTGATGGCCACGGCCAGCCGTCTTTAGGCTGCTGCCTCGGAATGTAGCGGCAGTGGGGAGTCTGGTGCATCGCACGGTACACCCCAGGTGTTACATGCTTCACCCACGGTCCCTGCTGTCGAGACATCTTCGCGTGTACCAGGTGCGGTTGCTCATGTTGGCACCAATGACTCCTGCCGTCTAGGTTCAGAGGTCATCCTCAGTTCATACAGGCGGTTGGCGGAGTTGGTGAAGGCGGAAAGCCTCGCTCGCGGGGTGGAATCTGAGCTAACAATATGTAGCGTCGTTCCCAGAAGCGATCGCGGTCCTCTGGTTTGGAGCCGAGTGGAAGGCTTAAACTAGAGGCTCAGACGATTCTGCAGAGATCTGGGGTACAAATTTCTCGACCACCGCTATCGGGTGGAGAAATGTAGGGTCCCTCTGAATAGGTCAGGCGTGCGCTAGACGCAGGAAGCGGCTACAGGGGTAGCGGAGTACGTGCGGATTGCACATGTGGGTTTTTTTAGGTTAGAGAATTCCCTCCCTAGGCCCGACAAGACGCCTCCTGAGATGCGACAAGGTAGCAGTAGGTTAAAAGCAACAGGAAATGACAATATTAATCTGCTAATAGTAAACTGCAGGAGTGTCTATAGAAAGGTCCCAGAACTGCTCTCATTAATAAACGGTCACAATGCCCACATAGTACTAGGGGCGGAAAGTCGACTGAAACCAGATGTAAACAGTAATTAAATTCTAAACTCAGATTGGAATGTTTACCGCTGAGACAGGATGGACAGTGAAGGGGGAGGCGTGTTTATAGCGATAAAAGTGCAATAGTATCGAAGGAAATTGACGGAGATCGGAAATGTGAAATAATTTGGATGAAGGTCACGGTTAAAGCAGGCTCAAACATGGTAACTGGATGTCTATATAGGCCCCTTGGCTCAGCAGCTGTTGTAGCAGAGCACCTGAAGGAAAATTTGGAAAATATTTCGAGTAGATTTCCCGACCATGTTATAGTTCTGTGTGGAGATTTTAATTTGTCAGCTCTAAACTGGGAGACTCAAACGTTTATAACACGTGGCAGTGACAAAGAATCCAGTGAAATTTTTTTAAGTGCATTATCTGAAAACTACCTTGAGCAGTTAAACAGAGAACCGACTCGTGGCGATAACATATTAGACCTTCCGGTGAAAAACAGACCCGAACAATTTCAAACAGTTAACGTCGAACAGGGAATCAGCGATCATAAAGCGGTAACTGCATCGATGATTTCAGCCATAAATAGAAATGTTAAAAAAGGTAGGAAGATTTTTCTGTTTAGCAGAAGTGACAAAAAGCAGATTTCAGAGTACCTGACAGCTCAACACAAAAGTTTTATCTCAAGTACAGATAGTGTTGAGGATCGGTGGACAAAGTTCAAAACCATCGTACAATATGCGTTAGACGAGTATGTGCCAAGAAAGATCGTAATAGAAGGAAAAGAGCCACAGTGGTTCAACAACCGCGCTAGAAAACTGCTGCGGAAGCAAATGGAACTTCACAGCAAACATAAACATAGCCAAAGCCATGCAGACAAACAAAAATTACACGAAGCGAAATGTAGTGTGAGGAGGGCTATGCGAGAGGCGTTCAATGCATTCGAAAGTAGAGTCCTATGCACTGACTTGGCGGAAAATCCTAAGAAATTCTGGTCTCATGCCAAGCGGTAGGTGGATCAAAACAAAATGTCCAGACACTCTGTGACGAAAATGGTACTGAAACAGAGGATGACATACTAAAGGCCGAATTACTAAATGCCCTTTCCCAAAGGTGTTTCACAGAGGAAGACTGCACCGTAGTTCCTTCTCTAGATTGTCGCACAGATGACAAAATGGCAGATATCGAAATAGATGACAGAGGGATAGAAAAACAGTTAAAATCTCTCAAAAGAGAAAAGGCCGCTGGACCTGATGGGATAACAGTTCGATTTTAAAGAGAGTAAGCGAAGGAACTTGCCCCCTTCTTGCAGAGGTGTACTGTATGTAGGTCTATAGAAGAGCGTAACGTTCCAAAAGATTGGAAAAGGGCACAGGTCATCCCCGTTTTCAAGGAGGGACGTCGAAAAAATGTGCAGAACTTTACACCTGTATCTCTAACATCGATCAGTTGTAGAATTTTGGAATACGTCTTATGTTCGAGTATAACGACTTTTCTGTAGACTAGAAATCTACTCTGTAGGAATCAGCATGGGTTTCGAAAAAGACGATCGTGTGAAACCCAGCTCGTGTTATTCGTCCACAAGACTCAGAGGGCCATAGACACGGGTCCCCAGGTAGATGCCGTGTTTCTTGACTTCCGCAAGGCGTTTGATACAGTTCCCCACACTCGTTTAATGAACAAAGTAAGAGCATGTGGACTATCAGGGCAATTGTGTGACTGGATTGAAGAGTTCCTAGATAACAGAAGGCAGTATGTCATTCCCAATGGAGGGAAGTATTCCGAAGTAAGAGTGATTTCAGGTGTGCCGCAGGGGAGTGTCGTAGGACCGTTGCTATTCACAATATAAATAAATGACCTTGTGGATAACATCGGAAGTTCACTGAGGCTTTTTGCGGATGATGCTGTAGTACATCGAGAGGATGTAACAATGGAAAATTGTACTGAAATGCAGGAAGATTGACGCATGGTGCAGGGAATGGCAATAGAATCTCAATGTAGACAAGTGTGAGGTGCTGCGAATACATAGAAAGAAAGATCCTTTATCATTTAGCTACAATATAGCAGGTCAGCAACTGGAAGCAGTTAATTCCATAAGTTTTCTGGGAGTGCGCATTAGGAGTGATTTAAAATGGAATGACCATAAAAATTAATCGTTGGTAAAACAGATGCCAGACTGAGATTCATTGGAAGAATCCTAAGGAAATGCAGTCCGAAAACAAAGGAAGTACGTTACAGTACACTTGTTCGCCCACTGCTTCAATACTGCTCACCGGTGTGGGATCCGTACCAGATAGGGTTGATAGAAGAGATTGAGAAGATCCAACAGACAGCAGCGCGCTTCGTTTCAGGATTATTTAGTAATCGCGAAAGCGTTACGGAGATGATAGATAATCTCCAGTGGAAGACTCTGCAAGAGAGACGCTCAGTAGCTCGGTACGAGCTTTTGCTGAAGTTTCCAGAACATATCTTCACCGAGGAGTCAAGCAGTATATTGCTCTCTCCTACGTGTACTCGCGAAGAGACCATGAGGATAAAATCCGAGAGATTAGAGCCCACACAGAGACAGACCGACAATCTTTTTTTCCACGAACAATTCGAAACTGGAATAGAGGGGAGAACCGATAGAGTTACTCAAAGTAGCCTCCGCCACACACCATCAGGTGGCTTGCGTGGTATGGATGTAGATGTAGGTGTAGAAATCTTCCATATTTTGAGAAATAATGCAATTCCATCTTGAGCTAATTGTCATAGTGATCTGGAGTTATACTTTTACGATGAACAGCTTCTACGTGTGTGTGTGTGTGTGTGTGTGTGCGTGCCTTACTACTCGATAAACTATAAATAATTTTGTAGATGATTTTGGTTCTGAAATATCAAATCTGTGATTTTCTGTGTCATGTTATATCTCTGTTACCCACCTATGACATGTGTGCATAAACAAAGCAGTTGTTCTCCATTTTCGGTAATATATCACAGTAAAGCACCTTATTCCTTCCTTCTTACATCAGTGATGTGTGTGTTGTGTGAATGTGTGGTGTTTTCATTACATATTTGTGTTGATTATAGGAAATGCTGTCTGTAAATG
The DNA here is from genome assembly GCF_023898315.1 of Schistocerca nitens. Classification (NCBI taxonomy): domain Eukaryota; kingdom Metazoa; phylum Arthropoda; class Insecta; order Orthoptera; family Acrididae; genus Schistocerca; species Schistocerca nitens. Next base: position 712,089,375 of record NC_064619.1, on the reverse strand, counting down.
TGTTTCTTTGAGACATCGCCTCGACTCGGTATAATCTTTTATAATAATCGCAATCTGCAGTATGATCTATTATCTTCATCCTTCCTAAATTGGCGCTATTACTCAATGAGTTGGCTCAATTATACATTCAGAAATTCGTATTTTTTTGTACTCAAATAGTACTTATCTTGGTTAGGATAATTTCGATGTTGTAGGCCTAACTTAGAACGTGAACTGTCTGTTACTTTTCATAAACGACATGTATTTTGGCATGGAAATAGTATACTTACGATTCACAATAATGATTTGGCAATCCGTATGACAAATACATGTGGGTGATAACAGTGTGATAATTAATTTAGACATTGTGATACACGTTGTCAACACTGCACTTCTTGCACTGCTGGCATGTTTTTTGTAGTCATTCTATATGTGAAAAAATATAATGATACATGGAAGCATCCCAGATGTGGAAAATAATTAGTTTTAGGAGTTCACTATAATGTTTGACTGTCTTTGAAATCAGAAGAGATTTGGCATGGTGGTGACATTGCTTACTCTTGTCGACAAGTGCAATATAAGTTCTAGCGCCTATGTGTGTCTTGTAAAGATGCGTGCATTTCATGTTGTGCTGACAGGATGTGAGAGTTGTGGATACGAGGAAGAATACTTCCTCAGTGGTTCAATACTCTCGAAATATCGAAGCATATTTTACATCGTAAACTGGATAGAACTGCATGTGTTCTACTCTCAGACTAGCTGAGGCGTTTAAAATGCATAGTCATCTGTTTACTCTTGCCGCTGATTTCCTACCCAACTTTCGAAATGTGACAGAAATTTAGATTTGGGAAGTAATTAATTTGTGCGTTAGTTCAGTCTTTGCAAATACGCAAGTGCTGCTTTAAGTAACGTTTGGGGAAAATATGGCAAAAAAAAATTCAGAGCATTTCTATACCTCTGAGCACCCTTGGAAGTACTATGGAATACTGCAAGTTACACATTTTACGTAAATTTTAGATAAATATGTAGCTATCTATTATTTATAATTAATACTCTCATTGCACATTCTGGAATATAAGACCTGTATTTTCATATACTTTGCGCCATCACGATTTAAAAATTTGTGTGCTTGACAACTTCGTTTTCTTACTGAAACATTTCCCCCTACTGAGCAATTCAGTTACCGTAAAAAACGATTAGAGTAAGAAACAAATACTAAGAGGTTTAAGTCCTAAACCAGCGTGCGTAATGCCTAATTTTCAAGGTATACTAAATAAATTATACCGATCCTCACGTCAGTTGCTACGTATAATCTCTGTCTCCGAACATTTATAGCGTGGTCGACGTCCACAGTTCTCACGACCTGGTAGGTGTTTTGTTTTTAATTTTTACTTTCTGGCTGGCCACCTCAGCCATAAGTTAAGTGTAATGGAGGAAACCTGTGTTCACCACCTGTCTGCGAATCCTGTAAACACTGTTCTTTATAGAATGAGATCTTCACTCAGCAGCGGCGTGTGCGCTGATATGAAATTGAAGCTATGAGGACAGGTTATGAGTCATGCTTGGGTGGCTCAGATGATAGAGCACCTGCTCACAAAAGACAAAAGTCCCGATTTAGAGTCTCAGTGTGGCACACAGTGTTAATCAGCCAGGAAGTTTCACTGTACTTTATGTTTTAGTATTCCAGTTGCTTGTGTATACGTTGAGGCAGAGACTGGGGACCAGCACAGCATTCGCCTAAACGAGCGTGAAGAACCGCCTAAAAACCTCACTGAGGCTGGGCAGTGAATCAAACCAACATCTGTAAGTACAGCGTATGGCATGCATTCGTGTCTGGTCCAGCTCCCTGCCTTGCGAACTAGCTCGCCACACGTGGAAACTGTACGAGCACACCTGTAGTTCTGCTGATGTGGAGTCCACATTACACTCACGTTGATTTAGTGCAAGTACACTGTTTCAATCCGGTGTTCTTACTCAATGTCTGCTGCTACAGTTCGCTATGATTTCTTTTAGGTCAATGATACAAAAATATTAATTCAGTGTCTATCGCTGTTCTTCTTATGATGCAAACACCGCCTATAAACTACTTTAATATACTTTAGTATTTCAGTTAATGCGACATTTAAAACGTCAACAGCTCTGTGTTGAAAAGATCGGCCTCGGTATTTTTGTAACAGATCTGACACAGATTCAAGGAATCTAGATACTTAAGATGTTCGTCCTCTGTTGGTGCAAAGTGTTTGATATTTACGAGGAAGTAGTGGTTACATGGATTTTTTTTTTTATTTTATATCAAAATGTATTCACTATTTCACGTCCTTTCTCTATTTTGTGTTATAGGACTGGTAACTCGACTACGATAATTACATCTCAAGATTTTTTTCCTGTTTCCTCATTTAAAAGATGGATCTCACACTACTAAACTCATTATCTATGAACCACTACAGTTTATAAGAGGAAGTATACTAATATGTATTTGCTTACGTTATTTCATGCTATGCATTATAAATTACGCCCATCACAACAATTACTCTGCGGAATTCAGGATGAGGCTGGCAACAGATAATTTAACCGTTTAACTGAAAGGTTTTTACTACCATTACGGAGACTAAAGTTTTCTCCTTCAAATAAAACAGTTTCAGTTGAAAATCTGAATGTGACGCAACGATTAAGTCTTTGATGTAACACCACATTATATTTCTAGTGTACTGTGCCTAGTGTATACGAATTTCTGTTTATATTATTGTCCTACTCACCACTGCTTGCGTAGCTGAAACGTTCACAATACGTTACCTCTGCAGCTTCCTCGCTGACGGCATCTTCGTGCAGCCCTTCCACCCACCTGCAGCGCTCCCGGGCGCTCCCAAAATGCCTCAGCACCCACGCCGACACCAGCTCTTGCTTCTCCTTCGTGTACGATTCCTGCAACAGAAAAAGACAGTCACATTAATTCAGAATTACTTTCCCCGTTAATAAAACGTATACCTATCCCAACAAAGACCTTTCCCGTTCTTCTGTTATTTATCTCGTCTACACTTCCGTCCTGCAACAGATGAAGACGCTGCAGTCAGTATAGGGTTAACGAAACGCTAGATCCGTTTAAATAGAAATTTCTCTCTATGCTGAGTATTAGATCATTGTTGTAAATGGTGGTGTGAATGACGAAAGTACAGAAAACGCGAGCTACAAGTGGTTTGTCCCTGATTATGTTACAAAGTTTCAGGAGTGATGGAAACGGATATATATATATATCAATCCGACGCATGGGACCATCGTCCAGAAACGACAGAGTCTAAATTTGCAAGCGAAAATCGTTCTGATACCTCAGACAGTGGATCACTTGTACTGGAAATTCTTTGCTTTTCATATTTTGGGAGTAAGTAGTTTGAGCCAAAACAACAAAAATATCCAGTAAACAAGGGCTCTAAAATGCATACGTAATGAGCTATTAGTTGTTGTTCAGTAGAAGACATGTATTCCACAGTAGCAAAAGTTAACAACTGCTCATAGCTCTTCAGGTTTGCACTTTAGAGTCCATATTTAATGAACCATTTTTTTATTTATCGATTCTACTTTATTCGCAAGTACGGACAACGAAGAGCCTGCTCCAGAAAGGCGACTGTCAGAGACACCAGAATAATTTTCGCTTATAACTTTCGACTCGCTCGTTTACTGGACATGGCCCCCTACCTCACGCTGATACATTTACCCTTTTCTGTCAATCCCGAGAGTTTGTAGCATCATTATGAAATCATCCTGTAGACTGTATATTATTCTCCAATTAAGACTTTACCGATAAGTACAATTTGTACACTGCTTGGTGAAAATGTTATGTACTTTGTTTGTTATTCAACACTTCAGCATCTATGGTTCTGATTGTTAATATATGAAATGTTGAATGACAGACAAAGTATGTTTATTTAACCCATCTTCTTGCATCTGTAACTAATCGAAATGGACAGTACTCACACAGTCTTTTATCAACGTATGTTCATCTACAATGTGTGTATCAACGCGTCACGTAAAACGAGAAAGGCATGACACTTGCGAGATTTTACGTTGATTACGCATCTCTCATTATCCTTTGACGACTGTTGTGTGTGTATCAACGTACTATATAGAGGAATACAGACAGGAATTTTTCAGATTGTATCCTGGTGTGTAACATTCCAGTCCGTCGTTATGTGCAGGAAATAGCAACATCTAACTCAAGTCAATCTCTTCTAAAAATGCAGCATTTCTGGTTGACATATGAGAACACACCAATTTGAATGTTATCAGCCAACAGCTAATGCAGGTACAATTTGACCTATGTGATACGATACCCAGAGGGTTTATTGTGGCCAGCGGGCTTCATGACTTGGAATAACGTAGAGGCAATTACAACAGCTTACAACCAAGACAAATCTCTGAAGACAGTGGACATGAGCAGGAAATTGTAGCCATTTTAAATTTCATTGGCGAGGGACATGTCCCAGCTAAAAATATCAAAGGCATATTCCTAATCCCGTGTAACAGGAAACAGTCGGTGACTTTCCTGACGAGTGTTACAAATAGACAGCACATAGTAAGCTCAGAGGTTAATTAGTTACAAAACTAAGTATCCAAGCTATCAAAATTTTTTCTAAGAAAATGTAATATTTGCTAGAAATAAATTACAAATTATTCCTATTCCCCATTTCCAAGCAAGTATTTCGAAAAACTGACCTTAATTTCAAAGGATATTGCAGTCTGAAAACCCTTCCTAAACATTTCCAGATGGGGAACCATCTGATTCACTACCAAGTCAGCTGCCATTTGACTGAAGAAATCTGGGCTGTGGATCCTACCTCAAAGTATCCACATTACTCTCTGTGCTAGAGAATGAAAAATATAAAGAGATGATAATTTCAAAATTTGACTTTGTACCACTTCCTTAATCGCAGAATATCATTTCTTTTAGAGGTAGAGCCAAGGTTACATCGTGACGCATAGATTACACTACGTAGGCAGACTGAGTTACTATTTACAGCTAGTCTTATTTAAATTAAGCTTCCCTAGGCTTCTGTTGTGATGAGTACAATTAATCGTATATTACAATTTTCCGTCAGGTCAGAAATGATGCCAAGTTCTCTCTATCATTACTCAGTTAACTACTAATCAAAATAATGAAATGGCTAGTGGACAAGTAGTAGCGTCTTACATGGCTTTACAAAGATTTTGTAAGTTCTGTACATGTTTCTTTCAATACATACCGGGATTTTATTGGCAGGGCTCACTTCCCTAGCCTGACTGCCAGGTGTCGGCGCTTCTTCAGGATGAACTCTGAAATAAATTAAATATTCTTAGTTTTATTTATTCATAAATTTAAAATCGTTTTTACACAAATTATTCATACAAGGAATTACACATGTAGCAGCCATGGAAAACTGTTATATACTTATGATTACTTTAATATGATTAAAACACATATATTATTATCTCACACAAATAACCGAAATTCTTTGATACTTGAGTTATTGGTTCAATATGGATTTTGCACATTCTTCATAGCCATTCTTTGAACATGATTGAGCTATTTCCCTACAATCAGAATTCTGAAGAATGACAATGAATACTCAAGTCCCAGCACACAGCTTCAGAACACAAATTTGGATAAGCCGAAAAGCCCCTCCCCCACTCCCTCCAACCCTAGAGGTCACTGTGTGGGGCTGTAATTACAGCATATTCACGAATTCAGCTGCGCCACATGGTAAGTTCCACGCTGAAGAATTCTGAACACACGGCACAACAGGCCGGACTCACCTGCTGGTCCTCCTGGACCTGCGGCCTCGTGGCAGCCTAATGCAGAGGCAGCAGGCCAGCAGCCGCCGCAGCAGGCCGCGGCTGGTCTTGGCCTCCCTCACCTCCTCCTCCTCTTTGCCTCCCTCTGCCTCAACCACATCGCGGTGCTGCTGCGGCGGCTGCTGTCGGGCTGTTTCGCCTCCACCTTGCCTCTCTTGCACCTTACCTGCTGCCACGTTTGATACTACGTATGTGAGCGCGGATCTCGGGGACGGCTCAGATTGCACGTCATGTCGGTAGCAGTGGCCTGTGAAATAAAAGTTCACCATCAGTCTAAACAACATCTATCTGCAAAAGCTCACTGTCATCTACTGCTACAAACTAATAATGTGTCATAATTGCAGTATGTACATAGACAGCTATAATACTTATCATTACTGCTCTTGCATGTCAGAAAAGGTGAATACATCTTATAGTACTTACTGCTACCCAACGTTGTCAACACTGTTAGTGGACAAATAATAATGAAGTTAGCACCCTCTGTAAACAGAAATTTATTTGATGTGATAAATAGTTATGAACTAATCTAGTGTTTAAGAAGTACGAAACACCAGTGATGACCATCACAGAGGGCTGTGTTATGCCCATTACCAGTACAGTATTTAGTGGAAATATGACTCACACTACGGTGGTTCTAAACTGGAGAGCTATGAAGCTTTCCTCAGCGTTTGCTGTAACTCTGTTACTACCACATGGATTTAGTTGAAAGTACCATTGGGAGAGAGTTCACTCACTGCAGACGCAATTAATGGAATCTGTCCTTGCTACTTAGCTATCAGGCTAATGAAGAGACCATAACCAGTAAAAAATTCATACCCTTAAACGTGACCTTTCCTAGCATCACTCCTAATACAAATGATCGGTACAGTGCTTTTTGCTGCAAGGCTAGCAGAACCGATCATCCTTAGCAAATATCACAGAATCCCCAGATCATGTTACGTATGAAGCAAACTACAACACAGTAACAGAGACGTTGCACCGCTACATTCATTTCGTGTTTACTATAGCAGACGCAGATGGGATATGGAAACAAGTTGCTGATATCAAACGCAACCTCTGTAACAAAGCCACTTCATCAAAACCGTTACACTACTTCAGTCCTTACTACTTGTATCCTCAGCACACAAAAAGGTACTCACGGTATTTCAACAAGACCTCCACGTCTTGCTCCCGTACAGGTCGTAGAGGTGGAACAGCCCTACACTCTGCATCAGCACTCATCACCTGTAACAGAGATACGGAATGCAATGAGTAATGGGCATTACGCTAAACTGCAAGACACGGAATTTTATGAATAGCAGTAAATGTTTGTAAGACGCTCGGCAAAAACGTTTGATCGATATGCAATACTGCAATCACTCCAATTAAGTGATATTAGGACAAAACGATATGTGATGTTGTTAATGTGAAAAAAAAGTAAGAACCCTAGCTTGCGTAGATGTACTAAGGAATTGCTTTAGCTATATTTTGTAAATCATGACGATAGCTTCCGTACAGGGCATGTCAGTGGAATGGACCTACGTTCGGCAGCAGTACTTACGACCTGGAACAGAGAGACAGAATGCAATGAGTGTGGAGTATTATGCTATATCAAAAGCGACGGTATTTTCTCAACAGTAGTCAACGTATTGTAAAACTCACATCAAAATTTTTGTCAACGTTCAGTTCAGTAATTATTATAAAAAAGCATTTTAACACATACCATCATTAATAAGAACAAGATAAAGCGTTATTGCACCGATGTGTTAAGTGAAACTTTTAAGATTATTCCGTAAATTATGTATAAAGCACTTCAAACGAATGATTAGTACTCATACATCTAGTTATGTACCTACCTCCTATTAGTTTAGTAAATAATATCACGGAAAAGGATTTTCTGAAGTGACGTTATATATTTTATTTCTGTGCCTGCAAAGCTGCAAATTATGTATTAGTGTCCAATGTGTATAAAGAAACGCAACAGGACCACAAAACTATTTAAAGATGCACGTGTTAATTGCGGTCGAATATTTAAATACGGTTTGCAAAAGTCTAGTACGAGGCTACTTTTTACTCGAATTATTTTACGAACCAGAATTACAAAAAATCGAAGCACGCAATCACCCACACTCGGTCGTATGAATTACAACCTACTGCTTTCCTAACCGTGTCATTTTGTAACATTTCAATACAACGCAATTAAAGACAGAGAGGTGTTTTATTGAAAGCGAGCTGCAGGTGAGGGGGCCGATCAACAAGGGGGAACCTCAGTCGCCGTGCTGTCTTTTACTATGTTGCAAATTAAATGGCGAGGACTGCAAATAATATCAAATTACGTGACATACGTTCCCATTAACAATAATCGACATTTCTTCTCATCTTCGTTGAATTTTCTTGTGTTTTGATTATAAAAGTATTTCAAAATTCAAACGAATTCAACGTTTCTAATCGAGATTGTCTACCGACACCAATTTGTGTGGTGCATCACAAAGTTTGTGTTTCTAGCGTATGCAACCTGAAAAGGAATGTTCTTTTGAATGAACAAAAATGGAATGGACAGTGTGTTGAAAGGAGGATATAATATAAACACCAACAAAAGCAAAACGAAGATAATGGAATGTAGTCGAATTAAATCAGGTAATGCTGACGGTATTAGATTAGAAAATGAGGCACTGAAAGTAGTAGATAAGTTTTTCTATTCGGGCAGTAAAATTTCTGATGATGGTCGAGATAGAGAGGATATAAAATGTAGACTGGAAATGGCAAGGAAATTGTTTTTGAAGAAGAGAAATTTGTTAACAACGGGTGTAAATTTAAGTGTCAGGACGTCTGTTCTGAAAGTATTTGCATGGAGTGTAGCCATGTATGGAAGTGAAACATGGACGATAAACCGTTTAGACAGGAAGAGAATATGAGGTTTTGAAATGTGGTGCTACAGAAGAATACTGAAGATTAGATGGGTGGATCACGTAAATAATGAGAAGGTACTGGATAGAATTGGGGAGAAGACCAAGTTTAACACCGGAGGGAAGCAAGAGGGGTAATAATTGTAGAGATGAATACACTAAGCAGAGTCAGAGAAATGCAGGTTGCAGTAGTTACTCAGAGATGAAGACAGTTGCACAGGATAGAGTAGCATGGAGGGCTGCATCAAAGCAGTCTTTATACGGAACACCAGAACAACAACAACAAGAAAAATTTTCGCTACTTGGCTTACCATTCCGTAAAACAATTTAATATACAAACAATTACAATGTGCTACTAATAAGTTGTTGTTCGCTATCTCACAGAATATAGAAGCTGCAGGCTAATAATTCATACTGACAGATATAAAATCAGATTGATTGCACCTTCTACAAAAATCTGTGGAAAATTTGTCGCAAAACTGTCGCTGTTGCCAGTATCAAGTCAATGTGAAAAAAAGTGTTGTGTTGAGATTTATTCTGAGAAAACAAGACACTTAAGTTGAATGCCACTGCGCTTATAAACAAGAATCATTATTCGCGTCACTATAATAGACTCAAACCCATCATCTGCTGACAAGAAGAAAAGACATTGATTCCCGTAACGTGGCGGGACTTTAATACGATATAGCCGAGTCACAATAAATTATTAGTGTTAACTGTGGAGGTGCTTAGAGTTACTGTATCTTTGGTTCGGTTAACTCAATAGTAAATACGAAATTTTTGGATGCCGGTCGGGAAGAACATGAACTCGCACTATCTACCACACGCACTTTCAATCCAGACACACAGACGCAAGTAATACATCGATTTTCACCACAAGCAGAGAGGCCTACTGTAGCAAGCGCAATTCTGCATCTTTGCTTTGCTCTTGTAATAAGTAATATCACTGCTACCAACGCTGAACGTCGCAGACAGCGTTACATCTATAGCAACTCGAACTGAGTTTTATTGTGTGAGAAACGATGCTAACTTTAGTATATCTGTAACTCCTAATACATGTAATTACTGCAGCTACGCACTTCATGTAATACTGCATGGGGCGTGTTCTTTACGTTTCCATACCGACGCAAGTGCACGTATTACTCCTGCTTCTTCACGTCTGGAACAGCAGCTGGAACACTCCTGGTTCGCTCGGCCATTGTGAACCAACCGGTGAGAGGTGTTCCTGCAGCTACAAACCTAGCGATCGTCAAACGTAATCAACTGTTTTATGTTCGAGTGCGCTACTGCGAAACAATCTCGTGTATTAACATTTCTGTTTTCAACAGAAATTCGTGTTCTAATACGTCGAGATGAGGAAAACTAGGGCGTCTTTATTATACCGCAAACATCCTGGTTTCATGACGGCTCTTTTCACAACTATTGGATAGCAGTTACACGAGTTGTATTACTCTGATATACTTCATACTCGACTGTTACCTAAAGTCAGGATTCTTCAGGCTAGGTGAAGTAGAACTGTACCGATAAAATTTCGGAGGTCTGACAGGGACATTTTTTCATCATTTTGGTATCAGTGATCTACGAGCTCTGGTAGCTTTTCACCGAGTAGTTGCATTTCGTTTGGTTTCCTACTCCCATTCCTGTTTGTATCTGTACTGCACGGAAATTGTATGCGCAACATTGTAAGTGCCCACTGTACGTGTTGCGTGTCTTGTTTGGAAACAACTTTGTACCATTTATTTATTGTACTTTCTGTCGATAATTATAAGCCCGCTAGACTCTTCTTCTTCAGTGTTGTATTCAGTACGATTCAGTAATTTTCTGCGTCGGTTTAGATTTGCGACAGTGTCACACTGATACACAGCAGTGCGAATAAGTTTACTGACGAAGAACAGGCCGACTTTCCTCTCGTGTCCGGGCTGACTGCCCACAAGAATTTCAGGAGTTCGGATTCGCTCCGTATTTTGGGTCTCATGTCTTCACTGCTTTACCTTGAAAATAGGTAATTCAAATTGCTGCTGACAAGAAAGTAAAATATATTCACACTGTCATCTTAGACCGCATCACCTGTACGAAGGTTGCCTTGTAATTTTGTAAGTTACCTTAGTTCATGTTGTTGATTACAAGCGCTCGCTCCATAGGCTGAGTCACACCTTAACGGTCATTATTACACACGCGATGAAAGATACTAAAATTAGTACTATGTGATACGAAATAAATAGCCGGTAATGCGATAAACACGTTGACCGGTAATTCGATAAAAACGTGACGTCACTTTAAGCTCAATTGGTAATTTGTGGATCTATCTTAATTAAAACGTATTCGCTTACTACCCTCAAAGCTAGTTTCAGAGGTAACTCATGAACACCTGCGGTATTTCTGTTCCTGCACATTTTCTAGTCCTTCCATGTTACTACTTTGTTAAATTGTTGTGCTTTCCTTAGCAACATCAACATGTCTTTTAGGTCGACATACAAGTTTAGGGGTATGGGACAAAGGTGTCTGCTGCAGTGATTAGTGTTTCAGCTCTAGATATATTTACGATTGAAACCGGTAAATAAATATATAAATTTAGCGACTCAGACGGTGTTTTCTATCATGATACAGCGGTTACGCTTATCCCACGACATTATGCTCTGTATTATGCAAAATATTTGTCACGAAAACGGACAACTAAAAGTAACATTAGACACTCGAATGCACAGCAAAAATTTCAAATTTTTATTAATTACGTAAAATTCGCGAATGACAATGACGTTACAGTGGGGAAGACAATTTCCTGGCCCAACCTGCTACATAACTGCATAGATGTAAGCGAGATAAGAATGGTGGGAAAACTTCTAGGCAACAACAGAAAGCAGGAGAAGACGTACACATGTCAGATACTGGCCTTGCGAAGTTCAGGAGAAAATATTAGCTCTGTCTGAGATAAGAGAGGATAGGGTTAAGATGGAAATGAGTTTCAACTGATCATATACTATCCCGCCGATTATATCTAAATACATGATACTGAATATAATTACTCATTAATTTTCACGTATATCAAACAAAACAAAAAAAAATCCCATAAACATCTCAAGTAATATACATCTGTTATAAACATAGAATGAAATGGATCTTTTGTGAAGATTTGTTCCTTGTAAATAAAACAACTGTTTTATAAAGGATTTTGACTTATTTACACAGCCTACATCATAGAAGGTATAACTGCCGAGAAAGGTAATTCACGCAAAGCAGACAACACCAGTTCATGTAGAACAAATACTGAAAGGAAAACGAAAATCCGAAAACAAAAGAGGCTGAACACTATTTTCTGTTATCTTCAGAAGGTGAATACGTTCCGTCATCTGACTCTAGATTTATAGCTGAGGTTGACTGCTTTGCATGCTTTTCCTGTACCATAGCTGTCTGTGAATGTGCAGTTATAACGTTTCTAGGTATATAAAGAAAATAATGACATTCCGAACAAAGTATCCAGTAAGACAAAAATCTGTTTTAGATAATTCATTTTTAGAACAAATGTTTCAAGTCTGTTACTTACACTAGACACATGCAGGTGGGGTATACTAAGTCCATCCCAGTGGGTATGGGGTGTGACAGGAAGGACATCTGGCCATCTGGCCATCGCCAAATATATGGTAACGAGGCCGATACCGCGCTAAAGTGGGACAAAGGCCCAAAGGAAATTAATGATGATGGATGATGGTGATTACTTTGTTACACAATGCAAATGAAACTTTGGAGACCGCAAAAAGAAAGAACAGAGACGTGTTTGGAAATGAAGGAACATAATTAAATATTTTCAACATGGAAAGCAAATGAATCGTGCAAAATCGACACAAAACCTCATGAGAATGAGAGATTCCACAGAAAATCATGAACTACAATTCGAATGGGAAAAGAGTTGTTCGAGGACTTCAGAAAATATTGAAATGATTTTGTTTGTTAAGTTTGGAACGGCCAATGGCCTAATTCTTACAAGAAAGATGATAATGTGATCTGTATCCATTGGCGTAACGCGTTTTTGTTTTATCGTTATTGGGTAAAGGGGATGGTGAGATCGCATTCCTGACTATGGTTACAAAGTTAATGTTAAGTTTGTGCTTATGGGTACCCAACCAATTACTTTCAGACTTGATCGTATGCCCCATTTTTGGATGTACCTTCTTCTTGAGTATCTATAAAACTGAAGTTAAGAAATACTATTAGTGTTTCATTTATTCCTAACTCATATTTGCTGCGAACATTGTAATATTACTGATGTTAGGCAAATGGTATTACAACCGGTGTCTGCTGACATAATCATGAACAAAGATTACAAACCACATATGCAACGGTAGTTTGACGTGTGAGATGCGCAAGAAAAGGTAAAGGTGCACTTACCCCGTCTAAGGCCTATATACTGGAAGAGTTCCCGTGAAAAAAGGTGGAAGTGAACACGGCGAATAATTAATCGGATGTGGATAAAGACCGACACTGCTTCTTCGTAACTTCTGGTGTTTCATAAACGAAGTTGATGGATATTTTCTTTCACTCGGTGCAATTTTTAGCCACAGTTTCGGAAATGGATATATAGCCGGAAAAAACGATAAGAGATTGATTTTCAACTGCTACCATGTACTATCACCAGACTGGCTACGACGTACATCAACGAATTACCAACTGAACGTACAACGGATGAGTTGCACGCGCTATAAGTTCACGTCAGTTCAACAAATTATTAATGAAACTCAAAATAGATACAAAATGGAAGCTACAGTGATTAAATCCTTGCATTCCGAAACGTGTATCAACAATAAGGGAATTTTGATAGTCATACATAACGTCTTTTACATGTCGTCTGTTTACGAACTGCATAGCACAAAAAACCACGCAAATCTACCCGCATTTCAAGCAAAGAAATAACGACTACACCGTGTTTCAGTATCTTTGTCTTTCATAATCAGTAATATCGTTGGATGTAACTTCCAACGTCGCTGAGTCCGTTTTAAAGTCGTTTTATGAAAGAGGAGCGGTGCACACTGCATCCGAATTCTGTAGCTTCCAATCTGTGCACTTTCCACTGCTACGGATCTTACCTGACACCGTGTGCAACATATCACTTACCTTTCCGTACTCGTGCCACGGCACGTAGTACGGCTTCCGCTTCGCCTCGGGCACAGCGACAGGAACACTTCCGACGCGCTCCGCCATCTTGAAGCAAATGAAAGGGTGCGTTTCCGCGGATATGATCTTAGCGATCGTCAACTGTCATTCATTGTTGCGTGTGCCGTCTCTTCTGCAATATCGATCGATGTTATTGTTTCTGGAGGATTAAAGGCGAGTCGTCAGACGGACTGCATGCCCACGAATAGCGCCTGTAATAATTTCAGAGTGTTAAACCGGAGTGGAGATTCTCGCACGTGACATGCTAAACCCTCATACTTCCACTCAGCAAGTATTTAAGGCTTCTTTTACGCTGTTTGTCTGAGTAGTTTATGGGAATAACTAACCACATCCGTTAGCAAAATGTGAGCTTTGTCGTTAATTGACATCCAAATATAATATGTGTGTCGAAAATTGAACGTAACTTTGAAGTAAATAGGGTCGATCTAAAATCGTTACCACTATCCGAGAAATTATTAGTTGTCTTCTTGCCGACGCGTTAAACAGCAAGTAATATTTAATAGAACCATATATATAAATGGCTTTCTATCCGATCTTTACATTTAATGAAGGTAGTTTCTGGATAACTGAAACTGTTCATTCGAAAACTTATTTTTTTGGTTGTAACCACGTATTTTATCTCACGTATTTGATGTTTTCCCTTTGAGAATGCTATATGTCTACATCATCACCTAGAAAGAGACGTCATGGCTTACGAATAGTTTGAGGTAAAGCCATGAAACTTAGTTTTTGAAATGATTTTCACTCAAAACAGTAAGTGACCAGAAAGAGGTATCAAATAAATTTTATATGTAATTCAAATTCTGAGTAAAACGTAACAATAATTCCACTTTTCCTTTCACATGGGAAACGTACCGTACTCTAAAACTTCTACTAATCTTTCTACAAACGACGACCTAGAGGTGAACATAATAAGTACAACCATTCCCGTTAGAATATCCAGTTCGGATATTAAGCTGAATGGTTGTAATGCACAACAGAGTCGGTTAAAGGTGGTTGTATTGCTAATGTAAACACAGATTTTTGGCTATAAAAAGGCAAATCACTGCTGCTGCCAGGCAAAACACCAAGTGCAAAGTTTTCATAACAAATTGTGCTGTCGCCCTGCAGGAGAAGAAGTGGAAATACGAATGAAACGGTAATCCATTGTGATTGGTGTTTAATGTCGCACCACACGCGTAAAAGTTGTTTGAGTGCTGCGTGTGCCAAGTTATGGAAAATTGTCTTGTTTAAGTAATAACCTTCCCACAAGTTTCGTACCAGATTAGTATCCAGAAAAGCGTTGGCAATTGTACAGCGCCGCTCCTTGTTGATGCAACTCATTTAAATTACAGGTGGGCTGTAGCTGTAATAACATTGTTGGCCAGTCAGTCAGTCAGTTTCTGTTACTGAATGCGTAACCTGTGCATTTGTCCACATGATTAGCGGTTTTCATACACTACCAAGATATGTCTTACCTACTACCAAATCACGTCTTTCACATATTTAACGTTAGATCTACAGTGATTATGCAAATCTGGGTAAGGAAAATAAACTGGAGTGACTCAGACTGTTTTTCATTCTGATCCCCATTTCTTACTATACTCTGTAGCCGTTCGGGACAACTTTTTATATAAATTCTCTAGGAACGTCATCATTTACATTGAAGGTATCGCTACGTGTTTTCTGTTGTTATCTCTGCCAGTTGCCCAATTAACTGAACCACCATGTTTTGCAAGAGCAATTCTATGAAAAAAAAAAGAGCGGCCATGAGGCATAGCGCATCATAACGCACCTATATTAAGTAAGAAATGGGAGCGGGCAGCAGCTTTCAACAGCGAGTCATGGTTATCGTTACGTCTGTGGTCGAAAGGCATCAGCTTCTTACGGACTATGAAATTATCTGGTAGTTAAAACATAATTTCGAACGAGTGTGTTCGCACGCTCCGCCATTGCAGGAGTCACAGCTGTGCACGGCCGGCCCGCACGCGGGAGATCAGACAGTCTTGCTTGACCTTGCGGCGATGATGACACACGCTTTGCCCAACGACTCACCGTTCTTTTGTCCACTGCCAGATCACCGTAGACATTCTGCAAGCGCCTATGAAAATCTGAGATGCCCTGGTTTTCCGCCAAAAGAAACTCGATCACTGCCCATTGTTTGCAACGCACATCCGTTACAGACGCCATTTTAACAGCTCCGTACAGCGCTGCCACCTGTCGGAAGTCAATGAAACTATACGAGACGAAGCGGGAATGTTTGAAAATATTCCACAAGAAATTTCCGGTTTTTTGAACCAAAATTGGCCGAGAAAAAAAATGAGTTGCATTACTTATTGAACTGCCCTCGTATATGTACCGAAACCTTGGTCAAGAATTTTAATAAAAAATTTTATCCTGCAACTGTTTTTGGCTGTCATCCATTATTGTGGACACTTAAATGTTATTTTCGGAGCAGGCAAGTAGATGAAGATAATCCTGAATTATGGAAACATTTGGATATTAAAAAAATTTGCTACTGAGAGTGAACAATAAATGAGCATTACCTTAATTAACAATACAGTTGCTGACTCTCACGAGACGAATATGTCTGCGGTAGTAAGAACTACGTTTACTATTGTAATATTAATGTGTTATCATATTATAACGAAGTCACAAATACAATCTGAGTTTAACGTATCTTAATATACATTACCTGACAGAGAAAGTAAAGCACCAAAAGACATTAAGTCCGTACGTGTATACGCCATCGGCGGTTACACAAATGATTAGCTTTGCAATTCTCTGTGGCAGGTAGCTCGTTTAGCGTTCTGACCAGGCCTAATAAATTACGCAAGGGGCGTAAATACCATCAGATACTGAATAATCACTATGAAGACACAGAGATACCGCCTAGTTGTGTCAGGCAGCGTTATCAGCAACTGACAGATTTTGAAATGGGTCTCGTAGTGGGTCTTTATTTGGCCAGCTAGCAGAATCGTACAACTTTCAGATTTGTGGTCCGTTTAGATGTGACAGTGGCCTGATTTTGGACTCGTGACATATGAGGGCAGGACTAATCGTCGTCAGGGCTCTGGCTGACCAACTCTAACCATGACAAGTAAGGAACGCCATGCTGTGGACCAGCCACATCGTGACCCTTTCACCTGTCATCCGAGAACGAATAATGGTCTCCCTGCAAAGCTCTCCATCATCTAGCGCTACTGGTCAGAGACTGTCACCAGCCGGACTACCCAATTACCGTCTCATGCGTAGGCTAACATTAAGACAACAGAGACGATGGATGCACTGGGAGTGTTACTGTGACTGGGAAGCATGGACTGCTCATAAATAGCGACGCATCTTGCTCAGCAATCTACATCTACATCCATACTCCGCAAGCCACCTGACGGTGTGTGGCGGAGGGTACCTTGAGTCCTTCTATCGGTTCTCCCTTCTATTCCAGTCTCGTATTGGTCGTGGAAAGAAGGATTGTCGGTATGCCTCTGTGTGGGCTCGAATCTCTCTGATTTTATCCTCATGGTCTCTTCGCGAGATATACGTAGGAGGGAGCAATATACTGCTTGATTCCTCGGTGAAGGTATGTTCTCGAAACTTCAACAAAAGCCCGTAGCGAGCTACTGAGCGTCTCTCCCGCAGAGTCTTCCACTGGAGTTTATCTATCATCTACGTAACGCTTTCGCGATTACTAAATGATCCTGTAACGAAGGGCGCTGTTCTCCGTTGGATCTTCTCAATTTCTTCTATCAACCCTATCTGGTACAGATTCCATACTGCTGAGCAGTATTCAAGCAGTGGGCGAACAAGCGTACTGTAACCTACTCCCTTTGTTTTCGGATTGCATTTCCATAGGATTCTTCCAATGAATCTCAGTCTGGCATCTGCTTTACCGACCATCAACTTTATATGATCATTCCATTTTAAATCACTCCTCATGCGTACTCCCAGATAATTTATGGAATTAACTGCTTCCAGTTGCTGACCTGCTATATTGTAGCTAAATGATATGGGATCTTTCTTTCTATGCATTCGCAGCACATTAGAATTGTCTACATTGAGATTTAATTGCCATTCCCTGCATCATGCGTCAATTCGCTGCAGATCCTCCTGCATTTCAGTACAATTTTCCATTGTTAAAACCTCTCAATATACCACAGCATCAACCGCAAAAAGCCTCAGTGAACTTCCGATGTCATCCACAAGGTCATTTATGTATATTGTGAATAGCAACGGTCCTTCGACCTGACATCACTCTTACTTCGGAAGACTTCTCTCTATTGAGAATGACATACTGCGTTCTGTTATCTAGGAACTCTTCAATCCAATCACACAATTGGTCTAATAGTCCATATGCTTTTACTTTGTTCATTAAACGACTGTGGGGAACTATCGAACGCCTTGCGGAAGTCAAGAAACACGGCATCTACCTGGGAACCCGTGGAACATAAGCCGTGTTCCAAAATTCTACAACTGATCGACGTTAGAGATATAGGTCTATAGTTCTGCACATCTGTTAGACGTCCCTTCTTGAAAACGGGGATGACCTGTGCCATTTTCCAATCCTTTGGAACGATACGCTCTTCTAGAGACCAACGGTACACCGCAGCAAGAAGGGGGGCAAGTTCCTTCGTGTACTCTGTGTAAAACAGAACTGTTATCCCATCAGGTCCAGCGGCCTTTCCTCTTTTGAGAGATTTTAATTGTTTCTCTATCCCTCTGTCATCTATTTCGATATCTACCATTTTGTCATCTGTGCGACAATCTAGAGAAGGAACTACAGTACAGTCTTCCTCTGTGAAGAGCGGTTCTAGGCGCTTGAGTCTGGAACCGCGCGACTGCTACGATCGCAGGTTCGAATCCTGCCTCTGGCATGGATGTGTGTGATGTCCTTAGGTTAGTAGGGTTTAAGTAGTTCTTAGTTCTACGGGACTGATGACCTCAGATGTTAAGTCCCATAGCGCTCAGAGCCATTTTCCTCTGTGAAATAGCTTTGGAAAAAGACATTTAGTATTTCGGCCTTTAGTCTGTCATCTTCTGTTTCAGTACCATTTTCGTCACAGAGTGTCTGGACATTTTGTTTTGATCCACCTACTGCTTTGACATAAGACCGAAATTTCTTAGGATTTTCTGCCAAGTCAGTACATAAAACTTTACTTTCGAATTCATTGAACGCCTCTCGCATAGCCCTCCTCACATTACATTTCGCTTCGCGTAATTTTTGTTTGTCTGCAAGGCGTTGGCTATGTTTTTGTTTGCTGTGAAGTTCCCTTTGCTTCCGCAGCAGTTTTCTAGCGCGGTTGTTGTACCTCTGTGGCTCTTTTCCATCTCTTTCGATCTTGCTTGGCACATACTCATCTAACGCATATTGTACGATGGTTTTGAACTTTGTCCACTGATTCTCAACACTATCTGTATTTGAGATAAAACTTTTGTGTTGAACCGTCAGGTACTCCGAAATCTATTTTCAGTTGAAATCATCGATGCAGTAACCGCTTTATGATCGCTGATTCCCTGTTCTGCGTTAACTGTTTCAAATAGTTCGGGTCTGTTTGTCACCAGAAGGTGTAATATGTTATCGCCACGAGTCGGTTCTCTTATTAACTGCTCAAGGTAGTTTTCAGATAAAGCACTTAAAAAAATTTCACTGGATTCTTTGTCCCTGCCACGAGATATATCTCGTAAATTAAAATCTCCACCCAGAACTATAACGTGGTGGGGAAATCTACTCGAAATATTTTCCAAATTATCCTTCAGGTGCTCAGCCACAACAGCTGCTGAGCCTGGAGGCCTATAGAGACATCCAATTACAATGTCTGAGTCTGCTTTAACCATGACCTTCACCCAAATTATTTCAGATTTCGGATCTCCGTCAATTTTCTTCGATACTATTGCACTTCGTATCGCTATAAACATGCCTCCCCGTTCACTGTCCAGCCTGTCTCTGCGGTATACATTCCAATCTGAGTTTAGAATTTCATTACCGTTTACATCTAGTTCCAGTCAACTTTCTGTCCCTAGTACTATGTGGGCATTGTGACCGTTTATTAACGAGAGCAGTTCTGGGACCTTTCTATAGGCGCTCCTGCAGTTTACTATTACCACATTAATATTGTTATTCCCTGTTGTAATTTGCTTACTCCTACCTTGCCGCGTCTCAGGAGGCGTCTTGTCGGGTCTAAGGAGGGATTCTCTAACCTAAAAAACCCACATGTGCACTCCACACGTACTCCGCTACCCTTGTAGCCGCTTCGTGCGTGTAGTGCACGCCTGAGCTATTCAAGGGGACCCTACATTTCTCCACCCGATAGCGGAGGTCGAGAAATTTGCACCCCGGATCTCCGCAGAATCGTCTGAGCATCTAGTTTAAGCCTTCCACTCGGCTCCAAACCAGAGGACCGCGATCGGTTCTGGGAACGACGCTACATATTGTTAGCTCAGATTCCACCCCGCGAGCGAGGCTTTCCACCTTCACCAACTCCGCCAACCGCCTGTATGAACTGAGGATGACCTCTGAACCTAGACGGCAGGAGTCATTGGTGCCGACATGAGCAACCGCACCCGGTACCCGCGAAGATGTCTCGACAGCAGGGACCGTGGGTGATGCATGTAACACCTGGGGTGTACCATGCGACGCACCAGACTCTCCACTGCCGCTACATTCCGAGGCAGCAGCCTGAAGACGGCTGACCGCGGCCATCAACACGTTCAGCTGTTCGCGAACAGTGGCCAGCTCCTCCTGCGCCCGTACACAGCAGTCACACATCCTATCCATCCGAAGAAATCAACAACTTACTGCAGAGAGTTAATCAACTTTTAACTAGACTGCTAATTCACTAAAGGCGGCTGATAGTTGACTAAACTGTGGTTACTAGACACTTCTTGCAGAAAACAATGAAAATAGCACTACCTGTCTCTGGACTGTATTGAAAACAAACACTAGCACTACTGGCACTATGGCTGACTAAAGGGACTCTCTCTGACTCTATTCAAAACAAACACAAAATCTATGGAACACTATTACTAGCTCTCGAAAATTAAAGCTTCCTATAAGGAAAAACACACGGAAGAGGAAGTGACAAGTAAGAAAAATGCAGTTAATACTTAAATTAACGTAGCTCGCTGCACAGCAGACGTGAAGCAGACGGCAGTTACGACGACACTGACAGTTCATCACGTTCTGCACTGCCATGAATGACCGTTGTCAATGAGTATTGTGGCAACACAGGAAGAGGTCTCATTCTTCCAATGTTTTAGGCAGGTGCAGTTGTGTTACTCTGGCTTCAAGGTCGTCGGATATAACTCCAGTTTATGGCTGGTAGTTGATTTAAACAACTCTTATTGCATAATAGTACATCACCCACATCCTCCATCCTCAGATATTTCATAGGACAGTAGAGTCGTGTCATATTTCAACATGACAATGCCTGTCTACACATGGCACGTCTCTCTATGGGCCTGTCTGCTTGATATTGAGGTACTCCCATGGCTAGAAAAGTCCCAGATGTGCCCCCGATAGAATATATGTGATGGAAAATAAGTGGGCCCAGCTGTGGCGCCAACTCCGTTGCATCAAGATCATACATGGTGCAAGTCGTATTGCCAAGTTCTTTATAAATCTGATTCTGTTTTGTAATCATAGAAATAACGTCACACAGCCTCCTTAAGTTTCATCGCATTTGCTCCTCCAGTAGTATCTGAATGAGAGATCTGGCTCAAAGAGCACATTGATTAAAAATTCCGGGATATAAACAAAGATTTTAATTTCGTTGTATCCCCCAAACAACAATTTATCTGTACCCGCTAAACGAAATTTTCATTTAACAAAAAAATAAATTATGTATTTAAAATTTAATATTCTAAAAACTAAATTTAAAAGAAAGAAATAAAAATTCTACAATTTATTCAAATTCAATAACATGAATCGAACGATTTTTATTTATTTTATTTTTTTTACCTTGATGTACAAAATTCAATCCAACAATATTCTCTAATTTCTCATTTCTAATTCTTAAACTCCTCGCCGGCTCCGAGCCACGTCCCTGTTGAACGAAACGGCCTGGCACTTCAGGCACACCAAGGGAGAGATGGCACAAGGGTGGATCGACGCATCGCGAGCGAACCGAAAGGTCAGTCTAACACAACAGTCGTCATACTCCGTCTCGTTTTCGTGGCCCATATCGATAGCAGCGCCCCAAGCGGCCAGCGAGCGATACTCTGAAGACGGTCTCACATCAGTACGAATACTAACATTTGTACTTATCTGCAGCACAATTTTTACAATAGGGCGTCTATTTAGTGCAGTGGTTCCCAACCTTTTTGACACCAGTACCCCCTGAGAGCAATCACATCAGCATTAGCAACTAACTAAATTTTAGGACGAAATATTCATCTTGGGATTGAATCTCTTTTATCTGCGTTCGCTTTAACAATGCATTTGTGTTTGGATGGTGTTCACCTTTACCAAACCACAGTTTTGTTTTTTATATTTTTACAGTGACCGATTTCTTTCACAGTTTGTTATGTTTTTTTCCGTATCTTCTTCACTGTAACGTTCTATATATTGAGCTGTCACTGTCACTGTTCCACTGTTTACCAACCGCAGCACTGTAAAAACATAACACATCAGGAAAACCACACCATGTGGTAAAAAGCCATAAAATAAAAGCCCACTGATGATGCTGCAACTGCAGTGAAACATGTTTGGGATAAAAAACATAATTGTGATTTGCTAAAGGCGGACCCCATCCAAAAAACATATGTATTTAGGATGAAATAGAAGTTTCGTTGAACAGTTTTACTTTTAAAATGATAATGGATAAACAGTATTAAGATTTTGTAGGTTTTCTAATAAACCACAAAATAGTGAGTCAATGAGATAATTGATAGAACATTTTTATAGAATCTTGAAGCAACTGCCAGAGTATCACGAGTGTTAAGTCCTCAGAAAAGAAAGCTCACTGTTCGCATTGAGGGCAGTTAATTGTTACAGGACATGTTTTCTCTGCACCAGTCCTCTCTCTAGCAGCATCGCCATTTAAAATCAACTATGCGTGTGTACCATACATAGTTGGTAAATCACTTCATTACCGGACTCTTTACTTCCGAAATGGAAGCGATTAGAAGACTTCAGGCTGACAATGCTTAGTAATAATAATAACAATAATAATAATAAGAGTGTAGGGCTTACAGCAATATAATGGCCATCACACAGTCATTGCTCTGTAGTCAATTAGTTCGTTTAGCTGCTGCCAGGTGAATAATGAAGCCGTTTATAATTTATTGCAGAACTACCGACGACAGCCGGCCGGAGTGACCTAGCGGTTCTAGACGCTACAGTCTGGAACCACGCGACCGCTAAGGTCGCAGGTTCGAATCCTGTCTCGGGCATGGATGTGTGTGATGTCCTTAGGTTAGTTAGGTTTAAGTAGTTCTAAGTTCTAGGGGACTGATGAAGTCAGCAGTTAAGTTCCATAGTGCTCAGAGCCAACTATCGACGACTCAGGGAAGATTTTTCATGAGCTATGTAAGCATATTTTATGTATATATCTCAATTTTACTGTCGTAGATGCATAGTATAAAGCACAAAATATGTGTGTAGCAGTCTAGTGGATGGACTAGGTGAGGACAATGACGTTCATAAATTCGTTTCAGAAGCTGTAGCCTTCACCATGTTGCGTCAAGGGCCAATGCTAGTAGCTGAAAAACAACGTAATCACCGGTGACTTATGTAATTAGTTTTTGTTGCTGTTGTTGTTGCGGCACGATGCAAGGCATCCCAGATGCGCTCGATAACGTTCATGTCTGGGGAGTTTGGTGGCCAGCAGAAGTGTTTAAACTCAGAAGAGTGGCCCTGGAGCCACTCTGTAGCAATTCTGAACGTATGGAGTGTCACATTGTCCTTCCGGAAATCCTCAAGTCAGTCGGAATGCACAATGGACATGAATGGACTCAGGTGATCAGACAGGATGCTTACGTGTGTGTCACTTGTCAGTAATATCTAGAGCTATTACTCCAAAAGCACACGCCCCACACCAATACAGAGCCTCCACCAGCTTGAACAGTCCCCTGCTGACATGCAGGGTGCATGGATTCATGAGGCTGTCTCCATACCCGTACATCTCCATCTGGTCGATACAATTTGAAACGAGACTCGTCCGACCAGGCAACCTGTTTCCAGTCATCGACAGTCCAATGTCAGTGTTGATGGGCCCAGACGAGGGGTAAAGCTTGTGTCGTTCATTCATCAAGGGTACACGAGTGGGTTTTGGACTGCGAAAGCCCATATCGATGATGTTTCGTTGAATGGTTCGCATGCTGACACTTACTGATGGCTCAGCACTGAAATCTGCAGCAATTTAATTCTGAAATTGCTGATAAAGACTGTTGCGCTTTCGGTACGAAACAGAACTCACAAATGACGACAGGCATTGAAATGGTGCATCTGTAAGAACACCGATGCGCGAGACATACAGCTACCACCATCATATATTAGCGAAAGATCTTGCTGAGAATCCGAGAAAATTCTGGTCCTATGTAACATCTCGCAACTAGGCTATGACTTCTATCCAGGAACTTAGTGACCAGTCTAGTTTGGCAACATAAGTCAACAAAGGGAAAGCCGAAGTTTTAAACCTAGCTTTTAAGAAATCATTCACGTAGGAGGATCGTACAAACATATCGTCGTCTGTCCGCTGCACATGTTCCCGTATAGGGGACAGGGTAATAATAGCCTTCACTGGACTACAGAAGCAACCGAAAGGGTTGAAAACAGAAGTCACAAGGTCTGTATGGAAATCCATTCTACGGCATTTGCCCGTTACTTAACTTGCACTCGAATTTCTCGCCCATTACAATGTGTAAAGCAATTGGAAAGAAACGGAGGTCACTGCTTTATATATGAAGGGTAAGAGAACGGACCAATAAAATTACAGACCAAAATCCTTAATATTGGTTTTCTGCAGAATTTCTGAACGTATTCTGAGTCGAATATGATAAATTTACTTGAAACGGAGCGTCTTCTGTTCCCAAATCTGCTCGAATTTAGAAAGCATCGCAAGTGCAAAGCTCACTTTGCCCTTTTCTCACGTGATATACTGCAAACCATGGATGAGGGGCGACAGACAGATTCCATATTCCTAGATTTCTGGAGACTGTTTGACGCAATGTCCCAAAGTAAACCGTTAACGAAGGTACGAAGACACGGAGAATGCGAGAATGGCGCGAAGACTTCTTAGATAACAGAACTCAGTACGTTGTCCTCGACGGCGAGTGCTCATCACAGACAAGGGCACCGTTTGGAGTGCTCGAGGGAAGCGTGACAGGACCGCTGTTGTTATCTATATACATAAATGATTTGGCGGACAGGGTGGGCAGCAATCTCCGGTTGTTTGCTGATGATGCTGTGGTGTACGGTAAGCTGTCGTCGTTTAGTGACTGTATGAAGATACAAGACGACTTAGACAAAATTTCTAGTTGGTACCATGAATGGCAGCTTGCTCTAAATATAGAAAAATGTAAGGAAATCCAGACGACTAGGAAAACAATCCCGTAATGTTCGAATACAGCGTTAGTAGTGGACTGCCTCACATAGTCGCGTCGATTAAATATCTAGAAGTAACATTGGAAACCTGAAATGGAACGAGAACGGAAGGACAATAACAGGGAAGGCTAGGGATCGAAATAGGTTTGTTGGGAGGATTTTAGGAAAGAGTAGTTCATTTGTAAAGGGGACCACGTACAGAACACTAGTATTACCCATTCTTCAATACTGCTCAAGTGTTTGGAGTTTGCAACAGGTCGGATTAGAGGAATACATCGAAGCATTTTCGAGGCGAGCCGCCAGATTTACTAGTGGTAACTTCGATTAATTGAAGTGCATCTTGAACTCAAATGGGAACGCGACTGAGAAAATTTAGGGAAATGGATTTTCTAACTGACTGCAGACCGATTCTACTGCCGCCAACGTACATTTCCCGTAAAGTCTATAAAGACAAGATGAAGGAGGGCTTGTACACACGCATATGAGAGAGTGCCTTTTATCCTTCGCACTATTTGCGAGCTGAATGGGAAAGGAAATGGCAAGTAGAGGTATACAAGGTACCCTCCGCCACTCACGATATCGCTACTTGTAAAGAATATACTGCATGCAGGTGTTCGTAGTAGGCCTAACAGAGACCCAGGGCTGTACGCGAGAGCAGTACGGTGCAACTAGAGCCGAATCTCAACACCCAAGGTAAAAGTCTCCCTCCAGCTCGAAATTGTTCCAATCAGTCCACACATTGTTTGGAAAAAAGTTACACCATTTTAAGCGTCAGGTTTGGTGGGAGGAGTGAAGTTGGTAAAGAAGTACCATATAGATAAATAATCTACATCAAAATGCGAACAAAAATGGTCCCATGCATAATCTTGCTAAGTGAACTGTTTTAGAGTTATGGGGGAGGGGTAGATTTTGTGGGATAAATATGTCATTATCACTAAGGAAACTAATTTTTCTATACAGGATAGTGTTTTATAAAAGCAAATTGCGATTTTAGTGGCCGGTGGTATGTTAGTGATAAGCCCTTGAAGGAACGACAACCTCACCACCTTCTCAAGGGGCGCTACTTTTTAAGGGAAAAGAGGCTTCCACAGGCCTAGGCCATATAAACCTGTGGTACGGAGAAACCCACTGTGAACCTTCTCTGGACAATGCCGCATCAAGAATGAATATCTATCCAACATTTTTAATGTTTAATTTTAAATTATAAAAATATTATCTGTATAATAATTATGATATACAATTATATCATTTTTAATCATATTATCCTTAAAATTACAAATTTTGGAGGTTTTTCTTTAGAAAATAGGCATATTTGGCTGGATGTTGTAACTATATTTTATTAAAATTTTCGAACTACATAAACTGAGTTCAGTAGTAATATTGAATAAAAATGTAGGGACAACCTTCACTGCCCTCCAAACATCGGGAATGATTCCTACTGCTAAGCTAACCCTGAATAACCTGTTTCAGGAGAGCTAGAAAATTTCCATCTGTGCCAGGTGACTGGAACGGTTGAAAATTGGATTTTATTAAAGTCCATACACTCCTTGGCCGATTCCCAGTCCTCTCGTCGAGTGCCTGAGAACCATTGTCTCTCTGGGATCACATTCTGGTCTGTGTTGTCCGGCAGAGCATATTGAGGAAAGTGAGTTTTGAGGAGCAGTTTCAGTAAGTATCATGTTCTGTCTTTGTATATTCCCCATCCTCCTTCCTCATCGTACCTCCTGGGTTGATTAGTACTCTAGCGAGGATTCTGTGAAGTCTAGCTTGGGCAGCTGTGCTTTCCACATCTTCACAGAATGCCTTCCAGAATGTCTTCTTTGCTTGTCTGATTTCAAGGTTGTAGTTGACAAGGGCCTCACGATATATAGCCCATTGTCCTTTACGTCTCGCAATGTTAAACAGTGTCTGTATCTGTTTTCTTTGAATTTCCAAGTTATTATTCCACCAAGGCACACTCCTATTTGTGCACTTCTTAGTGACTGTGCAGTTGTCCTGATATGAGGTCACTATGGCAGAGGTAACAGCCTCTGCTACTTCCTCAAACTCTACTGGATTCCTTATCGAGATTTTAATTTCCGATAAGCCTAAGTGAAGGTCCCTCCTATATGTCTCCCAGTCTGTTTTCCTGGGATTACTGTAGCTCATAACACTATGAGGGAAAGTAATTCCTGGGGAGCTGCAGGACGTACTGTTGTAATTGATCTGAGGTGTTTGCCAATCTTCTTTCACCCGCACTCGATCGCATTCTTCTTCTCATTCAGCCCCTGCTGCCAGTACGCTGATTGGAGGGGGGGGGGGGATGCAGTTAACTTGAACAATAAACAATGAATGTATAGACTGAAACTTCCTGGCAGACAAGACTAGTAAGCCCATGTGATCAGCAACTTATCAAGCTTCAACTCCTTTCTTCGCTTCATCAATCGCTATTGAAACTTAATAAGTTAGCATCACCCGATGCTTGATGAATTGTGAGCCACCTCTTTGCATGTGCACTGCAAGGAGAGGAATAAGGCCGATTTTGTTCTTAGCGTTAGCTAGAAATTCGCTTTAATTGATATTTACATGGACTGAGTCTTCTACTTTCACTTCAGTGTTAGTGGTAGAACGTGATCTGGGTACGTGTTCTTCATCTTTTGTATTTCCTTGCTTGTATCCATCAAAAACAACAGTTGTTTGCCCATAACGACTAATTATGTTTTCTGTGTATAGCTCTCAAATCTATCAGAAGACAGCTGGGCGTTGCCACACAACAGGATAAAGGAGGTGACTCCATCAATGATGTAGAACACTTTCTCTGAATCTGGGATGATCGATGATTCATTTCAGTCTGGAACCAATACAGTCCCCATTGAAGATTTCCTTCCCTTCCTCATTCGTCGAACAAGGATGAAGGTTGAGCACATAATTCAACTTCAAATATTTCTTCAAGCCTCTCATCAGTCTGTACTGTGCACACCCTCCGATGTAAGAGAGTGTTAGGGTTCACACATGCAGTGTTGTTGTTAATTGTCATGGACGTGGTTACAGAGGCTAGAAACTTAACAGCTGACGTTCTTTTCAAGTGTATTTCATTGAATGTTTTGTTCTCAATCTGTTTCAAGGCTAGTGTTCCAGTTTCAAACGCTTCATCACAGTTTATGTTTTCATCTGCTTCAACCCTTGCTGACAAGGAAGAGAGTTCGGGTGTTTGAGAAAACAGATTGTGTTCCTCAAACCAAGAAATAAAAGTTTGCAAGTCCATGCAGCTTCTTTTCTGCCTTGCCTCTCGTATCTCCACGTGCTGCTCTGAAGAGACGCTGCACACACCTGCGTATTCTTCCATTGCTTCACACACCTGAGGACAAACTGGCATGGAGTTGATTCAAGTTGCAATAGTTGCCGCTGTTATTCCTCTGCCTCCAGTCAATACACCAATGCTACTCAAGGATGTCATCGAAACCTGTTCAACGGTAATGTCACCCCAGACTCCAGACCAAAGCTTTTCAGAACGTCGGATGGTCAAATAACCACAATTAACGAACAAATGGTTTCTGGGCTCATTGAGTTGAGAAGTTCCAGCGAATCTTGTAGGTAAACTTGTGCAGATTTAGCGTAGTTTAACTGACCAAACGCATGGAAAATGGGGAGCATTTGATGGACACAGTGAAGGTGGAGGAGAAAGTCCGCACTCCTCTCGGCTCTAATATACGTTCGAACAAGTTCAACCATTTCCGTGAAGCGAATCCACAGTCTTTGTGTTCGTTCTGATTCTTCTGAACTTTGAAGTTGGTTTTCCAAAATTTCTACAAAACTGCTCACTGCAGCTGCCTTCGTAAATTCTTCAGAAGATGTATTACTATGCTTGAATGTTGAATAGACAAAATTAAGCTAATCTTTAACCACACGAAAGAGAGCTTCAATAGTTTTCTAAAATATAGCAATTAGTGCCTCTTCGACTAGGAAGAGAGCACGAATAAACTTCGTGTCCGCTTTCACGTCCATCATTTGTTGAACACTGTTTTTGGTATAGACAGGACTGTACAACTCCTCCAAATCATTTCCTACCATGATGAATCCAAAGACAGAAAAGACATTAACAAGTGAGAAACTCCTAGTCGAATGAAAAGTGACTTCAAAAGGCTGTCATCATGTGCTGTACCTACTATTTCACGAGCTTTAGCGTACAAAGGCTGATCAAAAGTCACCATTGTTATTCTTTGTCCATTGCTGGTCCCTTTTGTAGCAGGTTGAAGAACAGCCGTATAAATGGTTGACGGATGTGAAGGAGCCAAGTTGATGAACGGAAGAGGGAGTGCAGCGGAAGTTTGGAACTCTCTCGTCGCATATAGCATTTCCATGCAGCCACTACAATCAGGTTTACATTCTTCTGGGCCTTCCAACCAGGTACCATTCAACCAAAACAAATTAAGTGTTCTGCCATGTTCATATGACAGCGATTTTATTTTCAGGCAAGCCATTCTTGTAGAAATTATTTTACAATCGCCAGATGTACTTGGGTGGGGCTCTGTAAGTTTGCAATCAAACAGGCCTCGTTTTTAAACAGTATGAGCAGTAACATACTTTCGAGGTACATTGTCCTCTACCTAAACAGCGGTTTTAGGTGTTATGCAAGCAGTTCCATCCATGACATGAAACGTGTCATGGCTCCCCATAGTGCGGACATTGTAGTCTCCATTATCGAAAACAAACTGTAGGTATCCGATCTCAATGTTTATATGTAGGTGTATTAGAGTAACTGTACCTAATTATCTGATTTCATAGAGGACATGAACATAAAGATTACTTATCGATAATGCAGTGTCTGCAAATGCTTTTTTTCTCACAAAAGCCAGTGCTCATTACTCAGATTTTAGATGCTTTTGTTTCAGCTCTTATTCTAACCACACAAACGATGAACTACTAAAGTTAGTTTGTTATTGATTATATGTGACAGAATGACTTCAGTGAAATTTTTATTCTTAGTTTGGGGTATCAAAATACATGAAATTGCTTTTCTTCGAAGGTGTAGAAAGACCGGTTCCATAATTACAGAACTGATACCGAAAGTTAAATTTCCTGCCTCTGGTATGAATTTTTTTTTTCCAAGCATGTTCTCTGCATTCGTATTTCTGATTTCCCCACATATTCTCAGTCAGAATTAGAATGGATGGTAGTAGCTACACATATATGTCATATTTATAAACTTATTTGAAATATTCATTGTATTTAATTATAATAATTTCATAGAAAGGAAATACTTAGTATGTACTACACTGCAGTGCCCATTAGCCAGTGTACTGCATTTCTCCTCATTTTCGGATAAGAAATGTCGTTAGTGTAAAGTAAAGACGTCACTGAAATCGCGAGGCGCGTTGTGTTTTAGGAAGGCGATAGGCGCAGAGCAAACCAGTCGCTGGATGTCCGTATCTTCCTTGTCGCAGGTCTGGCACAACGACGTTGTTGCGAGATGCGTGTTGTGCTGGCGTTACGGTGTCGGGTACTTGTAGTTCACACGATAAGGCCATGTAGTCCGCGCCTACGTCGATAAATTGGGGACTGTATTCAAATCACAGTCAACTGTAGGAGATTTGCCTTCGACCACGATCCGTCGCTGCCGGAACATGAGTGTACAATGCGCATTCCGAGAGAGAGAGAGAGAGAGAGAGAGAGAGAGAGAGAGAGAGAGAGCCTGAACCATATTGTGAGGTGCAGCTGTTGTGCGACGATGTAGAATTCCGTAGGAGTAGCAAGTGGCGGAGGAGACCGTTTAAGAGTTGACGGCAGCGGCTTATACAGTGGAAGGTGGCGATTGGGAGACGCCAATGAGTGCAGCTCCCGGCAGATTCGCGACGTGGTCTGCAGCTGCTGGCTGGCGAACCTCGGTGGAGTCCTGGCCGCTCGCAGCCTACTGTGTCTGTTGGCAGCGGCAAGTGACAAGCGGCGCCGCTAAGGGGCTGGGCACCGGCGGTGGTAAAAAGACATGTTACTACATGATGCAGCACTTCTATATTCTACAAATAGTTGTCTTTAGAAACAGCTACTAATTTCAGAAAAATGCCCTGAAGTCACAATCCTTGTGTCGTGAAGAGCTTGTTCCAGCCACTGTTCTCAGTGGATAATGCTTTGACCAGTAAGTAGTCATATGCAACGCCCCAGTAGACTGGAGTTCGCTAACAGTACACACGCTGTTTGACTCTTTGTGCAATGCTCTTCGCGAGACGCTACAGAGGCGCGCCACAAAGAGAACTTCACTCACACGATTCAGAGTATAGGCTTTATAGGATTTGCAGTTGGCAAATTGCTTACCTCCTTTTCATTGTTTTAAAGGAAACTAATGGAGACTTTGGACTGGGAATTTGAGGATCTCCTTTTAAAGCACTAAATGTTCTTGTGGCTGCATCGAAATCTGATGAAACTACCGTCCGACCAAATCGATACATTTGACAGAGGTTTTTTCCGCAGGGTGGGAAAATATTGTATTATAGTTAGATTCCTGGGGTGATAAGTATGAAAGAACAATTTTGAGTTCTGCACGTGAGCATATGGAACTTGTTCGTGTGGAGATCCCAGTACCTTGATGCGTCGGGTAAAGCTGTTGGACTCGGATGGCTTTCGAAGTTTGAACAACTTTGTGAGAACATTTTCATACTGTATCTAATACTGCTGAATGACTATGCTGTACATCTCCACTTGAGAAGCAATATTATCAAGCTCAATCACTACCACATAATCAGTTTCATTCACCAAGGATCGCCAATGTGGAACACATCATTATACCTACAAGATGACCTCCACAATTTGACACTCCTGCTTAATTTTGTATAATATTCGCTGCTTGTTGAGTGAATCAGGTGAAGAAATTTCATTCATGTTACGTTTCTCGCGTAACGATACGTTATGTTTTATACATTTCTTTACAGATTGTCATTATTGTAATGTTTTTTTAACATAACATTTTATTTTCAAGTAACAAAATAAATGTTTGTGAAATTGTCGACTAAAAACAAAGAAATAAATGAACTTAAAATATAAAATTAGAATTTGAAACACAAAACATAGCTAATAAAAAGAAATAAACAGAATGATAATGGACGTTTTCGTTTTTCAAGTAGGTGTCGAAAATATTTCGACAGTGCATTATTTACAACTTATTTTCAAAAATGGCATTTCTGGGACGAGCTTCATTACATGTCGATGGATGTCGTGTGAGAGCTTCTGTACTTTATGTTGTAACGAAAGCCTTCATTTTGCAGTATTAACAAGGTATTGTTGTGGTAAGGTAATTTACAAAACTTCAAATTTTAACAAAAATTGATTATACCGGCTTGAAGAATGTTAATTACATTTCAACAATTATATGAACACATTTATTTTATATTTTGTGGTTTTGAAGATATTCCCTCTAATCCTAAAATGACTCTTTAACTTTTGGGTTTGTTTATACCCCTTAAAAGTGAAAATGACCCAAAACGAGACAATAACTATACCATTATTTGCACTCTATGTATCCACCAAGTTTCATCAAAAATCTTAGAATGTTCCCTTGTGAGTATTTCTGCTGTTGAAGAGAGTAAACAATGTTCTTACTATGTTAAACCTCGTCTGATATCAAAGTCATTCTAACAGTACAGAAAACCCCCTCAGACCAATTAATTTCCACAAACTTGTCAAGTATCACAACACTGTTTTCACATTTAACACATCTGGAAAAGACATTCTAGTTATGCAAAAATTACAGTCTTTATGTTGAGTATAATAATGCTTAAGTCAAATATTACTCTGTTATTAACCACACATATTCATCATACTGGTATCTAAAATGACAGTAAACTCTAGAGTCTACTCTGTCCATGCCTAATCACAAGTGCTATAAGAAAAATAGCACAGTAAACCTTATAAATTAGGTGTAAAAGATGTAAACTATAATATCACGATACAGTTCTAGGCATGCAGTGAAAGAAATTAGGCATTCTCGGCGTACTCTTGGTGTAACAGACTATTTTTCAGCACCATTTTAGGAGAGGTAGATGTGGAAGTATTTAATTTTAATCCAGTGTTCTTGCAAAGTGTACGAAGTCACTTTAGTCAGCTGTAGTGCCAGTAGTCTTAGTGTCGTCGTAACTGCCGTCTGCTCCACCTCTGCTGTGCAGCAAGCTACGTAAATTTAAGTATTAACTGTGTATTTCTTACGTGTCACTTCTTTTTCCGTGTGTTTATGCTTGTAGGAAGCTTTAATTTTCCAGTACTAGTAATAGTGTTCCATAGATCCAGAGACAGTTAGTGCGTATTTTCATTGTTTCCAACAAGAAGTGTCTAGTAACCACAGTTTAGTTAGCTATCAGCCGCCTTTAGTGAATTAGCAGTCTAGTTAAAAGTTGATTAACTCTCTGCAGTAAGGTGTTGATTTCTTCGGATGGATAGGATGTGTGACTGCTGTGTACGGACGCAGGAGGAGCTGGCCACTGTTCGCGAACAGCTAAACGTGCTGATGGCCACTGTCAGCCGTGTTTAGGCTGCTGCCCCGGAGTGTAGCGGCAGTGGGGAGTCTGGTGCATCGCACGGTACACCCCAGGTGTTACATGCTTCACCCACTGTCTCTGCTGTCGAGACATCTTCGCGTGTACCGGGTGCGGTTGCTCATGTTGGCACCAATGACTCGTGCCGTCTAGGTTCAGAGGTCATCCTCAGTTCATACAGGCGGTTGGCGGAGTTGGTGAAGGCGGAAAGCCTCGCTCGCGGGGTGGAATCTGAGCTAACAATATGTAGCGTCGTTCCCAGAAGCGATCGCGGTCCTCTGGTTTGGAGCCGAGTGGAAGGCTTAAACTAGAGGCTCAGACGATTCTGCGGAGATCCGGGGTGCAAATTTCTCGACCTCCGCTATCGGGTGGAGAAAAGTAGGGTCCCCCTGAATAGGTCAGGCGTGCACTACACGCACGAAGCGGCTACAAGGTTAGCGGAGTACGTGTGGAGTGTACATGTGGGTTTTTAAGTTAGAGAATTCCCTCCCTAGGCCCGACAAGACGCCTCCTGAGACGCGACAAGGTAGCAGTAGGTAAAAAGCAGCAGGGAATGACAATATTAATGTGGTAATAGTAAACTGCAGGAGCGTCTATAGAAAGGTCCCAGAACTGCTCTCATTAATAAACGGTCACAATGCCCACATAGTACTAGGGACGGAAAGTTGGCTGAAACCAGATATAAACAGTAATGAAATTCTAAACTCAGATTGGAATGTATACCGCAGAGACAGGCTGGACAGTGAAGGGGGAGGCGTGTTTATAGCGATAAAAAGTGCAATAGTATCGAAGGGAGGCGTGTTTATAGCGATAAAAAGTGCAATAGTATAGAAGGAAATTGATGGAGATCCGAAATGTGAAATAATTTGGATGAAGGTCACGGTTAAAGCAGGCTCAAACATGGTAACTGGATGTCTCTATAGGCCCCCTGGCTCAGCAGCTGTTGTGGCAGAGCGCCTGAAGGAAAATTTGAAAAATATTTCTAGTAGATTCCCCGACCATGTTATAGTTCTGGGTGGACATTTTAATTTGCCAGCTCTAGACTGGGAGACTCAAACGTCTATATCTCGTGGCAGGGACAAAGAATCCAGTGAAATTCTTTTAAGAGCATTATCTGAAAACTATCTTGAGCAGTTAAACAGAGAACCGACTCGTGGCGATAACATATTAGACCTTCTGGTGACAAACAGACCCGAACTATTTGAAACAGTTAACGCAGAACAGGGAATCAGCGATCATAAAGCGGTTAATGCATCGATGATTTCAGCCGTAAATAGAAATATTAGAAAACGTTGGAAGATTTTTCTGTTTAGCGAAAGCGGCAAAAAGCAGATTTCAGAGTACTTGACAGCTGAACACAAAAGTTTTATCTCAAGTACAGATAGTGTTGAGGATCGGTGGACAAAGTTCAAAACCATCGTACAATATGCATTAGATGAGTATGTGCCAAGAGAGATGGTAAGAGATGGAAAAGAGCCACCATGTTACAACAACAGAGTTAGAAAACTGCTGCGAAAGCAAAGGGAACTTCACAGCAAACATAAGCATAGCCAAAGCGAAGCAGAAAACAAAAATTACACGAAGCGAAATGTAGTGTGAGGAGGGCTATGCGAGAGGCGTTCAATGCATTCGAAAGTAGAGTCCTATGCACTGACTTGGCGGAAAATCCTAAGAAATTCTGGTCTCATGCCAAGCGGTAGGTGGATCAAAACAAAATGTCCAGACACTCTGTGACGAAAATGGTACTGGAACAGAGTATGACATACTAAAGGCCGAAATACTAAATGCCCTTTCCCAAAGGTGTTTCACAGAGGAAGACTGCACCGTAGTTCCTTCTCTAGATTGTCGCACAGATGACAAAATGGCAGATATCGAAATAGATGACAGAGGGATAGAAAAACAGTTAAAATCTCTCAAAAGAGAAAAGGCCGCTGGACCTGATGGGATAACAGTTCGATTTTACACAGAGTACGCGAAGGAACTTGCCCCCCTCCCCCCCCCCCCCCCCCTTCTTGCAGCGGTGTACTGTATGTAGGTCTATAGAAGAGCGTAACGTTCCAAAAGATTGGAAAAGGGCACAGGTCATCCCCGCTTTCAAGGAGGGACGTCGAACAGATGTGCAGAACTATAGACTTATATCTCTAACGTCGGTCAGTTGTAGAATTTTGGAACACGGTTTATGTTCGAGTATAACGACTTTTCTGGAGACTAGAAATCTAGTCTGTAGGAATCAGCATGGTTTTCGAAAAAGACGATCGTGTGAAACCCAGCTCGTGCTATTCGTCCACGAGACTCAGAGGGCCATAGACACGGGTCCCCAGGTAAATGACGTGTTTCTTGACTTCCGCAAGGCGTTTGATACAGTTCCCCACAGTCGCTTAATGAACAAAGTAAGAGCATATGGACTATCAGACCAATTGTGTGATTGGATTGAAGACCTCCTAGATAACAGAACGCAGCATGTCATTCTCAATGGAGAGAAGTCTTCCGAAATAAGAGTGATTTCAGGTGTGCCGCAGGGGAGTGTCGTAGGACCGTTGCAATTCACAATATAAATAAATGATCTTGTGTATAACATCGGAAGTTCGCTGAGGCTTTTTGCGGATGATGCTGTAGTACATCGAGAGGTTTTAACAATGGAAAATTGTACTGAAATGCAGGAGGATCTGCAACGAATTGACGCATGGTACAGGGAATGGCAATAGAATCTCAATGTAGAGAAGTGTGAGGTGATGCGAATACAAAGAAAGAAAGATCCTTTATCATTTAGCTACAATATAGCAGGTCAGCAACTGGAAGCAGTTAATTCCAGAAATTATCTGGGAGTAGGCATTAGGAGTGATTTAAAATGGAATGACCATAAAAAATTAATCGTCGGTAAAGCAGATGCCAGACTGAGATTCATTGGAAGAATCCTAAGGAAATGCAGTCCGAAAACAAAGGAAGTACGTTACAGTACACTTGTTTGAACACTGCTTGAATACTTCCCACCGGTGTGGGATCCGTACCGGATAGAGTTGATAGAAGAAATTGAGAAGATCCAACAGAGAGCAGCGCGCTTCGTTTCAGGATCATTTAGTAATCGCGAAAGCGTTACGGAGATGATAGATAATCTCCAGTGGAAGACTCTGCAAGAGAGACGCTCAGTAGCTCGGTACGAGCTTTTGTTGAAGTTTCGAGAACATATCTTCACCGA
Source organism: Schistocerca nitens (assembly GCF_023898315.1). Lineage (NCBI taxonomy): Eukaryota > Metazoa > Arthropoda > Insecta > Orthoptera > Acrididae > Schistocerca > Schistocerca nitens. Next base: position 712,052,310 of record NC_064619.1, on the reverse strand, counting down.
GGAGTCAAGCAGTATATTGCTCACTCCTACGTGTACTCGCGAAGAGACCATGAGAGTAAAATCAGAGAGATTAGAGCCCACACAGAGACATACCGACAATCTTTCTTTCCAGGAACAATACGGGACTGGAATAGAAGGGAGAACCGATAGAGATACTCAAGGTACCCTCCGCCACACACCGTCAGGTGGCTTGCGTGGTATGGATGTAGATGTAATTGTAGAAATCTTTCATATTTTGAGAAATAATGCAGTTCCATCTTGAGCTAATTGTCATAGTGATCTGGAGTTATGCTTTTGCGATGAACAGCTTCCATGTGTGTGTGTGTGTGTGTGTGCGTGCTTTACTACTCGATAAACTATAAATAATTTTATAGATGATTTTGGTTCTGAAATAACAGATCTCTGATTTTCTTTGTCATGTTATATCTCTGTCACCCACCTATGACATGTGTCCATAAACAAAGCAGTTGTTCTCCATTTTAGGTAATATATCACAGTAAAGCACCTTATTCCTTTCTTCTTACATCAGTGTTTGTGTATGCTGTGTGAATGTGTGGTGTTTTCATTACATGTTTGTGTTGATTATAGGAAATGCTGTCTGTAAATGTGTTTCTTTGAGACATCGCCTCGACTCGGTATAATCTTTTATAATAATCGCAATCTGCAGTATGATCTATTATCTTCATCCTTCCTAAATTGGCGCTATTACTCAATGAGTTGGCTCAATTCTACATTCAAAAACGCGTATTTTTTGTGCTCAAATAGTACTTATCTTGGTTAGGATAATTTCGATGTTGTAGGCCTAACTTAGAACGTGAACTGTCTGTTACTTTTCATAAACGACATGTATTTTGGCATGGAAATAGTATACTTACGATTCACAATAATGATTTGGCAATCCGTATGACAAATACATGTGGGTAATAACAGTGTGATAATTAATTTAGACATTGTGATACATGTTGTCAACACTGCACTTCTTGCACTGCTGGCATGTTTTTTGTAGTCATTCTATATGTGAATAAATATGATGATACATGGAAGCATCCCAGATGTGGAAAATAATTAGTTTTAGGAGTTCACTATAATGTTTGACTGTCTTTGATATCAGAAGAGATTTGGCATGGTGGTGACACTGCTTACTCTTGTCGACAAGTGCAATATAAGTTCTAGCGCCTATGTGTGTCTTGTAAAGATGCATGCATTTCATGTTGTGCTGACAGGATGTGAGAGTTGTAGTTACGAGGAAGAATACTTCCTCAGTGGTTCAATACTCTCGAAATATCGAAGCATATTTTACATCGTAAACTGGATAGAACTGCATGTGTTCTACTCTCAGACTAGCTGAGGCGTTTAAAATGCATAGTCATCTGTTTACTCTTGCCGCTGCTTTCCTACCCAACTTTCGAAATGTGACAGGAATTTAGATTTGGGAAGTTATTAATTTGTGCGTTAGTTCAGTCTTTGCAAATACGCAAGAGCTGCTTTAAGTAACGTTTGGGGAAAATATGGAAAAAAAAATTCAGAGCATTTCTATACCTCTGAGCACCCTTGGAAGTACTGTGGAATACTGCAAGTTACACATTTTACGTAAATTTTAGATAAATATGTAGCTATCTATTATTTATAATTAATACTCTCATTGCACATTCTGGAATATAAGACCTGTATTTTCATATACTTTGCGCCATCACGATTTAAAAATTTGTGTGCTTGACAACTTCGTTTTCTTACTGAAACATTTCCTCCTACTGAACAATTCAGTTACCGTAAAAAACGATTAGAGTAAGAAACAAATATTAAGAGGTTTAAGTCCTAAACCAGCGTGCGTAATGCCTAATTTTCAAGGTATACTAAATAAATTATACCGATCCTCACGTCAGTTGCTACGTATAATCTCTGTCTCCGAACATTTATAGCGTGGTCGACGTCCACAGTTCTCACGACCTGGTAGGTGTTTTGTTTTTAATTTTTACTTTCTGGCTGGCCACCTCAGCCATAAGTTAAGTGTAATGGAGGAAACCTGTGTTCACCACCTGTCTGCGAATCCTGTAAACACTGTTCTTTATAGAATGAGATCTTCACTCAGCAGCGGCGTGTGCGCTGATATGAAATTGAAGCTATGAGGACAGGTTATGAGTCATGCTTGGGTGGCTCAGATGATAGAGCACCTGCTCACAAAAGACAAAAGTCCCGATTTAGAGTCTCAGTGTGGCACACAGTGTTAATCAGCCAGGAAGTTTCACTGTACTTTATGTTTTAGTATTCCAGTTGCTTGTGTATACGTTGAGGCAGAGACTGGGGACCAGCACAGCATTCGCCTAAACGAGCGTGAAGAACCGCCTAAAAACCTCACTGAGGCTGGGCAGTGAATCAAACCAACATCTGTAAGTCCAGCGTATGGCATGCATTCGTGTCTGGTCCAGCTCCCTGCCTTGCGAACTAGCTCGCCACACGTGGAAACTGTACGAGCACACCTGTAGTTCTGCTGATGTGGAGTCCACATTACACTCACGTTGATTTAGTGCAAGTACACTGTTTCAATCCGGTGTTCTTACTCAATGTCTGCTGCTACAGTTCGCTATGATTTCTTTTAGGTCAATGATACAAAAATATTAATTCAGTGTCTATCGCTGTTCTTCTTATGATGCAAACACCGCCTATAAACTACTTTAATTTACTTTAGTATTTCAGTTAATGTGACATTTAAAACGTCAACAGCTCTGTGTTGAAAAGATCGGCCTCGGTATTTTTGTAATAGATCTGACACAGATTCAAGGAATCTAGATACTTAAGATGTTCGTCCTCTGTTGGTGCAAAGTGTTTGATATTTACGAGGAAGTAGTGGTTACATGGATTTTTTTTATTTTATATCAAAATGTATTCACTATTTCACGTCCTTTCTCTATTTTGTGTTATAGGACTGGTAACTCGACTACGATAATTACATTTCAAGATTTTTTCCTGTTTCCTCTTTTAAAAGATGGATCTCACACTACTAAACTCATTATCTATGAACCACTACAGTTTATAAGAGGAAGTATACTAATATGTATTTGCTTACGTTATTTCATGCTATGCATTATAAATTACGCCCATCACAACAATTACTCTGCGGAATTCAGGATGAGGCTGGCAACAGATAATTTAACCGTTTAACTGAAAGGTTTTTACTACCATTACGGAGACTAAAGTTTTCTCCTTCAAATAAAACAGTTTCAGTTGAAAATCTGAATGTGACGCAACGATTAAGTCTTTGATGTAACACCACATTATATTTCTAGTGTACTGTGCCTAGTGTATACGAATTTCTGTTTATATTATTGTCCTACTCACCACTGCTTGCGTAGCTGAAACGTTCACAATACGTTACCTCTGCAGCTTCCTCGCTGACGGCATCTTCGTGCAGCCCTTCCACCCACCTGCAGCGCTCCCGGGCGCTCCCAAAATGCCTCAGCACCCACGCCGACACCAGCTCTTGCTTCTCCTTCGTGTACGATTCCTGCAACAGAAAAAGACAGTCACATTAATTCAGAATTACTTTCCCCGTTAATAAAACGTATACCTATCCCAACAAAGACCTTTCCCGTTCTTCTGTTATTTATCTCGTCTACACTTCCGTCCTGCAACAGATAAAGACGCTGCAGTCAGTATAGGGTTAACGAAACGCTAGATCCGTTTAAATAGAAATTTCTCTCTATGCTGAGTATTAGATCATTGTTGTAAATGGTGGTGTGAATGACGAAAGTACAGAGAACGCGAGCTACAGGTGGTTTGTCCATGATTATGTTACAAAGTTTCAGGAGTGATGGAAACGGATATATATATATATATATATATATATATATATATATATCAATCCGACGCATGGGACCATCGTCCAGAAACGACAGAGTCTAAATTTGCAAGCGAAAATCGTTCTGATACCTCAGACAGTGGATCACTTGTATTGGAAATTCTTTGCTTTTCATATTTTGGGAGTAGGTAGTTTGAACCAAAACAACAAAAATATCCAGTAAACAAGGGCTCTAAAATACATACGTAATGAGCTATTAGTTGTTGTTCAGTAGAAGGCATGTATTCCACAGTAGCAAAAGTTAACAACTGCTCATAGCTCTTCAGGTTTGCACTTTAGAGTCCATATTTAATGAACCATTTTTTTATTTATCGATTCTACTTTATTCGCAAGTACGGACAACGAAGAGCCTGCTGCAGAAAGGCGACTGTCAGAGACACCAGAATAATTTTCGCTTATAACTTTCGACTCGCTCGTTTACTGGACATGGCCCCCTACCTCACGCTGATACATTTACCCTTTTCTGTCAATCCCGAGAGTTTGTAGCATCATTATGAAATCATCCTGTAGACTGTATGTTATTCTCCAATTAAGACTTTACCGATAAGTACAATTTGTACACTGCTTGGTGAAAATGTTATGTACTTTGTTTGTTATTCAACACTTCAGCATCTATGGTTCTGATTGTTAATATATGAAATGTTGAATGACAGACAAAGTATGTTTATTTTAACCCATCTTCTTGCATCTGTAACTAATCGAAATGGACAGTACTCACACAGTCTTTTATCAACGTATGTTCATCTACAATGTGTGTACCAACGCGTCACGTAAAACGAGAAAGGCATGACACTTGCGAGATTTTACGTTGATTACGTATCTCTCATTATCCTTTGACGAATGTTGTGTGTGTATCGACGTACTATATAGAGGAATACAGACAGGAATTTTTCAGATTGTATCCTGGTGTGTAACATTCCAGTCCGTCGTTATGTGCAGGAAATAGCAACATCTAACTCAAGTCAATCTGTTCTAAAAATGCAGCATTTCTGGTTGACATATGAGAACACACCAATTTGAATGTTATCAGCCAACAGCTAATGCAGGTACAATTTGACCTATGTGATACGATACCCAGAGGGTTTATTGTGGCCAGCGGGCTTCATGACTTGGAATAACGTAGAGGTAATTGCAACAGCTTACAACCAAGACAAATCTCTGAAGACAGTGGACATGAGCAGGAAATTGTAGTCATTTTAAATTTCATTGGCGAGGGACATGTCCCAGCTAAAAATATCAAAGGCATATTCCTAATCCCGTGTAACAGGAAACAGTCGGTGACTTTCCTGACGAGTGTTACAAATAGACAGCACATAGCAAGCTCAGAGGTTAATTAGTAACAAAACTAAGTATCCAAGCTATCAAAATTTTTTCTAAGAAAATGTCATATTTGCTAGAAATAAATTACAACTTATTCCTATTCCCCATTTCCAAGCAAGTATTTCGAAAAACTGACCTTAATTTCAAAGGATATTGCAGTCTGAAAACCCTTCCTAAACATTTCCAGATGGGGAACCATCTGATTCACTACCAAGTCAGCTGCCATTTGACTGAAGAAATCTGGGCTGTGGATCCTACCTCAAAGTATCTACATTACTCTCTTCTAGAGAATGAAAAATATAAAGAGATGATAATTTCAAAATTTCACTTTGTACCACTTCCTTAATCGCAGAATATCATTTCTTTTAGAGGTAGAGCCAAGGTTACATCGTGACTCATAGATTACACTACGTAGGCAGCCTCAGTTACTATTTACAGCTAGTCTTATTTAAACTAAGCTTCCCTAGGCTTCTGTTGTGATGAGTACAATTAATCGTATATTACAATTTTCCGTCAGGTCAGAAATGGTGCCAAGTTCTCTCTATCATTACTCAGTTAACTACTAATCAAAATAATGAAATGGCTAGTGGACAAGTAGTAGCATCTTACATGGCTTTACAAAGATTTTGTAAGTTCTGTACATGTTTCTTTCAATACATACCGGGATTTTATTGGCAGGGCTCACTTCCCTAGCCTGACTGCCAGGTGCCGGCGCTTCTTCAGGATGAACTCTGAAATAAATTAAATATTCTTAGTTTTATTTATTCATAAATTTAAAATCGTTTTTACACAAATTATTCATACAAGGAATTACACATGTAGCAGCCATGGAAAACTGTTGTATACTTATGATTACTTTAATATGATTAAAACACATATATTATTATCTCACACAAATAACCGAAATTCTTTGATACTTGAGTTATTGGTTCAATATGGATTTTGCACATTCTTCATATCAATTCTTTGAACATGATTGAGCTATTTCCCTACAATCAGAATTCTGAAGAATGACAATGAATACTCAAGTCCCAGCACACAGCTTCAGAACACAAATTTGGATAAGCCGAAAAGCCCCTCCCCCACTCCCTCCAACCCTAGAGGTCACTGTGTGGGGCTGTAATTACAGCATATTCACGAATTCAGCTGCGCCACATGGTAAGTTCCACGCTGAAGAATTCTGAACACACGGAACGTCAGGCCGGACTCACCTGCTGGTCCTCCTGGACCTGCGGCCTCGTGGCAGCCTAATGCAGAGGCAGCAGGCCAGCAGCCGCCGCAGCAGGCCGCGGCTGGTCTTGGCCTCCCTCACCTCCTCCTCCTCTTTGCCTCCCTCTGCCTCAACCACATCGCGGTGCTGCTGCGGCGGCTGCTGTCGGGCTGTTTCGCCTCCACCTTGCCTCTCTTGCACCTTACCTGCTGCCACGTTTGATACTACGTATGTGAGCGCGGATCTCGGGGACGGCTCAGATTGCACGTCATGTCGGTAGCAGTGGCCTGTGAAATAAAAGTTCACCATCAGTCTACACAACATCTATCTGCAAAAGCTCACTGTCATCTACTGCTACAAACTAATAATGTGTCATAATTGCAGTATGTACATAGACAGCTATAATACTTATCATTACTGCTCTTGCATGTCAGAAAAGGTGAATACATCTTATAGTACTTACTGCTACCCAACGTTGTCAACACTGTTAGTGGACAAATAATAATGAAGTTAGCACCCTCTGTAAACAGAAATTTATTTGATGTGATAAATAGTTATGAACTAATCTAGTGTTTAAGAAGTACGAAACACCAGTGATGACCATCACAGAGGGCTGTGTTATGCCCATTACCAGTACAGTATTTAGTGGAAATATGACTCACACTACGGTGGTTCTAAACTGGAGAGCTATGAAGCTTTCCTCAGCGTTTGCTGTAACTCTGTTACTACCACATGGATTTAGTTGAAAGTTCCATCGGGAGAGAGTTCACTCACTGACAGACGCAATTAATGGAATCTGTCCTTGCTACTTAGCTATCAGGCTAATGAAGAGACCATAACCAGTAAAAAATTCATACCCTTAAACGTGACCTTTCCTAGCATCACTCCTAATACAAATGATCGGTACAGTGCTTTTTGCTGCAAGACTAGCAGAACCGATCATCCTTAGCAAATATCACAGAATCCCCAGATCATGTTACGTATGAAGCAAACTACAACACAGTAACAGAGACGTTGCAACGCTACATTCATTTCGTGTTTACTATAGCAGACGCAGATGGGATATGGAAACAAGTTGCTGATATCAAACGCAACCTCTGTAACAAAGCCACTTCATCAAAACCGTTACACTACTTCAGTCCTTACTACTTGTATGCTCAGCACACAAAAAGGTACTCACGATATTTGAACAAGACCTCCACGTCTTGCTCCCGTACAGGTCGTAGAGGTGGAACAGCCCTACACTCTGCATCAGCACTCATCACCTGTAACAGATATATGGAATGCAATGAGTAATGGGCATTACGCTAAACTGCAAGACACGGAATTTTATGAATAGCAGTAAATGTTTGTAAGACGCTCGGCAAAAACGTTTGATCGATATGCAATACTGCAATCACTCCAATTAAGTGATATTAGGACAAAACGATATGTGATGTTGTTAATGTGAAAAAAAGAAAGAACCCTAGCTTGCGTAGATGCACTAAGGAATTGCTTTAGCTATATTTTGTAAATCATGACGATAGCTTCCGTACAGGGCATGTCAGTGGAATGGACCTACGTTCGGCAGCAGTACTTACGACCTGGAACCGGGAGACAGAATGCAATGAGTGTGGAGTATTATGCTATATCAAAAGCGACGGTATTTTCTCAACAGTAGTCAACGTTTTGTAAAACTCACATCAAAATTTTTGTCAACGTTCAGTTCAGTAATTATTATAAAAAAAAATTTAACACAGAGCCATGACGACGATTAGTCCTGCCCTCATGTGTCACGTGTCCAAAATCAGGCCACTGTCACATCTAAACGGACCACAAATCTGAAAGTTGTACGATTCTGCTAGCTCGCCAAATAAAGACCCACTACGAGACCCTTTTCAAAATCTGTCAGTTGCTGATAACGCTGCCTGACACAACTAGGCGGTATCTCTGTGTCTTTATAGTGATCATTCAGTATCTGATGGTATTTACGCCCCTTGCGTAATTTATTAGACGGTGTCAGAACGCTAAAAGCGCTACCTGCCACAGAGAATTGCAAAGCTAATCGTTTGCGTAACCGTCGATGGCGTATACACGTACGGACTTAATGTCTTTTGGTGCTTTACTTTCTCTGTCAGGTAATGTACACTCCTGGAAATTGAAATAAGAACACCGTGAATTCATTGTCCCAGGAAGGGGAAACTTTATTGACACCTTCCTGGGGTCAGATACATCACATGATCACACTGACAGAACCACAGGCACATAGACACAGGCAACAGAGCATGCACAATGTCGGCACTAGTACAGTGTATATCCACCTTTCGCAGCAATGCAGGCTGCTATTCTCCCATGGAGACGATCGTAGAGATGCTGGATGTAGTCCTGTGGAACGGCTTGCCATGCCATTTCCACCTGGCGCCTCAGTTGGACCAGCGTTCGTGCTGGACGTGCAGACCGCGTGAGACGACGCTTCATCCAGTCCCAAACATGCTCAATGGGGGACAGATCCGGAGATCTTGCTGGCCAGGGTAGTTGACTTACACCTTCTAGAGCACGTTGGGTGGCACGGGATACATGCGGACGTGCATTGTCCTGTTGGAACAGCAAGTTCCCTTGCCGGTCTAGGAATGGTAGAACGATGGGTTCGATGACGGTTTGGATGTACCGTGCACTATTCAGTGTCCCCTCGACGATCACCAGTGGTGTACGGCCAGTGTAGGAGATCGCTCCCCACACCATGATGCCGGGTGTTGGCCCTGTGTGCCTCGGTCGTATGCAGTCCTGATTGTGGCGCTCACCTGCACGGCGCCAAACACGCATACGACCATCATTGGCACCAAGGCAGAAGCGACTCTCATCGCTGAAGACGACACGTCTCCATTCGTCCCTCCATTCACGCCTGTCGCGACACCACTGGAGGCGGGCTGCACGATGTTGGGGCGTGAGCGGAAGACGGCCTAACGGTGTGCGGGACCGTAGCCCAGCTTCATGGAGACGGTTGCGAATGGTCCTCGCCGATACCCCAGGAGCAACAGTGTCCCTAATTTGCTGGGAAGTGGCGGTGCGGTCCCCTACGGCACTGCGTAGGATCCTACGGTCTTGGCGTGCATCCGTGCGTCGCTGCGGTCCGGTCCCAGGTCGACGGGCACGTGCACCTTCCGCCGACCACTGGCGACAACGTCGATGTACAGTCGAGACCTCACGCCCCACGTGTTGAGCAATTCGGCGGTACGTCCACCCGGCCTCCCGCATGCCCACTATACGCCCTCGCTCAAAGTCCGTCAACTGCACATACGGTTCACGTCCACGCTGTCGCGGTATGCTACCAGTGTTAAAGACTGCGATGGAGCTCCGTATGCCACGGCAAACTGGCTGACACTGACGGCGGCGGAGCACAAATGCTGCGCAGCTAGCGCCATTCGACGGCCAACACCGCGGTTCCTGGTGTGTCCGCTGTGCCGTGCGTGTGATCATTGCTTGTACAGCCCTCTCGCAGTGTCCGGAGCAAGTATGGTGGGTCTGACACACCGGTGTCAATGTGTTCTTTTTTCCATTTCCAGGAGTGTATTTTATTTCTGTGCCTGCAGAGCTGCAAATTATGTATTAGTGTCCAATGTGTATAAAGAAACGCAACAGGACCACAAAACTATTTAAAGATGCACGTGTTAATTGCGGTCGAATATTTAAATACGGTTTGCAAAAGTCTAGTACGAGGCTACTTTTTATTCGAATTATTTTGCGAACCAGAATTACAAAAAATCGAAGCACGCAATCACCCACACTCGGTCGTATGAATTACAACCTACTGCTTTCCTAACCGTGTCATTTTGTAACATTTCAATACAACGCAATTAAAGACAGAGAAGTGTTTTATTGAAAGCGAGCTGCAGGTGAGGGGGCCGATCAACAAGGGGGAACCTCAGTCGCCGTGCTGTCTTTTACTATGTTGCAAATTAAATGGCGAGGACTGCAAATAATATCAAATTACGTGACATACGTTGCCATTAACAATAATCGACATTTCTTCTCATCTTCGTTGAATTTTCTTGTGTTTTGATTATAAAAGTATTTCAAAATTCAAACGAATTCAACGTTTCTAATCGAGATTGTCTACCGACACCAATTTGTGTGGTGCATCACAAAGATTGTGTTTCTAGCGTATGCAACCAGAAAAGGAATGTTCTTTTGAATGAACAAAAATGGAATGGACAGTGTGTTGAAAGGAGGATATAATATAAACATCAACAAAAGCAAAACGAAGATAATGGAATGTAGTCGAATTAAATCAGGTAATGCTGACGATATTAGATTAGAAAATGAGGCACTGAAAGTAGTAGATAAGTTTTTCTATTCGGGCAGTAAAATTTCTGATGATGGTCGAGATAGAGAGGATATAAAACGTAGACTGGAAATGGCAAGGAAATTGTTTTTGAAGAAGAGAAATTTGTTAACAACGGGTGTAAATTTAAGTGTCAGGACGTCTGTTCTGAAAGTATTTGCATGGAGTGTAGCCATGTATGGAAGTGAAACATGGACGATAAACCGTTTAGACAGGAAGAGAATATGAGGTTTTGAAATGTGGTGCTACAGAAGAATACTGAAGATTAGATGGGTGGATCACGTAAATAATGAGAAGGTACTGGATAGAATTGGGGAGAAGACCAAGTTTAACACCGGAGGGAAGCAAGAGGGGTAATAATCGTAGAGATGAATACACTAAGCAGAGTCAGAGAAATGCAGGTTGCAGTAGTTACTCAGAGATGAAGACAGTTGCACAGGATAGAGTAGCATGGAGGGCTGCATCAAAGCAGTCTTTATACGGAACACCAGAACAACAACAACAAGAAAAATTTTCGCTACTTGGCTTACCATTCCGTAAAACAATTTAATATACAAACAATTACAATGTGCTACTAATAAGTTGTTGTTCGCTATCTCACAGAATATAGAAGCTGCAGGCTAATAATTCATACTGACAGATATAAAATCAGATTGATTGCACCTTCTACAAAAATCTGTGGAAAATTTGTCGCAAAACTGTCGCTGTTGCCAGTATCAAGTCAATGTGAAAAAAAGTGTTGTGTTGAGATTTATTCTGAGAAAACAAGACACTTAAGTTGAATGCCACTGCGCTTATAAACAAGAATCATTATTCGCGTCACTATAATAGACTCAAACCCATCATCTGCTGACAAGAAGAAAAGACATTGATTCCCGTAACGTGGCGGGACTTTAATACGATATAGCCGAGTCACAATAAATTATTGGTGTTAACTGTGGAGGTGCTTAGAGTTACTGTATCTTTGGTTCGGTTAACTCAATAGTAAATACGAAATTTTTGGATGCCGGTCGGGAAGAACATGAACTCGCACTATCTACCACACGCACTTTCAATCCAGACACACAGACGCAAGTAATACTTCGATTTTCACCACAAGCAGAGAGGCCTACTGTAGCAAGCGCAATTCTGCATCTTTGCTTTGCTCTTGTAATAAGTAATATCACTGCTACCAACGCTGAACGTCACAGACAGCGTTACATCTATAGCAACTCGAACTGAGTTTTATTGTGTGAGAAACGATGCTAACTTTAGTATATCTGTAACTCCTGATACATGTAATTACTGCAGCTACGCACTTCATGTAATACTGCATGGGGCGTGTTCTTTACGTTTCCATACCGACGCAAGTGCACGTATTACTCCTGCTTCTTCACGTCTGGAACAGCAGCTGGAACACTCCTGGTTCGCTCGGCCATTGTGAACCAACCGGTGAGAGGTGTTCCTGCAGCTACAAACCTAGCGATTGTCAAACGTAATCAACTGTTTTATGTTCGAGTGCGCTACTGCGATACAATCTCGTGTATTAACATTTCTGTTTTCAACAGAAATTCGTGTTCTAATACATCGAGATGAGGAAAACTAGGGCGTCTTTATTATAACGCAAACATCCTGGTTTCATGACGGCTTTTTTCGCAACTATTGGATAGCAGTTACACGAGTTGTATTACTCTGATATACTTCATACTCGACTGTTACCTAAAGTCAGGATTCTTCAGGCTAGGTGAAGTAGAACTGTACCGATAAAATTTCGGAGGTCTGACAGGGACATTTTTTCATCATTTTGGTATCAGTGATCTACGAGCTCTGGTAGCTTTTCACCGAGTAGTTGCATTTCGTTTGGTTTCCTACTCCCATTCCTGTTTGTATCTGTACTGCACGGAAATTATATGCGCAACATTGTAAGTGCCCACTATACGTGTTGCGTGTCTTGTTTGGAAACAACTTTGTGCCATTTATTTATTGTACTTTCTGTCGATAATTATAAGCCCGCTAGACTCTTCGTCCTCAATGTTGTATTCAGTACGATTCAGTAATTTTCTGCGTCGGTTTAGATTTGCGACAGTGTCACACTGATACACAGCAGTGCGAATAAGTTTACTGACGAAGAAGAGGCCGACTTTCCTCTCGTGTCCGGGCTGACTGCCCACAAGAATTTCAGGAGTTCGGATTCGCTCCGTATTTTGGGTCTCATGTCTTCACTGCTTTACCTTGAACATAGGTAATTCAAATTGCTGCTGACAAGAAAGTAAAATATATTCACACTGTCATCTTAGACCGCATCACCTGTACGAAGGTTGCCTTGTAATTTTGTAAGTTACCTTAGTTCATGTTGTTGATTACAAGCGCTCGCTCCATAGGTAGACTCACACCTTAACGGTTATTATTACACACGCGATGAAAGATACTAAAATTAGTACTATGTGATACGAAATAAATAGCCGGTAATGCGATAAACACGTTGACCGGTAATTCGATAAAAACGTGACGTCACTTTAAGCTCAATTGGTAATTTGTGGATCTATCTTAATTGAAAACGTATTCGCTTAGTACCCTCAAAGCTAGTTTCAGAGGTAACTCATGAACACCTGCGGTATTTCTGTTCCTGCACATTTTCTAGTCCTTCCATGTTACTACTTTGTTAAATTGTTGTGCTTTCCTTAGCAACATCAACATGTCTTGAAGGTCGACATACAAGTTTAGGGGTATGGGACAAATGTGTCTGCTGCAGTGATTAGTGTTTCAGCTCTAGATATATTTACGATTGAAACCGGTAAATAAATATATAAATTTAGCGACTCAGACGGTGTTTTCTATCATGATACAGCGGTTACGCTTATCCCACGACATTATGCTCTGTATTATGCAAAATATTTGTCACGAAAACGGACAACTAAAAGTAACATTAGACACTCGAATGCACAGCAAAAATTTCAAATTTTTATTAATTACGTAAAATTCGCGAATGACAATGAAGTTACAGTGGGGAAGACAATTTCCTGGACCAACCTGCAACATAACTGCATAGATGTAAGCGAGATAAGAATGGTGGGAAAACTTCTAGGCAACAACAGAAAGCAGGAGAAGACGTACACATGTCAGATACTGGCCTTGCGAAGTTCAGGAGAAAATATTAGCTCTGTCTGAGATAAGAGAGGATAGGGTTAAGATGGAAGAGTTTCAACTGTTCATATACTATCCCGCCGATTATATCTAAATACACGATACTGAATATAATTACTCATTAATTTTCACGTATATCAAACCAAAAAAAAAAAAAAAAACCATAAACATCTCAAGTAATATACATCTGTTATAAACATAGAATGAAATGGATCTTTTGTGAAGATTTGTTCCTTGTAAATAAAACAACTGTTTTATAAAGGATTTTGACTTATTTGCACAGCCTACATCATAGACGGTATAACTGTTGAGAAAGGTAATTCACGCAAAGCAGACAACACCAGTTCATGTAGAACAAATACTGAAAGGAAAACGAAAATCCGAAAACAAAAGAGGCTGAACACTATTTTCTGTTATCTTCAGAAGGTGAATACGTTCCGTCACCTGACTTTAGATTTATAGCTGAGTTTAAGACTGCTTTGCATGCTTTTCCTGTACCATAGCTGTCTGTGAATTTGCAGTTATAACGTTTCTAGGTATATAACGAAAATAATGACATTCCGAACAAAGTATCCAGTAAGCCACAAATCTGTTTTAGATAATTCATTTTTAGAACAAATGTTTCAAGTCTGTTACTTACACTAGACACATGCAGGTGGGGTATACTAAGTCCATCCCAGTGGGTATGGGGTGTGACAGGAAGGACATCTGGCCATCTGGCCATCGCCAAATATATGGTAACGAGGCCGACACCGCGCTAAATTGGGACAAAGGCCCAAAGGAAATTAATGATGATGGATGATGGTGATTACTTTGTTACACAATGCAAATGAAACTTTGGAGACCGCAAAAAGAAAGAACAGAGACGTGTTTGGAAATGAAGGAACATAATTAAATATTTTCAACATGGAAAGCAAATGAATCGTGCAAAATCGACACAAAACCTCATGAGAATGAGAGATTCCACAGAAAATCATGAACTACAATTCGAATGGGAAAAGAGTTGTTCGAGGACTTCGGAAAATATTGAAATGATTCTGTTTGTTAAGTTTGGAACGGCCAATAGCCTAATTCTTACAAGAAAGATGATAATGTGATCTGTATCCATTGGCGTAACGCGTTTTTGTTTTATCGTTATTGGGTAAAGGGGATGGTGAGATCGCATTCCTGACTATGGTTACAAAGTTAATGTTAAGTTTTTGCTTATGGGTACCCAACCAATTACTTTCAGACTTGATCGTATGGCCCATTTTTGGATGTACCATCTTCTTGAGTATCTATAAAACTGAAGTTAAGAAATACTATTAGTGTTTCATTTATTCCTAACTCATATTTGCTGCGAACATTGTAATATTACTGATGTTAGGCAAATGGTATTACAACCGGTGTCTGCTGACATAATCATGAACAAAGATTACAAACCACATACGCAACGGTAGTTTGACGTATGAGATGCGCAAGAAAAGGTAAAGGTGCACTTACCCCGTCTAAGGCCTTTATACTGGAAGACTTCCCGTGAAAAAAGGTGGAAGTGAACACGGCGAATAATTAATCGGATGTGGATAAAGACCGACACTGCTTCTTCGTAACTTCCTGTGTTTCATAAACGAAGTTGATGGATATTTTCTTTCACTCGGTGCAATTTTTAGCCACAGTTTCCGAAATGGATATATAGCCGGAAAAAACGCGAAGAGATTGATTTTCAACTGCTACCGTGTACTATCACCAGACTGGCTACGACGTACATCAACGAATTACCAACAGGAACGTACAACGGATGAGTTGCACGCGCTATAAGTTCACGTCAGTTCAACAAATTATTAATGAAACTCAAAATAGATACAAAATGGAAGCTACAGTGATTAAATCCTTGCATTCCGAAACGTGTATCAACAATAAGGGAATTTTGATAGTCATACGTAACGTCTTTTACATGTCGTCTGTTTACGAACTGCATAGCACATAAAACCACGCAAATCTACCCGCGTTTCAAGCAAAGAAATAACGACTACACCGTGTTTCAGTATCTTTGTCTATCATAATCAGTAATATCGTTGGATGTAACTTCCAACGTCGCTGAGTCCGTTTTAAAGTCGTTTTATGAAAGAGGAGCGGTGCCCACTGCATCCGAATTCTGTAGCTTCCAATCTGTGCACTTTCCACTGCTACGGATCTTACCTGACACCGTGTGCAACATATCACTTACCTTTCCGTACTCGTGCCACGGCACGTAGTACGGCTTCCGCTTCGCCTCGGGCACAGCGACAGGAACACTTCCGACGCGCTCCGCCATCTTGAAGCAAATGAAAGGGTGCGTTTCCGCGGATATGATCTTAGCGATCGTCAACTGTCATTCATTGTTGCGTGTGCCGTCTCTTCTGCAATATCGATCGATGTTATTGTTTCTGGAGGATTAAAGGCGAGTCGTCAGACGGACTGCATGCCCACGAATAGCGCCTGTAATCATTTCAGAGTGTTAAACCGGAGTGGAGATTCTCGCACGTGACATGCTAAACCCTCATACTTCCACTCAGCAAGTATTTAAGGCTTCTTTTACGCTGTTTGTCTGAGTAGTTTATGGGAATAACTAACCACATCCGTTAGTGAAATGTGAGCTTTGTCGTTAATTGACATCCAAATATAATATGTGTGTCGAAAATTGAACGTAACTTTGAAGTAAATAGGGTCGATCTAAAATCGTTACCACTATCCGAGAAATTATTAGTTGTCTTCTTGCCGACGCGTTAAACAGCAAGTAATATTTAATAGAACCATATATATAAATGGCTTTCTATCCGATCTTTACATTTAATGAAGGTAGTTTCTGGATAACTGAAACTGTTCATTCGAAAACTTATTTTTTTGGTTGTAACCACGTATTTTATCTCACGTATTTGATGTTCTCCCTTTGAGAATGCTATATGTCTACATCATCACCTAGAAAGAGACGTCATGGCTTACGAATAGTTTGAGGTAAAGCCATGAAACTTAGTTTTTGAAATGATTTTCACTCAAAACAGTAAGTGACCAGAAAGAGGTATCAAATAAATTTTATATGTAATTCAAATTCTGAGTAAAACGTAACAATAATTCCACTTTTCCTTTCACATGGGAAACGTACCGTACTCTAAAACTTCTACTAATCATTCTACAAACGACGACCTAGAGGTGAACATAATAAGTACAACCATTCCCGTTAGAATATCCAGTTCGGATATTAAGCTGAATGGTTGTAATGCACAACAGAGTCGGTTAAAGGTGGTTGTATTGCTAATGTGAACACAGATTTTTGACTATACAAAGGCAAATCACTGCTGCTGCCAGGCAAAACACCAAGTGCAAAGTTTTCATAACAAATTGTGCTGTCGCCCTGCAGGAGAAGAAGTGGAAATACGAATGAAACGGTAATCCATTGTGATTGGTGTTTAATGTCGCACCACACGCGTAAAAGTTTTTTGAGTACTGTGTGTGCCAAGTTATGGAAAATTGTCTTGTTTAAGTAATAACCTTCCCACAAGTTTCGTACCAGATTAGTATCCAGAAAAGCGTTGGCAATTGTACAGCGCCGCTCCTTGTTGATGCAACTCATTTAAATTACAGGTGGGCTGTAGCTGTGATAACATTGTTGACCAGTCAGTCAGTCAGTTTCTGTTACTGAATGCGTAACATGTGCATTTGTCCACACGATTAGCGGTTTTCATACACTACCAAGATATGTCTTACCTACTACCAAATCATGTCTTTCACATATTTAACGTTAGATTTACAGTGATTATGCAAATCTGGGTAAGGAAAATAAACTGGAGTGACTCAGACTGTTTTTCATTCTGATGCCCATTTTTTACTATACTCTGTAGCCGTCCGGGACAACTTTTTATATAAATTCTCTAGGAACGTCATCATTTACATTGAAGGTATCGCTACGTGTTTTCTGTTGTTATCTCTGCCAGTTGCCCAATTAACTGAACCACCATGCCTCACAAGAGCAATTCTATGAAAAAAAGAGCGGCCATGAGGCATAGCGCATAATAACGCACCTATATTAAGTAAGAAATGGGAGCGGGCAGCAGCTTTCAACAGCGAGTCATGGTTATCGTTACGTCTGTGGTCGAAAGGCATCAGCTTCTTACGGACTATGAAATTATCTGGTAGTTAAAACATAATTTCGAACGAGTGTGTTCGCACGCTCCGCCATTGCAGGAGTCACAGCTGTGCACGGCCGGCCCGCACGCGGGAGATCAGACAGTCTTGCTTGACCTTGCGGCGATGATGACACACGCTTAACCCAACGACTCACCGTGCTTTTGTCCACTGCCAGATCACCGTAGACATTCTGCAAGCGCCTATGAATATCTGAGATGCCCTGGTTTTCCGCCAAAAGAAACTCGATCACTGCCCGTTGTTTGCAACGCACATCCGTTACAGACGCCATTTTAACAGCTCCGTACAGCGCTGCCACCTGTCGGAAGTCAATGAAACTATACGAGACGAAGCGGGAATGTTTGAAAATATTCCACAAGAAATTTCCGGTTTTTTCAACCAAAATTGGCCGAGAAAAAAAATGTGTTGCATTACTTATTGAACTGCCCTCGTATATGTACCGAAACCTTGTCAAGAATTTTAATAAAAAATTTTATCCTGCAACTGTTTTTGGCTGTCATCCATTATTGTGGACACTTAAATGTTATTTTCGGAGCAGGCACGTAGATGAAGATAATCCTGAATTATGGAAACATTTGGATATTAAAAAAATTTGATACTGAGAGTGAACAATAAATGAGAATTACCTTAATTAACAATACAGTTGCTGACTCTCACGAGACGAATATGTCTGCGGTAGTAAGAACTACGTTTACTATTGTAATATTAATGTGTTATCATATTATAATGAAGTCACAAATACAATCTGAGTTTAACGTATCTTAATATACACTCCTGGAAATGGAAAAAAGAACACATTGACACCGGTGTGTCAGACCCACCATACTTGCTCCGGACACTGCGAGAGGGCTGTACAAGCAATGATCACACGCACGGCACAGCGGACACACCAGGAACCGCGGTGCTGGCCGTCGAATGCCGCTAGCTGCGCAGCATTTGTGCACCGCCGCCGTCAGTGTCAGCCAGTTTGCCGTGGCATACGGAGCTCCATCGCAGTCTTTAACACTGGTAGCATGCCGCGACAGCGTGGACGTGAACCGTATGTGCAGTTGACGGACTTTGAGCGAGGGCGTATAGTGGGCATGCGGGAGGCCGGGTGGACGTACCGCCGAATTGCTCAACACGTGGGGCGTGAGGTCTCCACAGTACATCGATGTTGTCGCCAGTGGTCGGCGGAAGGTGCACGTGCCCGTCGACCTGGGACCGGACCGCAGCGACGCACGGATGCACGCCAAGACCGTAGGATCCTACGCAGTGCCGTAGGGGACCGCACCGCCACTTCCCAGCAAATTAGGGACACTGTTGCTCCTGGGGTATCGGCGAGGACCATTCGCAACCGTCTCCATGAAGCTGGGCTACGGTCCCGCACACCGTTAGGCCGTCTTCCGCTCACGCCCCAACATCGTGCAGCCCGCCTCCAGTGGTGTCGCGACAGGCGTGAATGGAGGGACGAATGGAGACGTGTCGTCTTCAGCGATGAGAGTCGCTTCTGCCTTGGTGCCAATGATGGTCGTATGCGTGTTTGGCGCCGTGCAGGTGAGCGCCACAATCAGGACTGCATACGACCGAGGCACACAGGGCCAACACCCGGCATCATGGTGTGGGGAGCGATCTCCTACACTGGCCGTACACCACTGGTGATCGTCGAGGGGACACTGAATAGTGCACAGTACATCCAAACCGTCATCGAACCCATCGTTCTACCATTCCTAGACCGGCAAGGGAACTTGCTGTTCCAACAGGACAATGCACGTCCGCATGTATCCCGTGCCACCCAACATGCTCTAGAAGGTGTAAGTCAACTACCCTGGCCAGCAAGATCTCCGGATCTGTCCCCCATTGAGCATGTTTGGGACTGGATGAAGCGTCGTCTCACGCGGTCTGCACGTCCAGCACGAACGCTGGTCCAACTGAGGCGCCAGGTGGAAATGGCATGGCAAGCCGTTCCACAGGACTACATCCAGCATCTCTACGATCGTCTCCATGGGAGAATAGCAGCCTGCATTGCTGCGAAAGGTGGATATACACTGTACTAGTGCCGACATTGTGCATGCTCTGTTGCCTGTGTCTATGTGCCTGTGGTTCTGTCAGTGTGATCATGTGATGTATCTGACCCCAGGAAGGTGTCAATAAAGTTTCCCCTTCCTGGGACAATGAATTCACGGTGTTCTTATTTCAATTTCCAGGAGTGTACATTACCTGACAGAGAAAGTAAAGCACCAAAAGACATTAAGTCCGTACGTGTATACGCCATCGACGGTTACGCAAACGATTAGCTTTGCAATTCTCTGTGGCAGGTAGCGCTTTTAGCGTTCTGACACCGTCTAATAAATTACGCAAGGGGCGTAAATACCATAAGATACTGAATGATCACTATGAAGACACAGAGATACCGCCTAGTTGTGTCAGGCAGCGTTATCAGCAACTGACAGATTTTGAAAAGGGTCTCGTAGTGGGTCTTTATTTGGCCAGCTAGCAGAATCGTACAACTTTCAGATTTGTGGTCCGTTTAGATGTGACAGTGGCCTGATTTTGGACTCGTGACACATGAGGGCAGGACTAATCGTCGTCAGGGCTCTGGCTGACCAAGTCTAACCATGACAAGTGAGGAACGCCATGCTGTGGACCAGCCACATCGTGACCCTTTCACCTGTCATCCGAGAACGAATTATGGGCTCCCTGCAAAGCTCTCCATCATCTAGCGCTACTGGTCAGAGACTGTCACCAGCCGGACTACCCAATTACCGTCTCATGCGTAGGCTAACATTAAGACAACAGAGACGATGGATGCACTGGGAGTGTTACTGTGACTGGGAAGCATGGACTGCTCATAAATAGCGACGCATCTTGCTCAGCAATCTACATCTACATCCATACTCCGCAAGCCACCAGACGGTGTGTGGCGGAGGGTACCTTGAGCCCTTGTATCGGTTCTACCTTCTATTCCAGTCTCGTATTGTTCGTGGAAAGAAGGATTGTCGGTATGCCTCTGTGTGGGCTCGAATCTCTCTGATTTTATCCTCATGGTCTCTTCGCGAGATATACGTAGGAGGGAGCAATATACTGCTTGATTCCTCGGTGAAGGTATGTTCTCGAAACTTCAACAAAAGCCCGTAGCGAGCTACTGAGCGTCTCTCCTGCAGAGTCTTCCACTGGAGTTTATCTATCATCTACGTAACGCTTTCGCGATTACTAAATGATCCTGTAACGAAGGGCACTGTTCTCCATTGGATCTTCTCAATTTCTTCTATCAACCCTATCTGGTACAGATTCCATACTGCTGAGCAGAATTCAAGCAGTGGGCGAACAAGCGTACTGTAACCTACTCCCTTTGTTTTCGGATTGCATTTCCATAGGATTCTTCCAATGAATCTCAGTCTGGCATCTGCTTTACCGACGATCAACTTTATATGATCATTCCATTTTAAATCACTCCTCATGCGTACTCCCAGATAATTTATGGAATTAACTGCTTCCAGTTGCTGACCTGCTATATTGTAGCTAAATGATATGGGATCTTTCTTTCTATGTATTCGCAGCACATTAGAATTGTCTACATTGAGATTTAATTGCCATTCCCTGCATCATGCGTCAATTCGCTGCAGATCCTCCTGCATTTCAGTACAATTTTCCATTGTTAAAACCTCTCAATATACCACAGCATCAACCGCAAAAAGCCTCAGTGAACTTCCGATGTCATCCACAAGGTCATTTATGTATATTGTGAATAGCAACGGTCCTTCGACACAACCGTGCGGCACACCTGAAATCACTCTTACTTCGGAAGACTTCTCTCTATTGAGAATGACATACTGCGTTCTGTTATCTAGGAACTCCTCAATCCAATCACACAATTGGTCTAATAGTCCATATGCTTTTACTTTGTTCATTAAACGACTGTGGGGAACTATCGAACGCCTTGCGGAAGTCAAGAAACACGGCATCTACCTGGGAACCCGTGGAACATAAGCCGTGTTCCAAAATTCTACAACTGATCGACGTTAGAGATATAGGTCTATAGTTCTGCACATCTGTTAGACGTCCCTTCTTGAAAACGGGGAAGACCGGTGCCAGTTTCCAATCCTTTGGAACGATACGCTCTTCTAGAGACCTACGGTGCACCGCAGCAAGAAGGGGGGCAAGTTCCTTCGTGTACTCTGTGTAAAATAGAACTGTTATCCCATCAGGTCCAGCGTCCTTTCCTCTTTTGAGAGATTTTGTTTCTCTATCCCTCTGTCATCTATTTCGATATCTACCATTTTGTCATCTGTGCGACAATCTAGAGAAGGAACTACAGTACAGTCTTCCTCTGTGAAGAGCGGTTCTAGGCGCTTGAGTCTGGAACCGCGTGACTGCTACGGTTGCAGGTTCGAATCCTGCCTCTGGCATGGATGTGTGTGATGTCCTTAGGTTAGTTAGGTTTAAGTAGTTCTAAGTTCTACGGGACTGATGACCTCAGATGTTAAGTCCCATAGCGCTCAGAGCCATTTTCCTCTGTGAAACAGCTTTGGAAAAAGACATTTAGTATTTCGGCCTTTAGTCTGTCATCCTCTGTTTCAGTACCATTTTCGTCACAGAGTGTCTGGACATTTTGTTTTGATCCACCTACTGCTTTGACATAAGACCGAAATTTCTTAGGATTTTCTGCCAAGTCAGTACATAAAACTTTACTTTCGAATTCATTGAACGCCTCTCGCATAGCCCTCCTCACATTACATTTCGCTTCGCGTAATTTTTGTTTGTCTACAAGGCGTTGGCTATGTTTTTGTTTGCTGTGAAGTTCCCTTTGCTTCCGCAGCAGTTTTCTAGCGCGGTTGTTGTACCTCTGTGGCTCTTTTCCATCTCTTACGATCTTGCTTGGCACATACTCATCTAACGCATATTGTACGATGGTTTTGAACTTTGTCCACTGATTCTCAACACTATCTGTATTTGAGATAAAACTTTTGTGTTGAACCGTCAGGTACTCCGAAAACTATTTTCGGCTGAAATCATCGATGCAGTAACCGCTTTATGATCGCTGATTCCCTGTTCTGCGTTAACTGTTTCAAATAGTTCGGGTCTGTTTGTCACCAGAAGGTCTAATATGTTATCGCCACGAGTCGGTTCTCTGTTTAACTGCTCAAGGTAGTTTTCAGATAAAGCACTTAAAAAAATTTCACTGGAATCTTTGTCCCTGCCACGAGATATATCTCGTAAATTAAAATCTCCACCCAGAACTATAACGTGGTGGGGAAATCTACCCGAAATATTTTCCAAATTATCCTTCAGGTGCTCAGCCACAACAGCTGCTGAGCCAGGGGGCCTATAGAGACATCCAATTACAATGTCTGAGCCTGCTTTAACCATGACCTTCACCCAAATTATTTCAGATTTCGGATCTCCGTCAGTTTTCTTCGATACTATTGCACTTCGTATCGCTATAAACACGTCTCCCCGTTCACTGTCCAGTCTGTCTCTGCAGTATACATTCCAATCTGAGTTTAGAATTTCATTACCGTTTACATCTAGTTCCAGTCAACTTTCTGTCCCTAGTACTATGTGGGCATTGTGACCGTTTATTAATGAGAACAGTTCTGGGACCTTTCTATAGACGCTCCTGCAGTTTACTATTACCACATTAATATTGTTATTCCCTGTTGTATTTTGCTTACTCCTACCTTGCCGCGTCTCAGGAGGCGTCTTGTCGGGCCTAAGGAGGGAATTCTCTAACCTAAAAAACCCACATGTGCACTCCACACGTACTCCGCTACCCTTGTAGCCGCTTCGTGCGTGTAGTGCACGCCTGAGCTATTCAGGGGGACCCTACATTTCTCCACCCGATAGCGGAGGTCGAGAAATTTGCACCCCGGATCTCCGCAGAATCGTCTGAGCCTCTAGTTTAAGCCTTCCACTCGGCTCCAAACCAGAGGACCGCGATCGGTTCTGGGAACGACGCTACATATTGTTAGCTCAGATTCCACCCCGCGAGCGAGGCTTTCCACCTTCACCAACTCCGCCAACCGCCTGTATGAACTGAGGATGACCTCTGAACCTAGACGACTGGAGTCATTGGTGCCGACATGAGCAACCGCACCCGGTACCCGCGAAGATGTGTCGACAGCAGGGACCGTGGGTGAAGCATGTAACACCTGGGGTGTACCATGCGACGCACCAGACTCTCCACTGCCGCTACATTCCGAGGCAGCAGCCTGAAGACGGCTGACCGCGGCCATCAACACGTTCAGCTGTTCGCGAACAGTGGCCAGCTCCTCCTGTGCCCGTACACAGCAGTCACACATCCTATCCATCCGAAGAAATCAACAACTTACTGCAGAGAGTTAATCAACTTTTAACTAGACTGCTAATTCACTAAAGGCGGCTGATAGTTGACTAAACTGTGGTTACTATACACTTCTTGCAGAAAACAATGAAAATAGCACTATCTGTCTCTGGACTTTATTGAAAACAAACACTAGCACTACTGGCACTATGGCTGACTAAAGGGACTCTCTCTGACTCTATTCAAAACAAACACAAAATCTATGGAACACTATTACTAGCTCTCGAAAATTAAAGCTTCCTATAAGGAAAAACACACGGAAGAGGAAGTGACAAGTAAGAAAAATGCAGTTAATACTTAAATTAACGTAGCTCGCTGCACAGCAGACGTGAAGCAGACGGCAGTTACGACGACACTGACAGTTCATCACGTTCTGCACTGCCATGAATGACCGTTGTCAACGAGTATTGTGGCGACACAGGAAGAGGTCTCATTCTTCCAATGTTTTAGGCAGGTGCAGTTGTGTTACTCTGGCTTCAAGGTCGTCGGATATAACTCCAGTTTATGGCTGGTAGTTGATTTAAACAACTCTTATTGCATAATAGTACATCACCCACATCCTCCATCCTCAGACAGTAGAGTCGTGTCATATTTCAACATGACAACGCCTGTCTACACATGGCACGTCTCTCTATGGCCTGTCTGCTTGATATTGAGGTACTCTCATGGCTAGAAGGTCCCAGATGTGCCCCCGATAGAATATATGTGCTGGAAAATAAGTGGGCCCAGCTGTGGCGCCAACTCCGTTGCATCAAGATCATACATGGTGGAAGTCGTATTGCCAAGTTCTTTATAAATCTGATTCTGTTTTGTAATCATAGAAATAACGTCACACAGCCTCCTTAAGTTTCATCGCATTTGCTCCTCCAGTAGTATCTGAATGAGAGATCTGGCTCAAAGAGCACATTGATTAAAAATTCCGGGATATAAACAAAGATTTTAATTTCGTTGTATCCCCCAAACAACAATTTATCTGTACCCGCTAAACGAAATTTTCATTTAACAAAAAAATAAATTATGTATTTAAAATTTAATATTCTAAAAACTAAATTTAAAAGAAAGAAATAAAAATTCTACAATTTATTCAAATTCAATAACATGAATCGATCGATTTTTATTTTTTTTACCTTGATGTACAAAATTCAATCCAACAATATTCTCTAATTTCTCATTTCTAATTCTTAAACTCCTCGCCGGCTCCGAGCCACGTCCCTGTTGAACGAAACGGCCTGGCACTTCAGGCACACCAAGGGAGAGATGGCACAAGGGTGGATCGACGCATCGCGAGCGAACCGAAAGGTCAGTCTAACAGAACAGTCGTCATACTCCGCCTCGTTTTCGTGGCCCATATCGATAGCAGCACCCCAAGCGGCCAGCGAGCGATACTCTGAATACGGTCTCAAATCAGTACGAATACTAACATTTGTACTTATCTACAGCAAAATTTTTACAATAGGGCGTCTATTTAGTGCAGTGGTTCCCGACCTTTTTGACACCAGTACCCCCTGAGAGCAATCACATATCTGCTAGTACCCATCAGCATTAGCAACTAACTAAATTTTAGGACGAAATAATCATCTTGGAATTGAATCTCTTTTATCTGCGTTCGCTTTAACAATGCATTTGTGTTTGGATGGTGTTCACCTTTACCAAACCACAGTTTTGTTTTTTATATTTTTACAGTGACCGAGTTCTTTCACAGTTTGTTATGGTTTTTTCCGCATCTTCTTCACTGTAACGTTCTATATATTGAGCTGTCACTGTCACTGTTCCACAGTTTACCAACCGCAGCACTGTAAAAACATAACACATCAGGAAAACCACACCATGTGGTAAAAAGCCATAAAATAAAAGCCCACTGATGATGCTGCAACTGCAGTGAAACATGTTTGGGATAAAAAACATAATTGTGATTTGCTAAAGGCGGACCCCATCCAAAAAACATATGTATTTAGGATGAAATAGAAGTTTCGTTGAACAGTTTTACTTTTAAAATGATAATGGATAAACAGTATTAAGATTTTGTAGGTTTTCTAATAAACCACAAAATAGTGAGTCAATGAGATAATTGATAGAACATTTTTATAGAATCTTGAAGCAACTGCCAGAGTATCACGAGTGTTAAGTCCTCAGAAAAGAAAGCTCACTGTTCGCATTGAGGGCAGTTAATTGTTACAGGACATGTTTTCTCTGCACCAGTCCTCTCTCTAGCAGCATCGCCATTTAAAATCAACTATGCGTGTGTACCATACATAGTTGGTAAATCACTTCATTACCGGACTCTTTACTTCCGAAATGGAAGCGATTAGAAGACTTCAGGCTGACAATGCTTAGTAATAATAATAACAATAATAATAATAAGAGTGTAGGTCTTACAGCAATATAATGGCCATCACACAGTCATTGCTCTGTAGTCAATTAGTTCGTTTAGCTGCTGCCAGGTGAATAATGAAGCCGTTTATAATTTATTGCAGAACTACCGACGACAGCCGGCCGGAGTGACCTAGCGGTTCTAGACGCTACAGTCTGGAACCACGCGACCGCTAAGGTCGCAGGTTCGAATCCTGTCTCGGGCATGGATGCGTGTGATGTCCTTAGGTTAGTTAGGTTTAAGTAGTTCTAAGTTCTAGGGGACTGATGAAGTCAGCAGTTAAGTTCCATAGTGCTCAGAGCCAACTATCGACGACTCAGGGAAGATTTTTCATGAGCTATGTAAGCATATTTTATGTATATATCTCAATTTTACTGTCGTAGATGCATAGTATAAAGCACAAAATATGTGTGTAGCAGTCTAGTGGATGGACTAGGTGAGGACAATGACGTTCATAAATTCGTTTCAGAAGCTGTAGCCTTCACCATGTTGTGTCAAGGGCCAATGCTAGTAGCTGAAAAACAACGTAATCACCGGTGACTTATGTAATTAGTTTTTGTTGCTGTTGTTGTTGCGGCACGATGCAAGGCATCCCAGATGCGCTCGATAACGTTCATGTCTGGGGAGTTTGGTGGCCAGCAGAAGTGTTTAAACTCAGAAGAGTGGCCCTGGAGCCACTCTGTAGCAATTCTGAACGTATGGAGTGTCACATTGTCCTTCCGGAAATCCTCAAGTCAGTCGGAATGCACAATGGACATGAATGGACTCAGGTGATCAGACAGGATGCTTACGTGTGTGTCACTTGTCAGTAATATCTAGAGCTATTACTCCAAAAGCACACGCCCCACACCAATACAGAGCCTCCACCAGCTTGAACAGTCCCCTGCTGACATGCAGGGTGCATGGATTCATGAGGCTGTCTCCATACCCGTACATCTCCATCTGGTCGATACAATTTGAAACGAGACTCGTCCGACCAGGCAACCTGTTTCCAGTCATCGACAGTCCAATGTCAGTGTTGATGGGCCCAGACGAGGGGTAAAGCTTGTGTCGTTCATTCATCAAGGGTACACGAGTGGGTTTTGGACTGCGAAAGCCCATATCGATGATGTTTCGTTGAATGGTTCGCATGCTGACACTTACTGATGGCTCAGCACTGAAATCTGCAGCAATTTAATTCTGAAATTGCTGATAAAGACTGTTGCGCTTTCGGTACGAAACAGAACTCACAAATGACGACAGGCATTGAAATGGTGCATCTGTAAGAACACCGATGCGCGAGACATACAGCTACCACCATCATATATTAGCGAAAGATCTTGCTGAGAATCCGAGAAAATTCTGGTCCTATGTAACATCTCGCAACTAGGCTATGACTTCTATCCAGGAACTTAGTGACCAGTCTAGTTTGGCAACATAAGTCAACAAAGGGAAAGCCGAAGTTTTAAACCTAGCTTTTAAGAAATCATTCACGTAGGAGGATCGTACAAACATATCGTCGTCTGTCCGCTGCACATGTTCCCTTATAGGGGACAGGGTAATAATAGCCTTCACTGGAGTACAGAAGCAACCGAAATGGTTGTAAACAGAAGTCACAAGGTCTGTATGGAATTCCATTCTACGGCATTTGCCCGTTACTTAACTTGCACTCGAATTTCTCGCCCATTACAAAGTGTAAAGCAATTGGAAAAAAACGGAGGTCACTCCTTTATATATGAAGGGTAAGAGAACGGACCAATAAAATTACAGACCAAAATCCTTAATATCGGTTTTCTGCAGAATTGCTGAACGTATTCTGTGTCGAATATGATAAATTTACTTGAAACGGAGCGTGTTCTGTTCCCAAATCTGCTCGAATTTAGAAAGCATCGCAAGTGCAAAGCTCACTTTGCCCTTTTCTCACGTGATATACTGCAAACCATGGATGAGGGGCGACAGACAGATTCCATATTCCTAGATTTCTGGAGACTGTTTGACGCAATGTCCCAAAGTAAACCGTTAACGAAGGTACGAAGACACGGAGAATGCGAGAATGGCGCGAAGACTTCTTAGATAACAGAACTCAGTACGTTGTCCTCGACGGCGAGTGCTCATCACAGACAAGGGCACCGTTTGGAGTGCTCGAGGGAAGCGTGACAGGACCGCTGTTGTTATCTATATACATAAATGATTTGGCGGACAGGGTGGGCAGCAGTCTCCGGTTGTTTGCTGATGATGCTGTGGTGTACGGTAAGCTGTCGTCGTTTAGTGACTGTATGAAGATACAAGACGACTTAGACAAAATTTCTAGTTGGTACCATGAATGGCAGCTTGCTCTAAATATAGAAAAATGTAAGGAAATCCAGACGACTAGGAAAACAATCCCGTAATGTTCGAATACAGCGTTAGTAGTGGACTGCCTCACATAGTCGCGTCGATTAAATATCTAGAAGTAACATTGGAAACCTGAAATGGAACGAGAACGGAAGGACAATAACAGGGAAGGCTAGGGATCGAAATAGGTTTGTTGGGAGGATTTTAGGAAAGAGTAGTTCATTTGTAAAGGGGACCACGTACAGAACACTAGTATTACCCATTCTTCAATACTGCTCAAGTGTTTGGAGTTTGCAACAGGTCGGATTAGAGGAATACATCGAAGCATTTTCGAGGCGAGCCGCCAGATTTACTACTGGTAACTTCGATTAATTGAAGTGCATCTTGAACTCAAATGGGAACGCGACTGAGAAAATTTAGGGAAACGGATTTTCTAACTGACTGCAGACCGATTCTACTGCCGCCAACGTACATTTCCCGTAAAGTCTATAAAGACAAGATGAAGGAGGGCTTGTACACACGCATATGAGAGAGTGCCTTTTATCCTTCGCACTATTTGCGAGCTGAATGGGAAAGGAAATGGCAAGTAGAGGTATACAAGGTACCCTCCGCCACTCACGATATCGCTACTTGTAAAGAATATACTGCATGCAGGTGTTCGTAGTAGGCCTAACAGAGACCCAGGGCTGTACGCGAGAGCAGTACGGTGCAACTAGAGCCGAATCTCAACACCCAAGGTAAAAGTCTCCCTCCAGCTCCAAATTGTTCCAATCAGTCCACACATTGTTTGGAAAAAAGTTACACCATTTTAAGCGTCAGGTTTGGTGGGAGGAGTGAAGTTGGTAAAGAAGTACCATATAGATAAATAATCTACATCAAAATGCGAACAATAATGGTCCCATGCATAATCTTGCTAAGTGAACTGTTTTAGAGTTATGGGGGAGGGGTAGATTTTGTGGGATAAATATGTCATTATCACTAAGGAAACTAATTTTTCTATACAGGATAGTGTTTTATAAAAGCAAATTGCGATTTTAGTGGCCGGTGGTATGTTAGTGATAAGCCCTTGAAGGAACGACAACCTCACCACCTTCTCAAGGGGCGCTACTTTTTAAGGGAAAAGAGGCTTCCACAGGCCTAGGCCATATAAACCTGTGGTACGGAGAAACCCACTCTGAACCTTCTCTGGACAATGCCGCATCAAGAATGAATATCTATCCAACATTTTTAATGTTTAATTTTAAATTATAAAAATATTATCTGTATAATAATTATGATATACAATTATATCATTTTTAATCATATTATCCTTAAAATTACAAATTTTGGAGGTTTTTCTTTAGAAAATAGGCATATTTGGCTGGATGTTGTAACTATATTTTATTAAAATTTTCGAACTACATAAACTGAGTTCAGTAGTAATATTGAATAAAAATGTAGGGACAACCTTCACTGCCCTCCAAACATCGGGAATGATTCCTACTGCTAAGCTAACCCTGAATAACCTGTTTCAGGAGAGCTAGAAAAATTCCATCTGTGCCAGGTGACTTGAACGGTTGAAAATTGGAATTTATTAAAGTCCATACACTCCTTGGCCGATTCCCAGTCCTCTCATCGAGTGCCTGAGAACCATTGTCTCTCTGGGATCACATTCTGGTCTGTGTTGTCCGGCAGAGCATATTGAGGAAAGTGAGTTTTGAGGAGCAGTTTCAGTAAGTATCATGTTCTGTCTTTGTATATTCCCCATCCTCCTTCCTCATCGTACCTCCTGGGTTGATTAGTACTCTAGCGAGGATTCTGTGAAGTCTAGCTTGGGCAGCTGTGCTTTCCACATCTTCACAGAATGCCTTCCAGGATGTCTTCTTTGCTTGTCTGATTTCAAGGTTGAAGTTGACAAGGGCCTCACGATATATAGCCCATTGTCCTTTACGTCTCGCAATGTTAAACGGTGTCTGTATGTGTTTTCTTTGAATTTCCAAGTTATTATTCCACCAAGGCACACTCCTATTTGTGCACTTCTTAGTGACTGTGCAGTTGTCCTGATATGAGGTCACTATGGCAGAGGTAACAGCCTCTGCTACTTCCTCAAACTCTACTGGATTCCTTATCGAGATTTTAATTTCCGATAAGCCTAAGTCAAGGTCCCTCCTATATGTCTCCCAGTCTGTTTTCCTGGGATTACTGTAGCTCATGACACTATGAGGGAAAGTAATTCCTGGGGAGCTGCAGGACGTACTGTTGTAATTGATCTGAGGTGTTTGCCAATCTTCTTTCACCCGCACTCGATCGCATTCTTCTTCTCATTCAGCCCCTGCTGCCAGTACGCTGATTGGAGGGGGGGGGGGGATGCAGTTAACTTGAACAATAAACAATGAATGTATAGACTGAAACTTCCTGGCAGACAAGACTAGTAAGCCCATGTCATCAGCAACTTATCAAGCTTCAACTCCTTTCTTCGCTTCATCAATCGCTATTGAAACTTAATAAGTTAGCATCACCCGATGCTTGATGAATTGTGAGCCACCTCTTTGCATGTGCACTGCAAGGAGAGAAATAAGGCCGATTTTGTTCTTAGCGTTAGCTAGAAATTCGCTTTAATTGATATTTACATGGACTGAGTCTTCTACTTTCACTTCAGTGTTAGTGGTAGAACGTGATCTGGGTACGTGTTCTTCATCTTTTGTATTTCCTTGCTTGTATCCATCAAAAACAACAGTTGTTTGCCCATAACGACTAATTATGTTTTCTGTGTATAGCTCTCAAATCTATCAGAAGACAGCTGGGCGTTGCCACACAACAGGATAAAGGAGGTGACTCCATCAATGATGTAGAACACTTTCTCTGAATCTGGGATGATCGATGATTCATTTCAGTCTGGAACCAATACAGTCCCCATTGAAGATTTCCTTCCCTTCCTCATTCGTCGAACAAGGATGAAGGTTGAGCACATAATTCAACTTCAAATATTTCTTCAAGCCTCTCATCAGTCTGTACTCTGCACACCCTCCGACGTAAGAGAGTGTTAGGGTTCACACATGCAGTGTTGTTGTTAATTGTCATGGACGTGGTTACAGAGGCTAGAAACTTAACAGCTGACGTTCTTTTCAAGTGTATCTCATTGAATGTTTTGTTCTCAATCTGTTTCAAGGCTAGTGTTCCAGTTTCAAACGCTTCATCACAGTTTATGTTTTCATCTGCTTCAACCCTTGCTGACAAGGAAGAGAGTTCGGGTGTTTGAGATAACAGATTGTGTTCCTCAAACCAAGAAATAAAAGTTTGCAAGTCCATGCAGCTTCTTTTCTGCCTTGCCTCTCGTATCTGCACGTGCTGCTCTGAAGAGACGCTGCACACACCTGCGTATTCTTCCATTGCTTCACACACCTGTGGACAAACTGACATGGAGTTGATTCAAGTTGCAATAGTTGCCGCTGTTATTCCTCTGCCTCCAGTCAATACACCAATGCTACTCAAGGATGTCATCGAAACCTGTTCAACGGTAATGTCACCCCAGACTCCAGACCAAAGCTTTTCAGAACGTCGGATGGTCAAATAACCACAATTAACGAACAAATGGTTTCTGGGCTCATTGAGTTGAGAAGTTCCAGCGAATCTTGTAGGTAAACTTGTGCAGATTTAGCGTAGTTTAACTGACCAAACGCATGGAAAATGGGGAGCATTTGATGGACACAGTGAAGCTGGAGGAGAAAGTCCGCACTCCTCTCGGCTCTAATATACGTTCGAACAAGTTCAACCATTTCCGTGAAGCGAATCCACAGTCTTTGTGTTCGTTCTGATTCTTCTGAACTTTGAAGTTGGTTTTCCAAAATTTCTACAAAACTGCTCACTGCAGCTGCCTTCGTAAATTCTTCAGAAGATGTATTACTATGCTTGAATGTTGAATAGACAAAATTAAGCTAATCTTTAACCACACGAAAGAGAGCTTCAATAGTTTTCTAAAATATAGCAATTAGTGCCTCTTCGACTAGGAAGAGAGCACGAATAAACTTCGTGTCCGCTTTCACGTCCATCATTTGTTGAACACTGTTTTTGGTATAGACAGGACTGTACAACTCCTCCAAATCATTTCCTACCATGATGAATCCAAAGACAGAAAAGACATTAACAAGTGAGAAACTCCTAGTCGAATGAAAAGTGACTTCAAAAGGCTGTCATCATGTGCTGTACCTACTATTTCACGAGCTTTAGCGTACAAAGGCTGATCAAAAGTCATCATTGTTATTCTTTGTCCATTGCTGGTCCCTTTTGTAGCAGGTTGAAGAACAGCCGTATAAATGGTTGACGGATGTGAAGGAGCCAAGTTGATGAACGGAAGAGGGAGTGCAGCGGAAGTTTGGAACTCTGACGTCGCATATAGCATTTCCATGCACCCACTACAATCAGGTTTACATTCTTCTGGGCCTTCCAACCAGGTACCATTCAACCAAAACAAATTAAGTGTTCTGCCATGTTCATATGACAGCGATTTTATTTTCAGGCAAGCCATTCTTGTAGAAATTATTTTACAATCGCCAGATGTACTTGGGGCTCTGTAAGTTTGCAATCAAACAGGCATCGTTTTTAAACAGTATGAGCAGTAACATACTTTCGAGGTACATTGTCCTCTACCTAAACAGCGGTTTTAGGTGTTATGCAAGCAGTTCCATCCATGACATGAAACGTGTCATGGCTCCCCATAGCGTGGACATTGTAGTCTCCATTATCGAAAACAAACTGCAGGTATCCGATCTCAATGTTTATATGTAGGTGTATTAGAGTAACTGTACCTAATTATCTGATTTCATAGCGGACATGAACATAAAGTTTACTTATCGATAATGCAGTGTCTGCAAATGCTTTTTTTCTCACAAAAGCCAGTGCTCATTACTCAGATTTTAGATGCTTTTGTTTCAGCTCTTATTCTAACCACACAAACGATGAACTACTAAAGTTAGTTTGTTATTGATTATATGTGACAGAATGACTTCAGTGAAATTTTTATTCTTAGTTTGGGGTATCAAAATACATGAAATTGCTTTTCTTCGAAGGTGTAGAAAGACCGGTTCCATAATTATAGAACTGAAACCGAAAGTTAAATTTCCTGCCTCTGGTATGAATTTTTTTTTTCCAAGCATGTTCTCTGCATTCGTATTTCTGATTTCCTCACACATTCTCAGTCAGAATTAGAATGGATGGTAGTAGCTACACATATATGTCATATTTATAAACTTATTTGAAATATTCATTGTATTTAATTATAATAATTTCATAGAAAGGAAATACTTAGTATGTACTACACTGCAGTGCCCATTAGCCAGTGTACTGCATTTCTCCTCATTTTCGGATAAGAAATGTCGTTAGTGTAAAGTAAAAACGTCACTGAAATCGCGAGGCGCGTTGTGTTTTAGGAAGGCGATAGGCGCAGAGCAAACCAGTCGGTGGATGTCCGTATCTTCCTTGTCGCAGGTCTGGCACAACGACGTTGTTGCGAGATGCGTGTTGTGCTGGCGTTACGGTGTCGGGTACTTGTAGTTCACACGATAAGGCCATGTAGTCCGCGCCGACGTCGATAAATTGGGGACTGTATTCAAATCACAGTCAACTGTAGGAGATTTGCTTTCGACCACGATCCGTCGCTGCCGGAACATGAGTGTACAATGCGCATTCCGAGAGAGAGAGAGAGAGAGAGAGAGAGAGAGAGAGAGAGAGAGAAAGAGAGAGAGCCTGAACCATATCGTGAGGTGCAGCTGTTGTACGACGATGTAGAATGCCGTAGGAGTAGCAAGTGGCGGAGGAGACCGTTTAAGAGTTGACGGCAGCGGCTTATACAGTGGAAGGTGGCGATTGGGAGACGGCAATGAGTGCAGCTCCCGGCAGATTCGCGACGTGGTCTGCAGCTGCTGGCTGGCGAACCTCGGTGGAGTCCTGGCCGCTCGCAGCCTACTGTGTCTGTTGGCAGCGGCAAGTGACAAGCGGCGCCGCTAAGGGGCTGGGCACCGGCGGTGGTAAAAAGACATGTTACTACATGATGCAGCACTTCTATATTCTACAAATAGTTGTCTTTAGAAACAGCTACTAATTTCAGAAAAATGCCCTGAAGTCACAATCCTTGTGTCGTGAAGAGCTTGTTCCAGCCACTGTTCTCAGTGGATAATGCTTTGACCAGTAAGTAGTCATATGCAACGCCCCAGTAGACTGGAGTTCGCTAACAGTACACACGCTGTTTTACTCTTTGTGCAATGCTCTTCGCGAGACGCTACAGAGGCGCGCCACAAAGAGAACTTCACTCACACGATTCAGAGTATAGGCTTTATAGGATTTGCAGTTGGCAAATTGCTTACCTCCTTTTCATTGTTTTAAAGGAAACTAATGGAGACTTTGGACTGGGAATTTG
This sequence comes from Schistocerca nitens, assembly GCF_023898315.1. Lineage (NCBI taxonomy): Eukaryota > Metazoa > Arthropoda > Insecta > Orthoptera > Acrididae > Schistocerca > Schistocerca nitens. The sequence goes on along the minus strand of NC_064619.1, from coordinate 712,016,922 downwards.
AGGATCTCCTTTTAAAGCACTAAATGTTCTTGTGGCTGCATCGAAATCTGATGAAACTACCGTCCGACCAAATCGACACATTTGACAGAGGTTTTTTCCGCAGGGTGGGAAAATATTGTATTATAGTTAGATTCCTGGGGTGATAAGTATGAAAGAACAATTTTGAGTTCTGCACGTGAGCATATGGAACTTGTTCCTGTGGAGATCCCAGTACCTTGATGCGTCGGGTAAAGCTGTTGGACTCGGATGGCTTTCGAAGTTTGAACAACTTTGTGAGAACATTTTCATACTGTATCTAATACTGCTGAATGACTATGATGTACATTTCCACTTGAGAAGCAATATTATCAAGCTCAATCACTACCACACAATCAGTTTCATTCACCAAGGATCGCCAATGTGGAACACATCATTATACCTACAAGATGACCTCCACAATTTGACACTCCTGCTTAATTTTGTATAATATTCGCTGCTTGTTGAGTGAATCAGGTGAAGAAATTTCATTCATGTTACGTTTCTCGCGTAACGATACGTTATGTTTTATACATTTCTTTACAGATTGTCATTATTGTAATGTTTTTTTTAACATAACATTTTATTTTCAAGTAACAAAATAAATGTTTGTGAAATTGTCGACTAAAAACAAAGAAATAAATGAACTTAAAATATAAAATTAGAATTTGAAACACAAAACATAGCTAATAAAAAGAAATAAACAGAATGATAATGGACGTTTTCGTTTTTCAAGTAGGTGTCGAAAATATTTCGACAGTGCATTATTTACAACTTATTTTCAAAAATGGCATTTCTGGGACGAGCTTCATTACATGTCGATGGATGTCGTGTGAGAGCTTCTGTACTTTATGTTGTAACGAAAGCCTTCATTTTGCAGTATTAACAAGGTATTGTTGTGGTAAGGTAATTTACAAAACTTCAAATTTTAACAAAAATTGATTATACCGGCTTGAAGAATGTTAATTACATTTCAACAATTATATGAACACATTTATTTTATATTTTGTGGTTTTGAAGATATTCCCTCTAATCCTAAAATGACTCTTTAACTTTTGGGTTTGTTTATACCCCTTAAAAGTGAAAATGACCCAAAACAAGACAATAACTATACCATTATTTGCACTCTATGTATCCACCAAGTTTCATCAAAAATCTTAGAATGTTCCCTTGTGAGTATTTCTGCTGTTGAAGAGAGTAAACAACGTTCTTACTATGTTAAACCTCGTCTGATATCAAAGTCATTCTAACAGTACAGAAAACCCCCTCAGACCAATTAATTTCCACAAACTTGTCAAGTATCACAACACTGTTTTCACATTTAACACATGTGGAAAAGACATTCTAGTTATGCAAAAATACAGTCTTTATGTTGAGTATAATAATGCTTAAGTCAAATATTACTCTGTTATTAACCACACATATTCATCATACTGGTACCTAAAATGACAGTAAACTCTAGAGTCTACTCTGTCCATGCCTAATCACAAGTGCTATAAGAAAAATAGCACAGTAAACCTTATAAATTAGGTGTAAAAGATGTAAACTATAATATCACGATACAGTTCTAGGCATGCAGTGAAAGAAATTAGGCATTCTCGGCGTACTCTTGGTGTAACAGACTATTTTTCAGCACCATTTTAGGAGAGGCAAAGATAACGTGTCTTAGGAAACATAAATCGATGGCAGTAATTGCACATGACTGGATATAGTCGGGGCTAGTTATGAAACAATCTTTTGAAATCGGGATAGTGGCTCCATAAAATGTTTGTAAGAGGGACTAAGGCTCTCCAGATGTGGAAGTATTTAATTTTAATCCAGTGTTCTGGCAAAGTGTACGAAGTCACTTTAGTCAGCTGTAGTGCCAGTAGTCTTGGTGTCGTCGTAACTGCCGTCTGCTCCACCTCTGCTGTGCAGCAAGCTACGTAAATTTAAGTATTAACTGTGTATTTCTTACGTGTCACTTCTTTTTCCGTGTGTTTATGCTTGTAGGAAGCTTTAATTTTCCAGTACTAGTAATAGTGTTCCATAGATCCAGAGACAGTTAGTGCGTATTTTCATTGTTTCCAACAAGAAGTGTCTAGTAACCACAGTTTAGTTAGCTATCAGCCGCCTTTAGTGAATTAGCAGTCTAGTTAAAAGTTGATTAACTCTCTGCAGTAAGTTGTTGATTTCTTCGGATGGATAGGATGTGTGACTGCTGTGTACGGACGCAGGAGGAGCTGGCCACTGTTCGCGAACAGCTAAACGTGCTGATGGCCACTGTCAGCCGTGTTTAGGCTGCTGCCCCGGAGTGTAGCGGCAGTGGGGAGTCTGGTACACCCCAGGTGTTACATGCTTCACCCACTGTCTCTGCTGTCGAGACATCTTCGCGTGTACCGGGTGCGGTTGCTCATGTTGGCACCAATGACTCCTGCCGTCTAGGTTCAGAGGTCATCCTCAGTTCATACAGGCGGTTGGCGGAGTTGGTGAAGGCGGAAAGCCTCGCTCGCGGGGTGGAATCTGAGCTAACAATATGTAGCGTCGTTCCCAGAACCGATCGCGGTCCTCTGGTTTGGAGCCGAGTGGAAGGCTTAAACTAGAGGCTCAGACGATTCTGCGGAGATCTGGGGTGCAAATTTCTCGACTTCCGCTATCGGGTGGAGAAATGTAGGGTGCCCCTGAATAGGTCAGGCGTGCACTACACGCACGAAGCGGCTACAAGGTTAGCGGAGTACGTGTGGAGTGTACATGTGGGTTTTTAAGTTAGAGAATTCCCTCCCTAGGCCCGACAAGACGCCTCCTGAGTCGCGACAAGGTAGCAGTAGGTAAAAAGCAGCAGGGAATGACAATATTAATGTGGTAATAGTAAACTGCAGGAGCGTCTATAGAAAGGTCCCAGAACTGCTCTCATTAATAAACGGTCACAATGCCCACATAGTACTAGGGACGGAAAGTTGGCTGAAACCAGATATAAACAGTAATGAAATTCTAAACTCAGATTGGAATGTATACCGCAGGGACAGGCTGGACAGTGAAGGGGGAGGTGTGTTTATAGCGATAAAAAGTGCAATAGTATCGAAGGGAGGCGTGTTTATAGCGATAAAAAGTGCAATAGTATAGAAGGAAATTGATGGAGATCCGAAATGTGAAATAATTTGGATGAAGGTCACGGTTAAAGCAGGCTCAAACATGGTAACTGGATGTCTCTATAGGCCCCCTGGCTCAGCAGCTGTTGTGGCAGAGCGCCTGAAGGAAAATTTGAAAAATATTTCTAGTAGATTCCCCGACCATGTTATAGTTCTGGGTGGACATTTTAATTTGCCAGCTCTAGACTGGGAGACTCAAACGTCTATATCTCGTGGCAGGGACAAAGAATCCAGTGAAATTCTTTTAAGAGCATTATCTGAAAACTACCTTGAGCAGTTAAACAGAGAACCGACTCGTGGCGATAACATATTAGCCCTTCTGGTGACAAACAGACCCTAACTATTTGAAACAGTTAACGCAGAACAGGGAATCAGCGATCATAAAGCGGTCAATGCATCGATGATTTCAGCCGTAAATAGAAATATTAGAAAAGGTAGGAAGATTTTTCTGTTTAGCGAAAGTGACAAAAAGCAGATTTCAGAGTACTTGACAGCTCAAGACAAAAGTTTTATCTCAAGTACAGATAGTGTTGAGGATCGGTGGACAAAGTTCAAAACCATCGTACAATATGCATTAGATGAGTATGTGCCAAGAAAGATGGTAAGAGATGGAAAAGAGCCACCATGTTACAACAACAGAGTTAGAAAACTGCTGCGAAAGCAAAGGGAACTTCACAGCAAACATAAGCATAGCCAAAGCGAAGCAGAAAACAAAAATTACACGAAGCGAAATGTAGTGTGAGGAGGGCTATGCGAGAGGCGTTCAATGCATTCGAAAGTAGAGTCCTATGCACTGACTTGGCGGAAAATCCTAAGAAATTCTGGTCTCATGCCAAGCGGTAGGTGGATCAAAACAAAATGTCCAGACACTCTCTGACGAAAATGGTACTGAAACAGAGGATGACATACTGAAGGCCGAAATACTAAATGCCCTTTCCCAAAGGTGTTTCACAGAGGAAGACTGCACCGTAGTTCCTTCTCTAGATTGTCGCACAGATGACAAAATGGCAGATATCGAAATAGATGACAGAGGGATAGAAAAACAATTGAAATCTCTCAAAAGAGAAAAGGCCGCTGGACCTGATGGGATAACAGTTCGATTTTACACAGAGTACGCGAAGGAACTCTGTGTGAATGTGTGGTGTTTTCATTACATGTTTGTGTTGATTATAGGAAATGCTGTCTGTAAATGTGTTTCTTTGAGACATCGCCTCGACTCGGTATTATCTTTTATAATAATCGCAATCTGCAGTATGATCTATTATCTTCATCCTTCCTAAATTGGCGCTATTACTCAATGAGTTGGCTCAATTATACATTCAAAAACGCGTATTTTTTGTGCTCAAATAGTACTTATCTTGGTTAGGATAATTTCGATGTTGTAGGCCTAACTTAGAACGTGAACTGTCTGTTACTTTTCATAAACGACATGTATTTTGGCATGGAAATAGTATACTTACGATTCTCAATAATGATTTGGCAATCCGTATGACAAATACATGTGGGTGATAACAGTGTGATAATTAATTTAGACATTGTGATACACGTTGTCACCACTGCACTTCTTGCACTGCTGGCATGTTTTTTGTAGTCATTCTATATGTGAAAAAATATAATGATACATGGAAGCATCCCAGATGGGGAAAATAATTAGTTTTAGGAGTTCACTATAATGTTTGACTGTCTTTGATATCAGAAGAGATTTGGCATGGTGGTGACACTGCTTACTCTTGTCGACAAGTGCAATATAAGTTCTAGCACCTATGTGTGTCTTGTAAAGATGCATGCATTTCATGTTGTGCTGAAGGATGTGAGAGTTGTGGATACGAGGAAGAATACTTCCTCAGTGGTTCAGTACTCTCGAAATATCGAAGCATATTTTACATCGTAAAGTGGATAGAACTGCATGTGTTCTACTCTCAGACTAGCTGAGGCGTTTAAAATGCATAGTCATCTGTTTACTCTTGCCGCTGCTTTCCTACCCAACTTTCGAAATGTGACAGGAATTTAGATTTGGGAAGTAATTAATTTGTGCGTTAGTTCAGTCTTTGCAAATACGCAAGTGCTGCTTTAAGTAACGTTTGGGGAAAATATGGCAAAAAAAAAAAAATTCAGAGCATTTCTATACCTCTGAGCACCCTTGGAAGTACTATGGAATACTGCAAGTTACACATTTTACGTAAATTTTAGATAAACATGTAGCTATCTATTACTTATAATTAATACTCTCATTGCACATTCTGGAATATAAGACCTGTATTTTCATGTACTTTGCGCCATCACGATTTAAAAATTTGTGTGCTTGACAACTTCGTTTTCTTACTGAAACATTTCCTCCTACTGAACAATTCAGTTACCGTAAAAAACTATTAGAGTAAGAAACAAATATGAAGAGGTTTAAGTCCTAAACCAGCGTGCGTAATGCCTAATTTTCAAGGTATACTAAATAAATTATACCGATCCTCACGTCAGTTGCTACGTATAATCTCTGTCTCCGAACATTTATAGCGTGGTCGACGTCCACAGTTCTCACGACCTGGTAGTTTTTTGTTTTTAATTTTTACTTTCTGGCTGGCTACCTCAGCCATAAGTTAAGTGTAATGGAGGAAACCTGTGTTCACCACCTGTCTGCGAATCCTGTAAACACTGTTCTTTATAGAATGAGATCTTCACTCAGCAGCGGCGTGTGCGCTGATATGAAATTGAAGCTATGAGGACAGGTCATGAGTCATGCTTGGGTGGCTCAGATGATAGAGCACCTGCTCACAAATGACAAAAGTCCCGATTTCGAGTCTCAGTGTGGCACACAGTGTTAATCAGCCAGGAAGTTTCACTGTACTTTATGTTTTAGTATTCCAGTTGCTTGTGTATACGTTGAGGCAGAGACTGGGGACCAGCACAGCATTCGCCTAAACGAGCGTGAAGAACCGCCTAAAAACCTCACTGAGGCTGGGCAGTGAATCAAACCAACATCTGTAAGTCCAGCGTATGGCATACATTCGTGTCTGGTCCAGCTCCCTGCCTTGCGAACTAGCTCGCCACACGTGGAAACTGTACGAGCACATCTGTAGTTCTGCTGATGTGGAGTCCACATTACACTCACGTTGATTTAGTGCAAGTACACTGTTTCAATCCGGTGTTCTTACTCAATGTCTGCTGCTGCAGTTCGCTATGATTTCTTTTAGGTCAATGATACAAAAATATTAATTCAGTGTCTATCGCTGTTCTTCTTATGATGCAAACACCGCCTATAAACTACTTTAATTTACTTTAGTATTTCAGTTAATGTGACATTTAAAACGTCAACAGCTCTGTGTTGAAAAGATCGGCCTCGGTATTTTTGTAACAGATCTGACACAGATTCAAGGAATCTAGATACTTAAGATGTTCGTCCTCTGTTGGTGCAAAGTGTTTGATATTTACGAGGAAGTAGTGGTTACATGGATTTTTTATTTTATTTTATATCAAAATGTATTCACTATTTCCCGTCCTTTCTCTATTTTGTGTTATAGGACTGGTAACTCGACTACGATAATTACATTTCAAGATTTTTTCCTGTTTCCTCTTTTAAAAGATGGATCTCACACTACTAAACTCATTATCTATGAACCACTACAGTTTATAAGAGGAAGTATACTAATATGTATTTGCTTACGTTATTTCATGCTATGCATTATAAATTACGCCCATCACAACAATTACTCTGCGGAATTCAGGATGAGGCTGGCAACAGATAATTTAACCGTTTAACTGAAAGGTTTTTACTACCATTACGGAGACTAAAGTTTTCTCCTTCAAATAAAACAGTTTCAGTTGAAAATCTGAATGTGACGCAACGATTAAGTCTTTGATGTAACACCACATTATATTTCTAGTGTACTGTGCCTAGTGTATAAGAATTTCTGTTTATATTATTGTCCTACTCACCACTGCTTGCGTAGCTGAAACGTTCACAATACGTCACCTCTGCAGCTTCCTCGCTGACGGCATCTTCGTGCAGCCCTTCCACCCACCTGCAGCGCTCCCGGGCGCTCCCAAAATGCCTCAGCACCCACGCCGACACCAGCTCTTGCTTCTCCTTCGTGTACGATTCCTGCAACAGAAAAAGACAGTCATATTAATTCAGAATTACTTTCCCCGTTAATAAAACGTATACCTATCCCAACAAAGACCTTTCCCGTTCTTCTGTTATTTATCTCGTCTACACTTCCGTCCTGCAACAGATCAAGACACTGCAGTCAGTATAGGGTTAACGAAACGCTAGATCCGTTTAAATAGAAATTTCTCTCTATGCTGAGTATTAGATCATTGTTGAAAAAGGTGGCGTGAATGAAGAACGCACAGAGAATGCGAGCCATTGGAGGTTGGTCCGTGATGACCTTACAAACTTTCAGGGGTGACGGAGGGGGACAAATATATCAATCCAACAAATGGGGCCCTCGTCCGAAAACGATCGAGTCTAAATTTGCAAAGCGAAAATAGTTTTGATACCTCTGACAGTGGATCACTTCTACTGGAAATTCTTTGCTTTTCATATTTTGGGAGTAGGTAGTTTGAACCAAAACAACAAAAATATCCAGTAAACAAGGGCTCTAAAATACATACGTAATGAGCTATTAGTTGTTGTTCAGTAGAAGACATGTATTCCACAGTAGCAAAAGTTAACAACTGCTCATAGCTCTTCAGGTTTGCACTTTAGAGTCCATATTTAATGAACCATTTTTTTATTTATCGATTCTACTTTCTGCGCAAGTACGGACAACGAAGAGCCTGCTCCAGAAAGGCGACTGTCAGAGACACCAGAATAATTTTCGTTTATAACTTTCGACTCGCTCGTTTACTGGACATGGCCCCCTACCTCACGCTGATACATTTACCCTTTTCTGTCAATCCCGAGAGTTTGTAGCATCATTATGAAATCATCCTGGAGACTGTATATTATTCTCCAATTAAGACTTTACCGATAAGTACAATTTGTACACTGCTTGGTGAAAATGTTATGTACTTTGTTTGTTATTCAACACTTCAGCATTTATGGTTCTGATTGTTAATATATGAAATGTTGAATGACAGACAAAGTATGTTTATTTTAACCCATCTTCTTGCATCTGTAACTAATCGAAATGGACAGTACTCACACAGTCTTTTATCAACGTATGTTCATCTACAATGTGTGTATCAACGCGTCACGTAAAACGAGAAAGGCATGACACTTGCGAGATTTTACGTTGATTACGCATCTCTCATTATCCTTTGACGACTGTTGTGTGTGTATCAACGTACTATATAGAGGAATACAGACAGGAATTTTTCAGATTGTATCCTGGTGTGTAACATTCCAGTCCGTCGTTATGTGCAGGAAATAGCAACATCTAACTCGAGTCAATCTGTTCTAAAAATGCAGCATTTCTGGTTGACATATGAGAACACACCAATTTGAATGTTATCAGCCAACAGCTAATGCAGGTACAATTTGACCTATGTGATACGATACCCAGAGGGTTTATTGTGGCCAGCGGGCTTCATGACTTGGAATAACGTAGAGGTAATTACAACAGCTTACAACCAAGACAAATCTCTGAAGACAGTGGACATGAGCAGGAAATTGTAGTCATTTTAAATTTCATTGGCGAGGGACATGTCCCAGCTAAAAATATCAAAGGCATATTCCTAATCCCGTGTAACAGGAAACAGTCGGTGACGTTCCTGGCGAGTGTTACAAATAGACAGCACATAGTAAGCTCAGAGGTTAATTAGTTACAAAACTAAGTATCCAAGCTATCAAAATTTTTTCTAAGAAAATGTCATATTTGCTAGAAATAAATTACAAATTATTCCTATTCCCCATTTCCAAGCAAGTATTTCGAAAAACTGACCTTAATTTCAAAGGATATTGCAGTCTGAAAACCCTTCCTAAACATTTCCAGATGGGGAACCATCTGATTCACTACCAAGTCAGCTGCCATTTGACTGAAGAAATCTGGGCTGTGGATCCTACCTCGAAGTATCCACATTACTCTCTGTGCTAGAGAATGAAAAATATAAAGAGATGATAATTTCAAAATTTCACTTTGTACCACTTCCTTAATCGCAGAATGTCATTTCTTTTAGAGGTAGAGCCAAGGTTACATCGTGACTCATAGATTACACTACGTAGGCAGACTGAGTTACTATTTACAGCTAGTCTTATTTAAATTAAGCTTCCCTAGGCTTCTGTTGTGATGAGTACAATTAATCGTATATTACAATTTTCCGTCAGGTCAGAAATGATGCCAAGTTCTCTCTATCATTACTCAGTTAACTACTAATCAAAATAATGAAATGGCTAATGGACAAGTAGTAGCATCTTACATGGCTTTACAAAGATTTTGTAAGTTCTGTACATGTTTCTTTCAATACATACCGGGATTTTATTGGCAGGGCTCACTTCCCTAGCCTGACTGCCAGGTGTCGGCGCTTCTTCAGGATGAACTCTGAAATAAATTAAATATTCTTAGTTCTATTTATTCATAAATTTAAAATCGTTTTTACACAAATTATTCATACAAGGAATTACACATGTAGCAGCCATGGAAAACTGTTATATACTTATGATTACTTTAATATGATTAAAACACACATATTATTATCTCACACAAATAACCGAAATTCTTTGATACTTGAGTTATTGGTTCAATATGGATTTTGCACATTCTTCATATCCATTCTTTGAACATGATTGAGCTATTTCCCTACAATCAGAATTCTGAAGAATGACAATGAATATTCAAGTCCCAGCACACAGCTTCAGAACACAAATTTGGATAAGCCGAAAAGCCCCTCCCCCACTCACTCCAACCCTAGAGGTCACTGTGTGGGGCTGTAATTACAGCATATTCACTAATTCAGCTGCGCCACATGGTAAGTTCCACGCTGAAGAATTCTGCACACACGGCACAACAGGCCGGACTCACCTGCTGGTCCTCCTGGACCTGCGGCCTCGTGGCAGCCTAATGCAGAGGCAGCAGGCCAGCAGCCGCCGCAGCAGGCCGCGGCTGGTCTTGGCCTCCCTCACCTCCTCCTCCTCTTTGCCTCCCTCTGCCTCAACCACATCGCGGTGCTGCTGCGGCGGCTGCTGTCGGGCTGTTTCGCCTCCACCTTGCCTCTCTTGCACCTTACCTGCTGCCACGTTTGATACTACATATGTGAGCGCGGATCTCGGGGACGGCTCAGATTGCACGTCATGTCGGTAGCAGTGGCCTGTGAAATAAAAGTTCACCATCAGTCTAAACAACATCTATCTGCAAAAGCTCACTGTCATCTACTGCTACAAACTAATAATGTGTCATAATTGCAGTATGTACATAGACAGCTATAATACTTATCATTACTGCTCTTGCATGTCAGAAAAGGTGAATACATCTTATAGTACTTACTGCTACCCAACGTTGTCAACACTGTTAGTGGACAAATAATAATGAAGTTAGCACCATCTGTAAACAGAAATTTATTTGATGTGATAAATAGTTATGAACTAATCTAGTGTACGAAACACCAGTGATGACCATCACAGAGGGCTGTGTTATGCCCATTACCAGTACAGTATTTAGTGGAAATATGACTCACACTACGGTGGTTCTAAACCGGAGAGCTATGAAGCTTTCCTCAGCGTTTGCTGTAACTCTGTTACTACCACATGGATTTAGTTGAAAGTTCCATCGGGAGAGAGTTCACTCACTGACAGACGCAATTAATGGAATCTGTCCTTGCTACTTAGCTATCAGGCTAATGAAGAGACCATAACCAGTAAAAAATTCATACCCTTAAACGTGACCTTTCCTAGCATCACTCCTAATACAAATGATCGGTACAGTGCTTTTTGCTGCAAGACTAGCAGAACCGATCATCCTTAGCAAATATCACAGAATCCCCAGATCATGTTACGTATGAAGCAAACTACAACACAGTAACAGAGACGTTGCAACGCTACATTCATTTCGTGTTTACTATAGCAGACGCAGATGGGATATGGAAACAAGTTGCTGATATCAAACGCAACCTCTGTAACAAAGCCACTTCATCAAAACCGTTACACTACTTCAGTCCTTACTACTTGTATCCTCAGCACACAAAAAGGTACTCACGATATTTGAACAAGACCTCCACGTCTTGCTCCCGTACAGGTCGTAGAGGTGGAACGGCCCTACACTCTGCATCAGCACTCATCACCTGTAACAGAGATATGGAATGCAATGAGTAATGGGCATTACGCTAAACTGCAAGACACGGAAGTTTATGATAAGCAGTAAATGTTTGTAAGACGCTCGGCAAAAACGTTTGATCGATATGCAATACTGCAATCACTCCAATTAAGTGATATTAGGACAAAACGATATGTGATGTTGTTAATGTGAAAAAAAGTAAGAACCCTAGCTTGCGTGGATGTACTAAGGAATTGCTTTAGCTATATTTTGTAAATCATGACGATAGCTTCCGTACAGGGCATGTCAGTGGAATGGACCTACATTCGCCAGAAGTACTTACGACCTGGAACAGAGAGACAGAATGCAATGAGTGTGGAGTATTATGCTATATCAAAAGCGACGGTATTTTCTCAACAGTAGTCAACGTTTTGTAAAACTCACATCAAAATTTTTGTCAACGTTCAGTTCAGTAATTATTATAAAAAAGCATTTTAACACATACCATCATTAATAAGAACAAGATAAAGCGTTCTTGCACCGATGTGATAAGTGAAACTTTTAAGATTATTCCGTAAATTACGTATAAAGCACTTCAAACGAATGATTAGTACTCATATATCTAGTTATGTACCTACCTCCTATTAGTTTACTAAATAATATCACGGAAAAGGATTTTCTGAAGTGACGTTATATATTTTATTTCTGTGCCTGCAGAGCTGCAAATTATGTATTAGTGTCCAATGTGCATAAAGAAACGCAACAGGACCACAAAACTATTTGAAGATGCACGTGTTAATTGCGGTCGAATATTTAAATACGGTTTGCAAAAGTCTAGTACGAGGCTACTTTTTATTCGAATTATTTTACGAACCAGAATTACAAAAAATCGAAGCACTCAATCACCCACACTCGGTCGTATGAATTACAACCTACTGCTTTCCTAACCGTGTCATTTTGTAACATTTCAATACAACGCAATTAAAGACAGAGAAGTGTTTTATTGTAAGTGAGCAGCAGGTGAGGGGGCCGATCAACAAGGGGGAACCTCAGTCGCCGTGCTGTCTTTTACTATGTTGCAAATTAAATGGCGAGGACTGCAAATAATATCAAATTACGTGACATACGTTGCCATTAACAATAATCGACATTTCTTCTCATCTTCGTTGAATTTTCTTGCGTTTTGATTATAAAAGTATTTCAAAATTCAAACGAATTCAACGTTTCTAATCGAGATTGTCTACCGACACCAATTTGTGTGGTGCATCACAAAGTTTGTGTTTCTAGCGTATGCAACCTGAAAAGGAATGTTCTTTTGAATAAACAAAAATGGAATGGACAGTGTGTTGAAAGGAGGATATAATATAAACATCAACAAAAGCAAAACGAAGATAATGGAATGTAGTCGAATTAAATCAGGTAATGCTGACGGTATTAGATTAGAAAATGAGGCACTGAAAGTAGTAGACAAGTTTTTCTATTCGGGCAGTAAAATTTCTGATGATGGTCGAGATAGAGAGGATATAAAATGTAGACTGGAAATGGCAAGGAAATTGTTTTTGAAGAAGAGAAATTTGTTAACAACGGGTGTAAATTTAAGTGTCAGGACGTCTGTTCTGAAAGTATTTGCATGGAGTGTAGCGATGTACGGAAGTGAAACATGGACGATAAACCGTTTAGTGGTCTCGCGGTTCTAGGCGCGCAGTCCGGAACCGTGCGACTGCTACGGTCGCAGGTTCGAATCCTGCCTCGGGCATGGATGTGTGTGATGTCCTTAGGTTAGTTAGGTTTAAGTAGTTCTAAGTTCTAGGGGACTGATAACCACAGCAGTTGAGTCCCATAGTGCTCAGAACCATTTGAACCATTTTTGATAAACCGTTTAGACAGGAAGAGAATATGAGGTTTTGAAATGTGGTGCTACAGAAGAATACTGAAGATTAGATGGGTGGATCACGTAAATAATGAGAAGGTACTGGATAGAATTGGGGAGAAGACCAAGTTTAACACCGGAGGGAAGCAAGAGGGGTAATAATCGTAGAGATGAATACACTAAGCAGAGTCAGAGAAATGCAGGTGTCAGTAGTTACTCAGAGATGAAGACAGTTGCACAGGATAGAGTAGCATGGAGGGCTGCAACAAAGCAGTCTTTATACGGAACACCAGAACAACAACAATAACAAAAAAATTTCGCTACTTGGCTTACCATTCCGTAAAACAAATTAATATACAAACAATTGCAATGTGCTACTAATAAGTTGTTGTTCGCTATCTCACAGAATATAGAAGCTGCAGGCTAATAATTCATACTGACAGATATAAAATCAGATTGATTGCACCATCTACAAAAATCTGTGGAAAATTTGTCGCAAAACTGTCGCTGTTGCCAGTATCAAGTCAATGTGAAGAAAAGTGTTCTAATACATCGAGATGAGGAAAACTAGGGCGTCTTTATTATAACGCAAACATCCTGGTTTCATGACGGCTCTTTTCACAACTATTGGATAGCAGTTACACGAGTTGTATTACTCTGATATACTTCATACTCGACTGTTACCTAAAGTCAGGATTCTTCAGGCTAGGTGAAGTAGAACTGTACCGATAAAATTTCGGAGGTCTGACAGGGACATTTTTTCATCATTTTGGTATCAGTGATCTACGAGCTCTGGTAGCTTTTCACCGAGTAGTTGCATTTCGTTTGGTTTCCTACTCCCATTCCTGTTTGTATCTGTATTGCACGGAAATTATATGCGCAACATTGTAAGTGCCCACTGTACGTGTTGCGTGTCTTGTTTGGAAACAACTTTGTACCATTTATTTATTGCACTTTCTGTCGATAATTATAAGCCCGCTAGACTCTTCGTCCTCAATGTTGTATTCAGTACGATTTAGTAATTTTCTGCCTCGGTTTAGATTTGCGACAGTGTCACACTGATACACAGCAGTGCGAATAAGTTTACTGACGAAGAACAGGCCGACTTTCCTCTCGTGTCCGGGCTGACTGCCCACAAGAATTTCAGGAGTTCGGATTCGCTCCGTATTTTGGGTCTCATGTCTTCACTGCTTTACCTTGAACATAGGTAATTCAAATTGCTGCTGACAAGAAAGTAAAATATATTCACACTGTCATCTTAGACCGCATCACCTGTACGAAGGTTGCCTTGTAATTTTGTAAGTTACCTTAGTTCATGTTGTTGATTACAAGCGCTCGCTCCATAGGCTGACTCACACTTTAACGGTCATAATTACACACGAGATGAAAGATACTGAAATTAGTACTACGTGATACGAAATAAATAGCCGGTAATGCGATAAACACGTTGACCGGTAATTCGATAAACACGTGACGTCTCTTTAAACTCAATTGGTAATTTGCGGATCTATCTTAACGAAAACGTATTTGCTTACTACCCCTCAAAGCTAGTTTCAGAGGTAACTCATGAACACCTGCGGTATTTCTGTTCCTGCACATTTTCTAGTCCTTCCATGTTACTGTGTTCTTAAATTGTTGTGCTTTCCTTAGCAAACATCAACATGTCTTGAAGGTCGACATACAAGTTTAGGGGTATAGGACGAAGGTGTCTGCTGCAGTGATTAGTGTTTCAGATCTAGATATATTTACGATTGAAACCGGTAAATAAATATATAAATTTAGCGACTCAGACGGTGTTTTCTATCATGATACAGCGGTTACGCTTATCCCACGACATTATGATCTGTATTACGCAAAATATTTGTCACGAAAACGGACAACCAAAAGTAACATTAGACACTCGAATGCACAGCAAAAATTTCAAATTTTTATTAATTACGTAAAATTCGTGAATGACAATGAAGTTACAGTGGGGAAGACAGTTTCCTGGCCCAACCTGCAACATAACTGCATAGATGTAAGCGAGATAAGAATGATGGGAAAACTTCTAGGCAACAACAGAAAGCCGGAGAAGACGTACACATGTCAGATACTGGCCTTGAGAAGTTCAGGAGAAAATATTAGCTCTGTCTGAGATAAGAGAGGATAGGGTTAAGATGGAAATGAGTTTCAACTGATCACATACTATCCCGCCGATTATATCTAAATACACGATACTGAATATAATTACTCATTAATTTTCACGTATATCAAACCAAAAAAAAAAAACCCATAAACATCTCAAGTAATATACATCTGTTATAAACATAGAATGAAATGGATCTTTTGTGAAGATTTTTTCCTTGTAATTAAAACAACTGTTTTATAAAGGATTTTGACTTATTTACACAGCCTACATCATAGACGGTATAACTGTTGAGAAAGGTAATTCACGCAAAGCAGACAACACCAGTTCATGTAGAACAAATACTGAAAGGAAAACGAAAATCCGAAAACAAAAGAGGCTGAACACTATTTTCTGTTATTTTCAGAATGTGAATACGTTCCGTCACTTGATTTTAGATTTATAGCTGAGTTTAAGACTGCTTTGCATGCTTTTCCTGTAACATAGCTGTCTGTGAATTTGCAGTTATAACGTTTCTAGGTATATAACGAAAATAATGACATTCCGAACAAAGTATCCAGTAAGCCACAAATCTGTTTTAGATAATTCATTTTTAGAACAAATGTTTCAAGTCTGTTACTTACACTAGACACATGCAGGTGGGGTATACTAAGTCCATCCCAGTGGGTATGGGGTGTGACAGGAAGGACATCTGGCCATCTGGCCATTGCCAAATATATGGTAACAAGGCCGACACCGCACTAAATTGGGACAAAGGCCCAAAGGAAATTAATGATGATGGATGATGGTGATTCCTTTGTTACACAATGCAAATGAAACTTTGGAGACCGCAAAAAGAAAGAACAGAGACGTGTTTGGAAAAGAAGGAACATAATTAAATATTTTCAACATGGAAATCAAATGAATCGTGCAAAATCGACACAAAACCTCATGAGAATGAGAGATTCCACAGAAAATCATGAACTACAATTCGAATGGGAAAAGAGTTGTTCGAGGACTTCCGAAAATATTGAAATGATTCTGTTTGTTAAGTTTGGAATGGCCAATAGCCTAATTCTTACAAAAAAGATGATAATGTGGTCTGTATCCATTGGCGTAACGCGTTTTTGTTTTATCGTTATTGGGTAAAGGGGATGGTGAGATCGCATTCCTGACTATGGTTACAAAGTTAATGTTAAGTTTGTGCTTATGGGTACCCAACCAATTACTTTCAGACTTGATCGTATGGCCCATTTTTGGATGTACCATCTTCTTGAGTATCTATAAAACTGAAGTTAAGAAATACTTTTAGTGTTTCATTTATTCCTAACTCATATTTGCTGCGAACATTGTAATATTACTGATGTTAGGCAAATGGTATTACAACCGGTGTCTGCTGACATAAACATGAACAAAGATTACAAACCACATATGCAACGGTAGTTTGACGTGTGAGATGCGCAAGAAAAGGTAAAGGTGCACTTACCCCGTCTAAGGCCTTTATACTGGAAGAGTTCCCGTGAAAAAAGGTGGGATTTGAACACGGCGAATAATTAATCGGATGTGGATAAAGACCGACACTGCTTCTTCGTAATGTCCTGTGTTTCATAAACGAAGTTGATGGATATTTTCTTTCACTCGGTGCAATTTTTAGCCACAGTTTCGGAAATGGATATATAGCCGGAAAAAACGCGAAGAGATCGATTTTCAACTGCTACCGTGTAGTATCACCAGACTGGCTACGACGTACATCAACGAATTACCAACTGAACGTACAACGGATGAGTTGCACGCGCTATAAGTTCACGTCAGTTCAACAAATTATTAATGAAACTCAAAATAGATACAAAACGGAAGCTACAGTGATTAAATCCTTGCATTCCGAAACGTGTATCAACAATAAGGGAATTTTGATAGTCATACGTAACGTCTTTTACATGTCTGTTTACGAACTGCATAGCACAAAAAACCACGCAAATCGACCCGCATTTCAAGCAAAGAAATAACGACTACACCTTGTTTCAGTATCTTTGTCGTTCATAATCAGTAATATCGTTGGATGTAACTTCCAACGTCGCTGAGTCCGTTTTAAAGTCGTTTTATGAAAGAGGAGCGGTGCACACTGCATCCGAATTCTGTAGCTTCCAATCTGTGCACTTTCCACTGCTACGGATCTTACCTGACACCGTGTGCAACATATCACTTACCTTTCCGTACTCGTGCCACGGCACGTAGTACGGCTTCCGCTTCGCCTCGGGCACAGCGACAGGAACACTTCCGACGCGCTCCGCCATCTTGAAGCAAATGAAAGGGTGCGTTTCCGCGGATATGATCTTAGCGATCGTCAACTGTCATTCATTGTTGCGTGTGGCGTCTCTTCTGCAATATCGATCGATGTTATTGTTTCTGGAGGATTAAAGGCGAGCCGTCACACGGACTGCATGCCCACGAATAGCGCCTGTAATCATTTCAGAGTGTTAAGCCGGGCCGGCCGCGGTGGTCTCGCGGTTCTAGGCGCGCAGTCCGGAACCGAGCGACTGCTACGGTCGCAGGTTCGAATCCTGCCTCGGGCATGGATGTGTGTGATGTCCTTAGGTTAGTTAGGTTTAAGTAGTTCTAAGTTCTAGGGGACTGATAACCACAGCAGTTGAGTCCCATAGTGCTCAGAGCCATTTGAACCATTTTTGTTAAGCCGGAGTGGAGATTCTCGCACGTGAAATGCTAAACCCTCATACTTCCACTCAGCAAGTATTTAAGGCTTCCTTTACGCTGTTTGAGTTGTTTATGGGAATAACTAACCACATCCGTTAGCAAAATGTGAGCTTTGTCGTTAATTGACATCCAAATATAATATGTGTGTCGAAAATTGAATGTAACTTTGAAGTAAATAGGGTCGATCTAAAATCGTTACCACTATCCGAGAAATTATTAGTTGTCTTCTTGCCGACGCGTTAAACAGCAAGTAATATTTAATAGAACCATATATATAAACGGCTTTCTATCCGATCTTTACATTTAATGAAGATAGTTTCTGGATAATTGAAACTGTTCATTCGAAAAGTTATTTTTTTGGTTGTAACCACGTATTTTATCTCACTTATTTGATGTTTTCCCTTTGAGAATGCTATATGTCTACATCATCACCTAGAAAGAGACGTCACAGCTTACGAATAGTTTGAGGTAAAGCCATGAAACTTAGTTTTTGAAATGATTTTCACTCAAAACAGTAAGTGACCAGAAAGAGGTATGAAATAAATTTTATATGTAATTCAAATTCTGAGTAAAAAGTAACAATAATTCCACTTTTCCTTTCACATGCGAAACGTACCGTACTCTAAAATTTCTACTAATCATTCTACAAACGACGACCTAGAGGTGAAGATAATATGTACAACCATTCCCGTTAGAATATCCAGTTCGGATATTAAGCTGAATGGTTGTAATGCACAACAGAGTCGGTTAAAGGTGGTTGTATTGCTAATGTAAACACAGATTTTTGACTATACAAAGGCAAATCACTGCTGCTGCCAGGCAAAACACCAAGTGCAAAGTTTTCATAACAAATTGTGCTGTCGCCCTGCAGGAGAAGAAGTGGAAATACGAATGAAACGGTAATCCTTTGTGATTGGTGTTTAATGTCGCACCACACGCGTAAAAGTTTCTTGAGTACTGCGTGTGCCGAGTTATGGGAAATTGTCTTGTTTAAGTAATAACCTTCCCACAAGTTTCGTACCAGATTAGTATCCAGAAAAGCGTTGGCAATTGTACAGCGCCGCTCCTTGTTGATGCAACTCATTTAAATTACAGGTGGGCTGTAGCTGTGATAACATTGTTGGCCAGTCAGTCAGTCAGTTTCTGTTACTGAATGCGTAACCTGTGCATTTGTCCACATGATTAGCGGTTTTCATACACTACCAAGATATGTCTTACCTACTACCAAATCACGTCTTTCACATATTTAACGTTAGATTTACAGTGATTATGCAAATCTGGGTAAGGAAAATAAACTGGAGTGACTCAGACTGTTTTGCATTCTGATGCCCATTTCTTACTATACTCTGTAGCCGTTCGGGACAACTTTTTATATAAATTCTCTAGGAACGTCATCATTTACATTGAAGGTATCGCTACGTGTTTTCTGTTGTTATCTCTGCCAGTTGCCCAATTAACTGAACCACCATGCTTTGCAAGAGCAATTCTATGAAAAAAAAAAAGAGCGGCCATGAGGCATAGCGCATCATAACGCACCTATATTAAGTAAGAAATGAGAGCGGGCAGCAGCTTTCAACAGCGAGTCATGGTTATCGTTACGTCTGTGGTCGAAAGGCATCAGCTTCTTACGGACTATGAAATTATCTGGTAGTTAAAACATAATTTCGAAACAAAACTGTGGTTATTATGCTTTTTACGACTGTCATTAATTATTCCTGATTTGTTTAATAATTTTAAACCACTCAGCATGCAAAATCCGGGAATCATAGAGGGTGGGTTTATTGGTAATTGGGAGCTCCAACGTTATGCGCATTATGGGGCCCCTTAGGGACTTGCGTGACTAGAAGGGAAAGAAAACCATTGTGCAGTTCGTGTGCATACCGGGTGGAGTCATTCCAGGTGTGGAAATGGTCCTCCCGGATGCCATGAAAGGCACAGGGTGCAGCCAGCTGCAGTTGGTTGCTCACGTCGGTACCAATGATGTGTGTCATTTTGGATCAGAAAAGATTCTCTCTGGTTTCGAGAGGCTAACAGAAGTTATAAAGGCTGCCAGTCTTGCTTGCAAGATGAAAGCGGAGCTGACCATTAGCAGAATAGTCGACAGGACCGATCGCGGAATGTGGTACAGAGCCGAGTTGAGGGTCTAAATCAGAGGCTCAGACGGTTCCGCTACCGTGTAGGCAGCAGATCCTCGACTTGCGCCAAAGGTTGAATGAGTTTCGGGTTCAGCTGAATAGGTCAGGTGTCCACTATACGCAGGAGGCGGCTACACGGGTAACAAGGGCTGTGTGGCGTGGACGGGGCGGTTTTTTACGTTAGAGGCTCTCGGAAAAACACAAAAAGGGCTTCAGTCACAAAGGGTGCAGGCCTAACACAGGAAGAACGCAGATACAGGAACCATTGGTATAACAGTTGTAGATTGTCGTACCTGTGTTGGGAAAATACCAGAGCTCCAAGCGCTAATTGTTATCACTGATGCTATAGGCACTGAAAGCTGGCTAAAGTCGGAGATAAGCTCAGCGGAAATTTCTGTGAAGAAACTAACGGTGTTCCGAAAGGATAGGCTAAACACGGTTGGCGGTGGCGTGATTGTTCCTGTTAGAAGTAGTTTAACTTGTCGCGAAATTGAAGTAGATACTTCCTGTGCGTTAGCATGGGCAGAGGTCATTGTTGGCAATCGGAATAAAATAATAATAGGATCCTCTTATCGAACTCCCAATTTAGATGATACAGTGGCTGAAAGGTTCAAAGAAAACTTGAGTTTGATTTCAAACACGCACCCAAGTGATACGGTAACAGTTGGTGATGACTTTAGTTTACCCTCAATATGTTGGCGAGATTCCGGAGGTGCACATAAAATATCATCCGAAATTGTGCTAAACGCATTCTCTGAAAATTATTTCGAACAGTTAGCTCATGAGCCCACGCGAATATTAAACGGTTGTGAAAACACACTTGTCCTCTTAGCAACAAATAATTCTGAGTTAACAACGAGCATCAAACCCGATTCAAGGATTATCGAACACAGGGTTGCCATAGCAAGATTGAATATTGTAATCGGTTAATCCTAAAAAAAAAAGCGAAAACTTTACCTATTCAAAAAAGCAGATAATAATTCACTTGACGCCTTCTTGAGAGACAATTTCCACTCATTCCAAATTAATAATATAACTGTAGACCAGATGTGGCTTGAATTTAAAGGCATAGTATTGGTTGCAATTGAGAGATTTATACCATATAAACTAACAAACGACGGAGCTAATCCTCCTTGGTACACAAAACGAGTTAGAACACTGTTGCAGAAACAACGCAACAAACATGCTAAATTAAAGAGTTGCAAATTACCCAAGATTGGCGATCTTTTACAGAAGCTCGAAATTTAGTGCGGACTTCAATGCGAGATTCTTATAACAGTTTCCTCAAAGAATCTTTGTCTCGAAACCAGGCAGAAAATACAAAGAGATTCTGGTCGTATGTGAAGTATGTTAGCGGCAAGAAACAATCAATGCCTTCTCTGCACGATAGCAATGGAGATTCTATTGAAGACAGTGCTGCCAAAGCAGAGTTACTAAACCCAGCCTTCCGAAATGCCTTCCCAAAAGAAGACGAAGTAAATATTCCAGAATTCGAATCGAGATCAGCTGTCAACATGAATTACGTAGAAATAAATATCCTTTGAGTAGTGAAGCAATTTAAATCAATTAATAAAAGCAAGTCTTCTCGTCCAGTCTGTATACCAGTGAGGTTCCTATCGGAGTATTCTGATGCAATAGCTCCATACTTAACAATCATATACAACCGTTCGCTCGACGAAAGATCCGTACCCAAATACTGCAAAGTTGCACAGGTCACACCAATAATCAAGAAAGGTAGTATGAGTAATCCACTAAATTACAGGCCCATATCGTTAACGTCGATATGCAGCAGGATTTAGGATCATATAGTGTGTTCAAACATAATGAATTACATCGAAAACAAACTGTCTGTTGATACAAAGTCAACGTGGGTTTAGAAAACATCGTTCCTGTGAAACACAACTAGCTCTTTTTCACATAAAGTGCTATTAACAAGGGATTTCACATCGATTCCGTATTTCTGGATTTCCGGAAGGCTTTTGACACTGTACCACACAAGCGGCTTGTAGTGAAATTTGGTGCTTATGGAATATCGTCTCAGTTGTGTGACTGTATTTGTGATTTCCTGCCAGAATGGTCACAGTTCGTAGTAACTGACAGAAAGTCAACGAATAAAACAGAAGTGATTTCTGGCGATCCCCAAGGTACTGTTATAGGCTCTTTGCTGTTCCTTATCTATATAAACGATTTGGGAGACAATCTGAGGATCCGTCTTAGGTTGTATTATGGCGAAACATGGGAGAGAGTGTCACAGAAATGATACAGGATTTGGCCTTGACATCATTTAAAGAAAGGTGTTTCCCGTTGCGGCGGAAACTTTTCACGAAATTCCAATCACTAACTTTCTCCTTCGAATGCGAAAATATTTTGTTGACATCGACCTACGTAGGGAGAAACGATCACCACGATAAAATAAGAGATATCAGAGCTCGTACGGAAAGATATAGGTGTTCTTTCTTTCTGCGCGCTATACGAGACTGGAATAATAGAGAATTGTGAAGGTGGTTCGATAAAACCTCTGCCAGACACTTAAATGTGATTTGCAGAGTATCCATGTAGATGTAGATGTAGATGCAGAATAATGGTGTGAATGGGAAGTAAGATATTTTATTATTATGCTTATTGACGAAGTACACATAAGCGTGAGAGCTGTGATTGTACAGAAAAAGTAAATTATTGCCTCAAAGATATTTTGTAATGTACAACAAACCATGTTATGGAATTGGGAAAACAAGAAATACATTTTGAAAATTCTGTTATTTAACCCTCTGTTAGAGAGGTGGATACTATAAGACCAACAGAAAGGAGGGCTGGGGGATGCATTACGTTGTTGGAAGTGTGTTAGCGCTCGGATGTAAGGAGTTTATATAGTTTGAAACGGAAATGAGGGAAAGAAAACAGACGGACTAAAGTACATGGTAAAATGGTTATCACAATGACAGCTTCGAAGTATATCATCACAGTTGAGATCAATGTAAATCAGTTCAGAGTTGCATTAATTAAACGCTAGTGACGATTCGGCATTGCAGTCTATTCGACAATTAAAATTTCATGGATGTAAGGGAGAACATGACACACAAAAATTAATACAAGCTGACCTACTCTCTCTTTCTTTCCAAGCATTAATCCCGACTTGCGGGGTCTGCTGTTTTGCTATATCTCCTCCATTTCTCCCTGTCGTTGACATCGTCTGGTCTAAGTCAACATCGTGCATGTCTCCCCTGACGTTGTCAGTCCAACTCTTTGCCGGTCTTCCTCGCAGTCTTCTTCCTCCTGGGTTGATGTAGAGCGCTGTTTTTGCGGCTGAGTTGTCTTGCTTCCTCATGAGACAAGCTAACCTACTGCACCAGGAAACAAATATCACTTTTGTTTACAGAAAGAACTGGGACTAAAGAAGTTTAGAATAAAATTTAGCATTGACACCGATGAATCGGTATGGTATCAAACCAAGAACACGAAAAATATAAAGCATTAATTCCTTGTACACTACATTCAATGCATTCTCCCAAAATGAAAAAAATAGCATACAAAGAACACATATAGAACAAGTATAGTTTATGAGAATACAACCCTTCTACCAGCACTCTGGCCCAGTAGCTATGTCATGTACAAGATGTGTAAGAAAAGTAATGAGAGTGATTTTTTCTATCATAGTTTCAATTTTTTTTCAAACAACAATATTGTCCACTCCAAAGTAGTTCCCTTCAGGAGGTGCACTCCGGTGGAGTCGATGGCAGTGTTGGTATCAGACTTGAAGGACCTCAGTTGGCAGGCCCTTTAACATGTCTGTCACACTCTTTTGAATGTTCTTCAGTGATCTAAAATGATGACGTTTTCAGATATTTTTCAGTTTCGAGAAAAAAAAGTGGCAGAGACTCAAATCAGGTGAACATTGGGGCTATGGAACAACAGAATTCCGTTTGAGGTCAATAAATTCGTGATGGATGCGACCACTTGACGTGGAGTGTTGTCACAATGCAGTATCCACCTGCCTGTAATGTCCGGCCTCACCGGAATCACACTTTTCCTGGCTTTTAAAGGACATCTTTGTAAAACACTTGCTTGACGGTTTTGTCGTGGAGAAAGAATCTCACAAGAGCCCACACACTTTCGATGTTTTAGCCGGATTTTGAAGTTGAAGTCTCTCTCTGAGCACAGTTCTGCTTCAACGTTTTGTCGGCCTTCCTAAATCTATTTGCGACAGTGAAAAACTTGCGCTCTTGATAGAAATGTTTCCTAAGGACCAGTTTCTAGTGACCTAAGGTCACACACGCTGATTCCCCAATTCAACATCAAACTTGATGGCATAACGTTGCTCTAATTTCCGCTGTTCCATTTTCGTAACAGACAATAAAAACGCCACATAACTGATGGCGTCTCAGAAGTCACATAATGGATGTACGGAGGTGAAAACTCAGACTGAGTATCAGGAAGGGATGAAAGCACTGGTCTGCACAAGAAGAAAAACACAGCGTTACCAGATCGCTCGCATTGTTGCCCGTCTAGATACTTTTCTCACACGCCTCGTGCATTTCATGTATTCTCTTGTGCCCTCTCTGTTTTTGCACCTCTGTCTGTCTGTCTTGTCTTGCCCCCTCTCCTGGGCAGAACGAGCATTGTACTTGCTTAACGCTGAGTGCAATACGTTACACATACTCTATGAATCTGAAGAAGTAGTATTAAATATCAATCGATCTTTTTCATACTTGGTATACCAACTTCTATGGATTACGCAACCATACTGTTACAAGTTTATACCAAAAACTTCCATACTTTCGGAGATGTAAAATTTTGCCTAATTCACAGAATAACCGTGCTGGCATTGTGAATCCGTATTACGGTTCAAATGGCACTAAGCACTATGGGACTTGACATTTGCGGTCATCAGTCCCCTAGACTTAGGTTAGTTAGGTTTAAGTAGTTCTAAGGACATCACACACATCCATGCCCGAGGCAGGATTCGAACCTGCGACCGTAGCGGCCGCGTGGTTCCACACTGAAGTGCCTAGAACCAGTCGACCACAACGGCCGGCCCCGTATTAGGCGCTGTAACGTATTCATCTGTAGTATTAATTGAAACTTCAACCAAGAGTATGGGCTTGCATAACCTAATTTTATGGAATTTCTCTAGTTTCATTACCACAGAATCCTGACGTAATTAGGAGTACGTTGGAAAATTATTATTTCATTGTATTTTGGTAGTGTGAGTGCTTTGGAGAGACAGGGAGTAAATGAAGGACATACCTAAAGTGAGAATGTGACATTTTACTAAAAGTATGTAAATGCATGAGTGAGAATGTTGCTGCGCAATAGGGCAATTTGTGACGTATGTCCGCGTGAGCTTGATTTTCTATAAGGCAGCCAGAAATGGCATAGAGTATTAAATTTATTAGTAATGTGTTTTATGGAAAGGAATTGCATTTTGTTTTCACTAAATTTAATTTAGTTTTGCAATTACGACATTTCTAGTCTAAATTACTTGTGCTAATCTGACTGGCTGACATTAGAAATACCTCGGGTATAGAAGTGCTGGGGATGATCTGATTGGCTGCTTCACATACTAGCCGAATAGAGTTTAGCATTTCCCGCGCGTTTGAGCAGGATCGTAAAGGCCCTGTGTATACGTTGGCTCATGAATTATTGCCATGATAATACTGGTGAGAACCGCGGTTCGTGACCGATAATAGGATTTCCCCAAGTGCACAGTGTGCTGGAGCAATCACACAATTGGGAGTTCACTCTGAGCCTTACTTAATTGTATGTGGGCAGGTTGCGTGTTCATTGGCATATTGATGACATAAATCGACTGACTGCTGATTCATTGCTAAAGTCAGGGTTGAAGGCGGATTAGGTGACTCACCAGGTCAAGAGGACACCATAGGTGATGCGAGACTATTTCATGGAAGAATTTGTTGGAAGTTTGTTAAGTGGAAGCTATTCATATGCTCCACGTAATTAATGGACGGTGTTTTTTGGGGGATGGTGGTGAGGTTGCGGCCCTGTTCGATTTTAGAAGACCAAAGCACTGTTACAGGTGACAGGAAGTCGACTTTGACAAAGAGACCAATAATGCTGAATAATATCCAGAGATCCCCGTAACAGCGAAAGTCTTTCTGGAACTATTTATCAATAATTTTTTTCACACCGTACATTCTGTTATGCATTTTAGGACTGCCGAGTGGTCCAACGGAGTCAGAGTAGATTATTGGGGTGTCGGTAGATTTTGCTAGCCATTGCCTGAGTTGTTGTGTGCTCATTTATAATTTCAAGTAGTTAATGTCAGGGTCCGAAGAGGTGATGGCGATCTTTTTTTTTTATTTTTTTATAAATGGAGTTCTGCGTAGAGAAATGTTTGGAGGACACTCGTGACAAATCTTTGGTAAGCACCCCGCAGTAGTGTTTGTTTCTATTGAATAAACCCGTGGTTACTTGTTGGAACGAAATAAAGTTCTTATCCTAATATTAGAGTATAGATCCCTACCTACACATATGTTACCCATGAAATAAACCAGGTAAAGAGTGAAAAGTCTCAGTAAGACAAAGCACTGAAGAAACTTACGATTTAACAGTAGGAGGAAGAATTGTTATAAAATAACTGGAAGCTTCTTTCTACAAAAGCATTTATTTTCCTCAACAACAGACAAATAAGTTACGTTTGCAACTGGACTCATATTATCATTAAAAAAATTGGCAGAAACAACATGAGTCCTGGATTGTATGGTGATGTCAGTTTCTGTTATATAGCAGTGATATTAGTGTACTGATAAGTTTCAAGTGTATGAAACTGTATTGAAATGTGATTTCTGATCACGAATAGATTGAAATACTCCGTAAGTTTCATGAGTTCGAAAGTAAGAGCACGCATAATGGATACCTTCCGCGGCTGATCGAGAAAGAAGGCGTGGCGCACAAAGGACCCCGGAAAAAATTATCGATATCGCGTGGTAACTACAGAGGCCGAGACTGTCAAAGTGTGCAAATCGGAATTTTGCAGCCTTGTAGGCACTGAAAATGAACGTGTGCGACGATTTTTGTTATTGTGTGAAAAACAGTGTTGAACCCTATGACAGAGGGGATGTGCTACTGCAAGCAATGCGGCACCCCAGACCTGCAGATTACTGATAAGCATATTAAACCATCCCCTATGAATATCACACATAACTCTACCGAAGAAATGTGTTACTTAGATGCTGAGTTGTTTGTAAAAACTATTTGTGAAATGCTCATAAAGCTACATTTGAACGTCATATGAAATATATTTCAGGGGTTTCATTGAATGTTTTAATTATGCTCTGAGCAGCCACTAACCGAATTTGATGTTCTTTTGAGTCACTTGCAGCGAAAATTGAGAGGCAATCGTTCAACGATATAGCATATTCTACAGCTATGAGGAATTAATGGTACATAAAAAAGTAGTAGGAAAATTCAATTAAAAGATGGATGCAATAAAGAAGATGTGTGCAGAAAATGAGCATGTGGTGTCATTGTGTTTCTGTTACATGCAGTATCTGCAGATTACTGAGCTCACAGTGCAGGAAGTATTTAATTTGCGTCGACTTAACGTTAATGCATTCTGTGTTACATACCTAAAAAGCAACAGATCCAAGCTATATCTGTACGATGAAGATACAGCTGACAAAGGACCTAACGAAATATGTTCCTTTTTGGTTGATTACATTAGAACAGTGCATAATAAATGTGTTTCTGAATAGCACGTGTTCTCTGACGTGTCCCCAGCATAATACAAGAACAACTCAGTGGTGAAGCTAATGCTTTGAAATTCCGGCACATTCAAAGGTGTGTTCCAGCGTTTTGCTGTGCGTGGTCATTTTAGTTTTGGCATGTCATCGTAAACCTGCTTGCGTAAAACGGGTGATGGGAAAACAAGACAGAATATACTCCTTGTAGGGTTATGTCGGAAAGATGGTCACTTGGTCCAAAAATCAAAATATTCAAGTATAGCTTGTTAACACAGAAGGGATTTTGGTTTACAACAAATCGTGGCCCAAATTTTATGAGCAATACTGTTTGTCTGATGTCAGTTACGTAAACTGTCTGTAAACTCAAGAGCGAGCAGCGCTTTTGGCGGGGGAAGTGGCCTTTCCCGGAAGAACCCTGCCACTGGCCTACAGGGCCACCCAAAATCAGTTGCCCGTTACCTGTCTAGCGGTGTAGCTCGGCGTGCAGTGATATACATCGTTTCTGTTCGTGGGATCTTAGTTGCCAGTGTCAGTCAGTTGACTTTGTGTACTCACTGATATACTTCAGTATCCGGAAGTGATGGATAATCTTCCTGCATTGCAAAAAATGTGCAGAATACGAAGAAGAGGAAGTATTTGCGAAATAACGAGCGTTAGATCGTCTCTAACGTTATTACAGCGTGTGTTAAGGAGGCAACACAAAAAGAACTGTTGGCTAATATTACCAGTCCCAATCAAAGGCTGCAGTTTATGCAAACGTCAGCCTCCCCCAATAGGGCGCATAAGGAAGGAACACAAAAACAAGGTGCATGGTTTATTGGAATCACCGCGAAGGAAAACTAATAATTTAGGGAGGGAACCCATCGTTATAGACAGTTTCACAAAATTGGTCATTCGACAAACGATGGAGAACTTTTACATAAACCAAAAAATAGTACCCACGTTACGGAAATTACTTACTGCTGTGAAACAAAAAATACATTTTCCTTCAAAGAAAGATGTTTTACACAAGACAATGCATGAAATGGGATTTACCTGCAAATACTTTTCAGACATGTTTACGAAGACAGTGACAAAACAAGCAGTGCGAATCGAACTAATACAACAGATGAAATTATTAATTTCCGGTTACTTTTTAAACACTCTTCGTGTTGCAAGAATTGTTAAGTTTCAATGCAGCCCTTCGAAGAAAACTTTTACCTTTTAATAAAAACACAAAGTAAGAACAATCCTTAAATTCTACAGATTGATTGCACTATATCTGGTTCGTCTTATGAACAGAGGAACATAGAACCGAATGCCTATTCATGTGAATGTATGTTTTTGTAGTAGAATCCTGACTTCCGTTAATATTATTATATGTTAATATTATTTACTGTATAGTGTTTTGTTTCGAAGAAGCTATCGTCTTTTGTTTTCCTTATACTCTTCACGCATTTGTCTAAAAATAAACGCAGCCGGGACGTATCTGTACACGGCGTCGCCACAGATTTAAAGCGGACGCCGCGGCAGGGCCGGTGCTACATTGTG
The DNA here is from genome assembly GCF_023898315.1 of Schistocerca nitens. Classification (NCBI taxonomy): domain Eukaryota; kingdom Metazoa; phylum Arthropoda; class Insecta; order Orthoptera; family Acrididae; genus Schistocerca; species Schistocerca nitens. The sequence goes on along the minus strand of NC_064619.1, from coordinate 711,987,548 downwards.
AAACAGCCTGTAGAAGCGCCCTGTGACGTAGCAAGGTAGGCAGAGTGGGGACTCGCTCGCTCGCTCTTCAGTTTACCGACAGACTATAATAGGCTTAACATCAGAAGAGGCCCCAGTGTTAGCACTGAATAGGGGATCATGTTGGAATTTTATAAGGGGGCTATGCTCCAGACTGAACACTGAAAGGCATAATCAGTCTTAAATGATGATGATGATGATGATGATGTGCCGCCGACCTTGTCTTGTACGCCATGGTTTCGCCGACCACGTCCACCTTCCACCACCTCTCATTATTGCCATGCCTCATGCACAGGGCTCATGGCCACACCCCCCAACCATCGATCATGGCTGTTTCGCACATCAAAACACCGAAACTGTCAACTCCGCTTGGAACATCCTGCCATCTACCGCTGTTACACACTCACCGTCAACGGACTCTGAGGTGACGCTTCCGTCTACAACGAAGTCATCCGCCGCCAAGGTCAGTCATGTGCAGCTTGCTGTTTTCTCCCCTGCTGTGACATCAAGTGCCTCTATAACTCCATCATTACTGCGAGTGTTGCTCATCTGGCATCTCTTACACAACCTGTTAAGCCACAACATACTTGCTCCTTTATGTCATACGGCCAATAACAAACTGTTACTGGACATGTTGCACTTAACGCTGCGCTCACTGGCAAATACTTTGGTAATACATCGCATCGCATCTTTGACGCACTCCGCACCTTTGATCGGATCAAAACCCTGCTGTGCTGCATGTCCTCGGCACGACGATGTTCTCCTCACTGACACGCCGCCGCCTTCTGCTTCCACCGTGCCAGCAGCAGCATGGCACGGTCAACCTGTGGACGCCTTCCATGCCTCCTTCCCTCTGCTGGTCGCGCCTACCAAGACATCGAGAAATGGTCCGATCGCGCCTCGCACTAACGCCTGCCACGACACGATCGGTCACGCGCACCTGCACCGTCAGCCGGACTGGTGCACACACGCCTCTCTTCATCCTTACCGTGCTCTGCACTACCGCCAGGGATCTCTGTGGTGGTTATTGACTGCAAGAGTGGAACTTCTTTGAAAACTGTTGATCTCAGTGTGTTCTGAACTCTGTATTCGAGCAGATGTGTCTGTACCAACATGATCAAAATAAAGTTAATTCATTATAAACAAGCGAATACTTAATGTTTTGTTCGATATTACCATATGTAACATCTTGATCCCCATACACTAAAGGACACATCCTGATATTGCATGTTGTAAAGTAACGAAATAGGCCAGCTCTTAAAGAAAACCAATGTAACCAGCCAACTGTACCATAAAATACTGCTTTGTGACATATTTGTGATGTTCTGAATCTTACAGAGCGCATGTTATAATACTATTAATACATATGTGTGCATTTGAGTAGCATTACTAATACCATGACAACTTAGACTGGCATCCCATTCTCATCAAAAGCACTTTTTCTGCAGATGGGTGTGATATACATCAGAAAGTTTACATGATAGAACAAAGAAGCCATTACCATCAATGCAGTAAAATCATGTATGACCTTAGTTATTTTTGTGCCCTAAAACAAAAGAAAATGCAGTAAAAGTGTAGGAAATGGACTGGTTAAGAGTAGCAAAACAATTTGGTGGATTTTAAGATGGCATACAACAAATAAAAACAAACAAATTATTGGTGTTATGGAAGGATTTGACAGATTTCAATCTATATTTGACCAGGGATTAGAGCAGGAAATAGTCAGTCATGCTGCTTGAGTCTCATCTGTTTGATATGACATGTACAAACCTAATGAAACAAGCTTACCAAGTTTTAGAACAAAATGTACTCTCAGATTTAATAAGGAGAAGAAAATGGCTGGTTGGGATTGGCTGAAAGGATTTTGGTCATGTAATCCTGACTTACCTTTAAGGAAACAGAAGCTACTTCTTTGGATCATGCAATAGGATTCAATAAAGTTCATGTTGATAAATTTTATGTGGTATATGAATATATCCTCAATAAAGAAGTAATTTTGCCTTCATAAATTTATAATGTGGATGAATCTGCATTTTCAACTGTGCATAACTTTCAGAAAAATTTCGCGATGGCTGAGAAAAAACAAGTGGGGGCACTTACAAGTGCTGAAAGAGGGTTGCTTATTACAATGGTATGAGTATGAATCCAGCTTTAATCTTCCCCAAGGAAAACTGGAAAGAGGAGTTAATTGGAAGAGCGCCTGTGGAAACTCTAGGTATAGGGCAAGAAAGTAGGTGGATGACTGGAGAAGCTTTACTCAAGTGTCTGCAGCATTTTATTAGCTACATTAGTGTAAGCAAAGAATGTTGTTCATTATTGATGGCCCTGAGTCACAAACATGTTGAGGTGCTGAAAAGTACCAAAGAAAATGGAGCTTTTCTGCTTTGCCTATCGCCCCACACCACTGTACTCACAGACTTCAACTGATATACATGCCAATTTTTGTGCCTATCAACATCTATTACAATCAAGTGGCCAAAAACATACCCTGGGCAAATATCACCCAGTACCAAATAAGTGAGTTTTTTGCCAAGGAACATGGTAAAGCAGCATCTATGGCTAATGCAAAGAGTGGATATGCTAAGGCAGACCTTTTGCAATTAAACACAGATGCTGCTGAAGAACATCTGTTCACTCCAGATCAGACAACCAACAGATCTATGCTTGCAGAATCTGAACAAAATTCACCTGCAGCTAGATGCAATAACAAATGTGAAGAGGACAATCTTCCAAGCTGTTCACATGTTTTATGGGACACTTTGCCACCTGAAGAGGAATCTACTGCTACAATCAGCTTTCTGATGCCTAAACAAGATAGTTCTAAAAGGCTCAACATATTAATTGATCAATTTCCAGCTCCTTCAGCAAGATCATCAAGGAAATACAAAACAACTCAGGATTCTTCAGGCCTTCTGAACAGCAGTCCCAATATCAAGCTTCTAGAAGAGAAAGTGCACCAAAAACAATTAGCTGAGGAATGCTGGTTGGCTAGACAATCCCAGAAAAGAATAAAGTTCTGCAGTGCATAAGCCTATAACTGAGATCTCAGTGCAGGTGATGACCATGTTTGTATTTACTGCAGTGATGTATTCTTCCATTAAAGCCAGGATAATCATGGATTAAGTGTGTTAGATTTAAGTAGATGTAAGATGTGGGCTCACAGTGATGTGCTGATGTCCCAGCTAGCATGGATGCCCTTATGATATTTTGTAGAGCACCTATATCTGGAGCATGGTGTATTTTTAATATTTGGAAGATGAATGGTGACTTGTAAGTAATCAAAGAAACTTCCATTTGTGACCCTCTTTACATCCTGCATAGCCGGCTGCTGTGGCTGAGCGGTTCTAGGCGCTTCAGTCCAGAACCGAACTCCTGCTATGGTCGCAGGTTCGAATCCTGCCTCAGGCATGGATGTGTGTGATGTCAGGTTGGTTTGGTTTAAGGAGTTCTAAGTCTAGGGGACTGATGACCTCAGATGTTAAGTCCTATAGTGCTTAGAGCCATTTGACCATTTTGAACCAACCTGCATAATACTAACTTTTAAATCATTTCTTTGAAAGAAAAACACTGAACTACACTACACTTTTTTCTTTCTCTGAGAGCAATGTGTTACACCTTCAAGAGGTTTTTGTTTAGTGTATTCACTTTTTTCTGCAAACTGTGAACTATGTCTTTCTACCCACATAGTAAGTATAAAACGATACACTGGCCAAGTTTCTTTCCTTAATTTTTCTTAATAGTGTAGTTTTATGTTTAATGATTTGTAACAGTTTTTGAGCACATACCATGTCCAGGTTTTAGAAACACATGGGCAATAATTATGATAAAAGTTTTAGAAGAAAAAGTAAAAAATAAAAATGATGTGTAATTTTCTCCACTTTTACCCTATGATTTCTATTCAAAAGTATGCCCAATGACTATAAAAAAATACTAAAACTCACAATTATAAAAAATTGTATAGAAAAATCTAATTGCTAATGCCATTCAGCAATTTACATGGAACCAGGAAATATGTCACGAACAAAATCCACCCCATTTTTAAAAAGTAATTTCAGTTTCAAAAGTTAGTATTTTTATAATATATTTTCTGAGTTTTGGCTAAGATAGCTATATTATTTCGACCTTTCTATTATTCTGAACTGATTGCAGCACTTTATAAATCCCGAGTCTTTAAGTATTTCTAGAAAACTGTTAAACTTTCAATTGTAAGTTACAAAACTACCACTTTAAACAATACTTATACTCCAATCTTCATCATCATAACTTACATAAGGAATAATGTCAACAGCCAATTACATTCAGTGTTATTCAGATTTTTGTCATTGTCACTATGACATCATTTGTAATGTGTGAAATGTGTTAAAAGCAAATAACTACCTTTTGGATACATTATTTCAATAGAAGTTGATTAACTACAACATAAATTGCCTGACAAATGGCAAACCAAGGGACTATTTTTAGGGGAGTTTACTGCAGTGAACAGACACACCCAGATACTGAAACAGCAAGAAATTTAATGTGAGTATTAGCTTACGTAGCCCAACAAAGTGGTTATGTTATATTATGCTTTCAGTGTTGTATCAAGAAATCTTGAAAAATGGACAGTGATGTCATCAAAGATAAAAGGATCCTATGATGCCCAAGAGACACAACAAATTATGCACTTGTTTTCAAAGGAATTTCTAAAAAGGGCATTTCAGAATGTTATAGTGAAGTTGATGGTGATGGAGGTCTTGGCTCAGGCACTCAACATCAGGTACTCTCTGTCTGTAGTCTGGGACACCTACTCCTCAATTAGTCAAATGAAGTTTTATGTTGCTATGTTCACAACTGAAGCCAAGGTTGTGGCTGCCAGTGAAATTGCTCAAGAAACTGCCTGCATCAAGATGTTTTTGACAGAATCGTGCCAGTGGAAAGTAAATACAAATATAAAGATTGACAATGAAGCTGCTGTCCACCTCATCCAGAATCCTTAGTTTCACTGAAGAACCAAACATATTTGTATAAGGCATTTCTACACTGTTCATGAATTTTTTTTTCTGATTAAATTACAGTTTCAAAAATAAACTCAGAATAACAATTTGCATTCTAACAAAACCATTGTTTTCGATCGGATTTCAGTATTGCTGTAGTAATATTGAAAATCACAAATTATTAAATACAGGAGAGTGTCCGTGTTTTTTTCAAGTGTGCTCGCATTTGTTTTTCACTAAATCTCAGCATTTGTACCCAGATCTTATTTCATCAAAGTTAACTGTTCAGAATGTAGTTTCTCCATGACTAACCATAATACTGTAGTTAATTTACCTGCAAAAAATTTTCATGAAATATTTGCAATTTAAGATTCTTCAGAACACATGTAGATGAAACTTGGAATGAGCTAATAGATGCTTCTGACTCAGTTGTTATAGCTTGTTTAAAAGCTCTCATTCTCCTGTTTCCTGTGAATGTCCTGTCTCAGAAATTATTTCTAATTTAAGTATTTGTGCTCCAGAACATTCCATTCTTAAATGCCAATTATTATCAAACTTCAGTCACATAGTATTGTAGCCCTGATTTTTGTGATTACTAAAATCCCTGACTTCACTAGGACAACATTGTTAATAATTATTCAGTTTAGAACTTAGCAATTTTTGGTGGGCTAGGTGAATCCCCCACAAAAGCAGAAACTATTTTTTACAATTTGTATAGATTTCCTGTAATTTTGTCAAGTTGCCAGTTATCCAACCAATAGTTAAACAGACTTCCTCCTTTGCTCACTGTAATTTTGCGTCCACTAATTATGTACTCATTAAGAATAATATTAAATTGATGACATCTTCATGATCTGGACTCACAGTGAAGAAGAACTCCAGAATTTCCTCTCCAACCTCAACTCCTTTGGTTCCATCAGATTCACCTGGTCCTATTCCAAATCCCATGCCACTTTCCTTGACGTTGACCTCCATCTGTCCAATGGCCAGCTTCACACGTCCGTCCACATCAAACCCACCAAAAAGCAACAGTACCTCCATTATGACAGCTGCCACCCATTCCACATCAAATGGTCCCTTCCTTACAGCCTAGGTCTTCGTGGCAAACGAATCTGCTCCAGTCCAGAATCCCTGAACCATTACACCAACAACCTGAAAACAGCCTTCACATCCCGCAACTACCCTCCCAACCTGGTACAGAAGCAAATAACCAGACCTTAAATATGTCTGCTTGTGTCTGTATATGTGTGGATGGATATGTGTGTGTGTGTGTGTGTGTGCGTGTGTATACCCGTCCTTTTTTCCCCTTAAGGTAAGTCTTTCCGCTCCCGGGATTGGAATGACTCCTTACCCTCTCCCTTAAAACCCACATCCGTTCGTCTTTCCCTCTCCTTCCCTCTTTCCTGATGAGGCAACAGTTTGTTGCAAAAGCTTGAATTTTGTGTGTATGTTTGTGTTCGTATGTGTGTCTGTCGACCTGCCACCACTTTCATTTGGTAAGTCACATCATCTTTGTTTTTAGATATAAAAAATGTAATTTGTATGTTTAATTGTAGAAATAAGTTATAAATATACAGTATTTCAAAAATTTGTAATTATTAACTGTATAGATCCAATTTGTCATAAAAATTTATAAAATTTATGTTTGACATTTGAAAATCCAATAGCTAAAAAGGTTTTCTGTCCAATATTCTGTGTACAATATATGTACTTAAAAAGAGATTTATATGGACAAATAAATAAATAAATAAAAGTAATATACCACAGCAAGACAGAAATACGGCTTGCGCACTGGAACAGACTTCAGCCAAATGACAGATGAACTGAGGTACGCAACATGGCTTGGAAGCATGAGATGAAATACTTTGCAAGAGCAACCAACACAGAAGGAAACTTAAGATAAAAGTGTTTATGTTATTAAGTAATCAGTCACTATTGACAAAATGGGAAGTAGGATGGATGAGAATGATATGAGGAATGACAAGGAACTTGAATTAAATAGTTTACAAGAATGCATTTAGACAGAACTAATCCAAACTGGAGAGGTGAAAGCCATAAAATATATTACATTTAGACACTTGACAAGGAGATGTTAGTTCAATGATAGGTGGTCTTTTAAATGAAAGGAAAAATGTTAACAATGTAAATAAATTTAATATTGGTTCTGTTAATAGTGAATGTATAGATAGCATGAAAAATACGTAAAGTGGGTTTGGTATCACTGCCAGACTCTGCCATGTCAGACACAGAGTTGTTTCTGATGGAGGATTGGAGTGATCTGCAACTTTACCGTAAGTGGCATGAGTATTGCATATGTTGGGCAGTGCCTCTGGAGTTTTAGCTTTCCTGACTGGGCTGTGTGGTCTCATGATGAGTTACACCCTAGCTTTGGCTAGATTCATGTTTAATCTGTTTATGGTTGCTTGCATTTCATGTTGTTATTTACTGTGCTGACGTACTCTCTCAGTTCCACGTTTGTCTCTGACCAAGTTTACAGACACACTGATTGCGAGTTAGGTTAACACTTGGTATTTGTTCATGGGCAGTATGAGTGGTGATACTTTATACTCATTTGGAGTGTTTACAGGAACTCTATAGTCTCACTACATGAAACATAACAGTTGATGATGGGAACTTGCTCTTGTGTGTATATTTTTGTATTAAGTGTTGCATATTGTGACCATCATGGACACAGTGTTATTGAACATAGCTGCTGGAGGAGTAGCTGAAAAAGCAACAATAACAACAACAGTTGCAACACCAGCATCAACGACTGCAACAACAGCAGGAGCAAATGCAAGAGCTCATCTGTTTACTGGACATGTGGGAGGCAGTGCGATCACAGGTGGTGCAGCCTCCACAACTGTTGTCCAACCCACTTGCAAGTTTTGATGAGATCATGGAAACAGGAGAAAATGATTTATGGTATTTTAAGCTGTTCTGCCAGGTAAAGCACAACACTGAACCTGTAGATCAGATCCTATTGTACAGAACCATATAATCCATTTGTGGCAATATATAATTAGCTTGCATTATGTAACTATGAACTATTGTGTAATAGTCCTCTTGCAGACAATAACAGTAATCTTGCTATTACAAACTTTAGTCTCACTATCATCACTAACATGGTCGCTATGTACAGTTGTAGCCTGTGAAATGAACTGAGACTTCTCTGTGATGAACTGACAGATGCCAAGTTGGAATAGTGAGTCGAATGAGTCAACAAGGCCCTCTGGTTAGCAGTGATGGCTTAAATACATGCTGTTGCGAGGGCGTTGGTGGCGTGTTGCTTGTTGGTGTGTCTCCGGCATTTCTTGTGATAGGCGTGCTCGATGCTGCACATACTTATGTTTGCTCCTCATCTTTGCTGATTGGTGTGCTAGTGACAGCTTATGCCAGCACAAGAAGTATGGATATGCAACGTATGGTTATTACTGTGACCTAATTTGCCCCCGCAAAATGTGAGATTATTTTTTCATAAGTGCATCCAACCTATCTGGTTTAAATATTGTGCTCCTGACTCTTAAAAATCTGAGCTCCATAACATTAAAATGTACTGCAGTGTTGTGTATGTTCTGTGATGAATATCCGTCGATCCACTTACTAACAGGTGTGTTATTCAGTGTTACAGGAAATGAGGCAGCAAAAGATGAATAATCAATTCAGGTATGTTAGACATGGTGCACTATATATAGAATATCAAATTGTTCTCAATTGAGTCCACAAGCATATCAGCAAGCCTACAGCCACAATGTATTAAAACAGTCTTGGAGACAGCTGAGTGCTGGATGAAGCTTCAGTTAGACACAGGGGCCTCAGCTAGTCTGATCAGTTTCTTTACTTATCACCAAATACTTTTAGTCATGGCCAAATATGAAGATATGGAATACCAGCTCACACTTTTGCTTTTAAATTCATGGTTGGCAAAAAATATTTTCAGACTTGATGATTTCAATGTTTTTCGATTTGAAGCAAATGATAAAGTTATCCTCATCTCTCAGGTAGTAGCATTTCAGTACTTAGAGGCATTTCTGTGGTCATTTGATCAAATTTTTGATAAAGATTTTCTGTAGTCGCCAATCTTGAGGCTCACATTACAATGAAATTGTCAGCAGTTCCTAAGTTCTGCTGAGCCAATCCCATGTCATTTGCTACATGACATAAAGAAAAATGGGACTTAAGTGATGGCAGGATTTTGGTTTTCATCAAGCCAGTGGGTCACCTTCCTGGTTATTACCCAGAAACCCAATAGTGATGTTAGACTTTGCTGTGATTTTGAAGCACACAAGCACACAATCAACATACATTGTGCCTTGAGGACCTGGCCAGTGGTCAGCATATTTCCATTATCGACCTCAGGCATGCGAACTTACAAAACATTGCCATTGTACAATGAGCTGTAGTGGATTTTAGTATTAAATATCCCTTTCAGGATGTACCAGTTTAAACATTTGTAATTTGGGATTGCATCAGCTATAGGAATATCTCAGCAATTTATCAAAACATTCTGAAATATGTCAACTGTATCTGAAAGACATAAGGTTTACTGGCTCCACAAGAGGACAGCACTTCCAAAATTTGCAGGCAATGTTTCAGCAACTGTTACAAGCTTGAGAAATGTAGGTCTTTTGCTTCTACAGGGCAGTACTTAGGTATGTGTTAATTAAGGATGCTTTAGTACCAATGGCAGAAAAAGCTGCAGCAATTGACAAATTGCCAGTTCCTAAAAATATTAGGGTGTTCAAGCATTTTTATGAAGGTAAATTACTCTGCAAAATTTCTTCTACAGGCTGCTGACCTTTATCATCAATTGAATAAGCTTTATAAGAAAGAAATGATGTTTATGTAGTTAGAGTCATGTCAATTCACATTCCAGAAATCAAAGCAACACCTCCACTCTCCTCTGTGTTTGGTGATGTCCACCCCGGTAAACCTTTGTTTCTGGCTACAGATGCATCCCAATATGGCATCAGCAATGTTGTCTCTCACAGAAATTCCAGTGGCACAGAACAGCCTATTGTCTTCACATCAAAGACTTTGTTGATGACACAGAGAAATTATTCCCAGATTGAGAAGGAGGCACTTGAGATCATATGTGGCATAAAAAAGTTCCATGCATTCTTGTATAGCACCAAGTTCCACCACCTTACAGATTATAAGTTGCCCTGTCTGTTCCACAATCCATGCATCCAGACAGAATGACACAGCTTTGGGCCTTGTTTCTGAGTAATTATTCTTAGGACATTCAGTGCTGGCTCACCTCGCAGCATGCAAATGTGTTCAGTTTGTCATGATTGCCGTTGGTGGGGAGGCTTGCGTGCCTCAGCGATACAGATGGCCGTACCGTAGGTGCAACCACAACGGAGGGGTATCTGTTGAGAGGCCAGACAAACATGTGGTTCCTGAAGAGGGGCAGCAGCCTTTTCAGTAGTTGCAGGGGCAACAGTCTGGATGATTGACTGATCTGGCCTTGTAACATTAACCAAAACGGCCTTGCTGTGCTGGTACTGCGAACGGCTGAAAGCAAGGGGAAACTACAGCCGTAATTTTTCCCGAGGACATGCAGCTCTACTGTATGATTAAATGATGATGGCGTCCTCTTGGGTAAAATATTCCGGAGGTAAAATAGTCCCCCATTCGGATCTCCGGGCGGGGACTACTCAAGAGGACGTCGTTATCAGGAGAAAGAAAACTGGCGTTCTACGGATCGGAGCGTGGAATGTCAGATCACTTAATCGGGCAGGTAGGTTAGAAAATTTAAAAAGGGAAATGGATAGGTTAAAGTTAGATATAGTGGGAATTAGTGAAGTTCGGTGGCAGGAGGAACAAGACTTCTGGTCAGGTGACTACAGGGTTATAAACACAAAGTCAAATAGGGGTAATGCAGGAGTAGGTTTAATAATGAATAGGAAAATAGGAATGCGGGTAAGCTACTACAAACAGCATAGTGAACGCATTATTGTGGCCAAGATAGACACAAAGCCCACACCTACTACAGTAGTACAAGTTTATATGCCAACTAGCTCTGCAGATGATGAAGAAATAGATGAAATGTATGACGAGATAAAAGAAATTATTCAGGTAGTGAAGGGAGACGAAAATTTAATAGTCATGGGTGACTGGAATTCGTCAGTAGGAAAAGGGAGAGAAGGAAACATAGTAGGTGAATATGGATTGGGGGGAAGGAATGAAAGAGGAAGCCGCCTTGTAGAATTTTGCACAGAGCATAACTTAATCATAGCTAACACTTGGTTCAAGAATCATGAAAGGAGGCTGTACACATGGAAGAAGCCAGGAGATACTGACAGGTTTCAGATAGATTATATAATGGTAAGACAGAGATTTAGGAACCAGGTTTTAAACTGTAAGACATTTCCTGGGGCAGATGTGGATTCTGACCACAATCTATTGGTTATGAACTGCAGATTGAAACTGAAGAAACTGCAAAAAGGTGGGAATTTAAGGAGATGGGACCTGGATAAACTGAAAGAACCAGAGGTTGTAGAGAGTTTCAGGGAGAGCATAAGGGAACAATTGACAGGAATGGGGGAAAGAAATACAGTAGAAGAAGAATGGGTAGCTCTGAGGGATGAAGTGGTGAAGGCAGCAGACGATCAAGTAGGTAAAAAGACGAGGGCTAATAGAAATCCTTGGGTAACAGAAGAAATATTGAATTTAATTGATGAAAGGAGAAAATATAAAAATGCAGTAAATGAAGCAGGCAAAAAGGAATACAAACGTCTCAAAAATGAGATCGACAGGAAGTGCAAAATGGCTAAGCAGGGATGGCTAGAGGACAAATGTAAGGATGTAGAGGCTTGTCTCACTAGGGGTAAGATAGATACTGCCTACAGGAAAATTAAAGAGACCTTTGGAGAGAAGAGAACCACTTGTATGAATATCAAGAGCTCAGATGGAAACCCAGTTCTAAGCAAAGAAGGGAAGGTAGAAAGGTGGAAGGAGTATATAGAGGGTTTATACAAGGGAGATGTACTTGAGGACAATATTATGGAAATGGAAGAGGATGTAGATGAAGACGAAATGGGAGATAAGATACTGCGTGAAGAGTTTGACAGAGCACTGAAAGACCTGAGTCGAAACAAGGCCCCGGGAGTAGACAACATTCCACTAGAACTACTGATGGCCTCGGGAGAGCCAGTCATGACAAAACTCTACCATCTGGTGAGCACGATGTATGAGACAGGCTAAATACCCTCAGACTTCAAGAAGAATATAATAATTCCAATCCCAAAGAAAGCAGGTGTTGACAAATGTGAAAATTACCGAACTATCAGTTTAATAAGTCACAGCTGCAAAATACTAACGCGAATTCTTTACAGACGAATGGAAAAACTGGTAGAAGCTGACCTCGGGGAAGATCAGTTTGGATTCCGTAGGAATGTTGGAACACGTGAGGCAATACTGACCCTACGACTTATCTTGGAAGAAAGATTAAGAAAAGGCAAACCTACGTTTCTAGCATTTGTAGACTTAGAGAAAGCTTTTGACAATGTTGACTGGAATACTCTCTTTCAAATTCTGAAGGTGGCCGGGGTAAAATACAGGGAGCGAAAGGCTATTTACAATTTGTACAGAAACCAGATGGCAGTTATAAGAGTCGAGGGGCATGAAAGGGAAGCAGTGGTTGGGAAAGGAGTGAGACAGGGTTGTAGCCTGTCCCCGATGTTATTCAATCTGTATATTGAGCAAGCAGTAAAGGAAACAAAAGAAAAATTCGGAGTAGGTATTAAAATTCATGGAGAAGAAGTAAAAACTTTGAGGTTCGCCGATGACATTGTAATTCTGTCAGAGACAGCAAAGGACTTGGAAGAGCAGTTGAACGGAATGGACAGTGTCTTGAAAGGAGGATATAAGATGAACATCAACAAAAGCAAAACGAGGATAATGGAATGTAGTCAAATTAAGTCGGGTGATGCTGAGGGAATTAGATTAGGAAATGAGACACTTAAAGTAGTAAAGGAGTTTTGCTATTTAGGGAGTAAAATAACCGATGATGGTCGAAGTAGAGAGGATATAAAATGTAGACTGGCAATGGCAAGGAAAGCGTTTCTCAAGAAGAGAAATTTGTTAACATCGAGTATAGATTTAGGTGTCAGGAAGTCGTTTCTGAAAGTATTTGTATGGAGTGTAGCCATGTATGGAAGTGAGACATGGACGATAACTAGTTTGGACAAGAAGAGAATAGAAGCTTTCGAAATGTGGTGCTACAGAAGAATGCTGAAGATAAGGTGGGTAGATCACGTAACTAATGAGGAGGTATTGAATAGGATTGGAGAGAAGAGAAGTTTGTGGCACAACTTGACTAGAAGAAGGGATCGGTTGGTAGGACATGTTTTGAGGCATCAAGGGATCACAAATTTAGCATTGGAGGGCAGCGTGGAGGGTAAAAATCGTAGAGGGAGACCAAGAGATCAATACACTAAGCAGATTCAGAAGGATGTAGGTTGCAGTAGGTACTGGGAGATGAAGAAGCTTGCACAGGATAGAGTAGCATGGAGAGCTGCATCAAACCAGTCTCAGGACTGAAGACCACAACAACAACAACTGATGTCAACTTCAGCAAGCAGAAGGAAATCTGTTTTTTGCTGGAACAGAACCTTTAGGATATACTAAATGAATTTCCATTGACAGAGCCAGAAGTCACAGCAGATACAAGCAAGGATCCACTCCCGTGCAGAGTAATTACAGCAGTTCAGCAGAGATGGCCAGAATGTTTTCCCATGGGGTATGACCCAGTGCTCTGGATGTATTTTATACTTCACCATAGGCTCAACATTTTCAATTGCTAACTACAGAAGATCAGAATTCCCACATTGTCGTTCTATCACCGATACAATAATGCATAGTGCATATGTTGCATGCATCCTATATTGTAGGGTAACATGAGTGAAAGTACTGGCCCAGTGACATGTCTATTGGCCAGCAATTAATTCTATCATTGGGCACACAGTGTGTGCCTGTTCTGCATGTGCAGCCCTGACACAAAAGTTTTCTCTACGGACTGTGCAAGAGCACCCGTGGAACTGGGTGCAAGCGAATTTGGCCATTACCTTTGTTGCTAGAAATAGCACAGTACAACAGAGATTCTGCTTGCGATAGATTCTACAGCTCCTTGACAGGCCAGAAGTATGTGGCACCATTTGTCTATGCACAGGTCAAGAAATTCCAGCAGACAACGTGATGGAGGTTATGGACATGCAGCTGGAGCCTGATATGTGTTCCAGTGGGTACAGATCAGACACATTTCCTCACCAAAACATCAGTGTGAGTTCACTACAGTGCCCCTCAAACCACTGTAGCATGATTCTGACCTCACAACATGGAGAGTTATCCTGCTGGAAGGTGCCATGACCGTAGGGGGAGACTTCAAGCATGAAGCAATGCAGATGGTTGGCAATACTGTTCACAGTTCAGTGCTGTCATGCCTTCAATTACCACCACAGATACCATTTTACCCCATAGCATAATTCTGCCCTCACCGGCCTGCATCAGTGGCAGGGTGCATATTTCATATTTCGTGCAGGTGTTTGCCTGGATGGCATGTAAGGACCCAACCATTGACCTGGCGTAATGGGAAATGTGATTCATTTGCCCAGGTGACACATTTCTACAGATCTGTGGTGAAAACTCAGTTATGCTGTGCCCTCTGCAATTCTAAGTGACAATGTCATTGGGTCAACACAGGAACATGTAGGGGTTACGTGATGTGGAGCTCCATGTTCAACATTGGCCTTTGAGCAGTGCACTCTCAAACACTTGCGCTGATACCAGCATGGTACTCTGATGTCAGATCTGCCACAGATCACTGCCTAACCTATATTACATGGGGGGGGGGGGGGGGGATCCTCCAAGCTCTACGTTTTGTGATGAGAATGCCAACGTCCAGTACCGTATGGCCTATGCATTATTCCACCATCCTTCAACCACTTCCCATGGGTGCTCATGACAGTAGTATGCAAGTAGCTGGCCAGCTTCACTGTATCAGATATTCTTGTTTCCAGCTGCAGCACCAGAACAACATGCCCTTCATCAAAACTGCTTACATAAGTGGATTTCTGCATCTGCAGCCTGTGTCTTCACTATAATGACTGCCTATTCATCTGCCTACATTCTTTCCTTACCGGGTCATATGCCCACAATACCACCAGGAGTCATTTAACCTTGTGGTGGGCACTTATCATAATTTTTTGGCCCATCATTGTCTATGTATTCTGCAACTCTGACTTTTAGATGAATTTATCCTGGAAAACACTCAGGAAACACATTAGTTATCACTGGTATAGGACTAATATAACTGTGGTCTGGCTGGATGCTTCTTACAATTAGCCATGCAAATGACCTCTTCACAGAAGTACTCAGATACAAGCCATGTGAACTAGTGAGGGGGATGCATGAAACATATTTATGTGCAAACATGATTTGCTTCTGGGCCATGCAGTAACATGTTCCATGGAGCATTTCATCCAGGGCTTATCATATCACTCAAAGAATGACATGATCTTCAAACTACAGTGGATTGCACATGAGAAGGTGGGTAGTGGACTGATGTGCAATGGCAAGGAGCAGTGTACAGCAGGACACTACAACTGCATCTATTTCTTGTGTGTACTTTGGGGTGCGTGTAGAACATTTGACATTAGTTTTCATGTTAGTTGAGGTATGGTGAGGATGCTTATCCACTGTAGTGTTCATTATGGCTGGCATAAAGCAAATGCGACGAGTATTACATTTAAAAGCTACAGCGATAATTTTCTGAGAATACCTGGATAGGCAATGAACAGATACTGCACTGATGTCTCTACCCCTATTTGTGCAGAATATACTACACGGTATTCCTCTTACACGCACACCACTATACTGTGAAGAACATTTCCAGCAATGATCTTGATATTAGCCTCAACTGCATAATTAAAGTTACAGTCCAAACCTGCCAAGATTCTTCCCCAAAAAGCATAACTCACAGGTGATATCGCTGAGTGCTCTGCACTTGGCTTGAAAACACTGGTTACTAGATAATCACAATAATCACTTGCCAACGGGTTCTGCACCAGTTGTGCCATTCCTCTCCCACAACTATTAGCCAGCTAAAAGGTGTCCTTAGTCCTCTTAAAACTTTTCTTCCCACTCTTAGCTTAAGTCTTGTGCCCTGTACTATCTGTAAACTTCTTGGGTTATTTGACTGCTTTTGTCCTGTCTTCAAAGCATTTAAACTATTGGAAACAGCTAGACTCATGGTATCATACTTGCAATGTCTCCTGAAACATGTCACTGATTTGGAAAGCTTCACTGTAATCCAGTCTTCTGACCTCACCCTATTAGTGCTTATTGCACCTTTACTAACTCTTCTTGTGCTACTGTCAAGTCAGCTCGATGTTCCAAGATAATCTGCTCTTTCTCCACTGTTGTGTAACAGTAGAGGCACTCATTGCATCTCCATCAATGACAAGTACTAGTCCTCATGCACTTTGTATTACATCATCACATTCCAGTATGCAAATAACACTGACATTCCTCTCACTCATAGCCGTTCCTTTTGATTCTGCAGCAGTTTGCACACTTGTCCATTATGTCAGTCAAAATGTTCAGTTAAAATGCTTTTGTCAAAGAATTTTCGAGGAATTTCTAAATTTAAATTTTTCCACAACTGTTTGAAAACTGCTACTAACTTAAATGTAATGTTTAAACTTAAACAATTTGTGAAATAAAATTTACTTACAAAATTATTCATAAGATTATTAACAAAAGAGAATTACAATTATTTACGAGAGATTATGTTCACACGAATATGTTTCAGTTAGTGAAGATTTTAGGATATATACAATTGTCTACTGCCCCAGATTAGTTCACATCTCCTAGGGCCATACAATTGATACAAATAGTAATACCTTGTAAGTTATTGCCTGTGCAAGATTCTGTGCACGGACAGACCTCTCGATTATGTCCCATAAATGTTTTATCGCATTCATGTCATGCACCGGGCGAGATGGTACAGTCGTTAGCACGCTGGACTTCCATTTGGGAGGACGGTGGTTCAAACTCGCTTCCGGCCATCTTGATTTTGGTTTTCCGTGATTTCCCTAAATCGCTTCAGGCAATTGCCTGGATGGTTCCATTGAAAGGGCACGGCTGACGTCCTTCCCCAACCTTCCCTAATCTGATGGGGCTGATGACTTCGCCGTTTGGTCCCCTCCACCAAATCAATCAACCTATCACGTTGGGCGAGATAAGTGGCCAGATCATTCACTCGAACTGTCCAGAATGTTCTTCAAATGACCTGCCCGGGTAGCCGAGAGCTCTAATGTGCTACTTCCTGGGCTCGGGTAGGCGCGCTGGCCCCGGATCGAATCTACCCGGCGGATTGACGACGAGAGCTGGTGTGATGGCCAGCCTGGATGTGGTTTTTAGGCGGTTTTCCACATCTCACTAGGTGAATACCGGGATGGGCCCCACGTTTCGCCTCAGTTACACAACTCGCAGACATCTCAACACATTCACACTATTTCATGGATTCCACTAGACACAGACAGTTGGGGTACACTAATTCCGTCCTGGGGGTTACGGGGTGGCGGCAGGAAGGCCATCCGGCCACCCCTTAAACTTAACGTGCCAAATCCGACTAACCATGGCCGACCCTGCGTAGCTGTGGGACGAGGCGCAAGCGATAGAGTCCAGAATGTTCTTCAAACAAATTGCGATGGGACGTTAAACACTAAACTCCTCCTTCCTCAAAACATGATCACAGTTGTAGGTGATTTAGAGTTATGTAAGATGAGACACTTAGAGCATATAACTGCTACCACCGATAGCACGAGGTCATTAAGGGCAGTGCTCAAGTGTGTACTGGGGAAGTGTGTCTATTTTCAAATGAAGCACCGCGGCATTTACCTTGAGGGGTTTAGGGAAATTGCACACATCCAAATCTGGATGCGTGAATGGGCCGTTGAATTGCCGTCGACGCAAATTCGAGTCCAATATCTTTCCATTAAGCCAGTTCTATCGGTAAATTATGTTTCCATTTCGTAAGATTAAGTCGTATCGTACAATAAAGAATGGATGGACCGCTGGAGCTCAATGCACCTAATCGACATTACAAAAATGTTAATATTTTATATTCTATCAATGGTTAGCCTGCGCCCCCACAGATGTAGTAAAGGGACGGTACTGATGAGTCATAGGGGAAAACCTTCATTAAAAGCTTTGGGTTACACGCCGAGTGCCGTAAAGCGACTTAAATACCAGACCTAGACGTCTCTAAAACTTTCTCCTGCGAGTTACGCCTACTCTGTTGAACCACCACAGCTCGCTCATAAAGTTATTAGACAATCAATATAGTCAGACTTTCTTGATAATGTGAACTGAATTCCGAAAACGTTTTTGGTATTATAAACTGATCAATTTTTAGTGGATCAATTCGGATACTTCAGGTGAGTAGGCTTGTAGAATAACCTTTCTGCTCTGTCTTTTAGCTAAGAAAACTTTTACGCTGAGATATTGGCCTTTCATAGTTTCTTTTCTCCAAGCAAGAAGATTAAGATCCAAAACTTAGTGTTATAGCTATTGGAGACGGACCAATAGCTAGAACTGGACGAGGATGAAGCTGGAAATGAGGTGCGCCTTTTCAAAGGCACCATAGCGGCCTTCGTCTTAAGTGATTTAAAATGGCGACAGAAGCCTCCGTAGCCGGCAATCTGCCTTTGGCAGGGCAACAGAGCGGACGCGTCCGTGTTTTCTGTGTGCGGAGCGCGAGCTCGCCTTGTTTACATTCTGACGGCCGTTGCTTACCGTTTACGATACGTGTCGGACCGTTACTGTAAATCTACACTCCGAATTACTTCCTGCAACGATTATACGCCAGACACAAAGCACTCAAGGTGAAACGTTTTCTGCAAGAGGAAGTGAAGATCCCAGCGACCGATGTTATCGGTATACATTTGTCGATCGTGAGCAGCACGTTCTATGTTAAAATCATTAACGACGCGGCGTGCGAACGAATCCTACGTGAGACAAACCGGGGCTCCACTTCTGTCTTGCTGATGGCAATGTGGGGGTGGTAACCGTCGACCACGCAGGCTTAGGTATGATACGATACGCATTTTCGAATTGCCATTCGAACTTCCTGCAGAGGAAGTCGTCACGGCACTCCGACCATACGGCGCAGTCCACAGCCATACTGCGGAGAAGTGGACACAGTTCCGGACATTCCCTGTCCTAAACGGCGTTCGACAGGTCACCATTGATCTCCAAAGCCACGTCCCGTCCTACTTACAGATCGGCGGATGCCAAGCAATAATTATACGAGGTTTGTCCGGTTCAAAAAATGGTTCAAATGGCTCTGAGCACTATGGGACTCAACTGCTGAGGTCATAAGTCCCCTAGAACTTAGAACTACTTAAACCTAACTAACCTAAGGACAACACACACATCCATGCCCGAGGCAGGATTCGAACCTGCGACCGTAGCGGTCGCGCGGTTCCAGACTGTAGCGCCAGAACCGCTCGGCCACCAGCGGCCGGCGAGGTTTGTCCGGAAAATACGTATAAAAGTTTAATAATGTCCTAATGTTACAAGTTGCAGTCACCACCAGGTGGGACTACTGCTGTAATCAATCCCATCAACGCTCAGTTCGATTCAGAGCACTCTGCGTGAAGGTGGGAGTGTGCAGCAGCTTGTTGACAGTTACCCTTTTCCACCTGCCGTCGGCATGGAGCTCTCTCTGATTGAGGAACAGCGCGTCAACAAGTTTCTTGCAAAGCTAGGCAAGAATGGCCGTGAGATTTTTCAGTGTTTGAAACAGGTTTACGGAGACAATTCTCTGAAGGAACCAACCGTGAACAAGTGATTAAAATGGTTCCGGGATGGCCGAGAAGAAGTGGAACGGTGACCCTCGCCCAGGACGCCTGTCGACATCGAGTTGAACGAATTCGGGCTTGTGTTCTTAAAGACCGTAGATTGACAGTCAGAATGATTGCTGACGAGCTGTCAATCCCCAAAAATTGTTCACGAAATCCTGACACAAAATCTTGAAATGAAGAAATTGTGTGCGAAAATCGTACCGAAGTTCTTGACGCCAGAGCAGAAAGCAAAGAAGGTTGAGTGCTGTGAGGATTGGTTGGAAACAGAGGAACGAGGGGACTTTCTCAACCGAGTCATCACTGGAGACGAGTCCTGGTTTTACGAATTCGATGAGGAGCTCAAATCAGAAGCAAGGAATGGAAACTAGCAGGAGAACCGAGAACAAAATAGTCGCGAAAATCAAGGTCCAATGTGAAGACAATATTGACTGTTTTTTTTTTTTTATTCTAGGGGCGTTGTTCACAAGGAATTTGTCCCTCCCGGCCAGAGAGTGAACGAAAATTTTTACGTTGAAGTTCTGAGACGTCTCAGAGCTGGTGTGGCCCGCGTTCGACCGGAGTTGGCAAAAGGGGGCCGGTGGATCCTTCATCACGACAATGCGCCCGCTCACACGTCGCTCACCACCAGCCTTATTCACCCGATTTAGCTCCGTGTGACTTCTTCATGTTCCAGAAATGCAAAATGGTGCTTCGGGGGCGGCACTTGGGAGATGTGGAAGCCATCAAGGTGGAAACGACACGGCAACTGAACAACATCACAACTGGAGACTTTCAGCAATGTTATCAACAGTGGAAACGGCGTTGGCAGAAGTGTATCGCGTCTCAGGGCGAATACTTTGAAGGAGGCCATATTGTAAAACCTGAATAATTGTAAAATAAAGTTATTATTCAACTTTCATACGTATTTTCCGGACAAACCTCGTATATGGTTGAAATGGCTCTGAGCACTATGGGACTCTACTGCTGAGGTCATTAGTCCCCTAGAACTTAGAACTAGTTAAACCTAACTAACCTAATGACATCACAAACATCCATGCCCGAGGCAGGATTCGAACCTGCGACCATAGCGGTCTTGCGGTTCCAGACTGCAGCGCCTTTAACCGCACGGCCACTTCGGCCGGCTAAACCTCGTATATGACGGCCGGCTGGCTGTTCCAAGTACAGCAAGAAGGCCACCTAAGATGCGACTGCCTACAATGCGTATTACGCAAATTCCAGCTGCCGAAGGACCACCCTCGTCGCAACCTACGGTGCTACTGGTGACCTACACATCTGCCACCACCTCGCATTGCCGCGGACGGCCCGCTGCCTCGGCCTGCCATCGACCCCACTCCGACGGTGCCGATGCGACCGGCCGTTGATCCAATCCACGGCAACACGATGGAGGTCGACTCACTCATCGTCCCTACAGCAGCCTTCCTGCCAGAGTGACATGACTCCCTTCTGTTGTCAGACACGGAAGGTCGAATAAGGAAACAACATTCTTTGAAACGTCGCAAGAGAAGGCGCCGCACAGTTTCCGGGCAAGAGGAGACGTTGCAAAAAAATGGTTCAAATGGCTCTGAGCTCTATGGGACTCAACTGCTGTGGTTATAAGTCCCCTAGAACTTAGAACTACTTAAACCTAACTAACCTAAGGACAGCACACAACACCCAGCCATCACGAGGCAGAGAAAATCCCTGACCCCGCCGGGAATCGAACCCGGGAACCCGGGCGTGGGAAGCGAGAAGGCTACCGCACGACCACGAGATGCGGGCAGACGTTGCAAGTCGAGGACGTCGCCGCTGTCGATCCGCAAGCCACCCCTGAATCCGCTACTGCCGACAAAGACGTTATGAGTGTGGAGACATCCACCAGTGTGCCTGTGCCCATCTCCCCAACGCCGCATGCGGAAGCTGAACTATTTAAAGGACATAGCACTGCCGAGACTACACCATGTCATCTTCTGAAGACAAAATGGACTATACACCTGTGCCCGCTTCCACGGTGTGGCATGAGGAGGAGGTCGAGTAGCAGGTCCCATTACGAGACCCTGTACTGTCGGGGCTGATCCACTAATCATACTCTCCCCAGAATCCCCTGCGGTCGAGCTGGATAATGTTCCACTGCGACGCCCACGCCCTTGCGCTGACGCCAGAGTGAACCAACCTCCAGTAGTCCACCAGGCCTACCGGATAACAACCATCAACACCACCAACATCCGTTCCAAGGTGAAAATCCGCCTTATGTAAGAGATGTTCTGTGTTTATGATATTGATTTCGCCCATCTGCAGGAAGTTCACTTGATCAGTCTCCCAGATATTAATGGCTATACAGCCCATGCCTCAGCGAGTGATCCAATGGGCTGTGGAGTGGCCATCTATGTCCGCCACGGGATTTCTGTCACCAATGTCGCCTTCCTTCCATTAGCTTGGGGCATGGCACTCACGCCCATGGGGACACGCTTCACAAACGTCTACACTCCTTCAGGCACCAACCAACGACATGAGTGGGCCCAGTTTTATTCAGAGGAAATCTACCGCCCCCCCCCCCCCCTCCTGTTTTTAGAGCGATACGACCACTGCCTACTAGGAGGTGATTTTTAACTGTATTCTGCACCCGAAAGATCAGGTTCCACACTATACTACATGCCAGGAACGACGTATAGTGCTGCGGGACCTCCTGCTTCATGATACCTGGGAAGTGGCTCTGAGCACTATGGGACTCAACTTCTGGGGTCATTAGTCCCCTAGAAGTAGTTAAACCTAACTAACCTAAGGACATCACACACATCCATGCCCGAGGAAGGATTCGAACCTGTGACCGTAGCGATCTCGTGGTTCCAGACCGCAGCGTCTAGAACCGCACGGCCACTTCGGCCGGCTATACCTGGGAAGTCCAACAAGGTGATTGTTTTGGCCATACCTTTCTTACCAGTCATTCCGCCAGCCGTCTATACAGAATATATGCCTGACGAACACTTAGATGCGCGACACGGAGCGCCTTTTCCAACCATTGTGCTTACATCTGAACGGTCTCCCTTTCGCCACAATCTGTATGGTGCAGCCGTGTGCCATGGAAACTAAGTACTTGTCATCTGCATGACCTGACTTGTCGCCAGCAGGCCACTGAGACACGGATAGCCTGCAAACGACGCCTTCCCCGCTACCGCTCGACGTCGACATGGTGGATGGACTGCGCCAAACCAGCGATCTGGAGGACACTGATGAGATATGGGAAGAATTTGGCCGACTGGCATCGCAACACTGTTGACTCAAGATTTTAAACATGGCTGCAGCAGCAACTGTTAAAATTCTTCACAATAAAAGGATGACAGCCAAAAACAGTTGCAGGATAAAATTTTTTATTAAAATTCTTGACCAAGGTTTCGGTTCATATAAATATACCTTCATCAGAAGTACAACTTCTAAAATTACATCATGCAATGGAGAATAATAAAACAATTATGCCAAAGGCGTCGTCAGTAAATTAAGACATCATCTCCATTTGTACAACATGTGTAATGGGCACAGGGTCAAAGCGAACAGTTTAGCACCATTACTTCGCCTATGAACTATTGCTGAAGGTATATTTATATGTACCGAAACCTTGGTCAAGAATTTTAATAAAAAATTTTATCCTGCAACTGTTTTTGGCTGTCATCCTTTTATTTTGAACACTGTTGATTTTTACTATGCAATTCTCTGAGATCTGGATACTCAGCCGCCAACCCAAGACAATCGGTTGGCATGGCAAAGAGGCGAAGATAATTGCGCTGGAACGCCGGAAATTGCAAGAGGTGGTGATACAGACGCGGCGCCACAACCATCCGGGTTTGGAAATTCCATCCATGCATCATATAGTGTTCAACGAACGACGGCGTCGTCAGCAGATCATCAACACTCTGACCACGCCTCATGGCCCGCAAATGACCAATCAGAATGACATCATTCACTCATTCGTCGAACACTACCGTCGTACTTAGGGAAGAAGATGCTGATACTGAAGCAGACGACTCCATTTCGCATTCCATCACACGCACCTTCCCCCACACGGAAGCGGATACTTTGACAGTGGTGCTCACACGAGATGAAGTCGACAACGCAATCGACAAGGGTGTAGTCAACAGATCGTCTGGCATTGACGGCTTACCAGCTGAGTTTTACCGTGCCTTCCAGTACCTCATGGCACCACAGTTGACGACTATGTATCAAGAACTGATGAAATCTGACTAAGCAATCCCACCTGCCTTTGTTGAGGGCATCATCATTCTGGTCCACAAACCACCCTGTGGTTCGATGGTCATGAGTTACAGACCGTTCACCCTACTCAGTGCCGATTATAAGATTTTCGCTCGCTTACTGGCAATGCATCTCCGAACAATACTCCCTCCTATCCTCTCCCCAGAGCAAGTGACGCCTGGGGATCAGGTTAACATACAGACTGCCACTGGGGAATGCCGCTATTAATTTGCAATGGTGGCGGCCTGCAGACTCCGTGCAGCGGTCGTCGCTATAGATTTCGATAGTGCCTTCGATAAAGAGCGCCATCGTTCCCTGTTTTCGGTGACAGCGTGATTGGGCATCCCCCTTCGTTCATCGACGTCATCCTTTACAACACCGCCAGTTCACAAGTCCATCTGAATGGACATTTAGCAGTGCCAGTACGCATCTGATGTTCCATATGGCAAGAGTGCCCCCACTCTACCTTTCTTGTATGCCATTGTCCTAGAACCCATCATTGGAGCTTGACAACCAAGCTCTCCTGCCTCAGCCTTTGCCAACACAATTTTCGCTGTCGGGCATATGCTAATGACCTTCTCCTCCTCATTCGCTCCAGCTCTGAGATTCGAGCAGTCCTAGAATTGACGTTATGGGGCTGCCGCTAGCAGTGCCATGAATGTCGCCAAATCTTCTGCAATGTACATTGTACGAGGCCTCCAGGAAGGTGGAATGGCACCCCTGCCACTTGTGCGGACGTTCCAGTACCGGTCATTACCTTTACCCCCACGGTCTCACGCACAGCGGCAACTAACTTACACTCCTGGAAATTGAAATAAGAACACCGTGAATTCATTGTCCCAGGAAGGGGAAACTTTATTGACACATTCCTGGGGTCAGATACATCACATGATCACACTGACAGAACCACAGGCACATAGACACAGGCAACAGAGCATGCACAATGTCGGCACTAGTACAGTGTATATCCACCTTTCGCAGCAATGCAGGCTGCTATTCTCCCATGGAGACGATCGTAGAGATGCTGGATGTAGTCCTGTGGAACGGCTCTTGCCATGCCATTTCCACCTGGCGCCTCAGTTGGACCAGCGTTCGTGCTGGACGTGCAGACCGCGTGAGACGACGCTTCATCCAGTCCCAAACATGCTCAATGGGGGACAGATCCGGAGATCTTGCTGGCCAGGGTAGTTGACTTACACCTTCTAGAGCACGTTGGGTGGCACGGGATACATGCGGACGTGCATTGTCCTGTTGGAACAGCAAGTTCCCTTGCCGGTCTAGGAATGGTAGAACGATGGGTTCGATGACGGTTTGGATGTACCGTGCACTATTCAGTGTCCCCTCGACGATCACCAGTGGTGTACGGCCAGTGTAGGAGATCGCTCCCCACACCATGATGCCGGGTGTTGGCCCTGTGTGCCTCGGTCGTATGCAGTCCTGATTGTGGCGCTCACCTGCACGGCGCCAAACACGCATACGACCATCATTGGCACCAAGGCAGAAGCGACTCTCATCGCTGAAGACGACACGTCTCCATTCGTCCCTCCATTCACGCCTGTCGCGACACCACTGGAGGCGGGCTGCACGATGTTGGGGCGTGAGCGGAAGACGGCCTAACGGTGTGCGGGACCGTAGCCCAGCTTCATGGAGACGGTTGCGAATGGTCCTCGCCGATACCCCAGGAGCAACAGTGTCCCTAATTTGCTGGGAAGTGGCGGTGCGGTCCCCTACGGCACTGCGTAGGATCCTACGGTCTTGGCGTGCATCCGTGCGTCGCTGCGGTCCGGTCCCAGGTCGACGGGCACGTGCACCTTCCGCCGACCACTGGCGACAACATCGAGGTACTGTGGTGACCTCACGCCCCAAGTGTTGAGCAATTCGGCGGTACGTCCACCCGGCCTCCCGCATGCCCACTATACGCCCTCGCTCAAAGTCCGTCAACTGCACATACGGTTCACGTCCACGCTGTCGCGGCATGCTACCAGTGTTAAAGACTGCGATGGAGCTCCGTATGCCACGGCAAACTGGCTGACACTGACGGCGGCGGTGCACAAATGCTGCGCAGCTAGCGCCATTCGACGGCCAACACCGCGGTTCCTGGTGTGTCCGCTGTGCCGTGCGTGTGATCATTGCTTGTACAGCCCTCTCGCAGTGTCCGGAGCAAGTATGGTGGGTCTGACACACCGGTGTCAATGTGTTCTTTTTTCCATTTCCAGGAGTGTACGTCGCCTGTTACACGTCATCCGCAACGACGTCCGCTAGAACCTCCTGCGCCGCCAGGACACACTTCAATGTGTTGAGTTTCTTAATCGATATGTGGTATCAAAATTGGTCCACATCGCTCAAGCTCTCCCTCTGCTGATAGCGACTGGGCGCAACCTTCAGGCGGCCTTTGGCTATTATCTCATGGGTGGTTCCATGTTTAAAGTCCGTTATGAGTCACTTATGCTGCCACCATGGGATGGTGGACTCGGGCTCGTCAGTATCTGTATGTGAGCTGCGGCCGAGTATATGAGTACCATGAGAAGACACTGGACCAACTCGGACACTTTTCTAACACACAGCTTGCTTGAGGTCCTCTTGCCCACTTCCACCTCACCATCGGTGTCTGTCGGCCACATCATGACTCATTTGTCTCACATTTTGACCCTTTTCGTTGACTACAGTTACACACATACCAGTCTCCCAGATACGTGCCCTCGAAGGACTGAGGATTTTTCCAGCCTACTATTGCGCTGTGTTCCCCGGAATGTGATGGAGACCAAACATTCCTCCATCCAGTGGCCCATAGTGTGGACTACCATCCACCAGCCCTTCCTCCCTGTGGATGTCCAGACACTGTGGTATCACATAGTCAACAGGAAATTTGCCACGAAACATCGACTGCACAACATTGACTTGTCAGATTCCCCTCTTTGTCTCCTTTAGCAGCAACTCGACACTGATGACCACCATCTGACATGCGCCTCTTCGCAAGATGTCTGGCGCTTCGTGCAGCAAATCACTGCCTGCTGTGTCCGAGTGCCACCAGACACAATCGAATCGCGAATGTTTCTATATCCGAAGGACAAACATTTTCCAGCTGTCAAATTTCACGCAAATACGTGGGTCAAGGGGTGGGTGGTCTCTTATTTCTTTCGTGAGGGACCTAAATCCCGCCTCGACTTCTGGACCTATTTACGAACCGCCCATGCTGCTCTCGAAAACACGGCACGTTACCGAACATTATTTGCTATCTTCGAGGGGTGTTTGTTAGACCTCTATTAAGTTGGGGGAAGGGGAGGGGGGGGGTGCCTGGAGCTGAGGGCACCTCCACCCCCCCAGGCGGAGTCGCAGTTTAAGCCGCCTATGATCAATTCTTACTCCGACCACCGTGGATGGGAGAGCGTGTCGTAGATTGCGCGGAATTTTTTTTCTTTTCTTCTTTCTTTTACCCAGCATTTATATTTTTTCTCTGTCACCGATGTATGTTGCACATAATAAGAAAAGGATGGTTAACGCACCCTTGTGTGGTGGCACTCGACCCGGGGTAAGCCGGCTCGAATAGTGTTGGTGGAGAAAATTTTCACACCCAATATTTGTACGGCAAGGGGTGGAGAGATGGTGGCGAAAAGTTCCTTATCGAAACAACAGTCCCTGGTGCTCCAGATGTTGTCGCACTGTCCAAGTGTTTACCAATTCTATAGCGCCTGTTTATTGTGGGGAAAAGTCCCAGATGCACGGGAGAAAAGAAGTGTGATTATCTTGAAAAAAGGTGAAGACAAGG
The DNA here is from genome assembly GCF_023898315.1 of Schistocerca nitens. Lineage (NCBI taxonomy): Eukaryota > Metazoa > Arthropoda > Insecta > Orthoptera > Acrididae > Schistocerca > Schistocerca nitens. Next base: position 711,959,697 of record NC_064619.1, on the reverse strand, counting down.
GTTCCCCACCTTCAAAGTCGTACAGACCGATTTGCCTTCTCAATAAATTAGTGAAGCTTCTGCAGAAGTTGCTATGCGATGGACTATAGGTGGTTTCACATGCTGGAAGTCAACAGAAGACACTGTAAATGAGACTACAAGACTTGTGAAAAACGGTCTCCATAAATATGTTATAGCTGTAACGGTGGACATCGCTGGGACATTCGACACTTACGGTGGCCGTCACTTTTTGATAGGTTGAGGGACTTGGACTATCCACAAGCTTTGTACAACTGCTTTAAAAACTATTGTGAAAACATAGAAGCAACATCAACACTGCCGTGCCCGGAGAGAGCCTAACAAAAAAACAAAAACAAAAAATCAGAATGCTGCCTACAGGGAACCATAAGTGGCCCTGTTTACTGGGATGTAGTATTCGAGCCAGTATTAAAGAAACTGCAGGATAATGAGAGATCGTATGAATAGTGGCGTATGCAGACGACCCGACGATCCTTGTGAAGGAAGACTCCGGAAACAACTTGGAAGATAGATGTAACACAGTCGTTCAACAGTTATGTCGGTGGTGCTAAGGAGTCAAATTGTCTGTGGTGCCTGAAATGAACGCTTACATACTGTTAGAAGGGAATCTTTTAAGGGGCCTGATCAGGAAGTTAAGCCACAGGTCCGTACAGAGAAAGTCCATCGCCGGATACTTAGGCTTCTTCTTGGACGAATGTCTAAATTATAGTGCATGTATTGGAGAACTGAGTAAGAGAGTCAGGGGCAAGATAAACAAAATTATTTGTCTCGCCAGTTACGATTATAGGCTGCCAATGCAAAGCGTAAGAACATACCATAACGCTATCTTAATTGCGATCATGGGATACTGTGCGAGTAGTTGTGCATACAGACTTAGGCTCATAACACCAGCGCGAACAGTTGACAGGGTGCAACGTGGAATACTTCTTCGGTTAACGAGAGCTTTCAGCAAGTAATACTTGGAATACGTTCACTCGATCTGCAGATACAGGAAAAAGCGACGAGGCACTCGCAGAAGAAAGAACAGTATCATGAAGTGCTGAATTTAATAGCAATATGGGCCACAGGCAAGCAGCCAAATTCACAGTCAGATCCTCCACCTACGGCAGAAATGATGGAATGATACCCAAGCAGCAGATTCCTAATCTGTACACAGTACAATCTAGCCACTTTCACGAATGATGCTGGAATGATGAGAACAACACAAACACCCGTCCCTGGGCAGAGAAAATCCCAAACCAAGCCGGAAATCGAACCCGGGACGCCGTGATCCAGTGGTGGCAATGCTAGCCGTTAGGCCACGAGCTGCGGACAGACACTGTGAATGAAGCACCTGAAGAGGCCTGACATACTTCTTGACTGGTCATGGGCCCCATGACGCCTACGGGCATCGAATTGGTAGAAGACAGAACTCCGAGTCTGCCTGTGGTGAAGAATGTATAGCAGAACGTACTGTACGGGGATGTCCACTGTATACCGTTGTTCCTGATACTTCTCGTCAGCAACTGAATCGGCACGGAAGGCTCGGAGTCAAAGAAATACTGTGTTGCGAGACAGAATGGCAGATCCTGAACAACACTGACGACGCTATTTAAAGAAAAGCTCGGGTAGCGCGTTATCCTATCAATCACTGCACTATGAGTGGTTGCGACAGAAGATCGAGAAGCAACACAGATGAGGTAGGTGATGTAAACAGTTGTGGCAGAAGAATTGCCAACACCACATGCACGACCGTCATAACAACACAAGAGAAAAACGCAGCCATGGGCCGTGTCTCGCCACTCAAGGAACTAGGACCAGGTGAAGTGAGTTGACGTAAGCCTGCGCTCGCTACCGACAACAACGATGCTCTCTCGGAACAGGGGGATGGTCCTCTGCAGCCAGGGAACCAACAAGCAGTGGAAGGGGCAGATGCAGCCGCATTAAGGACCTTGCAGACAATATGAGTAGCAAACTGAGGCTTTTTACAGATGATGCAGTTATATTTAATGAAGTACTATCTCAGAGAGGGTGCGTAAATATTCAGTCAGATCTTGATAAGATTTGCAGAGATTGGCAACTTGTTCTAAATGGACGGAAAAAAACCTGTGCTCTTAAAAAAAAAGAAGTAGTATCCTATCTGTATAATGTCAATGAGTCACTCTTGGATTCGGCCAACTCATTCAAATACTTGAGTGGAATGATCACATAGGTTCAGTCGTGGGCAAATCAGTTGGTAGACTTTGGTTTATTGGTAGGATACTGGGTAAGTGCAATCAGTCTACGAAAGAGATTGCTTACAAATCACTGATGTGATTGATTCTAGAATATTGCTCAAGGGTGAGGATACGTACCAAACTAACAAGGGTGCTGAACGTATACAGAGAAGAGCAGCACGAATGGTCACAGGTTTGTTTAATTCGTGGGAGAATGTCGCAGAGATACTGAAGGAACTGGACTGGCAGACTCTTGAAGACAGACGTAAAATATCCCGAGGAAGTCTATTAACAAAGTTTGAAGAACTCTAGGGATATACTGCAACCCCCTACGTATCGCTCACATAGGGATCGTGAGCATAAGATTAGAATAATTACTGCACGCACAGAGGCATTCAAACAATCATTTTTCCCGCGCTTCATACGGGAATGGAACAGTAAGGAACCCTTATAACTGGTATAATGGGACGTAACATCAGTCATACAGCTCATGATGGTTTGCAGAGTATAGATGTAGATGTAGATACGGGTCTTGCTGCAAACAAGCTCATTTTCTGACTTAAAGTACCTTAGTTAGTTTTACGATCCTGCACTGATGAGCGAATGCTTCTGTCTTCTCAGGAAGAAATCGTGAGATGCCTTTGGGATACTGCATGGCGCTATGAATGACAGTCCAGAATACATCCATTCATGGTTCGCAGGAGAGCTTCTGTAAAGTTTGGAAGGTAGGAGACGAGATACTGGCTGAAGTAAAGCTGTGAGGACCGGGCGTGAGTCGTGTTTCGGTAGCTCAGATGGTACTTGCCCGCGAAAGGCAAAGGTCCCGAGTTCGAGTCTCGGTCGGGCACACAGTTTTAACCTGCCAGGAAGTTTCACATCCATTCAATATTCGAATGACTAGAGCAAGCACCAATATCGCGGAATTAAAGACAGGTGTTTCAATAGACCACGATCCAGGTATTTAACCACGTACTGGTGGACGTTCCTTCTTGTTACACAAGGTATAGCTCTGTCTTCTCACCGACAATCAACATTTAAATCAAATTTCTAATCCATCAACCAACTGTGTAATATTTTTTTGTACACTATCTGATCAAAAGGGTCTGGACGCCTATTAGTGAAAGTTAATACGGCCTGTGTCCACCCTTCACCTTTACGACTGCTTGAACTATGTTCTGGACACTTTAACTGAGGTTACTTAATGCATGTGGAGGAATGGCAGCCCATTATTCTTCAAGAGTCGAAGCCAGGGAAGCTAGTGGTGGACGCTGTGATCTCGAGTAAAGTCGACGTTCTGACCCATGCCACAGGTGTTCCTGTCGTGTCTGTCCTACCCACTCGTCTAATATATAAGGTGGCTAGGAAACCTACTTTCTCGGATCGCTAGACAACAATTCAAGCAAATCGTATTAGTGAAGTTTATTACAGAAAATAATTGACAATACTGAACTTTGAGCATTTACAATGATGAGTGGCAAGCAAATGGCGCCAGACAAATAAGAAGTCTCATCAGTATAGACAATGCCTAAAACAAGAGAAAGAATATAGTTTCTAAGTCACTGCCGTAAAGCTCGTAGATCGGCTGGACTTCAACTGCGCCGCGGCTGGTCGGCGCGGCACTTATGACCTATGCTTGTAGATGGCGCTACTGTGTCGTTGTCGTCCTAGAGGGGGGTCGGTCGGCTCAGTATTGGCTGACGTCGTCTCGCAGACCTCTCTGCTCTAACATTCTTGCCGTCGTGCCGGCTCTTCACGTTACGCCGGAACAGTTCCATTACGTTCAGATTAGGAGTTGGGACAGGCCAGTCCACTTCAGGGGTGTTAATGTCAACAAACTGCTACGTCTGCCACAGACGGCCCTTGCCAGGCAACTACACTCAAGACACCACTGTGCGCCATATAGCATACACAAGCACTTGCAGGCACAATCAGGAGGAAACCAATTCTTCAAAACAAACAGAACTTGCTAAATACTAATGCGAACCGTCTTCTGCAGAGGTCGCCTCACAGACACGGGGAAAGTTGGAGTACTCCGCCGGCCTCCGCCGGCTTTATAAGGCCATCGTAGCAGCAGTACAGCCAGTTCCTCGCCAAGCTAGGACCAACTCCGACAGACCTCACCGACGCTCTTGATGAATGGTCGTCTACATGTTATTTGTTTTCTTTGTGCGTATATAGTGATTGTTCGAGAAGTGTAGTTCAGTTTCAATAAACGACATTATACTGAGGATTCTACAATACTGAGTATACTTCACAAACTATTGCTTCAGATATGCTGCTTTATGACAGGAGACAATCGATCATCGTCTCCAAACCGTCCCTCTACTGTACGCAGTACACTATGCTAGAAAATGTGTTCATATCTTTACGCATTTGCCGTTTTCTTAAAGGCGATCACGCAGTAACCAAGAAAACACCCTCCAACCCGATGCCGTAACACTGTAAAGACGTCGGCACACGGACCGTGCTGTCGAACGTTAACGTTGAGCGTGCCAAGTTCAACGTGCTGCTGAACGCTCAGGAACGATGCGACATGTGCATACGGTACGTGGGGCCCCACGTGGTATACGCGATCGCAACGCACTCCAGCGGCAGTTGAGGTATGTTTCTAGTTCGCAAATCACACTGTTTACTCAACGGGCCAGCGTAAAATTCCCACGTTAGCTCTATTAAAACGCACATTTCCTCCATCGTCCACGAAAAGGAAAGTACTATGTCCGATCAATAAGGACACAGGCTTATAAAACTTCCATTACAGGCAGTGCGGTACAAATTTGGAATACTTCTCTGCATAAGAATAATAAATAATGTTTATTATTTCATCATTCCCACATTTTAGTACAACCCCAAGGTCAGTCGTACTTGATCACTGTTCCTACCCAGTAGCAGAATCTTTGCAACATATGAATTACGGAGCGTAAAAGAAAAAGGATCAAAATATCTTTATACAAGTAGCGCAAGCTGTCTAGTAGATTAAGCCAATCGAACAGTCACCCCTCAAAAAAAGGTGAACTTATATTTACATAACATCATATATTATAGTGTATACTAATAATGAAGTATCAGAACCTAATAAAAGCGCGAATGTTAGGGAAAAAAATCTGGAAGTGTTTAGACACGAACCACGTCAGTCATCTCATCACAAGTCGGTGATTCTACTCATTACGCTAAACCAACAACAAATCTTTGGCTCCAATGATAGTATCTTATTCTACGCTGGAAATCTTAATCGTAGATAATTACTAATTTAAATTTAATTTTAACAAATTGTACCAAGAACAATGCGTTTTGGGTGGATCTTCAGTGTGCCGGTGCCTTCAAATAGCCCACTCTGATAACACGCAAGTTACAATAACTCTTTTGCCACGAATATGATGTTTCTCATTATTTTATTGGAACGGATCATACAGTTAACAACGGGTTTTCCAGTGATTCTCAATTTTCTGGTGGTCAGAAACGGCATATATACATGTAGGCTTGAAATGAATGCCAATATGGCGCCTCACAACTCTGTACTGAAGAGAGACAGCGTGTGTGTGATGTAAGTGGCGTTGTGCAATCTCATTGGTCAACGCTCAGACGCACGCTCAGAATATCCGACATGCCAGATATTGCTCTGCACGTTCGGAAAGACTCCCGAACGTGCTATTCCACGCTATGACGTCAGAAACTCGGCACGCTCAACGCTCAACGTTCGGATGCTCGGTACGAAACTAGAGGAGAACTGTCAGGGTCCAGAACTGAAACGAGGCCGCAACCAGACAGCGGATGCTGGTCACTGAACGGCGCAATATGCTCCCGTGTCGACAGATCACGAACACCGAAATCAGGCCACAAGACACGGATATCGGCCGCAGCTGGCCGTCGCTCCTGCTTCATCAGCACACCTCATCAGTTGCAAGACTTCCGTGACACCGTCCCGGGTGTTAACCCCTTGGGTCCAGCCTTTGAGAAGCCGCTTCGGCTCGATTGACATCTGTGTCATCGACGATTACGCCACAGCCCTGTCATTGCCCTCTCCCAGATGGTTCGCAGTGGCCCACAAACGTAGCCCTTCTGCGAATTCAGCACTTAAACGCTGGCCCGGCACTTCAGGGCCACACCTGGCGCCTGCCGTGTGGCGACCGGGAATTCTCGCTGTGAACTCAGCCGCCACCGGACCGCGAAGGAGGGACCTCTGGCTGTCTGCCCAGCCCGGGCATGCAACACCGCGCCATCCGCCCGTCCCTGCTCCACACCGTCGACTGCTGACACCGCCATCGCCGTGCGACTAGAACGCCGTGACCTTAAGCCGTCGGCACACGGACCGTGCTGTCGAACGTTAACGTTGAGCGTGCCAAGTTCAAAGTGCTGCTGAACGCTCAGGAACGGTGCGACTTGTGCATACGGTGCGTGGGTCCCAACAGGGTATAGGCGATCGCAACGCACTCCAGCGGTAGTTGAGGGATGCTTCTAGTTCGTAATCACACTGTTTACTCAACGGGCTCGCTTAAAATTCCCACGCTAGCTTTATCAAAACGCAGCTTTCCTCCATCGTCCACGAAAAGGAAAGGAACATGTTCAGTTAATAAGGAGACAGGCTCATAAAAGTTCCATTACAAACAGTGCATTGCAAATGTGGAATACTTCTCCTCATAAGATAAACATTATTTCATCATTCCCACATTTTAGTAAAACCCCAAGGTCAGTCTTACTTGATCACTGTTCCTACGCAGCAGCAGAATCTTTGCAACATGTGAATTACGAGGCGTCAAAGAAAAAGAAGCAAAATATCCTTATACAAGTAGTGCAAGCTGTCCTGTACCTTAAGCCAATCCAACAAAGTCACCCCTCAGAAAAAGGTGAACTTACATTTACATAACATCAAATATTATAGTATATGCTTATATTAAACTAATAATAAAGTATCAGAACGTAATAAAAGCGCGAATATTAGGAAAGAAAAATTGGATGGGTCAAGACGCGAACCACTGCCTCACCATAAAACTCTTCACTGCTCAGTGACTCTACTCTTTACGCTAAATCAACATCACAACCTAAATACACTCCTGGAAATGGAAAAAAGAACACATTGACACCGGTGTGTCAGACCCACCATACTTGCTCCGGACACTGCGAGAGGGCTGTACAAGCAATGATCACACGCACGGCACAGCGGACACACCAGGAACCGCGGTGTTGGCCTTCGAATGGCGCTAGCTGCGCAGCATTTGTGCACCGCCGCCGTCAGTGTCAGCCAGTTTGCCGTGGCATACGGAGCTCCATCGCAGTCTTTAACACTGGTAGCATGCCGCGACAGCGTGGACGTGAACCGTATGTGCAGATGACGGACTTTGAGCGAGGGCGTATAGTGGGCATGCGGGAGGCCGGGTGGACGTACCGCCGAATTGCTCAACACGTGGGGCGTGAGGTCTCCACAGTACATCGATGTTGTCGCCAGTGGTCGGCGGAAGGTGCACGTGCCCGTCGACCTGGGACCGGACCGCAGCGACGCACGGATGCACGCCAAGACCGTAGGATCCTACGCAATACCGTAGGGGACCGCACCGCCACTTCCCAGCAAATTAGGGACACTGTTGCTCCTGGGGTATCGGCGAGGACCATTCGCAACCGTCTCCATGAAGCTGGGCTACGGTCCCGCACACCGTTAGGCCGTCTTCCGCTCACGCCCCAACATCGTGCAGCCCGCCTCCAGTGGTGTCGCGACAGGCGTGAATGGAGGGACGAATGGAGACGTATCGTCTTCAGCGATGAGAGTCGCTTCTGCCTTGGTGCCAATGATGGTCGTATGCGTGTTTGGCGCCGTGCAGGTGAGCGCCACAATCAGGACTGCATACGACCGAGGCACACAGGGCCAACACCCGGCATCATGGTGTGGGGAGCGATCTCCTACACTGGCCGTACACCACTGGTGATCGTCGAGGGGACACTGAATAGTGCACGGTACATCCAAACCGTCATCGAACCCATCGTTCTACCATTCCTAGACCGGCAAGGGAACTTGCTGTTCCAACAGGACAATGCACGTCCGCATGTATCCCGTGCTACCCAACGTGCTCTAGAAGGTGTAAGTCAACTACCCTGGCCAGCAAGATCTCCGGATCTGTCCCCCATTGAGCATGTTTGGGACTGGATGAAGCGTCGTCTCACGCGGTCTGCACGTCCAGCACGAACGCTGGTCCATCTGAGGCGCCAGGTGGAAATGGCATGGCAAGCCGTTCCACAGGACTACATCCAGCATCTCTACGATCGTCTCCATGGGAGAATAGCAGCCTGCATTGCTGCGAAAGGTGGATATACACTGTACTAGTGCCGACATTGTGCATGCTCTGTTGCCTGTGTCTATGTGCCTGTGGTTCTGTCAGTGTGATCATGTGATGTATCTGACCCCAGGAATGTGTCAATAAAGTTTCCCCTTCCTGGGACAATGAATTCACGGTGTTCTTATTTCAATTTCCAGGAGTGTATCTAACTATGTTATAATACACCTTGCTGAAAACCTTAGATATGTTACTAATTGAAATATAATTATAACAAATTGTACCAAGAACAATACGTTTTGGGTGGATCTTCAGTGTGTCGCTGCCTTCAAATAGCCTACTCTCATAATACGCAAGTTACAATAATTCTTCTGCTACGAATATGATGTTTCTCATTATCTTATTGGAACGAATCACACAGTTAACAACGGGTTTTCCAGTGATTCTCAATTTGCTGGTGCTCAGAAACGGCATATATACATGTAGGCTTGAAATGAATGCCAATATGGCGCCTCACAACTCTGTGCTGAAGGGAGATGGCGTGCATGTGACGTAGGTGGCGTTGTGCCATCTCATTGGTCAACGCTCAGACGCACGCTCAGAATATCTGACATGCCAGATATTGCTCTGCAAGTTCGGAAAGACTCCCGAGCGTGCTATTCCACGCTATGACGTCAGAAACTCGGCACGCTCGACGCTCAACATTCGGATGCACGGTCCGTGTGCCGACGGATTTACGCATTAGAGACGACCTGCTGGTCTCCCGTGATCGCAGCGCTGCTGCATTCTGCCGTCGCAGCTCGCCTCGCATACCGGGGACGCCACCGCAGCGTTCTGTCTCCCGAGAAACGCGTGAAAATCCGCCCGCCATACGTCGACGCCTGCAGCTACGATGGGGGAGGACTATCAGAACAATGTTTTGTTTGACCTGTTGTTGTTGTTGTGGTCTTCAGTCCTGAGACTGGTTTGATGCAGCTCTCCGTGTTACTATATCCTGTGCAAGCTTCTTCATCTCCCAGTACCTACTGCAACCTACATCCTTCTGAATCTGCTTAGTGTATTGATCTCTTGGTCTCCCTCTACGATTTTTACCCTCCACGCTGCCCTCCAATGCTAAATTTGTGATCCCTTGATGCCTTAAAACATGTCCTACCAACCGATCCCTTCTTCTAGTCAAGTTGTGCCACAAACTTCTCTTCTCCCCAATCCTATTCAATACCTCCTCATTAGTTACGTGATCTACCCACCTTATCTTCAGCATTCTTCTGTAGCACCACATTTCGAAAGCTTCTATTCTCTTCTTGTCCAAACTGGTTATCGTCCATGTTTCACTTCCATACATGGCTACACTCCATACAAATATTTTTAGAAACGACTTCCTGACACTTAAATCAATACTCGATGTTAACAAATTTCTCTTCTTCAGAAACGATTTCCTTGCCATTGCCAGTCTACATTTTATATCCTCTCCACTTCGACCATCATCAGTTATTTTACTCCCTAAATAGCAAAACTCCTTTACTACTTTAAGTGTCTCATTTCCTAATCTAATCCCCTCAGCATCACCCGATTTAATTTGACTACATTCCATTATCCTCGTTTTGCTTTTGTTGATATTCATCTTATATCCTCCTTTCAAGACACTGTCCATTCCGTTCAACTGCTCTTCCAAGTCCTTTGCTGTCTCTGACAGAATTACAATGTCATCGGCGAACCTCAATGTTTTTACTTCTTCTCCATGAATTTTAATACCTACTCCGAATTTTTCTTTTGTTTCCTTTACTGCTTGCTCAATATACAGATTGAATAACATCGGGGAGAGGCTACAACCCCGTCTCACTCCTTTCCCAACCACTGCTTCCCTTTCATGCCGCTCGACTCTTATAACTGCCATCTGGTTTCTGTACAAATTGTAAATAGCCTTTCGCTCCCTGTATTTTACCCCTGCCACCTTCAGAATTTGAAAGAGAGTATTCCAGTTAACGTTGTCAAAAGCTTTCTCTAAGTCTACAAATGCTAGAATTGTAGGTTTGCCTTTTCTTAATCTTTCTTCTAAGATAAGTCGTAAGGTTAGTATTGCCTCTCGTGTTCCAACATTTCTACGGAATCCAAACTGATCTTCCCCGAGGTCCGCTTCTACCAGTTTTTCCATTCGTCTGTAAAGAATTCGCGTTAGTATTTTGCAGCTGTGACTTATTAAACTGATAGTTCGGTAATTTTCACATCTGTCAACACCTGCCTTCTTTGGGATTGGAATTATTATATTCTTCTTGAAGTCTGTGGGTGTTTCGCCTGTCTCATACATCTTGCTCACCAGATGGTAGAGTTTTGTCATGACTGGCTCTCCCAAGGCCATCAGTAGTTCTAATGGAATGTTGTCTACTCCCGGGGCCTTGTTTCGACTCAGGTCTTTCAGTGCTCTGTCAAACTCTTCACGCAATATCTTATCTCCCATTTCATCTTCATCTACATCCTCTTCCATTTCCATAATATTGTCCTCAAGTACATCACCCTTGTATAAACCCTCTATATACTCCTTCCACCTTTCTGCCTTCCCTTCTTTGCTTAGAACTGGGTTGCCATCTGAGCTCTTGATATTCATACAAGTGGTTCTCTTCTCTCCAAAGGTCTCTTTAATTTTCTTGTAGGCAGTATCTATCTTACCCCTAGTGAGACAAGCCTCTACATCCTTACATTTGTCCTCTAGCCATCCCTGCTTAGCCATTTTGCACTTTCTGTCGATCTCATTTTTGAGACGTTTGTATTCCCTTTTGCCTGCTTCATTTACTGCATTTTTGTATTTTCTCCTTTCATCAATTAAATTCAATATTTCTTCTGTTACCCAAGGATTTCTATTAGCCCTCGTCTTTTTACCTACTTGATCCTCTGCTGCCTTCACTACTTCATCCCTCAGAGCTACCCATTCTTCTTCTACTGTATTTATTTCCCCCATTCCTGTCAATTGTTCCCTTATGCTCTCCCTGAAACTCTCTACAACCTCTGGTTCTTTCAGTTTATCCAGGTCCCATCTCCTTAAATTCCCACCTTTTTGCAGTTTCTTCAGTTTCAATCTGCAGTTCATAACCAATAGATTGTGGTCAGAATCCACATCTGCCCCTGGAAATGTCTTACAATTTAAAACCTGGTTCCTAAATCTCTGTCTTACCATTATATAATCTATCTGATACCTATTAGTATCTCCAGGATTCTTCCAGGTATACAACCTTCTTTTATGATTCTGACCTGTATGAGTAAGTAAAGAACTAGTAAAGAGTTGTATTTGCAGCAGGACCTTCCTCTGCTGCTGTCCACATCTCCCAGCACCCAGACAGCCTAACCCAATCACCCTTACAACAACACCTCCTCCATATTCCACTGTTGGCACCACGCATGATGGCAGGTATCGCTCTGCAGGCACTCGCCGAATCCAATCCCTTCCCTCGTATTGTCACAGCATATAGCATGATTCATCGCTCCATATCATTCGTTTCCAGTGACATCCACTATCCACCGGCGTCACTCCTTACACTACTTCAAACTTCGGTCATCAGCGACTGCAGAAACGTGTGTCTTATGAGAAACTGCTCGACCCTTGTAGCCCATTCTTTTTACCTCCCTACGCACTGTCCTTCTGTTAGCTGGACTACTTGTAGCACTTTGGAATGCACGAGTGGTTCCTTCCGCTGGTTTCATGCGGTTTTTTATGACCACCCTCCGCAATGTTCGACGGTCCTTGTCCACCAGTGTACGAGGTCTGCGTCGTGTTGGTTTGACAGTGATTGTTCTTTCGCGTTTCCAGTTCACAGCCACATCACTGACAGGCGAGTTGAGCTGCTTTAGAATAGTTGAAACGTCCCTGATGGATATGTTACTCGAGTGACACCCGATGACCAGTCCAAGTTCCAAGTCGCTGAGCTCTGCTGATCGACCCATTCTGCTGTTTGAGCCGTAGTAAAAATTGCTGTTTTGAAAAGCGCGCCGCAGCGCATAGTGTAAAGCAGTCACTCTCCGTTGCTGGCGGTGGCGTCGCTGTGGCAATCGCAGCTTTGGTGTCTCCTACTGATGTGAAAGGGGAAAAGTTGGCCGTTCACGTGCATTTAAGGGGCGCTATGAGCTCGGCATGAGGTCAGGCAGTCTGAGTCGGTCAGTCGGAGTGAGTCTGGAGGCAGTCTGTTCAAATGGCTCTGAGCACTATGGGACTTAACATCTATGGTCATCAGTCCCCTAGAACTTAGAACTACTCAAACCTAACTAACCTAAGGACATCACACAACACCCAGTCATCACGAGGCAGATAAAATCCCTGATCCCGCCGGGAATCGAACCCGGGAACCCGGGCGCGGGAAGCGGGAACGCTACCGCACGACCACGAGCTGCGGACAGGCAGTCTGTCAGTCTCGGCGAGTCTAGTCAGTTGGTCAGGCGGAGTGAGTCTGGGTCAGTCACTCGTCACCGGTTGCTGGTCTGTCTGTTCTCGTTCGCATTTGTGCGGCAGTCAGTGTCTGTTTGTCTTCCAGAGTGCTAGTATGTGTTAGGCCGCAAGTCTGCTCGAGTTTGTTCAGGCAATGGGCATTGGCGGTTGGATCGATCGGTTGGTCGGTCACGCACTGGGACACAAGATGACTTGTCCGTCGGAGCATGTGACGTCGCCACGTCAGTCCAGTGGGCCGCGCCCTATAGCGAGGGGTAGTGGCTTCGCGGCCGACACGAGAGCAACAGGAGTCAACCCACGACATCGGCCTGGCCAGCGCGGGCTGCGACGACTTGCGTCTGTTGAAGCGGCTGGCAGCGGACGGTTCGGGAGAGCGTTTTGGGGGTGCTGCGTCAGGTCTCAGTCCGACATCGCAGTTTTTAGAAGTTAAGTGATTTGTGATATGTTGTTTCATTTACTTGTTAAATTCTACTTGTTGTCTTGGTCAGTATCTCGTCCCCAGCTTGCTCGCCTGTCTCCGTCCGCATTTGTTAGGCAGTTAGTGTCTGTCTGTCTGTCTGTCTGTCGGTCTGCCATACCTTAATAGCTGCTACTGTCATGTTTGTCGGATTCGGTGTTAACGAATGTATTGTTTAAATGCCGAATTCTTGAAATATGTTTTTATATTGCCGATCATTCTGCGAGGTGGTATATGTGTAATGTAGAGCATGTTGTACATTTCATGTAAGTCTGCATTTTATGGGTTTTATTTAAATAGTCATTTTAGGTTATAAGGTTGCCACCCTTCCACCGTAAGAGTCCTTAAAAAAAATATTGCACTTTCGGTGGCAAATAATTTGAGTGTTGTACCATTTCCATCCCTCTTACGGGGTGCATAGTTTACGTGTTTTGAAAAGGCTTTTCTGCTGTTCGACTGTACTGGATTTCTATTCCGGCGCGTTGGGAGCTGCATCAGGGAGTGTGTCTGCTATCTGCTGCTGCTGCTGCTCAGTTGTATCAGGCGCTGCATGGTCTGCATCATCGAGCTGTTGAACTGAGGGAGAAATTAAAAGACAACCGTGAAAAACGAATATTTACACATAGCGAATAATAAACATGGAGGGAAACGAACGGTTTAATACTTTCAAGTGAGTGTACATGTGAGTCAGTTTCTTGTGCATGGAAGTGGTGTCACGATGGTGATAATCAACCTGTGACTACGTTAGTGGGTTTGCTTCATGCTTAGTAAGCCGACACTGACGTTGAGTGGTGGGGAGTGGACAGTTACAACCCCACGTGAATTGGAACAACTATTTTGGACTGCATTCATATCCCCAGATCAGCCATACTGGATTCTGACGTCATCAAAGACGTAAAGGCTTCTCAATTTAGAACCATTGATGTCAGTACCTCCAGGGTGGCGTTACGGAAAATTCCGTGATTTAATATGTTCGAATGTCAGACGACAATAACATGTTAGAAATTCATAGCAGGTAGTAAGGCTGGACGGTACAGGCGAGTAGTGGATAAAAATCTACTGGACATCTTACATCTACATCTACAGCTACATAGACACTCCGCAAGCCACCTTACGGTGCATGGTGGAGGGTACCATGTACCACCACTAGTCATTTCCTTTCCTGTTCCACTCGCAAACAGAGAGAGGGAAAAACGGCTGTCTATGTGCCACCGTATGAGCCCTAATTTCTCGTATCTTATCGACGTGGTGCTTACGCGCAGTGTACGTTGACGGCAGTAGAATCGTTCGGCAGTCAGCTTCAAATGCCGGTTCTCTAAATTTTCTCAGTAGTGTTTCTCGAAAAGAACGTCGCCTTCCCTCCTGGGATTCCCATTTGAGTTCCCGAAGCATCTCCGCAACACTTGCGTGTTGTCCGGACCGACCGGTAACTAATTTAGCAGCCGGCCTCTCATTTGCTTGTCCAGGATTTGGCCTGTCGCGTATTGGTAATGTAAACAAACAAGGCACTGTTCCTGAATTGCTTGCAGACTTAATATATCTTGCTCTGTCCAGTCCAAATTTCACCGGAAGTTATTGGTTTCCTTCCGACAGGCATGGCAGCGGCGGCAGGAGAGATCGGTGAGTTCCAACAACATTTAGACTGATTTTGTGTTGATCAACCGCTTCCGTTAGGTTCAGGCATTACCCTCTGGTCTTAAACTTCTGGTAGCTTATTGGTTGTCAGCTTCGAATAGTCCCTTCAATCTTGGTCATCTTGTGAGTCCTAGCTCGGTGCCTTCTACTGTGTAGAGATGTCGGATTGCCTGGGGCATGTTTCCTCTGCCGGGGTGAGTCCGACCGAGTGCATCGCTTGCAGCCTTTACCGGCCATTTTCTTGTGCCTTTTAGAGCTGCTAGTTAATTTATTTCGGGATATCACCCCTCCCCCACCCTGGGTTCTAGTTTGAGGGGAGGAGGTTCCTGTTTTGAAGAGCGCGACACAGCGCGTAGTGTGAAGCAGTCGCCCTCCGTTTCTGGCGGTGGCGCCGCTGTGGCAGTCGCAGCTTTCGTGTCTCCCTCTGGTGGAAAAGGGGAAAGGTTGCCTGTTCACGTGCATTTAAGGGGCGCTTTAAGCTCGCCTGTGGCACTTGGTCAGTCTGAGTTGGTGCAGCCTGGGCGAGGCTAGTCAGTTGGTCAGCCGGATCAGTGTGGGCAGTCAGTGCCTGTCGTCTGGAGAGCTAGTATGTGTTAGGCCGCCAGTCTGATCGAGTTTGTTCAGGCAGTGGGCATTGACGGTTGGATCGATCGATTGGTCGGTCGCGCACTGGGACACAAGATGACTTGTCCGTCTTGAGCGTCGGCGCATGTGAGGTCGCCACATCAGTCCAGTGGGCCACGCTGTATAGCAAGGGGTAGTGGCTTCGCGGCCGACACGAGAGCAACAGGAGCCAACCCACGACATCGGTCTGGCCGTGGCGAGCTGCGACGCCGTGAGATGGGAGATCGGCGCGCCTTCCTGCGTCGGTTGAAGCGGCTGGCAGGTCTTCGCCAGAAATCGCAGTTATTAAAAGTTACGTGATTCGTGATATGTTGTTTCGGTTACTAGTTAAATTCCACTTGTTCTCTTGGTCAGTCTCTCGTCCCCAGCTTGCTCGTTTGTCTCTCGTCCGCAATTGTTAGGCAGGTAGTGTCTGTCTATCTGTCTGTCAGTCTGCCGTACGTCAATAGGTGCCTCTGTCATGTTTGTCATATTCGGTGTTAACCAATTTATAAAATTAAGGTGTAAAGGCCGAATTCCTGAAATATACACTCCTGGAAATTGAAATAAGAACACCGTGAATTCATTGTCCCAGGAAGGGGAAACTTTATTGACACATTCCTGCGGTCAGATACATCACATGATCACACTGACAGAACCACAGGCACATAGACACAGGCAACAGAGCATGCACAATGTCGGCACTAGTACAGTGTATATCCACCTTTCGCAGCAATGCAGGCTGCTATTCTCCCATGGAGACGATGTAGTCCTGTGGAACGGCTTGCCATGCCATTTCCACCTGGCGCCTCAGTTGGACCAGCGTTCGTGCTGGACGTGCAGACCGCGTGAGACGACGCTTCATCCAGTCCCAAACATGCTCAATGGGGGACAGATCCGGAGATCGTGCTGGCCAGGGTAGTTGACTTACACCTTCTAGAGCACGTTGGGTGGCACAGGATACATGCGAACGTGCATTGTCCTGTTGGAACAGCAAGTTCCCTTGCCGGTCTAGGAATGGTAGAACGATGGGTTCGATGACGGTTTGGATGTACCGTGCACTATTCAGTGTCCCCTCGACGATCACCAGTGGTGTACGGCCAGTGTAGGAGATCGCTCCCCACACCATGATGCCGGGTGTTGGCCCTGTGTGCCTCGGTCGTATGCAGTCCTGATTGTGGCGCTCACCTGCACGGCGCCAAACACGCATACGACCATCATTGGCACCAAGGCAGAAACGACTCTCATCGCTGAAGACGACACGTCTCCATTCGTCCCTCCATTCACGCCTGTCGCGACACCACTGGAGGCGGGCTGCACGATGTTGGGGCGTGAGCGGAAGACGGCCTAACGGTGTGCGGGACCGTAGCCCAGCTTCATAGAGACGGTTGCGAATGGTCCTCGCCGATACCCCAGGAGCATCAGTGTCCCTAATTTGCTGGGAAGTGGCGGTGCGGTCCCCTACGGCACTGCATAGGATCCTACGGTCTTGGCGTGCATCCGTGCGTCGCTGCGGTCCGGTCCCAGGTCGACGGGCATGTGCACCTTCCGCCGACCACTGGCGACAACATCGATGTACTGTGGAGACCTCACGCCCCACGTGTTGAGCAATTCGGCGGTACGTCCACCCGGCCTCCCGCATGGCCACTATACGCCCTCGCTCAAAGTCCGTCAACTGCACATACGGTTCACGTCCACGCTGTCGCGGCATGCTACCAGTGTTAAAGACTGCGATGGAGCTCCGTATGCCACGACAAACTGGCTGACACTGACGGCGGCGGTGCACAAATGCTGCGCAGCTAGCGCCATTCGACGGCCAACACCGCGGTTCCTGGTGTGTCCGCTGTGCCGTGCGTGTGATCATTGCTTGTACAGCCCTCTCGCAGTGTCCGGAGCAAGTATGGTGGGTCTGACACACCGGTGTCAATGTGTTCTTTTTTCCATTTCCAGGAGTGTATTTTATCTTGCCTATCGTCTTGCGAGGCGGTATATGTGTAATGTAGAGCATGTTGTACATTTTATGTAAGTCTGAATTTCATGGGTTTTATTTAAATGGTCATTTTTATAAAGTTGCCACCCTTCCACCGCAAGAGTCCTTTTAAAAACAAATTGCACTTTCGGTGGCAAACAATTTCTTAGTGTGAGTGTTTGCACCATTTCCATCTCTCTTCCATGGTGCGTAGTTAATGTGTTTGTGTGAGTTGTTAAAAATTTTTTTTAGTTTAATGCAATCTGGTGTGTTCCAGATTTGCACCAGTGTAGTCTTTCAGAGGTTGTTGTGGGCGGTCGTGACTACGGCCGTGTTGAAAGGGAGCGGCAAGCTTCTCAGCCCGAAGACTCATACTGTCAATATTGTTCTTTCTGCCTCTAAATAAAATTGTAACTTGATATTTCGAGGGTGCTTTTCTGCTTATAAATTTTAAATCTGTCTTTGAAAAGGCTTTTATGAATAAAATTCCCGTTTGTTAAAGGTAATTTCATTTTCATCAGTTACTCCCTGGTAACTAGTTCTACGCTCAACTAGTGTGATTAAATGTGTAAATGTTCTTGATGAATCGCTAGTAAATAAAGTAAATTCTTTAAGAAAAGATTTTGAAAGTAAAGTACTGCTTCTTTACTGACAACACGGTACTCCCCGTCTCCTTTTATACTGGCGAGTCAACCTCTCGTGACATTCAGCGGTCAATTCCACATTACATAGGGGTGTCCGGATACTTTTGAGCAGATGTTGTACACAGAATGTAGATCGCTTTTCGCAGTTGCAGTAATCACATACATATCCAACCACTTTATAAGTTTTATGCCAATCTGACGTTTACCACATAGCGCCTTAATGGCGGTGCATCTTTCATGGCCGTATGAGTATGTGTACAAGAAGCTGCTACCAATTACTGTACCGCCCGTAGCGCAGGTGAACTAAAGAAAGTCAGGACCCGAGTTCGAGTCTCGGTCCGGCACACAGTTTTAATCTGCCAGGAAGTTTCATTAAATGTGATCGCAATTATGGACAACCGTCAGCTGTCGAATGGAATGACGACAATTAAAATTTTTACCCGACTGGGACTCGAACCCAGGTTTTCCCGCTTATTGCGAGCGTCGTAGACCCATGGTTGACGATGCATGGAAGTTTTGGTCTGGCTTTGAGTCGTGCACGCATAGGCAAATGGCAAGGCGGCCGCTCGAGGTAAGTAGGAAATCCGGGTTCGAGTCCCAGTGCGGCACAAATTTTCATTATCGTCATTCCATTCTACAGCTGATGGTTGTCCGTATTCGCAATTGCGAACACATTTAATGTATTTCATAACGGCTGAGTAACCGCGGTGCCTGTTCCTTTGGACATTCATGTGTAGCCATCTCTAATGGAAATTCAGTCTGCAATCGTGCATTGACAGGGTCGAAGAGATGTTGGTTGGTACATTGGAATATACGCTATCTGTTTAAAGGTGTTTGCACACGTATTAGTGGGCATTAAGACGGATAGTATCCACCCTTCACGTCTATGATGGCTTAAACTCTACTGAAGATCTTTCAATGAGGTGTCTAAATGACTGTGGAGGAATGGCAACTCATTTTTCCTCAAGAGCCGAAATCAGAGAAAGTATTGTTGTCGAACACTGGGGCCTGGGGTGAAGCTGACTCAGTTCTCGTCAAACTTTTTTCCTCAAGAGCCAATATTGATATTTTGGGGCGGCACCTCGTCCCGCATATGTTTGATCTTATTATTAATTGATAACCTACATAAATTAGTATGTTGTAAGGCCACAGTGGACTGGCTATAATAAGAACGCGGTAAGTTGGCCTCCTACCCCCCAGAAGTACTGATCGTTAGAAGTGGGATCCATCCGGAACACTCCGTGTCGACTGTTCTCTCAGATTGTTGCCGCCCTCAGCGACTCAAACGTTGTGAAAGTCTAGTCACGTGATGAAATATTCTTGTGTTGTCTGGTTGTCGGTATGAGCCGATGATTAATTGCTTAGTAACAGTCTTCTCCTTCTGCTTCTTTTTTGTGGCTTTTTGCCGCACCGGCATAGGTTCAGTATGATTATTAGCGGATGGCCGGTTGCTCTTCCTGTCACCAACCCTTATTCATTTGAAAATGAGCGAAAGTTTTCTAAGTGTTTGCGAATCGTGTAACTGAGGCGGAACTTGGATACCAGTCTGGTATTCACGCAGCGAGATGTGCGAAACCGCCTAAAAACCACATCCAGGCTGGCCAACACAACGACATTCATCGGTAATCCGCCGGGCGTATTCAACCCTTAAGCGGTGCTTTAACATACGTCGTTATCCGGGTGGGATTGATTAATAGGAATAACTGTACTTATATTTAAATGCATTATGCAATATGAAACATGATCACAGATGTTTACTAAATGATCTGAAACTCGTTTCCATTCATTACGTTACATTGCAACAGACTTAATTTAATTTCATATTCGTTGGTATAAATATACATCGCATTTGAAGATGACCATCTATATAATGATCATTCATCAATCCACGTCACTTCCGTGTCAAAATTTATACCGTAGCAGCTGATCAGCACTAGTCGCACACACTCGAGGGTTGTTAGTGCCGGAAGACAGACAAGGAGACATTCCCCCTCTCATATCCTCAAATCCCGCAGTGGTTGCGCTACTTACTAGGATTGCTGATATTTTAAAAAATACCGAGAATCTGATATGTTGTTGTTGTTCTGGTCTTCAGTCATGAGACTGGTTTGATACAGCTCGCCATGCTACTCTATCCTGTGCAAGCTGCTTCATCTCCCAGTACCTACTGCAACCTACATCCTTCTGAATCTGCTTAGCGTATTCATCACTTGGTCTCCCTCTACGATTTTTACCCTTCACGCTGCCCTCCAATACTAAACTGGTGATCCCTTGATGCCTCAGAACATGTCCTACCAACCGATCCCTTCTTCTAGTCAAGTTGTGCCACAAACTCCTCTCCTCCCCAATTCTATTCAACACCTCCTCATTAGTTATGTGATCTACCCATCTTATATTCAGAATTCTTCTGTAGCACCACATTTCGAAAGCTTCTATTCTCTTCTTGTCCAAACTATGTATCGTCCATGTTTCACTTCCATACATGGCTACACTCCACACAAGCACTTTCAGAAAAGACTTTCTGACACTTAAATCTATACCCGATATGAACAAACTTCTCTTCTTCAGAAACGCTTTCCTTGCCATTCCCAGTCTACATTTTACATCCTCTCTTCTTCGACCATCATCAGTTATTTTGCTTCCCAAATAGCAAAACTCATTTCTACTTCAAGTATCTCATTTCCTAACCTAATTAACTCAGCATCTCCTGATTTAATTCGACTACATTCCATTATCCTCGTTTTGCTTTTGTTGATTTTCATCTTATATCCTTCTTTCAAGACACTGTCCATTCCGTTCAACTGCTCTTCCAAGTCATTTGCCGTCTGACAGAATTACAATGTCGTCGGCGAACCTCAAAGTTTTTATTTCTTCTCCATGGATTTTAATACCTATTCCTATTTTTCTTTTGTTTCCTTTACTGCTTGCTCAATATACAGATTGAATAACATCGGGGAGAGGCTACAACCATGTCTCACTCCCTTCCCAACCACTGCTTCCCTTTCATGTCCCTCGACTCTTATAACTGCCACCTCGTTTCTGTACAAATTGTAAACAGCCTTTCCGTACATGTATTTTACCCCTGCCACCTTCAAAATTTCAAAAAGAGTATTCCAGTCAACACTATCAAAAGCTTTCTGTAAGTCTACAAATGTTATAAACATAGGCTTGCCTTTCCTTAAACTACACTCCTGGAAATTGAAATAAGAACACCGTGAATTCATTGTCCCAGGAAGGGGAAACTTTATTGACACATTCCTGGGGTCAGATACATTACATGATCACACTGACAGACCACAGGCACATAGACACAGGCAACAGAGCATGCACAATGTCGGCACTAGTACAGTGTATATCCACCTTTCGCAGCAATGCAGGCTGCTATTCTCCCATGGAGACGATCGTAGAGATGCTGGATGTAGTCCTGTGGAACGGCTTGCCATGCCATTTCCACCTGGCGCCTCAGTTGGACCAGCGTTCGTGCTGGACGTGCAGACCGCGTGAGACGACGCTTCATCCAGTCCCAAACATACTCAATGGGGGACAGATCCGGAGATCTTGCTGGCCAGGGTACTTGACTTACACCTTCTAGAGCACGTTGGGTGGCACGGGATACATCCGGACGTGCATTGTCCTGTTGGAACAGCAAGTTCCCTTGCCGGTCTAGGAATGGTAGAACGATGGGTTCGATGACGGTTTGGATGTACCGTGCACTATTCAGTGTCCCCTCGACGATCACCGGTGGTGTACGGCCAGTGTAGGAGATCGCTCCCCACACCATGATGCCGGGTGTTGGCCCTGTGTGCCTCGGTCGTATGCAGTACTGATTGTGGCGCTCACCTGCACGGCGCCAAACACGCATACGACCATCATTGGCACCAAGGCAGAAGCGACTCTCATCGCTGAAGACGACACGTCTCCATTCGTCCCTCCATTCACGCCTGTCGCGACACCACTGGAGGCGGGCTGCACGATGTTGGGGCGTGAGCGGAAGACGGCCTAACGGTGTGCGGGACCGTAGCCCAGCTTCATGGAGACGGTTGCGAATGGTCCTCGCCGATACCCCAGGAGCAACAGTGTCCCTAATTTGCTGGGAAGTGGCGGTGCGGTCCCCTACGGCACTGCGTAGGATCCTACGGTCTTGGCGTGCATCCGTGCGTCGCTGCTGTCCGGTCCCAGGTCGACGGGCACGTGCACCTTCCGCCGACCACTGGCGACTACATCGATGTACTGTGGAGACCTCACGCCCCACGTGTTGAGCAATTCGGCGGTACGTCCACCCGGCCTCCCGCATGCCCACTATACGCCCTCGCTCAAAGTCCGTCAACTGCACATACGGTTCACGTCCACGCTGTCGCGGCATGCTACCAGTGTTAAAGACTGCGATGGAGCTCCGTATGCCACGGCAAACTGGCTGACACTGACGGCGGCGGTGCACAAATGCTGCGCAGCTAGCGCCATTCGACGGCCAACACCGCGGTTCCTGGTGTGTCCGCTGTGCCGTGCGTGTGATCATTGCTTGTACAGCCCTCTCGCAGTGTCCGAAGCAAGTATGGTGGGTCTGACACACCGGTGTCAATGTGTTCTTTTTTCCATTTCCAGGAGTGTATTTTCTAAGATGACTCGTAGGGTTAGTATTGCCTCACGTGTTCCAACATTTCTACGAAATCCAAACTGATCTTCCCCGAGGTCGGCTTCTACAATTTTTTCCATTCGTCTGTAAAGAATTCGCGTTAGTATTTTGCAGCCGTGACTTATTAAACTGATAGTTTCACATCTGTCATCACCTGCTTTCTTTGGGGTTGGAATTATTATATTATTCTTGAAGTCTGAGGATATTTCGCCTGTCTCATACATCCTGCTCTCCAGATGGTAGAGTTTTGTCAGGACTGGCTCTCCCAAGGCTATCAGTATTTCTAATGGAATGTTGTCTACTCCCGGGGCCTTGCTTTGATATAGCTCTTTCAGTGCTCTGTCAAACTGTTCACACAGTATCATATCTCCCATTTCATCTTCATCTACATCCTCTTCCATTTCCACAATACTGTCCTCAAGTACATCGCCCTTGTACAGACTTTCTATATACTCCTTCTACGTTTCTGCTTTCCCTTCTTTGCTTAGAACTGGGTTTCCATCTGAGTTCTTGATATTCATACAAGTGGTTCCCTTTTCTCCAAAGGTCTCTTTAATTTTCTTGTAGGCAGTATCTATCTTAGCCCTAGTGATACATGTCTCTACATCCTTACATTTGTCCTCTAGCCATCCCTGCTTAGCCATTTTGCACTTCCTATCGATCTCATTTTTGAGACGTTTGTATTCCTTTTTGCCTGCTTCATTTACTGCATTTTTATATTTTCTCCTTTCACCAACTAAATTTAATATTTCTTCTGTTACCCAAGGATTTCTTTTATCCCTCGTCTTTTTACCTACTTGATCCTCTGCTGCCTTCACTACTTCATCCCTCGGAGCTACCCATTCTGCTTCTACTGTATTTCTTTCCCCCATTGCTGTCAATTGCTTCCTTATGCTCTCCCTGAAGCTCTGTACAACCTCTGGTGTAGTCAGTTTATCCAGGTCCGATCTCCTTAAATTCCCACCTTTTTGCAGTTTCTTCAGTTTTAATCTACAGTTCATAACCAATAGATTGTGGTCAGAGTCCACATCTACCCCTGGAAATGTCTTACAATTTAAAACCTGGTTCCTAAATCTCTGTCTTACCATTATATAATCTATCTGAAACCTTCTAGTATCTCCAGGGTTCTTCCGTGTATACAACCTTCTTTCATGATTCTTGAACCAAGTGTTAGCTATGATTAAGTTATGCTCTGTGCAAAATTCTACCAGGCGGCTTCCTCTTTCATTTCTTACCCCCAATTAATATTCACCTACCACGTTTCCTTCTCTTCCTTTTTCCTACTATCGAATTAAAGTCACTCATGACTATTAAATTTTCGTCTCCCTTCACTATCTGAATAATTTATTTTATCTCATCCTTCATTTCATCAATTTCTTCGTCATCTGCAGAGCTAGTTGCCATATAAACTTGTACTACTATAGTAGGCGTGGGCTTCGTGTCTATCTTGGCCACAATAATGCATTCATTCTACTGTTTGTACTAGCTTACCCGCATTCCTATTTTTTTATTCTTTATTAAATCTACTCCTGCATACCCCTTTTTGATTTTGTATTTATTACCCTGTATTCACCTGACCAGACGTCTTGTTCCTTCTGCCACAGAACTTCACTAATTCCCACTATATCTAACTTTAATCTATCCATTTCCCTTTTTAAATTTTCTAACCTACCTGGCTGATTATGGGATCTGATATTCCGCGCTCCGATCCGTAGAACGTCAGTTTTCTTTCTCCTGAGAACGTCCTCTTGAGTAGTCCCAGCCCGGAGATCCGAATGGGGAACTATTTTACCTCCGGAATATTTTACCCAAGAGGACGCCATCATCATTTAACGACACAGTAAAGCTGCATGCCCTCGGGAAAAATTACAGCTGTAGTTTCCCCTTGCTTTCAGCTGTTCGCAGTACCAGCAGAGCAAGGTCGTTTTGGTTAGTGTTACAAGGCCAGATCAGTCAATCATCCAGACTGTTGCCCCTGCAACTACTGAAAAGGCTGCTGCCCCTCTTCAGGAACCACATGTTTGTCTGGCCTCTCAACAGATACCCCTCCGTTGTGGTTGCACCTACGGTACGGCTATCTGTATCGCTGAGGCTCGCAAGCCTCCCCATCAACGGCAAGGTCCATGGTTCATTAGGGGAAGGGGGGAGGGGGGGATCTGATATATACACATTTAAAACATTATTATTATCGGCCCCTAGTATGTCGACAATGTATATCGATGTATCGAAGGAGAAAATATCGACACATCAGCTACACATAATAAATATACTGCCGGTTGCAGAGCTGTGCATTTAAGTATTGATTTATTGTTAGATATTCTGTACATCAACATGGTAGCAGCCTACCTATCCCCCTTAGAAAAAGAATTAAAAGAAAAAGAGTTAATTTAAAAATTTATATGTTAATAATGGAACTCTGTGCAGATGTTAACCGTCAACGCATTATTTTCTTAATTTGTCATTGGTTACATGCCGAAATAAGCCTTTTTTCACGCTGATGTAGGAAAATTGCGCGGTGAAGCTTTAGGTTGCAGTTTCTGTTGGTAGCACTGAGCGCCGATCACATCAGCATTTCCAGTCACACGTCTCCACTCCCCGCAAAGACCAATCTTGTCTTTTAGATCTTTTTCATCATTTTCAGCAATTGTTTTAAAAGAATGCCGATGTGAAAAAATAACACACTAGTTGCGTTAAAAATTGTCTTCTAAGGCAGCTGGTGTGCTATTTCTTCACATCGGAAATCTTTTTATTCCATTCACGTCCACTCCCCCCATCCCAACCCCCACCTCCCCCACCAGTGCAATCGGACATCTTCTTTTGTGCCCCCTGTGCTTGCTTCAGAGAGACAATGAGAAACACTGGATGAGGTGAAAGCTTTTACTTTCACACAGTGGAAGTAAAATTATGTTCTGCTACTATTTCAAAAGAACAATTTCAAATATTTGCCGAACAAAATAATGTAAAATAAATACATCGGCACTCGAAACTGCCGTTTTGATATCGACATATCGATATATTGGTGAAGATCTTGTCGCCAATTTAGATCTGCATTTTCTGGGGAAGTGTCGATATAGCAATATTTTATCAACAGCCCTACTAGTTACTCCTCTGGCCCTCACGTAAGCAGCCAACTTATACAGCACAGGTCCGAATTCACCAACGTCAATTAAAATAAGGCACATCCTAAATTATTACTGTCTCTGTAAGTATTTTTGTTCGTTACTGAGCAAGAAAACTACACTGTTAAGAAGTCCTTATTGTTAACAGGCGTTATTTGATTCAGCTGCTAGCTGCTAGATGCAAATTTTTAGTAAATAGGCGGTGAACCGCGGACCGTACAAATACTTGATTTTGGTCGCAAGCTGGCCGCGGACTGCAGTTTGGGGACCACTGCTGTAACTCATTCCAAAGCTGTTCCACTGGGTTCAGGTCTGGCAGGCCAGTCTATTCCACGGATGTTATTGTCAACAAACCATCGCCCCACAGATGCTGCCTTACGACAGGGTACTGCCATGCTGATACAATCAGTCATAGTTTCCGAATTGTTCCTCTGCTGTACGCAGTACTCAGTGTTGTAAGATGTGTCCATAACCTTCCATTTAGGATTTTCTTAAACGTTATAGGGGAGCCACACGCTAACGACGAAAATAAGGTGATTTTTCCACCGTGTACAAACTCTAGGGATTGATCGATGAAATGGTACGGAGCAAAATAGGTGTAATGAACTTATGTCCGGAAATGCATGGCTTCCATGAAATCTTACTTCTGAAGGTGTGCGTTCTGCAGTACCGCTTTACTCGCTGAATGTTATGTGATATCTGCAGACGCTATACAAAACTGGAAAACTGGAAAATAAGGAAATAAAATGTGGCTTGTACAGAAGGCGTACCTTACAAGTCCCTTTTCAGAGAACTAACAGTTAACGAAATGGCATTTGGTTATTTCATGCAGCACACAGCAACAGCACACACCAGTAATACGACTATGGTACCATTACGAGATGTTTTTGATGGTAGAATAGTTGACTGGCCTCTTCGTTCCCCAGATCTAATGCCTTGTGATTATTAGCTTTAGGGGATGTTAAAAGATAAAGTGTATGCAGAAACTCACCAAACGCACGAAGAGCTAAAATACAGTATTCGGATTACGATTTCAACAATTTCGGTATCTGAAATTTGATGAGCATTTCACAGCGTGTTCAGGAGGCGTCAGGCTGCTCATGGCGCGGAGAAGCATCAATCTGAGCACCTGGTAAACTTCAACAGAGGTAAACTTCCGTTAGAGTCGCTGAGTCTTAGTTTGGGCTCCACTCAGGAAACACGCGCCGAGTCGTCATGCAGATACCGAGGGAACATCCGCTGCACATACTTATCGTGAGAACTGCGAACCGGCGGTTCCGTCGTTCGCGAGACGCACAGCAGAAGCTGATGGGCATATCATCAGCTCCTGTGACAATTACTCTATAGGTCGATTGTAGCTTCATCTACAGCTACGTGATTACTCTGCTTTTCAGAATGAAGTGCCTGGTAGAGGGTTGAATGAACCACCTTCAGGCTGTCTCTCTACCGTCCCACTCTCGAAAACGAACACTTAAACTTTCCTCTGCGAGCCCTGATTTCTCTTATTTTATCGTTCTAATGATTTCTCTCTATGTAGGTGGTTGCCGATAGCTTTTATTCAGTTCCGTACTCACTTATTTGTGTATTTATATCGCCGGCCGGAAAGTCGTGCGGTTCTAGGCGCTGCAGTCTGGAACCGCGAGACTGCTACGGTCGCAGGTTCGAATCCTGCCTCGGGCATGGATGTGTGTGATGTGCTTAGGTTAGTTAGGTTAAAGTAGTTCTAAGTTCTAGGGGACTAATGACCACAGATGTTAAGTCCCATAGTGCTCAGAGCCATTTGTATTTATATCCTATGATACAGCTGAAGAAGGAATGAACAACAAACATATTCACAAGACCTTTCCCCAGCGAAAATACACTACTGGACATTACAACTGCTACACCAAGAAGAAACGCAGATGATAAACTGGTATTCATTGGACAAATATATTATACTAGATCTGACATGTGATTACATTTTCACGCAATTTGGGTGCATAGATCCTGCGAAATCAGCACCCAGAACAACCACCTCTGGCCGTAATAACGGCCTTGATACGCCTGGGCATTGAGTCAAACAGAGCTTGGATGGCGTGTACAGGTACAGCTGCCGATACAGCTTCAACACGATACCACAGTTCATCAAGAGTAGTGACTGGCGTATTGTGACGAGCCAGTTGCTCGGCCACTATTGACCAGACGTTTTGAATTGGTGAGAGATCTGGAGAATGTGTTGGCCAGGGGAGCAGTCGAACATTTTCTGTATCCAGAAAGGCCCGTACAGGACCTGCAACATGCGGTCGTGCATTATCCTGCTGAAATGTAGGGTTCCGCAGGGATCGAATGAAGGGTAGAGCCACGGGTCGTAACACATCTGAAATTTAACGTTCACTGTTCAAAGTTCCGTCAATGCGAACAAGAGGTGACCGAGACGTGTAACTAATGGCACCCCTTCCATCACGCCAGGTGATACACCAGTATGGCGATGACGAATACACGCTTCCAATGATCGTTCACCGCGATGTCGCCAAACATGGATGCGACCATCATGATGCTGTAAATAGAACCTATATTCATCCGAAAAAATGACGTTTTGCCATTCGTGCACCCAGGTTCGTCGTTGAGCACACCAACGCAGGCGCTCCTGTCTGTGATGCAGCGTCGAGGGTAACCGCAGCCATGGTCTCCGAGCTGATAGTCCATGCTGCTGCAAACGTCGTCGAACTGTTCGTGCAGATGGTTATTGTCTTGCAAACGTCCCCAGCTGTTGACTCAGGGATGGAGACGTGGCTGCACGATCCGTTACAGCTATGCGGATAAGATGCCTGTAATCTCGACTGCTAGTGATACGAGGCCGTTGGGATCCAGCACGGCGTTTCGTATTACCCTCCTGAACACGCCGATCCCATATTCTGCTAACAGTCATTGGATCTCGACCAACGCGAGCAGCAATGTCGCGATAAGATAAACCGCAATCGCGATAGGCTACAATCCAACCTTTATCAAAGTCGGAAACGTGATGGTACGCATTTCTCCTCCTTACACGAGGCATCGCAACAACGTTTCACCAGGCAACGCCGGTCAACTGCTGTTTGAATATGAGAAATCGGTTGGAAACTTTCCTCATGTCAGCACGTTGTAGGTGTCGCCACCGACGCCAACCTTGTGTGAATGTTCTGAAAAGCTAATCATTTGCATAACACAGCATCTTCTTCCTGTCGGTTACATTTCGCGTCTGTAGCACGTCATCTTCGTGGTGTAGCAATTTTAATGGCCAGTAGTGTATTTGGGACATGTTGGGGCGGCGTCTTGATCTTCCTGCATTACCATTAACATCTGCTGAGTAACTGCAACAACATATGTAACTGCTGCAGAACAGTACATTTTCCGATCAAAAGTATGCAGACACCCCTACGTAACGCGGAATTAAGTACCATATATCACCAGAGACGCACACAATAGTGTGAAAGGAGGCAGAGAATATTGCGTTTTTAGTATTCAAGCAGTAACAGCGGAAAGAATCTGTGATTAGAAGGCAGAGGCGTGAACTAGTCGTTGGATGTCACTTAACTAACAAGACATTTCAATCGTTCTAAAGCTGCCCAAGTCGAATGCTGGTGTTGTTGTTGTGAAGTGGAAACGCAAAGGAAGAACCACAGATAAATCAAGACA
The DNA here is from genome assembly GCF_023898315.1 of Schistocerca nitens. Lineage (NCBI taxonomy): Eukaryota > Metazoa > Arthropoda > Insecta > Orthoptera > Acrididae > Schistocerca > Schistocerca nitens. The sequence goes on along the minus strand of NC_064619.1, from coordinate 711,930,078 downwards.
AGGCAGACCTCAAGTACTGAGGAACAGCGAACAGCGAGCTTTGCAGAGAGTGGTCGTAAAATGCCCCATGAAGGAATCACTCGTGAGTTCCCAGATGCTACCAGCAGTCCAGATAGCACAATGATTGTGCGGTATGGAGGTAAAAAGAATGGGCTACAACGGTCGACCAGCTCCTCATAACACACACATTTCTGTAGTGAATGCTAACCCGTACTTGAGGTGGTATAAACTGCGAAGTCACTGGGCAGCGGATGACTGCAAACGAGTAACTCGGAGTGGAGAGTCACGCTTTACCCTGAGGCAGTCCGACAGAAGTGTTTGCGTTTGGCGAAGATCTGGACAATGTCCGGACCACCATGTCCAGTGGAACCGGGCGACTGCTACGGTCGCAGGTTCGAATCCTGCCTCGGGCATGGATGTGTGTGATGTCCTTAGGTTAGTTAGGGGACTGATGACCACAGCTGTTAAGTCCCATAGTGCTCAGAGCCATTTGAACCATGTCTAGTGCCAAGAGTGAAGCATGAAGGAGGTGTGTTATACAGGGTGATTTTTTCCACCGTGTACAAACTCTGGGAACTGATCGGTTAGAGGATACGGAACAGAAAAGGTCTAATGATGTCCGGAAATGCATGGTTTCCATAGTAGAGACTATTTATTGAATCACTCTTTGCGACAGATTGCGGTCTGACACGCGCCGTACCATGCAGTCACAGTCACAGTATGTGCTGAAAATGGTTTCCATGTGCATAAACGCATGCGTGGACCCGCCGGAGCATGTTCTGTTTCACAGGTTCACATCAGCCAGGCTGTATTCGAACCGCGTCAAAGGCAGCATGAATATGCTGCCCCAGCGTGTCCATATCTTGAATGGGCTCTGCATACGCGATACTTTTGAAATGGCCTCATAACCAGAAATCGCACGGATTGATATACGGTGAAGGAGCAGGTCACGCAACTGGACTCCCCTCGTCTGATCCACTGACCAGGAAAAATACGACTGAGATGCATCCGGATGGGCTGGATCACCATAAGTAGTAGCTTCTGCTGCGCGTCTCGCGAACGACGGAACCGCCGGCTCGCAGTTCTCACGATAAGTATGTGCAGCGGATGTTCCCTCGGTATCTGCATGACGACTCGGCGCGTGTTTCCTGAGTGGAGCCCAAACTAAGACTCAGCGACTCTAACGGAAGTTTACCTCTGTTGAAGTTTACCAGGTGCTCAGATTGATGCTTCTCCGCGCCATGAGCAGCCTGACGCCTCCTGAACACGCTGTGAAATGCTCATCAAATTTCAGATTCCGAAATTGTTGAAATCGTAATCCGAATACTGTATTTTAGCTCTTCGTGCGTTTGGTGAGTTTCTGCATACACTTTATCTTTTAACATCCCCTAAAGCTAATAATCACAAGGCATTAGATCTGGGGAACGAAGAGGCCAGTCAACTATTCTACCATCAAAAACATCTCGTAATGGTACCATAGTCGTATTACTGGTGTGTGCTGTTGCTGTGTGCTGCATGAAATAACCAAATGCCATTTCGTTAACTGTTAGTTTTCTGAATAGAGGCTTGTAAGGTACGCCTTCTGTTCAATCCACATTTAATTTTATAAGGCACGTCTTCTGTTTACTTCCTTATTTTACAATTTTCTATCGTGCCTTCTGATATCACATATCTTCAGCGAGTAAAGCGGTACAGCAGAACGCACACAGTAAGGAGTAACAAGATTTCTGTTCCCACACTGGCTGAAGGACGCGGTGGATCACATGGCATGGCCAGTGGACGGTGGTGTGAGGTTCTGTGGCCAGACATGAGAACGTGTGTTAAGTTAGGAGCAAGGTTCGTAGGGAAAGCACAGTTATTCTGGCGCGACGGGAGTGTTCTTGCGTAATAAATATTTCCTAATAAAAGTCGCTTTTTCCAATGCGGATTTTAGGAGAAGCCTGTAGGTCATAAGTAGTTTCTTACAAGAATATTAGAACGCTAAAAATCGATCAACTTAATAAATAAAAGAATAATGTTACAGCTAACAACGATGTACGAACGGATGTGAAATACCACGAGTGTAAGCACGAGGTACAGGCTCGGCGCCATAGTCGCCATTCGCCGATCTAATTCTGTCGTAAGGCCTTGGTCGTAGGAAATTGTTAGTTTTCAGTTACATAATATTAATTTTATGGTGTTTAGTTTATAGGTATATCACAGTGGCATTCCTTTTAAATCTTATTTCGAATAATATAGCTTCCCGCTTCATCATTAAGAATCACAGGAGGTGGAACTACTATTTGCCTAGAACCTGACGTCGGTGACACTGCTTCTGCAAGGAAGATAAACTTTGAGAGCTTCTTGGCAAAACCAGTAGAGAGAATTCTACACGACGACTCACCAAGATCATCCAAAGAATCGTTGTCTTAATCTCCACAAAAGTCGGATTGATATGCACGGCCAATCGTACTATAGACCTCTTATACAAACCTCTGCGGACTCACTGGCTAAATTGAGACATTTCTGAAGGTTAATGCAAGTGGGTCGTTCTTGAAGGTTGTATGTTGTTTACATACGTGTTAGAAGCTATGCTTTGCTAGAAAATGATCGGTCCAAATATTCGTGTTACACTAATTGCAAACAACACTCCCGTTACCAGGTCACATGTATGCTAATTATGTAAAACAAGAGAGTTTTCAGCACTCCAACATATTTTATTCTGTGAGTTTACGTGCCCCTTCCAAATGCAGCCATGCTTCGCCAGCAGAAAAAAAGAGCATTACGGGATGAAACTTTCCGTAATGCACAGTTGCAGTACGGACGTCGATCAACACTTACTTGTGTAAGTGAATTGGACAATCAGCACACCATCGCTACTCCTATGGTTTCAGCATGGCTTCGGCACAGCCCTGTGAACAGATGCTGCCGACACTCCAGTCTCAAAACCTAAGTAGCGATTTTCTCAGAAATCTTTGCAACGCCGCCTTTCCAAGGCTGCTCCTAGCTCACATCGGCTAGTCTCAGCTGAAATAATTCTTTTTGTGGATATTTTTTGTTTGCTGTCATTCTAAGTGGTGAAGTGGGAAGTTGTTGTTGTTGTTGTGGTCTTCAGTCCTGAGACTGGTTTGATGCAGCTCTCCATGTTACTCTATCCTCTGCCAGCTTCTTCATCTCCCAGTACCTACTGCAACCTACAACCTTCTGAATCTGCTTAGTGTATTCATCTCTTGGTCTCCCTCTACGATTTTTACCCTCCACGCTGCCCTCTAAGGCTAGATTTGTGGTCCCCTGATGCCTCAGAACGTGTCCCTCCTTCTTGTCAAGTTGTGCCACAAACTCCTCTTCTCCCAAATACTATACAATACCTCCTCATTAGTTATGCGATCTTCTGTAGCACCACATTTCGAAAGCTTCTATTCGCTTCTTGTCCAAACTATTTATCGTCCATGTTTCACTTCCATACATGGCCACACTCCATACAAATACTTTCAGAAAAGACTTCCTGACACTTAAATCTATACTCGATGTTATCAAATTTCTTTTCTTCAGAAGCGCTTTCCTTGCCATTGCCAGTCTACATTTTATATACCCTCTACTTCGACTATCATCAGTTATTTTGCTCCCCAGATAGCAAAACTCCTTTACTACTTTAAGTGTCTCATTTCCTAATCTAATTCCCTCAGCATCACCCGACTTCATTCTACTACATTCCATTATCCTCGTTTTGCTTTTGTTGATGTTCATCTTATATCCTCCTTTCAACACACTGTCCATTCCGTTCAGCAGCTCATCCAGGTTCTTTGATGTCTCTGACAGAATTACAATGTCATCGGCGAACCTCAAAGTTTTTATTTCTTCTCCATGGATTTTAATACCTACTCCGAATTTTTCTTTTGTTTCCTTTACCGCTTGCTCAATATACAGATTGAATAACATCGGGGAGGGGCTACAACCCTGTCTTACTCTCTTCCCAACAACTGCTCCCTTTCATATCCCTCGACTCTTATAAGTGCCATCTGGTTTCTGTACAAATTGTAAATAGCCTTTCGCTCCCTGTATTTTGCCCCTGCTACCTTTAGAATTTGAAAGAGAGTATTCCAGTCAACATTGTCAAAGGCTTTCTCTAAGTCTACAAATGCTAGAAACGTAGGTTTGCCTTTCCTTAATCTTTCTTCTAAGGTAAGTCGTAAGGTCAGTATTGTCTCAAGTGTTCCAGTATTTCTACGGAATCCAAACTGATCTACCCCGAGGTCGGCTTCTACTAGTTTTTCCATTCGTCTGTAAAGAATTCGTGTTAGTATTTTGCAGCTGTGGCTTATTAAACTGATAGTTCGGTAATTTTCACATCTGTCAACACCTGCTTTCTTTGGGATTGGAATTATTATATTCTTCTTGAAGTCTGAGGGTATTTCACCTGTTTCATACATCTTGCTCACCAGATGGTGGCGTTTTGTCAGGACTGGCTCTCCCAAGGCCATCAGTAGTTCCAATGGAATGTTGTCTACTCCGGGGGCCTTGTTTCGACTCAGGTCTTTCAGTGCTCTGTCAAACTCTCCACGCAGTATCGTATCTCCCATTTCATCTTCATCTACATCCTCTTCCATTTCCATAATGTTGTCCTCAAGTACGTCGCCCTTGTATAGACCCTCTATATACTCCTTCCACCTTTCTGCTTTCCCTTCTTTGCTTAGAACTGGGTTTCCATCTGAGCTCTTGATGTTCATACAAGTGGTTCTCTTATGTCCAAAGGTCTCTTTAATTTTCCTGTAGGCAGTATCTATCTTACCCTTAGTGAGATAAGCCTCTAAATCCTTACATTTGTCCTCTAGCCATCCCTGCTTAGCCATTTTGCACTTCCTGTCGATCTCATTTTTGAGACGTTTCTATTCCTTTTTGCCTGCTTCATTTACTGCATTTTTATATTTTCTCCTTTCATCAATTAAATTCAATATTTCTTCTGTTACCCAAGGATTTCTACTAGCCCTTGTCTTTTTACCTACTTGATCCTCTGCTGCCTTCACTACTTCATCTCTCAAAGCTACCCATTCTTCTTCTACTGTATTTCTTTCCCCCATTCCTGTCAATTGTTCCCTTATGCTCTCCCTGAAACTCTGTACAACCTCTGGTTTAGTCAGTTTATCCAGGTCCCATCTCCTTAAATTCCCACCTTTTTGCAGTTTCTTCAGTTTTAATCTACAGGTCATAACCAATAGATTGTGGTTAGAGTCCACATCTGCCCCTGGAAATGTCTTACAATTTAAAACCTGGTTCCTAAATCTCTGCCGGCCGGTGTGGCCAAGCGGTTAAAGGCCCTTCAGCCTGGACCGCGCGACCGCTACGGTCGCAGGTTCGAATCCTGCCTTGGGCATGGATGTGTGTGATGTCCTTAGGTTAGTTAGGTTTAAGTAGTTCTACGTTCTAGGGGACTGATGACCTCAGATGTTAAGTCCCATAGTGCTCAGAGCCATTTTGAACCTATATCTCTGTCTTACCGTTATATAATCTATCTGATACCTTTTAGTATCTCCAGGATTCTTCCATGTATACTACCTTCTTTCATGATTCTTAAACCAAGTGTTAGCTATGATTAAGTTGTGCTCTGTGCAGAATTCAACCAGGCGGCTTCCTCTTTCATTTCTTAGCCCCAATCCATATTCACCTACTAAGTTTCCTTCTCTCCCTTTTCCTACTACCGAATTCCAGTCACCCATGACTATTAAATTTTCGTCACCCTTCACTATCTGAATAATTTCTTTTATTTCATCATACATTTCTTCAATTTCTTCGTCATCTGCAGAGCTAGTTGGCATATAAACTTGTACGACTGTAGTAGGTGTGGGTTTCGTATCTATCTTGGCCACAATAATGCGTTCACTATGCTGTTTGTAGTAGCTTACCTGTATTCCTATTTTCCTTTTCATTATTAAACCTACTCCTGCATTACCCCTATTTGACTTTGTGTTAATAACCCTATAGTCACCTGACCAGAAGTCTTGTTCCTCCTGCCACCGAACTTCACTAATTCCCACTATATCTAACTTTAACCTATACATTTCCCTTTTTAAATTTTCTATCCTACCTGCCCGATTAAGTGATCTGATATTCCACTCTCCGATCCGTAGAACGCCAGTTTTCTTCCTCCTGATAACGACATCCTCTAGAGTAGTCCCCGCTCGGAGATCCGAATGGGGGTCTATTTTGCCTCCGGAATATTTTATCCAAGAGAACGCCATCATCATTTAATCGTACAGTAAATTTGCATGCCCTCGGGAAAAATTACGGCCTTAGTTTCCCCTTGCTTTCAGCCGTTCGCAGTACCAGCACAGCAAGGCCGTTTTGGTTATTGTTACAAGGCCAGATCAGTCAATCATCCAGACTGTTGCCCTTGCAACTACTGAAAAGGCTGCTGCCCCTCTTCAGGAACCACACGCGAAATAACATTCCGTACCATACTATCTGATCAAAAGTATTGGGACACCACTACGCAATTAGCAACTGAACACTAGACACGTCACAAGAGACAGACTCGTCAGTGTAAAACGAGGCGGGGAGTATTGTGTTGTCATCAAAGCAGTAACAGCAGAATGGGGCGGTCAAGAGAGCTCAGTTCTACGCACGTGGATAATCATTGGATGCCACCTGACTAACAAATCCATCAGACACAGTTGAATTCTTCTTGCAGAACTTGCACTCCTGGAAGAAAGCATACTGCGGAGACATGGGTTTGCTACATCAAGTTTCCCAGGAGAACCTCTGTGAAGTTTGGAAGGTAGGAGACGAGGGACTGGCTGAAGTAAGGCTCTGAGGACGAGGCATCAGTCGTAGTCATTAACAGAAACCTTACGTCTATTTCTAGTGTACAGGGATAGTGAGGAAGGTGAGGTATATACAGATTTTCCAAAGTCTTTATTAGCCACTTCTCCAATATCGTAGGTGCGGAAGGCGATGACATCACGATCAACGAAACTTTCCAGGCCACCAACTGAAGGAACACCAGATCCACCTCTTACGATGGCTACTGTTAGCCATCCATTGCCATGTGAAAACGTATCATTCAACTCAATACTAAAATTGAGTCTGCAACCACGAAACACACAGGGTCCTTCGACGAGTTCACTGGCAGAAATGTTCTTCAACTTGTTACTCTTCTTGTCAGCAGCAGAAGTTGTCATTTCGATGTTCTCGATACTTTTGTAGACTGTTTGACGGCAGCCATATAACCATGGTGATGACGTGGCAGCCATCTTGGACTTGACGCACAACGGACGGGGCGTACCTATTGCTACTACTACGCCCGTCCGGGATACCGCCAAAAATTGAAATTTGCAAAATTCAAATTCTGACAACGCCAATCTGTTGAAATGCACTACAATAACATGTCTACCAAATATTATATATATTGACCAAGAATACAGAAGAATACAGAAGAATACAGAGGAAGGTGAGGTATATACAGATTTTCCAAAGTCTTTATTAGCCACTTCTCCAATATGGTAGGTGCGGAAGGCGATGACATCACGATCAACGAAACTTTCCAGGCCACCAACTGAAGGAACACCAGATCCACCTCTTACGATGGCTACTGTTAGCCATCCATTGCCATGTGAAAACGTATCATTCAACTCAATACTAAAATTGAGTCTGCAACCACGAAACACACAGGGTCCTTCGACGAGTTCACTGGCAGAAATGTTCTTCAACTTGTTACTCTTCTTGTCAGCAGCAGAAGTTGTCATTTCGATGTTCTCGATACTTTTGTAGACTGTTTGACGGGAACGTCGACGGTATCTTCTGTAAGGCATCGTGGCAGCGTTCAATGCAGTTGCCTGTGCAATCAATTTATTTATGGAAATATACAGTACAGTCTCCCACAAACTTTATATATTCACAACATCCTTTACCTTTAATCCAAATATATACAGATTCATTAACAGAAACCTTACGTCTATTTCTAGTGTACAGGGATAGTGAGGAAGGTGAGGTATATACAGATTTTCCAAAGTCTTTATTAGCCACTTCTCCAATATGGTAGGTGCGGAAGGCGATGACATCACGATCAACGAAACTTTCCAGGCCACCAACTGAAGGAACACCAGATCCACCTCTTACGATGGCTACTGTTAGCCATCCATTGCCATGTGAAAACGTATCATTCAACTCAATACTAAAATTGAGTCTGCAACCACGAAACACACAGGGTCCTTCGACGAGTTCACTGGCAGAAATGTTCTTCAACTTGTTACTCTTCTTGTCAGCAGCAGAAGTTGTCATTTCGATGTTCTCGATACTTTTGTAGACTGTTTGACGGCAGCCATATAACCATGGTGATGACGTGGCAGCCATCTTGGACTTGACGCACAACGGACGGGGCGTACCTATTGCTACTACTACGCCCGTCCGGGATACCGCCAAAAATTGAAATTTGCAAAATTCAAATTCTGACAACGCCAATCTGTTGAAATGCACTACAATAACATGTCTACCAAATATTATATATATTGACCAAGAATACAGAAGAATACAGAAGAATACAGAGGAAGGTGAGGTATATACAGATTTTCCAAAGTCTTTATTAGCCACTTCTCCAATATGGTAGGTGCGGAAGGCGATGACATCACGATCAACGAAACTTTCCAGGCCACCAACTGAAGGAACACCAGATCCACCTCTTACGATGGCTACTGTTAGCCATCCATTGCCATGTGAAAACGTATCATTCAACTCAATACTAAAATTGAGTCTGCAACCACGAAACACACAGGGTCCTTCGACGAGTTCACTGGCAGAAATGTTCTTCAACTTGTTACTCTTCTTGTCAGCAGCAGAAGTTGTCATTTCGATGTTCTCGATACTTTTGTAGACTGTTTGACGGGAACGTCGACGGTATCTTCTGTAAGGCATCGTGGCAGCGTTCAATGCAGTTGCCTGTGCAATCAATTTATTTATGGAAATATACAGTACAGTCTCCCACAAACTTTATATATTCACAACATCCTTTACCTTTAATCCAAATATATACTCTATGGCCGACAGGTTCTAGATGTACGCGCCCCGGTTCTCAGCTACGAACCAGAATACAGGGCTACGCTAGCAATCAATTTATTTATGGAAATATACAGTACAGTCTCCCACAAACTTTATATATTCACAACATCCTTTACCTTTAATCCAAATATATACAGATTCATTAACAGAAACCTTACGTCTATTTCTAGTGTACAGGGATAGTGAGGAAGGTGAGGTATATACAGATTTTCCAAAGTCTTTATTAGCCACTTCTCCAATATGGTAGGTGCGGAAGGCGATGACATCACGATCAACGAAACTTTCCAGGCCACCAACTGAAGGAACACCAGATCCACCTCTTACGATGGCTACTGTTAGCCATCCATTGCCATGTGAAAACGTATCATTCAACTCAATACTAAAATTGAGTCTGCAACCACGAAACACACAGGGTCCTTCGACGAGTTCACTGGCAGAAATGTTCTTCAACTTGTTACTCTTCTTGTCAGCAGCAGAAGTTGTCATTTCGATGTTCTCGATACTTTTGTAGACTGTTTGACGGGAACGTCGACGGTATCTTCTGTAAGGCATCGTGGCAGCGTTCAATGCAGTTGCCTGTGCAATCAATTTATTTATGGAAATATACAGTACAGTCTCCCACAAACTTTATATATTCACAACATCCTTTACCTTTAATCCAAATATATACTCTATGGCCGACAGGTTCTAGATGTACGCGCCCCGGTTCTCAGCTACGAACCAGAATACAGGGCTACGCTAGCAATCAATTTATTTATGGAAATATACAGTACAGTCTCCCACAAACTTTATATATTCACAACATCCTTTACCTTTAATCCAAATATATACAGATTCATTAACAGAAACCTTACGTCTATTTCTAGTGTACAGGGATAGTGAGGAAGGTGAGGTATATACAGATTTTCCAAAGTCTTTATTAGCCACTTCTCCAATATGGTAGGTGCGGAAGGCGATGACATCACGATCAACGAAACTTTCCAGGCCACCAACTGAAGGAACACCAGATCCACCTCTTACGATGGCTACTGTTAGCCATCCATTGCCATGTGAAAACGTATCATTCAACTCAATACTAAAATTGAGTCTGCAACCACGAAACACACAGGGTCCTTCGACGAGTTCACTGGCAGAAATGTTCTTCAACTTGTTACTCTTCTTGTCAGCAGCAGAAGTTGTCATTTCGATGTTCTCGATACTTTTGTAGACTGTTTGACGGCAGCCATATAACCATGGTGATGACGTGGCAGCCATCTTGGACTTGACGCACAACGGACGGGGCGTACCTATTGCTACTACTACGCCCGTCCGGGATACCGCCAAAAATTGAAATTTGCAAAATTCAAATTCTGACAACGCCAATCTGTTGAAATGCACTACAATAACATGTCTACCAAATATTATATATATTGACCAAGAATACAGAAGAATACAGAAGAATACAGAGGAAGGTGAGGTATATACAGATTTTCCAAAGTCTTTATTAGCCACTTCTCCAATATGGTAGGTGCGGAAGGCGATGACATCACGATCAACGAAACTTTCCAGGCCACCAACTGAAGGAACACCAGATCCACCTCTTACGATGGCTACTGTTAGCCATCCATTGCCATGTGAAAACGTATCATTCAACTCAATACTAAAATTGAGTCTGCAACCACGAAACACACAGGGTCCTTCGACGAGTTCACTGGCAGAAATGTTCTTCAACTTGTTACTCTTCTTGTCAGCAGCAGAAGTTGTCATTTCGATGTTCTCGATACTTTTGTAGACTGTTTGACGGGAACGTCGACGGTATCTTCTGTAAGGCATCGTGGCAGCGTTCAATGCAGTTGCCTGTGCAATCAATTTATTTATGGAAATATACAGTACAGTCTCCCACAAACTTTATATATTCACAACATCCTTTACCTTTAATCCAAATATATACTCTATGGCCGACAGGTTCTAGATGTACGCGCCCCGGTTCTCAGCTACGAACCAGAATACAGGGCTACGCTAGCAATCAATTTATTTATGGAAATATACAGTACAGTCTCCCACAAACTTTATATATTCACAACATCCTTTACCTTTAATCCAAATATATACAGATTCATTAACAGAAACCTTACGTCTATTTCTAGTGTACAGGGATAGTGAGGAAGGTGAGGTATATACAGATTTTCCAAAGTCTTTATTAGCCACTTCTCCAATATGGTAGGTGCGGAAGGCGATGACATCACGATCAACGAAACTTTCCAGGCCACCAACTGAAGGAACACCAGATCCACCTCTTACGATGGCTACTGTTAGCCATCCATTGCCATGTGAAAACGTATCATTCAACTCAATACTAAAATTGAGTCTGCAACCACGAAACACACAGGGTCCTTCGACGAGTTCACTGGCAGAAATGTTCTTCAACTTGTTACTCTTCTTGTCAGCAGCAGAAGTTGTCATTTCGATGTTCTCGATACTTTTGTAGACTGTTTGACGGGAACGTCGACGGTATCTTCTGTAAGGCATCGTGGCAGCGTTCAATGCAGTTGCCTGTGCAATCAATTTATTTATGGAAATATACAGTACAGTCTCCCACAAACTTTATATATTCACAACATCCTTTACCTTTAATCCAAATATATACTCTATGGCCGACAGGTTCTAGATGTACGCGCCCCGGTTCTCAGCTACGAACCAGAATACAGGGCTACGCTAGCAATCAATTTATTTATGGAAATATACAGTACAGTCTCCCACAAACTTTATATATTCACAACATCCTTTACCTTTAATCCAAATATATACAGATTCATTAACAGAAACCTTACGTCTATTTCTAGTGTACAGGGATAGTGAGGAAGGTGAGGTATATACAGATTTTCCAAAGTCTTTATTAGCCACTTCTCCAATATGGTAGGTGCGGAAGGCGATGACATCACGATCAACGAAACTTTCCAGGCCACCAACTGAAGGAACACCAGATCCACCTCTTACGATGGCTACTGTTAGCCATCCATTGCCATGTGAAAACGTATCATTCAACTCAATACTAAAATTGAGTCTGCAACCACGAAACACACAGGGTCCTTCGACGAGTTCACTGGCAGAAATGTTCTTCAACTTGTTACTCTTCTTGTCAGCAGCAGAAGTTGTCATTTCGATGTTCTCGATACTTTTGTAGACTGTTTGACGGGAACGTCGACGGTATCTTCTGTAAGGCATCGTGGCAGCGTTCAATGCAGTTGCCTGTGCAATCAATTTATTTATGGAAATATACAGTACAGTCTCCCACAAACTTTATATATTCACAACATCCTTTACCTTTAATCCAAATATATACTCTATGGCCGACAGGTTCTAGATGTACGCGCCCCGGTTCTCAGCTACGAACCAGAATACAGGGCTACGCTAGCAATCAATTTATTTATGGAAATATACAGTACAGTCTCCCACAAACTTTATATATTCACAACATCCTTTACCTTTAATCCAAATATATACAGATTCATTAACAGAAACCTTACGTCTATTTCTAGTGTACAGGGATAGTGAGGAAGGTGAGGTATATACAGATTTTCCAAAGTCTTTATTAGCCACTTCTCCAATATGGTAGGTGCGGAAGGCGATGACATCACGATCAACGAAACTTTCCAGGCCACCAACTGAAGGAACACCAGATCCACCTCTTACGATGGCTACTGTTAGCCATCCATTGCCATGTGAAAACGTATCATTCAACTCAATACTAAAATTGAGTCTGCAACCACGAAACACACAGGGTCCTTCGACGAGTTCACTGGCAGAAATGTTCTTCAACTTGTTACTCTTCTTGTCAGCAGCAGAAGTTGTCATTTCGATGTTCTCGATACTTTTGTAGACTGTTTGACGGGAACGTCGACGGTATCTTCTGTAAGGCATCGTGGCAGCGTTCAATGCAGTTGCCTGTGCAATCAATTTATTTATGGAAATATACAGTACAGTCTCCCACAAACTTTATATATTCACAACATCCTTTACCTTTAATCCAAATATATACTCTATGGCCGACAGGTTCTAGATGTACGCGCCCCGGTTCTCAGCTACGAACCAGAATACAGGGCTACGCTAGCATTCAATTTATTTATGGAAATATACAGTACAGTCTCCCACAAACTTTATATATTCACAACATCCTTTACCTTTAATCCAAATATATACAGATTCATTAACAGAAACCTTACGTCTATTTCTAGTGTACAGGGATAGTGAGGAAGGTGAGGTATATACAGATTTTCCAAAGTCTTTATTAGCCACTTCTCCAATATGGTAGGTGCGGAAGGCGATGACATCACGATCAACGAAACTTTCCAGGCCACCAACTGAAGGAACACCAGATCCACCTCTTACGATGGCTACTGTTAGCCATCCATTGCCATGTGAAAACGTATCATTCAAGTCAATACTAAAATTGAGTCTGCAACCACGAAACACACAGGGTCCTTCGACGAGTTCACTGGCAGAAATGTTCTTCAACTTGTTACTCTTCTTGTCAGCAGCAGAAGTTGTCATTTCGATGTTCTCGATACTTTTGTAGACTGTTTGACGGGAACGTCGACGGTATCTTCTGTAAGGCATCGTGGCAGCGTTCAATGCAGTTGCCTGTGCAATCAATTTATTTATGGAAATATACAGTACAGTCTCCCACAAACTTTATATATTCACAACATCCTTTACCTTTAATCCAAATATATACAGATTCATTAACAGAAACCTTACGTCTATTTCTAGTGTACAGGGATAGTGAGGAAGGTGAGGTATATACAGATTTTCCAAAGTCTTTATTAGCCACTTCTCCAATATGGTAGGTGCGGAAGGCGATGACATCACGATCAACGAAACTTTCCAGGCCACCAACTGAAGGAACACCAGATCCACCTCTTACGATGGCTACTGTTAGCCATCCATTGCCATGTGAAAACGTATCATTCAAGTCAATACTAAAATTGAGTCTGCAACCACGAAACACACAGGGTCCTTCGACGAGTTCACTGGCAGAAATGTTCTTCAACTTGTTACTCTTCTTGTCAGCAGCAGAAGTTGTCATTTCGATGTTCTCGATACTTTTGTAGACTGTTTGACGGGAACGTCGACGGTATCTTCTGTAAGGCATCGTGGCAGCGTTCAATGCAGTTGCCTGTGCAATCAATTTATTTATGGAAATATACAGTACAGTCTCCCACAAACTTTATATATTCACAACATCCTTTACCTTTAATCCAAATATATACTCTATGGCCGACAGGTTCTAGATGTACGCGCCCCGGTTCTCAGCTACGAACCAGAATACAGGGCTACGCTAGCATTCAATTTATTTATGGAAATATACAGTACAGTCTCCCACAAACTTTATATATTCACAACATCCTTTACCTTTAATCCAAATATATACAGATTCATTAACAGAAACCTTACGTCTATTTCTAGTGTACAGGGATAGTGAGGAAGGTGAGGTATATACAGATTTTCCAAAGTCTTTATTAGCCACTTCTCCAATATGGTAGGTGCGGAAGGCGATGACATCACGATCAACGAAACTTTCCAGGCCACCAACTGAAGGAACACCAGATCCACCTCTTACGATGGCTACTGTTAGCCATCCATTGCCATGTGAAAACGTATCATTCAAGTCAATACTAAAATTGAGTCTGCAACCACGAAACACACAGGGTCCTTCGACGAGTTCACTGGCAGAAATGTTCTTCAACTTGTTACTCTTCTTGTCAGCAGCAGAAGTTGTCATTTCGATGTTCTCGATACTTTTGTAGACTGTTTGACGGGAACGTCGACGGTATCTTCTGTAAGGCATCGTGGCAGCGTTCAATGCAGTTGCCTGTGCAATCAATTTATTTATGGAAATATACAGTACAGTCTCCCACAAACTTTATATATTCACAACATCCTTTACCTTTAATCCAAATATATACAGATTCATTAACAGAAACCTTACGTCTATTTCTAGTGTACAGGGATAGTGAGGAAGGTGAGGTATATACAGATTTTCCAAAGTCTTTATTAGCCACTTCTCCAATATGGTAGGTGCGGAAGGCGATGACATCACGATCAACGAAACTTTCCAGGCCACCAACTGAAGGAACACCAGATCCACCTCTTACGATGGCTACTGTTAGCCATCCATTGCCATGTGAAAACGTATCATTCAAGTCAATACTAAAATTGAGTCTGCAACCACGAAACACACAGGGTCCTTCGACGAGTTCACTGGCAGAAATGTTCTTCAACTTGTTACTCTTCTTGTCAGCAGCAGAAGTTGTCATTTCGATGTTCTCGATACTTTTGTAGACTGTTTGACGGGAACGTCGACGGTATCTTCTGTAAGGCATCGTGGCAGCGTTCAATGCAGTTGCCTGTGCAATCAATTTATTTATGGAAATATACAGTACAGTCTCCCACAAACTTTATATATTCACAACATCCTTTACCTTTAATCCAAATATATACAGATTCATTAACAGAAACCTTACGTCTATTTCTAGTGTACAGGGATAGTGAGGAAGGTGAGGTATATACAGATTTTCCAAAGTCTTTATTAGCCACTTCTCCAATATGGTAGGTGCGGAAGGCGATGACATCACGATCAACGAAACTTTCCAGGCCACCAACTGAAGGAACACCAGATCCACCTCTTACGATGGCTACTGTTAGCCATCCATTGCCATGTGAAAACGTATCATTCAAGTCAATACTAAAATTGAGTCTGCAACCACGAAACACACAGGGTCCTTCGACGAGTTCACTGGCAGAAATGTTCTTCAACTTGTTACTCTTCTTGTCAGCAGCAGAAGTTGTCATTTCGATGTTCTCGATACTTTTGTAGACTGTTTGACGGGAACGTCGACGGTATCTTCTGTAAGGCATCGTGGCAGCGTTCAATGCAGTTGCCTGTGCAATCAATTTATTTATGGAAATATACAGTACAGTCTCCCACAAACTTTATATATTCACAACATCCTTTACCTTTAATCCAAATATATACTCTATGGCCGACAGGTTCTAGATGTACGCGCCCCGGTTCTCAGCTACGAACCAGAATACAGGGCTACGCTAGCATTCAATTTATTTATGGAAATATACAGTACAGTCTCCCACAAACTTTATATATTCACAACATCCTTTACCTTTAATCCAAATATATACAGATTCATTAACAGAAACCTTACGTCTATTTCTAGTGTACAGGGATAGTGAGGAAGGTGAGGTATATACAGATTTTCCAAAGTCTTTATTAGCCACTTCTCCAATATGGTAGGTGCGGAAGGCGATGACATCACGATCAACGAAACTTTCCAGGCCACCAACTGAAGGAACACCAGATCCACCTCTTACGATGGCTACTGTTAGCCATCCATTGCCATGTGAAAACGTATCATTCAAGTCAATACTAAAATTGAGTCTGCAACCACGAAACACACAGGGTCCTTCGACGAGTTCACTGGCAGAAATGTTCTTCAACTTGTTACTCTTCTTGTCAGCAGCAGAAGTTGTCATTTCGATGTTCTCGATACTTTTGTAGACTGTTTGACGGGAACGTCGACGGTATCTTCTGTAAGGCATCGTGGCAGCGTTCAATGCAGTTGCCTGTGCAATCAATTTATTTATGGAAATATACAGTACAGTCTCCCACAAACTTTATATATTCACAACATCCTTTACCTTTAATCCAAATATATACTCTATGGCCGACAGGTTCTAGATGTACGCGCCCCGGTTCTCAGCTACGAACCAGAATACAGGGCTACGCTAGCATTCAATTTATTTATGGAAATATACAGTACAGTCTCCCACAAACTTTATATATTCACAACATCCTTTACCTTTAATCCAAATATATACAGATTCATTAACAGAAACCTTACGTCTATTTCTAGTGTACAGGGATAGTGAGGAAGGTGAGGTATATACAGATTTTCCAAAGTCTTTATTAGCCACTTCTCCAATATGGTAGGTGCGGAAGGCGATGACATCACGATCAACGAAACTTTCCAGGCCACCAACTGAAGGAACACCAGATCCACCTCTTACGATGGCTACTGTTAGCCATCCATTGCCATGTGAAAACGTATCATTCAAGTCAATACTAAAATTGAGTCTGCAACCACGAAACACACAGGGTCCTTCGACGAGTTCACTGGCAGAAATGTTCTTCAACTTGTTACTCTTCTTGTCAGCAGCAGAAGTTGTCATTTCGATGTTCTCGATACTTTTGTAGACTGTTTGACGGGAACGTCGACGGTATCTTCTGTAAGGCATCGTGGCAGCGTTCAATGCAGTTGCCTGTGCAATCAATTTATTTATGGAAATATACAGTACAGTCTCCCACAAACTTTATATATTCACAACATCCTTTACCTTTAATCCAAATATATACAGATTCATTAACAGAAACCTTACGTCTATTTCTAGTGTACAGGGATAGTGAGGAAGGTGAGGTATATACAGATTTTCCAAAGTCTTTATTAGCCACTTCTCCAATATGGTAGGTGCGGATGGCGATGACATCACGATCAACGAAACTTTCCAGGCCACCAACTGAAGGAACACCAGATCCACCTCTTACGATGGCTACTGTTAGCCATCCATTGCCATGTGAAAACGTATCATTCAAGTCAATACTAAAATTGAGTCTGCAACCACGAAACACACAGGGTCCTTCGACGAGTTCACTGGCAGAAATGTTCTTCAACTTGTTACTCTTCTTGTCAGCAGCAGAAGTTGTCATTTCGATGTTCTCGATACTTTTGTAGACTGTTTGACAGTCTACAAAAGTAGACAGGGATAGTGAAGAAGGTGAGGTATATACAGATTTTCCAAAGTCTTTATTAGCCACTTCTCCAATATGGTAGGTGCGGAAGGCGATGACATCACGATCAACGAAACTTTCCAGGCCACCGTCGACGTTCCCGTCAAACAGTCTACAAAAGTATCGAGAACATCGAAATGACAACTTCTGCTGCTGACAAGAAGAGTAACAAGTTGAAGAACATTTCTGCCAGTGAACTCGTCGAAGGACCCTGTGTGTTTCGTGGTTGCAGACTCAATTTTAGTATTGAGTTGAATGATACGTTTTCACATGGCAATGAATGGCTAACAGTAGCCATCGTAAGAGGTGGATCTGGCGTTCCTTCAGTTGGTGGCCCGGAAAGTTTCGTTGATCGTGATGTCATCGCCTTCCGCACCTACCATATTGGAGAAGTGGCTAATAAAGACGTTGGAAAATCTGTATATACCTCACCTTCCTCACCATCCCTGTACACTAGAAATAGACGTAAGGTTTCTGTTAATGAATCTGTATATATTTGGATTAAAGGTAAAGGATGTTGTGAATATATAAAGTTTGTGGGAGACTGTACTGTATATTTCCATAAATAAATTGATTGCTAGCGTAGCCCTGTATTCTGTAGCGTAGCTGAGAACCGGGGCGCGTACATCTAGAACCTGTCGGCCATAGAGTATGTAACAGCATGTTCCATGTTAAAGTTCTTATCAGTTTGACCTTTGACCCTATCGCGCGAGGCTGGCTTACGCAATCGTGGCAGCGCGCCAGCCGCAGACTCGACGCTCTAAGGAGACGCGAGTTTAGTATTGACTTGAATGATACCTTTTCACATGGCAATGGATGGCTAACAGTAGCCATCGTAGGAGGTGGATCTGGTGTTCCTTCAGTTGGTGGCCTGGAAAGTTTCGTTGATCGTGATGTCATCGCCTTCCGCACCTACCATATTGGAGAAGTGGCTAATAAAGACTTTGGAAAATCTGTATATACCTCACCTTCCTCACTATCCCTGTCTACTTTTGTAGACTGTCAAACAGTCTACAAAAGTATCGAGAACATCGAAATGACAACTTCTGATGCTGACAAGAAGAGTAACAAGTTGAAGAACATTTCTGCCAGTGAACTCGTCGAAGGACCCTGTGTGTTTCGTGGTTGCAGACTCAATTTTAGTATTGACTTGAATGATACGTTTTCACATGGCAATGGATGGCTAACAGTAGCCATCGTAAGAGGTGGATCTGGTGTTCCTTCAGTTGGTGGCCTGGAAAGTTTCGTTGATCGTGATGTCATCGCCTTCCGCACCTACCATATTGGAGAAGTGGCTAATAAAGACTTTGGAAAATCTGTATATACCTCACCTTCCTCACTATCCCTGTACACTAGAAATAGACGTAAGGTTTCTGTTAATGAATCTGTATATATTTGGATTAAAGGTAAAGGATGTTGTGAATATATAAAGTTTGTGGGAGACTGTACTGTATATTTCCATAAATAAATTGATTGCTAGCGTAGCGTAGCTCCGATGGTAGAGCACTTGCTCGTAAAAGGCAAAGGTCCCGAGTTCAACTCTCGGTTTGGCAGTAAGTTTCATATCGGCGCACACTCCGCTGCAGAGTGAAAATTTCACTCTGGAAACATCCCCCAGGCTGTGGTAAAGCCATGTCCCCGCAATATCCTTTCTTCCAGGAGTGCTAGTTCTGCAAGTATCGCAGGAGAGCTTCTGTGAAGTTTGGAAGGTAGGAGACGAGGTACTGGCTGATTTAAAGCTGTGAGGAAGGGGCGTGATCCGTGGGTAGCTCAGATGGTAGAGTACTTGCCCGCGAAAGGCAAAGGCCCCGAGTTTGAGTCTTGGTCGGGCACACAGTTTTAATCTGCCAGGAAGTTTCATGATTGATCATACTTTGAACTTTAGTTCAGATTTTCAATACAAAATCAAAATGGCGCCCCTAATTATGGTTTGGTCAAAGGGCCTGCGAGTTGGAAGTACGACGACTGCGTGCAGTGTAGCCCCTCGGGAGTTATATGAAATAAAAAATGGATAACATTAGTCGTAGTACATTAAATTTAGCGGAGCTTATACCGAAAGACAATGAAATACCCTTAAATTTAACGATATGGCACTAACTCGAACTCTGAGTTCCAGTTTTGGGCTGTTGTTTCACTCTTTATGGCTTTACAAAAAATAGTTAATATTGAGAATTTTCATATATTACACGTATAAGCTTGGAAGAAAAGTCTTTACTTCTCGGGAGTCAAGGGTAGAAGTTAATAGATTGAACCGTTTTTATTCCATATTGCGCACAGTTTTGAAAAATCATCTCTCGAGAAAAACCTGTTTAAGGCTTGGGGAAAACTTTTGTATGTATTACTAGTTCAATTTACACAAAAACTATGTTATTATATATTTTGATGTCGCTGAACACATATCTGAAGCTCGATTTTCAAAATTCAAATGGCCAATCCAATACGGCGGTCAGAAAAATATGTGTAGACCAATTTTGACCAAAATTTGACCAAAGAAAAGAGCTTTCGTTACTGACGTTTCGTCTGCATCTCCACGACAGTATATAAATCCTTCCTCTAACTCGAACTTATATCAAGATGTTCAAAGGATGTTCAAATGTGTGTGAAATCTTATGGAACGTAACTGGTAAGGTCATCAGTCCCTAAGCTTTCACACTACGTAACCTAAATTATCCTAAGGACAAACACACACACCCATGCCCGAGGGACGACTCGAATCTCCGCCGGGACCAGCCGCACAGTCCATGACTGCAGCGCCTGAGACCGCTCGGCTAAACCCGCGCGGCGAACTGTTTCTAGAGAGCAATTGTCTCGTTCTCCTTGTCGAGAAAAGCCGATGTGACTAAGCTGGATATGCTGCCTTCGGCACCCTGCACACGTTGTTCGTCAGCTTTTTTGGGTGAATATATCTGCATGCATAGTGCAATATAAATCATTTTGTGAACGTGCGTCACGGCGCAACAAGTTTTCTACATGAGCCGTGCGTCTGCGGCTGAGAACGTCCCACGGCAGCCGTGACACTGCTTCGAGCACTGGGCTGTAGAGACTCTTGTAACGCACGAATTAAAAAATCTTTTCGTCCCAAATTTCTGGACACACATACTTTTCAAAAAAATGTAATAAAATTCGAATTTTTGATCATTTTGAGTGAGAGCCTGACCTTAAGAAAACATTAAATGCGGAAGGATTTTACAGCATTGTGTAATGCGTCCGATAGAGGAACTGTTCTGAGACGATGACTGTATCAGCATGACAATAACATTCCTGAAATGGAGTGGTCTGCCCAGAGTCCCGACCTAAACCCAATAGAATACTTTTGAGATGAGTTAGAACGAGGACTTCGCTCCAGGCCATAGTGTACAACATCACTACTTCACTGGTTTCGGCTCTTGTGGAAGAATTGGCTCCTGCACAGACATTCAGAAGCCTCATTGAAATTGTCCTCCGCGGAGTTCAAGTCATCATAAAGCTGTACCGTGGGGTTTAACATATTACACTACTGGTCATTAAAATTGCTACAACACGAAGATGTGCTACAGACGCGAAATTTAACCGACAGGAAGAAGATGCTGTGATATTCAAATGATTAGCTTTTCAGAACATTCACACAAGGTTGGCGTCGGTGGCGAAACCTACAACGTGCTGACATGAGGAAAGTTTCCAACCGATTTCTCATATTCAAACTGCAGTTGACCGGCGTTGCCTGGTGAAACGTTGTTGCGATGCCTCGTGTAAGGAGGAGAAATGCGTACCATCACGTTTCCGACTTTGATAAAGGTTGGATTGTAGCCTATCGCGATTGCGGTTTATCGTATCGCGACATTGCTGCTCGCGTTGGTCGAGATCCAATGACTGTTAGCAGAATATGGAATCGGCGTGTTCAGGAGGGTAATACGGAACGCCGTGCTGGATCCCAACGGCCTCGTATCACTAGCAGTCGAGATTACAGGCATCTTATCCGCATATCTGTAACGGATCGTGCAGCCGCGTCTCGATCCCTGAGTCAATAGCTGGGGACGTTTGCAAGACAATAACCATCTGCACGAACAGTTCGACGACATTTGCAGAAGCACGGACTGTCAGCTCGGAGACCATGGCTGCGGTTACCCTCGACGCTGCATCACAGACAGGAGCGCCTGCGTTGGTGTGCTCAACGACGAACCTGGGTGCACGAATGGCAAAACGTCATTTTTTCGGATGAATCCAGGTTCTATTTGCAGCATCATGATGGTCGCATCCATGTTTGGCGACATCGCGGTGAACGATCATTGGAAGCGTGTATTCGTCATCGCCATACTGGTGTATCACCTGGCGTGATGGAAGGGGTGCCATTGGTTACACGCCTCGGTCACCTCTTGTTCGCATTGATGGCGCTTTGAACAGTAGACGTTACATTTCAGATGTGTTACGACCCGTGGCTCTACCCTTCATTCGATCCCTGCGAAACCCTACATTTCAGCAGGATAATGCACGACCGCATGTTGCAGGTCCTGTACGGGCCTTTCTGGCCAGCACATTCTCCAGATCTCTCACCAATTGAAAACCTCTGGTCAATGGTGGCCGAGCAACTGCTTCGTCACAATACGCCAGTCACTACTCTTGAACTGTGGTATCGTGTTGAAGTTGCATGGGCAGTTGTATCTGTACACGCCATCCAAGCTCTGTTTGACTCAATGCCCAGGCGTATCAAGGCCGTTATTAAGGCCAGAGGTGGTTGTTCTGGCTACTGATTTCTCAGGATCTGTGCACCCAAATTGCGTGAAAATGTAATCACATGTCAGATCTAGTATAATATATTTCTCCGATGAATACCGGTTTATCATGTGCATTTCTTCTTGATGTAGCAATTTTAATGGCCAGTAGTGTAACATTAACTAATCGGTGTCTGGATATTTTTAAGCACATGGTGGAAGGATAAACCTACTGCCATCTACACCTAAATCTACATTACGTGGATAGTCTGCGAATCATACTTAAGAGGGTTCGTTGAACGACCTAACTATTTCTCTACCACTTCACTCTCGAACAGCTAGAGGAAAAAACAAACAGTTAAATCTTTCTGTTCCAGCTGAGATTTTCCTTATTTTATGATCATTTCTCCCTAGGTAGTTCGGCGCCACCAAAATATTTTCACATACGGAGGATAAAGTTGGTGATTGAAATTTCGTGAGAAGATCCCAATGCAACGAGAAACGCCTTTATTTTAATGATGTTCACCCTAAATCCTGTATCATGTCCGTGACAAACTCTCTCCGGTTTTTCGATAACACAAAACGAGCTGCTCTTTTTCGAACTTTCTCCATTCACTCCATTAATCCTGTCAGGTAAGGATCACACACCGCGCAGCAGTACTCCAAAGGAGGACGGTCAAGTGTAGTGAAGGCAGTCTGGTAGATACGTTGCATCTTCTAAGTCTTCTGTTAACAAATCGCAGTCTCAGGTTCGCCTTCCCCACAACATTTTGCACGTGTTCTTTCCGATTTAGGTTAGTACTTAGGGGTTTAGTTGAATTTACGGCC
This sequence comes from Schistocerca nitens, assembly GCF_023898315.1. Taxonomy (NCBI): domain Eukaryota; kingdom Metazoa; phylum Arthropoda; class Insecta; order Orthoptera; family Acrididae; genus Schistocerca; species Schistocerca nitens. Next base: position 711,906,696 of record NC_064619.1, on the reverse strand, counting down.
TTTAGATTTGATTGATTTATCGTGTAACCAAAGTTTAACGGGTTCTTTTGAGCACTCATGTGGATGATCTCTCACTTTTTATTATTTCGGATCAGTTGCCAATTTTCGCACCATACAGATATCATATCCAAATCGTTTTGCAATTTTTTTGGATCTTGTGACGACTTTACTAGGCCATGAACTACAGAATCATATCCAAACAACCTAAGACTGCTGCTCAGATGGTCTCCTAAATCGTTTATACAGCTAAGGAACAGCAAAGGGCTTATAACACTACCTTGAGGAACGCCAGAAATCACTTTTGGTGACTTTTCGTCGATTACTACGAACTGTGGCCTCTCGGACAGGAAATCACTAATCCAGGCGCATAACTGAACAATATTGCAAACCGCTTGTGAGGTACAGTGTGAGAAGCCCTCTGGAAATCTAGAAATACGAAATCAATTTGAAATCCCTTGTCAATAGCACTCAACACTACGTGTGAGTAAAGAGCTAGTTGTGTTTCACAGCAACGATGTTTTCTAACACTATGTTGGCTGTGCGTCAATTTGTTGCACAATTATAGAAAATTTATGGAGACTTTTAAGCAGATCAAAGAGCTGTACGTAGGAACAACATGACTCCCGCAAGCTCCGATTGTGTGAAACCCAGTTCTGCGGAACTCACGTTGCTGGCAAGTTTCGTGACTTCCAGGAAGTCTGCTGTGATATAGTTCCGCATTGTCGTCTCGTAAACAAAATTCGTGCTTGCGGAATATCCGAACGGATGTACGACTGGATTGAAAACTTCCTACCAGAGCGAGGCCAGAACACGGAACAGTATATTCTTAGTGGGCGGCGGACACTGACGGAAATGGAGCGTGTCGTAGCACGAAGCACCAGAATGATATCTCTCAGACTTTGTCGAGATGTTCATCGTATAACGAGCCAATACTTTCATTCCAGTCGGAAATGACTTCCATTATCAGCATCAGATTCCCAATGGGACTGTCTTACGTAAACGAACTGCTTCGGAGTATCACCTTGAGGAATTTATTAACATGCTTGAAACTCATGCTGTGAGAGTTCATGAATAGTGCTGGTTGGGGCTCGTATCAAACCATACGTTTTGCTGTCACGTCCCAAACATAGTATATGGGTGAGATGTCAGAAGAGCGGGCGGGGAAGTCCATACATACCTTAACCGTTTAAATCTCAACAAAATGAAAAAAATATATAATTTCAATATTGTTGAAATTGCTAAAAAGTTAACTCTCAGTCGTTTTAACGAGGTGGTTCCACTTCGGAACTGTTCACAAAATTAAACAATATAATCAGAGTAAGCAACGAATACAAGAAGAAATTGTTGAAAAGTAAACAATGAATTGTTTTAAGGAGGTGGTTTCACTTTGCAATCACTGGGACATACAGTATTTGAAAGTAAATTCGCATTTTTCCTAGACAAAATCCAACATCTCAAAACCTCTGTGAACTTATAACATCGAAAGAAAGTTATAGTCCTAAATAACAACCAAAAACGGGCCAAAAATTTAATAAATTTTCTTTCGAAACCACATACTGCGACAGTGCCTTCATTTCAGCTGTAGTGTAAATTCAAATTTACGTTACAAGAACTTAGATATACTTGCTTTCTCTGTCAATTATCTCCTCAGTATGGCCACTGTAGGGAAAAAAACCGCATGTCGCATCTCCTGCAATCAAGCAGCACAATTTCTACCCCGACCATTGCTTTGAACGCTGTAAGTGACTGCGACGGTGCACTTCATCCGTAGAAGTACCTCAGTGTACCACTATATTTATTTATTTATTTAACCTGATATTACCTCGGACCAGGGTTTCACACATACAGTAGTGTTTCTGCACCATAGTTCCCTAAGAGATAACAATTTTAAAATGACAAATAATATTAAAATGACCTGAGTATCTTGAGCAGCACTGTGAGTAAATAATACTGGAATTATCTAATAAAGTTGATATTGGCAGTACTTGTAACACTGCACTCCTGCCACTAACAGTGACAACATTAGTAGTAATGATGCTGATGATGTTTGGTTTGTGGGGCACTCAACCTTTGTGATTCCAATCTCGCCACTTTCATGACTGATGATGAAATAATGAGGACAACATAAACACCCAGTTACCTCGAGGCTGGTGAAAATCCCTGATCCCGCCGGGAATCGAACCCGGAACCCCGTGCTCGGGAAGCGAGAATGCGACCGCGAGACCAGGAACTGCGGACAGGAGAGATGTGAGGCACAGTGTTTGTTGACAAGACAGTACAGAAGACAGAAGACTTGGAAATCTCTGCGTTTGTCTGCACGTAGCCAGGATAGCTGTGCTCTATGATGGTGCAGTATGATCAAAGAGTCGAACGACACAAACATAACGAACACAAGTATTCATAATCAGTCCATGCGCCTTGAGCTTTCACGAGAAAGGTCTCGCTGGATAATACCGCTGTAAGCAATAATTGTTAGTGTTTGTACTAATTCCTTTTTCAGGTCAAGAAGAGACAGCTTTTTATATTTTTATAGGGCATCGAGAGATGCTGATGCCTCCTTGCACAATGTAATTGCATGCTCTGTCCAATTTAGATTTTCATCTACTATAACTCCCAGACTCTTTGTCGAAGGAGAAAGGTCGATATTTGTCCCATTTATGGTTAAGTATGGTAGGGATTCAGATATTTCGGGTTAATGAGACTAGAATGACCAACCAGTACCTCTTGAGTTTTGGATGGTTTAAGCTTTAACCCTATATCCTGCGCCCATTTTCAAAGTCGTTCTCCAGGTTTTGCACTCAGATACAAATGGTGGTCATGTCTATCTTGCAACAGCATTGCCGACTTCATGCTAAAGGCGCTGGTACTTGAAAACAAAATTTGAAAAATGGTGATTTCAGACAGAAACCACTGGTACTCAAAGGATTAAGGTATTTTTTGTGTGAATTCCAATGTGGAGCCATTCATTATGCAGCTGGAATAGGCCATTTGGTACCAGGATAATGAAGGGTATGACGAGAGGGTTTGCCGTTCTGGCCACATGCTATGGGGGGGGGGGGGGGTTCACCCTCCATTGAACAATTATGGTATCAGTCTTGTTGTCATGCCAAAGAGCTGGCAATTCCGTGATCCAGATGTTGGAGAAGTGCGGGTTTCGAGGATCGCTGCTTTTAGTGACGTTTTCACAGGTCGTCTATGGACACTGTGGCGTTGATCTAGCCGCTACAAACAGACGCGAGGCCCATCGCTGAACACCACGAGATGTTTACTCAACGGCCCAGTTGACTCTGCCCCTACGCGGAGGAAGTCTCTGTTGCCCGTGGTATGGTGTCAGCGTTAAACGGCGGATGGCAATTCCGAGATCACAAGCCGGCATCCGGCCGCAGTGTGATGCCGACGGTTCGTGACAGCACTCTGTTTGTAACCTCTTGCCTGATTTCATCTGTTGTCATCCGTCTATTCGTCAAAACCAGTCGAACAATCCTGCTTTATTCCCGAGGTGTAGCCCTTCTGGAAATATCTGTGCCTACTCTTTTCATCACATTCTTGTTCTGGGGCCGTCTGCTCACCACTCGGTCTGTAGCCATCACATTGCAGCCAACTGTCAGTGTGACCTGTCGGTATGATGTTCCCATGCCTCCCAGAAAACAAACGATGGCTATAAGCGGCACGTGCACGTCCTCTGGGCACGTTTTGTTGCGATTTCCACCTGCAAAGTCCTACTATCGTTAGACATAGCCAACAGCCATCACGTACTGATGCTATTTTTCGTTTGTGGGAATGGATTTTTCTGCACTGAAAATAAGCTCGCATAAAGAAGAAATTTTAATCAGCATATCCCACAGACGTTGAAATACTGGAGTGTCAGCTTGATAGTGTTTGATCAAAGTGTTGATGGTGAAACACTGTCCATTTCAAGCAGAGGAAGTCATCAGATAACAAAGTGAAACAGTCATCAACCCGAAGGTTGGTTTGAAAGGCAGAGTTCTTTAGCAGACATGGCGGAACTGCTGGTCGTATGCCGTTGCCTTCCTCTAACTCTGAAGTGACTTACTCTATCAGTTGTTGTACACTTCGTCTTCAGGCCAAGAGTGGCTTACCGGGACCATCTGACCGCCGTGTCATCCTCAGTGGAGGATGCGGATAGGAGGGGCGTGGGGTCAGCACACCGCTCTCCCGGTCATAATGATGGTACTCTTGACCGAAGCCGCTACTATTCGGTCGAGTAGCTCCTCAGTTGGCATCACGAGGACGAGTGCACAGCGAAAAATGGCAACAGCGCATGGCGGCCTGGGTGGTCACCCATCCAAGCGCCGACCACGCCCGACAGCGCTTAACTTCGGTGATCTCACGGGAACCGGTGTATCCACTGCGGCAAGGCCGTTGCCCATCCGTTGTAGTGGGACCTATAATTTAATGTGTATCCCGAATCACGGTCCAACTTGGCATTTTTCACACCAACAAATCTTCCGCAGGGGACAGAAATGGAAAGTGACAGACAAAAATCCGGGATCGAATCCGAGATGTTCCGATACCTTGTATGACACTTTAGCAGCTTTATATAATACAGACAAAGCCGGCAGACGTTATCCTACCTGAGTATATTTATTTACCTTTGCATACATAAAAAATGTCCTTTATGTATTGCAGAATCGATAACTCCTTGTAGAAAAGTGTAGAAAAATGAAAGATAGTCCATACTGATGAGATTCTACGAGATTATTGGTATAAAATGATGATGAACTATATTATATATTTGTTACTGAAGACTTCATAGCAAAAACGACCCCTGTGAAGAATTTACGTTTTTCAGGAGAGCGAAAATAACTTTCAAAAGAGTTGTAAACCGTCTTGGCGTCAATTATGGTTTTTATATGGCTCTTTGGAATGTCAAAATCATATTTATGACACTGTACTAACTTACCTTTCAATTTAGCTAATAAGATTATTTTTTTTTTAATTACAGTCCTCAGTGACATAGGCTGTCTTTGTCAGAGAATGTACCTGGGAGTATGAAGGAGTGACTCTTCAGGCGAATTAATTATACTTTATAAACTTCGTAATATACTAATTTTTAGAGAAGAAAATATTAAGGTATATTATAGATACGCAGAACTGATCAAATGAACTTTCACTGGTCCTCTCCACTACTGTCGTCAGATTCGGTCATATCCAAGTTCCAAACGCAATCAGTGTTTGGAAAAAAGTTTTGGCTGTTACTCGTCAAATAAGGAAAAAGCGCCTTGGTGTCTTGAGCCTTTGACTTCTTAATCTTGAGTACATTATTGTAAATCTGACTGAAAGTTAACTCACGTGGAAGCTTCACATTATTACAAGTGCAACCGCATACCAAGGTCCTGTATAACAGTCGCACTCAAAAAAATGTAGCTCATGGACGCCTTAATTTTAGACAGCCTTGTCCCTTTCAGATTAATTATTTTTTTCGCAGATGCTCTGAAGTAGAAGTCAACAGCTTCTTTCATGCTAAAGATCACTGACTGGTCTAGTTTCCAGATGCGGAAAGGTGCTGTATGTTTTTGGGAAGAGGTAATGACTATGTCCCAATCATCAAGTACTTCAACAACCTGATTCGGTTTCTTACATGAAATTAAGGAGAAATTTTGTTAATTGGGCAAAAAAGAATTACCTGTCATGGGAAAGACATAAGTTATTCTGTTGAACATTTTCAGGCTGTGCACTGGCATACACAGAAATTACATCATGACAAATTTGTTATTCTGATCAGCCCTTCCCTCTGCTGTCAAAAGTAGATTTCCCTCCAGATACTGCTTACTTTCCAATTACTGAAACAATAAACAGGTTACTTCATTGTGCCGATAGGTAGGAACACTTTTGCCGACGTTATTTATACATTTCTCGCGGTCCAGCTTCTTCTTCTTAATTACACTTTCTTTTCTTTCCTGACGTCTCTGCTTTTTAGGCCACGGAAAACTGTCTTCGTAACTCTTCACAGAATCACAGACACTGAACCGTCATTTGCCAAAGAGTATACTGAAATAATTCAACACGTGCTAGAAGGCGACAATGAACATTCAGGTTGCATTGTCGCTTGATGTCACACAAAAATAGCCCTTGACTGATGGCAAAGGCTGTCTTTGTCAGAAACTATATGTAGAACCATCACATTTTTCAACTGCAATAACTCAGGACAACGCTGCCATGTCTGATTAGAACAAGTCGTGAGTCAGCGTTGAAATTACAAACATGAAAAAAATTGATAAGGGTTGTCTTCAATTAATAAATCACGAGAATGAACAATATATTTGACCCATTCGCTGTACGCTGATAAGCCAAAACGTTATGACCGCTGCCCACCACGACGTTAGATGCTGCCTCGTGGCGTTGCGGGCACGTGACGTGGTGACGTAAGTATGTAAGCGGAGCAGACACGGACGAGGGATCACCCTGGCGAAGATATGGACTGCAAACGGGGAAATCCATTGACAAAGGGCAGCTTATTATTATGCAGGACCTGTGAGCAAGTACCTCGAAAACGGCGAAGCTGGTCGAACGTTCACGTGCTACTGTCGTGAGCATCCACGGAAAGACGCAGGACAGTGAAACTGCCATTAGGCGCTAGATGGTTGGATGTCCACGACTCTTCACAGAACGTGCGGTTCGGGGGCTTGTCTGCTCTGTAAAGTAGGATAGATGGTGATGTGTGGTATCTCTGCCGAAGGAGCGCAATACTGGTGGAAGCACAAAAATTTCAGAGCACACTCTTCATCGTACATTGTTGAACACGGAGCTCCGCAGCATGTCGTCTCTACTTGTTCTCAGGTCGACCCAACGACATCGCCAAATACGATTGCAGTGGGATTCGACCGTCGATAAATGGAAACGTGGGTGAATCACATTTTTGCTACAGTAGGTCGATGCCCTTCTCCACAAACGCCGTCATCGAGGAGAACGGCGGCTCTAAGCGTGCAGCGCGCCACGGACGCAAGCTGGTGGGTGCAGTATTACTCGACGGGATACATTCTACTGCGCTTGCGTGGGACCTATGGTAGTAAACGAAGACACGCTGACAACCGCGAACCACCAGCATCCGCTCATGCTTGATGTCTTCCCCGACGATGCACTAATCTTTCAGCAGTATAATTGTCCGTATCTCGGCGCTAGAACCGTGCTAGAGTGGTTTGAGGAGTATTATAGTGAACTCAAAGTTGATGTCCCGACGACCAAGTTAGCCTGATACAAATACTATGGAACCCATCTAGGTCGCTATCGAGTGCCATCGCCGCTACGCGAATCAGCGACCCGTTATATAGGCGAATCACATAACCTGTGGATAGACATCTAACGCCACATACCCTCACAAACCTAGCAACAAACTATCGTATCCCTGATACATAGAACCAGTTACGTATTTCGTCCCAAAGACGGACAAACACGCTATTGAGTAGGTGCTCATAGTGTTTTGGCTCATCAGTGTATAATAAAATCAACTTATTCACGTCGACTTCCAGCACTCGAAAAATTGAAAATGGTATTCCATTTGAAACCGAACCACCAATTACTAATCATAGTCTCAATCACTACAGGCTATTATTGACGAATGAGGCGTCAGTATTATTTTTGTGATCGGCTGAACGGTATAGAAGTTGATATGCTGCAGCGCCGTATACTATTACAAACAAGTGGATAACATAAAAGCCTTCTCGGTGAAAAAATACATTTATATGCCAACTTTTATGTTTATCAGTCAAATTGTGTCGAAGTCTATTACTCTCCGAGCAGTTACACTAACATCCATTTTTATATATTAAATATATTAAAATCCCCCAATAGTTTTGTCAGTCTGTTTACGAAGGGTAATCCCAGGAACCAGTATAGCGATTGTAATATAGTTTTTGCTAATAGATAGACCGATTCACGAGAAGGGTTTGAATATGGTAATTATGAGGAGAATCTAAAAGAAATGTATCTCTTTCTGTACACAACTTATTTGTATCCAAACAATTCAGATGCGTTCTAGCACCACAGAATTTCGCTACCCATATCACCGCTGCAATAAATGAGGAAATAAATAATTCATTAAGAACGTTCTAAGTGCCATAGCAGAAAACTGACTGGTTCTAAGAGCCAATAAGAAGCTTTTTGTTTCAAGTGCTGTTAACCCTCCAGTAGTCGCGCCTAAAAACGTTACACAATAGGTCGCGTGGATGGCAATAGTCGTCCACCGAGTTTCTGTATTTTATACAATTATATAATGTATTTGTATTTCTATTAATATGTATTATTGCCATAATATGAGTTAGAAAAAACGAAATATACGTTAAAATGGTTTATTGTTAATTATGAATCTTAGTTTGTATAAAAATAAGTACAAATACAAAACATGAGATACACAAGCTTTGTAAACTTTTACAACATACTTTACAAATGTAATTTTGACCATATATCAGTTCCATTTGGGAAAGTTAATTAACCACAGTAAAATCATTCCAAACAGTCGTTACACACGTCGGAACAATGATCTGAGCACGATCTTCTCGTAGTTTTATTCTTCGCTCGAATACTGATCTGGCATCTTCCCCTTGCACCTGCAGGCCGGTGTTCAATTTGGCTGAATTTTGGCACTTCTGTGTTGAGTGAAAGAGCACCTCTTTTCCTAATTTCAACTGGCACCTGAGGATTTTCGACGTGTCGTTGTATTTAGAGTGAGCTCCCAGCAAAATGATTCTATAAAATCGTCTCGTTTGACTGCTTTATAGCCATTATCCACTGAGTGTATGCGCTGTGCGTTTATCCCAGACAAGTTCAGAAGATCGAAGAAAATAACGGCAGGCCATGTCCTTGTGTTCCTCGCCACCAAATAGTTTTCACAAAGCTGATCCACTACATCAACACCAACTTTTGTGTTATTGTAAAAAGTGAATATTTCGGGTTTCTTTTACCAGAACAGTGGATTTGTTTTTTCTTTGGGTGTACGAGACAAGAGTCTTATTTTTTTTAAACCAAAAACAGAATTATTCAGTTGCTTCTTTTTTATTTGGTAGGAACTCTTTTATTTTATTTTTTCGGCATCCCAACATAAGTGATATTTTTTTCATGTAATGTTTCCACCAGAGGAATACTGGAAAACCAATTATCACCAGTAATATTCCTATTAGAGCCATAAATTGGTTTGGCAAGGTGAAGGACAACGTCTTTTTGAGCATTGCTGACTAAATAAGGCCCTGGTGCCTGTTTTCCACAGTGAACTTCTAAATTCATCGTGTACATCATTCTACAGTCTACAAGAGCGAATACCTTTATTCCATATTTGACAGGTTTGCTTGGAATAAATTGCCCGAAGGAACACTTGCCCCTAAAAGGAAGCAGTTGTTCATCAACCGTGAGGTATTCGACTGGTGTGAAATAACGCTGAAAATTCTTTATAAATTGTTCCACAAGGTCACGAATTGGTGCTAGCTTGTCTGATTTTCTTCTGTCTGCTCTCGTGCTGTAGTCATCAAAGCGGAGGCAGCCCATCAGAAAACGAAATCTATGCTCGCTCATTGATAAATAGCAAGCTTCTATTCCACATCCTTTGGAGTTGTATCACATTTTTTTAGTACTTGTTTTGCTACAACGGCGAGAACCAATAAGGAAAATAATTCCAACCAGGGCGCTAATTTCAATTTCATCTGTGAGACGAGCATCCCTGTCTCTGGAGAAATTATTCTTAATTTTCCGAATATTCAGATTTGTATATTTTGTAATGATGCTGACTATTCCGTCATCAACAAATAGTCGCAATGCATCTGTTGCTGTTTTAGCATATTTAGCTCTGTCTTTCGGTCCCGGTAAGCGGTTTATTATTTTATGTGATGAAATTTTCACATTTTTCTGGGGCACTTTTTTGCTCCACTTAGTGCTTCCATCGATGCCTACAAATTCCTCTAAATTACAATCCTCACCACTCTCTGCCTCGGAGCTGTGATTATCTGATGCTACATAATCGCTGTCACAGCCATTGACGTCACTCTCGCAGTCTAGAGGATCTTCGTCTGAATCACATCCCTCCAGCCACTTCATCCAAATGTTAGGGTCTGCACTTCTTTCTGCCATAATGGAAACTTTATGTTTTACTGAAATAAAACAAGAAAATAAGTAAAACAGAGATAGGAATAGCTAAGGACAAATTTCAACGGACACGTGTGGCTACGATGTGTCTCAACCACTCCCCTGCAAACTCCTAGTGGCTGGTCCTCATTGTTGCCAAAACAAATTAACGGTGGCAATTCAAAGAGAAGTGGATGACTATTGTCACCAACGTGACCACTCGAGGGTTAATACAGAGCCACTACGTTTTATTTGTGATAATACAAGTACAGAAGTACGGTAGAAATACACTCCTGGAAATTGAAATAAGAACACCGTGAATTCATTGTCCCAGGAAGGGGAAACTTTATTGACACATTCCTGGGGTCAGATACATCACATGATCACACTGACAGAACCACAGGCACATAGACACAGGCAACAGAGCATGCACAATGTCGGCACTAGTACAGTGTATATCCACCTTTCGCAGCAATGCAGGCTGCTATTCTCCCATGGAGACGATCGTAGAGATGCTGGATGTAGTCCTGTGGAACGGCTTGCCATGCCATTTCCACCTGGCGCCTCAGTTGGACCAACATTCGTGCTGGACGTGCAGGCCGCGTGAGACGACGCTTCATCCAGTCCCAAACATGCTCAATGGGGGACAGATCCGGAGATCTTGCTGGCCAGGGTAGTTGACTTACACCTTCTAGACCACGTTGGGTGGCACGGGATACATGCGGACGTGCATTGTCCTGTTGGAACAGCAAGTTCCCTTGCCGGTCTAGGAATGGTAGAACGATGGGTTCGATGACGGTTTGGATGTACCGTGCACTATTCAGTGTCCCCTCGACGATCACCAGTGGTGTACGGCCAGTGTAGGAGATCGCTCCCCACACCATGATGCCGGGTGTTGGCCCTGTGTGCCTCGGTCGTATGCAGTCCTGATTGTGGCGCTCACCTGCACGGCGCCAAACACGCATACGACCATCATTGGCACCAAGGCAGAAGCGACTCTCATCGCTGAAGACGACACGTCTCCATTCGTCCCTCCATTCACGCCTGTCGCGACACCACTGGAGGCAGGCTGCACGATGTTGGGGCGTGAGGGGAAGACGGCCTAACGGTGTGCGGGACCGTAGCCCAGCTTCATGGAGACGGTTGCGAATGGTCGTCGCCGATACCCCAGGAGCAACAGTGTCCCTAATTTGCTGGTAAGTGGCGGTGCGGTCCCCTACGGCACTGCGTAGGATCCTACGGTCTTGGCGTGCATCCGTGCGTCGCTGCGGTCCGGTCCCAGGTCGACGGGCACGTGCACCTTCCGCCGACCACTGGCGACAACATCGATGTACTGTGGAGACCTCACGCCCCACGTGTTGAGCAATTCGGCGGTACGTCCACCCGGCCTCCCGCATGCCCACTATACGCCCTCGCTCAAAGTCCGTCAACTGCACATACGGTTCACGTCCACGCTGTCGCGGCATGCTACCAGTGTTAAAGACTGCGATGGAGCTCCGTATGCCACGGCAAACTGGCTGACACTGACGGCGGCGGTGCACAAATGCTGCGCAGCTAGCGCCATTCGACGGCCAACACCGCGGGTCCTGGTGTGTCCGCTGTGCCGTGTGCGTGATCATTGCTTGTACAGCCCTCTCGCAGTGTCCGGAGCAAGTATGGTGGGTCTGACACACCGGTGTCAATGTGTTCTTTTTTCCATTTCCAGGAGTGTATTTTAATTAATAGATCTGTAGACAACAAACACCATTTCTTTGCAGGTTCTTTGCAAGAGAAGTGCATAGTTAAATTCGAGCAAAAAGATATCTAATTATTGACGTCTGTTTCTCGCACAACATCATTCTTGGCATCAGATGTTGCTACTGAGATGGATGAACATAAGACACTTCGATAGTACTGCATTTGACCTTAAATGCCTGCTCGGACAACAGTGTTTTAGCGTAAATATAGCGTTTCACGTAAATATAGCATAATCGTGCTGAAACTGAGAGGAAGAAAACTTGAAGCAATGGTAATCTGTCCAACATTTAGTACCCATTGTTACGTAATAATTATTAACCCGACATAGCTCCGCATTTCTGAAAGGAAAAGGTGACGAAGGTAAATTTGTTATGGACGCATGATGGTAACATAATAGCGATTGTTATAAAATAAAAAAAGATTCATAATGTAAAGCGACTTATGCGTTTCATTATTAACTCTCTAGCGGTAAGGTGAAGTTTCCTGACATAAACGGTAAGGTGGGGTTGGATCAGACCCCACCCTCCAAATATCGATTTTTCGGGATAAAATAGAAAACGAACAATGGGAAAAAGTTTTATTATCAATTAAACACACATAATATTTGTTATAACAACAAGTTTTTTATTTTTATGGTCAATAAGTAAGAATATAAAGTACTTTGAAAAAAAAAATAGGAGCTCGATTACAAAAAAATACCTTAATAGCAGTATTCTCTATAAAATTATTGAAATCATAGTAAAAATCAATAGATTCAGTCTTCAACTAGGAACCTGAGTGCTTTAGAAATTCTAAAGATAGGAACTAAATGAGAAACATCTCTTACTAATTGTAGAAAATATAGTGTCAGCAGTTTCGAAATATAATGTTCTCAATAATAGATATCTTTGTACACATAATGTAATAGGAACAAATAATAAATGTATAATGTTTTCCTGGAAACGAGGGGTCAGGGATTTTCTCTGCCTCGTGATGGCTGGGTGTTGTGTGCTGTCCTTAGGTTAGTTAGGTTTAAGTAGTTCTAAGTTCTAGGGGACTGATGACCATAGATGTTAAGTCCCATAGTGCTCAGAGCCATTTGAACCTGGAAACGATCACATACAGCCCTGAAAATACATATTTGGCACAATTTATCACATCTCAGTTTTTTTACGGCCAGGGCATATAATAACTTTATGCTCCTCACATATAGAACGATTACACTTACTACAAAAAGCATTCCCCTTCCTATCTTTTGATCTGTCACAAAAATCACATCTTCTTTCCTTTAGTGGCTGTGCTTGGGTAGGCTTGTCTAATTCGATTGGTTCTTTTTCTAAAAGTTTTCCAATAGACGAATGGAGCTCACGGGGAAGATGTGTGTTATTCAACCTCTTTTCCATAAGAGGTTTTGTCAAAGAGAGCGCATGATTTTTGAGAAATGATATTCTCGCGTCATTTGAAAAGCTGTCCATTTTCCTATTGCTTTTGTAAATGATAAAACTATTTATAGCAGCGAGGTCTAAAATAGCATAAAAGTACCGGATGGGCCATCTTCTCGATTTTCTTTTTGTGGTCCTGCTGTGACAAAGCATATGTAATACATCGAACCCTCCTTTAGTTAGATTGTAGAACTCCACAATTTTAGGCTTATTTGATTTTTCATTTATCTCTCCAGAGAAGTGCATGGACGATATCAGTAAAACTTTTTTATTTTTCTTTGGGGTAAATGACACCAAAGTTTTGTCGTCCTGATACATAATTGTTGAAGAGCCTACTGGAGCGGAAAGCAGCATTGATGGTGTTATTTGCGGTTTGTTCCTCCTCAATGCACCTACAAATGTGAGTTTCTTTTGGAGGACGGCGTCAGTCACCTTCAGTGAGGAGAACCAATTGTCCGCTGTAATGTTTCTATTAGAAAAAAAAAATGGTTCAAATGGCTCTGAGCACTATGGGACTCAACTGCTGAGGTCATTAGTCCCCTAGAACTTAGAACTAGTTAAACCTAACTAACCTAAGGACATCACAAACATCCATGCCCGAGGCAGGATTCGAACCTGCGACCGTAGCGGTCTTGCGGTTCCAGACTGCAGCGCCTCTAACCGCACGGCCACTTCGGCCAGCCTTCTATTAGAACCCCTGATAGATTCCGTCAGGCGCAAAACATACTGGGCAGGTAAAGTCAAATCTCCAGGTCTCCTGTTTATTCTATTGTCCTTGCCAGTGTGTGGAATGCCACGCAAAAAATAGAATGTACTTGAGTCGCATAGTGAGATTATTTTCAACCCACATTTGTCGGGTTTCGATGGGATATACGTTTTGAATGGACAGGCACCCCAAAACTCAGTAGAGTCTCATCTACTGTGACATATTCAGATGGACTATAATTTTATTCACTGTTAGATTAAAACATGTCCCACACTTCTCTGAAAACCGCAAATTTGTGGTTGATTTTTCTGGCCTCTCTGGTGGCTTTATCATCGAAGCGGAGGTTTTCTAGAAGAAATGCAAACCTTTTCTTGCAAATAGTGCAACGGAATATCGGATGTCCACAGGTTGCTGAGAACATCTCATCTACACTGAGCATAGAATTTTTTAGGACACCACTCATGAAGAGAAGGCCCATCAGCCCTTTTATTTCAACGCTCTCTGTTGTTGAATGAAACCACTGGACCGTATTGTAATTTTGCCTATATTTCTCGATTTCAAGATTTGTGTACAAAACAATTTTTTCTATAATTTTCGAATCTATAAATAATAAAAATATTTCCAATTCACTACTGACCCCCATTGCTTCCACACGTGGACCAGGGAGATGAGTAATAATATTTGACGCTGGTGTCCTAGAAAATTTTGAATGGATGGGTTTGTTGGTCCATATTGTCTCTAAGTCTTTACCTAGCTCAAAATTTCTCTCATCACCTACATCTGACTGAGAATTATCAAACTGCTCCTGCCGCACAATGAAATACATCATCCTCGTCATCAGTATTAGATAATACATCATCCTCGGTTTCTGAACAGTTTTCTGCATCGATATTGTCGCCATCCTCTGACTCAGCCTCCTGTCGCAGAAACTCGCTGTATATCTCCGCAGGAGTTCTAACGAGTTGATGCGCTATTTTAGTAAGATACTAGAAGAGAAAACAAAACTTAGATGTAATAAAAACATCAATATGGGGTTGAACCCTCACCACAAAGGAAACTAATAAGCGTGACGTAAACAGTAAGGTGGGGTCGGATGCAACCCGAGCGCGGGTAATGTAGCTTTCGGATAGAGAGGGTAGCTGCAGGTCACTCACCAGACTGACGTGGCCCCCTCGGCGTTCTCGGGGCGACTGGCTGGTAGGGTAGCTGCAACCACACCGCTCTCAGGAAAGGGAGTGGGGAGTTATAAACAAAACATACTCGCTGGGGTCGGATCCAACCCCAACCTTACCGTTAGAGGGTTAACTACACTATCAAAGATAACAAATCTGCTATTTTAGTTCATCTAATGCTTCAGTTAAAATCAGTTTACTCTTACGAAATAATCGTTACTGAATGGAACAGTGTCTACATCTATATCATACTCGGCGAGCGACCTAATGGTGTGTGGCGGAGGGTCCTTTTGGTACCACTAACTGAGCCCTTCAACCCTGCTCCACTCGCGAATAGCGCGTGGGAAGAATTATTGTTGGTGAGTGGCTCTAATTTCCCGAATTTTCTCCTCGTGGTCATTATGCAAGACATGTGTGAGGGGAAGTTATGCGTTGTCCAACTCTTCCCGGAAATTGTCCTCTAGAAATTTCAATAGTAAATATCTTTGTGATGCACGACGCCTCTCTTGTAACGCCTGCCAATGGAGTTTGTAGAGCATCTCCGTATCGCTCTCGCGCCGGCTAAACAATCCTGTGACGAAACGCGCCGCTCTTCGTTGGATATTCTGTCTCTCCTCTACCAGCCACACCCTGTAGGGATCCTATATAGATCAACAATATTCGAGAATCGGTCGAACAAGTGCCTTATAAGCCACTTCCTTCGTGGATGAGTTGCATTTCCTTAAGACTCTTTCTGTGAATCTGAGTCTGGCGTCTGTTTTTTCCACTATTTCTTTTATGTGGTCGTTCCATTCAAGGTCGCTCTGGATAGTTACATATTTTGCAGCAAATACTGCTTCCAGAGGTTTGTCATCAATACTATAGCCGTAGAGTAGGGGATTTCTTTTCCTTTGTATGTGTAATGTGTTACATTTACTTAGATTCAGAGTCAACTATCAGAGCTTGTACCGTTCGTCAATTCTCTGGAAGTCATTCTACAAATCGTGACAATCTCCTGGCGTTGTTACTTTGTTACAGACAACCGCATCATCTGTGAACACATTAAAGAGCATCTGAAGCTTTCTACTAGATCTTTTATACACATCGTAAACAGTAAGGTCTTATCACACTTCCTTGGGGGACTCCGGAAATTATCTTCGTGTCAGTCGATTTTGTTCCCATAAGAGCGACTTGTTGAGTTCTATCTATAAAGAACTCTTGAATCCAGTCAAAAATATGTTCCGATACTCGGTAAGGTCTTGTTTTTTTCACTGAACGTTAGTGCGGGACGGTGCCAAATGCCTTCCTGAAGCCAAGGAACACGGCACCAACCCGAGCGCCGTTGTCAACGTCGCTGTGGATCTCATGGAGGAACAGAGCGAGCTGAGTTTTGCAGGAACTCTGTTTGAGGAATCCATGTTGATGTTTTGTTGTTGTTGTTGTGGTCTTCAGTCCTGAGACTGGTTTGATGAAGCTCTCCATGCTACTCTATCCTGTGCAAGCTTCTTCATCTCCCAGTAACTACTGCAACCTACATCCTTCTGAATCTGCTTAGTCTATTCATCTCTTGGTCTTCCTCTACGATTTTTACCCTCCACGCTGCCCTCCAATACTAAATTGGTGATCCCTTGATGCCTCAGAACATGTCATACCAACCGCTCCCTTCTTCTAGTCAAGTTGTGCCACAAATTTCTCTTCTCCCCAATTCTATTCATTACCTCCTCATTATTTATGTGCCCATCTAATCTTCAGCATTCTTCTGTAGCACCACATTTCGAAAGCTTCTATTCTCTTCTTGTCCAAACTATTTATCGTCCATGTTTCACTTCCATACATGGCTACACTCCATACAAATACTTTCAGAAACGACTTCCTGACACTTAAATCTATACTCGATGTTAACAAATTTCTCTTCTTCAGAAACGCTTTCCTTGCCATTGCCAGTCTACATTTTATATCCTCTTTACTCCGACCATCATCAGTTATTTTGCTCCCCAAATAGCAAAACTCCTTTACTACTTTGAGTGTCTCATTTCCTAATCTAATTCCCTCAGCATCGCCCGACTTAATTCGACTACATTCCATGATCCTTCCGGGCAAGACGTACGTTGATGTTTATAGAGGAGATTTTCATTCTCCAAAAACGCCATAATCCTTGAGCATAAAACATGTTCCATAATTCTACAACAGAGTGACGTCAACGAAATAGGTCTATAATTGTGTGCATCTGTCCTATGGCCCTTCTTAAAAACGGGAATGACCTGCACTTTCTTCGAGTCACTAGAAACCTTTCGTTGCTCAAGGGATCTAAGATAAATTTCTGCTAGAAGGGGAGAAAGTGCTTTCGCATAATCCTCGTAGAATCTGGTATCTCACCAGATCCTGACGCCTTTCCACTACTAAGCTATTGTTGTTGTTTTTCTATTCTACGATAGTTTGTCTCAGTATCTGCCATTTCGACGTTCGTATGACGATTGAAACACTTCAGTATTTCGGCCTTCTCTCTGTTATCTTCCGTTTTGGTGTCAGTATGGTCACTGAGTGAAGGAATAGGTGATTTTGACCCACTTACTGATTTTTCATACGACCAAAACCTCTTAGGAATTTACTTTCAAGGTCATTGAACACTTCTCTCATTGCTCTCTTGAAGCCCATTTTCACTTCGTTTAGCTTTTGGGTTTGTCAGCTAGGTTTTTACTTTTCTTGTATCTGCGATGACGTTTTCTAACACGGCTATTAAACCATGGAGGGTCTTTCCCATCCCTCAAGATCTGACCCAGAACATCCGTTTTGTTCTCCACGTCTGCGTCGTCACCACCAAATATTTGATGCTGACTGTTCGGATACTCTGAAATTTGTATCCTGTCATTGTTGCTTAGCAAAAATATCTTCGCACCTTTCTTAACATTTTTGTAACCCCTGTTGTAATAGGCGCTATCACAGCCTTATGATCACTGATACGTTCCTCTACGTTAATTGATTCGTTAAGTTCAAGTCTGTTTGTTGCCAGGTGATCTAAGACGTTACTCTTACGAGTTGGTTCTCTATTTACTCAAAGCAATTTTCGGACAAGACGTCCAGAACAGTGTCAAGCGAATCCCTGTCTCTGACACGAGTTTTGATAGCATGACACTCCCAATGTATACCGGGCAACTTGTAGTCACCCCCTATTGCAACAGCATTATCAGGAAATTATTAACGATATGCTTCAAGTTCTGTCATAAGCGATATACCACTGGAATTCCTGGTCCAGGAGGTCTGTAAAAGCACCCGATTACCATTCTTGACCACCCAGATTAATTCACAATGGGAACCCGTGATAACCTCGCTAGATTTGATCGAATTCTTTACTGCAATAGACACACCGCCACCATTGGCGACTAACCTATCTTACGATAAATTATCCAATCTGAACTTAGGACTTAGTTGTCATTAACGTCCGGTTTCAACCAGCTTTCTGTTCCTAATGCAATCTGTGCGTTATAACTTTCAGTAAGCGATACTAACTCTGGCTCCTTTCCTTGGATGCTCCTGCAGTCTACTAACAAGGGGAGACCGCCAATTGTGAAATTCGGATTCGATTCATACTGCGCATAATAAAACCTCATGGCCAGAGGTGTAATGTGGCAAAGCACCAAGACGCACTTCTCAGCCGTTGTCGAGAAAATCGACAGTTAAAAGAAACCGTTGCGGTGAAATAATCTCTACGATTAGTAATTTTCCACAGGGTCGTGGTGCAGCGGTAAGCGCTCGGTTTGGTAATCCGAAGGTCGCCGGATAAAATGTCGCGCCATCCCACCTTTTTTTTAAATTTAGTATTTGTTTTTTGTAATTCATATATATATATATATATATATATATATATATATATATATATATATATATATATATATATATATAACTCCCGGCAATCAGTTGCAACAATTATGCATATAAGTCGTTTGTCATGGAAAAACTGGCGACTTCGAACATCATTACGTTTTCCGCAAACAAAGTTGTATTTCACAAATGTTATTAATTGTCTTCATAATGTTAACCACGTATAGTTAACGGAAGACGTAGAAACGATATTCCGAAATGAATACGTATAGCCTAAGTCAAACGTTCGAATTAGAATAGAGACCCCACGAACACAAACTTGCTGTGGCAGGTATGAAATATAAACTTCGTTACTCGCTCGTTACACTTGAAGGACAGATGTTGAATGGGCCGAAACGAGCCGCCGCATAACAGCGTAGTTGCCTGCTAACTTCGAAAGACGGTAGATGCGGTCCCTAGCGCAACTTATAACATCGTCGAAAATCAGTGCGGACGGGAGAGCTTTGGTACACCCTGTTAAAAAAAACGGAAAAATGGAGGCGGTACAATTGGAGAGCGGCCCGCCTTCACCAACATGCATAAGCAATTCATTAATAGTATATATATATATATATATATATATATATATATATATATATATATATATATATGTATGTATGTATTTGAATTACAAAAAAATAATAACAAAAAAAATTGCAGGGCGTGAGATTCGATCCGGCGACCTTCGGATTACGAACTCCAGCACTTACCGCTGCGCCACGACGCTGTAGAATAACCATTAATCGTAGAGAGTATTTCACCGCAACGGTTTCTTTTAACTGTCGATTTTCTCGACAACGGCTGAGAAGTGCATCTTGGTGCTTTGCCACATTACACCTCTGGCCATGAGGTTTTATTATGCGCAGTATGAATCGAATCCGAATTTCACAATTGGCGGCCTCCCCTTGTAAGATCATATTAATCTTTCCTATCACTGATCTGCAACGACGAACATTCTCTGAGGACACTGTGGCTTATTTATCCGGCCCACCTTCTTTGATCCCAAGGAATGTTTCTCTAAACTGAGAAAGTCCCATGTGCGCGCCCCACGTACTCTGCTACCCTAGTAGCCGCGTCCTGCTTGTAGTGTACCCGTGACCTACTAAGGTGAACCGTATAATTCTGCACCCGATAGCGGAGGTCGAGAAATTCGCACCCGGTACCGTCGCAGAGTCGTCTGAGCCTCTGGTTTAGACTTTCCACTCTGCTCCAAACCAGAGGACCGCGTGCAACGCCGTGCACGTTGTAACAGATGGACAGCTTAGCCTGCACACCGCGTGCGTTGCTAGCTGCCTTCACCAAATCAGCCATCCACCGAAAGGAGCCGAGGATGCCCCCAGAACCCGAGCGGCAGGCGTCATTCGCGCCGACATGTGCCTCTATATGCAGCCAGTTGCAACCAGCGCGCTCGATAACCACCGGCAGGACCTCCTCCACGTCACGGCGAGACCCCCCCCCCCCCCCCCCCCGGCAAACATACTGAGTGCACAATGATATTCATTCCCACAGTGGCTGCTATTTCCCTGAGAGACTCCATCACCCTCCTAACATTGGAGCTCCCAATGACAAGCATACCCACCATCTGCACTTGTCCAGACTGGTCCAACAGGAGACGCATCCATGCTAGCTCAGAGTTATTGTCAAAACTGGGCAGCACCTCGTACCTGTTGCTGAGGCATAGGGGAGCCAGTTGCGCGACCTGCTCCCTCCTTCGCCTTCCGTCCAGCCACACGCGAACCCACCTCTGTCTGGCACCCACTCTCGAATGAGGGCAGACCGATCAGATGATGTGTATCAGAAGATGCACCGGCACCCGGTCAGCAGGGGATTCCAACGCCACCAAAGATGTCGCAGGCCTCGTCCCTAGCACCCCGACGTCCCCACAACTTTGAGCATTAGCCAGAAGCATGTTAAAGGTAGCCAAAGCAGCTTCCATGTGTTTATGGACAGCAGTCAGTTCCCCTTGTGTCCGCTCACAACGACCACGGTCGCTAGCCATATCGTAGTGTGTAAAATATAGATACAATGTCTCAAATTGCGCTACTGAGTTTGGAATGTGCTCAAAATATCACGAGGAGAATAAAAAAAACACTAAAAACTGCTCTGCGTCTGATAATGAATTTCGTCCTGTACATAATACTCGTAAAACAAAATATTTCATGAATTGTCACGGTGGAAAAAACATAGCATATAACGATAAAATCTGTCAGTACTTGTAATTTAGATGTAGTCGAAACACGTCGAAAATCATCATGGTGAATGGAAGTGAAGTATTAATTTTAAACGCTTTTACATTTTAAAAAAAAAAGGTTATTATTGCTCTGCACTGCGCAGTTCAATAGAACCGTAGTTGGTTTCTGGTGGGGCAACCTCGCGTACAATCGCAGGATGCAGGTGACATTTCCCAAAATCATCCACCTTCTCCTCCCTCCCTTCTCCCAACACCCCGCCTGCTGCTATGGAAATTTCCGCGTTTGAAGGTGGCGTCCGGAGCTGAGACGAATGTGCGCGTCAAGAATGTGGCTGCAAGTACAGTGACGTAGTCTACAAAGGATAGTATGTGCTGTTCAAAAACCACTTTCATGAATGCCACTACGTCAAAGTTGTAGCAGTGGTTGAATCGCCTCACGTCTTCCGTGCACTGACACGAGGGTCACTCCAAAAGACATGCACACTATTTTTTTTAAATCCATCTTTTATTCTACATGTCTGAAAGTTTTACAGTGTGTAGATACATTCTTTAGGAACAATACTTTCATTTCTCCACATAATTTCCATCCCTCTCAACTGCCTTACGCCATCTTGGAACTGGCACCTGTATACCCGCACGGTAAAATTCTGGACCAACCTGTTGGAGCCACTGTTTGGCTGTGTGCACAAGGGAGTCATCATCTTCAAACCTTGTTCCACGAAGAGTGTCTTTCAGTTTCCCAAAGAGATGATAGTCACATGGAGCCAGGTCAGGACTGTAAAGCGGGTGTTTCAGTATTGTCCATCCGAGTTTTTTCATCGGTTCCATGGTTTTTTGACTGGCATGTGCCCGCATCTCGTGGTCGTGCGGTAGCGTTCTCGCTTCCCACGCCCGGGTTCCCGTGTTCGATTCCCGGCGGGGTCAGGGATTTTCTCTGCCTCGTGGTGGCTGGGTGTTGTGTGATGTCCTTAGGTTAGTTACGTTTAAGTAGTTCTAAGTTCTAGGGGACTGATGACCGTAGATGTTAAGTCCCATAGTGCTCAGAGCCATTTGACTGGCATGTGGCCGTGCATTGTCGTGCACAACTTGAAGTTTCTTCAGTGTCATCACATATGCATCAGAATTTATGGTGGTTCCACTTGCTATGACATCCACAAGCAAGAGTTCTTCGGAATCGAAAACCACGGTAGCCATAACTTTTCCAGCAGATGGTGTGGTTTTGATTTTTATTTTCTTGGGTGAATTTGCATGATGCCACTCCATTGAGTGCCTCTTCGTCTCTGGTGAAAAATGATGGAGCCATGTTTCATCACCTGTGACAGTTCTTCCAAGAAATTCATCTCCACCATTCTCGTACTGTTCCAACAGTTCGCTGCATACCGCTTTTCTTGTTTCTTTGTGAGCCACTGTCAACATCCTGGGAACCCACCTGGCACAAACCATTTTTAACGCCAACACTTTCAGTATTCTGCAAGCACTTCCTTCCCCTATCCCAACGTAGCATGACAACTCGTTCACTGTGATGCGTCCGTCAGCAGTCACCAAATCGTTAACTCTCTCCATATTGTCTGGAGTGTGTGCAGTACGAGGCCTGCCGCTGCGAGGACAATCCTCAATATTTTCGTGCCCACTTTCATCACGTAACCTGCTTGCCCACCAACTAACTGTACTGCCATCGACAGCAGCATCTCCATACACCTTTTTCAACGTCTTGTGAATGTTTCCCACCGTCTCGTTTCCACAGCACAGGAATTCTATGACAGCACGTTGCTTCTGACGAACGTTAAGTGTTGCAGCCATCTTGAACACATGCTGGGACGGCGCCCCTCACGGGAACAGGTTGAACTAAGTTTGAAAACAAGCGGGAAGGATGTATCTACACACTGTAAAATTTTCACACATGCAGAATGAAAACTGTATTTTTACAAAGATAGTGTGCATTTCTTTTGGGGTGACCCTCGTACTTCTGCGATGATGTCGGTCAAATTGTGAATATAAGTAATGAAATGTGTATTTCCATATTTACGTTATGATACACGTTTCGTTTTGTTCTCTTAAAACATAGCCAACGGTAAGATTTTCTTGCATGAGTTTTGCTTTTAATGTGGGTGTGATGTCTGCATTCAGGTTGCGCTTGGATTTCCCCCACTGTAGGTGGAGCTGTGTATAAAAAATGCAAGCCTAAGACCATAACCGGTGAACAATGACACAATGCTTACATTCAGATCTACTAGCAAGGTAAAATCTTTTTCGGACGGCCAGTGACAGAGTTCATGGACTTGCTTGCCGGGGAAGGGGGCGTGGGGAGGGGCTCTTTCCTCTCCGCTCTACCTCACCCGTCTACCTGCTTTTACTCCCTCCCTCTCTCTCTCTTTCTATTAAAGCTACATAAAACACGGCACATACAATATGCAGTAGACACTTTCAGAGTGCAGCAAAAGAGGCCCTCTGTAGAAAAACTCAACTACACTATTATGATGTTTGATACTATAGCTACGAAAGCCTCAGAACTTAGTAATAATTTGCGAGGTTTTTTTATTTTTTATTTTATTTTGTTATTTTGTTTTTAACGCGAACAGCCAACCATGCATATTAACGTAGCGTGGAAATTTGGACAAGTCTGTGTACTTCTTAGATGACTAACAATCAGCCGCCATTGAACTTTGACTATTTCTCTTTTTCCTGGTTGATTGGCCCGCAGCTTCTATTTTTTTTCTCCAGAACGCAGTTACTTCCACAATGAAACATCTACTTACAGCGAGGTGCGTGGTCTGTTCAGAAAACGACGTTCTCTGTATCGTTTGACGATAGGGACAGTGTTTCGTTCACAAAAAAAGAAAAAGAAAATGAAGTTCCCGAAAGACAGTATTCAGCAGTGAAGAAATCCAAAGCTGTCCACACAAGGTCCGGTAAGGCCATGATGACTTTCTTCTTTAACTGCAGGGGCCCTCAGCTTATTGACTTCCTCGATCATGGAACCACAATCAAGGCGCAGTGCTATGAAAACTCTTAGCGGAAACTGCAACGCACCATAAAATCAAAGCACCTACAAACGCTGTTGGACGGAACCATCCTGTTATACGATAACGCCCGCTCCCAAACTGCCAATTCGCCGAAGCGATTTGATTGGGAAACACTCCTACATCCTCCGTACAGGCCGGACCTTTTACGGTGTGATTTTCACATCTTTGGCGACCTGAAGAAATACATGCTTGGACGTCGGTTTTATTCGAACGAGGAAGTGCAAGAGTGGGTGTGGTTGTGGATCCTTCAGCCACCGACAGCATTCTGAGGCGGGAATTGATCCTCTCGTCTCCCAGTGGGATAGTTGTCTTCACGCGTACGGTGATTATTTTTGATTGGAACCATTCCATGCTCCCCTTGGGCGGGTGTTCAGTTTTCATTTGACTCCCCCTCACGTACTGATGGATGTGTTAATGTCAATATTTGTGGTAGCCTCAGATTGCACGACGCCGCAGGGACCTTTATTAAAATATAAGACGAAGTTTCATACACTGTTAACTGATATTGCTCTGACAATTTTCCTACCCCGACAACCGAAAATAAAATGGGAAACTCTTTCTTCTTCTCGATTCGAGCCGAATAACCCTCATCTGAGCCGCGCACACTGCCATCATTACGCGACTGAGACCGATAACTTTACACGGCACCTCTTGTGTCAATATAATCAGTTCTACGGTTCGATACCGACTAGGTCGCTATTCTAGATAAGCAATATCTACGTTATCTAAAGCTCACACAAATATTAATCGTTTGCTACACGGTGCTGCGCTATATCCCCATGAGATGTTGCGCTCAATTCAGCGCTAGGCACTTTTTTTATTGCGTTAATGCGGCTCCATATCAACTCTAACCAACATTAATGAGTAACCCAGACCTTTTCGCTTGACAGCTTACATGAAAAAACAACAGGAAGAGCAAATGTGTAACTGTGAAATGAGTCACTTCTGACTGCAAGACTGCTTTCCTGGTATGCGTTGTACGGTTTCCTCGAATGAGAAGCATCGTATAAACACAGAATCCTGCGAACAGAGCAGAGGTTCTCACCTCCTATTCCTGGAGAAGGAGATGGCTTACAACCAGTGGTTTAAAAACTCAACCACCGAACACCAAGGACCTCTTATGCCAGAGTACTCAGAAGAAATTCTTGAACGATCTGCGAAATTCCTTGGGTGTATTTAATATTCCTCGACCATTGTGTGTTGCTTTCACGAAAGGAGTAGGGTCAGATACTTTACACGCTTAACGATTATCATGGCGGCCCCTTGAGGGCGATACACAACACGGGGAAGATTATTTTTAATTTTCACCGTTCAAGTCGGCCCTTGCACGTCTATTGAATTATTAAGCCATGTTAGATTGTCCCACTCCTGCACAGACGAACCACGATTTCCCAGCATCCTATAAGTGAATCGAAGGCTATTACGTGCTTTATCTACAGCTCAGCATATCTCCCCACAACACTTCATAAGGCGTTGATAAATCTGCCGTTGGGAGCTCGGGTTCAGAAAAAATAATATAACACTTCATACCTCCATACGTTGTTTTCCCAGTTTGTGTACGTATTTTCAAAAGTTGCTTTAATTTTACATTATGTAATGTGACATCTCGTTCTGAGAAGTAACAACGCTGGGAAAACTCAATGAGTTATGTCACGGTGCGCTAGACGCAAATTCCTATAGCGTTTGCTGAAATGTTCCAAATTTGACAAAAAAGAGAATGTGAGACCTTTCGCACTACTAAGGAACTACATGGGCGTCTTTAGAAATTCATCCAAACAGGCAAGTGGCAAGATTCTAAAATTTCCATTATTTATATAACTGTGCCAGTGCGTTCGGAAAGGCGCCATGAACTTAACAAGCGATACACAAAACTTATTGCATGCAAAACCGTCCGAGGTGATCCTGTGCCCCGGTAGAGTTACCAAAATGTCCCTCCCCGCCTTTCCCCTTAAAATATCTGTGGGTAATTTGTTCTACAGATTTAGCAAATTATATAATTTTGTCAGTTTGTTTACGAAAAATGAAACATTACTGAAAAGTGTTCCCGACATCAGTTGCCATGCACAGCGATCTCGCATCTCATTTGTGGCTTGAAAACGACAGGACGTCCAGCTACTGAAATATAAGCGGTTATCAAGGACGTTACCCACCTGCGTTACATTAATCAACTCGAAGGACAACTCGAAGGACTTCTCAGCAAAGATCGTATTTGTAAAACCTCTGTTTACGATGGTCGTATTAGATAAAACAGAGTTACCAACATCTGAAATCGTTAAAGGTTAATGGTGGTAACCTAACTCTGTTTTACCGCAACCGGTCATCGTAAATAAAGGTTTGACAAAAGCGATCGTGGCTGAGAAGTTGTCTTCCTTCAAGTTGAATATTTATGGATCGCCCCTTTCTACCCAATACGTCATGTTAGCATTATATTAAGTTAATCGAACATCAAGTGCGCCGAGAGAAGCTCAGGTTTCAGAGCAAATGTAATGGCTGGAGGTGGTACTGAATTAAAAATGAAGAGTGACATTACAAAACATTGTAAGTGCTATTTTTTCACAAAACACGTTTTCAGTGATATTGTGTTCTCGGTAGTCTGTTGCGTTTACTAGACATCATGGAGAAACTGTTTCAAATATTTATTACTAGATGGTTCAAGGTCTTCATGTCAAGCAGTGCTTCTCAATACAGTTCCAAGTACCACGCTTCAAGGACTCTTCCACTTAGCCTGGGATCGTTTGAAGAGATAAAAAACACGCTTTTGGTTAAGTGGGAACAGCTTTTTGAGCTGCGACAGAGATTTTTCAATTGTAGAGAAATGAGGAAAGATAAGTAGGCCTTTTCTCAGCAAGATTTACACCTGAAGCTAAGAACCAATTCCGTGAAATTCCAAGGCAAAGAGCTGACCCTCTGATTTTAAAAGATGCTGCTGAAACATTATTGTCAATGAAGGCGCGTAAGATCTCCAAATGCAGTATGATCTAAGTGTCTGATGCACATCTATCTCAAACACTTATTAAAAATTCTTACTCTGAAACCTCAGAATGGAGCAATGTAAATGCTTTCAAAAGCGGAAAGAACATGGCAGATGTATGATATGTCGCACTTCATCTGAAAAGTCGGTCATGTTTACCACATACAAAACAAAGACCTATTGACAATGTTGCCATTTCTTTCTCTACAACACAGGGAGTTTCACGCTAAACTTCGCAACATCTGATACCAACAATGGAGTTGTGTAAGAAACAAACTTAGTACCGAGAGGTCTGTCTTTTAGATTAAATGTTGTTATTCTCATGCACAAGAGTAAACGAAATGAGCAACTTTTTTTCAACTAAGTTCTTATATTTAAAATAAACGTTCTCATTAATTATTTTCTAATTGGTTTCATTTTTGTAGTTATGAGAAAGGCGGCAAAATTTCTTGGTATCAATACTTTCTCAATTTCTTGAAGTCTACAAAAAGAGATATATTGTTTTTTGATTATCCTGACAAATGCGAGATCTGGAACTTCGAAAGTTTGACATTTCCACTGTATAAAAACACATAAAAAAAAGTTTTGCATCACCTCGGTTCCGAGAATTCCGGAACCTGTACAGAAAATTGGGATAGAGATCAACATAAACGTCATTTACCCTTGCTCATGAAAACCATACATTGCATGTTGTACCACCATACAGCGAGACCTTCAGACGTGGTGGCCCAGATTGCTGTACACACCGCTACCTCTAATACGCAGCACCACGTCCCCTTGCATTGATACATATCTGTATTCGTCGTGGCATACTATCCACAAGTTCATCAAGGCACTGTTGGTCCAGATGGTCCCATTCCTCAACCGCAATTCGGCGTAGATCCATCAGAGTGGTTGGTGGGTCACGTCGTCCATAAACTGCCCTTTTCAATCCATCCCAGGCATGTTCGATGGGGTTCATGTCTGGAGAACATGCTGGCCACTCTAGTCGAACGATGTCGTTATCCTGAAGAATGTCATTCACAAGATGTACACGATTGGAGAGCGAATTGTCGTCCATGAAGGCAAATGCCTAGCCAATATGTTGCCGATATGGTTCGACCATCGGTCGGAGGATGGAATTCACGTATCGTACAGCAGTTACGGCGCCTTCCATGACCAGCAGCAGCGTACGTCGGTCCCACATAATGTCATCACAAAACAGCAGGGAATCTCCACCTTGCTGCACTCGCTGGACATTGTGTCTAAGGCGTTCAGCCTGACCAGATTGCCTCCAAACGCGTTTCCAACGATTGTCTGGTTGATGGAATATGCGACACTCATCGGTGAAGAGAATGTGATGCCAATCCTGAGCGGTCCATTCGGCATGTAGTTGGGCCCATCTGTACCGCGCTGCATGGTGTCGTGGTTGCAAAGATGGACCTCACTGGGGTCGTCGGGAGTGAGGTTGCGCATCGTGCAGCCTATTGCACACAGTTTGAGTCGTAACACGACGTCCTGTGGCTGCACGAAAAGCATTATTCAACATGGTGACGTTGCTGCCACGGTTCCTCCGAGCCATAATCCGTAGGTAGCGGTCGTCCATTGCAGTAGTAGCCCTTGGGCGGCCTGAGCGAGGCATGTCATCGACAGTTCCTGTCTCTCTGTATCTCCTCCATGTACGAACCATCGCTTTGGTCTACTCCGAGGCGCCTGGACACTTCCCTTGCTGAGAGCCCTTCCTGGCACAAAGTAACAATGCGGACGGGATCGAACCGCGAGTATTGACCGTCTAGGCATGGTTGAACTACAGACAACACGAGCTGTGTACCTCCTTCCTGGTGGAATGACGAACTGATCGGCTGTCGGACCACCTCCGTCTAATAGGCGCTGCTCATGCATGGTTGTTTGCAACTTTTGGCGGGTTTAGTGACATCTCTAAAGACTCAAAGGGACTGTGTCTGTGATATAATATCCACAGTCAACGTCTATCTTCAGGAGTTCAGGGAACTGGGGTGATGCAAAACTCTTTTTGATGGGTGTAGTTCTCTGCTCGCTTCCTCCACTGTCGCGCCTCGTTCCAGTCAGTCTGCAGGAATCGGTAAAAATCTGAAGCTTTCGATCAAATAACGTTATTTGCTTCCGCATCTCCACGCCGATCTTTGACGGCCTACAATACCGTAGCGAAGTAGCTCCAAGAAATCCAACGCTGAACATAAGCGAGCTGTGTAGGCGGTATTTGTGAGAGCATTTTCATGCAAGCTTTTGTTTACAGATGAAGAATCGTTTACAAACGCTGCGCAGATCCAATATGCACTACTGATCAACTGAAAATCCGCGCGTACTGAGACAATTGTGTAAAC
Source organism: Schistocerca nitens (assembly GCF_023898315.1). NCBI lineage: Eukaryota > Metazoa > Arthropoda > Insecta > Orthoptera > Acrididae > Schistocerca > Schistocerca nitens. Next base: position 711,877,225 of record NC_064619.1, on the reverse strand, counting down.
AAAGTTCTTTGTCAGTCAACTTTTCAAGAATTGTTACATTGGTCTCACTTTTATTGATGATACTCTTAAATATCCACAGGTACTTACACATATGCTGCCGCAGTTGTTTGAAGACATCCTACTGCACACAAGGCAATCCATGTGCTATCAATATGACCAATGTCCCGCCTATTCCATATGTCTGGTACAACGATCGTGTGACTTCTTCTCCTGCAAGAGGAACAATGGCTCTGAGCACTATGGGACTCAACTGCTGTGGTCATCAGTCCCCTAGAACTTAGAACTACTTAAACCTAACTAACCTAAGGACATCACACACAGCCATGCCCGAGGCAGGATTCGAACCTGCGACCGTAGCAGTCGCACGGTTCCGGACTGTGCGCCTAGAACCGCGAGACCACCGCGGCCGGCAAGGAACAATGGTTTGCGGCACTGTTGTTGTGGTGTCACCGCCAGACACCACACTTGCTATGTGGTAGCCTTTAAATCGGCCGCGGTCCGTTAATATACGTCGGACCCGCGTGTCGCCACTATCGGTGATTGCAGACCGAGCGCCGCCACACGGCAGGTCTAGTCTAGAGAGACTCCCTAGCACTCGCCCCAGTTGTACAGCCGACTTTGCTAGCGATGATTCACTGTATACAGACGCTCTCATTTGCAGAGACGACAGTTTAGCATAGCCTTCAGCTACGTCATTTGCTACGACCTAGCAAGGCGCCATATTCAGTTACTTCTGAACAGATAATATTGTGACTCATGTACCGTCAAGAGCGACGTTCAGCATTAATGGATTAAAGTTAAGTATCAAACTAATTTCTTCCGCTTTCTGAATTCTTATTCCTTGTCATGTTCCAGACCTCACGTCAGTATAGTTCTTCCCTCCTCACGCCAGCCTGCGTGAGCTAAAACGCGTGCCTTTCGGCCTCCTCTAGTAACATGGCGTTGGCTCTTCTGCCAACAGAACAGTTGTCATGTTACTATTTGATGAAATTCCACACTTGGTATGTAGTGGAAGTCTTCTTCGAAGGCTCTTTCCAATTCCATCAGAATAAAGATATACTTTAGGTCCAGTAAAACAAAGTGTGGGACGTGCTGTAAAAGTTAGAAATTACTTGCATATCTCAGAAAATCTACGACTAGCTTAGTAAAACCTTCGCCTCTACAAATTTAGTCGTTCTGTATAGTATATAGAGTGACCTGTCTCAGCTACCTTACCCTGCACATAAATATTCTCCAGGTAATTGCCACAGTTATCAGTTAAAGCAGATTAGCAGTAGACATAACACGTTGTTAGTATACTTTACAGTAATAGGCTGCAGTGATAACTCTTTGTTGTCATTATGTAACTTGACTCATTCCATATCACCGAAATCTCTCCATCACAATGCGATTTTTGAAACATGATGTGTGAATGATTGAATGAATAACGAATCGAATTTTTTATTAATTTACTTTTGGCTTCTATCACACCTAGTTTTTAGCCGTCACAGCTTAAAAAAGGATTAATATCAAGGTAACATTTGACCATCTTCATACATGTATTTTACTGCACATATTCTTAAATTTGCTTTCACATTGGAGTTATTGTATCTTTGATGTTTCGACAGATATTTGTAATTTAGTTTTTGTAGTGTGTAGCTGGAGTCAGCCCAGACAAATACTGCTCATCACGTCTTTCATGCGACGCCCATTGTTGGCGGAAGACGGCGGTTTATTTCCTGTTGCAAGCAAAATGATTTTTAAAGTGGAATTTTACTTGTCTATTCGATAGAGCGGTCCAAAATTAGTCTAAGTGCTGTATTTGTTTTATTAACAGAGACAGCAGAACGTGGAGAATAACCAGCACTCCAGCAGTGACTGAGTAGCGCTGCTGCATGAGGGCGGCAGTCAGTGTGGGCCAGGGCTGTGCTGTCGTTGCTAGAGTACTGGTTGCGCTGCGTGTTTTACTGGCCCGGTTAATACAGGGTTATTACAAATGATTGAAGCGATTTCACAGCTCTACAATAACTTTATTATTTAAGATATTTCCACAATACTTTGCACACACATACAAAAACTCAACAAGTTTTTTTAGGCATTCACAAATGTTCGATATGTGCCCCTTTAGTGATTCGGCAGACATCAAGCCGATAACCATGTTCGTCCCACACTCGGCGCAGCATGGATCAATGAGTTCGAAAGCCCCGTTGATGCGACCTCGCAGTTCTGGCACGTTTCTTGGTAGAGGAGGTATAAACACTGAATCTTTCACATAACCCCACAGAAAGAAATCGCATGGGGTTAAGTCGGGAGAGCGTGGAAGCCATGACATGAATTGCTGATCATGATCTCCACCACGACCGATCCATCGGTTTTCCAATCTCCTGTTTAAGAAATGCCGAACATCATGATGGAAGTGCGGTGGAGCACCATCCTGTTGAAAGATGAAGTCGGCGCTGTCAGTCTCCAGTTGTGGCATGAGCCAATTTTCCAGCATGTCCAGATACACGTGTCCTGTAACGTTTTTTTCGCAGAAGAAAAAGGGGCCGTAAACTTTAAACCGTGACATTGCACAAAACACATTAACTTTTGGTGAATTGCCAATTTGCTGCACGAATGCGGGAGGATTCTCTATCGCCCAGATTCGCACATTGTGTCTGTTCACTTCACCATTAAGAAAAAATGTTGCTTCATCACTGAAAACAAGTTTCGCACTGAACGCATCCTCTTCCATGAGCTGTTGCAACCGCCCCGAAAATTCAAAGCGTTTGACTTTGTCATCGGGTGTCAGGGCTTGTAGCAATTGTAAACGGTAAGGCTTCTGCTTTAGCCTTTTCCGTAAGATTTTCCAAACCGTCGGCTGTGGTACGTTTAGCTCCCTGCTTGCTTTATTCGTCGACTTCCGCGGGCTACGCGTGAAACTTGCCCCCACGCGTTCAACCGTTTCTTCGCTCACTGCAGGCCGACCCGTCGATTTCCCCTCACAGAGGCATCCAGAAGCTTTAAACTGTGCATACCATCGCCGAATGGAGTTAGCAGTTGGTGGATCTTTGTTGAACTTCGTCCTGAAGTGCCGTTGCACTGCTATGACTGACTAATGTGAGTGCATTTCAAGCACGACATACGCTTTCTCGGCTCCTGTCGCCATTTTGTCTCACTGCGCTCTCGAGCGCTCTGGCGGCAGAAACCTGAAGTGCGGCTTCAGCCGAACAAAACTTTATGAGTTTTTCTACGTATCTGTAGTGTGTCGTGACCATATGTCAATGAATGGAGCTACAGTGAATATATGAAATCGCTTCAATCATTTGTAATAGCCCTGTACATACCGACAAAACGAATATCCGCACTACAACAATTTGGGACCACTCTAGTGAATAGTTAAGTAGAATTCCGCTTTAAAAATCATTTTGCTTGCAACGGGAAACAAATCGGCGTATTCCGTCGACAATGGGCATGCAATGAAAGAAGTGATGAACAGAATTTGTTTGGGTTGACTCCAGATACACATGGCAAAAACGAAGTTACAAATATCTGCCGAAAAACACACACACACACAAACTCGCGCGTTTTGCAAATATTTCTAATTTCATTTTTGCAGTGTGTACCTGGAATCAGGAACGACTAGCAGTAGACATGTACACTAGTTTGTTCTGCAGAAATGATTAGCATTTGAACCATGTCACCCCGCCGGTTCGATGTCAACATCGATATTGCAGCGCAACACCACCTACCGGTAAGATATTCCTGTGGCTCTCGCTGTCGCTGTAAACCGAAGGTAATGGATGAGTGCGACTTGAAAAGACTTGCAGGATGCCTCCCAGACGTATGCGCGAACCGCACTCTCAAACCAGTCAGTCAGTTTCAAAGAGGGCGCGTTATTGGCATGAGAGAATGTGATGCATCCATCCGGCAAATTGCTGCTCGTGTGGGACGAAGAATTTAGGCAGGTTCGAATCCAGCCTCGGGTATGGATGTGTGTGATGTCCATAGGTTAGTTAGGTTTAAGTAATTCTAAGTCTAGGGGACTAATGACCTCAGATGTTAAATCCCATAGTGCTCAGAGCCATTTGAACCATTTTGAACCCACCTCGTCTGTTGACTGACAGAGACCAACGACAGTTGAAGAGGGTCGTAATGTGTAATAGGCAGACACCTATCCAAACCATAACACAGGAATTCGAAACTGCATCAGGATCCACTGCAAGTACTATGACAGTTAGGCGGGAAGTTAGAAAAGTTTGATTTCATGGTCGAGCGGCTACTCATAAGCCACATATCACGCCGGTAAATGCTTGGTGTAAGGAGCGTAAACATAGGACGATTGAACAGTGGAAAAACTTTGTGTTGACTAACGAATCACGGTACACAATGTGGTGATCCGATGGTAGGGTGTGGGTATGGCGAATGCTAGGTGAACGTCATCTGCCAGTTCGTGTAGTGCCAACAGTAAAATTCGGAGGCGGTGGTTTTATGGTGTGGTCGTATTTTTCATTGAGAGGGCTTGACCCCTTGTTGCTTTGCGTTTCACTATCACAGCGCAGGCCTACATTGATGTTTTAAGCACCTTCTTGCTCCCCGCTGTTGAAGAGCAATTTGGGGATGGAAATTCCATCTTTCAAGACGATCCATCGCTTGTTCATAATGCATGGCCTGGTGCGAAGTGGTTACACGACAATAACATCCCTGTAATGGACTGGCCTGCACTAAGTCCTGACCTGAATCCTATAGAATACCTTTGGGATGCTTTGGAACGCCGACTTCGGTGCAGGCCTCACCGACCGACATCGATACCTCTCCTCAGTCCAGCACTCCGTGAAGAATGGGCTGCCAGTCCCCAAGAAACATTCTAGCACCAGATTGAACGAATGCTTATGAGAGTGGAACTGTCGTCAAGGCTAAGTGTGGGCCAACACCATATTGAACTCCAGCATTACCGATGGAGGGCGCCACGAAGTTGTAAGACATTTTCAGCCAGATATCGGGATACTTTTGATCACATAGGGGCCCTGATAACTTGTCCCATGCTCTGAGCTCCGAGATAGACGCCCTGTAACGTGCATTCCACCGACTGCAAACCTTCACCATCTGTGTCACTCGAGAGCTCATTGCATTAGAGGGTGGAGGTCTGTTGTGTTTATCGACGAAAGCTGTTTCCGCCTGAGTGTCAGTGATGGCCGTGTGTTGGTCAGAAGCAGGGCAGTCGAGGGGCAGCAACCGAACTGTCTGCGTGCGCGTTTCACCTACACCCGGAGTTCTGGTCTAGGGTGCGATTTCGTATGACAATAGGAGCACTTAAGTGGTTGTACCACGCACCCTGACTGCAAAATTGTAAAGTCTGGTGATTCGGTCTCAACCAGGTGCTTGCGGAGTATGTAGATGTAGATGTAGATGTTACACTCTACAGAGTGTCGACATGTTGCAGTGCCATGTCCAATCACCAGATGTGTCTCCAATTGAGCCCAAATGAGCAGAATGCGGCATCATCGGATGACAACACCAGCAATATTCCCAAATAGCGTTAACTGTTCCTGTAATGACCGATCAAGTGGAACAGGTATGGAACACCATTCCACAAACTGACATCCGGCACCTGTACAACACAATGCATGTACGTTTACATACTGGCATTCAACATTCTGACGGCTACACCGGTTATTAACGTACAAGCATTTCACATTTTCAATGGCTTATGTCTCCATTTCATTAACCTGTCATCTAGCAGTGTTAGTTACATACGATTCCTAGACAAGTGTATTTCTGAAATTTCGTTACTCTAAATTAATTATTTTTTGGTGTTGCGATTTATCCGTCAGTGTATGTATTCAAATAGAAAACTGCATACAAGCTGGCAGCTAACCGTTTGTGTACAATAAAACATTTAATCATTTCATCCTCCGTCATTCCTTTCAGGTTACGCACTGAATAGCCAAAGAAACTGGTGTTGTTGTTGTGGTCTTCAGTCCGAAGACTGGTTTGATACAGCTCTCCATGCTACGCTATCCTGTGCATGCTTCATCTCCCAGTACCTACTGCAGCCTACATCCTTCTGAATCTGTTTAGTGTATTCATCTCTTGGTCTCCCTCTACGATTTTTACCCTCCACGCTGCACTCCAATACTAAATTGGTGATCCCTTGATGCCTCGGAACATGTCCTACCAACCGATCCCTTCTTCTGGTCAAGTTGTGCCACAACTCCTCTTCTCCCCAATTCTATTGAATACCTCCTCATTAGTTATCAGATCTACCCATCTAATCTTCAGCATTCTTCTGTAGCACCACATTTCGAAAGCTTCTATTCTCTTCTTGTCCACACTATTTATTGTCCATGTTTCACTTCAATACATGGCTGCACTCCATACAAATACTTTCAGAAACGACTTCCTGACATTTAAATCTATACTCGATGTTAACAAATTTCTCTTCTTCAGAAACTTTCCTTGCCATTGCCAGTCTACATTTTATATCCTCTCTACTTCGACCATCATCAGTTATTTTTCTCCCCAAATAGCAAAACTCATTTACTACTTTAAGCGTCTCATTTCCTAATCTAATACCTTCAGCATCACCCTATTTAATTCGACTACATTCCATTATCCTCCTTTTGCTTTTGTTGATGTTTATCTTATATCCTCCTTTCAAGACACTGTCCATTCCTTTCAGCTGCTCTTCCACGTCCTTTGCTGTCTCTGACAGAATTACAATGTTATCGGCGAATCTCAAAGTTTTAATTTCTTCTCCATGGATTTTAATTCCTACTCCGAATTTTTCTTTTGTTTCCCTTACTGCTTCCCCAATATACAGGCTGAATAACGTCGGGGATAGGCTACATCGCTGTTTCACTCCCTTACCAACCACTGCTTCCCTTTCATCTCCCTCGATTCTTATAACTGCCATCTGGTTTCTGTACAAACTGCAAATAGCCTTTCCCTCCCTGTATTTTACCTCTGCCACCTTCAGAATTTGAAAGAGAGTATTCCAGTCAACATTGTCAAAAGCTTTCTCTAAGTCTACAAATGCAAGAAACGTAGGTTTGTCTTTCCTTAATCTTTCTTCTAAGATAAGTTGTAGGGTCAGTATTGCCTCACGGGTTCCAACATTTCTGCGGAATCCAAACTGATCTTCCCCGAGGTCGGCTTCTACCAGTTTTTCCATTCGTCTGTAAAGAATTTGCGTTAGTATTTTGCAGCTGTGACTTATTAAACTGATAGTACGGTAATTTTCACATCTGTCAACACCTGCTTTCTTTGGGATTGGAATTATTATATTCTTCTTGAGGTCTGAGGGTATTTCGCCTGTCTCATACATCTTGCTCACCAGATGGTAGAGTTTTGTCAGGGATGGCTCTCCGAAAGCTATCAGTAGTTCTAATGGAATGTTGTCTACTCCAGGGGCCTTGTTTCGACTTAGGTCTTTCAGTGCTCTGTCAAACCCTTCACGCAGTATCATATCTCCCATTTCATCTTCATCTACATCCTCTTCCATTTCCATAATATTGTCCTCAGGAACATCGCCCTTGTATAGACCCTCTATATACTCCTTCCACCTTTCTGCTTTCGCTTCTTTGCTTAGAACTGGGTTTCCATCTGAGCCCTTGATATTCATGCAAGTGGTTCTCTTTTCTCCAAAGGTCTCTTTAATTTTCCTGTATGCAGTATCTATCTTACCCCTAGTGATATACGCCTCTACATCCTTACATTTGTCCTGCTTAGCCATTTTGCACTTCCTGTCGATCTCATTTTTGAGACGTTGTATTCCTTTTTGCCCGCTTCATTTACTGCATTTTTGTTTTTTCTCCTTTCATCAATTAAATTCAATATCTCTTCTGTTACCTAAGGACTTCTATGAGCCCTTGTCTTTTTACCTACTTGATCCTCTGCTGCTTTCACTATTTCATCTCTCAAAGCTACCCATTCTTCTTCTACTGTATTTCTTACCCCCCTTCTTGTCAATCGTTGCCTAATGCTCTCCCTGAAACTCTCTACAACCTCTGGTTCTGTCAGTTTATCCAGGTCCCATCTCCTTAAAATCCCACCTTTTTGCAGTTTCTTTAGTTTTAATCTACAGTTCATAACCAATAGATTGTGGTCAGAGTCCACGTCTGCCCCTGGAAATGTCTTACATTTTAAAACCTGGGTCCTAAATCTCTGTCTTACCATTATATAATCTATCTGAAACCTGTCAGTATCTCCAGGCTTCTTCCATGTATACATCCTTCTTTTATGATTCTTGAACTAAGTGTTAGCTATGATTAAGTTGTGCTCTGTGCAAAATAAGAAACTGGTACATCTGCCTAATATCGTATAGGGCGTCCGCGAGCACGCAGAAGTGACGCAACACGACGTCGCATGGACTCGACTAATTTCGAAGTAGTGCTGGAGGGAACTGACACCACGAATCCTGCAGGGCTGTCCATAAATCCGTAAGAGTACGGGCGGTTGGAGATCTCTTCTGAACAGTACTTTGTAAGGCATCCCAGATATGCTCAATAATGTTCATGTCTATGGAGTCTGGTGGACAGCGGAAGTCTTTAAATTCAAAAGAATGTTCCTGAAGCCGCTCTGTAGGAATTCTGGACATCTGAGGGGTCGCATTGTTCTGCTGGAATTGTCCAAGTCCGTCGGAATGCACAATGGACACGAATGGATGCAGGTGATCAGACAGGATGCTTACCACATACGTGTCTCCTGTCAGAGTCGTATCTAGTCGTTTGAGGGGTTCCATATCACTCCAACTACACACGTCCCACATCATTACAGAGCCTCCACCAGCGTGAAAAGTCCCTTGCTGACCTGCAGGGTCAATGGATTCATGAGGTTGTCTGCATACCCGTACACGTCCACCCACTCGATACAATTTAAAACGAGACTCGCCCGACAAAGCATGTTTCCAGTCATCAACGGTACAATGTCGGTGTCTACGGGCCCAGGCGAGGTGTAAAGCTTTGTGTCGTGCAGTCATCAAGGGTACTCGACTAGGCGTTCGGCTCCAAAAGCCCATATCATGGATGTTTCTTCGTTGAATGGTTCGCACGCTGACACTTGCTGATGGCCCAGCATTGAAATATGCAGCAATTTGTGGAAGGGTTGCACTTCTGTCGCGTTGAACGATTCTCTTCAGTCGTAGTTGGTCCCGTTCTTGCAGGATCTTTTTCCGGCCACAGCGATGTCGGAGATTTGACGCTTTACCGGATTCCTGATATTCACGGTACATCGTGAAATGGTCGCACGAGAAAATTCCCACTTCATCGCTACCTCGGAGATGCTGTGTGCCATCGCTCTTGCGCCGACCATAATGCCACGTTCAAACTCACTTAAATTTTGATAACCTGCCGTTGTAGCAGCAGTAACCGACCTAACAACTGCGCCAGAAACTCATTGTCTGATGTAGGCGTTGCCGACCGCAGCGCCGTGTTCTGCCTGTTTACATATCTCTGTCTTTGAATATGCGTGCCTATACCAGCTTGTTTTGGGCTTCAGTGTATATTCTCTTGTACTATATAAGCCACACTATGACGTCATGCGCTCTCCAAGAACGGGGTAGTGCAAAGCGGCCGTCAGTGGCTAAATCTCGAGAGCTCTTTCCAAAAACTGCTTTTCTCGCAGAGCTTTCATCGAAAAAGGATGTGATTCACGTATATTCTTTCGTCATCACATTGACAGTAGAGTGTCTCCTGTAAGTTGATTTCATATAGGTGAGCACGGAAAAATCCATGACTGAGACGCATTCTCATATGGATGCTTTTATTTTCCTTGATTTTCTGGACTAGACAGGCTATGAGGGTCTTAGTATGGATGGATGTGTTCTTGCGTAGCTTTTATCTCTCGTTTTTTGACTTGCGTTCTATTCTTCCTGTCATGAGAGAATTGCTTGTTATCTAATTTTCGGGAGGAAATCTGTGACTGGGAGTTTTATACCCATGTGTTTTTCACTGCTTAATTGTGTATCTCGCTAGCCGATCCGCTTTATCAGTGTTTTCAATGTCAGAATGAGATTGAAACTATAATTTTTCATGATAGTGAGCTAGTAGCCCTGGATGTATTTACTAGTTCTTTAGTTCCAGTTTTAATTGATTTCAGACCTCTTTGTGAGTCGGTGGTTATTACTACTTTTGAGATTTTGAGACGTGTTGTGTATTTTACTGTCTCCATACCAGCGAATGTTTCAATTAGAAATATGGATGGATCACCTGGTAGTTGAAAGTTCTTCCGTATATTGTGGGCAGACGAAAGCGCCTCCAGGGTGATTTTCCGTACCAGTTTTTGATCCCTATGCGCATATTTTAGAATAATCTGTCCAATTTTCATATGATATAAGTGAAAACTGCCCATATCCTTTTCCTTTGCTGGAACAACCATCATACGTTACAGGAATATTTTGATATATGCCTTGATAGTCATATAGCAACATTAGAAGGAGTTCTTTTCGATGTGTTTTATTTTGCAGATAATTTCAGCATTCTTCCCTTTTTTAGACATGGAACAGCCTTTTTCTCGTATTTCTATAACTCCTAATTTGAGAGAGAGCTTCATATTTTTATTATCACTTGTTGACAAAAATGTAACGATCACACAACATTGTTCTGTGAATATGTAGAGCCATTTCTGTTGCTTCCGGGAGATGGGTGTTAGTGCGGGAAGAAAACATAGCTCCGAGGCAGAGGCGTAGGCTTATGTACTGCAGCCTGTCCACCAGCGCCACGTACTTTTGATCGGTATTGTTGAAGTCTTTCTGTGTCCACGCGATGATACTTTCCTGAAGACAACAGCTTTGCCAGTGACAATCTTATAGTGTTCCTCGCATTATTTGAGAAATCTGCATGGTGTTTCACAATTCGTGTTACACACTTCTAGAGGTCGTAGAGGGGGCTTATTAGATCAAGTTTTACATAGGAATCCGTGTCCGAAGAGGTCATTCAACGACGCTACATAGCGTCAAAGTTACAGGCTCTGGCGCTTGCAAATATATGTATGTACAGGATGAGTACGTGACGATGTTACAGACTTTCTAGGATGATGGAGAAGGACAAATGTATCAATTTGAGGTAAGGATAACTGGAACGGAAACGAATGAGTCGAAAGTTATGTGCGAAAACCGTTCTAATACATCTGACAGTGTGATACATACATTGGTACTGCTGTTAGTGAGATTTTAGGGGAGGCAATTTTCAGAGGTGGTAGCATGGTCCAAAACAAGGAAAAAGTCTAATAAACATGGGCTCTAAAATGCACACCTTAAGAGCTATGCGCACTTGTTCACAAGGAGAGATATGTTCCACAATAGCGAAGGTGAACAAGTGCTCATAGTGCCTCAAGCATGATTTTTAGGACCCATCTCGATTCGACATTTTTTCCGTATTTTGTCCATACTACCACCTCTGAAAGTCCCACGATCTTAGCAACAACAGCACCAGTACATGTATTGCACTGTATCAGAACGGTTTTCGTCTATAAAGCTCGACTCGTTCGTTTCCGATACAGTGACCCTTGCCTCACATTGATACATTTATCCTTCTCCATCATACTAGAAAGCTTTTATCGTCACGGAATCGTGCTGTATATACTTACATTTACAGGCGCCGGTGCCTGTAACTTTGACACTGTGTATCGTCATTGAATAATGTTTCCGGACATGGGTTCTTATGAAAACCTTGACCTCCTAAGTCCCCTCTGTAACCTTCAGAAGTGTGTAACATGAGTTGTGAAGACTGCAGATGTTTGTGGGACACTTCGTGTGAGGACTAAAACCAAGAGAGATGCAAGAAATGAAACATCTGTTTCATTTTTTAACAAACGCATAATGGTTTCATGTAGCACATAGTGACAGTAAAAGATATATATGAGGGCAGTTCAATAAGTAATGCAACACATTTTTTTTCTCGGCCAATTTTAGTTGAAAAAACCGGAAATTTCTTGTGGAATATTTTCAAACATTCCCGCTTCGTCTCGTATAGTTTCATTGACTTCCGACGGGTGGCAGCGCTGTACGGAGCTGTTAAAATGGCGTCTGTAACGGATGTGCGTTGCAAACAATGGGCAGTGATTGAGTTTCTTTTGGCGGAAAACCAGGGCATCTCAGATATTCATAGGCGCTTGCAGAATGTCTACGGTGATCTGGCAGTGGACAAAAGCACGGTGAGTCGTTGGGCAAAGCGTGTGTCATCATCGCCGCAAGGTCAAGCAAGACTGTCTGATCTCCCGCGTGCGGGCCGGCCGTGCACAGCTGTGACTCCTGCAATGGCGGAGCGTGCGAACACACTCGTTCGAGATGATCGACGGATCACCATCAAACAACTCAGTGCTCAACTTGACATCTCTGTTGGTAGTGCTGTCACAATTGTTCACCAGTTGGGATATTCAAAGGTTTGTTCCCACTGGGTCCCTCGTTGTCTAACCGAACACCATAAAGAGCAAAGGCGAACCATCTGTGCGGAATTGCTTGCTCGTCATGTGGCTGAGGGTGACAATTTCTTGTCAAAGATTGTTACAGGCGATGAAACATGGGTTCATCACTTCGAACCTGAAACAAAACGGCAATCAATGGAGTGGCGCCACACCCACTCCCCTACCAAGAAAAAGTTTAAAGCCATACCCTCAGCCGGTAAAGTCATGGTTACAGTCTTCTGGGACGCTGAAGGGGTTATTCTGTTCGATGTCCTTCCCCATGGTCAAACGATCAACTCTGAAGTGTATTGTGCTACTCTTCAGAAATTGAAGAAACGACTTCAGCGTGTTCGTAGGCACAAAAATCAGAACGAACTTCTCCTTCTTCATGACAACGCAAGACCTCACACAAGTCTTCGCACCCGAGAGGAGCTCACAAAACTTCAGTGGACTGTTCTTCCTCATGCACCCTACAGCCCCTATCTCGCACCGTCGGATTTCCGTATGTTTGGCTCAATGAAGGACGAAATCCGTGGGACGCACTACGCGGATGATGAAGAAGTTATTGATGCAGTACGACGTTGGCTCCGACATCGACCAGTGGAATGGTACCGTGCAGGCATACAGGCCCTCATTTCAAGGTGGCGTACGGCTGTAGCATTGAATGGAGATTACGTTGAAAAATAGTGTTGTGTAGCTAAAAGATTGGGGAATAACCTGGTGTATTTCAATGCTGAATAAAACAACCCCTGTTTCAGAAAAAAAAGTGTTGCATTACTTATTGAACTGCCCTCGTATTTTATGAATAAATGTCCATTGACTTTCTGCTTCCTGTATTTCGGTTTTTAGCTTTTACCGGTATATCCGCCGGCCGCTGTGGCCGTGCAGTTCTAGGCGCGTCATTCCGGAACCGCACGCCTGCTGCGGTCGCAGGTTCGAATCCTGCCTCGGGCATGGATGTGTGTGATGTCCTTAGGTTAGTTAGGTTTAAGTGGTTCTAAGTCTAGGGGACAGATGACCTTAGATATTAAGTCCTATAGTGCTTAGAGCCATTTTAAATGGTATTTCAGCTATTTATCGAAAATGAAATATAAAAACCGAAATACTGACAGTCAGTGGATATTCATTCACAAAACATACTTGCTGGATGTAAGTGTTAAAAGAGTCCAGCCTATATCCAAGCCTTCAGCTATGAAGAACGAATTCTGAGATTTTTATTTATTTATTTATTTATTTATTTTTTGTTTTACAGTTGTAACACTTGCTAAGTGCTTCATCTCTTACGCATCTGTCGTGGTATTTATTAGATGCTGTACCCTACCACCATTTGTAGTCTTCGTTATTCTAATTTCAAATCAGTCTCTTACACTTCCGGGGGCATCTTTTATGCTACGTACGTAGATAAAATAATAACGTTTGCATGAACATCTTTTGTTTTATTTATTTTGCTTTACCATGATATACTTATTCAGGCAACGATAAATCACGTTAGAGGCTTGAGAAATCATTTTAGGTAATATTTGTGGGGATTAAACTGCACTGAATTTCAGGTCCTCGTTAACTCCTGGCACTGGCTAGAAACCGCAATGTAGCTAACAGCCACGCCCCACAGCTTACCAGTGCAGCCTCTCTTTCGACAGTATTCATTTTTGTTAAGAATAGTTTGATGATGTTCAGTAATTCCGAACTACATGTTGCATCCATTCTTAGATAATTACGGATTCCTTCTTAAGTAACGGGGCGTGAAAGAAGTTCTTTCTTTGCATTTGCCACTTCTTTGCCCACAGCTTTCTGTCAGCTTTTTTCCTTTTTTCCCCTCTAAAACAGTCAACACAAATTCCAGTGTTTGTTTCTGTGTAAAACCAAGCGGGTTCTCGTAGAATATTAACACATCGAATTTAAGACAGACAAAGCACAACACCATGGGGCGCTGTAATTGCCGATTGCAGTCGGTCGGGATGTGGCTATGGTGCCACAAAACTGGTCGGGCGGTCGATCGGCCGATAAATTGGTGAGTGCGTAGGTGCCTCTAGCAAGATGGATCCCACGTGTTCGCCTGCATCTATCATTTGCAAGTTATCGTGTATGAATAAAACACGCTGGTTTTCATATGAGCTGTTTTTCCTGAATCCGTGAAGATTCTGTGAGACGGTCATATTTTCCTCCAGGAACGTCATAATGGTCGATATTAGAATATGCTATAGCTCTTGCAACGAACGTAAGCTTTTTATTTCTTTATTGTTATTTCATGCTCGCGCACCCCATACGGGATTTCAGCATTACAGGCAACCCGCTCTTCAGTCAATCGACAATAAAAATTAAATGAGATGAAAAACAATATGGGGGTGATACTGACATTGAATTTAAAACTTATTAGAGATGAAAAATAAAATGGAAATTTTTAGATGTACGAGGGATACGACTCCTCGCTCTAGTAGTTAAAAACAGTTATAAAAGTTAAAACGAAATCAACAAGCGCACATTTAAAAACACTTGAAACAGTGAAATTTAAATGAAGCACTTTCCTGTCACTAAAAACTAGAAGGACCTGCCCTGGGATAGGAAGTCAGAAGTCTGATGTTGAAGGGGAAAAGGTTAGCGAATGATGAAGGTTGGACTGTTGTTGTATTGCAGCGATAGGGTAGGTATGGCTGTTGGGACAGAAGAGGGCGAAATTGGCGACGCTAATAACTGTTGGGAAAACAGGGTTGGGAAAAGAAAGGTAGATGAGGAAAAAGGGGTGGGGTGGACTTACAACTGGTAGGAGGGGTAAATGTCGGAGGTCATGATCTGGGAGGTGAAGATGATTGAAGTTTCTTTGGAAAAGTATGTGGAGGGTGCGCAAGTGTAGGGTTGATGGAATGTGTTGGTAAAGGCGCGGCAGCATTTGAGGATTGGAAAGTAAAGGTTGCGAGAGGATTATTGGAGGCGAGTTTGCGGATGGTGAAGATTGTTTAGAGGTGTTCAATGTGAGTTAGGAGAGACGGAAGGTGGTTGTTTTACTTTAAAGTTCATGACTTGGTTCCCTTCGCCATTTTGTACACAGTAGTGGCCTGCATTGTTTTCCAGCAACGCGGGACTTGTCACTTTGTGAGATATTCTCGATAAATGTAAGTACGGAAAGAATAACTGCTCTGTCCCCAAAGGGTGTTCCGAAAATTACGATGGAGAGTAGGAGGGTAGCGATAATTCTCTACGTTTTGCATACGTTCGATTGCGCCAGATACCTATCTTTCGACACAGTCAGGTTGGCAGCAGTGAGAACTGTGCTCGCACTTAGCTTCGGGCATATGCTCACGAACGGTGGTTGTTTTTGAGTAGTTAGCTTCGGTGCATGTCCACTTGTTTCCGTTTGGATTTCGGAGGTGAGCCGCATTACCCTACCCTCCGACCGCAGTGACAGGATTACGTCGCCCTCACACGGCTACTTAAAGGTATGTATTTTCTCAGTGTGTCACGCTATTTGAACTTACCGCAATAAAAGTAAGTTAATTCCGGAAGAACTTTGAAATATTGGGCAAACTTGCCGATGTTTCGTGCAAGAAGACACCGATTAGTTTGTGTTCTACTTTACAGTTAAGAAATTTTTTGAGGAATGATGAAATCTAACATTTTCTAACCTGGGAATGCTTGGCATTTCATTTCAAGTTTTCATCTACGATCGTTCTGAAATATTACTATCTGCTTTACGAAATGTTAATTCTAGGTTAATTACCGTTAACATTTGAATTCCCATTTCAAACAGATCCATGTCTTTCTTACTTTCAAAGAGTACTTTCAGCATGTCTTCAAATAATCGTTCCCTCGGATGTGTAAAATGAATAGTTTTCACATTAGTTCCTACGTAAACGTGTGTTTTCTTAGATTTTTACCTGAAAAGGACTGCATCTTGTTTCTATTTTTCTCAATGAGAGACTTCCTTAATTTTGAACTTAACGTGAGCATTTAAAATGTTTTGAGCACCATGTATTTTTTCCTCACTGTTATCGTAATTTTTTTACAGTACACGATCTGCTTGTTATAAGGAAATGAGTTTAAGCTGATTTTAGGAATGCCTTATAAAGCAAAATCAGTTCATGTTAAAAGACCTACAGAACGAAAAAGAGGGGGTGAAATGATCTTACTTAAAATGATGGGGGCAGACAAAAGGCAGTAATGAACTTGAAATTGTGCTGGGGAAAAATGTTAGATCATCGCGAACAGCTTATTTTCGTTACATACTTTCTTTCCAAGGATAACACGCGACTCTGAGCGAAGACTTTACTGAACTTGATGTTGTAGCTTATTCATACCGGTTGTAGACTCCATTTTGGCTCAATGTTAACGGGACTGAACTAGAAGCTTAATACAGTTGCCACAGCTAGCGGTAGTCCGGTGCGTTCGCGTGTAGAATTTAGTGGACCAGCCGGAATGTCACTGATCTTGATTCATAATGTAATTCTGAATGGGTTGTTCAGGCATATTCCAGTTTTCTCTCCTAGCGCCGTCAGTTGCCTCTTTTCAGTGCTTCTGAAGGTGTTAGTTTAGTTTTTGGTAACGTATAAGTAAAAGTTAATCAGATACCACAGCTACGTGATTACTCTGCAACTCACAATTAAGTGCCTGAGCGGGGGATCACCAAACCACCTTAAAGGTATTTCTCTACCGTTCCACTCTCGAATAGTGCGCGGTAAAGACGAGCACTTAAACCTTTCTGTGCGAGCTCTGATTTATCATTATTTCACTACGTATATATATATATATATATATATATATATATATATATATATATATATATATTTTCAGTCGCTTGGAGAAATTGGTGATTGAAATTCCACGAGAGTATCCTGCTGCAACGACACACTCCTTTGTTGCACTGATTGCCACTCCCCTATAATTTAATGTATCGAGCTCCCATGTATAAAAGAACTTAGTCTGATTACTTTGAGTCAGTGTGTTTAAATTTTGACTTTAAGCTTGTAAAACCTTTATCAACCATAAAAATCCTAATTGTTTTATTCGCTTAGTTTTATTCACCTATAGACTGATGGAAAGGTCAAAACCAAAACTGCTAAGCCAAAAAAATCCCAGTATACGTTCATGTAAGACTTCTTGACAAATGGCGCGTAGTTGTAAGAAATGCTAACTTGTCACGTATCTCAAGTTGGCAACTCCGTAAGTGTGTTGTTTTCCTGCGCACTAACAAAAAATTTTTACACAAATTGACATACGTCAAGATGTGCTTAATTTTAACTGAAGCTGGTGAATTCGGTTGTGAGCTAGGTAAAGTCGGCCGCGTACTGAACGGATAGGTAGCGCGGCCAGTGCTGGGTTAGGGGGAGTGGGAAGCTTGGGGGGGAGGGGGGGGGAGTGGAGGAGGTGGTATGATGTTTGATCTCCAGTACTGACTAAAGATCATGCACGACTCTTGCCGATCAGCTGCTATGGTATTAATTTCAGTCAGTAATAACGTGAAATCTGATATGCATTGTAGATACGATAATCCTCAAATGCAGTACAGGTTTGGAGAAAGCAATATCAAATTAAGTTAAGGCTATCGTAATACGGGGTTTTCAAAAAGTCTCTCCGCAGTGCCGTATGATTGTTCGCCTGCCTGGGTTACTGCCTTCTAGGGGACTCCCGCAACATTCCACTGTTTCGTTTAACTCGGGCAGCGTCAGTAGTATGGTTGGTGTGTGTCGTTACGTGTTGACGTGAAGGTTTTAGTTCCTTTGTTCGTTTGTTTCGTTTTTGTCACTGTTGAAATGCTAACCATTGAAGGTGTATTTTTAGTTGAACAAGTGTTCAAAGCTGGCGGTAAATACAGTTTCAGTTCGTCAAACATTTCAGTTTTCCCGGAGACAACACTCCCACATCCCTATACTGTGCTAGATTTAACAAATTTCGAAGCAAGGGTTCAGTGACAGATGCATCGAGAAGTGGTCCTAGCGTTTTGTCTGAGGATAAACTACTCCATATTTGCGGTAAAATGTCCATGAGTCCTAAGAAGTCAGTAAGAAAACTCGCCCAGGAAATCGATGTTGGTGTCGGAACGGCCCACACAGCTGTAAGGAGTAAATCAGAACTTTCCCCATACTAACAAGGGAACCTCCCCATCGCACCCCCCTCAGATTTAGTTAAAAGTTCGCACAGTGGATAGGCCTTGAAAAACTGAACACAGATCAATCGAGAAAACAGGAAGAAGTTGTGTAGAACTATGAAAAAAATTAGTAAAATGTACAAACTGAGTAGTCCATGCGAAGATAGGCAACATCAAGGACAATGAGAGTCAAGGAGCACCGTGGTCCCGTGGTTAGCGAGAGCAGCTACGGAACGAGAGTTCCTAGGTTCAAGTCTTCCTCGAGTGAAAAGTTAAATTTTTTTTCAGTTTATGTGACAAACTCTTATGTTTCATCACTTTTTTGGGAGTGATTATCACATCCACAAGAAAACCTAAATCGGGCAAGGTAGAATATTTTTACCCATTCGCTAGGTGTACAAGTTAGGTGGGCCGACAACATATTCCTGTCATGTGACGCACATGCCATCACCAGTGTCATATAGAATATATCAGACGTGTTTTCCTGTGGAGGAATCGGTTGACCTATGACCTTGCGATCAAATGTTTTCGGTTCCCGTTGGAGAGGCACGTCCTTTCGTCTACTAATCGCACGGGTTTGTGGTGCGGTCGCAAAACACAGACACTAAAGTTATTACAGTGAACAGAGACGTCAATGAACGGACAGATCATAACTTTGCGAAAATAAAGAAATTAAAATTTTCTGTCGAGGGAAGACTTGAACCAAGGACCTCTCGTTCCGCAGCTACTCACGCTAACCACGGGACCACGGCGCTCATGAGCTCACATCCTCCTTAATGTTGCATATGTTGCGCAAGGACTACTCAGTTTGTATATTTTACTAATTTTTTTCATAGTTCCACACAACTTCTTCCTGTTTTCTCGATTGATCCGTGTTCAGTTTTTCAAGGCCTATCCACTGTGCCAACTTATAACTAAATTTGAGGGGGGTGCGATGGGGAGGTTCCCTTGTAAGTGACAGTCTTGCAAGAACTGAAAAATACTGATCATGGCAAGAGGCTGCATTATAGTCAATGGTTCAAAAATTTCGTTCAACAAAAGGAATATTCTTAATGAAACATTTTTCAGTGATGAGGCGTGGTTTCATTTATCCGGGTACATAAACTCGCAAAATTCTCGTATGTGGATTACTGCAAATCCACTATGTATTCATGAGAAACCACGTCATTCTGTGGAAATAAGAGTTTGGATTGCAATTTCTAGACGTCGGATTGTAGGTCCCATACTTTTCAACGAAACAAACTCACAAAGATACTGTAGTGATATTCTGTACGCCTTCATAGAACTTGTGTTAAGTGAAATACTGAACGGATATTTTCAACAAGTTGGTGCAACCGGCCATACAACTCGCGTTTCAATGTCACTACTTGCTGATGTTCTTGGTGATTGTATAATTTCACAGTGACTGTGGCCTCCACGATCGCCTGACCTAACACCACTTGACATTTTCTTCTGCGGTGCAGCGAAAGGAACTGTCTATAAAAACCGTCTAAAATCCATCGATGAATTGAAAACTGCAATATCCACTTTAACTGCTTGTGTTACGGAAGAAATGTTTCAGCTTGTGTCTGGAAACATGATTAGACGAATTGAATTTTGTGTTCAACAAAAGGGGGGACACTTTCAACATTTAATGTGAAAATCTGTAATTAAAAATGAATATTCAATGAATTAATAACTTGTATTTCACCGAGTTTCATTTTGGTATATTCACTGCGGCATACGGTAGGCGCGGCTAACTATCATACGGCACTGCGGAGAGACTTTTTCAACACCCCGTATAATGAGTAGGAGGAAGATGACAGTGTAAATATTTGTTCCCGTGTATCATATTGAATTACGCATTCCAGTATAAGTAAAATTACTGTTGATTAATCAGTTAATCGTCTGCTCCCACAGGCAACGCAACACACGTCTTGCGACCATTACGGTGTCACGTCTTTGGGTTATCTGAGGGAGGCAGCGATTTGAAACAGGTCACTCGAAGCGGTGTTCCGAACAGCGACGGTTTCTAACGATCACTACTTGGGGCAGGTACGAAACTCACCGCGCCGTTACTGTAGCTAATATGTTGGGGGCTCATAACATACTAATTTGTGGATTACCAATTAATAACGGTATATATGCGCCCCGAGTTGCCACCCCACAATGTCATTTGTCATTGGCTATGGAGTAAACAAAAAAAAATTACCACCACTGCTCTAAAAACTGTATGAAAGAAAACATGACCCATTGTAGGCTGTAATTTAAACCTTTATTTAAATCGTGCGATTAGCGATATTCGGCTGTAGTTATTTTCAAGCACAAAAGGGACGTTGTGTATTACATAGTCAAATTGATTTTTACTTTATACATGCAAAACCATACTTCGTAGTCTATAATTACGTTACGACGTTACATGTCATATATTGGTGATTGTACTCGAAGTACTGTCCACTGCCAGTACTGTGTAATACGTGGCATCACGCTTTTGTTTAAAAACGACTTTGATCGAAATTAGCTAATCCCACGATCTAAACGAAGAACGTTTACATTACAGCCTACAACGGACCAAGTTTTCTTTTACAAAATGTGAATTGTTGTACTGGACGGCGACTGTTAATTTTTAACATCGCCTGTACATAAGCGAGGCATAACGCAGGACCTCTGACGTTCTCAGGACGTAGGGTCAGTAGCGCTTAGTATAACGCATGACAGCTCTTTAAATTGAGGATTAATGGAAGATAATGCCCATAACAGATAAACTGACAGTATCAGATTACAAGGGTTAGTGGTGAACAGGTGAGATCGTTCAAGTATATAGTGTTGTTCAGAAGGGGATAGGAAATAAGATGAATACGTGAAATCAGTAGCAGGGAAAGCGGATTACTCAATTGGCTAGGGTTGTTACGGCGTAAAGTCAAGCGCCGACAAGCCAGTCGGGCATGAAAGAGAAGAGGTGGCTATGATATCAGCCAATCAACGCTGACCGGACCTCCCTGCAGGACAACGCGACAGCAGCGGCCCCTATGTGAAGAGGACAAAAGCTCCGCGACCGAATGGTGACGGCCCAGTTCGATAGCAGCTTCAAGATTAGCGACTTGGATAGCGGCATCAACGTTAGGCACTTCGATAGCAGTTCAGGACAGACTTTGATCAGTTAGACCAGCAGTCACTGCAAAGACTGATCATTTCGTATGTCGCCCTCTGCTTCTGACACATCAAAGTAATTTACGAAGTATTGTAATTTCTTATTGTAATAAAACTCATTAATACTTGTTTGATACTTTGTCTAGCGTACCGAGTACGCAGGATTCCTAGACAGTGTCATGGGAAAGTGTAGTGCATTTGTAAAGCAAAAAGCTTACAAAACGCTAGTACTATCAGTTAAAAGGTTCTTAGAGTTTTGAGTGATTACAAGTAGGCATGCTCTGTGGAAAGCCTTTATGCTGAGACTGCTGAACCTCCGCTGTCCAATCGGCGAGCAGTCATTCTGAGTCGTTATGCTAGCCACCTGTCTTCCATGCCTGCTAATCCAGCCCATGACCTTTTTTTTCGACGCCTCCTTTGGTGTAGGGTATGCAGGCCGCCCCTCCTCCCTACTACCACCGGGAGTCCGCTTCCGTCAACTGCTCCATTCTCTTTCCTTCCGCTTTCCTAAAACCTTCTTGACAACTTGGGGTACAGCACCGCCTTGGCTCCGTCCCCGGATCTGCCTGCTCCGTGACCTTTGTCGATTTCCCAAGGATGGTACCCCTTCACTTGTGTATCGTCGGGCATTTGCTGCTCTATGTGCACAAATGACGGACGCCACATTTATTTACACCGACGGCTCGAAAACATCGTTAGGTGTAGGGAGTGCCTATATTGTTGGCGACACCCCGAATCACTTTCGGCTTCCCGACCAGTGTTCGGTTTATACTGCGGAGCTCTACGCTGTTCTCCAGGCTGTCCACTACATCCGCCGCCATCAGCGGATACAGTACGTTAGCTGCTCAGATTCTCCCAGCTCTCTCCTCAGTCTCCAAGCTCTTTATCCTGTGCACCCTCTGGTCCACCGGATTCAGGACTGTCTTCGCTTGCTCCACCTGGGGGGCGTCTCGGTGGCGTTCCTCTGGCTCCCGGGACACGTTGGTATCTGTGGGAATGAGGCGGCCGATATTGCAGCCAAGGCTGCAGTCTCTCTTCTTCGGCCAGCTATTCAATCGATTCCCTTCGCCGATCTACGGAGCGTTTTATGTCGTCGTGTTGTTAATTTATGGGACACGCATTGGTCGACACTTACCCATAATAAATTGCGGGACGTGAAAGCTCTTCCTTGTGCTTGGACCTCTTCCTCCCGAACGCGTCGTCGGGAGGAGGTAATTTTAACTCGACTCCGGATAGGGCACTGTCTTTTTAGCCATCGACATCTTCTAAGCGGCGATCCTCCCCCACTCTGTCCCCACTGCTCTCAGCTGTGGACGGTAAGACACCTTTTAATTGAGTGCCCCTATTTTAATCCGTTACGCTCCCGTCTACAGCTATCGCCTGATATATCGTCGATTTTAGCAGATGACACGCGCTCAGCCGACCGCGTTCTCAAGTTTATTAGTGCTAGTGAAATGACGTCAGTCATTTGAAGCTTTTTTTGGGGACAACCAACCCCTTTCTGCAGTGGATTTTGAAGCCTTCCTTCTGCTTTTAGTTTCTCCAATTTTATGACTTTCGTTCCCGTTGCTGCTGGTTTTCAATTTCGGTTTTTACTGTTTCCTAAGTCACGGACCGGGCGCTAATGACCATAGCAGTTTTGCGCCCTAAAACCAAAACAAAAAAAAAATAGGCATGCTGGTAGTCCTAGAACGAATTAAGACACGCGTTGTTACAGTATGAAATCACTGTAGCGCATAAAGTGTAACGGGGGCTTGGGGAACTTAAATGGCAATCTTTGGAAAAGAGGCGGCGATCTAAGAAACTCTGTTGGATGAATGGGCAGAACAGTTATTAGAGGAAGCCTGATAATTGAGAAGTGTAGTGTAACTCATCTAGGAGCCATGAGAAGACAATAGGCCGCGTACTCTCTCGCTCAGTACGCAAAGGAAATACGACAGGAAATGGTTAATGTTGGTACAAGGTACGCCCTGTATAGTGAGTTGTCGAATGCGTGTTGAAGTTGTAGACTCGATTGGATTAGAATGTTGGGGTGTTACGGACTTCGTGACGCTTAAGTCACCATTGTCATGTACCGCGTGGATTTGGCTTGCGTGACGGGTGACGTGTTGCTATTGTCTTTCGTGCACATATTTGGGATATTGGGATATTTCTTTATTGATGAACGTGCTCGAAATATTTTGAAACTGAGGAGGCGGCGGCGGCGGCGGCGGCGGCGGCGGCGGCGGAAAGTGCTAACCCTCAGTTTAGTAAGGATTAGGCTGACCTCACTTGTTCCGAATGAACCACAACTTCGTAGCAAATTTTTTCGTATGCACCGCTGGAAAGAGCTTCCTACCTTATAATTCTGGCTTACTGTATTAATGTTCTTGGCTTCGAATTTAACGAAAAATAAGGCGCAGTGACTCGCAATACGCCCTTCCATGTTAGCACTTACGTACGCCGATCCCATCAATTCATTCACCGCCAGAAGTTTCACTCGAAGAACAGATTAAAAATTGGGCTCGAAGGATAAAGTGATTATTTCAAAGCGCAAAGTTACTTCGAAACTAACATGGGGACCATCAGCCTTATTAATCTGAAACTTTGAGTCTTACGTATTTTCTGAATACCTTGCTAGTGTCATTTCATTTGACGGCCCACTAGTTGCGAGAAAATCGAAGTTTCATGCGTGCCTCCTATACGTATAACGCTTATCACGTTTCGACCAAGCAAGGGTAAAGCAGTGGTAAAGGTTCACGTCTAATTACACTGGCGGAACAGGTTCAAATGCTGCCAGGGCACTTCTTCAGTTTAACGCTACTGAATATCACTGGATAGTATATCATGCGAAATTACTCGGTTATTTTATCCGTAGTAATTTAAATCACAAATGACTCCTTACAGCAAACTAGCACCAAATGTGTTTCGTTTGTTATGGAATAAATTAGAGAAGTTTTACTCGCTCCCGACTGCATCGGCTGGTGTGCTAGAACAGACTCCCGTCCCCCCTGCGGGTGCGGGGATTAGAATAGGCCCGAGGTATTCCTGCCTGTCGTAAGAGGCGACTAAAAGGAGTCCATCCCCCTCACGGGGGTAGTTAGCGCCTGCGTCCGGAGACGGACGGTTTCACGACCTATAATCGTGGTCTTTTTGGTTTTTCCTTCTCGTTTCTTCCTTCCTTTTGTTGGTTCCTTCCTTTGCTCTTCTCCACTTCACTGTCTTCCTTACTTTTTCCCTTGACTTCTCCTTGCCTTCTCCTTGCCTTCTTCTCCTTGCCTTCTCCTTGCCTTCTTCTCCTTGCCTTCTCCTTGCCTCCTTCTCCTTGCTTTCTCATTGCCTTCTTCTCCTTGCCTTCTCTGGTCTCCGCCTCGGCGTTTGAGACAGTCTGTCCTCTTTCTCCCTCTCTCTTCTTTTTCCTCTTCTTCCTTCCTCCCTGTGCGTGTCTGAAGGCCGACCCACGCGTTCGCACGCGTAGCCGGTGACGGGGTAACGCGTAAGTCCCCGCCCTGGGTAGACATGTAAGGCACGCGCGTACCCCCTGGTAAAGGCCAGGCCCGGGGAGGGGTGATTGCCTGAGCTGATACCTTCTGACCATGCCGATTGGTCCCTCCGTCTGTTTCTCGGGAGGTGTGACCTGAGGTGTAAACATTCACCTAAGGCGGGAGTGCCCTCTGAGAGGGTCCCCACAAGGAAGGAGCGCGCCATCGGAGACGCTGGCAATCATGGGGGATTCCTCCGCAATGGATTCTACTCCATCGCTTTCGACTTCGACCCACAAACGGAAACGTGACCAGCCAACAGTGACAAAAATACTACCGCCTGCCCCACAGTTCCTCGTAGTTTCTCGATCTGAGGACGGAAAGGATTTTTCCTCTGTCAACCCTTTCGTTATCCAGAAGGGCGTAGATGCCATAGCCGGATCTGTCAAATCTTGTACCAGGTTGCGTAACGGTACCTTATTACTAGAAACTGAGAGTGCCTTTCAGGCACAAAAACTGCTTCGGGCCACACTCTTGTACACGTTCCCTGTCCGGGTGGAGGCCCACCGCACCTTGAATTCGTCTCGTGGTGTAGTCTATAGTAGCTCTCTCGACGGATTGACTGACGAGGAGCTTCAATCTTTCCTCGCTGAGCAGGGCGTGACGGCTGTCCATCGGGTCATGAAAAAGGTCAACAATGACCTTGTACCGACCCGGACACTTTTCTTAACCTTCGATAGTGTTAAGCTGCCATCGCGCATCAAGGCGGGCTACGAGGTTATTTCTGTTCGCCCCTATGTCCCGACACCTACGCGCTGCTACCAGTGTCAGCGTTTCAATCACACTCGACAGTCTTGTTCCAATGCGGCTAAATGTGTCACTTGTGGCAGGGATGCCCATGAGGGTGACGGTCCACCTCCGTCTCCTCGTTGTGTGAACTGTCAGGGTGACCATGCCGCATCCTCCCGCGACTGTCCTGTCTATAAGGAAGAACGCTGTATCCAGGAAATTCGAGTCAAAGAGAAAGTGTCCACCTCGGCTGCTCGCAAGCTATTGGCTAGTAGGAAGCCCACGCTGCTCCCAGCGGGGAAATACAGCACTGTCCTCGCCTCTCCTCGGACTACCCGGGAGGTAGCAACCCAGACATGCGATCTGACCTTCAGCACCACGGTCGTCCGTTCGGCCAGTGCTAAGATCGCGCGGTCGACGTCTCCTCTTCGTCCCATCACCCCACAGCCACCAGCCTCTTCATCAGCTTCTGCTAAGACGAAGACCCAGAAGTCAGATGCACGGGCCTTCAAGAAGGAACCGTCCCGTGCAGACTTCCTACGTACCTCGACCTCCCAGCCTTCGTCCGGTACTTCCACCAAACGACCATCCAAGAAGGCTAATAGGAAGCACAGTTCTCCTTCTCCGCCACGGCGCATTTCTTCTCCTGCGCCACCCAGCGGTTGCCGCCCCAGGCCGTCATCCCTTTCGCCTGGCCGCACCGCTGGTAGCCGAACATCTGGCCGTTCACCGGCGGAGGAAGCTCCCCCTCCCGGCCATCTTCCCAAGATGGCCGATGAACCTATAGAACCAATGGACGATGACTGTCCGCCTACTGATAGCGGCGGCAGTGCTCGCTCGAAGCCAGGCCCTCAGCGGCCTTCGAGGTGACCCCTTCTCTCATCTTCCTTTTCTTCCGATGGCACTTATTAACTGGAATATTCGCAGCGTTCGCTCCAACCGAGAGGACTTGAAGTTGCTGCTCCGCTCGCATCGTCCGCTCGTCGTAGCCCTCCAGGAAACGAAGCTACGCCCATGCGATCAAATTGCCTTGGCACACTACACCTCTGTGCGTTTTGACCTACCCCCTGTGGTAGGTATCCCAGCTCATGGAGGGGTTATGTTGCTGGTCCGGGATGATATTTACTACGATCCCATCACGTTGCACACCAGCCTGCAGGCAGTTGCCATCCGCATTACTCTCCCCACTTTTACGTTTTCCTTTTGTACCGTTTACGCTCCATCGTCATCTGCCGTTACCAGGGCAGACATGACGCAACTTGTTGCTCAGCTACCTGCACCATTTTTGTTAACTGGAGACTTCAATGCCCACCATCCTCTTTGGGGCTCTCCAGCATCCTGCCCGAGGGGCTCCTTGTTAGCAGACCTTTTCAACCAGCTCAATCTTGTCTGCCTCAATACTGGCGCCCCTACTTTTCTTTCGGACACCTCTCATACCTATTCCCATTTAGACCTCTCTATATGTACTCCCCAACTTGCACGCCGGTTTGAGTGGTATGCCCTTGCTGATACATATTCGAGCGACCACTTCCCGTGTATTATCCATCTCCTGCAGCATACTCCCTCTCCGTGCTCCTCTCGTTGGACCATCTCCAAGGCAGACTGGGGGCTCTTCTCTTCCAGGGCGACCTTTCAGGATCAAACCTTCACAAGCTGCGATCGTCAGGTCGCACACCTCACGGAAGTCATTCTCGCTGCTGCTGAATATTCCATCCCTCACCCTACCTCTTCTCCACGTCGCGTACCGGTCCCCTGGTGGACCGCAGCATGTAGGGACGCTATACGTGCTCGTCGACGTGCTTTACACACCTTTCAACGCCACCCTACAGTGGCGAATTGTATTAATTATAAACGATTACGTGCTCAGTGTCGTCGTATTATTAAGGAAAGCAAGAAAGCCAGCTGGGCTGCTTTCACCAGCACCTTCAACAGTTCTACTCCTTCTTCTGTTGTCTGGGGTAGCCTGCGCCGGCTATCTGGCACTAAGGTCCACTCCCCAATTTCTGGCTTGAAGGTCGCGAATGAAGTCCTTGTGGCCCCTGAGGCTGTCTCCAATGCCTTCGGCCGCTTTTTCGCCGAGGTTTCGAGCTCCGCTCATTACCACCCTGCCTTCCTCCCCCGCAAACAGGCCGAGGAGGCTAGGCCACGTGACTTCCGCTCCTCGAATTGTGAAAGTTATAATGCCCCATTCACCATGCGGGAACTCGAAACCGCACTTGGCCGATCACGGTCCTCCGCTCCAGGGCCTGATTCTATTCATATTCAGATGCTGAAGAACCTGTCTCCTGCGGGTAAAGGTTTTCTTCTTCGTACATACAATCGCATCTGGATTGAGGGACATGTTCCCGCATGCTGGCGCGAGTCTATTGTTGTCCCGATTCCTAAGCCGAGGAAGGACAAGCACTTGCCTTCCAGTTATCGACCTATCTCGCTTACCAGCTGTGTCTGTAAAGTGATGGAGCGAATGGTTAACTCTCGATTGGTTTGGCTGCTCGAGTCTCGACGCCTACTTACCAATGTACAATGTGGATTTCGAAGGCGCCGCTCTGCTGTCGACCATCTGGTTACCTTGTCGACCTTCATCATGAATAACTTCTTGCGGAAGCGCCCGACCGCGGCTGTGTTCTTTGATTTGGAGAAGGCTTACGACACCTGTTGGAGGGCGGGCATTCTCCGCACCATGCATACGTGGGGCTTTCGCGGTCGCCTCCCTCTTTTTATTTGTTCCTTTTTAATGGATCGACAGTTTCGGGTACGTGTGGGTTCTGTCCTGTCCGACACCTTTCGCCAGGAGAATGGGGTGCCACAGGGCTCAGTTTTGAGCGTCGCTCTCTTCGCCATCGCGATCAATCCAATAATGGATTGCCTCCCAGCTGATGTATCAGGCTCCCTTTTCGTGGACGATTTTACCATCTATTGCAGCGCGCAGTGTCCACGTGTCTTGGAGCGCTGTCTTCAGCGTTCTCTTGACCGTCTTTACTCCTGGAGTGTCGCCAATGGCTTCCGTTTTTCTGCCGAGAAGACGGTCTGTATTAACTTCTGGCGCTACAAAGAGTTTCTCCCACCGTCCTTACGACTCGGTCCCGTTGCTCTCCCACTCGTGGAGACAATCAAATTTTTAGGCCTTACCTTTGACAGGAAACTTAGCTGGTCTCCACATGTGTCATATTTGGCCGCCCGTTGTACCCGTTCTTTAAATGTCCTCCGTGTTCTCAGTGGTATGTCGTGGGGAGCGGATCGAACCGTCCTACTTCGTCTATATCGGTCGCTCGTCCGCTCCAAGCTGGATTATGGGAGCTTCGTATACTCCTCTGCACGGCCATCCATCTTACGCCGCCTCAACTCCATACAACATCGGGGTTTACGACTTGCGATCGGAGCATTTTATACCAGTCACGTAGAGAGTCTTCATGCTGACGCTGGCGAATTGCCACTCACCTACCGGCGCGATATACTGCTTTGTCGGTATGCCTGTCGGCTACTGTCAATGCCCGACCATCCTTCTTATCGTTCCTTTTTTGACGACTCTCTTGACCTTCAATACGGGTTGTATGTCTCTGCCTTGCTACCCCCTGGAGTTCGCTTTCGTCGCCTCCTTCAACACCTTCATTTTTCACTCCCTGCAACCTTTCGAGTGGGCGAGAGCCGCACGCCACCTTGGCTCCAGGCTCAGGTCCGCGTTCACCTCGACCTCAGCTCGCTCCCAAAAGAGGTCACCCCCGGTTCGGTCTACCACTCCCGTTTTTTGGAACTTCGTTCGAAGTTCAACAACATGACTTTCATTTATACAGATGGCTCTAAGACCAATGACGGGGTCGGGTGTTCCTTTATTGTCGGGGCACAAAGTTTCCAATACCGGCTCCACGGCCATTGTTCGGTCTTCACGGCTGAGCTCTTTGCCCTCTACCAGGCTGTTCTGTACATCTGCCGCCACCGACATTCTGCTTATGTCATCTGCTCAGATTCCCTGAGCGCCATCCAGAGCCTCAGTGATCCGTACTCGGTTCACCCTTTTGTACACCGGATCCAGCGCTCTCTTCAGCAGCTGGTGGACGTCGGTACGCCGGTTAGCTTTATGTGGGTTCCTGGCCATGTCGGTATCCCTGGGAACGAAGCTGCAGATGCCGCGGCCAAGGCTGCGGTCCTCCAGCCTCGGACAGCTTCTTGTTGTGTCCCTTCGTCCGATTTTAGCAGGGTCATTTGTCGGCGCGTTGTGTCGCTGTGGCATGCCGATTGGGCTGCACTTACCGACAACAAGCTTCGGGCCTTAAAACCTCTTCCCGTGGCTTGGACGTCCTCCTCACGCCCTTCTCGGCGGGAGGAGGTCGTTTTAGCAAGGTTAAGAATTGGACACTGCCGGTTCAGCCATCGCCATCTGCTGACGGCTGCGCCGGCGCCGTTCTGCCCATGTGGGCACTTGCTGACAGTTCGTCACATTTTAATGTCCTGTCCCGATCTTAAAACACTGCGCCTCGATCTTAACCTGCCTACTACTTTAGATGCCATTTTAGCGGATGACCCACGAGCAGCTGCTCGTGTTCTTTGTTTTATCAATTTGACAAACCTCGCTAAGGACATTTGATGTTTTTTAATCCTATGCCTGTCAGTCTGTCTTTTATTGTGTTTTCCCTTTTAGTTGTTGTTGTCAACTTGTGCCTCGCGGTGCATTCTTAGAGTAGTCAGGGCGCTAATGACCATTGAAGTTGTGCGCCCGAAAACCACAAAAAAAAAAAAAAAGAAACAGACTCCCGTTTGGTATTTGTCGTAGAAGCAATCCAAACACCCCACACCACGCACATTTAACGAAAGCTACTACCTTTCAGGCACACGTACTTTGCAGAAGTGGTACGAAGAAACACTATTTACTTAAATTCAGGAAGATCGTTAAAATGGCTCTGAGGACTATGCGACTTAACTTCTGAGGTCATTAGTCGCCTAGAACTTAGAACTTGAACCTTAGGCTTGAAAGTACCCATCCGCCATTCCCACAGAACTCTTACAGGTACAAAACTTATTTGCTCCCGATATTTATAAATGTAAATTTTTAAATACCTGGGCCAAATAGGTATTTAAAAATTTATTTATAAATATAAAATATATAAAATTACATATATTATATATTATATTATTATATATATTATATTAATATTATATATATTATATTAATATTATATATATTATTATATATAATATATATAATATTTATAAATATAAAATTTACATTTATAAATACCTGGGCCAAATAGCCCCCCATGAACCATGGACCTTGCTGTTGGTGGGGAGGCTTGCATGCCTCAGCGATACAGATGGCCGTACCGTAGGTGCAACCACAACGGAGGGGTATCTGTTGAGAGGCCAGACAAACATGTGGTTCCTGAAGAGGGGCAGCAGCCTTTTCAGTAGTTGCAGGGGCAACAGTCTGGATGATTGACTGATCTGGCCTTGTAACATTAACCAAAACGGCCTTCCTGTGCTGGTACTGCGAACGGCTGAAAGCAAGGGGAAACTACAGCCGTAATTTTTCCCGAGGACATGCAGCTTTACTGTATGATTAAATGATGATGCCGTCCTCTTGGGTAAAATATTCAGGAGGTAAAATAGTCCCCCATTCGGATCTCCGGGCGGGGACTACTCAGGAGGACGTCGTTATCAGGAGAAAGAAAACTGGCGTTCTACGGATCGGAGCGTGGAATGTCAGATCCCTTAATCGGGCAGGTAGGTTAGAAAATTTAAAAAGGGAAATGGATAGGTTAAAGTTAGATATAGTGGGAATTAGTGAAGTTCGGTGGCAGGAGGAACAAGACTTTTGGTCAGGTGATTACAGGGTTATAAATACAAAATCAAATAGGGGTAATGCAGGAGTAGGTTTAATAATGAATAAAAAAATTGGAGTGCGGGTAAGCTACTACAAACAGCATAGTGAACGCATTGTGGCCAAGATAGACACAAAGCCCATGCCTACTACAGTAGTACAAGTTTATATGCCAACTAGCTCTGCAGATGATGAAGAAATTGATGAAATGTATGACGAGATAAAAGAAATTATTCAGGTAGTGAAGGGACACGAAAATTTGTCATGGGTGACTGGAATTCGTCAGTAGGAAAAGGGAGAGAAGGAAACATAGTAGGTGAATATGGATTGGGGGAAGGAATGAAAGAGGAAGCCGCCTTGTAGAATTTTTCACAGAGCATAACTTAATCATAGCTAACACTTGGTTCAAGAATCATAAAAGAAGGTTGTATACCTGGAAGAATCCTAGAGATACTAAAAGGTATCAGATAGATTATATAATGGTAAGACAGAGATTTAGGAATCAGATTTTAAATTGTAAGACATTTCCTGGGGCAGATGTGGATTCTGACCACAATCTATTGGTTATGAACTGCAGATTGAAACTGAAGAAACTGCAAAAAGGTGGGAATTTAAGGAGATGGGACCTGGATAAACTGAAAGAACCAGAGGTTGTAGAGAGTTTCAGGGAGAGCATTAGGGAACAACTGACAGGAATGGGGGAAAGAAATACAGTAGAAGAAGAATGGGTAGCTCTGAGGGATGAAGTAGTGAAGGCAGCAGAGGATCAAGTAGGTAAAAAGACGAGGGCTAATAGAAATCCTTGGGTAACAGAAGAAATATTGAATTTAATTGATAAAAGGAGAAAATATAAAAATGCAGTAAACGAAGCAGGCAAAAAGGAATACAAACGTCTCAAAAATGATATCGACAGGAAGTGCAAAATGGCTAGGCAGGGATGGCTAGAGCACAAATGTAAGGATGTAGAGGCTTGTTTCACTTGGGGTAAGATAGATACTGCCTACAGGAAAATTAAAGAGACCTTTAGAGAGAAGAGAACCACTTGTATGAATATCAAGAGCTCAGATGAAAACCCAGTTCGAAGCAAAGAAGGGAAGGCAGAAAGGTGGAAAGAGTATATAGAGGGTTTATACAAGGGCGATGTACTTGAGGACAATATTATGGAAATGGAAGAGGATGTAGATGAAGACGAAATGGGAGATAAGATACTGCGTGAAGAGTTTGACAGAGCATTGAAAGACCTGAGTCGAAACAAGGCCCCGGGAGTAGACAACATTCCATTAGAACTACTGATGGCCTCGGGAGAGCCAGTCATGACAAAACTCTACCATCTGGTGAGCACGATGTACGAGACAGGCGAAATACCCTCAGACTTCAAGAAGAATATAATAATTCCAATCCCAAAGAAAGCAGGTGTTGACAGATGTGAAAATTACCGAACTATCAGTTTAATAAGTCACAGCTGCAAAATAATAACGCGAATTCTTTACAGACGAATGGAAAATTGTTAGAATCCGTCCTTGGGGAAGATCAGTATGGATTCCGTAGAAATGTTGGAACACCTGAGGCAATACTGACCTTACGACTTATCTTAGAAGAAAGATTAAGGAAAGGCAAACCTACATTTCCGGCATTTGTAGACTTAGAGAAAGCTTTTGACAATGTTGACTGGAATATTCTCTTTCAAATTCTAAAGGTGACAGGGGTAGGATACAGGGAGCGAAAGGCTATTTACAATTTGTACAGAAACCAGATGACAGTTATAAGAGTCGAGGGGCACGAAAGGGAAGCAGTGGTTGGGGAGTGAGACAGGGTTGTAGGCTCTCCCCGATGTTATTCAATCTGTATATTGAGCAAGCAGTAAAGGAAACAAAAGAAAAATTCAGAGTAGGTATTAAAATTCATGGGGAAGAAGTAAAAACTTTGAGGTTCGCCGATGACATTGTAATTCTGTCAGAGACAGCAAAGGACTTGGAAGAGCAGTTGAACGGAATGGACAGTGTCTTGAAAGGAGGATATAAGATGAACATCAACAAACGCAGAACGAGGATAATGGAATGTAGTTGAATTAAGTCGGGTGATGCTGAGGGAATTAGATTAGGAAATGAGACACTTAAAGTAGTAAAGGAGTTTTGCTATTTAGGGAGTAAAATAACCGATGATGGTCGAAGTAGAGAGGATATAAAATGTAGACTGGCAATGGCAAGGAAAGCGTTTCTGAAGAAGAGAAATTTGTTAACATCGAGTATAGATTTAAGTGTCAGGAAGTCGTTTCTGAAAGTATTTGTATGGAGTGTAGCCATGTATGGAAGTGAAACATGGACGATAACTAGTTTGGACAAGAAGAGAATAGAAGCTTTCGAAATGTGGTGCTACAGAAGAATGCTGAAGATTAGATGGGTAGATCTCGTAACTAATGAGGAGGTATTGAATAGGGTTGGGGAGAAGAGAAGTTTGTGGCACAACTTGACTAGAAGTAGGGATCGGTTGGTAGGACGTGTTTTGAGGCATCAAGGGGTCACAAATTTAGCATTGGAGGGCAGCGTGGAGGGTAAAAATCGTAGAGGGAGACCAAGAGATGAATACACTAAGCAGATTCAGAAGGATGTAGGTTGCAGTAGGTACTGGGAGATGAAGGAGCTTGCACAGGATAGAGTAGCATGGAGAGCTGCATCAAACCAGTCTCAGGACTGAAGACCACAACAACAACAACAACGGGCCAAATAGGCCAAAGAGACCCAAGAAAAACAAATTTAGCTTTAACAAGGTAGACTGAGCCTATTTTCTCGTTAGTATCATTAAGCTATGTAGCAGGTAAAGAAAAATAGAAATATTTCGGGCCATAGCATTTGAATATAAAAAACATTATGGAAGAACTCAGAGCACGTGAGTAAAGCAAGCATGTGCTATTGTAATGCGCTTCATTCAGAAATTTTCGTTGTCCCGTATGCCGTCGAGATCAGTAAGAAAGAATCGTCGTTGATTCTATTTTTGAAGAAAATAAGCGTGAATTAACTATTATCATATATTTACGAACATCCTAAACTAGTTGTTCTTGCCCATTGGTGAACAAATTGATACGGGATGTGTGGCTTGAAAAAGTTAGCTAATGTGCGAACTGCAGTGCGTGTTCTGCGGGACGAGTTCGCCGGCCGTCTGATCTCTAGTGTCGGAGGGTGGCGAACATCGGTGACATCAGCACTCAGCCCATTAAGTCCGTTGCAGTTTTTTTTTTAATTAGGCATACTTGAAATCCGTTGTTCACACGGACCGTGCAAGGACCCTTGCACTGTACACTTGTAGGATCATATTCGCCAAGCAACTCGAGAGTCGACCGGAACTTTAAAATTAGGGTAACTCACTTTATTGATATGTGGTCTGTCATCGGATAGAATTCTTAAACCTGTGTAATATTGAATTATCAATCAAGTAGAAGTAAAAGAAATTGAATTAAAATATGTTTAACAGCTTTCAAATCAGTAAGTTTCTCTGCCGCGTGTTGTATTATAAACAGTTTCTATTTCCTAGTTTCATTTGGCTATAGTAATTAAGTCATTGAAGTCTATAGACAGAATACGTGCTCTGCGTAATTTCACGGGCTGAATGTAGCTTAAATATTTAGTTAGTAACAAAGAAAACTCCTAATTTCAATGAAAACCTCATTTGTTACATAAAGAATTATCCAAACATCCCACGTATGTCACAATGGCGCTGTGTACCCTCACGGAATAATCGTAATTACTTTCGTTAGTTCTCTGAAACACGGTTATAATATATTGACACTGCTATGAATAGTTCCTCGATGGAAAACATCGGGCCAGTAACCAACCGGTGCTACACTAATTGAACACGTCACTGAGGAGTTTGATGTAACTGTTCAAATTTAACTCCAGTGCTGATGGTTCACATATACTGGCCAACTCTTAACCGTAAACATGACCCTGAAATGTTCTATCTCCCAGCCACGCTTAGACTGAAACTATCAGCTGTAGTATTGACGCCGGACAGCACCCAATTGCTCACTCGATTCACCAGCGTTACTCTCAAAGTTTCGTTAGTGCACAGCTGTATAAGCAGACGTCACTGGCACACCAGTATCAAGAGCTAAATAGTGCAGCGGTATTCTGCAATATCCTTCCAAAGCCGCTAACGCCTCAACTCATTTAAAACCGATACTCTGCCTGCGACAGCCTGAGTGTCGCATGTTAGTGGAAGGTTGTCTAGGGGGTTATTGGCTTCAGAGCAATACTGGACGCTTGAATCGAACGTGAGGCAGGCTAAATAAACAAGGCAGGGCCAATGATGTAGTCCCTGATCATCTGAACCCTTTGGGGGCCAGAGGGTTCGAACAGGCCCGAGGTATTCCTGCCTGTCGTAAGAGGCGACTAAAAGGAGTCCTTCCCCCTCAAGGGGGTAGTTTGCACCTGTGTCCGGTGACAGACGGTTTAACGACTAAAATTTGTGGTCATTTTGGATTTCGCTTATTCTGGTTTCTTATTTCCTTTCTTTGTTCTTCTCCCTCTCTCACCGTCTTCATTAATTTTTACTTTGCCCTCTTCTCCTTGCCGTCTTCTCCTTGCCCTCTTCTCCTTGCCCTCTTCTCCTTGCCCTCTTCTCCTTGCCCTCTTCTCCTTGCCCTCTTCTCCTTGCCCTCTTCTCCTTGCCCTCTTCTCCTTGCCCTCTTCTCCTTGCCCTCTTCTCCTTGCCCTCTTCTCCTTGCCCTCTTCTCCTTGCCCTCTTCTCCTTGCCCTCTTCTCCTTGCCCTCTTCTCCTTGCCCTCTTCTCCTTGCCCTCTTCTCCTTGCCCTCTTCTCCTTGCCCTCTTCTCCTTGCCCTCTTCTCCTTGCCCTCTTCTCCTTGCCCTCTTCTCCTTGCCCTCTTCTCCTTGCCCTCTTCTCCTTGCCCTCTTCTCCTTGCCCTCTTCTCCTTGCCCTCTTCTCCTTGCCCTCTTCTCCTTGCCCTGTTCTCCTTGCCCTGTTCTCCTTGCCCTCTTCTCCTTGCCCTCTTCTCCTTGCCCTCTTCTCCTTGCCCTCTTCTCCTTGCCCTCTTCTCCTTGCCCTCTTCTCCTTGCCCTCTTCTCCTTGCCCTCTTCTCCTTGCCCTCTTCTCCTTGCCCTCTTCTCCTTGCCCTCTTCTCCTTGCCCTCTTCTCCTTGCCCTCTTCTCCTTGCCCTCTTCTCCTTGCCCTCTTCTCCTTGCCCTCTTCTCCTTGCCCT
Source organism: Schistocerca nitens (assembly GCF_023898315.1). Lineage (NCBI taxonomy): Eukaryota > Metazoa > Arthropoda > Insecta > Orthoptera > Acrididae > Schistocerca > Schistocerca nitens. Next base: position 711,840,382 of record NC_064619.1, on the reverse strand, counting down.
CTTCTCCTTGCCCTCTTCTCCTTGCCCTCTTCTCCTTGCCCTCTTCTCCTTGCCCTCTTCTCCTTGCCCTCTTCTCCTTGCCCTCTTCTCCTTGCCCTCTTCTCCTTGCCCTCTTCTCCTTGCCCTCTTCTCCTTGCCCTCTTCTCCTTGCCCTCTTCTCCTTGCCCTCTTCTCCTTGCCCTCTTCTCCTTGCCCTCTTCTCCTTGCCCTCTTCTCCTTGCCCTCTTCTCCTTGCCCTCTTCTCCTTGCCCTCTTCTCCTTGCCCTCTTCTCCTTGCCCTCTTCTCCTTGCCCTCTTCTCCTTGCCCTCTTCTCCTTGCCCTCTTCTCCTTGCCCTCTTCTCCTTGCCCTCTTCTCCTTGCCCTCTTCTCCTTGCCCTCTTCTCCTTGCCCTCTTCTCCTTGCCCTCTTCTCCTTGCCCTCTTCTCCTTGCCCTCTTCTCCTTGCCCTCTTCTCCTTGCCCTCTTCTCCTTGCCCTCTTCTCCTTGCCCTCTTCTCCTTGCCCTCTTCTCCTTGCCCTCTTCTCCTTGCCCTCTTCTCCTTGCCCTCTTCTCCTTGCCCTGTTCTCCTTGCCCTGTTCTCCTTGCCCTCTTCTCCTTGCCCTCTTCTCCTTGCCCTCTTCTCCTTGCCCTCTTCTCCTTGCCCTCTTCTCCTTGCCCTCTTCTCCTTGCCCTCTTCTCCTTGCCCTCTTCTCCTTGCCCTCTTCTCCTTGCCCTCTTCTCCTTGCCCTCTTCTCCTTGCCCTCTTCTCCTTGCCCTCTTCTCCTTGCCCTCTTCTCCTTGCCCTCTTCTCCTTGCCCTCTTCTCCTTGCCCTCTTCTCCTTGCCCTCTTCTCCTTGCCCTCTTCTCCTTGCCCTCTTCTCCTTGCCCTCTTCTCCTTGCCCTCTTCTCCTTGCCCTCTTCTCCTTGCCCTCTTCTCCTTGCCCTCTTCTCCTTGCCCTCTTCTCCTTGCCCTCTTCTCCTTGCCCTCTTCTCCTTGCCCTCTTCTCCTTGCCCTCTTCTCCTTGCCCTCTTCTCCTTGCCCTCTTCTCCTTGCCCTCTTCTCCTTGCCCTCTTCTCCTTGCCCTCTTCTCCTTGCCCTCTTCTCCTTGCCCTCTTCTCCTTGCCCTCTTCTCCTTGCCCTCTTCTCCTTGCCCTCTTCTCCTTGCCCTCTTCTCCTTGCCCTCTTCTCCTTGCCCTCTTCTCCTTGCCCTCTTCTCCTTGCCCTCTTCTCCTTGCCCTCTTCTCCTTGCCCTCTTCTCCTTGCCCTCTTCTCCTTGCCCTCTTCTCCTTGCCCTCTTCTCCTTGCCCTCTTCTCCTTGCCCTCTTCTCCTTGCCCTCTTCTCCTTGCCCTCTTCTCCTTGCCCTCTTCTCCTTGCCCTCTTCTCCTTGCCCTCTTCTCCTTGCCCTCTTCTCCTTGCCCTCTTCTCCTTGCCCTCTTCTCCTTGCCCTCTTCTCCTTGCCCTCTTCTCCTTGCCCTCTTCTCCTTGCCCTCTTCTCCTTGCCCTCTTCTCCTTGCCCTCTTCTCCTTGCCCTCTTCTCCTTGCCCTCTTCTCCTTGCCCTCTTCTCCTTGCCCTCTTCTCCTTGCCCTCTTCTCCTTGCCCTCTTCTCCTTGCCCTCTTCTCCTTGCCCTCTTCTCCTTGCCCTCTTCTCCTTGCCCTCTTCTCCTTGCCCTCTTCTCCTTGCCCTCTTCTCCTTGCCCTCTTCTCCTTGCCCTCTTCTCCTTGCCCTCTTCTCCTTGCCCTCTTCTCCTTGCCCTCTTCTCCTTGCCCTCTTCTCCTTGCCCTCTTCTCCTTGCCCTCTTCTCCTTGCCCTCTTCTCCTTGCCCTCTTCTCCTTGCCCTCTTCTCCTTGCCCTCTTCTCCTTGCCCTCTTCTCCTTGCCCTCTTCTCCTTGCCCTCTTCTCCTTGCCCTCTTCTCCTTGCCCTCTTCTCCTTGCCCTCTTCTCCTTGCCCTCTTCTCCTTGCCCTCTTCTCCTTGCCCTCTTCTCCTTGCCCTCTTCTCCTTGCCCTCTTCTCCTTGCCCTCTTCTCCTTGCCCTCTTCTCCTTGCCCTCTTCTCCTTGCCCTCTTCTCCTTGCCCTCTTCTCCTTGCCCTCTTCTCCTTGCCCTCTTCTCCTTGCCCTCTTCTCCTTGCCCTCTTCTCCTTGCCCTCTTCTCCTTGCCCTCTTCTCCTTGCCCTCTTCTCCTTGCCCTCTTCTCCACCCTATGGTTTCCGCCTCGGCATTTGAGACAGTCTTTACTCTCTCCCTCTCTCCTTTTTTTTTCCCTATGCTTCTTTCCTCCCTGTGCGTGCTTGAAAGTCGACCCACGCGTTCGCATGCGCAGCCGGTGACGGGGTAAAGCGTAATTCCCCGCCCTGGGTAGACAAGTAGGGCCCGTGCGTACCCCCTGGTAAAGACCGGGGACGGGTGATTGCCCGAGCTGACACCTTCCGACCACCGACCATGCCGATTGGTCCCTCAATCCGTTTCTCGGGAGGTGTGATCTGAGGTGTAAACATTCACCAAAAGCGGGAGCGCCCTCTGAGAGGGTTCCCACAAGGAAGAAGCGCGCCATCGGAGACTCTGGCAATCGTGGGAGATTCATCCGCAATGGATTTCTCTTCTTCTCTCTCTGCTTCTGCCCTAAAACGGAAACTTCACCAGCCGCCAGTAACAAAAGTACTACCGCCTGCCCCAAAGTTCCTCGATATGAGGACGGAAAGGATTTTTCGTCTGTCAACTCTTTAGTTATTCAGAAGGACGTAGATGTCATAGCCGGACCTGTCAAGTTTTGTAAAAGGATGCGTAACGGTACCTTGTTGTTGGAAACTGAGAGCACCTTTCAGGCACAAAAACTGCTTTGGGCCACACTCCTGTACACATTCCCTGTCTGGGTGGAGGCTCACCACACTTTGAATTCGTCGCGTGGTGTGGTACCTTCTAGATCACTCGACGGATAGACTGACAAAGAGATTCAGTCTTTCCTCGCTGAGCAGGTCTTCAGTCCTGAGACTGGTTTGATGCAGCTCTCCATGCTACTCTCTCCTGTGCAAGCTTCATCTCCCAGTACCTACTGCAGCCTACATCCTTCTGAATCTGCTTAGTGTATTCATCTCTTGGTCTCCCTCTAAGATTTTTACCCTCCACGCTGCCCTCCAATACTAAATTGGTGATCCGTTGATGCCTCGGAACATGTCCTAACCGATCCCTTCTTCTGGTCAAGTTGTGCCACAAACTCCTCTTCTCCCCAATTCTATTCAATACTTCATTAGTTATGTGGTTTACCCGTCTAATCTTCAGCATTCTTCTGTAGCACCACATTTCGAAAGCTTCTATTCTCTTCTTGTCTAAACTATTTATCGTCCATGTTTCACTTCCATACATGGCTACACTCCATATAAATACTTTCAGAAACGATTTCCTGACACTTAAATCTATACTCGATGTTAACAAATTTCTCTTCTTCAGAAACGCTTTCCTTGCCATTGCCAGTCTACATTTTATATCCTCTCTACTTCGGCCATCATCAGTTATTTTGCTCCCCAAATAGCGAAACTCCTTTACTACTTTAAGTGTCTCATTTCCTAATATAATTCCCTCAGCATCACCCGACTTAATTCGACTACATGCCATTATCCTCGTTTTGCGTTTGTTGATGTTAATCTTATATCCTCCTTTCAAGACACTGTCCATTCCGTTCAACTGCTCTTCAAAGTCCTTTGCAGTCTCTGATAGAATTACAATGTCATCGGCGAACCTCAAAATTTTTATTTCTTCTCAATGGATTTTAATACCTACTCCGAACTTCTTTTTTGTTTCCTTTACTGCCTGCTCAATATTCAGATTGCATAACATTGGGGAAAGGCTACAACCCTGTCTCACTCCCCAACCACTGCTTCCCTTTCATGTCCCTCAACTCTTAAAACTGCCATCTGGTTTCTGTACTAACTGTAAATAGCCTTTCGCTCCCTGTATTTTACCCCTGCCACCTTCAGAATTTGAAAGAGTATTCCAGTCAACATAGTCAAAAGCTTTCTTTAAGTCTACAAATGCTAGAAACGGTTTGCCTTTCCTTAATCTTTTTTCCAAGACAAGTCTCAGGGTCAGTATTGCCTCACGTGTTCCAACATTTCTACGGAACCCAAACTGATCTTCCCCGAGGTCGGCTTCTACCAGTTATTCCATTCGTCTGTAAAGAATTTGCGTTAGTATTTTGCAGCTGTGACTTATTAAACTGATAGTTCGGTAATTTTCACATCTGCCAACACCTGCTTTCTTTGGGATTGGGATTATTATATTCTTTTTTAAGTCTGAGGGTATTTCACCTGTCGCATACATTTTGCTCACTAGATGGTAGTTTTGCCAGAACTGGCTCTCCCAAGGCTATCAGTAGTTGTATGTTGTATGTTCCTGGAGCCTTGTTTCGACTTAGGTCTTTCAGTGCTCTGTCAAACTCTTCACGCAGTATCATATCTCCCATTTCATCTTCGACATCTTCTTCCATTTCCATAATATTGTCTTGAAGTACATCGCCCTTGTATAGATCCTCTATATACTCCTTCCACCTTTCTGCTTTCCCTTCTTTGCTTAGAACTGGGTTTCCATGTGAGCTCTTGATATTCATACAAGTGGTTCTCTTTTCTCCAAAGGTCTCTTTTAATTTTCCTGTACTCAGTATGTATCTTACCCCTAGTGAGATAAGCCTCTACATCCTTACATCCCTGCTTAGCCATTTTGCACTTCCTGTCGATCTCACTTTTGAGACGTTTGTATTCCTTTTTGCCTGCTTCATTTACTGCATTTTTATATTTTCTTTCATCAATTAAATTCATTATCTATTGTTACCCAAGGATTTCTACTAGACCTCGTCTTTTTACCTACTTGATACTCTGCTGCCTTCACTATTTCATCCCTCAAAGCTACCCATTTTTCTTCTACTGTATTTCTTTCCAGCATTCCTGTCAATTGCTTCATTATGCTCTACCTGAAATTCTGTACAACCTCTGGTTCTTTCAGTTTATCCAGGTCGCATCTCCTTAAATTGCCACCTTTTTGCAGTTTCTTCAGTTTTAATCTACAGTTCATAACCAATAGATTGTGGTCAGAGCCCACATCCGCCCCTGGAAATGTCTTGTAATTTAAAACCTGGTTCCTAAATCTCTCACCATTATATAATCTATCTGAAATCTTTTAGTATGTCCAGGGTTCTCCCATGTATACAACCTTCCTTCATGATTCTAGAACCAATTGTTAGCTGTCCATAGGGTCGTGAAAAAGGTCGGCAATGACCTTGTACCGACCCGGACACTTTTCTTGACCTTTGTGTTCAGCTGCCGTCGCGCATCAAAGCGGGCTATGAGGTTATTTCTGTTCGCCCATATGTCCCGACACCTACGCGCTGCTACCAGTGTCAGCGTTTTAACGACAACCGCCAGTCTTGTTCTAATGCAATAAATGAGTCACTTGTGGCAGGGAAGCCCATGAGGGTGACTGTCCACCTCAGTCTCCTCGTTGCGTGAACTGTCAGGGTGACCATGCAGCGTCCTCTTTAGACTGTGCTATCTAAAAGGATGAACGCTGTATACAGGAAATTCGGGTCAAAGAGAAAGTGTCCACCTCGGCTGCTCGCAAGTTTTTTGCTAGTGGGAAGCCCACGGTGCTCCCAGCGGGGAAATACAGTACTTTCCTTGCCTCTCCTCGGACTACCAGGGAGGTATCGACGCAGACATGCGATCTTACCTTTGGCTCTACGGTCGTCCGTTTGGCCAGTGCTAAGATCGCCCGGTCAACGTCTCCTCTTCCTCCCGTCACCCCTAAGACACAAGCACTTTCATCAGCCTCTGCCAAGACTAAGACACAGATGTCAGATGCACGGGCCTTCAAGAAGGAACCGTCCCGTGAAGACTTTGAAAGGCGTGCACTTCATTCACCATTCAGTGCTCGCATCTCATATTTCTAATCCACACATTCTGGTATTCGGTAAACTAATAATTCAGGTAATATTAATAATTTCTATGGGTTGCCTGATCTATTTGACGATTTTTACAGCTTGTCTCACACTGATCTGTGAGAGGAACTTGGCGCCAGGAATTTTCTTTAGTTACGGGCGAGAGCAGCAGTCTTCCTAGCAGCCATGATGGCTCCCCGTTTCCTGTCCTTTTTCCGATCGCCAGGGTAGCACGTGGTGGCGTTTGAAAGTTCAGTAGTGGCCAAAGTTTCTCCTGCTCTGTTCCCCAACCTGCCTTACCAACCTTGTAACTGATATTTTTTCTCAACTTTAACGTCGCGAGGTTGGCTCCCTGTGAAATTCCGGCCCTATGATTGGTCAGTTCAGGTGCCCGCCCGTTTTTTGTGGGCGGGTGCCAAACCGCCCTCCGCGGATGGATAGTGGACAAACGGGCAGTAGTTCAGTTCTAGTGTGACCGTGCCTGAGAAAGGAGGTGCTGCTTCCAGGAGATGAAGTTCGGTAAGCATGAGCGCCGACGTGCACTGTAGATTCGCGCCCTGCGGCCCAGAGGGAACCTTATAGGTCATTGTACTGATGTGCTCTCCTTGAATTACGGTTTATGCAATTTTTTTCGTGTTATAAGACTGTAGTGTTTTCCTTATACAGTCGGACATAATGTGCAAGACGTGTTGGTTAGTCACAGAAGCTTGCAGTACGGCACTAAAGTGCAGACATTCATGCTCACTTTTCCACTTCGTCCGACAGTAGCTCTTTCAGTTCTCCTGTGTAAAATTCTACTCAGAATTTGTCTTCCTATCTTGAAAACTTGTGCCCTTTGTCCTACGCCACGTGGTGAGTGGCGTCCCTTCGTTTAGTTAACGTAGTCGGACCGCGAGCCAAAGTTATATGAATAGTTTCGCGTCTTGCTGGTCGTATTCCACCATTTGATTGTGTAATTGTTCAGTATTCAACTGTTAAATAAATGAGTCCTTTAATCTGTACATTCTCCCTTTCATTGCGTGAAACCATCCTTAGTGTCACAGTAGAATAATGAACTATAACGGTTGCTACAAGGTCGGGCAGGTCTCGCGCCATTAATGATACGATTAAGATTCAATATCGCGCACGCGCCTGGCACGACCATTGCACGCATGGCACCGATAATAGTAATAATAATTTCCAGTTATCCCCCATTGACAAACTGGGAAGTGTTCACGGGTCAGTGTGAGTACGTGAGCACCAAAGCCACTTGATGTGGTGGAAGTAGTGGCCTCTGTTTTACCTTACTGGTTTAAAAAAAAGAATATCAAAAATTACAGCCCCTGTAAAATAAAACGAGCCACCGCTTATAACTTCTTACGTACCCCGAACTCCCATCCATCGACCAGTACTTCGACAAAACGACCTTCCAAGAAGGCTCATAGGAAGCAAAGTTGCCGGCCGGAGTGGCCGAGCGGTTAAAGGCGCTACAGTCTGGAACCGCACGACCGCTACGGTCGCAGGTTCGAATCCTGCCTCGGGCATGGATGTGTGTGATGTCCTTAGGTTAGTTAGGTTTAAGTAGTTCTAAGTTCTAGGAGACTTATGACCACAGCAGTTCAGTCCCATAGTGCTCAGAGCCATTTGAAGCAAAGTTCTCCTCCTCCGGCACGGCGCGTTTCTTCTGCTGCGCCACCCAGCTGTTGCCGCCCCAGGCCGTCATCCGTTTCGCCTGGCCGCACAGCTGGTAGCCGAACATCTGGCCGTTCACCGGCGGAGGAAGCTCCCCCTCCCGACCATTTTAACATGGTGGCCGACGAACCTATTGAAAAAATGGACGCTAACTCTCCCACTATTGATAGCGGCAGCAGTGCTCGCTCGAAGCCAGGCCCTCAGTGGCCTTCGAGGTGATCTCTTCTTGCTTCTCCTTTTTCTTTTTCTTCTCACGATGGTACTTCTTCATTAGAATATTCGCGGCATTCGCTCCAACCGAGAGAACTTAAAGTTGCTGCTACGCTTGCACTGTCCGCTCGTCGTAGCTCTCCAGGAAACGAAGCTACGCCCATGCGATCGTATTGACTTGGCACACTATGCCTCTGTGCGTTTTGACCTACCCCCTGTGGCAGGTATTCCGGCTCATGGAGGGGTTATGTTGCTCGGCCGGGATGATATGTACTACGATCCCATTACATTGCACACCGATCTGCAGGCAGTTGCCATCCGAATTACTCTCCCCACTTTCACATTTTCCGTTTCTACTGTTTACACTCAATCGTCGTCTGCCGTTACTAGGGCAGACATGATGTAAATTATTGCTCATCTACCTGCACCATTTTTGTTGACTCGAGACTTCAATGCCCACCATCCCCTTTGGGGCTCTCCAGCATCCTGCCCGAGAGGCTCCCTGTTAGCAGACCTTTTCAACCACATCAATCTTGTCTGCCTCAATACCGGTGCCCTTACTTTTCTTTCGGACACAACTCTCACCTATTCCCATTTAGACCTCTCAAAGCAGACTGGGGGCTCTTCTCTTCCAGGGCGACATTCAGGATCAAAACTTCGCAAGCTGCGATAGTCAGGTCGCACACCTCACGGAAGTCATTCTCACTGCTGCTGCATATTCCATCCCTCACACTACTTCTTCTCCACGTCGCGTACCGGTCCCCTGGTGGACCGCAGCATGTAGCCGCTATACGTGCTCGTCGACGTGTTTTACGCGCCTTCAACCGCCACCCTACGATGGCGAATTGTATTAATTACGAACGATTACGTGCGCAGTGTCGTCGTGTTATTAAAGAAAGCAAGAAAGCCAGCTGGGCTGCTTTCACAAGCCCCTTCAACAGTTTTACTCCTTCTGTTGTCTGGGGTAGTCTGCGCCGGCTGTCTGGCACTAAGGTCCACTCACCAGTTTCTGGCTTGATGGTCGCGAATGACGTCCTTGTGGCCCCCTGCGGATGTCTCCAATGCCTTCGGCCGATTTTTCGCAGAGGTTTCGAGCTCCGCTCATTACCACCCTGCCTTCCTCCCCCGAAAACAGGCAGTGAAGGCAAGGCCACCTAACTTCCGCTCCTCGAATCATGAAAGTTATAATGCCCCATTCACCATGCGGGAACTGGAAAGTGCACTTGCCTGGTCACGGTCCTCCTCTCCGGGGCCTGATTCTATTCGTATTCAGATGCTGAAGAACCTTTCTCCTGCGGGTAAAGGTTTTCTTCTTCGTACTTACAATCGCATCTGGATTGAGGGTCATGTTCCCACATGCTGGCGCGAATCTATTGTCCCGATTCCTAAGCCGGGGAAGGACAAGCACTTGCCTTCCAGCTATCGACCCATTTCCCTTACCAGCTGTGTTTGTAAGGTGATGGAACGTATGGTTAACTCTCGTTTGGTTTGGCTGCTCGAATCTCGACGCCTACTTACCAATGTACAATGTGGATTTCGTAGGCGCCGCTCTGCTGTTGACCATCTGGTTACCTTGTCGACCTTCATTATGAATAACTTCCTGCAGAAGCGCCAGACAGTGGCAGTGTTCTTCGATTTGGAGAAGGCTTAAGACACCTGTTGGAGGGTGGGCAATCTCCGCACCATGCATACTTGGGGCCTTTGCGGTCGCCTCCCTCGTTTTATTCGTGCCTTTTTAATGGATCGAAAGTTCAGGGTACGTGTGGGTTCTGTCCTGTCCGACGCCTTTCGCCAGGAGCATGGGGTGCCACAGGGCTCAGGTTTGAGCGGTGGTCTGCGCCATAGCGATCAATCCAATAATGGATTGCCTCCCAGCTGGTGTATCAGGCTCCCTTTTTGTGGACGATTTTACCATCTACTGCAGCGCGCAGCGTACATGTTTCCTGGAGCGCTGCCTTCAGCGTTGTCTTGACCGTCTTTACTCCTGGAGTGTCGCCGATGGCTTCCGTTCTTCTGTCGAGAAGACTGTCTGTATTAACTTCTGGCGCTACAAAGAGTTTCTCTCACCGTCCTTACATCTCGGCCCCGTTGCTCTCCCATTCTGGGAGACAACAAAATTTTTAGGTCTTGCATTTGACAGGAAACTTAGCTGGTCTCTACATGCCATATTTGGCTGCCCGTCGTACTCGTTCCCTAAATGTCCTCCGTGTTCTCAGCGGAACGTCGTGGGGAACGGATCGAACCGTCCTACTTTGCCTATATCGGTCGATCGTCCGCTCATAGCTGGATTATGGGAGCTTTGTATACTCCTGCACGGCCGTCCATCTTACGCCGCGTCAACTCTATACAACATCAGGGGTTACGTCTTGCGATCGGAGCGTTCTACCCCCCAGGGGATCCACAACTCTTTTGTGGATACGTGCGTAGCGAGCACGGGACCCCGAGCTGATGTGGCCTTCCTTCCTTTCCGGGCTGCATACCTTCCCTTTCCGCATCCTTCCCCGTCCCCCATCTTCGCCCCCCCCCCCTCACCTCTGGCTCTTTCCTTCCTTTTCTCCCCCTCTGGGGGAATGGTTTGTGCCTACGTCTGGAGACGGACGCTTGTAAATGTACCACATTCTTCGCCTTCCTTACTTGTAAGTCTTCGTCCTTCCTTTGTCCCTCTCTTTTCCTTACCTCTTCTCTCTACCCTTTTCTCCGCTGCGGCGTTTGAGACCTCTTCTTTCCTTTCCCTTTCCCTTTCTCCTTCTTCCTCCCTGTGCGTGTCTGAAGGCCGACCCACGCACTTCCATGCGTAGCCGGTGACGGGGTAACGCGTAATTCCCCGCCCCGGGTAGACAGGTAGGACACGTACGTACCCCCTGGTAACGGCCAGGCCCAGGGAGGGGTGATTACCCGAGCTGATACCTTCCGAAAGTGCCGATTGGTCCCTCCGTCCGTTTGTCGGGAGGTGTGACCTGAGGTGTGAACAATCACCTAAGGCGGGAGTGCCCTCAGAGAGGGCCCCCACAAGGGAGGAGCGCGCCATCGGAGACGCCGGTAATCATGGGGGATTCTTCCGCAATGGTTTCCTCATCTTCCACTATGTCTGCTCACAAACGTAAGTTCACTGAGTCTCAACCACAGTCAGTTCTTCCATCGTTGCCACAGTTCCTTGTTGTTTCTCGGTCTGACGAAGGTCACGACTTCTCCACAGTCAACCCTTTCATAATTCAGAAAGGTGTCGACGCAATTGCAGGTCCTGTAAAGTCTTGTTCCAGATTACGGAATGGCACCCTGTTGTTAGAAACACACAGTGCCCTCCAGGCACAAAAATTGCTGCGTACCTCACTACTACACACTTTCCCTGTCCGGGTGGAACCGCACCGTACCTTAAATTCCTCGCGTGGAGTTGTTTATACACGCTCCCTCGATGGACTGTCTGACGAAGAAATTCAGCACTACCTGTCAGACCAGGGCGTAACGGCTGTTCATAGGGTTATGAAAAGGGTTGACACGAAGATCATTCCAACCCGCACTGTCTTTTTGACATTTGACAAAGTGCAACTCCCATCGAAAATCAAAGCAGGCTATGAGATAATTTCCGTTCGTCCTTACGTCCCAAACCCTACGCGTTGCTATCAGTGCCAGCGATTCAATCACACCAGCCAGTCCTGTTCTAATCCGGCCAAATGTGTTACGTGTGGCAGGGATGCCCATGAGGGTGCTTGTCCACCTCCATCCCCTCGCTGCATCAACTGTATGGGTGACCACGCTGCTTCCTCTAGAGATTGCCCAGTTTTTAAGGACGAAAAGCTCATCCAGGAAATAAGAGTGAAGGAAAAGGTGTCGACCTTTGCTGCTCGGAAGTTGTTCGCCAGTCGACAGCCCACCGTGCCTCAGACAGGCAAATACAGCACTGTCCTTGCTTCTCCTCGGCCAACAAAGGAGGCGGCCACGCAGACTTGCGACCTCACCTTTAGTGCCACGGTCGTCCGATCGGCCAGCGCAAAGATCGCCCGTTCAACTTCACCACTTTCGCCTGCCCACTCTTTGGCTCACCCTTCGTCGGGTTCTGCTAAATCTCGAGCCCAAAAGTCAGACACAAAGTCTTCGAAGAAAGAGCATACTCGTGAAGAGTTTTTACGTACGGCATCTTCACCACCATCGGTTCCTCCTTCCTCTAAACCTCATACTTCCAAGAAGGCTACAAAGAAACCCAGTTCCTCTCCTTCTCCGCCAAGGCGTGTCCCATCCACAGCGCCACCTGGCGGAAATCGCCCTCGGCCGTCTTCTGTGTCGCCGAGGCGCACTGCTGGTGGCCGGTCAACCGGCCGATCGCTGGTGGCAGGAGCTGCTCCTGAGCAACCTATGGATCAGGATCTTCTGCCTTCGGCCGAATGCCATTCCATGCTGTCGGTCGCAAGCTCTGAGCAGTCGTTGAGTTGACAGCACCCTTGGTCCCATTCCTCCATTTTCTGTTCACCCTATGTCCATTATCCACTGGAATATCCGCGGCATTCGAGCCAATCGGGATGAATTTTCGATCCTCTTACGATCCTACTCGCCGGTCATCTTCTGTCTTCAGGAAACAAAGCTGCGTCCTAATGACCGCTTTGTTCTCCCTCATTTTCAGTCCGTCCGATATGACCTCCCCTCTGTGGAAGGCACTCCAGCCCATGGAGGACTCATGATTCTTCTCCATGATACTCTCCATTATCATCCAATCCCCTTAGACAGTTCCTTCCAAGCTGTCGCCGTCCGTCTTTCCCTTTCTGGATACACGTTCTCTCTATGTACTGTATACATTCCATCGTCCACACTAATGGCACGAGCTGATCTCCTTCATCTTCTTGGTCAGCTTCCACCCCCCTATTTGCTGGTTGGGGACTTCAATGCCCACCACCCGCTTTGGGGATCTCCACATCCTTGTCCACGTGGCTCCCTATTGCTAGACGTCTTCCACCAAGCGGATCTAGTTTGCCTCAACACTGGGGTCCCCACGTTTTTGTCTGCCTCCACGACAAATTTATCTCATTTGGACCTTGCGATCGGTACTGTTCCGCTTGCTCGGCGCTTCGAATGGTTCGCCCTTGATGATACACACTCGAGTGACCACTTTCCATGTGTCCTTAGGCTGCAGCCTCAACTGCCATATATGCGCCCGCGACGCTGGAAGTTTGCCCAAGCCGATTGGACACTTTTTTCGTCTCTAGCGACATTCGATGACCGTCGCTTTCCCAGCGTCGACGATGAGGTCACACATATTACCGACGTTATTCTTACAGCTGCGGAACGTTCCATTCCACGCACCTCCGAATTGCCCCGGCGCCCCCCAGTTCCTTGGTGGAACGAGGCATGCCGTGACGCAATCCGTGAGCGGCGACGTGCTCTTCGCATTTTCCGTCACCATCCTACTTTAGCAAACTGTATCCGCTATAAGCAACTCCGTGCGCGATGCCGTCGCGTCATCCGCGATAGCAAGAAGGCAAGCTGGAAATTCTTTATTAGCTCCTTTAACACCTTCACTCCCTCCTCGGAAGTTTGGAGTCGGCTTCGACGGTTCTCAGGCGCGCCTAGTTTCTCCCCGGTCTCTGGGCTCACTGTCGCGCATGACACATTAGTGGACCCCGTCGCAATTTCTAACTCGTTGGGTCAGCACTTTGCCGAGATTTCGAGCTCTTCAAATTACCCGCCAGCGTTTCTCCCGAAGAAACTTGCAGCGGAAGTGCGACCTCTTGCTTTCTCCTCTCAAAATCGCGAAAGCTACAATACTGTTTTCTCCATGCGGGAACTCCAACATGCCCTCTCTTCTTCTCGCTCCTCCGCCCCTGGATCGGATGGTATCCATGTCCAAATGTTGCTGCATTTATCAACCCATAGTCTGCGTTACCTCCTTCGCCTTTATAATCGAATTTGGACCGACAGTACCTTTCCCAGACGATGGCGGGAAGCTATCGTCGTTCCCATTCCGAAACCTGGAAAGGACAAACATCTCCCCTCTAGTTATCGCCCCATTGCTCTCACGAGTAGTGTCTGTAAGATTTTGGAGCGTATGGTGACTTGCCGTTTAGCTTGGTGGCTGGAATCCCGCAGTCTTTTAACACCTGCCCAATGCGGATTCCGAAAGCATCGCTCTGCAGTTGACCATCTTGTTGCTCTCTCCACTTATATCATGAACAATTTTCTCCGGAAACGCCAAACAGTAGCAATATTTTTTGATCTGGAGCGAGCATACGATACCTGTTGGAGGACAGGCATCCTCCGCACACTGTTCTCTTGGGGCTTTAGAGGCCGGCTGCCCCTTTTTCTTCGCGAATTTATGGCAGAGCGAACATTTCGGGTGCGGGTGAACGCTACTCTCTCCCGTACTTTCTCTCAAGAAAACGGGGTACCCCAGGGCTCCGTGCTGAGTGTTGTACTGTTTGCCATCGCTATAAATCCAATTATGGATTGTCTCCTTCCTGACGTCTCGGGCTCCCTCTTTGTGGACGATTTTGCGATCTACTACAGCTCTCAACGGACCAGCCTTCTTGAACGACGTCTTCAAGGGTGTCTCGATCGCCTCCACTCTTGGAGCCTCGAAACCGGCTTCCGTTTTTCTCCCAGTAAGACCGTTTGTATTAATTTTTGGCGACGTAAGGAGTTTCTTCCGCCCTCCTTACATCTAGGTCCTGTCAACCTTCCGTTTTCAGACGTCACTAAATTCTTGGGTCTTATGTTTGACAGAAAACTGTGCTGGTCCTCCGTTTCCTATCTTTCGGCTCGCTGTCTGCGAACGCTCAACGCCCTCCGTGTCCTGAATGGTACCTCCTGGGGAGCGGACCGAGTGGTCCTTCTCCGCCTCTATCGCGCCTTAGTGCGCTCGAAATTGGACTATGGAAGCATCGTCTACTCCTCTGCTCGGCCGTCTATTCTTCGGCGTCTCGACTCTATCCACCACCGTGGATTACGTTTAGCGTCTGGAGCTTTTTACACTAGCCCTGTGGAAAGCCTTTATGCTGAGACTGCTGAACCTCCGCTGTCCAATCGGCGAGCGGTCCTTCTGAGCCGTTATGCTAGCCATCTGTCTTCCATGCCTGCTAATCCTGCCCACGACCCTTTTTTCGACGCCTCCTTTGATGTAGGGTATGCAGGCCGCTCCTCCTCCCTACTACCCCCGGGAGTCCGATTCCGTCAACTGCTCCATTCTCTTTCCTTCCGCTTTCCTAAAACCTTCTTGACAACTTGGGGTACAGCACCGCCTTGGCTTCGTCCCCGGATCTGTCTGCTCCGTGATCTTTGTCAATTTCCCAAGGATGGTACGCCTTCACTTGTTTATCGTCGGGCATTTGCTGCTCTATGTGCACAAATGACAGACGCCACCTTTATTTACACCGACGGCTCGAAAACATCGTTGGGTGTAGGGAGTGCCTATATTGTTGGCGACACCCCAAATCACTTTCGGCTTCCCGACCAGTGTTCGGTTTATACTGCGGAGCTTTTCGCTGTTCTCCAGGCTGTCCACTACATCCGCCGCCATCAGCAGATACAGTACGTAATCTGCTCCGATTCTCTCAGCTCTCTCCTCAGTCTCCAAGCTCTTTACCCTGTGCACCCTCTGGTCCACCGGATTCAGGACTGTCTGCGCTTGCTCCACCTAGGGGGCGTCTCGGTGGCGTTCCTCTGGCTCCCGGGACACGCTGGTATCTGTGGGAATGAGGCGGCTGATATAGCAGCCAAGGCTGCAGTTTCTCTTCCTCGGCCAGCTATTCAGTCGCTTCCCTTCACCGATCTACGGAGCGGTTTATGTCGCAAAGTTGCTCATTTATGGCATGCGCATTGGTCAGCACTTCCCCGCAATAAATTGCGGGAAGCGAAAGCCCTTCCTTGCGCTTGGACCTCTTCCTCCCGAACGCGTCGTCGGGAGGAGGTAATTTTAGCTAGACTCCGGATAGGGCACTGTCGTTTTAGCCATCGGCATCTTTTAAGCGGCGATCCTCCCCCACTCTGTCCCCACTGCTCTAAGCTGTGGACGGTAAGACACCTTTTAATTGAATGCCCCTATTTTAATCCGTTACGCTCCCGTCTACAGCTATCGCCTGATCTATCGTCGATTTTAGCAGATGACACGCGCTCAGCCGACCGCGTTCTCCAGTTTATTAGTGACAGTGAAATGACGTCAGTCATTTGAAGTTTTATCGGGGACCATCAATCCCCCTCTGTAGTGGACTTTTAAGCCTTGTTTCTGCTTTTCGTGTCCAATTTTTTGAGTTTTGTTCCCATTTTTGCTGTTTTCCATTTTCAGTTTTTATTCTTTCCTCAATCGCGGACCGGGCGCTAATGACTATAGCAGTTTTGCGCCCTAAAACCAAAATAAAAAAAAGAGCGTTCTATACTAGTCCCGTCAAGAGTCTTCATGCTGAAGCCAGTGAATTGCCACTAACCTATCGGCGCGATATACTGCTTTGTCGGTATGCCTGTCGGCTATTATCAATGTCCGACCACCCGTATTATCGTTCCTTTTTTGACGACTCTCTCAACCGTCAATACGGGTTGTATGTAATTGCCCTGCTACCCCCTGCAGTTCGCTTTCGTCGCCTCCTTCAGCAACTTGATTTTCCACTCCCTGCAACCTTTAGAGTGGGCGAGAGCCAAACGCCACCTTGGCTCCAGGCTCAGGTTCGCGTTCACCTTGACCTCAGCTCGCTCCCAAAGGTTACCCCAGCATCGGTATACCGCTCGCGGTTTGTCAAACTTCGTTCGAAGTTTATTAATACGATCTTCATACATACAGGTGGCTCTAAGACCAATGACGGTGTCGGATGTTCTTTCATTGTCGGGGCACACAGTTTCAAATACCGGCTCCATTGCCATTGTTCGGTCTTCACAGCTGAGCTGTTTGCCCTCTATCAGGCTGTTCTTTATATCAGCCACCACAGACATTCTGCTTATGTCATCTGCTCTGATTCCCTGAGCGCCATCCAGAGCCTCAGTGATCCGTATCCGGTTCACCCTTTCGTGCACCGGATCGAACGCTTCCTTCAGCATCTGGCGGACGATGGTTCTCTGGTTACCTTTGTGGGTTCCTGGCCATGTCTGTATCCCTGGGAATGAAGCTGCAGATGCCGCGGCCAAGGCTGCGGTACTCCAGCCTCGGTCAGCTTCTTGTTGTGTGCCTTCATCTGACTTTAGCAGGGTCATTTGTCAGCGCATTTTATCGCTGTGTCATGCCGATTGGTCTACACTTGCTGAAAACAAGCTTCTGGCCTTGAAACCTCTCCCCACGGCTTGGACCACCTCTTCACGCACTTCTCGGCGGGAGGAGGTCGTTTTGGCCCGGTTACGGGTTGGACACTGCCGGTTCAGCCATCTCCATCTGCTGAGGGCTGCGCCGGCGCCGTTCTGCCCATGTGGGCAATTTCTGACGGTACGCCACATTTTGACGTCCTGTCCGAATTTTAATACACTGCGCATTGATCTTGGCCTGCCATGTACTCTGCATGAAATTTTAGCGGATGACTCGGGAGCAGCTGCTCGCGTTCTTCGTTTTATCCACTTGACGAACCTGTCTGACATTTGATTATGCTGTTTTCTTTTAATCTCTTGCCTGTTAATGTGCCTTTTATAGTGTTGTCCTTTTTAGTTCCTGTTTTAACATTGTGCCTCGCAGTGCATTCATAATTTAGTCTGGGCGCTAATGACCACTGTAGTTGTGCGCCCTAAAACCACAAAAATATTCTTGATTTGACTGTCGTTGTGCACTCTACATGTTATATTCACCGCTAAGCTGTATACGAGGGTAGTGCGCTAGTATCTATTATCTGATCCTATGTTACGTTCTAAAAAGTACTTAAACTACACTACCTGCAGCGTTCCAGGTGTGCCAGTGTGGTAGAAACTTGTGTTGTTGGCCGTCCCCACCGAGCTAATATCAGTGTGAATGCTCCTGGCGCCGGGCTGGCCCAATGTCTTGAAGTTTGCTGCAGTTAACTACTGTTAGTTTATCCCGTCTTAATCTACATGAAACCTAAAATTCTCGGTACTGGGTCTTACTTGATTCCAGCGAGCAGCGATGAGTAAGCTGGTAGACACACCTCCTCAGGGCAAGACCTACTCAGCAGAAGACGGGATGACCCGCCAAGGCGCGGCGTGCACCTCGCTTGTGGACCCGTCTCTGGAGTACACGGACCCCACCCCGGACATCCACGCCCTCTTCCTGCAGTTCAACGACCGCTTCTTCAGGGGGCGCCTCGCCGCAGTGGAGGTGAAGTGGAGCTCCAGAATGACGTCGTAAGTTGCCTCATTCTGAGTTAGCACCAGTAAAATGTACGGTATACATGTCCTCAGGGTTCATGCAACAACCTTCTTCGACACACCACTTCCGGTAGCTGTGGAAGCATTCTTTTGCACAGCCGACTGTAACAGTCAGATGTCATTCAACCGTGTAGCACGGCGGTGGAACGATGTGTGTTTAGACTTCACCGCCCGAATCGCGGGGATTGTAAAATCCTCTATAAAAATCCTCAATCTCAAGTGGGGTGCGCGCTAATGAGATGCATGGTTGTTGAAGTGTAACAGTTCTTAGCGGGCAACCTCCGGGGAACCTGCTGCACCTCAGTTGCGTAAAACTTACCCAGGCCAGCAGTGCTCCATACAGGTGGAAATCATCTATTTTCCTAGGTGCTCGTGGGATGAATCTTTCGAAATCACACTGGACTCGCATTCGGGAGGACGACGGTTCAATCCCGCGTCCGGCCATCCTGATTTAGGTTTTCCGTGATTGCCCTAAATCGCTCCAGGCAAATGCCGGGATGGTTCCTTTGAAAGGGGAAGGCCGACTTCCTTCTCTAATCCGCTGAGACCGATGACCTCGCTGTTTGTTCTCTTCCCCCAAACAATCCAATCCAATCTTTAGAAATTTTTTCTTCTCCCAGTGGAAAGGGTGGGCCACTGGTATGTACAAACACACAAACGTAAGGGCTCGTGTAACCAATCCTCCTGATTCTGGCCGTATTCAGAGTGGTGGTATTTACAGTAACGGAACACATGCTGCTGGCCAGAATGTATTTTTCATAGTCATGTGGAAAGGTTTCACCCGTTTATATCCAAAAGGAAGTTCGTGGAATCTATGGCTCTTTAAAGTCAGTCATGTGCTTGTGCAATGGAACATTGTTTGGCGAAAACTTCTACTTTATACCAAGCAACTAACCTCCAAAAAGCTAGATGTCTTGGAGTATGCAAGAGAGACAGATGAGCACACCACCTTGAACCCCAGCAAAAGTCTTGTGACTTGCAGGGATCTCGTAGACAATCCCAGAGAACAACTGAAAAATGGGTGGGCTCAAGCAAGGATTGTTCACGGGAAAACTGTAATGAAAAGGGTGGATTTCGATCTAATGAAATTACTCCTTTATACTTCCATTTAACACGAAACTTCCAGAGCATGTCATGGCAGGTTTCCTTCGTCTCATTGAGCGTCCTTATTTCACACACTCACTGAGCTTTTTAAAGTACCAGCACTTTCGGCAGACTACTAGGAGATGTGAGAAGCCTCTTGCGACAAATATGGGAAGGCCGCCCATGGAGTAGTTGTTTGTCCATCTCATCTGTGAAAACTGCTCTGAGGATCACCCGGTCTGGAGTATGGACTATAGCGTTTGCCTTGAAGAGAGGAACACAGAAAATTAAAACCACTAAGTGTGTCTCGTGTGGCGTGGCCAGAAAGGTCTAAAAGGCCATGCAGCCCCTGATGTTCGCTACCTCCTTTGCGTTTGTTCTTAAACAGTCACTCCCTAAAACCGATGCTGCTACACAAACCATGATTGCCAGCGTCAGCACCTGACGTCTCCCAGCGCACTTGTTCTGCTGCAGTTTACTTCCCCCCAGAACACTTGACAGGGCTGTGGGTTGCTGCTGTTGCAGAGCTCCCTGCTCCTCCAAAAGTTCAGCATGGCCAACCGTCCAGTGCTTCTAATTCCACAGCCACGGTTGTGGCTCCGAGGCCCACTCAGGGCAAAAAACTAAAGACAAAGCGCCAACCATTGAGATATCTGGGAAACCAACTCTCCATTGATGTCTAACTCGTCCTCTGACGTGTCCACAGGTCGTGGTCCAGTGGCTAGCGTTGCTGCCTCTGGATCACAGGGTCCTGGGTTCGATTCCATGCCAAGTTGGGGATTTTCTCTGCCTGGGGACTGAGTGTTTGTCATCCTCATAATTTCATCATTATTCGTGACAGTGGCTAGATTGTATTGTGTAAAAATTGGTACGTTGATGACCGATCAGTTCGCGCCCGACAAACCAAACATCATCGTCGTCCTCTGACGTATCTCTTGTACCTTGATGTCGGACTGTGAAAATCATCTCGACCCGAAGTTGAGCCACCACACATGGCACGCTACCCTCCTAGGTTGAAAGATGGCGTGAAAGTGCCAACCCCCCCATAATAAATGACTCCCATTCTCCAGTGGAACGTTAATGGGTCCAGGACACATGTGGAGGAGCACCAGCTTCTAGCACAGGAACGCCCCCCCCCCCCCCCCCTGTGCATGTGTTTTTATTTTTTCACGAAACACATTTTAAAGTCTCGTACCCCTGTCCTACTTATCTGGAGTTATACACTCTACCACAAGGACGACCTCAGTAGGGAAAAACCGAGGGAAGGGTGATTTTCTTCGTAAATAACGCACACCTCTCCTCTGCTTTCCCCCTGGCTACTATCTGCAGGTAGTTGCAATTGAAATTCATGTGTGTTGGAAGATCACTATTTGCTCACTGTATTTACTTATGCCAGATGAAGTAAACTTTGGGGGTCTGACAGGTCTTACAAAACAACTCCCCTGACCATTTCTCCTCCTGGGAGACTTCAATGTCCATCTGTCTTGCAAGTCTCGACCTCCACTTGCCCTCAGGATCGGGCATGACATCTCACAGGCTGTGCATGCTAAACACAGGTACTCCCATCATTGTGCTGCATCCAGGCCATTATCAGTCATCGACCTCTTTTTGCTTTCCAACCCTCACTGACTGTTCAGTGGGCACTTACTGATTAAATTCATACCAATGACCACTTCCCACTCTGAATTCACTTACTGAATGGACTGTTGCTTGAACTGAAGCCACAAAAATGGTAAGCATGGCTAACTGGACGCTGTTGAGCTAGCTATCTGTTTTAACACTATGACAGGGTCCAGGAATGGGTGGACCACATCATGAGTGATCCATCATGGAACTCACTTACCAATCTCAAGTCTTCAGGTCATCCTAGACGGCGACCTGTGCCTTGGTGGATTGATTAGTGAAAGGCATGTGGCTGTTCGACAGTTAGATGCCACTCAGCAGCAGACACCTCATAGCCTTTAGAAAGAGCAGGAAAATCCCATGTCAAGCTTTCTTGAATATCAACTGTGCCTCTTGTTCTAAGAAAGTATGGGAAACCATCAGGATGGTTTCTGGTAAACAGCCATTTAACAATAACAGTAATGCTGAAACAGAAGTGTCTCCAAAAAGTGCCCAGACACATTGCTGAGATGAGGCACAGCATTTTGCAGTGATCCGGTGTTTTGCTGCTACCATACTACTGCAGAGAGGGGCAAGTTGGTGAGTCTTAAAATTGCATTTTCTCCTTGTGGAGCTGGAATCGACACTAAGATTCCTGATACTGCACCTGAGGATCAAATCTGGTACTTCATGCTTAGACATTTGCCAGCAGCGTCAAAGGAAATCGTCTTCGAATGTTTTAATCTTAGATGGCAGACAAGTCACTCTCCAAACTCCTTGAGTGAGGCAGTTTTGATACCTCTCCTCAAACCGGGAAAGGACTGCACACCTCAGTAAATGGAGCGTCACCTAAGAGAGCTGTGTAGGAAAGACCGTGGAGGGAATGATTAACCGTCGTCTGATCTGGACGTTAGAGACTAGGCGGCTGCTTAGCCGCTCCGCATAGATTGCAGAGATTTCAGTCCACTGTCAACATGACCCTATTACAGGCGGCTGTTCGGCAGGCTTTGCCATATAAACATCACTGTATCGCTATATTCTTAGATATCAGCAAGGCGTACTACACTACTTGCAGACACAGTATTCTCGAGCAACTCCGTCAGTGTGGTTTCGTGGCCACCTCTTCTTCATACGGTCCTTCCTGTCAAAGCGCTTTTTTTTTAGGTTCAGAGTTGGACGTGCTGTCGAATTGTATTGAGGAGGAGTCTGGTGTTCCTGAGGGCAGTGTTTTAAGTGTTGTGCTCTTTGACATCGCCATTAACAGTATCACGACTACGATAAGGAGGCCTGTGCAGTGCTCCTTATTTGTGGATGACTTTGCTTTTTTCTGTTCGTCTCCAGGGTTGCAACAGCGACTGACAGTTGTAACAGAGTAGAGAGCTTAGAGGAGTGGACTGAAGAGACGGATTTTCAGTTTTCTGGGTAGGTAGGTAGGTGTGTCGGTTTCATTTTAATCGTTATCACACTAATTTACCTGGCTCTCATACGAGACATACCTGTCTACATAAAGACCTAGTGAGGTTTCTTGGCCACATTTTTACTCCAACCAGTCGTGGTTACCGCATCTGAGATATGAAAAAGCCAGAACCCAGACGGCAGTGAGTATCATAAAGTGCATTAGCCACAGGCAGGGTATGTCTGCTCCAGTTTTATAGAGCGTTTGTACGTTAACAGCTAGGCTGTGGCAGGAGAGCGTATGGGACTGTGAGGCCATCTTATTTGAATGTTGATGCTATCCACCATGAGAGGATTAGGTGCTTACAGGACCAGCCCTGTACCCACTCTCTGAGGCTGTGGGGCTGCCGCTCACCAATTGGTGGCGGCATACCACGGTGCATCAGTCATCTAAGTTCCTCGCAACTCCGACTTCCGCTGCATAAAACACTGTTGCTTGTCTACTTTTGGAACTCCTTTTCTCAAATTGTCCAGAGCAACAATGCCATTTGGATAGGTGTGAAGTATGTGCTGGAGTCACTTTGTGTGGAACATGTACAGTCACAAATCCAGGATTTTAACTGCCTACCACAATGGTTACGGAAGAGGCCCAGGGTGATATTAGATATAGTGCAGTACACGAGATACTAAAATTCTGCATATGTTTAGTACTTTATTTTCTGCCATTTTAATTGAACACCACAAGTCCACAGCTGTCTTTACAGATGGGTCGAAACGGGGGACTGTTTTCAATCATCGTATCCTCGAGGTCACCTGGGTCGAGACTTCACCATATTCGACACGAAACTCTGTGCGACCTTGGGGGCGCTGGAGCAGATGAGACGCTATTAGACTGCTAAATTCATTGTCTGTTCAGATTCTCTGAGTGCCCTTCGCTCTCTACAACGTCTGTGTACAGCAGATAAAGTAGTCCAGAATATCAAGAACTCTGTCCCAGCTACAACAAACAGGGGAGGAATTGTCTTTCTTGGGGACCAGGGCATTGCAGGGTGGATGTAGTAGCAAAGGAGGCGTGTAGCGATCCTCAGTTATTTCAGTGTGCTGTCCCCCTGCATGTCATTAGGTCGCTGTTGAGGTACAGTCATGTGTCGGTGGGAAAACGAGTGGCTGGAAGTGATTGATATCAAGGTACGTCAAGTAATGCCCACTGCACGGCCGTGGCGTACTTCCTTCCAGCCATGAAGACGCGATAGGGGCCTCATCACTCACGTTCATATAGGTCACAGACCTCTGACGTATGGCTTCGTGCTCCGGCGAGAGAACCATCCAGTGCGTGGAGCTTGTGGCGTGCAGATCACTGTGCACCACGATTTACTCGACTGTGTTTCATTTTCAGATCAGAGAGCAGCTGCAAATTTACTGGCAGATCTCCTCTCTAGTTTAAGTGAAGTTGAAACGGAGTTAGTTTTGAAAGGTTGGTGATCTGTCCAACTTGTTTCATAAAATTTTAAAGATATATTCGTAGTCTGTTAACACGCACTTTTTTCGTAAGTGCTCACCCTGTCACATTATCCTGTGTCTCGTGTAGCTCTTCTGTGGTTTTACGTAGGTCTAATCCCCACCTTTCACCCTCCTCTGTTGTATTAAGGCCTGTGACATTGTGATTGTGTGGATCCATGTGAGGGAGGTGGAGTGAATATCATTTTAAAGGTTTCCTCCTCACAGTGCGAAACAATTTTGGACATTTTATCCAAATTAATTTCTTTTAATATGTATAAGGGCGCTGATAACTTCGGCGTTGAGCAGTGTAAGCTACACGCACACTTGAGATTTGGTGCATCTAAGGAAATATGAATCTGAACTAAAAGTTTTTTTTCTTTGGTAGAATGAAAACTGGTGAACATTGTCACTGTCTCACAAGGGAATAAAGCTAAATCAACAATCCTAACCTTTCTTTAGCGCAGTCATACTAGACCTCTTGGAAACATGTTATTTGTTGCTCTTGACACACAGAGATCATTCTGAAAATGACAAATAGCTGACGTGTTCATGTTGCGGACAGTGTAGACTGTAGATTAAGATAAAGTCGGTGTTCATATGAAAAATACAGCGCGTTTTGCGAACAAACGTAATGGCATCGGCGTATCATTCATATAAGGGTGTCGCTAGAGGAAATTAATAAATGATACGGCCAACTGAGCAGAAATTTGTCTAAACTATTTGTTAGAATTTGGAATATCAATGTTACTGGGAAATGTCTCCAAAGTTAAGATCATCTTGTTTCAGGGTGTCCGTCTAAAGTTAAATTTATGTTTCTACACATTTCTGATCTTCATGTGTTAGTCATCGCTTATGCTCCCACGATTACGAAAATAATTTTAGTAACCTTAGACTGAAACGCCAGTTTCACTATTAACCGAACTCAAAATTCAGCTAAAGTACTTTGAATCAATGAGTTAGGTTTCTGACAAGTAAAAGTTGAGATTTTAATGTTAGAGCTTATTCTTAAACTGCTAAAATACTGACGTGCAGTCTTCATTCCATGATGGAGTTAAAAAATCAACGCCCTGTCGTCGAAGCAACACAATCTGAGTTCGCAGTTCTGCCTCATGAAATCATGTCTTATTAGTAACATAAAATTTTTTTCTGTTTTGATCGTTAAGTATTTTTATTAACATACGCTAACGAGATGAAAATAAATTTTTGTGTAATTAATAGTGCTGAGGTCGCTACATTCCAGTGAGTCACAATTTCAAATGTGTGGTCAGTTTTCAAACTTTCTCGCACGCTGACTCACTGCTTGTTCACTGCTTCCATTCGCCTTACGTTTACCACTTGAGTATGCTAAACATAAATTATTGAGCCACACGCCTGCTCTCGGTGGCGTGATTTTCGTGCAGTTATTTAGTTGTTCAGGAATGAAAATTCTATCAGCACTGGCAATTTAAATTGCACGTTGTCGAAATGTTCCATCGTGGTACTATAGGAGTAAGGTGTGTATAGTTTAAATATCTGTAGACACACATCGCCATTTCGTGCTAGCCATTCAGTATTGCTCATATGGTGGCAGTAAGTAGTCGGCACAAACTGCAAGTCTTCAGAACGTGTAACTCACATGCTCCACCTGTTTTAGGAATGTCGGTGTTTGCACGTACGAAGGAGAGGATGGACTGTGCACTATCAGACTAAGTGAACCGCTTCTGAAACTGCGTCCGAGGAAGGACCTAGTTGAAACACTTTTGGTAAGTACATCATGTGCTATCGTATTAAAATGACAAATACAGATTTTAGAAACGGTTGCACCGTTAATATAAAAACACATTTGTCTCTTACCTTTTCTGGACTCACCCCTAATCCTTGCCTCATGTCCCTGGATCCACGTTCATTGGCAATTTATGCTGAACAGTAGCTGTAAGTGCTCTTGCAGATGGTACGATCCCTTCCTTGAGGTAAGTTGCTAAAGCTGGTTTTCGATGTGGTGGTGTGTTCCTACATGAGGCTACCGTAGTCAGATGGGCTTCGCTTTGACTTAGAGCTATGGACATGTTATCCAGCTCCTAGATTGTAAATATTATTGTGAGCAATATTGTCACGTAGAAGGTGTAAGTAGATGAATGACGAACACTAACTTCACTTAACGAAGGTTTATTCAGCACTTGCACATACAAGAGATAAGAGTTAACTGCCTTCGGCCAGAATACATACAGTACATATACAGGTACATCATATTTCAGTACAATGATTCTTCACATTTGTGGATACTTCTAGAATGTACTCGAACCGAATATAGAAATTAAAGTTGTATAGTCCAGGTGAGTTTTGAACTCACGACACTCCATGCAACAGTTTAGTATCATAACCACGGTGCTACTTAGCACATATGAAAATATTGTCGCAGAAAAAGCTATAATACGTAGCTTATAGGGATGATATTCAGACTGCGGGATAATGTTGAGCCGTCTGTGGACAAAACTGACAATACCTTTCGCAGTCTCTCGCATGCCAGTCTGAAAAAGACACGAAGAGCATTGTCATTAGTGCACCGAAATGTGTTTATCATTGCCGGCAATGTGAGATGTTAGGGCAGATGAGTACAAAAACAGAAATGTTAGAAGTGGATCCTAAGATTGGCTCAGAAAATGCAGGAAATTGTACTGTACAGCTACGAAAGATGACATTTAAAATAAATTTAATTAATGAAAAGTTATAATTTGATGTACATGTAGTTGTTCGTTGTTCTGAACACAAGCTCTTAGTGTAGTTACTATTCCTGGACAAGATTACGTAACTGTCTCAAATACTAAGAAGTTAAAGTGAATTCGTAAACTGTAAGTCTACACCGCAAAGCAGTAGCAAGGTGCTCAAGCGTAGTAGATAACCGATGACTTGGTGGAATTGCGTCTCCGATTCTATTTTGATTTTTGGTCTTGTGATATGGACGTCCGCACAAATTTATCAAGGAGGGGTGGGACAACAAACGTGTGAAATTGCCATTTTTTATAAGAGTTGTTTACTTTAGACACATAGTATGACACAAGAACCAAATTTTATTGTATCCTCTCAGTATTTGTTAGAGTACGTTGATACTTAAAACCTACAAAGAAACATGAGTAATGCAGAAATAGCGAAAGTCAAAGAACAGTCTCTCTGCGATGAGCCGTGTGGTGGTACATTTCGCTAAACGAAAGGTTTGGCTGGGTATCAATCAAATATTGGGAGATAGACCTAAAAAGCTTTGAGAATGGCTTTCTTTTTTCAATTTCATTTCTCACAACAGGTTTTCGTGAGGGTCTTTGACGCTCCTTAAATCATTATTTCATCCACTTTTCTTCTTTCTACAACAAAGTTGAGTATCACAGCAGTAGCATTTTTATCGTCCAACTTTCACATATTCGACTTATTTTTGCGCCCAAGGAATAACTTTACTGCTTAATAAGTAGGCCTGTGTTATAGTGCTAATACAGTAAAGGGAACTACAAAAAGCTTTACATACAGGCATTTAGCAATAAGTTACTATGTTATGAATTTATGCATCTTCAATTCTAGAATATGTACACTCTGGCCATTAAAATTGCTACACCACAAACATGACGTGCTACAGACGCGAAATTTAACCGATAGGAAGAAGATGCAATGATATGCAAATGATTAGCTTCTCAGAGCATTCACACGAGGTTGGCGCCGATGGCGACACCTACAACGTGCTGACAAGTTTCCAACAGATTTCTCATAAACAAACAGCAGTTGACCGGCGTTGCCTGGTGAAACGTTGTTTTGATGCCTCGTGTAAGCAGGAGGAATGCGTACCATCACGTTTCCGACTTTGATAAAGGTGGGATTCTAGCCTATCGCGATTGCGGTTTATCGTATCGCAACATAGCTGCTCGCATTGGTCGAGATGCAATGATTGTTAGCGGAATATGGAATCGGTGGGTTCAGGAGGGTAATACGGAACGCCGTGCTGGATCCCAATGGCCTCGTATCACTAGCAGTCGAGATGACAAGCATCTTATTCGCACGGCTGTAACGGACCGTGCAGCCACGTCTCGATCCCTGAGTCAACAGATGGGGACATTTGAAAGCCAACAACCATCTGCACGAACAGTCACAGGTAGTTTGCAGCAGCATGGAGACCATGGCTGCGATTACCCTTGACGCTGCATCACAGACAGGAGCGCCTGCGATCGTGTTCTGAACGACGATCCTCGGTGCACTAATGGCAAAGCGTCATTTTTTCGGATGAATCCAGGTTCTGTTTACATCGTCATGATGGTCGCATACGTGTTTGGTGACATCGCGTTGAACGCACATTGGAAGCGTGTATTCGTCATCGCCATACTGCCGTATCACCCGGCGTGATGGTATGGGGTGCCATTGGTTACACGTCTCGGTCACCTCTTGTTCGCATTGACGGCACTTTGAACAGTGGAAGTTACATTTCAGATGTGTTATGACCTGTGGCTCCATCCTTCGATCCCTGCGAAACCCTACATTTCAGCAGGACAATGCACGACAGCATGTTGCTGGTCCTGTACGTGCCTGGCCAGCACATTCTCCAGATCTCTCTCAAATTGAAAACGTCTGGTCGGTGGTGGCCGAGCAACTGGCTCGTCGGAATACGCCAGTCACTACACTTGAACTGTGGTATCGTGTTGAAGCTGCATGGGCAGCTGTACCTGTACACGCCGTCCAAGCTCTGTTTAACTCAATGCCTAGGCGTACCAAGGCAGTTATTACGGCCAGAGGTGGTTGTTCTGGGACCTGATTTCTCAAGATCTATGCACCCAAATTGCGTCAAAATGTAATCATATGTCAGTTCTAGTATAATATATTTGTCCAATTAATTCCCGTTTATCTGCATTTCTTCATGGTGTAGCAATTTTAATGGCCAGTAGTGTACTATGTATGGAACTAGGGTTCGCGATACACACACATGGGGTTACGCAGACTAAAATAACGTTGACAGGACTTCCTCAGCACCATAGCAGAAAAAAGAAACCGTTTGCGCACACACACACACACACACACACACACACACACACACACACACACACACACACACACACACACACACGTTAAACCAAACATTGAAATAACTAGTGACTTACCTATGCATTCGAGGATATTGCTTTTTTTTTTTTTTTTTATGCGAACCGCCAAGCGACGTGCGCGCATCGCACATCGGGAGGGGGAGGAGGGGTGGGTAAAATGTTACAAGAGATCTGCAAATTCCGGGACTTAAAAACAGCTCATGCAGCCAGGTGATACACTGTACGTATATCTGCTCAAGTTGGAGATGACGAGATACATCAGCAACCAAAAGTAAGAACGATCTAACAAATCGTAATCAGTTTTCAACGTCAGAAGTCTTGGAACTTCTTTGAGAACTCGTTACGAAATGTTTAAATTATTGATATTGTTTTTCTGGTCTACAGATGACTGTCTTGAATTGCGGGAATAGTTTCAAGTCAAGAACTGGAAGCTGATTTTTCTGTATTGTGGTTCAGCGGCCGTAATGAACCGCACGTCCGCTGCGGTCGCAGGTTCGAATCCTGCCTCGGGCATGGATATGTGTGATGTCCTTAGGTTAGTTAGGTTTAAGTAGTTCTAAGTTCTAGGGGACTTATGACCACAGCAGTTGAGTCGCATAGTGCTCAGAGCCATTTGAACCATTTGAGACACACACACACACACACACAAACACACACACACACACACACACACACACACACACACACACACTCACTTACGTGTATGTGTATATAAGCTTGATAGTCACACAAGTCGTCTCGTATCCACACCAGCTTTCGTTTCCTCTTGCGGGAATACAGGTGTCGCTGCGAGCAAGGGGTTGCGTAGACGGGGACGCTACGTCGGCGTATAACGAGTTAGGTCCCTGAGTCTGTCAGGGTGCATGTTCTAATAGACGATGCAGTTCCATCGAAGCGTAGCATCCGTGTTCGGGTCGTACTTCGGTACGAATTTTCATTTCGTATCATGAATTTGTGTCCAAATGCAGCTGCAGTCGGAAAAATTTCCCTGAATTGTATCAATTTTTGTTTGATAGCGTCAATCTTGTCAGCTATATTTTACCAAATGCTGCTTCCCTTGAGTAATAATGGTGGTGGTTTACCCTTGATTCAGTTTTTTCCCTGATGACCGTTGAACCACCGTTCATTCCTGGTCCCCACAAGTGCATCATACCGTCTTTGCGGCTGGTGTAACGATGCTCCGGTGAATGTTTTTCCAGCTCATAATAGTGTGATGGCGTATTAAGCACCTCGCGTGGCCTTCAGACGATACGAAAAATAAAGTAGTTACCATTCAGCATTGAATGCTGTGGCCTCTCCACTTTCTCTTTCGGAAAAGTGGGTAGACGCCACTGTATTCCTAATTCCAGGCGTAGATGATCCTACACGTAAGGACGATGAAAGAACGGACATGCAAAATTACAACGTACTTTACATTTGTTTGCTACAGAAATCTGAAACTTTTTCTGAGTTCAGATATAATAATTTCCTACAGACTGAAAAGCTTATGTCGATGAATCAGAACAGTTTCAGAAAGCATCGCTCATGTAAAACCCCATTGCAAACTATTAACGAAGGTACGAGCCTATGGAACGGGTTCCCATATATAATTCGAAGACGTCTTAAGTAATACAACCAGTATGTTGTCCTCGACGCCGAGTGTTCATCAGAGAAAAGGATACCGTCGGGAGTGCACTAGGGAAGTGTCATAGGACCACAGCTGTTTCCTGTATACATGAATGATCTGGCGGTCAGGTTGGGCAGCAATCAACGCTTGTTTGCTGATGATGCAGTGGTGTAAGATAGTGTCGAACGTGATTATTGGATGATATGACGACTTAGAAAAATTCGTAGTTGGTATGATGAACGGCAGCTAGCTCTAAATACAGAGAAAAAGCGGATAAGTAGGAAAAAGAAACCTGAAGTGTTCGGATCCAGCATTAGTAGTGTCCCGCTTTGACAGTCAAGTCGTTTAAATACACGGAATTAAGTTGGAAAGCGACGTGAAATTGAAAGAACATGTGACGATTGTAGTAAGAAAGGTGAATGGCTGACTTAGGTTCACTGGGGAATTCTAGGAATGTGTGGTGCATCTATAAAACCGATTGCATATCCGTATTTTACGGACTGTAGGACGTACTTCTTTCTTTGGAAAACTACCTCCAAAATTCAGATGTATCTTGTACTTCAAATTGGTGTAAAAATGTCCAACTTTGATTCAAAATTCCCACCAGTCGTAAAAATGGCCATATATTCGATGCCGCGGAAAACTTCTATCTGGCAACATTGGATTCAACTGGCAGCAGCAGTGCACCGATGCGAAGAAAATGATTTGCGTGGATTCACAAGCTTGCTGACACTGCCTCTCTCCCCTCCCGCCATCACAAACCCAGGCCACTGTGTAGACAATGATGTCTGAACTGAAAGTGATTTATGTTGTCGGTAACAGTACAATATTTTTGCTAGTAGCTAGTTTCGTGACGGAAAAAAAATTGTATTCATATGATGCAGGTTATAAATGGAACGTAACGGCATATTCAGAACATGGAAACAGAACACCTGAACTGCAATTTCGGTCCACTAACAGAAAAAACCAACGGCGACTGGCGGGCTAGAAAAGAAAAACTGTAAAAAATTTGGAAGAGTAAATAATGGACTGAATGCAAACTGGCCGAAACTAGACGGTGACGTATTGAAATGGATCCAAGGATACGGTCAAAATGGCACTGGAAGTAATACAAAAATGTTTCAAATAGACGCTCGTAAGCTAGCGCTACAGTGGAATTTAAGACTTTAAGGGTAGAGTTCGTTGGTACAAAAGATTTATCAAGCGTAATGACTTAGCATGCGAACCAAAATATCTCGGAAAGAAAAGAAGTTCAAATGACGATTTTCAGAGATTTTGTAGGTCAGTTCGGGTTCGTAAACTAAGACCGTATTTAGGTAATTGACCCTAAATAACAAAGTGTGAGGTCATCCATATGAGCGCTAAAAGGAATCCGTTAAACTTCGCTTACACGATAAATCAACGAAATCCAAAGGCCATAAATTGTATTACGAACAACTTAAATTGCAAGGAACACAAAGAAAATTTTGTGGGTAAGGCTAAGCAAAAACTTCCAAAATGTAACAGATCTACTAAGGAGACTGCTTACACTATGTTTGTGCGTCCTCTTTTAGGATACAGCTGCGCGGTGTGGGATCCTTAGCAGATAGGACTGACGGAGTGCACCGAAAAAGTTCAGACAAGGGCAGCAAGTTTTGTATTATTGCGAAATAGGGGTGTGTGTGTGTCACTGAAACGATAGAGGATTTGAGGTGGACATAATGTGTGTGTGTGTATCAAAACAAAGGCGTTTTTCGTTGCGGCAGAATCTCCTCACGAAATTCCAATCACAAACTTTTTCCTCCGAATACGAAAACATTTTGTTGACACCGACCTATATAGGGAGAAAAATGGTTCCAATGGCTCTGAGCACTATGGGACTTAACTTCTGAGGTCATCAGTCCCCTAGAACGTAGAACTACTTACACCTAACTAACCTAAGGACATCACATCCTTGCCCGAGGCAGGATTCGAACCTACGACCGTAGCGGTCGAGCGGTTCTAGACTGTAGCGCCTAGAACCGCTCGGCCATCCCGGCCAGATATATAGGGAGAAACGATCCCCATGATAAAATAAGGGAAATCAAAGCTCGTACGGAAAGATATAGGTGTTCGTTCTTTCCGCGCGCTGCAAGAGATTGGAATAATAGAGAATTGTGAAGGTGGTTCGATAAGCTCTCTGCCAGGCACTTACATGTGCTTTGCAGAGTATCCATGTAGATGTAGTGTCTGGATTTGCAATCTAATAATAAAATGCTAGAAATGCAATTTTTAAAAAAAATTGCGTAAAAATTCAGGTGCGTCTCAGTAAAATACGGTACTGCGACCTATTTTGAGCACTGGCATTGTTCGGGATCCGTACTGGGTCCGATTAAAGGAAGACATCAAAGCAGTTCAGAGGCACGATGCTAGATTTGTTACCGATAGGATCAAACAGCACAAGAGTGTTAGGGAGATGCTTCGGAAACTAAAATTGGAATCCCTGGACGAAAGGCGACGTTCTTTCCGTGGAACAGTATTGAGAAAATTTAGAGAACATGCATATGAAGCTGATACCAGAAAGATTCTACTGCCGCCAACATACAGTTCGCATAAGATAAGGTGCTAGAAATCAGGGCTCATACGGAGGTATATACACAATGGTTTTCCAAATGGTCGAATGTTTGTGAAATCTTATGGGACTTAACTGCTAAGGTCATCAGTCCCTAAGCTTACACACCACTTAACCTAAATTATCCCGAGAACACACACACACATGCCCGAAGGTGGACTCGAACCTCCGCCGGGACCAGCCGCACGGCCCATGACTGCAGCGCCCAAGACCGCTCGGCTAATCCCGCGCGGCACGGTTTTCCCCCCTTGGTTCAGTCTGCAAGTCGTACAGGAAAGGAAACGACTAAAAGGTGTTCAGGGTACCCTCCGCCACGCACCGTGTGGTGGTTTGTGGAGTATGTTGTAGACGCAGAACGTAAATCTAATTTATCGCAGTTGGCAGACTGTCCTGGTGTACTCGCGTCAGATTGCAGTCGAACGTTCGGAGCGCTGTTTGGTGAGGCCTGATCTGAGCCAAATGAGAGTTACGCTGCCTTGCCTTAGAGAGGGAGCACGTTAGCAGAGGAGGCCGTGGTCTCTTAGAGTGCAGTGTGTGCTCGTGTCGTGTTGCAGCACGAGATGATCCACGCCTACCTGTTCGTGCGCAACAAGGACCGCGACCGCAGCGAGCACGGGCCGGAGTTCCACAAGTACATGCGGCGCATCAACCGCGAGGCGGGCACGTCCATCACGGTGTTCCACGAGTTCGACGACGAGGTGGAGTTCTACCGGCAGCACTGGTACCGCTGCGACGGGCCCTGCCTCCAGTGGCGGCCCTGCTTCGGCACCGTCAAGCGCTACAGCCGCTGCCCCCCCGGTCCCAGGGACTCGTGGTGGCGCCGCCACCAGCAGCTCTGCGGCGGCACCTTCCGCAAGATCCACGGCCCCGAGGGCTACGTCAAACCCACAAAGGAAGGTGCGGGAACTTCTCACTCGTCTAAACTCTCTTCTCTGTGACCTGGCGCGCTGCCTCGACAGTGCTACTGTGCTCTTAAAACTGGTTGTTTCGTCAGCATGTCATCACTGTGGACCTCTGAAAGGCATTTATTTCTCATAAGATGGACTTCGGGGCTCTTACACCGAGATAATAGCGTCTAAAACTATAGGTTCCTAACTGCTGGCTTGCCGAATAAAGATTCGGCTGGCAGAACAGGGATGTGAGCGAGGGCTTTCTAGCTACGTGTGCTGCAGCAGTACAAATTCCTCTGCGCATAATTATACCTGCGCATATTCAGTGTTTGGAGGAATGTAACAAGTGGCGATAGGGAAGCGTGCATACAAATCGGGAATGGCAAATGATATTTAAGGTGGGTAGGACGTCAAACTGGCAGACTTGGAGCAGGAAAGGCACCACAGGACATTTAAATTTCCACTGTCTATACTTTTACAAATAAATTCATAAAACTTTGTCAGTATGACCAGGAAGGGTTCAGGATTCACGCTCATAGAAGTGGAATTTCAAAAATATAAAAAAATATATTTTTTTACGTGTGAAATGTTGTCATTTTTTCACTTACTATTGGCTGCATTCGTTGCTATAGGTACACTTTTCTTCATAAATAAGGGAGATTATTCGATGAATTTTGCACAGCATACAAATCATACTTACAGGTGTGTGAAACTCTAGAATTTTCCAAATCTATTAAAAACTGTGCTAAAAATTTAATTAACCATAAAATTTGAGTTTCTTCTAAACATGAAGTTTAAAATGTAACAGCTCATTCATTTTTCATTAATTAAATAAATTCTAGAGTTTCATACACCTGTAACTATGGTTTATATGCTGTGCAAAATTCATCGAAGAATCTCTCTTACTTGCGAAGAAAAGTGTACCTATAGCAACAAATGCAGCCAATAGTAAGTGAAAAAAAGATGAAATTTCACACATAAAAATTTTATTTTGTTATACTTTTGAACTTACATTGCTAGGAGTTTGAATCCTGAATCCTTCCTGGTCGTGTTGACAAAGTTTTATGAATTTATTTGTAAAAGTATAGACAGTGGAAATTAAAATGTCATGTGGTGCCTCTCCTGCTCAAAGTCTGCCAGTTTGACGTCCTACCCCCTTAACTGCTTCACACTCTGAAAAGTACTTACAGAACGCTAGTGTGTAAATTATATTCTCTTA
This sequence comes from Schistocerca nitens, assembly GCF_023898315.1. NCBI lineage: Eukaryota > Metazoa > Arthropoda > Insecta > Orthoptera > Acrididae > Schistocerca > Schistocerca nitens. The sequence continues at coordinate 711,805,385 of NC_064619.1, read as the reverse complement.
GTCTCTGAACTGTTAATCAAATGTAATAAGGTACTTGAACGTTAAGTACTACTCTGAATTGAAATAAGTTATCAGAGGCAATGAGATAGTACTATTTTCAGAGGACTATGTTATGCATATGCCATAGATTCCATCAAAACCTTTAAGGGCTGTAAGTTGTCAGTTAGGTTCTGAAACTTGCCAACTAGAAACTGAACCTCACTCTGTAAACCTAAAAACTACTGCGTGCAATGGAAGTTGTCTGCTCTGCTTTGTAGCTCGTAGTCTCGTTACATGGTGAATTTTTAAGATAAAAGAACTAGCATTAAAATTTCTCTTCACAAAGTATGCAGTGCAATGCACTGTCTGATCCAAAGTATCCAGACACCTGTTATTGGACATTAATATGGGGCTTGTCGACCCTTCGCTTCTGTGGCAGTTAGAATTCTTTTGTATAAACTGAAAATAACATGTCGGAAAGTCTGTGGAGGAATGACAGTCCATTCTTCCTTAATAGGCGAAATCGGAAGTCAGTAGTAGATTCAGGGTTCTAGAACGAAGTTGTTAATCTGTTGCATCTGAATGGTGTTCCACTGGGTTCACGTTGGGGCTGTGTGTAGGCCAATCTACTTCTGGACTGTTACTGTCCACAAGCGACTCTGAACTGCTGCTTCATGACAGGTGCAGTGCCTTCCTCAAACACAATACTGAATGGTGTATAACAGGCTCGTATCCCCCTGCATTCACCGTCGTCTTAAGTGCAATAAGCGGACTGCACCCTAACCACGAAACACTCCCATCCTCCCCCACCCAGTGATACCTTAATACCAAGTCCACTGTACTTCACTGTACGCACTCCATATGATAGTAAACAACGTTCGCCAGCTGTTCGCCGAACACTTCCATCATGTTGTTAAATTCCAACTCACTCCAGTCATCCACCGTCCAGTGGCGTCACTATTTCCATAACTTCAAGCGTCGCTTAACATTGGCTACAGAGATATGTGCTTTGAGCAGCTGCTCGACCATTGTACCAAGTTCTTTCTAACGCCTTAAGCGCAGTCATTACGCTAGCTGGATTTCTTGTAACACTTCGGAACTGAGAAGTCGTATCTTCTTCTGATTCCGCGAGATTTTCAAAACCCACGCTCCACAGTTCTTGATCGTTGCTGTTCGTCAGTACACGAGATTGGCCTCGCCTTGGTTCAGCTGTCGTTGTTCCCTCACAACAATGGCACCCTTAGAAGGGGTTGAAATGTCCCTGATTGATCTGTTACGTTCTTCATACACAACGTCTAGTACACTTCCGAAGTCGATGAACTTCCCTGGCAGACCCATTCTACTGACGCTTCGCCACTGATAACACAGCATTAGCTACATCCATTTATACTTGTGGGTCCATTTTCCGTGTCAACTAGTGGTCAGTTACGCATTATATGCAGATGATAGGTATTTCTGACCAGGCAGTGTATGTGGCAAATGGGTCTGATGGGCTTAGGACTACAATGTGTTACACACCCCGTGCCCCCCCCCCCCTCCTCCCTATGGCGTTGATAACTCTTTCGTGAGTATGTGCTTGGCTACCATAAGATCCCAGCCCCTGCAGCACTACTTCCACTTTTGTGCTGCAAGTCTATACATCCCTTATCCTTTTCCTTCTCTGACTTGACATTGGATGGTGTTCCTGGTGCAGACTGCTTGGAAATAGTACATACCTTAGGACCCTAGTTTTCCATTTCCCTTCCGGAGCACTCTACACATTTTCATTAATAAATACGTGGAGTTTGATCTCGCACAACTTTCCCAAATTTTTCACAAGTGCAGATAGTGCAGAGAAGGTCGCCTAATATGGTGTGTTCCACTTTTATGCCTTCCCACTTTAGCAACTTTCGTCTGAAATAAAGTAGTATGCCCAAAACCCAGCACGGTAGCCTTCCTGTTGGGTGGGGTGTCCCTTACCTGCATGGTAGTAGCCCCCTGACCACACTGTTTGTGCTGGAGCTGAAAACTTCCCATGCCTACTGTTGAGTATGTGCCTGTCATAACTGGGGCATGGGGACTAAGACCAACAGATCACTGGTCTGGTAGCCATTTCTGAGGCTGAGGCTGGATGGGTGGCACCCATGGGGATAGCCCCTGTTTAGAGTGGGTGACCTGCATATGAAGTGGATGAAGCTTTCTCCCGTTGGTGGTCAGACAGCCCGAACAGTCTCTTCAGAAGGAAAGAATTCGTTCAATGTAGACAGATACGACCCCAAAATGATTCCTTCCCTGGCTACACTGTGTGAGGAATGTTGGGCTAAATGACAAGCAGAGAAATACCCTCTCAAATACCTGGTCTGTATAAGGACAGATGGGATTCTTTTTTGGCCACAAAGCCTTATAGAGACTTCATGGCTACCAGGGATATTTCAAGAATCGTGCCAATTATGATAGCGTGTCAGGTGGAGTTAGTGTATCTATTCTGAGTATGAGGAAGTTGCAGCCATCTCCAAAACAAAGAATGGGTCAGTTTTGATTAAAACAGCGTCCCCTGTCCAGTCATGAACATTGCTTGCCTGTAACAACTGGGTAACATTCCAGTGACCATAGATCCCTGTAATAATCTGAAAGGCGTCATTTTCCATCGTGACTTCCTCCTGCAGTATGATGAGCTACATGCCAACTCAAATTGAACTGTACAATTCGTCTGTTGTCCCCATAAGAGTTCAAAGAGCAATGCAATTGCTACTGGGGCTTTCATCTTTGCCTTTGAGGTCGATTTATTTCCAAAGGTGACTGTATACTGTTGTGACTTAACACTGCATGTCCCACAGCCATGTGATGTTTAAAATGTACGAAATTCGTGCACATCTTCATGTTGCAACGCCAGCCAAGTCTGTAGGGTCTTGTGAAAGACCATTGCAAGCAAATGTTTCTTCTGCTCCTCCCCACCAGCCTGCATCAGCTGTGGAGAGCGCCATTCTCCCACCTCACTAGACTGCGCTGTCCTTCAGAGAAAGAAAAAAATTCAGGAAGATAAGACTCTAAACAGACTGACATAACAGGAGGCCAAAAAGTATGTCTACATCCAGTGTGCATGACAGTCGCACATAACTTTGACCCCTCTGGCGGTAGTACTCTCCTCATTACACGTACTACAGCAAGCCTTGACGCTGCCTGACCATGCTGCCCCTCTTCTCCCAATTATTGGGGACTGTCCTCTTACTGGTTTTGTATGGGTCTGCGAGGCCTTGGACGTTGTGCACCATGAAGGGCTTCGGTTGGCCACTGGGGCATTCCGAACTAGCCCCATACCAAGCCTCTGTGCAGAGGCTGGTGAACCGCCACTTCATATGCGGCGACGGCTACTTACAGTGCGCCAGGCGTATAAAACGTTGTCCACACCATACACCCCTGAATACCATACCGTTGCTCAGCCTCCTCTGGCACGATTGTTTCATAACCGGCAACGTACGACGCAGCCCTATGGGATTCGCGCACAGGATTGCCTCGGTGCGATGTCTATGGCTGGTCTTCGTGTTTTACGTCGCGGTTGGAGCAGATCTCCACCTTGGCTCCTCCGGAGACCCAAACTTATTTTAGATTTGACTAATTTTAAGAAAGATGGCACACCTGATTTTACGTTTCAATCTCTTTTTAACATTTTAGATGTGCATCACGGTTTCACTGTCGTTTATACTGATGGCTCCAAACAGGAGATTTTCCTTGGCTGTTCTGTGGTGTTCCCTGATCATGTTACCCGGATTCGCCTCCCTGCTGAATATACCGTTTTCGCAGCGGAGCTCCACGCGATCCTGAAGGCACTGGAGCAGATGAATCGTGTTCGGGGCGATCGATTTCTTCTCTGCTCCGATTCTCTTAGTGCCTTACAATCACTGCAGAACCTATACCCGACTGAGGAGATGGTCCAGCTGATACATGACCAACTGTACTTGCTCCAACAGCGGGGTAAAGAGGTATCCTTCTGCTGGGTGCCTGGTCATGTCGGCATATGGGGCAATGAACAGGCTGATCGGGCTGCCAAGGAGGCCTGCAGAGAGCAGGATGTGGTCCAGTGTCCTATCCCCTTGCAAGCAGTCATCGCTGCACTCCACAGGAAGTGCATGGATTTGTGGGAGGACGAATGGCTGGCGGTGACGGCCAATAAACTGCGGTCGGTAAAGTCAACCACTCGGCCGTGGCGTTCCTCCTGCCGGCTGCTCAGGCGGGAAGAGGTGGCCCTCACACGTCTTCGGATCGGGCACTGTCCTCTGACGCATAGCTATTTATTACGGCGGGAGGATCCTCCGTTTTGTGATGCTTGTGGTGTGCACATCTCTGTCCAGCACATTTTAACAGACTGCATTTTATACCGTGCTGCAAGGGCAGAAGCACAAGTTGATGGGGATCTGCCTTGTGTTTTAGCTAACGATGAGACGTGTGTGTCTAGGGTTTTTAAGTTTTGTGATGTGTCTGGACTCTGGCCTAAACTTTTAGGCTGGAGGTTTTAGTGTATTGCAGAGTGGCTGACTCCTCCCTTTTTTCCTTGCGGTCAGCCAGCCACTTCCATCTGCTACATTGTTTTAGCTCCCTCTCCCGTATTCTTCCTGTGTTGTCCATGTTTTACTGCTGACGCCCTGCTTCATCCCACGCTCCGGTGTGGGTGAGCACCTATTTTTCAATGATTGTTCCCCGTGTTTTATGTTCCGTTTTATGTCAATGTTCTGAGTTTTTTTTCTTGACACCCGTCTCACTATGATACTGGCCGGGCGCTGAAGACCTTGCTGTCGTGCGTCCACCAAACTCTACTACTACTACTCTTACTGGTTTCCCTACACCCATTTTGGAAACAATGGCTTACCACCCTCCAGGAGTGCCAACCCCAATCCCCCAGGCAGACACACATCTCCCTCATATGGCTTCTCACGAGGACCTCCGCCATTCATGGCTACCAGGGACATTTCAAGAATCATGCCAATTATGATATCACGTCAGATGGAGTTAGTGTATCTGTTCTGAACTCTGTATATAGTGAACTTTGGCCTCTTGACACAGCTTTGGCGGCTGTGGCTGTTCGGTAAGGGCTTTTCAGGACTTAATTTTCTGTGATGTTTCTCTCTCCTGATGGTGGAGTGCCTCAGAACGTATTGTCTGCATTGGTTTCTGAACTCTCCAACCTTCCCTAGTGTTGGGCGACTTCAGTGCCCATAACTCTTAGTGGGATAGAACCATGATCACTGGCTTTGGTTAAAGGTGTTGAAAACATACTTACAGATATTGATCTGTCTTTTGAATACTGTCATTCCACACTTTGTGGAAATTAGTTGGGCATTGATCTTTCTACTTGCAGCACTGTTTTTTCCCCATCCATCCATTGGAGGGTCCACAATGGCCTGTGTGGTAGTGACTATTTCAGTCTGCCTGACCCTCACTCAGCATCTCTCTCCTGGGCGCTGACTTAGATGGGCTCTCTGCAATGCTGACTGGGATTCTTTCATCTCCTCTGCCATTCTGAGCTCTCTGCTGAATGGAGGTACTGATGAGACTGTCCAGAATGCCATTGTAACTGCAACTGACATAGCAATCCCTATTCCTAGAGATCCCCCCTGTCCAAAGGTAGTACTTAGGTGGAACACAGATGTTGCAGAGGGTCCCAAACGCCATAAGTGCCATCCAACAGTCGAGCACTTGGTTATCCTGAAACAGCTCTGTGCCTGGGTCTGCCACTTAATAAAATGACAGAAGCAAGAATATTGGGAACAGTATGTTTGAACCATAGCATAGTGTACAACTCCTTTGCAGGTACAGGTGAAGGTCAGATGCATCTATGGATACTGGTTCTCTGCAGGTGCACTTGGTATTTCTTTGAACAGTGTTGTTTGCCCTGACCCAGACGTCATAGCTAACCATTTTGTTCTGTGTTATGTGCAAGCATATGCATCTGAGAACTACCAGCGTGCCTTTTGTGTCCTTAAACAGCTGACTGATTGTGATCAATTTTCACTACACGCCAAGTGGAGCCCTATAGTGCCCCATTGAGTGGGATTCTTCAGTGCCCTAGGTGTTTGTCCTGACATAGCCCCATGCCAGACCACATCCAAAATCAAATGCTTGGGCACCTAGTAGTCGATTTAGTGTCCACTATTTACCATCCTCAAATGTACCTGGAGTGAGGTTGAGCTCTCATCTTAATGGGACTGAAACCGTGTAAAAATCTCCACGTATTCACAGCTATCGGCCAGTTAATCTCACCAGTGTCTTCTGTAAGCTGCTTGAGCGCGGGGCGTGTTTGTGGCCGTTGGCTGTGTGTCTCGGGGCATTCTGGCTCCATCCCAGGGCGGTTTTCGCCTAGGCTGTTTCACTGCTGATTGCCTGGAGTCTGTCATCCAGACAGCTTTTGTTCCATGTCTAAACCTTATTGTTATCTTCTTCGGACTATAAACGGCTTGTGACACCACATCGCAACACCACATCCTTGCTACCTTACATGAGTGCGGACTCCAGGTCCAGCTTGAAAATTTTGTCCAGAACTTCCTGTCCCACTGTACTTTCTGGGTTCTAGGTGGCGCTTCCCTCAGTACCCCACATATCAAAGGGAATGGAGTCCTGCAGGGTTGTGTATTAAGTGTCCCTCTCCTTTTAGTGACCAAAACGGTCTAGCAGCTGCTGTGGGGGTCTACAGTATAACCCTCCTTCTATGCTGAAGATTCTTGCTTTTACTATTGCTCCTCTGTCAGTACTGCTGAAGGCTGATGCAGGGAGCCATTCGAAAGACGCAGTCATGGGCACTCACCCATGGCTTTGTCTTCTGCCTTCGATATTAACGTCAAACACCTCCCACTGTTGTACTACATCCAGAACTTCATCTCACTGACCAGTTACTCATTGTGGTGGAACCTTATCGCTTTTTGGTTTTGGTCTTAGATGCCCAGCTGATGTGGCTTCCTAAGGTGCTAGCTGTTTCTTAACACTCTTCGCTGCCTCAGTAACACCAGCTGCTGTCCAGATGGCACTACTGTTCTGCAGCTTTATGAATCTCTGATACTGCCCCGTCTTCATTATAGGAGTCACATATATGGTTCAGCATCGCCTTTGGCATCCAGTCACTGGACCAGAAACACCACTGTGGGTCTGACTTGCAACAGCAGCCTTTCGAACTAGCTTGGGGCTGGGGTCTTCCTCTACAGATCAGGCGCCAACAGCAGCTTCTCAGTTATGCTATAAATATTTGCAGCTCCACCAAGCACCTGCACTACTGTAGCCTTTCTCCCATTAGGGAAGTCTACCTCACAACAGAGATCCAGAACTGGGGTCACAACTGCAAACTGATTACAGTATCTGTTCTGAACCCAAACATCCCCCACTGTCACCTTGTGAGGGAGCAATCCTGTACATTTGCATCGTGTGTACTCTGAGCTCGGATCTCTCTCGATGCATCCTTCAGACTTACAGATTCAGTTTACCCTTTCATGCTCAGCCACATGTTCCTGGCTGTCTTTTCTGCTTTTCCAGGTTTGGAATTGGTATACACTGATAGGTCAATGGTAGATGAGACGGTTTTGCATATACACATGCAAGGTGCAGTGACCTACGCTTTCTGAACTGATGCAATGTTTTCACTGCTGAACTGGAGGCCATCAAACGTGCCTTTGGCCATACCTGTTCTTGCACTGGCAAGATACTTACAATCTGCAGTGACTCCATGAGTGGCCTTCTGTCTACTGGCTACTGATAACTCATCGGTTATTAGTCACGAGTTTCTAGCATATTCATTCTGAACTACAGAAAGTTGGGCGGCTGGTCGTCTTTGTTTGGACCCCTGGATATGTTGGGACCTTGGTGAATGAACATACTGACTTTTTGGTAAGGTTTGCTAGCAGGATGCCGATTATGGAAATTGGGGTCCCAGAACTGGACCTTCTGTAGACTCTGTCACCAATTGTTCGATGTCTGGACTCTGGTTTCCCCCAGACTTTCTAACCGAACTGTGGGCAACAAAGGAGACGACCAGCTTGCGGCAATCTTTCCTTAGGGCTTCTCGCAAGGAATCCACTTTGTTTGGTCAGATACACACTGACCACACTTGGCTGACCCACAGCCACATTCTCTGACATGAGAACCAACTGCGCTGCTGATGTGGTACCCACCTGACAGTGGCCCACATCCTACTACACTGTCCAAATTTGGCTCCTTTGCGGCGATCTCTCAACCTTCCTAATAAGCTACCTTCCATGCTAGCGAAAGATACCAAAGTGGCTGACCTGGTTTTACTTTTCACACATAAAGGTGGTTTCTCTCGTCTCAGTAAGATGGAGCAGTTTGGCCTCATGGCCGCCTGAGGGGTTGGAGAGTCAGCCCTGGCCTGCTCTGGCCCTGGGATCCCACGATGCAAAAGGTGCATCTCCCACAGCATACCGTGCTCTGGGGACCGTCAGCAGCAGTCCCGCTCTCTTTACCCTTTCTCACTTTCCTCCCAGTTCTCCTTGATTTTATGTCTGTGTTATTGTATCTTGTTTATTCACTGTCCCAAGGATTTGCCTTTTGTATCCTCCACCTGAGGAGTATTCTATGTTCGATAAATGTAGGATGAAAGAAGTGATGGTCTCGCAGTTTGGTAACTTCAACAACTAACCAACCAACCATTGTTTCACGAGAGATCGTGTACGGTATGAGCAAATCGATAAGGAACTTTAAATTAACGTTATTAACAAAAGAAACAGCAAAGAAAGTGAGAGTCCAACTTACACTTACCATGTAAGCTTAGCGACGGTGAAGCTTCAAAAATATGCGAGTGTTCACTAAAGGTAATGTGCTCCAAATTATTTAACTTAGTACAGGTTTCTGTAAGATGTGAATCGGAGCCGGCCGAAGTCGCCGTGCGCTTAAAGGCGCTGCAGTCTGGAACCGCAAGACCGCTACGGTCGCAGGTTCGAATCCTGCCTCGGGCATGGATGTTTGTGATGTCCTTAGGTTAGTTAGGTTTAACTAGTTCTAAGTTCTAGGGGACTAATGACCTCAGCAGTTGAGTCCCATAGTGCTCAGAGCCATTTGAACCATTTTTTGTGAATCGGACATACAATTACGGAAAAAGAAAGCTAAGGAAGAACATTGGTAAGCGTCTGCACTCGAATTATCGATAAATGTTCTGTGTATTTGGTAAGTGGATGGCGTGTGATCAGTAACCAGTCACAACATTAACGCCAGTAATTTGATCAAATTAAGGACTTGATTTCTTCGGTTGATAACCGAATGTAAACACTATACGAACAAAAGATATCGAAGATAGGGAACATGAAATATCATTCAAATACTCTCTACGTGTGTGTCAATAAGCGGCGTAGATAAAAATTCAGTGCTTTCGCGGCAGTAGGAAAAGTAATCTCTGCCTCAAATTGTGTTCACTCAAGGCCCAGGGCTGTTTCGTAATGTGGGAAATAAGATATTTTAACCGATCCTGATGCGTGTGATGCAGTCCGCAGCCCCAGGCGATCTGAGCAGTTCTTTTACCCCCGGCCATGGCAACCGTATCTGGTGATCACAAAGCATTTACCCGAGATACTGTCAGGGAAATCTGATGTCTCATTCCTAATAAAGCTCTTAGTACAGAGCGAACTCGAATGGGTGCATGGCCTGGCCGCAAAGAATTGGAGCTATTTGTATTTGCGCACATACATCAAAGTAGTAAGAGCAGCGATGAAATCATAGACTTTATTTTACCATAAATCTGAGTGGGGAAGTTTATTACCCTACATAAAGCCGCTTTGCAACCAAGACGGTTTGCTGCTTTGGGTGTATTGGCGAAACAGTAAGGCGAGGATAAAATTTGTTCGAAATCTTTGTTTAGCGCTCTCGTTGTGTGTGCTGTGTACTTCGTTTAATAGTAAAACAACTTCTTCAGTTGTCAGTGGATTAGTGACTGAAGATTTCTTGGAAGGACTTTCTCTGGATACTCCTCAGTGTTTCCTTTCCGTCTCATACCATAACGGTCAGTACCTGACGGTCTCGCAAACCGTTGTACGAGACGTTAACAATTGTCAACGACAAAGCAGTTTAGTTACTTGATATTCTGAAACATTTATTTACTCCGTTTACGGATTGGTAACTCATAAATTTAATACCCCCGCCCCCAGGGGGCTCGAACTCTTTGGCGGGTTCATGCTTGGCAACCACGTGGCCCCAGTCTTTGCAGCATCTCTCCCCTTCCATGTTGCACGTCTATCCTCTTGTTGTACTTTTCCCCTCCCGTGGGGAACATGACTGAGCCGGCTTTTGGAAAAGTATTCTGCATTTACGGTTGTCAATATCAGGATCTCTTCATTGCTTTCCGTTACTTTCTTCTTTCACCTTCTCCTGTACTTCCTCTGCTTCGACGTTTGAGGTTCCTCTTTTTGTTCTTCCTCCCTGTGCGTTCCTGAAAGCTGGCCCACGCGTCTGACAGGTGACTGAGTAACGCGAAATTACCAGGCCCGAGTCGACAGGTACGGTTCGCACGTAGCCTCCCCCCTGCGGTACACGCCCGGCCCAGGAAAGGATGATTGCCTGAGCTGCTACCTTCCCAAATTGCCAATTGGTCCCTCTGTCAAGTGTTCAGGAGGTGTGACCTGAGGCGCGAACAATCGCCTAAAGCGGATGGAGCCCCATCTAAAGGCCCACCCCCCCCCCCCCCCTTGGAACGAGCGCGCCATTGGAGACAATGGCAATCATAGAGTATTTTCTCGCCATGAACCAATCATCCTCACAGTCAACGGCTACGAAGCGTAATCGGAATGAGGCCAGTGATTCACATACTGAAGCTGGCCAGTCTTTCGCTACAGTAAATCCTTCCATAATTCAGAAAGGTGTCGATGCAATTGCTGGCCCTGTGAAACCCTACTCTTGTTTACGCAATGGCACTTTGCTTTTGGGGAGTGCTTCTGATTACCAAGCACAACTGCTTGCAGCATCGCTCCTCCGTGGCTAGCCTGATAGTGTCGAAGCATATCGAATGCTGAATTCTTCCCGTGATGGTATTTACACGAGGCTTCTTGACCGTCTGACAGAGGCACAAATCCAAACGTACCTCTCTGATCAGGGCGTCAATGCAGTCGCTGAGGTGATGAAAAAAAAGTAGATACCTCCTTAGTGCCCACAGACAATCTTCCTAACTTGTGGTAGAGTAGTTGTTCCATCAAAGATCAAAGCAGGTTATGAAGTTATCACAATCAGACCATATATTCTGAACCCAGTGTGCTGCTACCAGTGTCATTGTTACCACACTCTAGTCCTGTCGACACCTGGCCAAATGTGTAATGGCTACCTCCTCCGTCGTGAGGACCCACCTCGGTGTCACTGTGGCTCACACATGACTGTCATCCACATCTTGCCGGAATGCTGACTTTTAGCCGCTCTGCGGCGGACTTTCAACCTTCCCAGCAACCTACCTTCGGTGTTGGGCGACAATGCCTCAGCAGCAGATTTAGTTTTATGCTTTATTCGTGAGAAGGGTTTTTATCGTACCATTTAATGGTGTGTCGTCACCCTCCCTCCATTTCAACTCTGTCGCACTTTCTTTTCATAAGTTTGTCACGGTGGCCGTCTTTTTCACTACGTGTGTTCATCTCGCCTTGTCTTTTTGGGGTGGGCATTTTAATGTGTTGCAGAGTGTCTGGCTCATCTTATTGTGATAAGCCAGCCCAGCCATATCCTCTATGGTTTTAATACCTTCTACTTTTCCTTGTGGCGTATGTTTTCCCTGTTTTTTTTCGTCCCATTCGTTTTCGGTGTGGTGTTGGTTGTTTTTGTACCTAGAGCTTTGCTTGCGTCAGAAAAAAGGGACTGATGACCCTGTAGTTTGGTCCCTTTATACCCCGAACCAACCAACCAACCAACCAAATGCGTAACGTGTAGTAAGGATGCTCACGGGGGTCACCGTCCGCCGCCGCCTCCTCCCTGCTGCATCAACTGCAATGGCGATCATCCCGGCGCCTCGCGCTATTTCCCGAGTACCTCGATGAGTGGGCTGACCAGGAAACCTAGGTGAAGGAAAAAGTGCCTTACCCATTCGCTCGCAAGTAGTTGGCTAGTCGGAAACCCTGCATTCTACGATCTGGCACCCACATTATTATTTTGCTGCATTTCGCTCCACGAAAGACATGGCCACGCCGACAGGCAAACACACATTTAGCACCGCGGTTGTGAAATCGCCCGGTCATGGTAGCGTCCCCGCCTCCTCAAGCTGTGCAACACACCACCAAACTGTCACTCAACGGGACGAAGTCACCAGCTAAACAACTGGCAGGCCGGAAACGACAGAAGGAATTCTCCAGTGAAGACTTCCTATATCCCTCCCGTTAAGCCGGCCGGAGTGGCCGAGCGGTTCTAGGTGCTTGTCTGTAACCGCGCGACCGCTACGGTCGCAGGTTCCAATCCTGCCTTTGGCATGGATGTGTGTGATGTCCTTAGGTTAGTTCGGTTTAAGTAGTTCTAAGTTCTAGGGGACTGATGACCTCAGAAGTTAAGTCCCATAGTGCTCAGAGCCATTTGAACCTCCAGTTAAGTCACCTTCTCTGAGAACCGTAAAGGCTCCAAGAAGTCAAACAAAGGCATTCTTCTCCTTCAGACTTGAAGATCCTCTTTGACAGCGTCTCCACACGATACTATCGCCTAGCCGACCTCAGTGTCGCCAGTGCGCACCGCCAACCATTTTTCTGCACTGTACTCTGCATGCAAACAGGAGAATGCCGATGCTTCTGGAGACCTATTAGAGCAGTGTCCTCCTGCCTCTGTGCCCTGTAGCAGCGAATCTTCGGAGGGCAGCTGCTGAGCAGACATCTCATTTTTTCCTCGTCATGACTGTCCTCCAATCGAACGTTTGTTCACTGTCTTCAATACAACAAAGAGGATTTGTGGCTGCTCTTAGAATCGTAGCGTCCACTTGTTCTATATTCAGGGAAAAAATGCGTCCTTAAGACCACTTCAAGGTTTCACAATTCTTCCTGGTCCGTTTTGACCTTCCCCAAGGTAGACACTCCATCTCATGGGGAGTCATGGGACGACGTTCGTAGTCAATCCATCTTCCTGACTACCTGCCTTCAACCTGTTGCAGTTCGCCTTTTCCTTCCTCATTTGACCTTTTCCCTTTGTACCGTTTACATCCTTCCTTCATTCAATGTCACAAGGGCAGACTTCCTCCAGCTAATTGGGCAGCTACCTCACAGCTTTCTGGTTCTTGGTGACTTTAATGAGCACCATCCTCTTCAGGGTTCTCCCAGAACCTCTGAGAGGTGCACCTCTTGACTGACCTTCTCAATCAACTTAACCCCTTCTGCCTTAACACAGGAGCACCCATGTTTCTTTCAGACTCCATGCACACCTATTCCAATTTGGGCACATTCTTCTGTGCTGCCCAACTTTCCCATTGTATCGAGTGGTCCGTTGTGACACAACTTGAGCGACCATTTCCCGTGTACTATCTGTCCACCTACATGCACACCCAATGCCTTCCTCCATCGGAAAGGAGGGGAGGAGGCTCTGGCGATACCCTTCTCAGAATAGTGAGTGTTAATATGCCGCGTTTGGTATGAGGGAGATAGATCATGCTCTGACCATCCCGATCCTCCGCCTCAGGGCCAGACGCTGTTAACATTCAGGTGTTTCAACACCTTCCTCTTGCAGGCAACCACTTTCTGCTTCATTCGTACAACCACATCCGGGCAGAGGACACGCATCACGGACACTGGTGTAAACCAAGTCATACCCATATGTAAGCCCAGTAAGGACAAAAACCTTCCTTCTAGCTACCAGTTACAAGGCGATGGTACGATTCATGCCCAGCTGGTATGTTGGCTCGAATCTCGCAATTTACTGCAGTGTGGATTTCTAGCGCGCCGTTCTGCAGTTGACCATCTAGTCACTTTTTCCACCCATGTCGTGAACGACTTTCTGCGGAAATCCCAGACTGTGGCCGTGTGTTTCGGTTTGGAGAAAGCTTAAGACACCTGCTGGAGGACTGGTATGCTCTGTAGTCTCTACACGTGCGGCTTCCGTGTTCCCCTTGGCTTTCACTTCCTGCTCCGTTTCTTTTAGAAATTTTTAGAAGACAGAATTTTAAGGATATGTGTGGGTTCTGCCTTGTTTGACCACCTTTATCCAGGATAACCGTGTGCCTAAGGGTAGGGTTCCGTCCTGAGTGTGGTCCTCTGTGCTATGGCCGTTAACCCTATAATGGCCTGTCTTCCGCTGGGCATCTTTGGTTCCAATTTTCTTGACGATTTTGGCATCTATTACGATTCATAACGGATCTGTCTCTTTGAGCAGTGTCTTCCGCGGTGTCTAGATTGTCTTCGCCCATGGAACATGGACAGTGGCTTTAATTTTCCCAGCGCAAGTGGTTTCTCCGACCATCTTTACATCTTGGGCCTCTTGCTCGTCCGTTCGTTGGAACTACGAAATTCATGGGGCTCAGGCTCGGTAGGAAACACTCTTGGTGCTCCCATGTGTCTTACCTGGCTGCCCTCTGTACGTGGTCCCTCAATGTCCTGTGTGTCCTCAATGGTACATCCTGGGGTGCAGATCGAACCACCCTCCTCTGTTTGTGCTGGTCCCTTGTCCATTCGAAACTAGATTGTGGGTGCTTTGTTCATGCATCTCCACGTCCACCCCTCATACGCAGTCTCAATTCTGTCCACCACTGTGGCATCCGTTTGACCACTGGCGCCTTTCACACTAGCCCAGTTGATTCTGTATGCAGAAGCTGCTGAACTAACGCTGTGCTATCGCCGTGCGCCTTGATTTTCTCCTAAGGAGATATGCATGTCGTTCGTCTTGTCATGCGTTTCCATTCATCCTATGCCACTTACCACGATGACGCCCTTGATCGCCAGTATGGGGCGTGTCCCTCTTCTGTTGCCTCCTGGAGTTAACTTTCGGCTCTTTCTCTGGCAGATTTTCACACTTCCTGCAACTTTCCCGGTGGGTGTGAACCCTTCACGACTTCGGCTTCGTGCAGCGGCCTGTGTTCGCCTTGGTCTTCATTATCTTCCTAAGGATACTACTCCAGCCTCACTCTATCGCCTTCAGTTTCAGGACCTTCGCATGGAATGTTGCTGTAGCGCCTTTATGTTCACTGATGTTTCTTGGACTGACCGTAGTGTCGGATGTGTCTTCGTCATTGGCCCGACGTTTTTCGATATCGGCTTCCGGCACACTGATCAGTGTTTACAGTAGAGCTCTTCGTACTGTATAAGGCCACGGAGTACTCGAGAGACACAGGCTTTTGAATTGTCATCTGCTCACACTCTCAGCGCCCTTCAGATATACCTGTGCACTGTACACAGTCGATCCCTTAGTGCAACTGGTCCAGGAAAACTGTCACTTACTCACCCTTGATGGTCACTGTTATGTTTGTGGGTTCTTGGTCATGTCGGGGTGACAGGAAACGAGGCTGCTGCCAACGCTGCAGTCTTCATACCTCAGCCTACTAGTTCTTACATGCTCTGATGATCTGTGTTGCCATCTGTCAGCAGGTGGTGTCACTTTGACATCGCCACTGGTCCTTCCTTAATGGGAACAAGCTCAGGGTTATCAAACCGCTCCGAGCGTCTTGAACGACGTCCTCTCGGCCCTCCGGCCACGAGGATATCATTTTAACTAAGTTGCATATTGGGCACTGCCCTTTAACCATCGCCATTTCAGTGGTGCTCTCCCACCACCTTTTTACTCATTGCGCACGACTTTAAACTGTTCGCCATTTTCTGATGGAATGCCCCTTTTTTTTATCCGTTTACCTTCCCGCTTGGGTTTTACCGTCTGAGTTATTGGCTGTTTTAGCGAACGATGAGCGGCCTGTCAACAGCGATTTATTTCCTATTCGTCGTAGCACTATAGCGAAGGCCATTTAATTTTTTTTTCTGAACCTCTGCTTCTCTATGGCGTATTTTATAGACTTCTCTACGCATCCCTGTTTTTAGCCGTCTCATCTTCCGTTGACTGGGTTGATTTATAGTCGTTTTCAACTCGTCTCTTTGTCTTAGTGTTCCACAGTTTTGACATGGGCACGTATGACCCTAATTGTTTTTGCGCCCTAAAACAAAACGAATAAATAGATAATTGGATCTGGCACATGATTAGGATTCTAGTTTCCCATTTCACTTCCAGAGCGAGCTTTCTTTTCATTAATAAAAGCGTGGTCGCCTGTCGTTGGGTTTGTACTGGCGCTGTGGTAACAATCTGACGACACAGGGATCCATCTTTTGGTGCTGGAGTTAGCAACGCCCATCGATGCCAAGAAGTATGTTCCCATCGTGACTGGGGCAAAAGGACTCTGAGCAATAGGATACCATGGTGGGTAACTCGCATACAAAGCGGATGAAGCTTTCTCACTGATGGTTGTGTGGCCTCTTCAGTGTTTTCAGAAGAAAAGAACTCGTTCAGTGCAGAGATATGACCCCAAAATGATTCATTCCCTGGATGCACTGTGGAAGGAACTTAAAGCTAAGCAACAAGCAGAGAAATCTTCCCGTCAGTACCTGGCATATACAAGGACATTCTTTGTAGAGACTATAGAGAGTAAGTTTGGAGAACTTGCAGCCGTGCAGCCATCTCAAAAATTTGCTGGGTTGTTGTTTAAACCAGCATTACCTTCCCAGTGACGGACGTTGCTTGCTTATGACTAGCTGGATAACACTCTGGTGATTATCACTCCTCTTAATAGTCTAAACACGGTTGAAGGCATAATTTTCCATCATGACCACCTCTTGCAGCCTGACGATGAGGTATGCATCAACTTATAGTGATGTAAAATATATCCGTTGTACCCAGACGACGGCGAAGGACAATGGAGTTGTTGACGGGGCCTTCATTAGGCCTTTGAAATTGATTTATTGCCTGAAAAGGTCAAGGTGACATGATGTGAAGCAGTATATTCCCACTACCCCCCTCCCATATAATGGTTAAAGTGTATGAATTTTCGGCATGTCTTTCACGTAGTTGTGCCAGCCAAGTCTTTAGGGATTGTGGACAACTGTTGCATTCAAATTTTCCTCTGTGATTCATGGTCTGGTCTGGCCTGGTCCCTACCTTTCGCACATTTTTTATCTCCTTGTTTTGTGTTTGCCATTTCTAATGTTATTTCGTTTCTAAAATTCTATTGTCTGTCCTACTCGTTTTCTTGGGGTAACGGACGGTGAGGTGGTATTGTTGGGATGGAGAGGGGTGTCTCCCACTGTATCCCATGCTCTGGGGACCTCCAACTGCACTCTGGGCATAGTGACTCGACCACCTTACAACCTCTCACTACCCTGCTACTTCTCCTTGATTTTCTCTCTGTCATACTGTATCTTGCTTAAAACCGGTCTTCCTAGGATTATTCCTGGATGGTACATATTGGATGGAGTGATGACCTCGCAGTTTGGTTCCTTTAACTCCAACAACCCACCAACCATCAAACTGCTTTTTGACAGCTCTATAGACGGTTATTCTTTTCACCTACAGTCGTTAAACTTAGTAGTCAAGGGCTGCCAAAACTACTGCCTGTGGTCAGGGATTTCCTTAGGTTGACTCGACTGTAGGAATGTCTTAGCACTAAAGAATAAATATGTTGAAACTAGTTGCGGCATTTTTTCACGCATCTCAGCACTATCGACGTGATGTCTCGATATATTTTTCGTAAAATGTAATTTTGTAGGTGCATTCAGCGGCACATACACTCCTGGAAATTGAAATAAGAACACCGTGAATTCATTGTCCCAGGAAGGGGAAACTTTATTGACACATTCCTGGGGTCAGATACATCACATGATCACACTGACAGAACCACAGGCACATAGACACAGGCAACAGAGCATGCACAATGTCGGCACTAGTACAGTGTATATCCACCTTTCGCAGCAATGCAGGCTGCTATTCTCCCATGGAGACGATCGTAGAAATGCTGGATGTAGTCCTGTGGAACGGCTTGCCATGCCATTTCCACCTGGCGCCTCAGTTGGACCAGCGTTCGTGCTGGACGTGCAGACCGCGTGAGACGACGCTTCATCCAGTCCCAAACATGCTCAATGGGGGACAGATCCGGAGATATTGCTGGCCAGGGTAGTTGACTTACACCTTCTAGAGCACGTTGGGTGGCACGGGATACATGCGGACGTGCATTGTCCTGTTGGAACAGCAAGTTCCCTTGCCGGTCTAGGATGGGTTCGATGACGGTTTGGATGTACCGTGCACTATTCAGTGTCCCCTCGACGATCACCAGTGGTGTACGGCCAGTGTAGGAGATCGCTCCCCACACCATGATGCCGGGTGTTGGCCCTGTGTGCCTCGGTCATATGCAGTCCTGATTGTGGCGCACACCTGCACGGCGCCAAACACGCATACGACCATCATTGGCACCAAGGCAGAAGCGACTCTCATCGCTGAAGACAACACGTCTCCATTCGTCCCTCCATTCACGCCTGTCGCGACACCACTGGAGGCGGGCTGCACGATGTTGGGGCGTGAGCGGAAGACGGCCTAACGGTGTGCGGGACCGTAGCCCAGCTTCATGGAGACGGTTGCGAATGGTCCTCGCCGATACCCCAGGAGCAACAGTGTCCCTAATTTGCTGGGAAGTGGCGATGCGGTCCCCTACGGCACTGCGTAGGATCCTACGGTCTTGGCGTGCATCCGTGCGTCGCTGCGGTCCGGTCCCAGGTCGACGGGCACGTGCACTTTCCGCCGACCACTGGCGACAACATCGATGTACTGTGGAGACCTCACGCCCCACGTGTTGAGCAATTCGGCGGTACGTCCACCCGGCCTCCCGCATGCCCACTATATGCCCTCGCTGAAAGTCCGTCAACTGCACATACGGTTCACGTCCACGCTGTCGCGGCATGCTACCAGTGTTAAAGACTGCGATGGAGCTTCGTATGCCACGGCAAACTGGCTGACACTGACGGCGGCGGTGCACAAATGCTGCGCAGCTAGCGCCATTCGACGGTCAACACCGCGGTTCCTGGTGTGTCCGCTGTGCCGTGCGTGTGATCATTGCTTGTACAGCCCTCTCGCAGTGTCCGGAGCAAGTATGGTGGGTCTGACACACCGGTGTCAATGTGTTCTTTTTTCCATTTCCAGGAGTGTATGTATGTTGGTAATAGTTAGTAGCAAAGAGGTAATGAAGCTGAACGTCACGCACAACGCGCCAATTCTTCAATTTGACGGATTTCCCGAACTATGATAGGCACAGCAATTGTTGCCTCACAGTAAGGGATATTTGTACACACTCACTCACTCTTTTATTTTAGGATTTCAAGCTAGAAATATACGCACACTCGGAGTAATGAGTCGCGCGCAACTAGTAGACCTCTGGAAGAGAGACAGGGAGTACTACCACAACCTGATACACAAAATTCTACGGAAAAAGCCTAAAATTACATCACTTCCATACGCTGGTCATCAGGAACCAGTCATCACTGACAAACCCCCCTGCGGGTCTGGGGTAAGAATAGGCCCGAGGTATTCCTGCCTGTCGTAAGAGGCGACTAAAAGGAGTTTCAACCGTTTCGGCCTTCCATGTGATGGTCCCCCTTGGGGTTTGACCTCCATTTTTCAAAATTCTACAGAAGTACGAGCCTTTTGGGGAAGGACGCCTTACGTGGTGTATAACTGGTCCTCAGTGCACTAAGACCTTGGCACTCAGCGTTGTAACGGCGTTGTAATCACACCCACTATTCCTCAAATTGGGCCTAAACGACTGACGGGTTGTACAAGTTACACCCATAGTGCGTCCCCGTCTGCACCTACGATCATGATGGACTTTCCATGGCGCCCGAAATCCCGCACGGTAGCCAGCCCGTTGTGGTGGGGTCGTCATGCACCCTCTAGGTTGTAGCCCCCTGACAACACAGGGATCGTACTGCCGATACCTGAGCTGCACCCTCCCAGCGTCGGCCAAGGAGTAGATGCCCGTCTCCTTGGGGCATCAGGACTCCCGGCAACGGTCATCTTGCCAGGTGGCCCTTGCTGAGGCTGGGTGGCGCCCGTGGGGAGAGCCCCTGGTCGGAGTGGGTGGTATCGGGGCGGACGTTTCGCAGATGAAACGTCAACATGTATCAGGTCGCTCTGCGGCCGAGTCTTTTAAAAAGAAAGGTACTGTCTCTGGTTCTGGTTCTCCTGCCCTTTCCCCCTTGGCCACTCCCTGGGAGGAAGGACAGGCCCGCCGGCATGGGGCGAAGTATTTCCCCCACTATTTGGTGTGTTCTCGGACCGATGGGGGGACTTTCGCCACCTCCAAGCCCATGTTCTTTGTTCAGCACATAGAGGACATCTTCGGGGAAATCGAGGCTCTCAGTACAATGCGTTTGGGGTCCGTTCTTATAAAGACCACCTCCGCCACAAAGTCGGCGGCGCTCCTTCGTGCGACCGACTAGGGGACATCCCAGTGTCCATTGTCCCGCATCTGTCACTGAATAGGAAGCAGGGGGTTATTTTTCATCGGGACCTCCTGCTGCAATCTGATGAGCTCAGGGCCAACCTGGAGCGCCGAGGCGTGCATTTCGTCCGGCGGGTCCAGCGCGGCCCCAAAGACCGTCGCATCGACACCGGGGCCTTTATCCTCGCCTTCGAGGGGGACGTTCTCCCAGAGAACGTCCCGCCTCCTATGCGCTGCTTTCGGTGTTTGCGCTTTGGGCACATGTCGTCACGGTGTGAAGCTGAGCCCCTTTGTGGCGATTGTGGACGTCCTCTTCGTGAGGAACATACATGCACCCCACCACCTCGGTGTGTTAATTGTCCTGGCATCCACTTGCCTAGATCCTTAGACTGCCCCACGTATCAGAAGGAGAAGATTCAAGAACTCGAAACTTTCGACCGTCTCTCTTATTCTGAGGCCAGGAAGAAGTATGACCGCCTCCATCCCGTGACGTTAACCACTTCGTTTGCTTCAGTCGTGTCCACTCCTTCCACAGTATCCTCACCCCTATCCTGTCCCCCCTCCACCCCCCATCTGGGGTCTCTGCCTCCACCTCCCAAATCCCTCCCTTCCAAATCCTCCTCCCCACGGCCCCCGCCCCCTCTGCCCCAGGGGCCACCCTTCCTCCTCCTCCCACCCCGCCGCCTGAGAAGCGATCCTCTTCTCAGGTGTCCATCGGGGAAACGTTCCGGACCCCAGCTTCTGAGGTCCGGCGTTCCAAAATGGACCCCGCACGTGAGGACCTTCTTCGGGTCCAGCCCACCATCCCTGTGCCTCCTCGGACTTCCAAGAAGGCCTCCAAGAAGTCTCTATTCCCCTCTCCACCCCGGCGCGTTTCGTCTGACGCTCCATCCATGAGTCGCTGCTCCCTGCTGTCCTCAGTTTCGCTGGGACGCTCTGCTGCCAGCCGCTCAGCTGGCCTCTCGTCGGCAAATGATGCTGCCCCTCCTACACAACCCGGGACAGCGGCCGCAGCTGACGACGACTTGATGGAGCAGGATCCGCCTCCCGCCGGTTGTAGCGCTGTTTCCTCGAAACCCGGCCCTCTGCGGCCGTCGAGGTGACCAGATCTCCCCCCGTCTCGTTCCCCCTCTTTTTTGACTAGCGATGGCCTTGTTACATTGGAACATAAGAGGTATTCGATCTAATCGGGAGGAATTACAACTGCTCCTCCACCTGCACTGTCCGCTCGTCCTTGGTCTCCAGGAAACCAAGTTGCGCCCAACTGACCATATTGGCTTTACCCACTACACCTCGGAGAGGTATGACCTCACCCCTGTGGACGGTATTCCAGCTCATGGTGGAGTCACGTTGCTCATTCGGGACGATGTCTATTACCGTCCCATCCAATTGACCACCCCACTCCAAGCAATAGCTGTCCGTATTACTCTTTCTGCCTTTACTTTTTCAGTTTGTACCATCTACACTCCATCGTCATCCGCAGTTAGTTGGGCTGACATGATGCACCTGATTGTTCAGCTTCCTCCACCGTTTTTATTGTTTGGCGACTTCAATGCCCATCATCCCCTTTGGGGCTCTCCTGCATCCTGTCAGAGAGGCTCCCACTTGGCGGATGTCTTCAACCATCTCAATCTTGTCTGCCTCAATACTGGCGCCCCGACTTTCCTCTCGGACTCTACTCATACGTACTCAGACTTGGACCTCTCGATCTGTTCTACCACTCTTGCCCATCGGTTCGAGTGGTATGTCCTTTCTGACACCTATTCGAGCGACCACTTCCCCTGTGTCATTCGTCTCCTGCACCACACCCCATCCCCACGTCCTTCGAGCTGGAACATACTGAAAGCTGACTGGGGACTTTACTCCTCGCTGGCGACCTTTCCGGACCACGATTTTCTCAGTTGTGACAGTCAGGTCGAATACCTCACGGCTGTTATCGTCAATGCTGCCGAACGTTCCATTCCTCATACTACCTCTTCACGTCGCATTTCCGTCCCCTGGTGGAACGAGGCTTGTAGGAACGCTATCCGTGCTCGACGACATGCATTACGCACCTTTCGCCGCGATCCTACGTTGGCGAATTGTACTGGATACAAACGACTCAGAGCGCAATGCCGTAGAGTCATCAAAGACGGCAAAAAAGCTTGTTGGGCCTCTTTCACCAGCTCCTAACCTAACCTAACAGTTTTACTCCCTCTTCTGTCGTTTGGGGTGGCCTGCGCCGGCTGTCGGGCATTAAGGCCCACTCCTCGGTACCTGACCTGACCTCAGGTAATGAGGTCCTTGTTGATCCTGTGGCTGTCTCCAACGCCTTCGGCCGGTTTTTCGCGGAGGTTTCAAGCTCCGCCCATTACCACCCTGCCTTCCTTCCCAGGAAAGAGGCAGAAGAGGCTCGGCGACCTTCCTTCCACTCGCTGAATCTGGAATCTTATAATGCCCCCTTTACTATGCGGGAACTCGAACGTGCGCTTGCACTGTCCCGGTCCTCTGCTCCGGGGCCAGATGTCATTCACGTTCAGATGCTGGCACACCTGTCTCCGGCGGGCAAAAGCTTCCTTCTTCGTACCTACAATCGCGTCTGGACCGAAGGTCAGGTCCCCATGCGTTGGCGTGACGCCGTTGTTGTTGTTCCTATACCCAAACCCGGGAAGGATAGACACCTTCCTTCTAGTTACCGCCTCATTTCTCTTACAGGCTGTGTCTGTAAGGTGATGGAGCGCATGGTTAATGCTCGGTTAGTCTGGGTTCTTGAATCTCGACGGCGACTTACCAATGTACAATGCGGCTTTCGTCGCCGCCGCTCCACTGTTGACCACCTTGTGACCTTGTCGACATTCATCATGAACAACTTTTTGCGAAGGCGCCAAACGGTAGCCGTGTTCTTCGATTTGGAGAAGGCTTATGATACCTGTTGGAGAGGAGGTATCCTCAGCACAATGCACAGGTGGGGTCTACGCGGTCGCCTGCCCCTTTTTATTGATTCCTTTTTAACAGATCGAAAGTTTAGGGTACGTGTGGGTTCCGTATTGTCCGACGTCTTCCTCCAGGAGAACGGAGTGCCTCAGGGCTCCGTCTTGAGCGTAGCCCTTTTTGCCATCGCGATCAATCCAATTATGGATTGCATTCCACCTAATGTCTCAGGCTCTCTCTTTGTCGATGACTTCGCGATCTCCTGCAGTGCCCAGAGAACATGCCTTCTGGAGCGCTGGCTTCAGCGTTGTCTAGACAGCCTATACTCATGGAGAGTGGCAAATGGCTTCCGGTTCTCTGAAGAGAACACGGTTTGTATCAACTTTTGGCGATATAAAGCGTTCCTTCCGCCATCCTTACATCTCGGTCCCGTTGTTTTCCCATTCGTGGAAACAACTAAGTTTCTAGGGCTCACATTGGACAGGAAAATTTGTTGGTCTCCGCATGTCTCTTATTTGGCGGCCCGTTGTACACGTTCCCTTAATGTCCTCAGAGTTCTTAGTGGTTCATCTTGGGGAGCGGATCGCACTGTCCTGCTTCGCTTGTATCGGTCCATAGTCTGATCGAAGCTGGATTAAGGGAGCTTCGTCTACTCGTCTGCTCGGCCATCCCTCTTACGCCGTCTCAACTCCATCCACCATCGGGTGTTACGTCTTGCGACTGGAGCCTTCTTCACTAGTCACGTCGAGAGTCTTTATGCTGAAGCTGCCGAATTACCATTGACCTACCGGCGCGACGTACTGCTGTGTCGGTATGCCTGGCGGCTGTTGTCAATGCCCGACCACCCCTCTTATCAGTCCTTCTTCGCCGATTCTCTCGACCGTCAGTACGGGTTGTATGTGTCTGCCCTGCTGCCCCCTGGAGTCCGCTTCCGTCGCCTGCTTCGACAATTGGATTTTGCCCTCCCTACCACCTTCAGAGAGGGTGAGAGCCCGACACTACCTTGGCTCCAGGCTCCGGTTCATATTTATCTCGACCTCAGCTCACTCCCGAAGGAGGGTACTCCGGCTGCAGTGTATTGCTCACGGTTTGTCGAACTTCGTGCTCGACTTGCCGGTCACACCTTTATTTACACCGATGGCTCCAAAACTGACGATGGTGTCGGCTGTGCCTTTGTCATCGGGGCCGCCACCTTTAAATACCGGCTCCTCGACCAATGTTCGAGCTTTACGGCCGAGCTTTTTGCTCTCCATCAGGCCGTTCAGTATGCCCGCCGCCACCGCCATTCATAGTATGTACTCTGCTCTGACTCACTCAGTGCTCTTCAGAGCCTTGGAGCTCTTATCCAGTCCATCCCTTGGTGCAACGGATCCAGAAGTCCCTCCATTCTTTCGCTGATAATGGTTCTCCTGTCAGCTTTCTATGGGTTCCCGGACATGTAGGAGTGCCTGGGAATGAGGCTGCGGATGCTGCAGCCAAGGCTGCAGTCCTCCTGCCTCGGCCAGCCTCCCATTGTGTCCCGTCATCTGACGTTAGTGGGGTTGTTTGTAAGAGGCTTGTGTCGTTGTGGTGGGATGCTTGCTCATCCCTCCAAGGA
The DNA here is from genome assembly GCF_023898315.1 of Schistocerca nitens. Classification (NCBI taxonomy): domain Eukaryota; kingdom Metazoa; phylum Arthropoda; class Insecta; order Orthoptera; family Acrididae; genus Schistocerca; species Schistocerca nitens. Next base: position 711,780,534 of record NC_064619.1, on the reverse strand, counting down.
AACAAGCTCCGGGCAGTAAAACCGCTCCCAACTGCTTGGACATCCTCCTCCCGACCATCTCGGCGAGAAGAGGTCCTTCTCACCAGGTCGCGGATTGGGCATTGCCGGTTTAGCCACCGCTACCTGCTATCCGGTGACCCAGCCCCGCAGTGCCCTTGTGGTCAAGCATTAACAGTGCGCCATGTTTTATTCTCGTGTCCCCGTTTTAGTCAATCTCGTGTTGTCCTGTCCCTGCCATCTACTTTACCGGATATTTTAGCTGATGATGCTCGAGCAGCTGCTTATAACTTTGACTGGCTTGTCCAAAGACCTCTAACTCTTTTACTCATTTTATCTGCATCCTTCTTAAGGACTTTCTGGTGTCCCCCCTCCCCTTGAGTTTTACTAGATTCTATGTCCTCTCACAACAGTGACTGGGCGCTAATGACCTCAGTAGTTGAGCGCCCTTAAACCCCAACAAAAAAAAAATCACTGACAAAATCTGGTTAGAAATATTTGAGATAGCCTTGCAAAAAGTTAATATTATAATTACAGACATGCATTTTAGAATAACAGAGCATAAGTATTACCAAATAGTAAAGTTAAGTTAGTCCAACATGTGGCACAAATTGGTGTAAGATTTATTTGCAGGCATATGTTAGTCAGGCAGAGCTGTGGAAACTAGGTAACCGGAGCACACGACTGCATTCTATATAATGTTCAGAGGAGGCACTACACGGGATATGAAATAAATAAGCAAAGGACACTTTTAAATGAAGAAACAATTCCTCTTCCCTTTTTCCAGTTTCCAATTTTGCATACCATGGAACCAGATTAAAATAGTGAAATTTATTACTCGCTTACAAAGTGACTACCTTTGTAATTCTTAATACATTTAATACTTTCTTTCATAAGAACTCAATCTATATCACTAATCTCTAAGTCGCACGTAATTTTATGTTGTCAGCTAACCAGTCTTAAGAAATCGACACTGGTTCCAGAGTACATAAATATGCTGATGAAAAAGTATTTCGCTCTTGCCTCCTGAGAAGTACTAACTCAGGATTAGGATGTTTTTGACTCTGTAGAAAGCCCGTTAAAGACAATATTGAGGACCGTACATAACTTTATGGTGACGTCTTATTGCAGTCAGAAATCAAATTTTTAAAGTTATCAAAATGGAAATTAGTCACAAAAAATTTTGCTTAGCGTTAATTCTAAAAGAGCGTTACGTAGTAGCACTCTTTCACTGTAATATTTTTGATATATCTCTGTCTCAAAAGAATTCATTCTATCATTAGCAACTTATTCAGTTTGCAGTGAAAGTCATTATTAATTTCATGTCGTTATTTGCAGAATAACGATAGGAAGACAAACTAATCATAAAACGTCATTGGAATACTGAAGACATTCTGGTATAAAAACCTGCACCTACAAGAAGAAACTGAAGAACGACAAATAAACAATTTTTAACTTTTAGGATTTTAAAAATAATTGATTTGCTGGTCAAAAAAATAATTTTAAAATGTAAACTTTTTAATAAAAAAATTTTAATAGGAAGAGTTTTTCTGTCATGCTTGGCCTCAAAACCCAACGTTCCTTTGATGTACATAAAGATAAATATGGTTACCGAAACTAGACACTGATAAAGATGGTGCAGTGGTTCGCACAATGGAGCAGAGTAGTTAAAATAACCATCCAGCCATCCAGATGAGTTTTCCATAGTTCATTAAAATAGCTTAAGCTAAATGCGGGATGGTTCCTTTAAATACCACATGGTCAAATACCTTTTCCATTCTTCAGCAATCAGAGCTTGTGCTCACTTTCTGCCTTAATTTTCTACAGGTTAAAACTTGAACTTCGTTTTTTTCCTTTCCAATCTAGTCTATTTAACTAATTGAAACATCTCCATCAAAATAAAAAGAAACGAGAAAATAAACTATCAATTGTTTGAGTCTGTCACTCAGAGCAGTCTCGCATCCTACACTGGTCACAAAGATAGAGAAAAATGTATTTAATGGTGAACGTACTTAATATGAGAATTTCTCATCACCACATAAAGGATTTGACACCTCACGTGTTAACTCACTGGATCGTCTGAGGATTTTTTAAATCAGATACCTAATTCAGTTGCATAGTATACAAATGGACAAGTCTAAGAACTCATTCTGTATAGTAACACGCATCTCTTTATAAACATCGTTCCATAAGAAACAGGAATGAGAAATGTATCCAAATCGAAGGCGAGTTCCCAAATTGAGGCCATAGAAATATGTGATACCGGCGCTACGGAGTTGTGAATTAAAGCAGGTCTAAAACAATAATAAATGGTCATACATAATTGTGTTCATTGGCGACTGTAACGAACGACTACCAGCGCAGGTACCACCCAACGCTAACAAGCCCACAACGCACTGCCGGCGAGTGAATATTTGTTTTACAAGATATTCCAATAAGCAGACGGCAAAAACTGAACATGTAACGAAAATTTTGTATCAAGTATGACGTGTGAAATAGTGTTCTCCCAGTCAACAGAAGGTAAACCCTTTACCAACATCAGCAATTAACACTGAAGTGTTAAGTTCCGCAGAACCACTTGGACTATCTCTCGACTGTTCCACTCACGAGTAGCACATAGGAAAGAGGAACAATGGAAGATTTTCTTCCGAGCTGTGATTTATTACGATGGTAAATTCTCCCTATGTAGATCGGAATCAACAAAATATTTTTGCTTTTGAAGGAGACAACAGGTGATTGAAACTTATTGGCATGAGTTCGCTACAATGAAAGTCTTTTTTTATGACTGCCATCCAAACCCGCTTATCTGTGACTTGCGGGTAACAGATGTGTGAGACTTGCATTTTCTTATGAAGGACTTGAAAACATGTGGTAGCAGTGAAGGAAACCACGATAATGTTTCTGAAGTGACCACTGCCCCTAGTGCATCGAAAAGGAAAGTAACTTTAGAAACGGGTGACAGTGGTAAAAGTGATATTATGGAAATCAAACCTATTTACAGAGATTTGGAAAATCCTGAACTACTAAAGAAGTGTTTACATGGGAGACCCAGAATGTTAACGAGTTCTTCAATGCTGTGTGGTGCTGTGTGCCTAAAAATGTGTTTGTTGGCCTTATTGAGCTATGAACGGCTCGCATTTATCCCATTTATTGTTTGTCATCTATTACGGAACTGCCGCCTCGTTTTCTTATTCCATTTAATGGCGTCACTAACTTCCTGCCTTACTTGCCTGTGAGTGGCGGCGGAGGCGGCGGCAGCAGCAGCAGCGCGTATAGGTAAGTGAACTGTCGTACCATCTCTGGAGTGACCGATACTATTTCCGTGTCGTCTGGCAGTCAGTTCGGGACGGACCAGCAGTGCAGTCGCGACGCAGCAGCAGTGAAGTCGCGGACAGAGCGCCGGTGAGGTGCCGACAGCCAGTGCTTACCGACCGCTGGCGACAAACTCATGAACTGTCCGACGGAGGGAGACTGGACCAGGGCCCTGTTTGGTCGGTCCCTAGGTCGGTCCCTAGGTCGGTCGGTCGGTATGCAGTGCCAGAGTGTGTGGTGCTGTTCCCATTGCTACGAGGTTCGTGGCTCACCAATCCTGGACATGAAAGTTTAGTTTTGACTTAACCTACCAGCAAGTCATGACTGTTCGCATTCTGTCGTTTGGAATTCGTTGTCGGCTGTTTGGATATTCCCGCGAGCAACAACGTGTGTTTTCAAGTTGGCAAATTTTAGCCACCATCCGGTGAAGTTCAACTGTACTTGGTTATTTGAATTGAAGTGCACCAGCAGAATCTTCGACCTTGTGGCCGTTAACTTTCCAGTTACCTGCACTGGCCGTTGACGTAAATTCAGGCAGTGTATATTCCTCATCGTGTTGTAGCTGTCCAGCATGGTGTGTAGTTCAACAGCTCAATGTATAATTGGTTGTAGGCGGCAATATCTCCTACGTTCTTCCATTGAACTCCCTGTTGCGTGCTGGTCGTGCGAAGCGGTTATCTTGTCGGTGGGTCCGCTGACTGTCGGTTGGGTTGTCATTGGATCGACAATGGTTAGGCCGAATGCCTGTCTCCCCTAAGCGAGCGTTAGTGTTTGAATTCCAGGCCGACCCTCAGAACTTCTGAGAGCCCGAGGGTGTACTGCCTTTTCTTGTTTGTTCTTGTTGTTTTGGGCCTTCAGCATAATTAAGGAACTGTTTTAAGATAAGGCTTTGCCGTTTAAATTTCTGATTTTGGTTGAGCTTTAAGTTATTGGCTTTCAGACATTTTTAAAGTGATCTTGCCCTTAAGACATAAGATTGTACGGCGCATTCAGCTGCTGATTAAGTTCCAAAACTAAAGCTGTTTTTGTTTAAAAACGTTTCTTTCTTGGCTCTTGTAATGTTTGACCATATCAAGATTGTATGTTCGAGTGTAACTGACAGCAGCTTATTTTGGCCCCTTTCCACAAATTAAACTACCTGTCCTGTCATTTGGGTTTAGCAGGGTGCATCACTTATGACTCTAAAGTTAGCAATGACTGATGCCGTAATAACTTTTAATGGTGGAAATAAAATACGCAGAAATCTAAGTCTGTATAAGAATTTGTAATAAAGTTTTAAACCTCACTATCTCTGAACTACATATTTTACAATAAATGCCCAATTTTCTAAAGAAGTACTGATGGTAGACACATGACATTTTCAAAACGTGCTAAGTATGAGATTCAACACGTATGGATCTAGAACAATTCAAATATCATGTTTTGCTTTTATGTTAATTCATTGACAAAACTGTCAAAAATTGAGTGTTAAAAAATAGATAACGTGCCCCATAATACGATTTTAGTAAGATTCAGTAAATATGGAAAATTGTAAGTTGGAGTCTTAAAACGTTTCCAAGATAATGGTCACAAAATTCGATAGTTTAACATTGACAGCATAGGACATACAATGTCCTCTTAAGTAAACGCAATCAGCAATACAGGAATCTGCTTAATGTTCAAGGAATTCTTCGACAGAAAAGGAGTGGCCCGTACGGAAACTGTCCATGAAGTAACCTATTTGTAACAGTTTGTTGGGTCACTGCTGCTGAACATGCAGTACGATGCGTCAGAGCCTCTCAGTAGTGCCACGTCACAATCCGGAGCTTGGTCGTCTTGCAACTGTACAGTTCAGTGACTACCGCTGCCAGCAATCACGCAGAGTTGCTACGTTCCTGCCAAGCCTTTCCGCAAAACTGCAGCTGCTGGTGACCTTTTACATGACCTAGTTCAGACTCAGCCTGGTGTTAATGACTTCTTTATAGTCTTAGGCATTCTTGACTAACATCCAGTCACAAAGATAACAAAAGTTGCCGACCGTTAAAGCGTCGTCAGACGACGTTTTCTGGGTGTTGATTCCTTTTCCATCAGTGTATCTTAGCCGTTCAGATTTGTCCGTTGGACTTCTCACCTTACCGGGTCAGTAGACCAACTCAAACGGGCCTGACCTGAAAACACTACCCCGATCATTGCCCTGCACAAGCCGAGGAGAGCAGCTTTCACAGTCGGCAAGATGGGGATACGCAGTGCCGACAGCAGAGGACGTGCCCTGTACTCTTGGCGCTAGGCTTCCGGGAAACCTCTACCCCTATATCTAATAGCCAAAACTGGTGCTCTTTAAAGCATCAGTGTTTTGAAGCAGCTCCCTTCACATTTTTACAATGTAAATTTTGAATTAAATATAGGTGCCATCGAAGTTTCGTTTAATGAGACGAAAATACTGTAATAGTCAATTCAATGGAGAAAACTGTCAAATTTTTAGGTAATTCGCGACTCACGAAAACCTCTGCTCTGTGTTGCAGGGTATGGAAAATAGTCTTGAGATTGGGTTCCATTAAAATTTGAAATACTTTTCTTTTGTAGTCGCATATCGATTTGTCACAGAATGATCACCTGTAGTAGAAGACTAAGTCTGGTAGACTCCTATAGTAATGCACAAATGTAGCTTCAAACGTATATGTGAAGAACAAGCCAACTAACAGATAGGATTCAGAATCTACCCGCTACTTGGGATTTTTTTCACTATGAACACCTATCTTTCAAGATATACACACATCAAAAAAATTTTGCATCACCTCGGTTCCGAGAGTACCGGAACCTGTACATAAACATAAAAACCATTTCCGCCCTTTTTATTTCTCATCAGAACCTCACATTGCATGTTGTACCACCATAGAGACCCCTTCGGTGCTGGTGGTGGTGGTGGTGGTGGTGGTGGTGGTGGTGGTGGTGGTGGTGGTGAGTGCTGTACACACCGGTACCTCTAATACCCAGTAGCACATCATCTTGCATTGATGCATGCCTCTATTCATCCTGGCATACTATCCACAAGTTCATCAAGGCACTGTTGTCCTCAAAGGCGATTCGAGGTGGATCCCTCAGAGTTGTTGGTGGGTCACGTCGTCCATACACATCCCTTTCCAGTCCATCCCAGGCATGTTCGATAGGATTCATGTCTGGAGAACATTGCTGGCCACTGTAGTCGAGCGATGTCGTTATCCTGAAGGAAGTCATTCACAAGATGTACACTATGGGGGGTGCGAATTGTCGTCCATGAAGACGAATGCCCGGCCAATATGCTGACGATAGGGTTGCACTATTGGTCATAGGATGTCATTCACGTATCGTACAGCCGTTACGGCGCCTTCCATGACCACCAGCAGCGTACGTCGACCCCACCCCAAAACAGCAGGGAATCTCCACCTTGCTGCACATGCTGGACAGTGTGTCTAAGGCATTCAGCCTGACCGGGTTGCCTCAAAACAGTCTCCGACTATTGTCTGGTTGAAGGCATATGCGACACTCATCAATGAAGAGAACACAATGCCAATCCTGAGTGGTCCATATGGTATGTTGTCGGACCCATCTGTACCGCACACCATGATTTCATGGTTGCAAAGATGGACCTCGCCATGGCCGTAGGAAGTGAAGTTGCGCATCATGCAACCTATTGTTCACAGTTTGAGTCTTAACCTGATGTCCTTTATCTGCACAAAAAGCATTATTCAATATGGTGGCGTTGCTGTCAGAGTTCCTCAGAGCCATAATCCTTAGGTAGCGGTCATTCACTGCAGTAGTAGCTCTTGGGCGGCCTGAGCGAGGCATGTCATCGACAGTTCCTGTCTCTATCTCCTCCATCTCCTCCATCTCCTCCATCTCCTCCATCTCCTCCATCTCCTCCATCTCCTCCATCTCCTCCATCTCCTCCATCTCCTCCATCTCCTCCATCTCCTCCATCTCCTCCATCTCCTCCATCTCCTCCATCTCCTCCATCTCCTCCATCTCCTCCATCTCCTCCATCTCCTCCATCTCCTCCATCTCCTCCATCTCCTCCATCTCCTCCATCTCCTCCATCTCCTCCATCTCCTCCATCTCCTCCATCTCCTCCATCTCCTCCATCTCCTCCATCTCCTCCATCTCCTCCATCTCCTCCATCTCCTCCATCTCCTCCATCTCCTCCATCTCCTCCATCTCCTCCATCTCCTCCATCTCCTCCATCTCCTCCATGTCCGAACAACATCGCTTTGGTTCACTCAGAGACACCTGGACACTTCCCTTGTTGAGAGCTCTTCCTGGCCCAAAGCAAATATGCGGACGCGATCGAACCGCGGTATTGACCGTCTAGGCATGGTTGAACTACAAACACGAGCCGTGTACCTCCTACCTGGTGGAATGACTGACTGGAAATGATCGGCTGTCGGACACCCTCCATCTAATAGGCGCTTCTCATGCATGGTTGTTTACATCTTCGGGCGGGTTTAGTGACATCTCTGAGCAGTCAAAGGGACTGTGTCTGTGACAGAATATCCACAGTCAACGTCTGTCTTCAGGAGTTCTGGGAACCGGGGTGATGCAAAAACTTTTTTGACTTGTGTATTTTCTGCACGATTATACGAGTCCACTGGACTTACTTGCACTGAAGATGATTACCCTTATTGAAATCAATATGGAGAATCAATGCCGAAGATTGCTTTGTTTGCAAGTGAAACAGTGTCTTAATGGTACAAAATTTATGCCTGTTTTTAAATAGCGTGGTCTGAGTACAAATATTAGATGTGTAGACCACATTTAAGTAGTCCGAAAGTGTAACAGGGTGAAAATGCGCGGTTGGAGGTTACAAGCATGGAGGAGGGTGGGCCACCGTCTTGTGATCGTGTCCTTCCATCCTTTTGCTAAACAAAGAGCGAGTCCCATACTCCGTGCAGCAATACACTACAGAGAGAAACTATAGAGTGTTTCATAAAGTTATACCGACTGTTCCGCATTTGACCTTATGAATCACTGGCGACAAAATGTGCCGACATGCCCTGGGGTGTTTATTTTTCACAAAATGCGTTAACTCTGCAGCTACACTGGAGCGCCAAAGAATTTAAAAGTAACAATTACTTAAAAGCATTTGACGCTTTACAGAAATGCTCATGGAACATGCACCTTTGTTTAAAATTGACCGCGACCAGGAAACGAACCCAGGAACACCACATGGCAGGTAAGCGTCAAAGAAACAGGTATACTGGTATACATGCGTATTCAAATACAGAGATATGTAAGATATGTAAAGGAGCATACGGCGCTGCAGTTGGGAACGCCTATATAAGAAAAATGACACGCGCAGTTGTTAGATCGGTTACTGCTTCTACTATCGCAACTTATCAAGATTTAACTGACTTTGAACGTGGTGTTATAGCCGACGCATAGCTACGGGACACAGTATCTCCAAGGTAGCGATGAAGTGGGGATTTTGCAGCACGACCATTTCAGGAGTGTACCGCGAATATCCGAAATCCGGTAAAACATCAAAAATGACATCACTGCGGCCGGAAAAAGGTCCTGCAAGAGCGGGACCAACGACGACTGAAGAGAATCGTTCATCATGACACAAATGCAACCCTTCCGCAGATTTCAATGTTGGCCATAAACAAGTGTTAGCGTGCGAAGCTTTTAACGGATCATCGATATGGGCTTTCGGAGCGGAAGGCCCACTCGTGTTCCCTTGATGACTGCACGACGCAAAGCTTCACGCCTCGCCTGGGCCCGTCAACATCGGACTGTTCATGACTGGACACATGTTGCCTGGTCGGACGAGTCTCGAATCAAATTGTATCGAGCGGATGGACGTGTACATATATGGAGACAACCTCACGAATCTATGGGCCCTGCATGTTAGCAGGGGAGTGTTCAAGCCGGTGAAGGCTCTGTAACGGTGTGGGGCGTGTGCAGTCGGAGTGATATGGGATCCCTGATACGTCTAAATACGACTCTTGACAGGTGACATTTACGTAAGCATCCTTCTGATCACCTACATCCAGTCACGTCCATTGTGCATTCCGTCGGATTTGGGCTATTCCAGCGAGAAACGCGACACCCCACACGTCCAGAATTGTTACAGAGTGGCTCTTCAGAAGAGATCTCCACCCCGTCATACTCTTACGGATTTATGGACAGCCCTGCAGCATTCATAGTGTCAGTTCCCTCCAGCATTACTTGAGTCATTAGTCGAGTCCATGCCACGTCGTCTTGCGTCACTTCTGCGTGCTCGCGGGGGCCCTACATGATATTACGCAGGTGAACCAGTTTCTTTGGCTCTTTAGTGTAATAAAACTATGAATTACGCTAATGTAAGAAATGTATATTGACCGAAGTAACGTAAATCTGTGGACTCTTTTCCTGTTAGGTTAGACGGGTTACTGATCGTTACTCATCCTGTGTGGCAGCTGTAGTGCTGTTCCGGAAAAGGCAACTCCCTCCACCACGAATGCTGCTAGCTTTTCAGTTTACAGATAGACTATACCTCCCCATCATTTCCTGTTCAGTTCTGTCTTGTGAACAGACAAAATAACTTCACTGATGTATTCAGAGAGCAGAGTTATTTTCATTTTATTAAGGAAGTATTTATTTGCAGTTGTTAAATGAGATATTAAGATAAAGCTCAACAGTTGGAGCTGTGAGCTGTCTACCACGCTGAAGTTTCCGTACCAAGAGTAAAATGCTCTCAATATGTATTCTGTAGTGTCGATTTCACTGTTTCCACAATCAACGACTGCAATGAAACTTGGTGGCAGATAAAACTGTGTGCCGGACCGAGACTCGAGCTTTCTAACAGGAGTAGGTCAACTACGTATTACACAACTTCAGATATTTCAACACAAGTCAACCAATGCCTTACAGCATATTACAGCTCTACATATAAACATGATCAGTCCTATTCCATCGGACATTTTTACAGCCAGCTTGCAAGATACACCCAGGACGTGTGAAAAGTGGCTCGACTCAGTGCAGCCCACTCTAGAGGTTCCAGCAGTTCCTGATTTGAAGAGTTAGTCTACCACTAACCCAATTAATGGTGAGAGAAGTGCAGCAATTTTCTGGTCATTCATTAATTCACCAGCGAGTAACTACAACGTGGTTACATGGCTTTACTATATGTTGGAAATGTCAGGCAGCAGCAAGATGCCACATTTACTAATCCAATCTCTTTCCAACCAATACTTGACAGGTCACTGATAACGTCATACTTACTAATTGAGCACGTCACAGCCATCGTTAGAAGTGTATATTACATAAAAACTCACGTAACAACTGCAGATAAGTACTCATTTAATGAAGTGAATATAACCTCGGTATATAATCACGTGATCAGTGAAGTTACTTTGTCTGCTTACGTAAGAGAACTAGACAGGAAATGGTGGGGAGATTGTCTGTACATTGGAAAACGAGCATCGCTTGGGGTGGAGGAAGTCGCCTTTTCCGGAAGAACACTAGAACTGACGTACAGGATGTCCAAGAATCTATTTCCCATATAGTAATGTTGAACAGTGAGCAGAGATTTACGTAAAATCTGTCGATACGCGTTACTTGCGTTTGTGTTATTAGCAACTCGTGTGTATATTCAGTAACGTAGTAACACACGTCATTGAAAGTAAAGTCTCCTCGGGAGTGTGAAAGTACGGCGTCATGAGCACTGAAGAGTCGAGCTGCTGTGAAGGGTCAGTACAACTTTGTGCAACAGGCTGTAATTGCTTTTTATGACGTGGTGCGGTAGAGAGAATGGGAAATCTCCTGCCCCATGTTCACTGTGCAGACCTATGAACCTGTGAAGGAGGGAAGTGTATGACCACAATCAGGACATTTATGATAGGAAATTTAATGTAGTTTAATTTGGTACTGGGACACATCTCAGATATAAGCCGCGGTTTTAGAGATATTCAAGAAAAACCTAAAAAAAGTTACTTTTAACCGACAGGAAGAATACTGTGATATGCAAATGATTAGCTTTTCAGAGCATCCACACAAGGTTGGCACCGGTGGCGACACCTATAACGTGCTTACATGAGGAAAGTTTCCAACCGATTTCTCATACAAACAGCAGTTGACCGGCGTTGCCTGGTGAAACGTTGTTGTGATGCCTCGTGTAAGGAGGAGAAATGCGTACCATCACGTTTCCCACTTTGATAAAGGTCGGATTGTAGCCTATCGCGATTGCGGTTTGTCGTATTGCGACATTGCTGCTCGCGTTGGTCGAGATCCAATGACTGTTAGCAGAATATGGACTCGGTGGGTTCAGGACAGTAATACGGAACGCCGTCATGGATGCCAACGGCCTCGTATCACTAGCAGTCGAGATGACAGAAATCTTATCCGCATGGCTGTAACGGATCGTGCAGCCACGTCTCGATCCCTGAGTTAACAGATGGGGACGTTTACAAGACAACAACTATCTGCACGAACAGTTCGACGACGTTTGCAGCAGCATGGACCATAAGCTCGGAGACCATAGCTGCGGTTACCCTTGGCGCTGCATCACACACAGGAGAGCCTGCGATGGTGCACTCAACGACGAACCTGGGTGCACGAATGGCAAAACGTCATTTTTTCGGATGAATCCAGGTTCTGTTTACAGCATCATGATGGTCGCATCCGTGTTTGGCGACATCGCGGTGAACGCACATTGGAAGCGTGTATTGGTCATCGCCATACTGTCGTATCACCCGGCGTGATGGTATCGGGTGCCATTGGTTACACGTCTCGGTCACCTCTTGTTCGTATTGACGGCACTTTGAACAGTGGACGTTACATTTCAGATGTATTATGACCCGTGGCTCTACCCTTCATTCGATCCCTGCGAAACCCTACATTTCAGCAGGATAATGCACGACGGCATGTTGCAGGTCCTGTAGGGCCTTTCTGGATACAGAAAATATTAGACTGCTGCCCTGGCCAGCACATTCTCCAATCTCTCACCAGTTGAAAACGTCTGGTCAATGGTGGCCGAACAACTGGCTCGTCACAATAATCCAGTCACTACTGTTGATGAACTGTGGTATCGTGTTGAAGCTGCATGGGCAGCTGTACCTGTACACGCCATCCAAGCTCTGTCTGACTCAATGCCCAGGTGTATCGAGGCCGTTATTACGGTCAGAGGTGGTTGTTCTGGGTACTGATTTCTCAGGATCTATGCACCCAAATTGCGTGAAAATGTAATCACATGTCAGTTTTAGTATAATATATTTGTCCAATGAATACTCGTTTATCATCTGCATTCCTTCTTGGTATAGCAATTTTAATAGCCAGTAGTTTATTTTAACAGATAGACCTATATCCCGAATGTAACAACTTTCACAATGCATTGTTTCACAGCAAATACGCACTCGCTAAGTATCAAGTCGACGTTATTAGCGCGCGATGTCGCTCTGAGACTCGTAAATGACTACAGGAAAATCCAAGTACACTGTAAGCAATTAGAACGACTAGTATTAAAAAGATAGTTCAAACGATTCAAATGGCTCTGAGCACTATGGATCTTAACTTCTGAGGTCATCAGTCCCCTAGAACTTGGAACTACTTAAACCTAACTAACCTAAGGACATCACACACATCCAGGCCGGAGGCAGGATTCGAACCTGCGACCGTAGCGATCGCGCAGCTCCAGACTGTAGCGCCTAAAAGAAAGTCACAGTACGTTAAAACAAATACATCACTTTAAAACTAACCATGGGTGACTTGTAAATAACTATTCAAAATCCGAAGTAAATACACGTCTCCGCAGTCCGCATAAATCTCACCACATCAAGATGCGATGACGCACAGCGAAATCCTAGAGCGATGATTCTCCCTCTTTCTGCAGAGCTGCTCTTATCTATCTGAAAAGTCGAACGTCTCTGTACCCGACATACATTACGTGATAAAAAGCGTCCGGACAAACCCAAAAAATGTTTTTCGTATTAGGTGCATTGTCATTAGACGTCGTGAGAGAGGAGAATGTGGTGCTCAGCGGAACTCACGGACTTCTAACGTGGTCAGGTGATTGGGTGTCACTTGTGTCATACGTCTGTACGCAAGATTTCCACGCTCGTAAACATCCCTAGGTCCGCTGTTTCCGATGTAGTAGTGAAGTGGAAACGTGAAGTGACACGTACAGCACAAAAACGTATAGGACGACTTCGTCTGTTGACTGACAGCGACCGCCGACAGTTGAAGAGGGTCGTAATGTGTAATAGGCAGACATCTATCCATATCATCACACAGGAATTCCAAACTGCATCAGGATCCACGGCAAGTACTGTGACAGTTCGGCGGGAAGTGAGAAAACTTGGAGTTCATGGTCGAGCCGCTACTCATAAGCCACAAACGACGCCGGTAAAAGCCAAACGACGCCTCGCTTGGTGTAACGAGCGTAAACATCGGACGATTGAACACTGGAAAAACATTGTGTGGAGTGACGAACCACGGTATATAATTTAGCGATCCGATGACATGTGGGTATGGGGAATGCCCAGTGAAACGTCATCTGCGTGTGTGTGTAGCGCCAACAGTAGAATTCGGAGGCCGTGATGTTACGGTGTGGTCGTGTTTTTCATGGAGGGGTCTTGCACCCCTGGTTTTTCTGCGTGTCACTATCACAGCACAGCGCTACATTGATGTTTTAAGCACCTTCTTGTTTCGCACTGTCGAAGAGCAATTCGGGGATGGTGATTGCATCTTTCAACTCGATTGAGTACCTGTTCATAATGCACGGCCTGTGGCGGAATGATTACACAACAACACCCCTGTGATGGATTGGCTTGCACAGAGTCCTGACCTGAATCTTATAGAAGACATATGAGATGTTTTGGAACGCCGACTTTATACCAGGCCTCACCGACAGACATCGATTCCTCAGCGCAGCTCTCCGTGAAGAATGGGATGCAGTTCCCCAAGAAACCTTCCAGCACCTGATTGAAAGTGTGCCTGCGAGAGTTGAAGCTATCATCAAGGCTAAGGATGAGCCAACAGCATATCGAATTCCAGCATTACCACGGAGGGCGTCCCGAACTTTTAAGTTATTTTCAGCCAGATGTCCGAATAATTTATATCACATAGTGTGTGTACACCGCTACGCCTGTAAATGCAACCGACAAGATTCAACTTGTGGGCAGCACTGGTTGCCAATAACTGTTGCAAAAACGCCCTACACGTACCCGATAAATATAGAATCCCCGCCACCCTGCACGGAACTGCACACCAGCAACATATCTTCGTAGCTGGCTGGAGAGGGAATGAGAGCCTGTGACGCATCCCACGGAGTACCACCCACGTACAAGAACACACAGGGTCCGGGCTCTGACCTTTAAACGATAAGAGTAGACAGGGAATGCCAAGTACACCCACGCTCCTCCAGCTCCAGCTCCAGCTCCTGTGACCGCTGGAAGCAGGAGCACGATAAGGCAGGCAGTATGCTACCATTCGAAGATTTCTGCACCAGAGTGAAATGTAAGCTAAACACACTCGAATATTCATTAAATCATGCAAGTTTTCTCGCCTAGGAGGCTGGAAACGCTTTGACGTTCATATACATTACTTCCTCGACGTTTATTTCGTCACCACTCATTGATGAAAACCTTACTGATCTTAACTTTGTGTAATCATGTTACTTTGCGGTTTGTATGGCTGCTGGCCTTCGACTACTAACCAAAACGTCATGGGTTCCGAGTTCGAAGGAAGCCACTGCTTAAATTTTGGACAAAAATCATCAGCAATGTCAGACGAAAAGTTCTGGCATAACTCACCACCGCCGTGCTAACGACCTTGTCAAATCGGGCAGAGCAGCGGACAGAGGTTCAAGGTATTCTCTTGCCTTTGGCTGGGAGCTTCTTTTAAGAGGCGGACAATCAGCAATGATAAGCGACATGAGGATGCAGAAGGCAATGGAAACTACTGCATTAAAGAAACTTTACGTTAATCTACAGGACATGTGGCCTGTGGCCGAAAGTGTGTCATGATGATCTCTCCACTGTTAAAAGATTCCGGGGTCGTCCTGCATTCAGATATCTGGGACGGGAATTCCAAGGGGAGGATGACCAACGCCAGAATAACATTCTATGAGTCGGAGTATGAAATGTTAGAAGTCTGAAGCTAGTGGTAAACCTACAAAATCTAAAAAGGGAAATACAAAGGCTCAGTGTAGATATGGCTCAGTGAAGTGAAAAGGAAAGAAGATAAGGATTTTTGGTCAGATGAGTGTAAGGCAATACCAACAGCAGCAGAAAATGATATAACCGGAGTAGGGTTCATTATGAATAGGAATGTAGGGCAGAGAGTGAACTACTGTGAACAGTTCAGCGATAGGCTTGTTCTCATAAGTTTCCACAGCAAACCAACGCCGACAACGATAGTTCAGGTGTACATGCCGACATCGCAAGCAGCACATGAAGGGATAGAGAAAGTATATGAGATGAAAATCTAACAATCTGGGGGATTCAAACGTGGTTGTCGCGAAGTGACAGAAGAGAGGGTTATGGGAGCATATGGACTTGGCAATAGAAATGAAAGAGGGGAAAGAATGAGTACAATAAATCTCAGATGGCAATACCCGAATATTTTGTTCAAGAATCACAAGAGGAGGAAAAGAACTGGAGACATGGAAAGATTCCAACTGGATTACATCATGGTGAGTCCCCCCTGCGGGTCCGGGGATTAGAATAGGCCCGAGGTATTCCTGCCTGTCGTAAGAGGCGACTAAAAGGAGTCCATCCCCCTCACGGGGGTAGTTAGCGCCTGCGTCCGGAGACGGACGGTTTCACGACCTATAATCGTGGTCTTTTTGGTTTTTCACTTCTCGTTTCTTCCTTCCTTTTGTTGGTTCCTTTCTTTGCTCTTCTCCCCTTCACTGTCTTCCTTACTCTTTCCCTTGACTCCTCCTTGCCTTCTCATTGCCTTCTTCTCCTTGCCTTCTCATTGCCTTCTTCTCCTTGCCTTCTCATTGCCTTCTTCTCCTTGCTTTCTCATTGCCTTCTTCTCCTTGCCTTCTCTGGTCTCCGCCTCGGCGTTTGAGACAGTCTGTCCTCTCTCTCCCTCTCTCTTCTTTTTCCTCTTCTTCCTTCCTCCCTGTGCGTGTCTGAAGGCCGACCCACGCGTTCGCACGCGTAGCCGGTGACGGGGTAACGCGTAAGTCCCCGCCCTGGGTAGACATGTAAGGCACGCGCGTACCCCCTGGTAAAGGCCAGGCCCGGGGAGGGGTGATTGCCTGAGCTGATACCTTCTGACCATGCCGATTGGTCCCTCCGTCTGTTTCTCGGGAGGTGTGACCTGAGGTGTAAACATTCACCTAAGGCGGGAGTGCCCTCTGAGAGGGTCCCCACAAGGAAGGAGCGCGCCATCGGAGACGCTGGCAATCATGGGGGATTCCTCCGCAATGGATTCTACTCCATCGCTTTCGACTTCGACCCACAAACGGAAACGTGACCAGCCAACAGTGACAAAAATACTACCGCCTGCCCCACAGTTCCTCGTAGTTTCTCGATCTGAGGACGGAAAGGATTTTTCCTCTGTCAACCCTTTCGTTATCCAGAAGGGCGTAGATGCCATAGCCGGATCTGTCAAATCTTGTACCAGGTTGCGTAACGGTACCTTATTACTAGAAACTGAGAGTGCCTTTCAGGCACAAAAACTGCTTCGGGCCACACTCTTGTACACGTTCCCTGTCCGGGTGGAGGCCCACCGCACTTTGAATTCGTCTCGTGGTGTAGTCTATTGTAGCTCTCTCGACGGATTGACTGACGAGGAGCTTCAATCTTTCCTCGCTGAGCAGGGCGTGACGGCTGTCCATCGGGTCATGAAAAAGGTCAACAATGACCTTGTACCGACCCGGACACTTTTCTTAACCTTCGATAGTGTTAAGCTGCCATCGCGCATCAAGGCGGGCTACGAGGTTATTTCTGTTCGCCCCTATGTCCCGACACCTACGCGCTGCTACCAGTGTCAGCGTTTCAATCACACTCGACAGTCTTGTTCCAATGCGGCTAAATGTGTCACTTGTGGCAGGGATGCCCATGAGGGTGACTGCCCACCTCCGTCTCCTCGTTGTGTGAACTGTCAGGGTGACCATGCCGCATCCTCCCGCGACTGTCCTGTCTATAAGGAAGAACGCTGTATCCAGGAAATTCGAGTCAAAGAGAAAGTGTCCACCTCGGCTGCTCGCAAGCTATTGGCTAGTAGGAAGCCCACGCTGCTCCCAGCGGGGAAATACAGCACTGTCCTCGCCTCTCCTCGGACTACCCGGGAGGTAGCAACCCAGACATGCGATCTGACCTTCAGCACCACGGTCGTCCGTTCGGCCAGTGCTAAGATCGCGCGGTCGACTTCCTCCCATCACCCCACAGACACCAGCCACTTCCTCAGCTTCTGCTCAGTCGAAGACCCCGAAGTCAGATGCACGGGCCTTCAAGAAGGAACCATCCCGTGCAGACTTCCTCCGTCCCTCGACCTCCCAGCCTTCGACCGGTACTTCCACCAAACGTCCTTCTAAAAAGGCGCATAGGAAGCACAGTTCTCCTTCTCCGCCGCGGCGCCTTTCTTCTCCTGCGCCACCCAGCGGTTGCCGCCCCAGGCCGTCATCCGTTTCGCCTGGCCGCACCGCTGGTAGCCGAACATCTGGCCGTTCACCGGCGGAGGAAGCTCCCCCTCCCGGCCATCCTCCTGAGATGGCCGATGACCCTATAGACCCCATGGACGATGACTGTCCGCATCCTGCTAGCGGCGGCAGTGCTCGCTCGAAGCCAGGCCCTAAGCGGCCTTCGAGGTGACCCCTTCTCTCATCTTCCTTTTCTTACGATGGCACTTATTAACTGGAATATTCGCAGCGTTCGCTCCAACCGAAAGGACTTGAAGTTGCTGCTCCGCTCGCATCGTCCGCTCGTCGTAGCCCTCCAGGAAACGAAGCTACGCCCATGCGATCACATTGCCTTGGCACACTACACCTCTGTGCGTTTTGACCTACCCCCTGTGGTAGGTATCCCAGCTCATGGAGGGGTTATGTTGCTGGTCCGGGATGATATTTACTACGATCCCATCACGTTGCACACCGGCCTGCAGGCAGTTGCCATCCGCATTACTCTCCCCACTTTTACGTTTTCCTTTTGTACCGTTTACGCTCCATCGTCATCTGCCGTTACCAGGGCAGACATGACGCAACTTATTGCTCAGCTACCTGCACCATTTTTGTTAACTGGAGACTTCAATGCCCACCATCCTCTTTGGGGCTCTCCAGCATCCTGCCCGAGGGGCTCCTTGTTAGCAGACCTTTTCAACCAGCTCAATCTTGTCTGCCTCAATACTGGCGCCCCTACTTTTCTTTCGGACACATCTCATACCTATTCCCATTTAGACCTCTCTATATGTACTCCCCAACTTGCACGCCGGTTTGAGTGGTATGCACTTGCTGATACATATTCGAGCGACCACTTCCCGTGTGTTATCCATCTCCTGCAGCATACTCCCTCTCCGTGCTCCTCTCGTTGGACCATCTCCAAGGCAGACTGGGGGCTCTTCTCTTCCAGGGCGACCTTTCAGGATCAAACCTTCACAAGCTGCGATCGTCAGGTCGCACACCTCACGGAAGTCATTCTCGCTGCTGCTGAATATTCCATCCCTCACCCTACTTCTTCTCCACGTCGCGTACCGGTCCCCTGGTGGACCGCAGCATGTAGGGACGCTCTACGTGCTCGTCGACGTGCTTTACGCACCTTTAAACGCCACCCTACAGTGGCGAATTGTATTAATTATAAACGATTACGTGCTCAGTGTCGTCGTATTATTAAAGAAAGCAAGAAAGCCAGCTGGGCTGCTTTCACCAGCACCTTCAACAGTTCTACTCCTTCTTCTGTTGTCTGGGGTAGCCTGCGCCGGCTATCTGGCACTAAGGTCCACTCCCCAATTTCTGGCTTGAAGGTCGCGAATGAAGTCCTTGTGGCCCCTGAGGCTGTCTCCAATGCCTTCGGCCGCTTTTTCGCCGAGGTTTCGAGCTCCGCTCATTACCACCCTGCCTTCCTCCCCCGCAAACAGGCCGAGGAGGCTAGGCCACGTGACTTCCGCTCCTCGAATTGTGAAAGTTATAATGCCCCATTCACCATGCGGGAACTCGAAACCGCACTTGGCCGATCGCGGTCCTCCGCTCCAGGGCCTGATTCTATTCATATTCAGATGCTGAAGAACCTTTCTCCTGCGGGTAAAGGTTTTCTTCTTCGTACATACAATCGCATCTGGATTGAGGGACATGTTCCCGCATGCTGGCGCGAGTCTATTGTTGTCCCGATTCCTAAGCCGGGGAAGGACAAGCACTTGCCTTCCAGTTATCGACCTATCTCGCTTACCAGCTGTGTCTGTAAAGTGATGGAGCGAATGGTTAACTCTCGATTGGTTTGGCTGCTCGAGTCTCGACGCCTACTTACCAATGTACAATGTGGATTTCGAAGGCGCCGCTCTGCTGTCGACCATCTGGTTACCTTGTCGACCTTCATCATGAATAACTTCTTGCGGAAGCGCCCGACCGCGGCTGTGTTCTTTGATTTGGAGAAGGCTTACGACACCTGTTGGAGGGCGGGCATTCTCCGCACCATGCATACGTGGGGCTTTCGCGGTCGCCTCCCTCTTTTTATTCGTTCCTTTTTAATGGATCGACAGTTTCGGGTACGTGTGGGTTCTGTCCTGTCCGACACCTTTCGCCAGGAGAATGGGGTGCCACAGGGCTCAGTTTTGAGCGTCGCTCTCTTCGCCATCGCGATCAATCCAATAATGGATTGCCTCCCAGCTGATGTATCAGGCTCCCTTTTCGTGGACGATTTTACCATCTATTGCAGCGCGCAGTGTCCACGTGTCTTGGAGCGCTGTCTTCAGCGTTCTCTTGACCGTCTTTACTCCTGGAGTGTCGCCAATGGCTTCCGTTTTTCTGCCGAGAAGACGGTCTGTATTAACTTCTGGCGCTACAAAGAGTTTCTCCCACCGTCCTTACGACTCGGTCCCGTTGCTCTCCCACTCGTGGAGACAATCAAATTTTTAGGCCTTACCTTTGACAGGAAACTTAGCTGGTCTCCACATGTGTCATATTTGGCCGCCCGTTGTACCCGTTCTTTAAATGTCCTCCGTGTTCTCAGTGGTATGTCGTGGGGAGCGGATCGAACCGTCCTACTTCGTCTATATCGGTCGATCGTCCGCTCCAAGCTGGATTATGGGAGCTTCGTATACTCCTCTGCACGGCCATCCATCTTACGCCGCCTCAACTCCATACAACATCGGGGTTTACGACTTGCGATCGGAGCATTTTATACCAGTCCCGTAGAGAGTCTTCATGCTGACGCCGGCGAATTGCCACTCACCTACCGGCGCGATATACTGCTTTGTCGGTATGCCTGTCGGCTACTGTCAATGCCCGACCATCCTTCTTATCGTTCCTTTTTTGACGACTCTCTTGACCTTCAATACGGGTTGTATGTCTCTGCCTTGCTACCCCCTGGAGTTCGCTTTCGTCGCCTCCTTCAACACCTTCATTTTTCACTCCCTGCAACCTTTCGAGTGGGCGAGAGCCGCACGCCACCTTGGCTCCAGGCTCAGGTCCGCGTTCACCTCGACCTCAGCTCGCTCCCAAAAGAGGTCACCCCCGGTTCGGTCTACCACTCCCGTTTTTTGGAACTTCGTTCGAAGTTCAACAACATGACTTTCATTTATACAGATGGCTCTAAGACCAATGACGGGGTCGGGTGTTCCTTTATTGTCGGGGCACAAAGTTTCCAATACCGGCTCCATGGCCATTGTTCGGTCTTCACAGCTGAGCTCTTTGCCCTCTACCAGGCTGTTCTGTACATCTGCCGCCACCGACATTCTGCTTATGTCATCTGCTCAGATTCCCTGAGCGCCATCCAGAGCCTCAGTGATCCGTACCCGGTTCACCCTTTCGTACGCCGGATCCAACGCTCTCTTCAGCAGCTGGTGGACGTCGGTACGCCGGTTAGCTTTATGTGGGTTCCTGGCCATGTCGGTATCCCTGGGAACGAAGCTGCAGATGCCGCGGCCAAGGCTGCGGTCCTCCAGCCTCGGACAGCTTCTTGTTGTGTCCCTTCGTCCGATTTTAGCAGCGTCATTTGTCGGCGCGTTGTGTCGCTGTGGCATGCCGATTGGGCTGCACTTACCGACAACAAGCTTCGGGCCTTAAAACCTCTTCCCGTGGCTTGGACGTCCTCCTCACGCCCTTCTCGGCGGGAGGAGGTCGTTTTAGCAAGGTTAAGAATTGGACACTGCCGGTTCAGCCATCGCCATCTGTTGACGGCTGCGCCGGCGCCGTTCTGCCCATGTGGGCACTTGCTGACGGTTCGTCACATTTTAATGTCCTGTCCCGACCTTAAAACACTGCGCCTCGATCTTAACCTGCCTACTACTTTAGATGCCATTTTAGCGGATGACCCACGAGCAGCTGCTCGTGTTCTTTGTTTTATCAATTTGACAAACCTCGCTAAGGACATTTGATGATGTTTTTTAATCCTATGCCTGTCAGTCTGTCTTTTATTGTGTTTTCCCTTTTAGTTGTTGTTGTCAACTTGTGCCTCGCGGTGCATTCTTAGAGTAGTCAGGGCGCTAATGACCATTGAAGTTGTGCGCCTGAAAACCACAAAAAAAAAAAAAAAAAAAAAAAAAATCATGGTGAGTCAAAAATTCCAAAATCAGATGTTGGATTGCAAGTTGTACCCAGCAGCAGATACAGACTGAGATCAGAATTCAGTAATAATGAAGAGTAGATTGAAGATTGAGAGAATCGTCCAGAAGAATCAGTGTGGAAGGCAGTGGGATGCTGAGCTACCGAGGAATGACGAGAGAAGTTTGAAGCTAGCTAAAGATGTGGACACTTCGATAAGGAATACCAGAATTGGCTATTCATTTCATGAGGAGTGGAATTCAGACACAGAAACAAGGAAGGTAGCTGCAAAGAAACCTCGGGTAATAGAAAAATACTTCAGTTCATCGAAAAAAGAAGGAAGTACAAAATGTTAAGGAAAAGACAGGAATAGCGGAATATAAATTCTTTAGGAGTAAAATAAATATTAAGTGCTGTGGCAACCGTCACCCAATGAGCGTAGAGATTTCGAGTTCAGACAAATGAAAAATACGTAACAGCATTAAGCAATCCCCTGCTCCTTTGTCTGAACATACTTCAGCCAGTCGCACAGAGGCAGGCAGCCAAGGCGAAATCGCTGTGGGAAAGATGTGAGAAAATAAAAAAAGAAATGATTGTCTCAGTGTACAGAAAAGTCAAAACAGCCTTCAGTGAAATTAAAAGTAAGGGTGGTAACGTTAAGAATGCAGGAAAGAGAGCGGATTGGTGTAAAGAGTATATTGAAGGGTTTCTATGAGGGGGAGGACATGTCTGACGACAGGACAGAGAAAGGAACTGGAGTCGATGTGGAAGAGAGAGGGGTCCAGTATTAGAACATAAAAGAGATCTGGAAGAATTGAGATCAAATGAGGTGTCAGGGACAGACAACATCCCATCATAATGTCTAAAGTCATTGGGAAAGTCAGAACCAAACTGTTAATCAAGTTAGTGTGTAGAATTTAGAGACTGGCGACATGCCACCAGACTTTCGAAAAAAAAATGTCGGCCACGCACTTCCGCAGATAGTGCGGTGCATCGGTTGTATAATAGCATACTCCTAGGATGCACAAAACCAAACTCTAGTGCCCAACAGTATGAGGAACCTTCCTAAATGCTCAGAAAAATTAACTGAAAAAAAAAGAATGTAGTACAACGGAATATGTCTCATTTGAGTGAATATTAATAGGGGTGGCCGAATTGCACATGAAACAAATGGGTACCACACCACTTGCATAGATTTGTTAATGAGAGGATGGATCTTCTTGCTATGCGTGGAAGCAATAGGGAACTACAACAAATAGATTTATTGACTTTGGACATGTTACGAACTGACATCTAAAAACAAACCATTGACAGTCAGACAAGGAAAAACAACTCAAAGAGTAACCTTGGGACAGGTGAGTAGAGAGGTTAAAACAGTTACGTTAATAATTTGTAGGCACGGCCAGTTACTGCCAAAGTTGTTAGCTAAATGAAGTACACAGAAAGATAGAAAGAAAAAAGCACAGAACTGCCAAAATGCTCGTTGAGAGCAACGAACTAGATACGTGACCCCATAAGGTGTCAGCTTGAATGAGTCTTAATTTAGCAACTTACATGATATTTTACACGTTGTAACGAGTAGATGGATATGCCACCTGACCTCTCTCTCTCTCTCTCTCTCTCTCTCTCTCTCTCTCTCTCTCTCTCTCTCTTTCTTTTCGTTTAGTCGGTTCCGACTCTTCGTGACCCCATGAACCAAATCACGCCACTTTTTCCTGTCTTGCACTTTCTCCCGTAGACTTTCCAGGTTGGAACACATTGCTTCTGTGATGCCATCGATCCATCTCATCCTCTGACGTCCTCTTCTTCTAGTTCCTTCAATCTTCCCCAACATTAATGTTTTTTCCAGCGAGGCATGCCTTCGCATTGTGTGTCCAAAGTAGGTCAGCTTTTGTTTTAAGATTAGACCTTCCAGGGAGAGATCTGGTTTACTTTGCTCCAATATTGATCTGTTGGTTCTCTTTGCAGTCCATGGAACTCTAAGAAGTTTCCTCCAACACCACAATTCGAAGGAGTCAATTCTTCGCCGTTCAGCCTTTCTAATGGTCCAGGTCTCACATCCATACATCACAACTGGAAAGACCATAGCCCTCACAATACGGATCTTTGTTGCTAGTGTTATATCTCTTGACCTTATAACCCTGTCAAGGTTTGACATCGCCCCGAGCAACAGGCGTCTCCGGATTTCATGGCTGCAGTCGCCATCAGCACAGTTCTGGGAACCGAGATAACTGAATGTGGTCACTACCTCCATGGTTTCTCCTGCTATATCCCACGAATTGGTAGGTGTAGTTGCCATAATTTTCGTTTTCTTCACATTCAGCATAAGACCAGCCTTTTCACTTTCGTCTTTCACCTTCAGTAAGAGTGTTCTCAATTCTTCTTCACTTTCTGCCAACAGGATCGTATCATCCGCGTACCTGAGGTTGTTTACATTTATTCCAGCTATTTTAATTCCTGTTTCTCCTTCATCTAGCCTCGCATTCCTCATGACATGTTCTGCATACAGATTGAATAAGTACGGTGACAGTATGCAGCCTTGCCGGACCCCTTTCTGAATCTTTATCCATTTCGTTGTTCCATACATAGTTCTCACCGTGGCTTATTGGTCAAGCTATAAACTCCGTATCAGATGAATGAGGTGATCTGGTACACCCATGTTTTTCAGTACGTTCCATAATTTGTTGTGATCGACGCAGTCAAAGGCTTTGGCGTGGTCAATAAAGCAGAGGTACACATCTTTCTGGAATTCTCTCGCTTTTTCCATAATCCACCGAATGTTAGCAATTTGATCTCTAGTTCCTCTTCCTTTCCTAAATCCAGCTTGTTCTTCTGGCAGCTCTCGATCTAGATATTGGCGAAGTCTATTTTGTAAGATTTTCAACATAACTTTGCTAGCATGTGAAATAAGTGCGATTGTTCGGTAATCTGAGCATTCTTTAGAACTTTTCTTCTTTGGAATGGGGATGAATACTGATCTTTTCCAGTCTTCTGGCCACTGCTGCGTGATCCATATTTTTTGACATATTGAGTGCAGCACTTTCACTGCATCCTTTCCAGTGACTTTAAACAATTCTGCTGGTATTTCATCATGTCCACTAGTTTTGTTATCAGCCATATTTTCAAGGGCCCACTGGATTTCGCTCTCCAAAATATCTGGCTCTAGTTCTAAATTAACATTATCATCAGCAGTAGGAGCCCTGTCATGATGCAGTTCTTTCTTGTATAGGTCTTCTACATATTCTGCCCATCTTTCCTTAACATCCTCTGCTTCACTCAGATCTTTCCCATTTCTTTTATCATTCCAATTTTTGCCTGGAATTTTCCTTTAATTTCTCTGATTTTCTTATAAAGATCTCTTGTCTTCCCCATTACGTTACTATCTTCAACTTCATTGCACTGTTCATTAAAGAATATATTTTTATCTCTTCTAGCTAATTTCTGAAAATCTTTATTTAATTCAAATATAGCTGATCTATCTCCCTTGATTTTTGCTTTCCTTCGTTCTTCTGCAACTTGCAGTGCCTCAACTGATAGCCATCTAGCCTTCTTACTGTTTCTTTTCTTGGGAATGTGTTTCTCTGCGGCCTCCTTGACAATATTAGCTACTTCTGTCCACATCTCTTGCGAGCTTTTGTCCTCCAGCTGAATACATTAAATCTGTTTTGTACCTCTGCAGCATAGTCGGAGGGTATAGAGTTAAGGTCGTATCTGCAAGTTGGGATACTTTTTGCTACATTCTGAAGTTTCAGCCGAAATTTTGCAATCAGGAGCTCATGATCTGATCCGCAGTCAGCCCCAGGTCTTGTTGCAGCTGACTGAACCGCGCTCTTCCACCTCTGATTACAAAGTATGTAATCAATTTGGTTCCGGTGTTGGCCATCTGGCGAAGTCCAGGTATATAGGCGTCGTTTTGGTAGTTGAAACAGTGTATTAGTAATTATCAATGAATTTTCTTGGCAGAATTCTAGGAGTCTCTGTCCAGCTTCATTTGTTGTACCAAGACCATATTTCCCTGTTATACCTTCTACAGCTTCATTTCCCACTTTTGCATTCCAATCTCCAACTATGAAGACGATATCCTTTTTTGGTGTTGACAGTAGTAATTCTTGTAAATCTCCATAGAACTGGTCAATAATTTCCTTTTCAGCATCGGTTGTTGGTGCATAAACTTGAATTACTGTGATGTTGAGGGGCTGACCTTGAAGTCTGATGGACATCATTCTATCATTTTTATATTTGCATCCCATCATAGCTTTTCTCACTTTATCACTAACTATGAAGGCTACTCCATTACTTCTGTTGTTATCGTGCCCAGAATAATACACCATATGGCCATCCGAGGCAAATTCTCCCATGCCAGTCCACCTCATTTCACTTATTCCCAATTTGTCAATGTTAATTTTCTCCATTTCTCTTTTCACTATGTCTAGTTTTCCTTGATACATGGATCTTACATTCCATGTTCCTATGCAGTGCTTCTCTTTGCACCATCTTACTCTTCGTGAAGCTCCTCTCAACCTGGTTCCCCCCGGAGATCCGATCGGGGAACTTGAAACTCCGGAACATTTTGAGCTGAGCGAAGCCATGGGGTTTTCTTGGGATAGTTCAGTGGTGGTTTCCCGTTGCCTTCCACTGTCCTCCAACTCCTATCTGCTCACCTACTCAGTTTCCCGCTGGGGTTGGTTACCCAACCTTCCGTGGAGTTGCTCGGCTTAACAGGGGCACCACGTGTAGGTAGGAAGTTGGATAGTGAGCAGATTTGCCTACCAAAATATACAGGCTTCAAATGGCTCTGAACACTATGGGACTTAACTTCTGAGGTCATCAGTCCCCCAGAACTTAGAACTTCTTAAACCTAACTAACCTAAGGACATAACACACATCCATGCCCGAAGCAGGATTCTGACCTGCGTCCGTAGCGGTCGCGCAGCTCCAGAGTGTAGCGCCTAGAACCGCTCGGCCACTCAGGCCGGCCCAAAATATACAGTATGTAATGCAAAAAAAGAAAGCGATGACACTAGATTCGATGGTATTAACACACCCAACCCAAATCCTGCATATCAGCGAGCAAAAGGTGAAAAAAGCTGCTGGAAGAAACGCTTTAGTTTGGACACAGACGCGAGTTGCGCAATCACGGCCAGCATACAACGAAAGGCTTCTAATAGGTGTCAGTGACATGGGGCAAGAGAGACATCGAGGGGAGCAGGTAGCGCCCCAGCGCTGCCTGCGATGGAGCAATTCTTTAGAAAATTATATTGGGGAATTTCCAGATGGATACAAAAAGGCCAGAGACACAGTTAAAAGAGAGACGAATTTACTGATCGTGTGAAAGGTCCGTGATGCTCTCATGATGTAAGCGTGTAACTTTCAGGCGTCAGGAGCGGGCACAAAATGCCCGATTGTCTGGAATAAACTCGGAAGGAGTGGAAGTGTCGATATTTTGGCACAGTTTAATGGTACACCCTTTGCGATTGGCGGGGGTAGTTTCCACGAGATGAAAAGAACGCCACCATTGGTTTGAAAAGGCCGTGACGCGAAACACGAAAGGACACAGGTGGGGGACAGTATGTTATGAAAGACAGAATACCGAAAACTTCGAGGACTCTCCTCTGAACCAGCTTCAAGTGTAGAGCTGGGCGCATCACGCTCTGTACGACGCCAAAAGAGGAATTCTGTGTGAATGCTGCGTTCACTTTGGCTGACATTCAGCTAGAAATTAGCTGAAGCATCGTTGAGCTCCTATAGTGGAGAAACGAAACAGCCACGCAGTTAATTGTTCTTGCAAGAAGTGAGAGAATGTTGAAGTATACACGCTGCTCAATCTATGCACTTCTATATCGCTATATTTCCCAGACTTGGGAAGAGTGCATGTTTTCTCAGCTAACAAGAAACATAGGCCAGTTTCAGCTGATACAATCAGCAAAGATTTTGATTAGCTTTTTATAGGATTTTCAGAGGGCGAGAGCATCCATGCAGCTGACAAGATGTTACACTTAAAGGTAAATGCCACTGGCAGAGACATAAAAGTATTGGATCACCAGCTTGTGTCCACTGTAAACATGAGCAACCTTGAGTAATCTTTTGCATATCTTGTTACAAAAACTAACCATCCTCCATAGATTTGATCGTCATCCTAAAAAGTACCGAACTTAGAACAGGAATCGGCTGATTTGACGTAAAATTGGGCAACTCAGACAGTGCTTCACTTTCAAGGTGTTAGAAAAATCTTGTAGAGAACCTTCGATTTAAATTTGATGTTGTGTTCAGTGTTATTTCTGCTAATCAGGACGTAATACGTTATTTTGACAACTGTCCTGTAATTGTCACGTCACAATCTACGCACAGAGGTCGGTGAGACGTCACATGAAAGACGCGAAGGGCAAAATTTACACCAAATGGTGACATTTGACGATGGCGGAGCGTCTGATAGTGTGTTCGCAATGTTGAAGCAACTCACTATTGTTGTGAAGCACACAAGTGAAACGACGAGCGTAAGGGTCAGCAGATTTAAAGACTGAAACGGCGAATCTAAAAACCGAAAGAAGTGCTGTTGTAGGTGGTGTCAAGTTTGAAACCAATTCTGGAAGTTCACAAAGATCAGCAAAAGATGCGAACGGAAGTTAATGAACAGTTTATTGAAATACGGAAAGAGGCGAGAAACTTGCGCGAACTAATTCACTCGCTTATGGCCGATCAGAAAAAGATGCGTACTGACATTGATCAGGTGCAGGATGCAGTGTCTAACATCAACCAAAGAGTTGATAATTTAGCACGTAAGGCGTCTGGAAAGGCGCAACAAATCGCGGATGAACTCAATGTCAGAAAACGTGTCACGTGACCCGGGTTAAAAGGATTCGATACACGCATTGTAAATATCTTCTCGGAAAATAAGCAGCAGTATGAACAGCTTCGCACAGAACTGACGTAGTGTATTGAGAACCGTACAGAAAGCAGTAGTGAGGCGACGGAATCGGTAGTATCATGTGACACAGTGGTGGCAAAAAATGTCCAGATTTAACCAAGCCCGTTATGCAATCTTCCGTGTCAGCTGCAGAAATGCAAAAAAAAGTCATGAGATTCCACTTGTATGTCCACAGAAAGCTGACTCAGTATTTTCCGATCCTAAAGAGAAGCAGATGGTGAGCGAAGCAGGTAATGTGCGTTCACAGCAGACAATGGTGCAAGAAGCAGTAACTGCTCGCATACCAGCAGAGCTGCAGCCGGCCCACCGAACGTACGCGAATGACGCGATAACAGAGCAGTTTGCTTCGCCGCACGTAGAAAATTCTGAATTTACGAGTTACAGTACAACCGGCCATATAGCACAGGTCAATATGAAGCAAGTACAGAGACCAAACACTGATCCAGTAACGGGAAATTTAAACGTATCTTTTAGTCCGATACACGAGGAACAGTGCGGTGCAGATAATTGCACGCTGTTGCGTAGATGGGATGCTTGATGGGACTCAAATATGTCGTCTCAGGATTCAAATGTGGTAGTACGAATAAAGGAAAACATGACGCAATTGAAGGGAACGGAAAATGGTGCGAAAACACAAAGGCCATATGGTGCAATAGAGAAATTTGACAATGATCATTTTTGGACAGTCAGAAAATTCCAACATTACAAAGATACCGGTAACGTCTTACACTCCCGCAAGTTTATACACCAATTCGAAATCGGTTTACCAGAACATTGGACACTTAGACATAAACTTGATTCCATTTGTGGCCATATGGAAGGGGCAATAGCGGAAACGATGCAAAGAGTCGCTGCAAACTTTCAGTCGCATGAAAAATTCAAGTCTGCATTCTTGGAGCGATACTGGTCCGCGAAAACCCAAAATACGATAAAATACGATAAAATATGAATTGTTACAGAAGAAGTCATTTGAAAATTCAGGAGTAAAGAAGCTCGTTAGACTTTTTGAAGAAATGACGAAAAAGAATCAGTGTTTAGACAATCCATTCAGTGATGGGAGACTGATACGTATGTGCACAATGAAGTTACCCTTGCGTTATAAGCAATCTTTGATTGGCATAGCTGGAGATAATATACAGGCATTTAAGGGGACGTTAAGAGAACTTGAATTTATCTTCAGTGAAGATGACGCGAAAAAACAACGTGCAGTGAGAGAAACCAGACATTGACATTGACTGTAAGAATCCTTCGAAAATAAAATGAGAAGGAATTCCTGAAATAAAAACATTAACTGTTGGTGTCACAAGGTGATTTATTACACTAAAATGCCAAAACCTCCGTTAAAATTAGGCTTTGACAGAAACATAAGACAGTGCAAAAGCTTTCGGTACTTTTTTCAGAAAACTGGCAACTAGTAGCTGGCAAATGGAAAAAGGTAAATCAACACTCCCCAAGAAAATTATTACTTATAACGCTAACATATCTGACTTACATCATAAAATTCTAATGTTCAAAGGTCCCACAGAATGACCTATCCCTAGCTTTACTGAAATACTGCTACTTTCAACCTCTGTTCTCCCCTTGACAATGTGCCGATGGTCTTATCTATGCTGTACAGGGACGGCATCAGAAGACAGTTCGATGACCTCCTCTGGAAGTGCTACAGGTGCGCCCAGAATCAACCAGTTCTGCACCTGCAGCCCGAATTCAAAGTGGCCTCTATAAAAGACGGATCCCGACTTCTGTCCTTGCACCTAGCCGGCCACAAGTAGAAACCATTCTTCCCAGGGTGCAAAACGTTTCTCCCCTGCATGGCTCACAAGCCTCGCACCGCAGTCGAAAACTATGCTACCACAGAACTATGCATAAAGGGCACACCAGCGGCAGAACTATCGAGTTTTTGGGAAATCCTCCTCGCTTCCTGTGCACAACACTCGCCAAATGAGAAACACGTTCGCAACATTGCCGCGAGTTTCAGAGCAGTACTGACGCCACAAAGGGTCTGACCAATCAACTCTGAAGCCGGTCACTGCATCGCAGAAGCAGCCTGGCGGCAGGAGGACAAACAAACCACCAGCCACAGGTTCAAATGGCTCTGCTCACTATGGGCCTTAACTTCTAAGGTGATCAGTCCCCTAGAACTTAGAACTACTTAAACCTAACTAACCTAAGGACATGACACATATCCATGCCCGAGGCAGGATTCGAATCTGCGACGTAGCGGTCGCGCGGTTCCAGACTGTAGTGCCTAGAACCTCTCGGCCACCCAGGCCGCCACTACCCACAGGCGCCAGCAAGTCGCCTCTGCTTTCGTTTACAATACAACCCGTGCTCCCTCGGTCGCTGGCCCCAGACACCACCCAAAGTGGGTCACCCAAGTGAGCAGCGTCCAGTTCCTAGCCTTTGAAGCCTGCTGCTGTTCCGCTATCTACCGGTGCCAGGTGTCGCTCACCTGGGGGCTACCATTGTATCGCCTGTTGAAGCGTCCCTGCCTTCCGTGAACCGGCCTAAGCTATAATCTACACAAGATGTCCGTTTGGGCAGTTACCAGAGAGCGCTAGAAAACAGGCCGTACCGCGCATGCGCAGCTAGGATGACAGTAGGAAACCAGAGATTCGTGTTTGCTCTGCTCATATGCGTTTCGTCACATTTCTGTTTGGAATTTCGTGCTTGGTGGGGCATCACGTGGCCATGTACAGCCCTGTAGCGTGTTGTTGAGAGGACACGGAGTTTTACTCGCAGCAATTGTTTTATAATATCCTACCCAGATAAGGAATGCAAATAAGGAAGCAGTTCTTGGCGTACTATTCATTTAAAAACTAGACTCTGCAGCTCAAAGTAACATACAATTTTGCTATGCGGTGACTTTATGTGGTGTGTATACTGTAAGACCTTCGGTACACACACCATCAGATTACTTGACTTGTCGCTGTAACGAAGTAGGCGAGTGTCATCAATATGTCTCGTGGTCTTATCGTGGCGTGTTTATCTTCTGCCGTTAGGTCAGACGATAGAAATGTCACTTGCATGCTTAGAGTAGCAGATTGACGGTGACCAACTTTAAACAGAACTTGATTAATTTTCACACACATTTTTTTAAAATAATTACAAGCATAAAAGTAACTTAACATGGTTCTGGATGCTATTTACAATTGACAATCTGAAGTTCCTTTGGTCTTGCTACATTAATCTTATTCTCACATATCTCTGATACTTGACAAAGTGTCTATACATTTCTCTTCATGGCAATGGACAGGAATGTGACAATCTTATTAGGCGCAGACTGAAACTTGACTATAGACTGGTACAGACAAATGCAGACTGACTAATTGGAGGTCTGTACACTCGTTATAATACCTCGAGCGTTCAGGTATCACTGCGCGAGTGTGATCCACAAGGAGAAAAGGTTCTACGTTAGCAGCAATCTCATTGGTTACGTTACATATTAATACGCAGATCGGCAGAAGCAGAATTTGGTCCGTCTCTAAGACAGCGCCATCTCGTAGTGCGGAGACGGACGAGCGCTGCGCCTGCGCTGTGTTGTGCTTTGTGGGGCGCGCTCTGGTGGGAAAGTTGTGTACGCGCTGACTACGCGGAACTATGTACACAACACTTTAACACAGATTTTTTTTTGTTCTTTGTACTCTGCAATATTATGTGGCATTTCCAGTCACGTTTACATCTATACAGCATTCCATAAAGCTAGTAAGAAGGAATAAAAATTTCTTGCAAAAATGAAAGAAACAGTTTCTTGAGTATCTAACACCAGAACAAAGGACAATAAATTATTTCATTATTATTTCAAAATGTGTAAAAAATTAACAAGCTTGTCTGTGCCGCAAAGGAACTGTAGAACTGACAGTTAATGTTCTACTCTGGCAATAAATATTGAGCGGCACCCACATGCCTTGCTCATACTGCGACATCAAGCAGTCAGGCCTGCAAGATGAGTGGTCTGTCAAGCGAGTGAATTTATTCTTATTTCTCTAAAAAACATCAATGATTGGTTATGAGCTCTAGTACCCACAGTGAAGCTACAAATTATTCTCCTGTTTGAATAATACGCAACGGAAACGGATAACGCACATCTGACTATTAGTAATTTACACAACTCTGATTGTTCACTACGCACTGACAATACCACATTTTCTTTCTCACCCAACGGCTTTGATCAACACCTGGCCATCGCACCAATATGAATGGTGCACACATTATAAATTCTGGGTATCATGACTACACACTATTCGAAGAACAAGGCCACCAATCTTTTTCTTTCCACTATCTTTTTTATTCCGATAAATTCTATTATGATTCAAAGATAACCGAAACACACCATTACATTTTATACAACAATTACACATGAGAAACTCCGCCCAGTGGGCATGGCTTTACGTTGGTGATTCTCTATTTTATGGTCTCGTAATTATATAACGCTACAGTGCACTTTCTGGATAGGATGGTGGATCTTTTGCTATATCTCACACTTCGACTCTCACACCCATCATCACGAAAATTTCCTCCAGACCGAGCGGTACAAAAAGGAACATGCATTACCCACTGCCTCTGAACCTATCTTGCTACTCTCCCATGCAAACCAGACATACCCAAATTACATGACATACACCACACTAAAACATGGAATACAACACAATAAATAGTCACAACACTATCACTTTCAGCTTTCCCACTTCAATTAGTATTTATCCCAGTTTCACACGACACTGCCCCACTTCGTAATTCTTCTTTCCTACTATGAACTCTGGAGATATATGCACGTCTTCCTGTGCAATGCAAGCCAAGTGGCGTTGCTGGATAGACGGCTGACTCACCTTGCTTCTCTCTCAGAGTATTATAGTTTGAATCAAGCGTCACACGGAAACATAACACGCAAAGTAATATTAAGAACATATTCATCACACACGCAAGTCCTCAACTGATACCATGGACGAGTACTTCTCTTTATCCTTTGTCTCATACACAGATTGAGACTCACACAGTACTCACCCCGTGGAAGTGCTCGTCTCTAATTTCAAGTCCTGCACACGCCATTTGTTAAATATTTCCAACTTATAGTACACACGCCAGTAATTCAGCTTAACTTTAGCACTCGGAAGTATTTCAACTTAGTACTAGCACTCGCAAGTATATCAACTTATTGCTACACGTGGTTTCATTGTGACCATCGGTCACTTCCGAAGATTACAACGATCCCTTTAATATTACCTGCCTGTCATTTAACTCTACCCACAAAAGTTCCTGAAAGAGAGAAATAATTATTCCAAACTACTCTTAAGTATTCCACACACTTACCATTCTCTCCACTCTTTTGTCTTTACGGAGCACACCTAAGACAGGTCTTACCAACACAAGATCCAGCGCCAGAGTGCTGAAACATGGCCGTTCTTCAGGTCCTCTCGCACCTCGCCGAGGTGGGGGAGCACCTTGCAACCGTATTGGTCAGCCACATTTCAGGCGCTCAAAGCTCAGGTAAATTTCATCTCTTTGGTTCCACCAAAGGTGACCAAAGGACCGTCTCAAAGATGATCATATATTGCACATTCACTATCTGTAGTTAGCAGACGACCATACATTCATTCATTTCACAGATCTCACCAAGTTGGATGTAGGGATTTATTTTGTGGGAGTGCACACGTGATCAATTAAATAAATAAATTGTCATTCTTTCCTACACTGGTATCTGGCTTCGGTGTATTAAGTGAAATTGAGTTATTATTACAAAAAATATGTTGTTAGGCCGAGAACAACGAAGAATGTTGTACCTATTTTCAATGTCGGGTGGTACTGCACACTTTCAACATAAAGCCCAGTGGGGAGTTAAAATGACA
Source organism: Schistocerca nitens (assembly GCF_023898315.1). Taxonomy (NCBI): domain Eukaryota; kingdom Metazoa; phylum Arthropoda; class Insecta; order Orthoptera; family Acrididae; genus Schistocerca; species Schistocerca nitens. The sequence goes on along the minus strand of NC_064619.1, from coordinate 711,745,820 downwards.
AAACATGGTATGCTGCCAGTCTACAATTTAGCATAGAATGACATTCCATAAACATAAGATGCAATCAACACAAATTAAGAAGTAACGTCAAGCCTAGAGGAAGTACTAGACAAGTGACTTGTGATCGTAAAACATTGTGTTTCATGGAAGACAGATTTGTAAAATTTGCTAAAGCTTTGAAACAAAATATTTAATTCAAAACTACTGACCAAATTTGTCTGCTTAGTCAGCTTCAAGTGAATATTTACGTATCTTCGTACGTATATAGCATTAACAGATCTTACAATGTCATGAAAGAAACAGGACATCAGAGAATCTTTCAAGAGCATTGGAATTTCGTAAACCATACTAAAATGCTTAATTCGGTTTAAAGTGCGCATTTGAATGTCCAGATTTACAGTGAAGTACCTGATATTCATCTTCTCTATGTGGTTTTCTGCATACCAATTTTCGTGGAGTACCAGTACTGTATTATCTTATGTTTGGTTCTTTTTTATGGTATAATGCCATTCGTGCCAGAAAATAAAAATACTCATTTCAAACTGAACGAAGTTGAAACTAGCCAGTAGTTTGGAACTTCGTTTCAAACAAGTTGACTGTCCCAGCGGAAGAGATTAATAGAAGCAAATTTCTCTAGCAAACCGACACAAATAACTTCATTAAGAAGACTAATGGTTGATTGCTAATAAGAAGGAAATAATATAAAATCAGAAAATTGAAACTACTGACTTATTTTAGTCTTCCATGATTATGGTAATGTATATTAATTCACCTAATGGCTGCCGGCCACAGAAATCTGTTTTGTTTTCATTCGACGTGGGAGCTGTAAGCGAAGAGAGAAGAGCAGCAACTCGAAACATATACACGGGTCACATGGAGGATGACCTCCACTGTAACTCAGATTGCTCTGCGCATGCGCGAATCTCGCGTCTTGGGGGCGACAAAAAAATTTCTCCGGGTATCATCTGGCTACTTGCTCCTACTGCTCATACAGCAAGCTGCCACACTTCAAGTAGCCAGAAGCGGTAGAAGGCACTGCTCACACGCGAAACCAGCTCTGCACATGCGCACGAACTCGCTGGAAAATGCTCAAACGAACCCAAGGTCTGAAAGACGGCCGCCTACTGCTGCACTGCCTTCCGATCAGCAGCCATATCGGCAGAAACCAGCGAACCCCTTGCAGAAAATACATTGCCTAACTAAAGAATATTATCATCATTGCACCCACTGACTATAATGATAATGATTAACCCTGTGTGATCTTGTTCTCAGTTAAATTATAACAAAAATCATACTGTCTGGTACTAACACAGATTTTCAATGATAACAGAAAGAAGATACATAAATTAATATCAGAACGTCATATAAGTGAAAGGTTGACTGTTGAATAATACAGATCCATTTCAAATGTGAGTTGGTTATTGGACTTTCCTAAAAGCCACTGTATCGCCCCGTTTCACTTCCGTGTAGCGCGACCCAGTCACTGCCTTGCATATTGTCACTGAAAAAAAAAGTCTTACTAGCGTCTCTCTCTCTCTCTCTCTCTCTCTCTCTCTCTCTCTCTCTCTCCCTCCCCCTCCCTCCCTCCCTCCCTCCCTCCCTCCCTCCCTCCCTCTTGCCAGAAAACGAAAGCCTTTTCTTCCCTCAGCTCAGTATTGTCATTCACTCTGCACTGTAAAACTGTCACTGTTTCTATTGCCTCTAACAATACTTGATTACTGATTTGACCATATGTCACCTAAAGCAATGCTGTTAATTTTGGGCAGCTATTTTTCTCTTGGACCCTTCTCCAAAGCGTGATGAGGATAACGAGGCGCGATTTGCAATGATTTCAGCAGACGTAGAAGGATATTACACTGGGTAATCACTTCATTGCGAGATTCTGACGTAGCTCAATGACTACCATCTTTAAATTTTTCAGTTATGTATAGTAAAAAATGAATAACTGAAAACCAAATGAAAGTAATCTCAAAATACGAAGCTTTAAGAGAATTAGCAATGTGACCAGTCAGGTCACACACACACACACACACACACACACACACACACACACACACACACACACACACACACAAATAAAATATGAAACTATCTTTTTCAGCTAAGTACACTAGCGGCACTTTTGCACCGTCGGAATTATGAAATTGTTTTATACACTCCTTTACCGTTCAGATTTACTCAAAATCATTTAAACACAGTGACAAGGACATTAGGATTCATTTTGTAACTTAAGGACAATGAATTTAACAGATACTTTTAAATAACTGAATCTATTCAGTAGTTAGATACGAACTTCATGACTGTAATAGTCATTCTTTTCCGTTCAGGAAGTTTTTACAAAAATCTTGCCTTGTTTATTGCACTTGGTGTGATACTATAGTTGAAGCTTGATGAACGGAACTGTTTAGGCTCTTCATGTCTCCAGCAAGATGGAATTACTTTATTACTACCACGTCTTTTGTGATAGCTATATTTTATGAAGTTGCGTTGGCACTAAGTTCATTCTGAGATTAATGCGACCTTACGACACAAATGCCACTGGAAAAATCAACTATCACTCGATTATGCACAGTTTTGGCACACAATAAATATTAACATCGCCAGATATGACACTGTTTCGCACGCACGCTAGGCTCCCCTGCCTGCGTCTGTCGTCTTTTCCTTCCTTTCTGTTCTTCCCGCGCCACGTATCACCGAGGTCATTGACACAACTCCGGCCTGAAACCCCAAAGTGGATTCCCGACTTCCTTACTTGCTTTGTGGAAGTGCTGAACATTTTCAATTAACTTATGAATATTACAGTCGTTATAATAAAAAAAATCCATTGTTGTGCTTTTAACTTCTTTAAACAATATCTATTACTTCATTTACTTTTAACAGATTGTCAAAGATATTTAACATAGCTAGAAAACACATAAATTATCGTCACACTTAGCGTTTGAAAACATCGTTAATGTTGTGTTTCGATTTTAGGGTTATAGTTTATCTTATAAATTTTGACATACCTTTAGATCAAATTTAAGCTGTTATATTTCATATGCCTCATATTTGTTGAATAATCCTGTGAGGGTCACTTCAAAGAAATTCTGACAGTATAACTTTCATTGAATTACTAATTTTCTTTCAATAGTATCACATGTTCCAACAGAATAACAAAGATAGAAAATTAAACTTTGCAAATCACGTATGTAGATAAAAAACATATTAAGTAATAGCTTTTTCAGTATAGTATGTGTGTTTATGATCACACAGCGTAAAATTTTGTACTTCGACGTCATTTATTGTTTACTTAATGAAACATCAGTTAAAACTAATCTTATATGTTCCTCATTCATGACCTTGATTTTATTCAATAAATCTAGTTGTAATGACGTACCACCTTGTTATTAATTTACAGCATCAAAGACTCACTTCCCTTATCACAAAACTTATGTTGATGGGGTTACCAAGTGATTCAAATATTTTGCACTGTGTATATGAAGCTAATCAGCTCACTAGATGTTGCACAGAGGTCCACAATTTAACTATGCATTCCGATTCCACACACAACAGTATTAATGTGCATCCTCTCCAGTTTTGTGGATATCAATGAGTTCATCTCTGAATTTTAAGTCATTTTGACTGTTTTTTCGATTGTGACTGTCTCAAGAACTATGTAAAGGTTTTTAACTACCACTACCAGTCACTGGTAGTTAAAAACCTTTACATAGTTCATTTCTGATTTTGATCTTATGTAAATCAGGCGGCCGCAAACTGATCACACCAGAGACTGACTTACGTAACTGACTACCCTTGCCCTAGGATAGAGCTCCCCTTAGCCTTCGCCTAGTTTCTTCTGATAGTAATAAGTAAATCATGATTACAAATGGAAGTTTTATCACTCCTTTTAGTTTCGTGGTAGCATTTATAGGCTGTGCTAATTTTACTAATCTTTACATTTTACCCCATTTAGCATGTTAGCTATTTGTGTTCACGTCTTGGTTTTGTGGGTTCTGAACTATGTTCATGACTTAAACATTTCAGCGTCGGTGTCTGCGTTGAAAACAAAGTTTGTAGGGGAAATTCTGTGTTATTTGTTTAGTGACTAAAGTGAGGTAGCAGATCCGGTATACTTCAGAGCGAAATAGCCTTTTATAGGGTCATGCCAATTTTTTTGCTCTCCCTCTCTTTCGTGAATGTTGATGAAGAGCAGAGCGAGGATCTTGAAAAGTCAAGGGCAAATAGATTCTTGTAATAGTATGGGACACATAAATAACAGAGGCATTGACTTACCTGTGGATGTTACGGTGTAAAGTTAGCCCTGGCATGCCAGTCGGGAACGACTGAGAAGAGAAGCCTGTGAGAAGAGGTCAGCCAATCGCAGGCTGACCGACCTCCCTCCAGGACGACAATGCGACAGCAGAGATCCTTAGGTGGAGAGTACGTAAGCGCTGCGCCCGACCGGTAGCGGCCCACTTTGATAGCAGCTTCAAAGCCACTTCATTGGCAGATGCATTGTAGCCTCTATCATTAGCAATCTCTACGTAGCTCAGTTAGAGATCAGCAGTCACTGCAGTTCAGTTGGCAGACTTTTGTTAGTAACGGTCGCTAGGACCAGAAGTGTTACTCGTGTTTGTCTATTCTGAAGAAGACTAGTTGTTTTGATGTCGCCCATTGCTTGTGACACATCTGTGCAATTGAACTTGTGGATGACCATGTATAAAAGACTATTTCTCAGGTCAAAGTTAAGTATTTGTACTTGTTGTAATAAAACTTGTTAATACGAGTTGTTTGATTGTTTGTTTACTGAACCCAGTATGCAGGATTCCTAGACACAACAGTGGACGAACTGTTCGTCTTCCCCATGGAGAAGACTGGTGCAACCACAAATGACAGCCATTGAGTACCAATACATGATGAAGTGTGGGAACCTGGACTTTACAGTAGAAACGAGTCTGACAATGGAGACAACAGGTACCACAGACCATAGAGGCTATGGTCACTGTTAGAAATCCAGAAAAAGAGAAGTTAGCTCCACCAGGCGACACCAGTGCCATAGTATTCACATCACCAATTACAGACAGGCATTATGAACCACAGCCTGATCCAGAGATCATTCTCCTCGATCAGCTGAAGAAGCAGGCTGAGGAAGGCAGAAGAATCACAAAACAAAAATGACTGTGAAGCAAAACAATTAATCAAGGAAATCATCGAACAACTGGAAGAGTTCGGGAACAAACTTAAAGAAGTCTGCTAACTTAGTGCACAGGCAAAGAAAGAAGTACGTCTCCCCCCAATGGAGGCAGCAGCGGCTGAGGAAATTGCTCTTGCTGCCGACAAGCGTGCAAACTAAGCGACGCCCAAGGTCAACAAGAGTTCTAAAGTCTCGGCACAAAGACAAGATGCAGTAATGGCGAACACCGAAAGTAGTGCCAAAGAGGTCGATGGTTTCCCTCATGTTGAGCAAACGTTGAAAGTAACATCAACAACATGTGCTACGGAGCTGATACGCAATGTGTAAGCCCTACAGTACAGATGATGCTTCCGGGTCATGAACACAGCTGTGGTACGCAAGCCTTATCATGTGCTAAGTCCAGTGTGTACTCATGCAATCCCATTGCACCAGTGAGGGAAGATACGCCTGAAACTTTTATAGATAAATGGACAACCACAGGAGACGTGAGATGGACTCAGTGCGATGCTCAAGTGCGATTGATGAGCCTGCCTTAGACCATAAACATCCACAAACATTTTCTTTCTGTTGTGAAATTTCAGAATTTTATAGAAAGTAGGAACACACTCCATCCAAAGATTTGGACAGGACAGTTGAGCATACTGTTACCATCTTTATGGCCCCTCAGTGTGAAACTGGACTTTATATGTGCACACATGGAGGGGAAGACTACAGAAAAATGCCAGAAGTTGCAGAAACTTTCAGCACCTGTGAAGATTTCAGGGAGGCATTTTTCAGTACCTACTGATCGCGAGAAAAGCCAGAGAGGGAAACGAAAGAGATCATGGTGTGGCCTGATTTCGAATCATCAGGATAAAAGGGACCAGTAAAGATGTTTGAAGCTATATTAAAGAGGAACCAGTTCCTGGGCGTGTCTTGCAGCGTCGGACATAATTCGTTTGCGCTTTTCTAAGCTCCCTACACAGTACCGACAGGCACTCGTGGGAATGTGCGAAGACAATACCGAATCGTTAAAAGGCTTGCTCAGTGAATTGGAGGTAGTCTATGAGAGACAGAGTGCCAGGGACAAGTTGAGAAACAATGAGAGCAACAACCACCAACCACAAAAGAATAAACATTGGCGCAGTGAGCGCTAGAGTGCACAGGGAGGGGGAGAGCAAAGAGGACCTGAACCCGACCACAGAACTTATGGGAAGCCAGGTCACAGAGGAGATGACGCATCGTGCTGCTACCGCAACTGGCGAGAGCCAGAGCACAAGCGATGTTCTGGAGGTTGTCATAGACAGGAGTCAACAGGAGGGAGAAGTGGTTGAAATTTGCCCATCAAATGTGTCTCATAGCGCACGTAACTGCAGGCCCCCCTCAGAACTGAGTTAAATCTGACTTTTAGTCGTAGAACAGCTTGTTACCAAGCTTTTTGTTGTGCATGTCCGTGCGTAAATAACAGATGTTGTGCACGTTATTTGTTTTTTTTTAAATTTTTATTTGTCATTGTGCCATTGTTACTTTAGTTTTGTCAGTGCGTTGTTCCTTGGAGAAGTTAGGGATCATCTGTGTTGTGCCAAAGAACTTTTACCTCCTTTTTACATGGGTATGGATGCCTTTGTGTTCCTGATGAGGACATCATCTTTTGGGATTTGCTTGTGCACAGCCAGTATTGGTGGTCTTTTGGTGGCGTTATGGGGTGCTTGTTACTTCTGAGAACTGTCATGACAGAGTGCGATAGCCCTTGTTGCTTAGCACCAACCCCCTGTGCAGTTGCGAGTGCAAAATCGGCACGCCTCTGAGCATATCACCATCTTATTTGTGATGTGTGTTCGAGTGTGTATAGCCGTGCCTCAATTGAGTGTGCCGGATTCAACTTTTGTATAATGCTAATGTGGCCTCCATTGCCACACCGTCGCGCATTGGGTCGTTCTCTTGAATTATGAGAGGCTCATGTCACCGCCACATCTTCACATGCGTGTGTGTGTGTGTGTGTGTGTGTGTGTGTGTGGCATCAGCATGCAGTGAAGATGATAAGAAATAGTAAGCAGCACATGAAAACTAAGACACACACCCTGGTTAGATCTATGTAGTACTAGCAGTTTCTGGTTCTCTGTTGCCATAGTTCTTAATATTTTTTCCTATTGTCTCCATAATATTCGACGTGGAGTTCTGTTCAGTTCTGTTTGTCTGTGCAAACGCTGTGCACGTTCATTGATTTTCATTGGGGACCATCAGAGCCAGTAGGATGTATGGTTGACGAGACTGCAGGAATGTGTTATGCAATACACAGCGCCATGAGTGTCGTAGTGTGATAGCAGCTCACACTGTGACATCTGGCGAGGGAGCACAGCATGGCCTCTCCCTACTGGACTATAGCACCTATGTTTAAGTGGGTACTAAGTATCAGAAAATTACGTTTCATGCAGTATAGTAATGTCTGAAGGCACTACCTTGTTTTGTTTCGTCAGTATGTCATACCAAGTAGGAAACCTGGACAGATAATATTAACTCAGGTGTTCTTGGACCTGTGTATTTCTGTGAATGTTCTCGAGATTGTTTGCATGTCATCCGGTCATGCGACCATGATGAGCAGCTCAACGAGTAGTAGTAGTTGAGGTTCACAAAAGAAAACAAAAAAAAGAACAAAAAAGGGAGGGAGGATTTAGACTGTAAGAAGCCTACAATTAGGCACACATCTCATTTCTTCCTCTCACTAAATTTACTTTCCACACTAGGTCTAATCATGTTTTCTTTTGTTACTATAATTACTTGCATGTTGGGACATACGAATAAATCGTAGTAATTCATGGTGAAGGGTAGTTCTAAGGACACACTAGTGTAATGGCATGTCAATAGTTATAAAGAAGTTGATAAGGGGTGCCCCTATGTAACTTCAGGTATTAGCATAGTTCCATGAAATTCTTCATTTTAGGTGTTAAATTCCATTTTTTCTGGCATTCTCGAATTTATAAGCATTCAGCTAAATACTATGTCTATGAATGTCTCATTTCAAATATCATTTAAATATATTAATTTGTGTAGTCGGATACTGATGTCCTTCTGTAAATATAATTAGCACTTTATAAAAGTTGTGAACTGCACATCATGAGACTCTGAACAAGGACTGTACGGGTGCTGTTTGTGGTGCCACAAACAGGTGGCTGGCATACCCGTTTCTGGGACACCTCTACTACAGTACACCCTCTTGAACAGATTGCATGTGAGGAGACGATACGTCATGTTCCTGTGTCGTGAAGTGTCTTGTACGTTGAGAATTTTTCTCAGAACCAACGTAGGTGAGGTCAGATACAATAATACAGAACAGATCTAGAACTTTTTCATATTCAGATATCAATTATGCAACGTTTTATATGCATAAATTTTTTGTAGTTCTTTCTTTCTCATGTCCTTTTTAATGTATAAACTTTTCTGGTCTCATGAGTAAAATGAAAGTTTGTTCTGGGCCTTCACACAAACAAACTACAATACCAGTCAGAGTCATTGATGACACTTTAATAATTCACATTCTTATAGGTCCACTTGTGTTTCAGCTGTTGTTGCAAGCATATATCAGTTTCCATGCGTCATGTTCGCAGTTAAGTTCTCAACTACACATTGAATTACATTTTTTTGATATTGGGTTCTCAGACTAGAACTTCATATTCATTTCATTAATGTTTGTACATGTGTTACTTATGCTTTACATGAAAGGTAACGTCATTCTAATTGACTGCTTGCTGTCATTTCATAGAGCATGTTATATTATTTTTTGCTATCCATAAACAAGTCTTCTTTACAGACGAATGGAAAAACTGGTAGAAGCGGACCTCGGGGAAGATCAGTTTGGATTCCGTAGAAATTATGGAACACGTGAGGCAATACTAACCTTACGACTTATCTTAGAAGAAAGATTAAGAAAAGGCAAACCTACGTTTCTAGCATTTGTAGACTTTGAGAAAGCTTTTGACAATGTTGATTGGAATACTCTCTTTCAAATCCTGAAGGTGGCAGGGGTAAAATACAGGGAGCGAAAGGCTATTTACAATTTGTACAGAAACCAGATGGTAGTTACAAGAGTCGAGGGGCATGAATGGGAAGCAGTGGTTGGGAAAGGAGTGAGACAGGGTTGTAGCCTCTCCCCGATGTTATTCAATCTGTATATTGAGCAAGCAGTAAAGGACACAAAAGAAATATTCGGAGTAGGTATTAAAATTCATGGAGAAGAAGTAAAAACTTTGAGGTTCGCCGATGACATTGTAATTCTGTCAGAGACAGCAAAGGACTTGGAAGAGCAGTTGAACGGAATGGATGGTGTCTTGAAAGGAGGATATAAGATGAACATCAACAAAAGCAAAACGAGGATAATGGAATGTAGTCAAATTAAATCGGGTGATGCTGAGGGGATTAGATTAGGAAATGAGACACTTAAAGTAGTAAAGGAGTTTTGCTATTTAGGGAGTAAAATAACTGATGATGGTCGAAGTAGAGAGGATATAAAATGTAGACTGGCAATGGCAAGGAAAGCGTATCTGAAGAAGAGAAATTTGTTAACATCGAGTATAGATTTAAGTGTCAGGAAGTCGTTTCTGAAAGTATTTGTATGGAGTGTAGCCATGTATGGAAGTGAAACGGACGATAACCAGTTTGGACAAGAAGAGAATAGAAGCTTTCGAAATGTGGTGCTACAGAAGAATGCTGAAGATAAGGTGGGTAGATCACGTAACTAATGAGGAGGTATTGAATAGGATTGGGGAGAAGAGAAGTTTGTGGCACAACTTGACTAGAAGAAGGGATCGGTTGGTAGGACATGTTTTGAGGCATCAAGGGATCACAAATTTATCATTGGAGGGCAGCGTGGAGGGTAAAAATCGTAGAGGGAGACCAATAGATCAATACACTAAGCAGATTCAGAAGGATGTAGGTTGCAGTAGGTACTGGGAGATGAAGAAGCTTGCACAGGATAGAGTAGCATGGAGAGCTGCATCAAACCAGTCTCAGGACTGAAGACCACAACAACAACAAAAAACAAGTGACTGTCATGTGTTGCTAGGAATATTTCATTTAATTTTTTATGAAGAGAGTTACCATATTCAATATGAAAGATTATATACACCCAAAATTTCACTGTCGGTCCTTTGGCTATTTACTGTACAATACACAATTTGTTTTGTACTTGCTCCATGCCAAATTTTTACCTTTTCTCTTTCTGCTGTTACACCGGACAAGTATTAGGTACAATTTGCCACATTGATTTTCGTGTCCAGCTGGACAAGTGTGTTTTCTGTATGTGAATGAATGGTGAATGTAAATTGCCTGATACTACATGATCCAAGTGGGTATGAAACCAGACAGACATTGGGTGAAGTCATCATTTACGTTTCTTCCTCTTTGCTCAGAAATTCCTAATGTATGTGGTCACTTTTCAGACTTGGAGGAATTTCTTTCGCAAGCAATTCCTCTATTACTTCAGTAAATGTGCGTGTTTGTGAGGGCATGGCAGAGCTTCATGATTTTAGTTTGGATGTCTGCTGAACCCTGTGGTCTGAGACATTTGGAAGGCGACATTCAGCACAACTTTCAGCCCAGTGCCCAATTTTCGTGTGACTGTGAGACAGGATGGGAGTTGGTATGTGGGTTTCACAGTGAATGTGGGAGTGTTGCGAGAGATATTAGTTTCTAGTTGGCTGGGAGATAAGCAATGTTTTCCCCCTTTTTTTCCTCCTTTCATTTCCCATTGTCACCACAGCTTGTGGCTGTTACGATGTTCTTGTCAGATATTTTCATTTTCTTGTTTCACACCATCTCTTGCTCTTGAAAATAGTTCTTCAATTATTTTTTTTAAACACTGACCTACCGAATTTTCCCTGACAGAGACATCTCAGACTTAACCTATTCATTTACTACCCACATTATACAATTCCAACACAATCTGACTGCTATACATTGACTACATGACTTCCAATAATTAACATAACAAAATGGTCCTGAATTGTGGGAAATCCTAACAATTATACAAATCCAAAAAAATATGAAATTAAAAAAATATGAAACTACCTCCAACTCTGTTAATTGCCCGAACTCATTTCAATCACGATTCCCAATATTGGAAAGCCCATTCTTTTTCATAAGTCACTCACATCACATAAAATCTTCATAACACGAACTGCACCGATTACAGCATATAGCAACAACAGCCAGCTAAATAAAAAGATTCCAACTACTATAGACTCTACTAGGGCGCATATGGTTAACAAAAAGAAAGATTTTGTTGAAGAGCAAACAATGTATTTAGAAAATGTTACCTTATTCATGTGATGTCCAGTTCCAAAAATTATATAGTTGTCAATAATTCCATTGCTCAAAAATTATCAACCAAATATCCATCATCATACATTTCCTTGCGTATTTTCTTATAAACACATAATTTCATCTCACTTTACAATGCACATCCTACCAACACAGACTCGCCACTAAGAATATCATGTCCATACTTTTCCCTATCCACTCCCTTACTGCCACTCTGTCTAAGCACAGAATGGCTTGCCGAGGGCGCAGAGTGCTGTCAGCGATATTATTAACACAGTCTGTAGCGCTGCCAACATACAAACAGGCTTCTTACGCTTTTTGTGAGCCACGAACAGCACATAAATCTCTTGAGAGTGGGAGGGTGGATGGGGGTGGGAGGAGGGGTGATAAAAAGGTAGCAGGCCCTTCTGGCTTGTACACTCCACTTGGAAGGCCCATCAGGCCCTTGTCCTTTCATTCTTTTCCGTGTCTGTCACGCAAATTTTGACATCATCGCGTTAAAATTTCTTCCTTCATAAACATTAAATGCGGAGGACCATTAGTGGTAGAAGAATCCTGTGATTATCTGCTCTGTATATGGATGACATGTGAGTCTATATGGAAAGCAAACTCTTCTCTCCATACTATTTTTCGCTTGCTGCACGCGACTGCTGCATTTAAGCTGAGACAGGGCAACCAGAGAGTGTGTGCGTGTGTGTCAGAGGTAGGCACACAGTCTGATACAGACACAGTCACGACACTCTCTGGTGTGTAAGTTGTTACCGCTTAACAGCTGGAGCGACAATAGCGCTGTAAGTGGTGAGAAAACAGGCATACACATGTATCGTAAGGATACTGTACGTTTTTAATTATTTCCTACTTAATTAACGAAATAGTTGTTATATTATTGGGTACCATGCTTTAGTAAATTACTAAGAGACATCAGTAATGTGAAACAGATTTAAAAACTGCCGAATCAAATTGATTCAATTAAGTGAGCTAGAGCTTATTCATGAAAACATACTTTCCAGTATGTGTATATTGGCTGCCTATTCCGCTGAAAGCAAAGAATATAAACATGTATATGCTTCTTATTCGTGAAATATTTCTGCTGTTGTCTATCGTTATCATAATAGGCACTTCCCTTGATACTTAAAAATCTTTTCTGGGGTTTAATGATTCGCCCATTCTTACACTTCATTCGACTTCCTAATACGCGAATATTTTTGTAAATGTAATTACTCTGGCTTCAAAACCGAATGTGTTAAGCATTCTTGCCTTTTGTGGCTCAGATTTAGCAACAATTGTGGAATTGATTTCTTCCGTGCCAGGAAAGAGTTATATGGCTTTTGCCGATTTATTATCACATCTGTGTGGTTTTTCCTTAACCTGCAATTGTGGTGGCTTATTTGGTACATTAAATAACGTTTGGTCTTACATTCCATATAAGTTTCCTATGTTTCACGTTTACTGATTTTCTGTAACTGTGGTGAACAAAATCTGCTTTGTTGGGTAGTTATATGATTTTTTTTCCACAAAAGGTAGGGTCTTCTGGAATTTACTAGGTGTTTTTCGTTTTTAAAGAAAAACAAATTATATTCAGCAAATGTCTATACATTACAAGAGAATCGTAAATAAACTTTCCTGTAGTGTAGCGTTTCGTACCTCCAACGTCCTTGGCAAACTACGTAATGACAAATATGGTGTCATTTTTTATCTGTTGTTTATTTTCATGGCGCTACATATGTTCCTTGTTCTAAACACTACGTTACAAATCAGTATAAAAGTTAGTTAGCAGTAGAAATAGTGTTCAGAAATGCAGCTTCCTAGCCGCTTGAGGCGCTGTTATCGCTGTGAGGAACAAAACGGGAGTGTCGTGACTGTTATGTTAAGCTGGGCTCACAGAATTAACAAAAGTTTCACTACTGCAAGTGGGTTACTGCAGTTGCAATGCTGTTGCATGTGTTGAAACGCCCCCTTTGAAAAATGAAGAATGACTGTTGTGGTAAACTTCTACGTTATTTGATTTTCAAACAGCTGAGCAAAACTGAACGTACTCAGACATTTCTCTCTTTACTTATTCTGATCATCACTAAACTGACACACAATATTTTTAGCGCAACGCAATCTGACTTTCGATAATCCCTACAAAAGAATGGCCCTGACTAACAATAATCTATACCTTTCATGAATCACTCACCTCACAAAAATCTTCGATACTTGAACTCCTGCAGTACAGCGAGCGCCAATACTGCCAGCTAATTACAAGATTCTAATTACTGAAGGCACTAACTACTGATAGGCATAGTTAGGAAATGAAAGATTTGGATAGAGAACAAACAATGTATTTACCTTAATAGCGTTCAAAAGTCATTATATACACTCCTGGAAATTGAAATAAGAACACCGTGAATTCATTGTCCCAGGAAGGGGAAACTTTATTGACACATTCCTGGGGTCAGATACATCACATGATCACACTGACAGAACCACAGGCACATAGACACAGACAACAGAGCATGCACAATGTCGGCACTAGTACAGTGTATATCCACCTTTCGCAGCAATGCAGGCTGCTATTCTCCCATGGAGACAATCGTAGAGACGCTGGATGTAGTCCTGTGGAACGGCTTGGCATGCCATTTCCACCTGGCGCCTCAGTTGGACCAGCGTTCGTGCTGGACGTGCAGACCGCGTGAGACGACGCTTCATCCAGTCCCAAACATGCTCAATGGGGGACAGATCCGGAGATCTTGCTGGCCAGGGTAGTTGACTTACACCTTCTAGAGCACGTTGGGTGGCACGGGATACATGCGGACGTGCATTGTCCTGTTGGAACAGCAAGTTTCCTTGCCGGTCTAGGAATGGTAGAACGATGGGTTCGATGACGGTTTGGATGTACCGTGCACTATTTCACATCTACATCTATACTCCGCGAGCCACCTTACGGTGTGTGGCGGAGGGTACTTATTGTACCACTATCTGATCCCCCTTCCCTGTTCCATTCACGAATTGTGCGTGGGAAGAACGACTGCTTGTAAGTCTCCGTATTTGCTCTAATTTCTCGGATCTTTTCGTTGTGATCATTACGCGAGATATATGTGGGCGGTAGTAATATGTTGCCCATCTCTTCCCGGAATGTGCTCTCTCGTAATTTCGATAATAAACCTCTCCGTATTGCGTAACGCCTTTCTTGAAGTGTCTGCCACTGGAGCTTGTTCAGCATCTCCGTAACGCTCTCGCGCTGACTAAATGTCCCCATGACGAATCGCGCTGCTTTTCGCTGGATCATGTCTATCTCTTCTATTAATCCAACCTGGTAAGGGTCCCATACTGATGAGCAATACTCAAGAATCGGACGAACAAGCGTTTTGTAAGCTACTTCTTTCGTCGATGAGTCACATTTTCTTAGAATTCTTCCTATGAATCTCAACCTGGCGCCTGCTTTTCCCACTATTTGTTTTATGTGATCATTCCACTTCAGATCGCTCCGGATAGTAACTCCTAAGTATTTTACGGTCGTTACCGCTTCCAATGATTTACCACCTATGGCATAATCGTACTGGAATGGATTTCTGCCCCTATGTATGCGCATTATATTACATTTATCTACATTTAGGGAAAGCTGCCAGCTGTCGCACCATTCATTAATCCTCTGCAGGTCTTCCTGGAGTACGTACGAGTCTTCTGATGTTGCTACTTTCTTGTAGACAACCGTGTCATCTGCAAATAGCCTCACGGAGCTACCGATGTTGTCAACTAAGTCATTTATGTATATTGTAAACAATAAAGGTCCTATCACGCTTCCTTGCGGTACTCCCGAAATTACCTCTACATCTGCAGATTTTGAACCGTTAAGAATGACATGTTGTGTTCTTTCTTCTAGGAAATCCTGAATCCAATCACAAACCTGGTCCGATATTCCGTAAGCACGTATTTTTTTCACTAAACGTAAGTGCGGAACCGTATCAAATGCCTTCCTGAAGTCCAGGAATACGGCATCAATCTGCTCGCCAGTGTCTACGGCACTGTGAATTTCTTGGGCAAATAGGGCGAGCTGGGTTTCACATGATCTCTGTTTGCGGAATCCATGTTGGTTATGATGAAGGAGATTTGTATTATCTAAGAACGTCATAATACGAGAACACAAAACATGTTCCATTATTCTACAACAGATTGACGTAAGTGAAATAGGCCTATAATTATTCGCATCTGATTTATGACCCTTCTTGAAAATGGGAACGACCTGTGCTTTCTTCCAGTCGCTAGGTACTTTACGTTCTTCCAGAGATCTACGATAAATTGCTGATAGAAAGGGGGCAAGTTCTTTAGCATAATCACTGTAGAATCTTAAGGGTATCTCGTCTGGTCCGGATGCTTTTCCGCTACTAAGTGATAGCAGTTGTTTTTCAATTCCGATATCGTTTATTTCAATATTTTCCATTTTGGCGTCCGTGCGACGGCTGAAGTCAGGGACCGTGTTACGATTTTCCGCAGTGAAACAGTTTCGGAACACTGAATTCAGTATTTCTGCCTTTCTTCGGTCGTCCTCTGTTTCGGTGCCATCGTGGTCAACGAGTGACTGAATAGGGGATTTAGATCCGCTTACCGATTTTACATATGACCAAAACTTTTTAGGGTTCTTGTTTAGATTGTTTGCCAATGTTTTATGTTCGAATTCGTTGAATGCTTCTCTCATTGCTCTCTTTACGCTCTTTTTCGCTTCGTTCAGCTTTTCCTTATCAGCTATGATTCGACTACTCTTAAACCTATGGTGAAGCTTTCTTTGTTTCCGTAGTACCTTTCGTACATGATTGTTATACCACGGTGGATCTTTCCCCTCGCTTTGGACCTTAGTCGGTACGAACTTATCTAAGGCGTACTGGACGATGTTTCTGAATTTTTTCCATTTTTGTTCCACATCCTCTTCCTCAGAAATGAACGTTTGATGGTGGTCACTCAGATATTCTGCGATTTGTGCCCTATCACTCTTGTTAAGCAAATAGATTTTCCTTCCTTTCTTGGCATTTCTTATTACACTTGTAGTCATTGATGCAACCACTGACTTATGATCACTGATACCCTCTTCTACATTCACGGAGTCGAAAAGTTCCGGTCTATTTGTTGCTATGAGGTCTAAAACGTTAGCTTCACGAGTTGGTTCTCTAACTATCTGCTCGAAGTAATTCTCGGACAAGGCAGTCAGGATAATGTCACAAGAGTCTCTGTCCCTGGCTCCAGTTCTGATTGTGTGACTATCCCATTCTATACCTGGTAGATTGAAGTCTCCCCCTATTACAATAGTATGATCACGAAACTTCTTCACGACGTTCTGCAGGTTCTCTCTGAGGCGCTCAACTACTACGGTTGCTGATGCAGGTGGCCTATAGAAGCATCCGACTATCATATCTGACCCACCTTTGATACTTAACTTAACCCAGATTATTTCACATTCGCATTCGCTAATAACTTCACTGGATATTATTGAATTCTTTACTGCTATAAATACTCCTCCACCATTGGCGTTTATCCTATCCTTCCGGTATATATTCCATTCTGTGTCTAGGATTTCGTTACTGTTCACTTCCGGTTTTAACCAACTTTCCGTTCCTAATACTATATGCGCACTATTTCCTTCAATAAGAGATACTAATTCAGGAACCTTGCCCTGGATACTCCTGCAGTTTACCAATATTACGTTAACTTTTCCTGTTTTTGGTCTCTGAGGACGGACGTTCTTTATCAACGATGATAATGTTCTCTCTGGTAAGCCGTCAGGTATTTTATCGTTTCGCCCAAGGGGGGGTCCCTCTAACCTAAAAAACCCCCGTGTGCACGCCACACGTACTCTGCTACCCTAGTAGCTGCTTCCGGTGTGTAGTGCACGCCTGACCTGTCTAGGGGGGCCCTACAGTTCTCCACCCAATAACGGAGGTCGATGAATTTGCAACCATTATAGTCGCAGAGTCGTCTGAGCCTCTAGTTTAGACCCTCCACACGGCTCCAAACCAGAGGACCGCGATCGACTCTGGGCACTATGCTGCAGATATTAAGCTCAGCTTGCACTCCGCGTGCGATGCTGGTTGTCTTCACCAAATCAGCCAGCCGCCGGAAGGAACCAAGGATGGCCTCAGAACCCAAGCGGCAGGCGTCATTCGTTCCGACATGTGCTACTATCTGCAGCCGGTCACACCCAGTGCGTTCAATAGCTGCCGGAAGGGCCTCCTCCACATTACGGACGAGACCCCCCGGCAAGCACACCGAGTGCACACTGGCATTCTTCCCCGACCTACCCGCTATTTTCCTGAGGGGCTCCATAACCCGCCTAACGTTGGAGCTCCCTATAACTAATAGGCCCGCCCTCTGTGACTGTCGGGACCTTGCCGGAGAATCGGCCACTGGCCCAACAGGCGAGGCATCCTGTGGTGGCTCGGAAACGATGTCATCACCACTAGGAAGCACCCCGTACCTGTTGGAAAGGGGTAAGGCAGCCGCCACGCGGCCAGATCCCACCTTCGCCTTTCGGCCAGGCACGCGCGAGCCCACCACTGTCCGCCATTCACCCTGGAGTGATGGCTGACCGGTAAGATGCTCACTGCCGGAAGACGCAGCGACATCAGGGGTTCCATGTGATTCCAAGGCCACCGAAGTAGGCATAGGTCTCACCACAGTTGCCCCAACGCCACTACGAGCCGACGCCTGCGCCTCGAGCTCGATGAGCCTAACAGACAAAGCCTCCACCTGTCCCCGAAGAGTGGCCAATTCTCCTTGCGTCCGCTCACAACAACCACAGTCCCTACACATGACTATGTTTACCCTACTCTATACGGTGACAAATTCCCAAGATAATTCAGTGTCCCCTCGACGATCACCAGTGGTGTACGGCCAGTGTAGGAGATCGCTCCCCACACCATGATGCCGGGTGTTGGCCCTGTGTGCCTCGGTCGTATGCAGTCCTGATTGTGGCGCTCACCTGCACGGCGCCAAACACGCATACGACCATCATTGGCACCAAGGCAGAAGCGACTCTCATCGCTGAAGACGACACGTCTCCATTCGTCCCTCCATTCACGCCTGTCGCGACACCACTGGAGGCGGGCTGCACGATGTTGGGGCGTGAGCGGAAGACGGCCTAACGGTGTGCGGGACCGTAGCCCAGCTTCATGGAGACGGTTGCGAATGGTCCTCGCCGATGCCCCAGGAGCAACAGTGTCCCTAATTTGCTGGGAAGTGGCGGTGCGGTCCCCTACGGCACTGCGTAGGATCCTACGGTCTTGGCGTGCATCCGTGCGTCGCTGCAGTCCGGTCCCAGGTCGACGGGCACGTGCACCTTCCGCCGACCACTGGCGACAACATCGATGTACTGGGGAGACCTCACGCCCCACGTGTTGAGCAATTCGGCGGTACGTCCACCCGGCCTCCCGCATGCCCACTATACGCCCTCGCTCAAAGTCCGTCAACTGCACATACGGTTCACGTCCACGCTGTCGCGGCATGCTACCAGTGTTAAAGACTGCGATGGAGCTCCGTATGCCACGGCAAACTGGTGACACTGACGGCGGCGGTGCACAAATGCTGCGCAGCTAGCGCCATTCGACGGCCAACACCGCGGTTCCTGGTGTGTCCGCTGTGCCGTGCGTGTGATCATTGCTTGTACAGCCCTCTCGCAGTGTCCGGAGCAAGTATGGTGGGTCTGACACACCGGTGTCAATGTGTTCTTTTTTCCATTTCCAGGAGTGTATATATATATAATTTTGTGACATCCAATTAAACAAATTTCCTTTTTCTGACGCATTCACGTCCAGATCGTCCGCTCATAATAATATCTCAAAACTTCGCCATCTCTCTCCCCACATCTACCACTGCTGGCGCCTCACCTCCAACTGCCCAACGCTACGCGCTATTCACATCCAACTGCCCAACACTACACAAGTGAATAGTCCAACTATGAGTCCAACCAGCCACAGATTGCACACAGAACAGTCAGCGATTTTCATACAGAGCACTACGTGGTGTTACCAACATAAAAACCTAAACAGCCTACTCACAGTGTGAACTCCGAGTTTTTAGTGGTGCAACTTCAGAGACGCAGCTTTCGCTATGCCACAAAAAGTTCAGCTTGGTTGTAGTGTGTCACGACCACTTTCTTTCCACCACTGCTCGCTGTTGGCAGTATTTCGAAACACGAGCATTGTGTCGCAGTTATCATGGAGCAATTGCTGCTGTACTCCATTCGATTTCAGTGTGTTTCCATTTAGCTGCTGAAACTACAAGAAAAGCAACATATGTCTGATTTCTGCAGCAGTATATATATATATGGGGGGGGGCAATACTTGAAAACCAATTAGTATCCCAAAATCTTAAATTTTTTTCGATGAATAAATAAATAAACTTCGCACATGTAACCAAAAAAGCAAGTCGTATAAACTTCGTGATTTGAGAGACCAAGCACTGTATAAATTGTGGATGATATGCAGGAGCTCCCGAGTGTTATGTGGCAGCTCTTAAACTAAATGTCATGTCGTAAAGCCAAGCGCTGACTTGCAAGTCGGGAATGATTGAGAAGAGGTGGCTGTGTAGAAGACGTCAGCCAATCGCACACTGACCGACCCCTCTCCAGGACGACAACGCGACAGCCGCGGCCCCTGTGTGGACAGGACATTAGCACCGCCACCGACTGGTGACGAGCGTCAGCACAGACTTGGGACTGTTTGTACTCAAGAAGATATAATGTTTCGTATGTCGCCCTTTGCTGCGACACATCTGTGTAATTGCAAAGTTAAGTATTGTAGCTTTACTTTATGTAATAAAACTCACTCACAGGACTTGTTTGATTTGATTGTCTAACGCGTACGAAGGATTCCTTGACACCCCATATTTGACGACAAGCATGGAGACATAGCATTTGGCGATGAGGATGGGATATAATACTAAATACAAGCAATTCGAAATGCCTAAATCAACAACTACAAGAAGATTCTAAAACTTTGGAAGAGTTGCATCTTTACAGATGATATTTACATGCCAACTGTTGGCTACTTTGCCACTGCAGCGTTTTCGGCCCCGACTATTATTTCTTTTGTTAATGTGTTTGTGGGGCCTGATTTACTGCTGTGCGAAATCTAGTTTCGAATCCTACATTTGGGTTTCGTCTTTCTTGTATTTAACTCTTGTCACGGCTTCAACGGCGCAGATGTGATTACAATTAACATCATATTGAAAAAGCTGTCCAACTAAGTAGAATTCTTAGCGTCGTATGCGGACGGTAACTCGCTACAGGAAGCTATACTACTGGCCATTAAAATTGCTACACCAAGAAGAAATGCAGATGATAAGTGGGTATTCATTAGACAAATATATTATACTAGAACTGACATGTGATTACATTTTCACGCAATTTGGGTCTATAGATCCTGAGAAATCAGTTCAGTACCCAGAACAACCACCTCTGGCCGTAATAACGGCCTTGATACGCCTGGGAATTGAGTCAAATAGAGCTTCAATGGCGTGTACAGGTACAGCTGCCCATGCAGCTTCAACACGATACCACAGTTCATCAAGTTGGGGTTGGGCTGTTTGGGGCAGGAGACCAGACAGCGAGGTCATCAGTCTCATCGGATTAGGGATGAACGGGGAAGGAAGTCGGCCGTGCCCTTTGAAAGGAACCATCCCGGCATTTGCCTGGAGCGATTTAGGGAAATCACGCAAAACCTAAATCAGGATGGCCGGACGCAGAGTTCATCAAGAGTAGTGACTGGCGTATTGTGACGAGCCAGTTGCTCGGCCACCATTGACGAGACGTTTTCAGTTGGTGAGAGATCTGGAGAAAGTGCTGGCCAGAGTAGCATTCGAACATTTTCTGTATCCAGAAAGGCCCGTACAGGACCTGCAACATGCCGTCGTGATTATCCTGCTGAAATGTAGGGTTTCGCAGGGATCGAATGAAGGGTAGAGCCACGGGTCGTAACTCATCTGAAATGTAACGTCCACTGTTCAAAGTGCCGTCAATGCGAACAAGAGGTGACACAGACGTGTAACCAATGGCACCCCATACCATCACGCCGGGTGATACGCCAGTATGGCGATGACGAATACACGCTTCCAATGTGCGTTCACCGTGATGCCGCCGAACACGGATGCGACCATCATGATGATGTAAACAGAACCTGGATTCATCCGAATAAATGACGTTTTGCCATTCGCGCCCCAGGTTCGTCGTTGAGTACACCATCGCAGGCGCTCCTGCCTGTAATGCAGCATCAAGGGTAACCGCAGCTATGGTCTCCGAGCTGATAGTCTATGCTGCTGCAAACGTCGAACTGTTCGTGCAGATGGTTGTTGCCTTGCAAGTGTCCCCATCTGTGGACTCAGGGACCGAGACGTGGCAGCACGATCCATTACAGCCATGCGGATAAGATGCCTGTCATCTCGACTGCTAGTGATACGAGGCCGTTGGGATCCAGCACGGCGTCCCGTATTACCTTCCTGAACCCACCGATCCCATATTCTGCTAACAGTCATTGGATGTCGACCAACGCGTGCAGCAATGTCGCGATACGATAAACCGCAATCGCGATAGGCTACAATCCGACCTTTATCGAAGTCGGAAACGTGATGGTAGGCATTTCTCCTCCATACACGAGGCATCACAACAACGTTTCACCAGGCAACGCCGGTCTACTGCTGTTTGCCCGCATCTCGTGGTCGTGCGGTAGCGTTCTCGCTTCCCACGCCCGGGTTACCGGGTTCGATTCCCGGCGGGGTCAGGGATTTTCTCTGCCTCGTGATGGCTGGGTGTTGTGTGATGTCCTTAGGTTAGTTAGGTTTAAGTAGTTCTAAGTTCTAGGGGACTGATGACCATAGCTGTTAAGTCCCATAGTGCTCAGAGCCATTTGAACCATCTACTGCTGTTTGTGTATGAGAAATCGGTTGGAAACTTTTCTCATGTTAGCACGTTGTAGGTGTCGCCACCGGCGCCAACTTTGTCTGAATGCTCTGAAAAACTAATCATTTGCATATCACAGTATCTTCTTCCTGTCGGTCAAATTTCGCGTCTGTAACACGTCATCTTCGTGGTGTAGCAATTTTAATGGCCAGTAGTGTACAAGCTGGGGCGCCACAGTAGTTGCGTGTGTGCACTCGGCTTTAGAATGTGGCCGCCGGCTTCCTGGAAGGACCGTTCGGCGCGGACAGTGGTGGAAAGGGGAGCCCGCGTTCGTCGGCCGGGGGCGGCTCGGCTTCCTTTGAGTTGCTGCCGGGCGGCGCCAAGTCAGCGCCTTGCAAATCGTTTTACGGCGGGCTCCGTATGCGGAGATAGACGCTATCTCTGGTAGTGCGGAACGCTGGAGCCCTGGCGACAGTACTTCCTGGCACATTTTGTTATGCTTCGTAGAAATGTGCGTCCTGCATCGGTAGTGGGAATGCGGCGCTCTTTGTTCGCGTGTACGACTGGCGCTACGGCAGTTACGTTCTGGGAGCTTTTGCTGGAGAGTAGAGGCTTCTCACTCGTTGCTTGACCGTCGCCGAGCATTGTCGTTTTATCTCTTCCGTAGCAACGGAGAGATCTTACGGAAGTTTTCTCGTACGGACGTCCGGACCGAAAGTTAACTTTTCTCGCGGTCGTGGACCAGACCATCTACTGATCGGAAGTCATCTGCCGACGGGGAAAGTAGCAGTCAACTTTGCAGGTTTGGCATCGTCTTCACACAGTTGACAGCTTCACATCGTATGGCTGCTGTGCTGGTAAAATTTCGCTGCTTCCGCAATTAGGGTGATTACAGGCCGCTAACCCTCGTTGCAGTCTTGTTTATGCAGTGGCTGCAGTCAGATCCTTTACTTATGCTCATCTAAACATCCATGCGTGTGATAAATCACTCGGACGTGACAGGAAAATCTGTATGTTCCGATCAGCAACACTCCACTCATAGTAGGTTGTATCGCTAATACTTATTTTCAAGTTAGTTCTCCTGCCACTATTCCCAGCCATTTAGCCACATATGTCAATGAAATATTACACACTATTAGTGTCTTTCATTCGATATTGTATGTTGTTGTGGCCTTCAGTCCGAAGACTGGTTTGCCGAAGCTCTCCATGATTATCTTGTGCGAGCGTCTTCATCTCTGAATAACTACTACAACCTACATGCTTCTGAATCTGCTTATGTATTCATATTTTGGTCTTCCTCTAAAATTTTTAGCCCCCTCCCTCACCCCGCCCACCGCCAAACACGCGCGCGCGCGCGCGCGCGCACACACACACCCACACACACACACACACACACACACACACATATATATATATATATATATATATATATATATATATATATATATATATATATATATGCAATTTCCTCGAATACTAAATTGGGGATCCCTTGGTGTCTCATAATGTGTCCTATCAACTGATCCTTTCTTTCCATCAAGTTGTGTCACAAATTTCTTGTCTCCCTAGTTCTATTTGGCACCTCCTCATTAGCCACGTGATCTAGTATTCTTCTGTAGCACCGCAATTTCAAAAGCTTCTATTCTCTTTTTGTCTAAACTGCTTATTGTCCACATTTCACTTCCATACATGGCTGCACTCCAGACAAATACTTTCAGAAAAGTATTCCTAACACGTAAATCTATATTCCGTTGCCAGTTTACTTTTTATATCCTCTCTACTTCGATCATCATTACTTTCTTTGCTGCCCAAATAACAAAACTCATCTACTACTTTAAGTATCTTCTTTCGTAATCTAATTCCCTTAACATCACCTGATTCAATTCCGCTACATTCCATTGTCCTTATTTTGCTTTTATTGATGTTCAGCTTGTATCCTCCTTTCAAGAAAGTGTCCACTCCATTAAACTGCTCTCCCAACTCATTTGCTGCCGGCCGAAGTGGCCGCGCGGTTCTGGCGCTGCAGTCTGGAACCGCGAGACCGCTACGGTCGCAGGTTCGAATCCTGCCTCGGGCATGGATGTGTGTGATGTCCTTAGGTTAGGTAGGTTTAACTAGTTCTAAGTTCTAGGGGACTAATGACCTCAGCAGTTGAGTCCCATAGTGCTCAGAGCCATTTTTTGAACTCATTTGCTGTCTCTGGCAGATCTCGAAGTTTTTATTTCTTTTCCCTGAACTTTTACTCCAAATTTTTCTTTGGCGTTCTTTACCACTTGATCAATGCACAAATTGAATGACATGAGAGACAGGGTACCACGCTGTCTCGTTGCCCTCTCAACTGGTGCTTCTCTTTCATGTCCCTCGACTCTTTTAACTGCCATCTGGTTTCTGTAGATGTTGTAAATAGCCCTTTTCCTCCCTATATTTTACCCCTGCTACCTTCATAATTTCAAAGAGAGTGTTGTATACCTTTTCCTAATCCGTGACCTTGATTTTATTCAATAAATCTAGTTGTGATAATGTACCACCTTTTTATTCCTTTAAATCATCAAAGACTCACTTCCCTTATCATGTTACTTATTTTGGTAGAGTTATCAAATGATTCGAATATTTTACGTTGTCTATGTCAGGCTAGCCAGCTTATTAGGTGTCACACAGGGTCTACAATTTAACTAAGCGTTTAGATTCCATGCACAACGGTATTAATGTGGAATCTCTGGTGTGTGGTGGATATCGAGGACATCTTTGATATTTATCTTATCTAAAGCAGGCAGCCACAAACTGACCACACCACAGGCTAGCCTACAATTTTACTCCAGGATCATCTTCATTTGTCCCTTGAAAGTTACTTTCTTTTTGACTGTCTTCTGTAACTTTTGTTATTATTTGGGGAATGGGATTATCTCATGAAAATCTTTTTGCACGTGCATCTGTGTGCAAGGCTTACTTTTTTTCTCCCTTTCTACTATTGAGACCAGAGCCTCATCTAGGTCACTGCCTCTCACATCTTGTTCGACTTTCCAAT
Source organism: Schistocerca nitens (assembly GCF_023898315.1). Classification (NCBI taxonomy): domain Eukaryota; kingdom Metazoa; phylum Arthropoda; class Insecta; order Orthoptera; family Acrididae; genus Schistocerca; species Schistocerca nitens. Next base: position 711,720,464 of record NC_064619.1, on the reverse strand, counting down.
TTTTGAACCCATCGTATATTTGATAAAGTTTCCCAAATCACTTAACGTCATCTAACTCGTCGTCTAGCGTTTATTGTTAGCTTCCGAAACAATATCCCACTCCTTCAATACTTCCAAACCATCTTCTTCCTGAGCCATGATTTCTACTTCTTTTTCTGTCACTATACTCCATTCCATTTGATCATTTTTAAATTTATGTACTTTTCTCGCTATCGATTTTTCTCCAGCTACATGTGTCTGCACCCTTCTATTCTGTCAGTTGTGAAACTTCTTTCCATTAACCCCACGCTCTGATCCTATCTTCATGCTGATAGTACTTCTGCTGTCGTCATTTCTCTTTTCCTCGCCCGACAGATCCGAAACCTGCGCAGACGTTAGTTTTCCTCATCTCCGTGCCCCCTACAATTGTTGGCGTTATGCCTGCCACGATAATCGAAACTTTCTCTACCATGACCTTTCATTACGTTTATTTGGTGCTCATTCCTGCCTCCTTTTGCAGGTACATTTTGGTTCCCAAAAGTTCTTTGATCCCGTGTTTCATGCCACCGATCTTCGTCTTCGATTTTCTCTAAGAAATCGTCGACCGTTTTGTGATTGCTACCGAAGTTAAGTTTCGAATTGTTATGCAGCTTCTTTCGTAACTTCCATACTATCTCTGATTTTGAATGCCTATCTTTTAAGTACTGTAACGTCTTAAAACGGCACTTAAAGAAGTCCTTCACAGTGCTACGCCCATGATTTTCTGCCATTTTTGCGACAACCAACTCTTGCCACTGCTTCTCCCGTTTTTGCACAGACCAAACCTCCTGTAAAAACTTCTGTTTGAGCCCTGATACCGTCATATTTGACGTGTCGGAGTTCAAACCATACGTTTTTGCACTACAAGTCATAGCATCAATTGTTAAATTAATATTTCCGTGATCTTTTATATCCTTTGGCAGCATGCATTCGCAGTTCTTTACAAAATCCACCGGATATCAGCCTCTCTGGTTTGAATATTGCATTTCTCATCTTTGCTCAAAATAGTTTTGATTTCTGCACAACTGAAGGAGCACTAGTAGCTTTTTTTTTGTAATTCCATGCCTAATGATACTAATTCATTACGAATTCGTGTAGTCAGATCATCTACACTGCCTCGTAACTTCATTTCACTTTCGTGACAGTATCTCTGAGCGCCACGACCTCAGGTTTCGTTCCATCCGTAGTTTTGGTCTTCATTAGCAGAACGACTTCCTGCACCTTTTTCCCTACTGTTTGTTCCACAGTTTCTTATATTCTTTGTAATTCAGTATCAAGTCATTCGTTGATGCCTGGTTCTGGACTTTTGTTAAGTCACCTTTTACTTAGAAAGCGGAAGTTCAGTAATCCTTTCGCTCTGTAAAGGCAGTATTGCCGCATTCGTTAAGTTCTTATCTTGGTCAAATATTTTAGTCTCCAATTTGTGGTTCTCAGGTTTGAGTTTGGATATGATTCTCCAGTTTCTGGTTATCATATAATACATTTTTTGTATCTGAACCTTAATACTAGTTTGAAAAAGCCCCGTATTACGATTCATTGTGATCATTTTCACGGCCACGTTTTTTTAACATTTCCATAATTTCGGATCTAGAAAGTTGCTGTTCTGTCCCTTTCTCTTTATTCTGATCCGCTAAAAATGCAGTTTCATTCTCTGTTTTGGTCACCATGGGTGTGGATTCGCATAATGCGTGTGCAAATTCAAGCACGCTGTCACTAGCCAATGATGATGCTACTGCTCACTGTTGTTTCACTCTCTTGGCACACGTATCCGCGATTTGCAAGCGTTTTGTCATTGCTAGCACTGTCGTCCATTTCAGTCTTGACTTTTTCTGGTCCTTGATTATTGATAGGACTCGCAATAGTAGATAACTCTTTTTCTTGTCTCTCTAGTATTCTAATACAATCTAATACAAACTGTTGTATCATCAAGAACTGCTTTCGTTCCACTACTTTACAAGTTATCGTCATCTACTTTACCAAACTTTCGGTATTTCGTTTTTTTATGAACAGAAGTCAAACCCCTTTCCACAAGAAAACTCTTAAAAATCAGCCATTGTCGCCACGTGCAACCGAACCTGCCGATTGCACGTGAGACCGATTCGTCTTTTATTTTTAAAGTAGAAGAATCGTTCCTAATCAAACTTTTTAATGTTTTCGTACCATCGACAGTATTTATTTTGAACTACGGACGTAGTAATTTTTAATTTGATTTGATACATTATAAATGGTTTCTGAAAGCCTGCGACTGTAGATACAATAGGTTTGTTTATAAATAAATAAATCTTCTGCTACCAGTCACGATGTTTCTTTATTTTACTATTCGCACGACGCGTTTCGAGAAATAGTTCCCATTTTCAAGTGCGTTTTTTTATGTGTGTTAAGCCATTTCTTTTGATGTTGTCAATGTGTGTGAGTCTGCTTCATTTTGTTGACTTTTACTGTAATACATAAGAAACGCAAGTTTTAGTTGGGTATCAATTCTTTCTGTGAGGTTAAGCCGGCCGAAGTGGCCGTGCGGTTAAAGGCGCTGCAGTCTGGAACCGCAAGACCGCTACGGTCGCAGGTTCGAATCCTGCCTCGGGCATGGATGTTTGTGATATCCTTAGGTTAGTTAGGTTTAACTAGTTCTAAGTTCTAGGGGACTAATGACTTCAGCAGTTGAGTCCCATAGTGCTCAGAGCCATTTGAACCATTTTTTTGTGAGGTTAGTGGTTAAAGTTTGAGAACAATTTGTACTTACAGTTTTCTAATGGACCCTTTGTGTAGAGTCTCACACACACTTAACATCACACACAACTTGTACACTTTACACATCGAAAATATCTTATATAAACAAAACAGTTACAAAGATCTTCTTACAGGTAGTTCACAGAGATAACATTATAGGTCTTCCACAGATTATGATATGCTTTTGTACAGAGGTTATTTATCTTAACAGTTTGGCTCATGAATTACTTATATTGATTTTACAATTGTGCTTATTTACATGTTTTACTATTTTTATTTAAGTATATTATCGAAACATCTGAAGAAATTCACTGATTCACATTCAAGTTTTTCATTTAATATTTTATCTTCATATTTTCTGTAATGTGAATATATCTCCACTTGAAAATGGGTATTATTTCTCGAAACGCGCCGTGCGAATAGTGAAATTAAGAAAAATCGTGACTGGTAGCAGAAGATTTATTTATTTATAAACAAACCTATTGTATCTACAGTCGCAGGCTTTCAGTAACCATTTATAATGGATCAAATCAAATTATATGTGCCAAGCCAGGCAATGAAAGCTATACATAAATACAAAAACCTCAAAATGAAAGTACTAAACACAGTTGCACACATAAGATTCAACAAGCACTCTCAACAACTAGGCATAATTCCGAAATATATAAAGGTGAAAATATGTTCTAGCAGCAACATAGCAAAACTTATAAAACACAAAGCAGAAAAACTCTGGCTGAAAACCGAAAGAAGGCATTTACATAAGAAAAAGGACTTACTAAACAGAAAGCTACTCAACATGCAGATAGAAGGAGCAAACAACATGAAACCTACAGTTTATGACAGCATTTGCAGGCATATCCAGGACATAGTCGACAAGGAATACTTGACCATTTGCAACACACATAACAAGAAACTACAGACCTTGACATCCAAACAAGACAAGAGATCCAACCTTGAGATAACTGACAAAAGCAAACACACATTTTACAGTAGAGTGGTGAACAACACTGACATAAAGTTCAACCAAACAGAAAACGATCTACTCCAAAAAGGACTAAAATACAACGTAAAACCTAACCTCAACAACGATACACTGAAACAGGTTATAGCTGCAACTAAAAGTGCAGCAGATGCTGCAAAATTAAATTCAAATACAAAAGCAGCAATAGGTCACCAAGTAAGCAAGCTTCTTGAGAAAGAAATGAATAAAGATAAGTTTAGATCTAAATATACAATAAATGATTCAGAAACTTTAAAATCTATAAATAATAAACTGAAAAACAACCAATCTATAGTTGTAAAGTCAGACCAAAGTAATACATTAGTTGTGATGAAAGAAAAAGAATACATAGACAAAACAAATGAATTTTTTGCTGCTAATAACATTCAGCACATTGAAAAAGACCCAACCAAACAATTCCAAAGTAAAATTAAGGAACAATTAAAGAACACACATTTCCTGTTGACAAAAACTGACAAGAAATAACTTACATGTATGAATCCAAAAGCACCACACCTAAGAGCACAGCCAAAAATACTCAAAAATGGAAACCCAATACGTCCCGTGGTCAACTCTATAAACAGCCCAGCATACAAACTGTCACAAAAACTAAATAACATACTCGTGAAAAATTATACATATGAAACAACATATTCCATAAAAAACAGCATGATTCTAGCCAAAGAACTAAGAACCAGAAAGCTCTCCCTAGATGCACAGTCTATATCACTTGACATCACCAACCTTTATTCAAACATACCCATACAAGAAGCTCTAACAGTAATACAAAAGAACCTTATGCAACACAAGAAACTTTCATACACAGAGATTGTCGAATTTATAGAACTCCTTCAGCTAACCCTAAGTTACAACTACTTTACCTTTAATGACAACATTTATAAGCAACCAGATGGCCTAGCAATGGGATCATGTATATCTGATACCATAGCTGACATATACATAAATCACTTAGAACAAAAATTATTTGACAGCCAAGAACCTTGCCTAAGGAAAATAGAATTTTATAGGAGATATGTAGATGACACACTACTGTTAGTGAAAGGAGATGCCAAAGACATCACAGACATTCTTAATCATTTCAATAATGTAAATGAGAAAATCAGATTTACAGTGGAACATGAGCAAAATAAAAGTATCAACTTTCTGGACCTAAATATTACAAGACACAACACCACATGCACATTCAAAATTTATACGAAAAACACAATGACTGACACCACAATCCCTGCAAGCTCATGTCACCCAAATATCCATAAACAGGCAGCATACAGGCCAATGCTGCATAGGGCAACAAAAATACCATTGAACCAGGAAAATATGCAACAAGAAATAAACACAGTGAAGAAGATTGCAGTTGCCAATGGTTAAAATGCTTCCATGGTTGACACAATCTTAGACAAAGTGAAGAGAAACGCAGGTACAAACTGCACCACAGAAGAAAAAGAGGAAAACAAATATATATCTAGCATTCCATACATAGGCAATGTATCACAGAAGATTGCAAATATTTTCAAAAATCACTGAGTAAAAATTGGGTTTTCTATATCCAATAAACTACACCAAAAACTAATACATAATATAAAGTGTAATCATGATCCATATTCAGACTCTGGAATATACAAGGTAACATGCCAGGAATGCTCCAAGTTCTACGTAGGACAAACAGGCCGAAATATTAACACCAGGTACACAGAGCACATTAGAGCATACACACACAACAAACACACTACATCAGCAATAACACCACACATACATAATACAGGACACCCATTTGGAAAAATAGAGCAAAATGTCAAAGTACTCCACCGACTAAATAAAGGACATAAAATGGATTTGCTTGAAGAACTGGAGATATATTCACATTACAGAAAATATGAAGATAAAATATTAAATGAAAAACTTGAAAGTGAATCAGTGAATTTCTTCAGATGTTTCGATAATATACTTAAATAAAAATAGTAAAACATGTAAATAAGCACAATTGTAAAATCAATATAAGTAATTCATGAGCCAAACTGTTAAGATAAATAACCTCTGTACAAAAGCATATCATAATCTGTGGAAGACCTATAATGTTATCTCTGTGAACTACCTGTAAGAAGATCTTTGTAACTGTTTTGTTTATATAAGATATTTTCGATGTGCAAAGTGTACAAGTTGTGTGTGATGTTAAGCGTGTGTGAGACTCTACACAAAGGGACCATTAGAAAACTGTAAGTACAAATTGTTCTCAAACTTTAGCCACTAACCTCACAGAAAGAATTGATACCCAACAAAAACTCGCGTTTCTTATGTATTACAGTAAAAGTCAACAAAATGAAGCAGACTCACACACACTGACAACATCAAAAGAAATGGCTTAACACACATCAAAAAAACGCACTTGAAAATGGGAATTATTTCTCGAAACGCGTCGTGCGAATAGTAAAATAAAGAAAAATCGTGACTGGTAGCAGAAGATTTATTTATTTATAAACAAACATATAGTAATTTTTAACTGTTGCGCTACTTCTGACTGCTGTCTACGATGTTTAGCGTGGTACAGAATAATGCTTCGAGTTACTGGAAAGAAAATGCTTCGCCCTGCCTTACGTCCACGCAGCGCTAGACCCAAACGCTGCCTCGTTTATCGTCGCAGTAAAACCATTCTACTGGTCTACCTCTCTCTCTCTCTTCGCAGAAACCGAAATCCCTTTGTTCACCCAGCTGAGTATTGGTGTTTAATCTGCGCTATATGACTGTTACTACTTTTGCTGACTGTAACAATACTTAATTACTGATCTGACCATGTGTAACCTAAAGGAATATTGCTAAGGTTCGGAAGCTATTTTTCCCTAGGGCCTCTCTCCGCAGCGCAATGAGGATAACAAGGCTCAATTTGCAATGATTTCGGCACATGACGAAGCATATTATTGTGGATAATCACTTCAATGCCTATCCTATAATTTTGTCTTCACCACAGTCGTGAACGGATTGTAGGCCGATGTAACCTTAATGTACGACAGCCCCTCTGGAAAACTTACTACTTATATAGTAAGGTAAATACATTGTTTGTTCTCTATCAAAATCTTTCATTTGCTAACTATGCCTATCAGTAGTTAGTGCCTTCAGTAGTTTGAATCTTTCATTTAGCTGGCAGTAGTGGCACTCGCTGTATTGCAGTAGTTCAAGTAACGAAGATTTTTGGTGAAGTAAGTGATTTGCGAAAGGTATAGGTTAATGTTAGTCAGGGCCATTCTTTTGTAGGGATTTCTGAAAGTCAGATTGCGTTGCGCTAAAAATATTGTGTGTCAGTTTAAGCACAGTCCTGTATAATTGTTCAAAAGGGGACGTTTCAATATGAACATATGTAGTCGCCAGCTCTGAAGGAGCAATTTGACTCTATTACTTTAGCACTTATTAACTGTTACTGAAATGAATTTACGATAGTACAGTTAATTTTGAATGTTCTACTTGGAATCAGGATGGATGCAAGCTGTGGGATTATGACCTAGCTCCTTGGATACAATCTTTACACTACTGGCCATTAAAATTGCTACACCACGAAGATGGGGTGCTACAGACGCGAAATTTAACCGAAAGGAAGAAGATGTTGTGATATGCAAATGATTAGCTTTTCACAGCATTCATACAAGGTTGTTGCCGGTGGCGACACCTACAACGTGCTGACACGAGGAAAGTTTCCAACCGATTTCTCGTACACAAACAGCAGTTGACCGGCGTTGCCTGGTGAAACGTTGTTGTGATGCCTCGTGTAAGGAGGAGAAATGCGTACCATCACGTTTCCGACTTCGATAAAGGTCGGATTCTAGCCTATCGCGATTGCGGTTTATCGTATCGCGACATTGCTGCTCGCGTTGGTCGAGATCCAATGACTATTAGCAGAATATGGAATCGGTGTGTTTAGGAGGGTAATAACGGAACGCCGCGCTGGATCCCAACGGCCTCGTATCACAAGCAGTCGAGATGACAGGCATCTTATCGGCATGGCTGTAACGGATCGTGCAGCCACATCTCGATCCCTGAGTCAACAGATGGAGACGTTTGCAAGACAACAACCATCTGCACGAACAGTTCGACGACGTTTGCAGCAGCATGGACTATCAGCTCGGAGTCCATGGCTGGGGTTACGCTTGACGCTGCATCACAGACAGGAGCGCCTGCGATGGTGTACTCAACGAAGAACCTGGGTGCACGAATGGCAAAACCTCATTTTTTCGGATGAATCCAGGTTCTGTTACAGCATCATGATGGTCGCACCCGTGTTAGCGACATCGCGGTGAACGCACATTGGAAGCGTGTATTCGTCATCGCCATACCGGCGTATCACCCGGCGTGATGGTATGGCATGCCATTGGTTACACGTCTCGGTCACCTCTTGTTCGCACTGACGGCACTTTGAACAGTGGACGTTACATTTCAGATGTGTTACGACCCGTGTCTCTCCCCTTCATTCGATCCCTGCCAAACTCTACATTTCAGCAGGATAATGCACGACCGCTTGTTGCAGGTCCTATACGGGCCTTTCTGGATACAGAAAATGTCCGACTGCTGCCCTGGCCAGCACATTATCCAGATCTCTCACCAATTGAAAACGTCTGGTCAATGGTGGCCGAACAACTGGCTCGTTACAATACGCCAGTAACTACTCTTGATGAACTGTGGTATCGTGTTGAAGCTGCATGGGCAGCTGCAGCTATACACGTCATCCAAGCTCTGTTTAACTCAATGCCCAGACATATCAAGGCCATTATTACGGCCAGAGGTGGTTGTTCTGGGTTCTGATTTCTCAGGATCTATGCACCCAAATTGCGTGAAAATGTAATTACATGTCACTTCTGGTATAATATATTCCTCCAATGAATAACCGTTTATCATCTGCATTTCTTCTTGGTGTAGCAATTTTAATGCCAGTAGTGTAAATTTTTGCGTTAGATATTAATGAAAACTAAATAACTGAAAACCAAGTGAAAGTAACATCAAAATCTGAAGCATTAAGTGAATTAGCAAGGCGACCATACACATGAAATCTAAAGCTGTCTTTTCCGGCTAAATACACTTGTGACAATTTTACGGTGTCATAATTATGAAGTTGGTTTATACAATCTTTTGACCTTTTAGATATAGTCAAAGTTATTGAAACACAGTGACAAGGAAATCATAATTCAATTTGTGGCTTTACAACAATATATGTAATAAGTGCTTTTAAATAACTTATTCTATTAAGTAGTTACATATGAAGCTCGTGACTAATATTCATTAATTTTCTGCTCACGTAGTTTTAATGAAATGTCTTGCCTTGTTTGTCGAGGCTGTTGTGTGGTGTTGCAACTGAAGCTTGTAGAATGATAACTGACTAGGCTCCTAATGTCTCCAGTAAGACGACATCAATTTACTACCACCACGTTATTTGCGGTAGCCATATTTCCTGGAGTTGTGCTGGCACCAGATTTCATCTGAGATTGATGTTGGATAGATGTTGCTTTCGAAGAACTGCAATTTCTGGAGACGACCTTGCGACACAAATGCCACTGCTCCATCATCTTTCAGTCGATTACGCACAGCTTAAGTACTCAAAAAACTTTAACATCGTCAGATATGGCACAGTTTCGTACGCCACTAAGCTACCCTGCCTGCAACTTTTCGTTTCGTTCTGTCCTTTCCGCGCCACGTATCACCGAGGTCATTCACACAACTCCGGGTTGGAACACCGACGTGGATTCCGACTTCCTTATTTGGTTTGTTAATGTATTGTACGTTTTCAATTAACTGATGAATATTACACTCGTTATAATTATACGGCTCCTGCGTAAGTAAGTAGCGTTTTTGTTTTGCATGTTGGTATTCTGGTTGCTACGGGTTTATTTATCGGGTATCACTTTTTGTTTCTAAGTCAATGTTGCTCTTTCAGTTGACGTATTGTCATTTTGTCGTCTTGGGATAGTAATTGGAGCTGTGAGCGGTAGAAAATGAATGCCAAGTGGCGAGTATCACTTTTTGTTTCTAATTCAATGTTGCTCTTTGAGTTCACATATTGTTATTTTGTCATTTGGAGATAGTAATTGGAGCTGTGAACGGTAGAAAATGAATGCCAAGTGGCGAAATCGGAGCACTTCCGACGTATTCCTCTGTTTGAGATCACTAGACGGGTGACAGCAGGGGAGACAGCCAGAAACATTTGCGCTGTGTGTGGGTTTAATGCCATTCGATAGATCGCAAGAAAATGGTTTCCTCGGTTTAAGGAGGATATTTTTGACGTTAGCGACTCTCCACGTTCAGGAAGACCTTCGGAGATTGAAGAAGATCGTTTAAACGCATTAATCTACAACGATTGACGTCAGTGCACTCGAGAACTGGCAATTGTATGAACTGTGATCATGCCACCATAGTGTGAGATTTGCGTGCAATGGGAAATGTTGAAAAATCATGTGTATGGGTACCGCATGCTGTAAGACAAAATGACAAAGATCAGCAAGTGGGCGTATGTGCAGCTCTGCTTACTCGTTATCAACTGGCCCGTGAACAACACCGACCATTCCTAGCCTGTATCGTTACTGGTGACGGAAAATGGTGTGCTTATGGTAACGTAAGGAAAAGAAAGAAATGGCTGAGCCAAAACAAGGCAGCAGCTGCCCGTACAAAGAGCTGCCCACATTCACGTCATTTAATGTTATGCCTCTGGTGGGACAGCGACGGTGTGGTGTTCCACGTATTGATTCCCCGAGGTGTCACCATCACTGCGGCCATTTATTGTCAACAACTGGGACGTTCCACAGACGCAATCTAGGAGCGACCAGGAAGTCTGCGTGAAGTGTTGCTATAGTTGAATTCTTTTATCTTGGCGGCTCGCGCATGCCCGCCCAGACGCGGGAGATTGCTGCGTTGCCAGTTGCACACGACGCACGCGCCAATAGAAGCAGCGCCATAGTATAGCATAGTTCGCAAGCTTACGTCTAGGGGGGAGCGCGCAGTTCATGAATTAAAGCCACCACGGCCGCATTAACCCTTCCGCTGCTTCAAAGACGTGCTCCTTGCATTCCGCGCTGCGCGCGATTTTGTCACTGCACTGCTCGCCTGTGCAGACACATCGTGTTCCGACTGCTTTGACACACTTATCATTCGATTCCACAAAAACTATTTGGCCCAAAAATTAGATTTTTACACATCTTCTTGACTGATACCTTCCCCCCATAAATGACTTAATTTTGTTTCGATGTTCAACGCAGTTATTATGCCCCATTAAATATAGTAAACCATTGCACGAAATTTTGAAGAGTTTGCAGAGGTAAAAGTCCATAGAGTATACATTCCGTATGGTCGATTTTAGTTGCCACAATTTCATATAAAATTTACTGTATAACAATATCTCATTTAAGTACCACATAGGTGTCGTATGTAATATTGAGAAATATTCCGTCTTTCGCGACTGTAACAAAAGTTTTATTTACACTGAGCACGTTTGGCTTTATTTTAAAGCACTTCAATCAATCAAAAGGAAGTAGACAAAATACATTAAACAAAACTGTGGACTTACAAAAACATTAGGACTTGAATATACCGTCTATCAGTGAAGTGCTCTGAGCTATGTGAAATATAATTTTTGTGTGTGGCACACACAAACATCATTTATTTGCTAAAACACTGATCAGCCAACACAAACGTTGAATATTGTTACCACAGCACAAAACTACGGAAGGTGACTTGGCAATGGAGGAGACAAAATACTGTCCACTGAAGATGCTTCAAAAGAGAGAAACGCGTGTGGTCTAAATAAGTCGCTTATTATAGTTGCAGAAGTATTTCAGTATCATTGGTAAAACTGCGACTGTGGAACAAAAACAAGAAATAGAACATGAGTACCATTGTGTATGTGCCATACCTTTCATCGACTGAAGTGCTTTAAAATAAAGCCAAACGCGTCCGGTGTAAATAAAACTTTTATTACAGTCGCGAAAGACTGAATATTTCTCAATATTACATACGACACCTATGTGGTACTTAAATTAAATGAGATATTGTTATACAGTAAATTTTATATGAAATTTAGGTATCTTGTCCACATTTCATTCTCAACATTGTGGCAACTAAAATCGACCATACGGAAAGTATACGCTACGGACTTCTACCTCTGCAAACTCTTCAAAATTTCGTGCAATGGTTTACTACATTTAATGCTGCGTAATAACTGCGTTGAACATCGAAACAAAATTAAGTCATTTATGGGGGGAAGGTACCAGTCAAGAAGAAGTGTAAAAATCAAATTTTTGGGCCAAGTAGTTTTTGTGAAATCGAATGATAAGTGTGTCAAAGCAGTGGGAACACCATGTGTCTGCACCGGCGAGCAGTGCAGTGATGACAAAATCGCGCACAGCGCGGAATGCGGGGGGCACGTGACTGCAGCAGCGAAAGGGTTAATGAAGAGACAAAGCACTAGAAATTTCAAAAAATTGCATTCAAACGAATACAATTCGTGAAGTAAGGCTCTTCGATATTGTTTTCAAATACAATTCGTGAAGTAAGGCTCTTCGATATTGTTTTCAAATAATGAAAATATGAAACACCTTAACCGTAACGCTATGGCGGCTCATTGAACTACATTACGCTGTGAGGGCTATAATACGTCATGCAAAATTTTGACAAACACTGTTGGTATGACTATGAATTACTCATGCTTCGTCGAAGTACAATAGGAAATAAACAATTGCCGCTGTTCTTTATTGCGAAAAAGCGGTTCGTGAGATTGATACAAACACCTTTCCTTGCTATCGCCTGAATTAGGAGTCTTATTGCTTGTTTGGTTTAATTAATTAATAGAATATGAAGCAATTGGTATAAAGAATGCTTTTTCCAAACATACTATAAAAGAATGTCTGCTATCAAGACATTGCTTTTGCTCTATTACTTTATTTATGACTGAACGTTTCTAAAACTGAAGACACTCGTCCATGCTCTGCACTGCAGTCGAGATCTGGCAACGTCGTTCTCTGTTCATTGGCTGACTGTGTTTTGTGACGTCAGATGCGCAGAACGAACCTAAACTCGGCCGCCAATATATATGACGCGCACTTTACTCCACGATAACGTTCGCCCACATTCTGCTAGAGTGACAAAAAACACTATACAGGAGTAGGCTTCGAAAGTCATTCCGCACCCACCTAAATCATCTGATCTTGCGTCTCAAATTTTGACTTTTTCCACTCTCTATCCAACAACCTTCAAGGATCTTCCTTTCCAAATGAAAATGCGCTCCGAGTTCTTCGCCTCAAAACCGCGTGATTTCTGTAGCTGTGCAATCGAGAAGTTACCTGAGCGTTGGCAGACTGTTGTAAATAGTCAAGGAGAATATATTATTGAAGACTAAAGTCTCTCTTGTATGTATCTGTTGTCTTTATTTAACTTACGGAAAAACGCTACGAACGTATGCACCAACTCATTCATTATTACGCTTTTGGTTTCTTTAAACAATATCTACTACTTCATTTACTTTTAACATATTGTCAAAGACATCTAACATGGAAAACATCGATACATTTAAAGTAGTTTCAAAACATCGATACTTTTATGTAACGACTTTTAGGGTTACAGCTTAATCGAAAAATTTAAGCTGTCACTTTACACGTATTATCCGAACTGCAGCCTACGGTACCCTCATTACGGGGTAAACGACACTGTAGTTTTTTTTGTGTGATGACGATCTGGGGTCAAGAGACAACGGTCGGGATAACTCCTGAGTTAACTTTTGTGAGGCCTGAAGAACCGGAGGATGTTTCTCAGTTTAAAGGTACTTCTAAGGTAGAATGGCTAGAGCCTGTGTGATGCAAACAGTGCAATTTACTTGGACGTTCTAACCCCTTGTGCCGAATCCGTGGCAGTTTGTTTCTCGTGCCGTCGCCCGTGTTATAAGGCTAGGTAATGTAGGGAGTCGATGTGATTGATTCATGATTACACAGAAGAAGTTAGCATTGTAGTGTTACTAGCTGACAAGTGTGCTGTTGTATTATTTTCGAATTGTTATTTCTATGTCGTAAACATGAGTAGCAGTGAAGCAATGGCGAAATCAGACACATAATTTGTCACTGGAGATGAGGGCTGTTGTAAATCAATCAGATAGCGCAGCTGAGGGCAGAGTATAGGTTTGTGAATAGTAAATTAGCAGAGAAGGATGAAGAATTAGGAGTGCTGGAATCACAGAGTCTGAGGTAGATCAGGTGTTGCTTATCTTCTTTCTCTCTTTTCCTGCGAGTCGCCTGAGAATGTGTAATTATTTATGGACGATCTCGTGTCATCGGCTGAGATAGGGGACACGTCCGACAAACGGTTGTTTGCACCTCTCAGGTAAAGCGAAGTCATTCGTGCATTCCACAGAGGCGCTGCACAAAGCACAAACTTTTGAGCAACTCAAGCACGGGTTGCTACATAGACCTAAGATGCAAAATAGCACCCGGATTTTCCCTGAACAGTTGCGTGGTATTCCTAAGAGGCCTAATGAACCATGGAGGATTTTACCGACAGAAATAGAAAGCACAACGTACATACGGATGAGTTAAAACGTAGTGAGGAGGTAAACAGGGTGTTGCTATTGGAGGCTCAGCAATCAGCACTCGATGCTTTCCTGAGGTTTGGCGCCATAGATATCTAGGAGAGCGCAGTTATTAGAATGGCTTTGGAATTTGCGGACACTGATGTTGCTACAAGGGTAAGAGAACGTTGAAGTGCATTAACAGCAAATATAAAAAGATGTTTAATGGTGAATGTACGGATCATGTGCATAGGCAGTTCTCCAGTCACATAATAATTGGGGAGGATGAACTGTCAACAGTTTGGTGGGAATAACAGTAGGGGTGCTCCAGACCAGCAACAGTATTGTAGGAATAATGATAGGGATGGTCTGTGTGGTAATAAGCATCCGTTAAATTGAAGAGGGAACTCTAGACCCAACGAAAGGCGTTCTCTATAAAAGTAAACGCAGTAAAAACGAATTCAGAGGCGGAATGTGTCATCGTTGATGTAATAGGTGGTAAAGAATATAAGTTTTTGTTAGACACAGATGTGCATGTGTCTGAAGCGTAGGTAGTTAGCGGAAAAGAGGCAATAGAACTGACAGCTTTGGAAAAGAGGCAATAGAACTGACAGCTTAATGAGGTGCATGGATTAGGGGATATGATCACGAGGATCGACAATAATGATTTTTCATTCGGAGGCAACCAAGTTTAAGCAGTTTGTGGAAGTGGTGCTTCACGTAAGTGAGGGCCACAGCATGCTCCTAGGGTTAGACTTCCTTTGCCACAATCATGCATAATTGACCTTAGACGACGTGTGGTTGAGCTTACAAGCAAATTTAACCGAGGAACACTCTTCGATTTCTATGGGCTTTGAATGTGTTGTAGTACAGAGCAAAATGAGAGAAATATTTTTTAATATTTGCCCATAAGGTTGTTAAAGAGATAGGACACCTCCTTGAAAAAAACTGAATTTATATTTCTGAATGAATAACATTGTAATGGTAACATATATGAAAAAACTTCAAATAAAAGTTCTATGGTTTTTAATGCACCTTAAAACAGTGGACCCATATATGTCGAAAAGTCGTTTTTTTCACCTTCCATTCAACTTTTTTTTACTTGAAAAATTCTGCATTTTCTCATTATTATACTGATTTACAATAAAATTACAAAAACAATCTACAATCAATTCCAGATATAACATAATTAATCTGAAAAGGTTACTACTTGAAATACGACACAAGATACGATACATTTCACAAAATCATAAGAAAAATATATGTAGAACAATATATGTAGAGTATAGATTTAGAATATATTTATCCGGGAAAGACTAAATAAATAACCCAACATGACATTGGAATTGAAGCAGACACATATGGGACGCTCGTACAGTGATATAGAGATATTTCTAGTTCATTTCTGACAAATGTGTTCAAAATGGCTCTGAGCACTATGGGACTTAACATCTGTGGTCATCAGTCCCCTAGAACTTATAACTACTTAAACCTAACTAACCTAAGGACATCACACAGCCGGCCGCGGTGGTCTAGCGGTTCTAGGCGCGCAGTCCGGAACCGTGCGACTGCTACGGTCGCAGGTTCGAATCCTGCCTCGGGCATGGATGTGTGTGATGTCCTTAGGTTAGTTAGGTTTAAGTAGTTCTAAGTTGTAGGGGACTGATGACCACAGATGTTAAGTCCCATAGTGCTCAGAACCATTTGAACCATTGACATCACACACATCCATGTCCGAGGCAGGATTCGAACCTGCGATCGTAGCGGTCTCGCGGTTCCAGACTGAAGCGACTAGAACCGCATGGCCACACTGGGCGGCGACAAATGTGTCTTTGGAATAGAACTTCATCATATATGATTGAACTTGGTATTATTGATCCTATAGGTTTTGCGTGTAGTCAAATGTCGAAATGAAAGAATATTAGTATGGGGAGACTTTTTCGAAAATATGATTGCACTGACGGAAAGGGCATTAAAAATGATAGCGCTTTTATTTGATTTCTTAAAAATATCTGTTACCGATTCAACGGTAGTCATTCAGGAATGTTAAACTCAGTTTTTTCAAGGGAGCGTTTTACCACCTTTACAGGCGTATGGGCATTTATAAAAAATGTATTTTGCTCTGCTCTGCAACATATTCAAAGTTGATCAGAATCGAAATTTATGCTTTGGGTAGGTTTACTTATTAGTGGGGAAATATTCCAGCTGCGGAAAGCCGTCATCAGTGTTGATCTGTCGGGAAGAGCATCTGTTGTAAAGGGCAGTCCAATTAAACTGTGAACAATGACGTTAACGCTTGGTTCACGTAACTGTGAGTCGGTTGGCACCAGAAAGTCGCTATGAGTGAATGTGGAGTCTGACTTGCCAGTAGGTTTGTTGCGTATACTGGAACCACCGGAACACAGTGATACAGTAGATGCAGCGTTTTATTTAGCAAAAATGAAGTATCGTATGGGCACGGGACAAGGACGGAGGTGAGGTACTACCTTCAGTATCGATAATTTTGGTACCAGGGAGATTAAGTCGTAGCTGTAGTGGGACGAAAATGGAATATGCCGACATAATTACAACAGGGACTGACAACGTCCTCGTTCGTATGCAAGCGTACCGTGTATCAGGAGATTTGAGTGATCAGATATTCACACGTTATTCGAAAGAGGTACATACAGGGATAGGCCAAACAGTGGTAGTAATGGGATGGTTGTGCTTGACGGTCAACAACGCAGGTAAGGCATGTGTTGCGCTGGACTGTGAGCGATCAGTATGGGCTACGCGTCAGTACAGGTTGTTTAGGAGTAGTGCACATTTCTTATTTGCGTTCAGAAGCCGAGGTCGACGTGCAACGAAAGACCTACCAGTTCCAAAGATGGTAGATTGTGGGGGCCCGATTAGCTGGAGAATCAGTAACCAAAACATCCAGCTTATTGAATATTTCAAAAGCAACTATTTGGTCATAAGAGCCTACACAAAACATGGAAGGACATCATCATGTAAACGTAATACTGGGCGCAAATCAAAACTAAACGCCAGAGATCGTCGTACGCTAACACTAACTGTGTCAAAACAACACAAAACCACGGCAGCTTAAGTGACTGCAGGGCTCAATAGCCATCTTAGAGACCCCGTATCTATCGACATTGTCTGCCGAGAACTCCATTAAGCGAATATTCACGGATGATTGCTATACCGAAACCATTAGCGACGACAACCAACGCAAAGAAGCGCAAAATATGGTGTCAGGAGCATAAATCCTGGACGGTTGATCAGTGGAAATACATCGTATGGTCAGACGAGTCAATGTTTTCGTTATTTCTTCAACATCGGGCCGGGTTAACCTCTAGAGAACGCCAAAAGAAGACTACAACCCTGTTTGCTTGATTCCAACGGTTAAGCATGGAGGTAGAAGAGTGATGGTGTGGGCAGCCATATGATGGTATCCTGCTGGTCCCATCATTACGCTCAAATGCCGCGTTGCAGCCATCGATAACATGAACATACTAGGTGATCAGCTGCACACCATGATTCAAATGTTCAAAATGGTTCAAATGGCTCTGAGCACTATGGGACTCAGCTTCTGAGGTCATTAGTCCCCTAGAACTTAGAACTAGTTAAATCTAACTAACCTAAGGACATCACACACATCCATGCCCGAGGCAGGATTCGAACCTGCGACCGTAGCGGTCTCGCGGTTCCAGACTGCAGCGCCTAGAACCGCACGGCCACTTTGGCCGGCGATTCAAATGTTGTTCCACAGCAATGATGATGTATTCCAGGACGATAACGCATCTATCCACACAGCCAGGACAGTACATTCGTTGTATGAGGAGGTTGCAACTGAACTGCAGTGTCTTTCCTGTCCAGCACAGTCCCCGGACTTGAAATTTATCGGATCTTTGTGGGTTCCACCTCCCTCGTCGCTGCAGGAGTTAGAAGAGGTTCTGATCGAAGAGTGGTTTAACATTCCATTGAAGTCTATACAATCACTATATGCCAGTATTCCAAGAAGAACTGCAGCCGTATTAAGGGCAAATGGGAGTCCAACCCCTTATTAATAAGCCATTCCCAAGTAAATACAGGTGTTCACATTATTTTGCCTATCCCCTGTACCTAGACATTGGATCCTTTTCGTAAGTTTGTTAATTGAGTCTCGTCTACAACCCCGCGAAGCCTCTAATAGAAGTTGTGAAACACCCTGTGCAGAAGGAAACTCCTAAAAAAATTAAGATACAATGTGGTAGAAAAACCTGAAAGGAATTAAAACGCAGTTAGAGGGATGACCAAGGCAGCTGGCAGAAGAAATATGACGGACATTCGGGCTCAGCATATGGTGGGAGAAGTATCTTGTCCCAGTCATGCGACGCAAATGGTTTTTTAAAACGACGTAATACTTGAGAAAACAGAAACTCTTAGAGGAAACAAAGAACCAGGGAACTGTCCATGCGTCAATATTAGAGGCAAAGTACCCAGAAGCAGACTTTAGTAAATAAAGGAAGGCTGCAAGTTGGATGGAATGTAGGAACGGTCTATATAAAGTCAACGAACATGGTGTCAGTATTGTAAAACATTTAGCCACAAAAGCGGGATCACACAACCCAGGCAACATAAGTTTTCATGATCACCTACAACGGTAATGTAGTTAAGTATCTCCAATGACCCATAGAAGTCTGTAAAACGAATTTGGAAACACCTTACACATTTAAACATGTAGCAATATAGTTGCTGTAAACTGTTACCAAATAATAGTTCGGATTTGGTGTCACGTAATCCATTGCAGCCGACTGCATTTCACCTTTTAATACTGCATGAAATCACGTTTGTGGTATGTCAAAAAGTGTGGTCACAGGTTGATTCTTCTTTCTTCTCCTCCATCCTTTACTCCAAGAAGCAGAGTGGGCTGTCTGAGATGTGACATATCAGTCGCAGTTCTGTTCAGCCAAATGTTCCAGAAGGCTGCTGATGGGAGAGAGGGACTCCCAACTGGGAATATTTGGGAAGGGGCTTCCTGTCAACCAACGGAAACCTTCATAGATACCGCGGAATAGAAATATCGAGAGGTGTCAGCTTGAGACTAGGCTCCCTCCCAGTTTTAATTCATTTTTTATTGCCGTTGTCGTCATTTGGAAACTAATAAAATCATGCTTGTGACATTAAACTGCCTTGTGGGGGTCCACGAGTGTTAAGTAATTCATTTGCAGTTTCACTTTCTCTTCTCCTTTGGTTGCATTTAGGTAAAGTGTGTACAGTGCATGTTTTTAGTAACGTTAATGAATGCTAGTAAACATTTGTCATTTTTTTATTTATTGCTAAATTATAGACCTGTTACCTGATGTTTTAAAACAGGTCGTAAATCTTACAATTTTCTTTTCATCTTTTTACAGTTTCCTTTTCTTTTGTTTTATCTACAACATTTACAAGGAATGATAGTTTTCAAAACAAAAATAATTTAAGGTTGAAATATAAATAAATTTTGTTGTTTTTTAAGAAGAATATAAAAAGTTGGTAGGATAGAGGAGAGATTCGTTAGTACCTTCACTGAATGTGACTGACGGTGAATACCTCGGAATGGTTTCTTTGAGCCGTTGACCGCCAGTCACACACACATACACACACTCAGAAAAACACACACACACACACACACACAACTGGTTATTAGTAGAGTAATAGTATTGCTTATAATATTTATTACTAATCCTATGTATTAACTCCAGGTGCCCATCCGTGTACAGCATTTGGTGATTTCTTGGCTAGACCGCCAGCACCTTATGCGTATTTACTGTCACATCTAGGCTTCCTCCTCCTGTTCCTCTTCATTATCACCGTTTTCGCTGTCCACCCTCTGGAAATTGTTGTTACGTTGCACATAGGCATGTCTGTAATGTCGTGTCCTCATGTACTCTTCATGTGTTGTTTTTGAAATACTTTTTGTCAGTACGTTTAATTGTGCCCATTGTTCTCGTCTCTTATTGCTACGTATATATCTATACCTGTATCTGTGTAGTCTAAGTGTAGTGTATGACTATTGTTCGCGTATAGCCCGCAGAAAAAGACAGTGTGTTCTGGGGAACCTTCTTCCCCGTATGTGCATGTAGGTGTCTGCCTCAGACTCAAGTGGTTCAAGTGAGTGAGATAAGGTCCGTGTCCGGTTAAGAAATGTACCATACCGCGACTGGGATCGATATGTTTCATTCTCAACCGTTCTTTTATGTCAGGGAGGAAGTCGTGCAGCCCCCTCCCTCATCACTTACATCCCACTCAGCCGGCCGCGGTGGCCGAGCGGTTCTAGGCACTTCATTCCGGAACCGCGTGACTGCTACGGTCGCAGGTTCGAATCCTGCCTCGGGTATGGATGTGTGTGTGATATCCTTAGGTTAGTTAGGCTTAAGTAGTTGTAAGTTCTAGGTGACTGATGACCTCAGATGTTAAGTCCCATAGTGCTCAGAGCCATTTGAACAATTTGAATTTACGTCCCACTCACCTTGCCATGTATCCAAACGCTCTATCGTCACACCAGTTATTGTGTGTACCTTATCTAGTCTCCCCATCTTTAACCAGTACCTTGCAGCTCTGTATTGATCGTGATATCTATGGGGCATATTCCGAGCGCCACACAGAGTGTATCCGCTGAGGTGGTGCTGAAGGCTCCAGATAGCCTAAGTAGGACACTTCTCTGCCCTCGTCTTACCGATGCTTTGTTGGTGACCACTATCAGTCTCTGTACCCAAGTGCTGGCTGCGAAGCTGAGTGCTGATTCGAAGAGCGCACAGTGGTATGTTCGTATGACTGGTACAGGTAATTTGAACTCTTTTGAATTTAGCCTCACCAGTTTGTGTAGTATTTTTTCTGCTTTGTCTGTTGTTAGCCTTATGTGTTCGTGGAAATTCAATTTTTCATCTATGTGTACCCCAAGATAGCGCGTAACGTGTGCTCGTTTGTTTGTCTCCCCAATTTTAACCGAAGGATTCCTTTGGAGTGATCCTTTCAGTAATGTGTATGTTGTTTTATTTTCGGCTATCCGGAGTTTGTTGTTGTGACACCATTGTGTAATTGTTTGTAGTATTCCACTGGCATTCTCTTCTAACTGGGCTCTGTTGTTTGCAGTGACTCCAGCAAATAGGTCATGTGCGTAGGCGACAATTCCGTCTGACCTGTCATGTGCATCTAGAATTGGAGGGGTTCGATTGTTATGTCCCAGAAGCTGGGGGCAGCAAATCGACCTTTGAGGACAGCCTTTAGTAATTCTTTTAATTACTTTCCGGCTGTCCATCTGCCATTCGACTACTCGGTTTTTGCAGTAGTCTAGGAAACTGCTGTACAGTGACTACAGTACTTCCAGGTGTTTTAAACTTTGAAACAGTGCGGGCCACCAGAGGCTATCGAATGCTCCGGCAATGTCAATCATTATTGCCATGGCGTATTACTGTTTTGTAGTATAAACTATGTGTAGGGCCTAGTTGATGGCGTCATCTATTGATCTACCAGTTTTGAAGCCGAATTTGTGTTGGCTCATACCCCTGAGAGCTCTGTGTGTTTGCAGGTGCTTACACAGTAGCTTCTCCTGAATCTTTGCTAGGTTGTTTATTAGGCATATTGGCCTGTAAATCTTTGGATCTGAAGGATCTAGTGAGCAGCGGAGAAACCTGGTAGAGCGAAGTGGTCCTGTTTACCTGGAGGCCGCCTCGAAGTGGAGGTTTCTGGCGCACCAGGGATCACCGGCCGTGGGTCGAGAATTATGATTCGGGCGGTGATTTAGCAGGCTCTGGTGGTGATGCTATGAGCTGGGCATCCCGTCCGTACACAACAACTGTCTGCAGAATCGGCCTTTCTCCAGTAACGTGGCGAGCAACTGATTGTGTTTTAACTGGCTATGTACACTACTGGCCATTAAAATTGCTATACCAAGAAGAAATGCAGATGATAAACGGGTATTCATTGCGCAAATATATTATACTAGAACTGACATGTGATTACATTTTCACGCAATTTGAGGGCATATATCCTGAGAAATCAGTTCGCATAACAACCACCTCTGGCCGTAATAACGGCCTTGATACGCCTGGGCATTGAGTCAAACAGCGTGTACAAGTACAGCTGCCCATGCATCTTCAACACGATACCACATTTCATCAAGAGTAGTGACTGGCGTATTGTGACGAGCCAGTTGCTCGGCCACCATTGGCCAGACGTTTTCAATTGGTGAGAGATGTGGAGAATGTGCTGGCCAGGGCAGCAGTCGAACCTTTTCTGTATCCAGAAAGGCCCGTATAGGACCTGGAACATGCGGTCGTGCATTATCCTGCAGAAAAGTAGGGTTTCGCAGGGATCGAATGAAGGGTAGAGCCACGGGTCGTAACAGATCTGAAATGTAACGTCCACTGTTCAAAGTGCCGTCAATGCGAACAAGAGGTGACCGAGACGTGTAACCAATGGCACCCAATACCATCACGCCGGGTGATACGCCAGTATGGCGATGACGAACACACGCTTCCAATGTGCGTTCACCGCGATGTCGCCGAACACGGATGCGACCATCATGATGCTGTAAACAAAACCTGGATTCATCCGAAAAAATGAGGATTTGCCATTCGTGCACCCAGGTTCGTCGTTGAGTACACCATCGCAGGCGCTCCTGTCTGTAATGCAGCGTCAAGGGTAACCGCAGCCATGATCTTCGAGCTGATAGTCCGTGCTGCTGCAAACGTCGTCGAACTGTTCGTGCAGATGGTTGTTGTCTTACAAACGTCTATCTGTTGACTCAGGGATCGAGACGTGGCTGCACGATCCGTTACAGCCATGCGGATAGGATGCCTCATCTCGACTGCTAGTGATACGAGGCCGTTGGGATCCAGCACGGCGTTCCGTATTACCCTCCTGAAGCCACCGATTCCATATTCTGCTAACAGTTATTGGATCTCGACCAACGCGAGCAGCAATGTCGCGATATGATAAACCGCAATCGCGATAGGCTACAATCCGACCTTTATCAAAGTCGGAAACGTGATGGTACGCATTTCTCCTCCTTACACGAGGCATCGCAACAACGTTTCACCAGGCAACGCCGGTCAACTGCTGTTTGTGTATGAGAAATCGGTTGGAAACTTTCCTCATGTCGGCACGTTGTAGGTGTCGCCACCGGTGCCAACCTTGTGTGGATGCTCTGAAAAGCTAATAATTTGCATATCACAGTATCTTCTTCCTGTCGGTTAAATTTCGCGTATGTAGCACGTCATCTTCGTGGTGTAGCAATTTTAATGGCCAGTAGTGTAATATATTCAGTGAACGCACTGTGGTTATAGAAAACTTGAAGGCAGATTTTTTGCCAGAAGGACGCATTCCTGATGGGCCGATACAAGATAACTTCTTTTCATGTTGCACGGAAGCCATCTAGAGCAAGATATTGTTTTCTGTTTCGTGGGGGTGGAAGGAAAATAGCCTTGTTCTAAACCGGGTAGAAATTTTGGGCGGGCATTTCTGTGTTCATGAATGCTGTGTATTGGCTCATTCAAAAAATTACTGTATGTAGAGAAAACGATTTCGGTGTTAAACTTTCCATTGGACTGAAGCTGGAGAGTGAGCCTTTAGACTAGCGGATGGAGGCGTACGAAATTATAAACACAACTCTGAAGATGAGGAGTCTCGAGGGCTGCACAGCAGGCACTCGTGGAGTGAGGGTGTTGAGAGTGTTGGCTTTCAATAAACACGTTTCGTACTCGATCTGGACTCCGTCTCACGATGATAATCTGCAGACAAAGGGCGTTGGAGACGATGTACATCTGGCCGTACTGCGACAGATGCTTGTGGCTTATCTGGCTGTGGTCACACATGTCATGCAGTTGCAGTTTCCTGCACACCACTGTAACATGTACGTGCAGTAGGGGATTTTGAGACTTTGATGAAGTTCAGGCGCTATTCGAGCATTCCATATACACTGATGGAAAACAAAAATCGCAACACCAAGGAGGAGTTGTGCCACATAAAGGGACAGGCGTGGTTCTTTATCTGAAAGATGTCTATTGAGATTTAGCGCCGATGTCATAAGAGTGGCACTAGTAGTGTCACTATGAGGATGAAAATCACATTTGCTTTAAATACACGCTGTAACGGTCGTGGGCGTTAATTACCTTCTAAATTGGACGTGGTGAGCTGATGCCTTTAAGGCCACAAAGACACCATTATCAACACCTCACGGGCATTGAACGAGGTCGTGTAGTACGGCTATGAGAAGCTGAAGGTTCCTTCTGCGTTACTGCAGAAAGACGTGGTTGGAATGTAGCCACTGTTCATGACTGCTGGCACTATGGGACTCAACTTCTGAGGTCATTAATCACCTAGTGCTTAGAACTAGTTAAACCTAACTAACCTAAGGACATCACACACATCCATGCCCGAGGCAGGATTCGAACCTGCGACCGTAGCGGTCACGCGATTCCAGACTGCAGCGCCTAGAACAGCACGGCCACTTCGGCCGGCCCGGGAATATATGGTCGCAAAATGTGTGAACTCTGGACGGCCACGTGGCCCTACCAAGAGGGAAGACCGTCGTGTTAAGCCTAATGTTCTGGCGCCTCCTACTGCATCTGCAGCCGCCGTCTGAGCAGCAGTTGGCACCAGAGCGACACAACGAACCGTTACGAATCGGTTACTTCAAGGACGGCCCCGAGCCAGATATCCTGTAGCGAGGATTCCACTGACCCCAAACTACCGCCGTGTGCGACTTCAGTGGTGTCAAGCGATATCTGATTGGAGGCCAGGGTGGAGGTCTGTTGCGTTTTCTGATGAAAAACTGGTTGTGCCTCAGTGCGTGTGATTGCTATGTGATGGTTAGCAGGAGACCAGTTGGGAGCCTGCAACCAACCTATCCACGTGCTCGACATACTGGAACTACGCCTGGAGTTATGGTCTAGGATGTGATTTCGTGTGACAGCAGGAGCACTCCCGTTATTACCACACACACCCTGACGGCAAATTTGTACTTCAGTTTGGTGATTCGACCCGTTATGGTGCCATTCATGAACAGCGTTCCATAGGGTGTCTTCCAACAGTTTAAAGGTCGCACACATATCGCTGTTGTAAACCAACGTGCTCTACAGAGTGTCGACTTGTTGCCTTGGCCTGCTCGAACACAAGGTCTGTCTCCAGTCGAGTACATATGGGACATCATCATAAGACAACTCCAGCATCATTGACAACCAGCATTAACCATCCCTGTACTGACCCATAAAGTGCAACAAGCATGGACCTCTGTTCTACAAACTGACATCCAGCACATGTACAGTACAGTAAAGTACATGCACATTTGCATGCTTGTATTCAATATTCTGGCGGCTACACCAGCTATTAATGTAGCAGCATTTCAACTTTGCAATGGCTTACCTTGCACTTACATTAACCTGTGACCTTCTCATGTTAATAAATTCAATATTTTATCTAGACAAATGTATTCCCAAAATTTCATTATTCTATTTTTTTGCTGCTTATGTTATTGTTGTGATCTTCAGTCCAGGGATTGGTTTGATGCAGCTCTCCATGCTACTCTATCCTGTGCAAGCTTCTTCATCTCCCAGTACCTACTGCAATCTACATCCTTCTGAATCTGCTTAGTGTATTCGTCTCTTGGTCTCCCTCTACGATTTTTACTCTTCACGCTGCCCTATAATACTAAATTGATGATCCCTTGATGCCTCAGAACCTACCAACTGATCCCTTCTTCTAGCCAAGTTGTGCCACAAATTTCTCTTCTTCCCAATTCTGTTCAATTCCTCCTCATTAGTTACATGATCTGCCCATCTAATCTTCAGCATTCTTCTGTAGCACCACATTTCGAAAGCGACTATTATCTCTTTGTCTAAACTATTTATCGTCCATGTTTCACTTCCATACATGGCTACACTCCATAAAAATTCTTTCAGAAACGACTTCCTGAGACTTAACTCTATACTCGATGTTAACAAATTTCTCTTTCTCAGAAAGGCTTTCCTTGTCATTGCCAGTCTACGTTTTGTATCCTCTCTACTTCGACCATCATCATTTATATTGCTCCACAAATAGCAAAACTCATCTACTACTTTAAGTATCTCATTTCCTAATCTAATCCCTCAGCATCACCCGATTTAATTCGACTTCATTCCATTTTCGTCGTATTGCTTTTGCCGATGTTCATCTTATATCCTCCGTTCAACTGCTCTTCCAAGTCCTTTGCTGTCTCTGACAGAATTACAATGTCATCGGCAAACCTCAAAGTTTTTATTCCATCTCCATGGATTTTAATTCCTATTCCGAATTTCTCTTTTGTTTCTTTTACTGCCTGCTCACTATACAGATTGAGTAACATCGGGGATAGGCTACAACCCTGTCTCACTCCCTTCCCAACCACTGCTTCCCTTTCATGTTCCTCGACTCTTATAACTGCCATCTGCTTTCTGTACAAATTATAAATAGCCTTGCGTTCGCTATATTTGAGCCCGGCCACCTTCAGAATTTGAATGAGAGTATTCCAGTCAACAGTGTCAAAAGTTTTCTCTAAGTCTACAAATGCTAGAAACGTAGGTTTGTTTTTCCTTAATCTATCTTCTAAGATAGGTCGTAGGGTCAGTATTGCCTCACGTGTTCCAATATTTCTAAGGAATCCAAACTGATCTTCCCCGAGGTCGGCTTCTACAAGTTTTTCCATTCGCCTGTAAAGAATTCGTGTTAGTATTTTGTAGCCGTGACTTACTGAACTGATAGTTCGGTAATTTTCACATCTGTCAACACCTGATTACTTTGAGATTGGAATTTTTATCAATTGGTTCAATTGGCTCTGAGCACTATGGGACTTAACTTCTAAGGTCATCAGTCCCCTAGAACTTAGAACTACTTAAACCTAACTAACCTAAGGACATCACACACATCCATGCCCGAGGCAGGATTCGAACCTGCGACCGTAGCGGCCGCGCGGTTCCAGACTGTAGCGCCTTTAACCGCTTGGCCACCACGGCCGGCTTGGAATTTTTATATTCTTCTTGAAGTTTGAGGGTATTTCGCCTGTCTTGCTCACCAGATGGTAGAGTTTTGTCAGGGCTGGCTCTCCCAAGGCTATCAGTATTTCTAATGGAATGTTGTCTGCTGCTGGGGCCTTGTTTTGGCTTAGGTCTTTCAGTGCTCTGTCGCTGAGTATCATATCCCCCATTTCATCTTCATTTACGTCCTCTTCCATTTCCATAATATTGTCCTCAAGTACACCGCCCTTGTGTAGACCCTCTATATCCTCCTACCAACTTTCTGCTTTCCCTTCTTTGCTGAGCTCTTGATAGTCATACAAGTGGTTCTCTTTTCTCCAAAGGTCTCTTTAATTTTCCTGCAGACAGTATCTATCTTACCCCTAGTGATATATCTTACCCCTAGTGATAAATGCCTCTAAATCCTTACATTGGTCCTCGAACCATCACAGCTTAGCCATTTTGCACTTCCTGTCGATCTCATTTTTGAGACGTTTATATTTCTTTTGGCTACTTCATTTACAGCGTTTTTATATTTTCTCCTCTCATCAATTAAATTCACTATACATACTGTTACCCAAGGATTTCTACTAGCCCTCGTCTTTTTACCTACTTGATCCTCTGCTGCCTTCACTATTTCATCTCTCAAACCTACCCATTCTTCTTCTACTGTATTTTTCCCCCATTCTTGTCAGTCGTTCCCTAATGGTCTCTCTGAAACTCTCTACAACCTCTGGTTTAGTCAGTTTATCCAGGTCCCATCTCCTTAAATTCCCACCTTTTTGCAGTTTCTACAGTTTTAATCTACAGTTCATAACCAATACATTGTGGTCAGAGTCCACACCTGCCCCTGGAAATGTCTTACAATTTAAAATTTCGTTCCTAACTCTCTGTCTTGGCATTATATAATCTATCTGAACCCTTCCAGTATCTCCAGGCCTCTTCCATGTATTCAACCTTCTTTCATGATTCTTGCACCAAGTGTTAGCTATGATTAAGTTATGCTCTGTGCAAAATTCTACCAGGTGGCTTCCTCTTTCATTCCTTAACCCCATTCCATAATCACCTACTATTTTTCCTTCCCTTCCTTTTCGTACCATCGAATTCCAGTCACCCATGACTATTAAATTTCGTCTCCCTTCACTATCTGAATAATTTATTTTATCTCATCATATATTTTAATAATCACTTCGTCATTTGTGGAGCTAATTGGCATATTAACTTGTACTACTGTGGTAGGCCTGGGCTTCATGTCTATTTTTGCTACAACAATGCGATTACTATGATGTTTGTAGTAGCTTACCCGCGCTCCTATTTTTTTTATTCATTATTAAATCTACTCCTGCAGTACCCCTATTTGATTTTGTATTTATAACACTGTATTCACCTGACTAGAAGTCGTGTTCTCCTGCCACCGAATTTCACTAATTCCCATTATATCTAGCTTTAACCTATCCATTTCCCTTTTTAAATTTTCTAATCTGCCTGCCCGATTAAGGGATCTGACATTCAACGCTCCGATACATACAACGCCAGTTTTCTTTCTCCTGATAACCACATACTCCTGAGTAGTCCCCACCTGGAGGTCCGAATGGGGGCTATTTTACCTCCAGAATAATTTATCCAAGAGGACGCCATCATCATTTAACCATACAGCGAAGCTGCACGTCCCCAGCAAAAATTACGGCTGTAGTTTCCCCTTGTTTTCAGCCATTCGCAGTACCAGCACAGCAAGGCCGTTTTGGTTAATATTACAAGGCCAGATCAGTCAATCATCCAGACTGTTGCCCCTGCAACGACTGAAAAGGTTACTGCCCTTCTTCAGGGACCACACGTTTGTCTGGCCTCTCAACAGATACCCCTCCGTTGTGGTTGCACCTAGGGTACGGATATCTGTATCGCTGAGGCACGCAAGCCTCCCCCCCCCCCTCCCCCTCCCCACCAAACGTAAGGTCCATAGTTCATGGGGGGAGCACTTTTTGCTATTGTGATTCTTTTTTTTTCTGTCAGTGTGTGTAAGTATTTGTGTGGCTCACCAGCGATCCACTGATTGATGGTGCCAGGGACTATGTATAACATAGTGGTCAGAATCCTGTAATTGCTCAAGCAGAGAGTTTCAAAAGGTAAATTCTGTGATTGTCATTTTAGCTCAACACGCTTTCATCTGTGTTCAGTTGCAACCAGTACAGTCTTTCTATTCTAATTGTATGCCAAACAATTATATTAATGTTTTTTAGTGATAGAAACTCAATATTCTGCTGTATTTCATAATATCGAATCATTGTACCCTGTTGTCATGTAAAACTTAAATAACACTGGACCTTGAATTCAGTGTTAGAACTTAAAATATCAGTCCCACTTCATGTTAGGCATTTTAAACGCAGGGACCAACACAATAACCCTTGTACTTGGACCTAGCTTGGTATCATTTAAACAATCTTAATTAAAATTATTACTATTTATATTGTGTACACACTCAGTAGATAGATAGTTTCGAGGGACTGACTGTCTCATGAAGGTACAGGTGGAGCAGACTCTTTCCATCGTACACAGAGTGGTAGCTCGGTTGGTATCTTGCAACATTTCTGAGACAATATTATCAATTTACAAGCAGACATAAAATGAATTACATTCAGTGCATGAATGTCACGAATACCCTGTATATGCGAGATATTATGACCAGTACATAATAATGGGTCTCATTTCATTTCAGTGAGCAGTGATGAGTCAACGGGCAGACAGGCCACATCCAGCCAGGAAACGCACAGCAGCAGACGTGATCTGCCCTAAATATGGAAAATATTTATCACTGGTGGACCCATCCCTAGAGTACACGGACCCTACCCCAGATATCCACGAACTCTTCCTTCAGTTTAACGACCGTTTCTTTAATGGGCGCCTCGGCGCAGTGGTGGTAGAGTGGAGTTCCAGAATGACAAAGTAAGTATGACGAATGGAGATGTCAGAGTGGAATGCTTTACCTTAGAATTCTTGTCGTCACTGTCACGCACATGCGTCTCGAACCAGTGTTGCATGGTTGTCCCACTTTCTGTTGCTTTGGATGCATTTCTCTGTGTGCTTTGTCCATGGCACTGCATAATGTACAGAAAAATTAGAAAATTAAAAAAATGTAACAATGACAGGAACATTCGTGTGTTGTCCATATCCTTTCCAGTAAATCAGAATATTAAGGCGTCACTGAAATTAAATTTGAGACACACGTAAGGGTGAAAGTTGAGAGTTCAGAAGCAAAATGAAAATATTAGAGTAATTAATAACGAATTAGTAAAACAGAATAAAGTGGCTAGATCATGTTTGTATACCAGAACTAGAAGCATGAAGAGCAGGATAAGAATTGACTAGGCAGTGATCAGAACGTATTCTTCTTGTGGTGGTGGTGGTGGTGGCAGAAGTTTTGTGTTATCTACAACGAAAGTGTCAGTAGGCAGTAGATCTGTATTATTCAACTAGCCTTCGTCCAGAAGTAAATTTTGGTGTCCAGAAAGATACAGTCTCAAGCCTCTTATTTGTTCTTAACCATATTAATAATACTTCAGTAGATACTGTACTGTGGGCTTCATTTGCTTGAAGATGAAGAAAACAATGCAGTAAGTAGCAAATAAAGCACGGTTTTAGAAAGACTTCATAATGATATTTCACATGGGTGTTTTAGATGAAAACTGTTCACTCTCACATAAACATTTATTCCTTTCACTGTTACAATCTATAATAATGAACAAAACAAAACACTCTCCATGGGGTCACAACTCTTCTTGTGAGTACATGCCTGCCTACAATGGGACCCCAGCCTTTGCAGCGTGACTTTCCTTCCTGTGTTCCAAGTCTATACTGCAACTATCTCTTCACCTCTCTGTCCTTCCATCAGATCGTCTTTCTGGTGTGGACCCCATTTGCAGCTGGTACATAATGTAGGGCTCTAGTTCTCCATTTCACTTCTGGCATTCTACATCTTTTCATAAATAAATACATGGTCTCCACTGTTGGGTTTGACTTTCCACCACTTTTCCAAATTTTTCAGAGCTGCAAATCGTAGAGGCAAGGCCACCCAGTGTGGTCCCTGTTCCACCTTTGTGCCTTTCCAATTTAGTACCCTTCCTTTCCAGTAAGATAATACTCCAAAAACACAGCACAGTACCCATCATGTTAAGAGGGGAGGTTGTCAAGTAACTGGACGGTTCTAGCCCCCAACGAACACAGGTTTCGCACTATTGGTGCCTGAGCTGAAACCTCCCTGTGTGTGCTAAGGAGTGTGTGCCTATCATGAATGGGGCACCGGGACTCTGAACAATGGATTACCGGCCAAGAATCTGTTGCTGAGGTTCGATGGTGTCCATGGAGAGAGCCCCCATTCAGAGTGGGTGGCACCGTAGCATATGACTTGTATATAAAGTGGATGAAGCTTTCTCCCACAGGTGGTCATATGGCCCCAGCAATCTCTTCAGAAGGAAAGAACTCTTTGAATGCAGAGAAATAAAACCCCAAAAGTTTCCTTCCCTGGCTAAAACCTGGAAGGAGTGTTGGGCGAAGCAACTAGCAGACAAGTACTACACCCAATAAATGGTCTGTACAGACAAATCGGGATTCCTTTTTGACTATGAAGCCTTTATTCTTTGTAAAGATTGTAGAGAACAAATTTGGGGAAGTTACAGACATCTCCAGAATGTAGAATGAGTCAAATTTGATTAAAACAGCGTTCATTGTCCACTCATGGGTGTTTCTTGTTTGTGACAAGCTGGGTGACATTCTGACAACTATTTGTACACATAATACACTAAACATGTTCAAGACATTTTTTTCCATTATGACCTCCTCTTGCAGTTTGACAATGAACTACATGCTGTCTTGGAGCAATGGGTTGTACACTTTCTAAGGTTGTGTCGAAGGGGGGCCTAAGGACAATATGGATGCTAATGGGGCCTTCATCTTGGTGTTTAGGGAGATTCATTGCCTGAAAAGATTAAGGTGATGGTATACCGATGTAATGTGATACTGTTTGCCCCCCCCCCCCCCCCCGCCGGCCGCGGTGGCCGTGCGGTTCTGGCGCTGCAGTCCGGAACCGCGGGACTGCTGCGGTCGCAGGTTCGAATCCTGCCTCGGGCATGGGTGTGTGTGATGTCCTTAGGTTAGTTAGGTTTAAGTAGTTCTAAGTTCTAGGGGACTTATGACACTGTCATAGGCTACAGGTATGACGTCACCCTCTCTGCAGACAGTGCTCAAGGCTGTTATGACTCCTACAACAAGCCCTCAGTTTCACTGACTGTCTGCCCCCCTGACAGTTGGGACTCACCTCCTGCTTCTTCCCCCACACTTACTTTCAGAGCAATGGCTCCCCACCCACCAGGGACACAAATCCCCATCCCACAGACAGGCACACATCACCCACGTCCAGCTTGTCAACCCAGGAAGGGGTCCCGTGGGACATTCCCCCTCCAAACTTTCTGCTGGTCTGCAACTTGATACCAGCCAGAGGCTAATGGAGCCACAGACTGTCAGTCTCTGAAAATAATTCAGAGAAGCTCTAAGTCATCCAAACCCACTAAAGAAAAGAAAGACAAAAAGAAAACTTCCAAGATGAACGAATTTCTGGCGACCCCCATGCTACCGGATGCCCCGTGTTGTGTTCTGTAGCTATGGCAGTGATCCTGTGGCCCTGAGATGATATTTGTTACAGGAACGCCTGTCATGCAGACCCCACAAACTACAAGGTGCAAACTTTAAGAATGACAAAAAGGAGGTAAATTTTAGGTAAAAAGGTTTAACAAAATGCAGACTGGAGATGGTTTTCTTAACAAAATTATGTGTAGTGACTAAGCTGCCTTCCATACCTGCTGTGAACTGAATAGGCTTAATGTTCGGCTATGGGGTGCTCAGAACCAATGTTATGAAATCGAACGTGTATGGGTCTCGTTTAAGGTTAATTTTTTTGCACTGTAAACTGTAACAAGATTTATAGTCCCTATCTTTTGTTGCCGAGTCAGCTGTAACTGGCGTACTGTACACAGACATTCTTTTGAACACTATATATGCCTCAGTAGCAACAAGATAGGGGCATAGAATTTCTTTTCCATCAAAATATCGCGCTACCACAGTTTATATAATCATACCAAGTATAAGCCTTCTCCCACTTACTTCAGTACAGAAATTATTCAGGAACAGACGTTTCCAGTAGCTTGCCAATTACATCAGATTGAGGAACTAATGAAGACGAAACTACAGGATTTAGTGATCACAATCTCCTACTCTATTGCATTTATTAGCACAACCAACTGATAGACACATTATTAATTACTCCATAACGAGAATGCTATGTAATACCTACCCTCGACAATTCCAGTGCAGTAATATTGTGTAAGCTAGTATTGCAGATATGAATTAAAATCATATATTTTGACTTTCCACACATCCTAGAAAACCATTTCACAAAGGATCCCTAAAAGGAACATTAGAATTTCAGCACTTCTCCAAATTCGAATTAAATATTTTTGTTCTTTGAACATGTTCCATATCCTCGAATATGTCTTTACTATGGCTCTGCAGAACGGGCTGGAGGTCTACTAGAGCTTCATCTAATTGTCTACTGTTATCGTCAGTTATAAGCAGGATGTCCCAAAATTTTTTGTTAAACATACAGATGTCATAGGATCCTAGAGATGGGTTTAATAGTTGGAGACGAATATTTAGGTTTTGTTGATTTGATATCAACAAATGTGGCATCCATCACGCACGTCTTTCTCCCCAGCTGGCTCAGCAGTCTTTGGCAGGTTCATACTTGGCTACCAACGGTCCCAGCCTTTGCAGCATTTTTTCTGTTCTCTGCTGCATGTCTATCCTCTTTCTATCATTTTCCCCTCACATGGGGAACATGTCTTGGATGTCATTAGGAATGTTCTGCATTGTCTGTCGCTGACATAAGAACAGTCTCACCCTTGTCTTTCGCTCCCTTTCCCTGTCTTTGTTTCTCTTCTCCTCTCGTTCCTCTGCTTCGGCGTTTGAGGTTCCCCTTTCCTTCTTCCTCCCTGTGCGCTCCTAAAGGCCGGCCCACGCGTCTGTTGTGTAACGGATGACTGGGTAACGCGTAATTTCCAGCCCTGGGTCGACAGGTAGGATTTGCGCGTACCCCTGGTACAGGCCAGGCCAGGGAGGGGTGATGGCCTGTGCTGCAACCTTCCCAAATTGCCCATTGGTCCCTCTTTCAGATGTTTGGGAGGTGTCACCTAAAGTGTGAACCATCGTCTAAGGTGGGTGCACCCCATCATGAAGAGAACCTCCAGTTGGAAGGAGCGCGCCATCAGAGACGCTGGCAATCATGGGGGATTTTCTCATGATGAGTCAATAATCTTCCCAATCAACGTCGTAATGAGGCTACTGATTCAAGTACCCTTCCTGCTGCACCACAGTTCCTCGTGGTCTCACATACTGAAGACAGTCATTCGCCATGGTAAATCCGTTTATTATTCAGAAAGGCGTTGATGCAAACGTCAGCCCTGTGAAATCTCCCTCTCGTTTACGGAATGGCACTTTGCTTTTTGAGACTTCTTCTGATTCTCAAGCACAACTTCTTGCTGCCTTGCTTCTCCACGGCTACCCTGCTTGTGTAGAAGCCCATAGAACTTTGAATTCTTCCCGTGTTGTAATTTACATCAGGCTGCTCGGCGGTCTAACTGATGGCTGTAATCCAATCTCACCTCTCTGATCAGGGCATCATTGCCGTCCATCGTGTAATGAACAAGCCTTAGTGCCCCGCACTCTTTTTCCTACCTTTGATAGAGTGGTGCTTCAGTCCAAGATCAAAGCAGGCTATGAAATTATCCCAGTCTGGCCGTGTATTCCGAACCTAATGCACTGCTACCAGTGTTATCGTTTCAACCACACTAAAACGTCTTGTAGACACCCAGCCAAATGTGTCACCTGTGATAGGGATGCACACAAGGGTGATTGTCGGCCTCCTTCTCCCTGCAATGGCGGTCATGCCGCCTCTTCGACGGGATTGTGCCGTGTATCTTGATGAGGGATCTGGGGTAAAGGAAAAAGTGCCTTACCCAGTAGCTTGCAAGTTACTTGCTAATTGCAGACCCTGCATTCTCCTGTCTGGCACCTACTGTTCTTGTTACCCCTCACTCCATGAAGGACATGACCACGCAGATGTTCTCCAATTCACGTCTAAGGTACCATCGCCATCCTCCCCCCCCCCCCCTCCTAGGCGGCTGTGCAACAAGCCACCAAACTCTCGCCTCAAGGGGTGAAGCCACCAGCTACACAACCGGGAGGCCAGAAAGGTCAGAAGGGGTATTCCAGTGAAGACTTCCTCCATCCCTCCAGTCAAACACCACTCGAGTCTTCCTCTAACCAGAAAGGCTTGAAGAAGTCCACCAAAGGCAAACTGTCTTCTCCTTTTCCAACTCGAAGATCCTCTTATATGATGTTGCCACGTGATACCTTAGCATAGCCAGCCTCCATGTCGCTGGTGCACACCACCAACTGTTTTTCAGCGTTGGACTCCACAGACCGACCGTACAAGCAAGCCAATCCCTCTGTGTATCCCATGGAGCATGATCCTCCCGCTTCTGTGCCCTGTAGTAGTGACTCTTCACCGGCTGTCACTCGGCAGCCACCGAGGTGACACCCCTACATTTCTTCCTCGTTCTGTCTCTCCTCCAATGGAGTGTTCATGGCCTTCAGTCCCACAAAGAGGATTTACAACTGCTTTTAGCATTGAAGTTTCCCCTTGTACTCTGATTTCAGGAAACGAAATAGCGCCCTTACAACCACTTTGAGCTTTCACATTTCCTACCAATTCGTTTTGATGTTCCCCATGAGGTCGGCATTTCATCTCATGGGGGGGGGGGGGCATGCTGCTCATACAGGATGATATTCGTAGTCCATCCATGAGGACCCATCTTCAAGCTGTTACAGTTTGCCTTTTCCTTCCCCACCTGACTTTTTCCCTCTGTACCATTTATATCCCTCCGTCATTCGATGTCGCCTGGACGGACTTCCTTCAGCTTATTGGGCAGCTACCTGCCCCATTTCTGCTACTCGGTGACTTCAATGTGCATCATCCCCTTTGGGGTTCTCCCAGGACCTCTCAGAGATATGGCATTTTGGCTGACCTTCTTAACCAACTTAATCTCATCTGCCTTAACACTGGAGCACCCACTTTCCTTTCCAACCCCTCACACACCTATTCCCATTTGGACCTATCATTCTGCATTGCCCAGCTTCCCCATAGTCTTGAGTGGTTTGTTCTTTGTGACACCTACTCGAGCGACCATTTCCTGTGTGCTATCCGTTTGCAGACTTCTACCCCATCCACGTGCGCGCCAGAATGGCAGCTTGCTAAGGCTGACTGGCAACTTTACTCCTCCCTGGCAACCTTCAAGGAACGAGATTTCCCCAGTTGTAATGGCCAGGCGTGGAATGTCAGAAGCTTGAACGTGGTAGGGAAACTAGAAAATCTGAAAAGGGAAATGCAAAGGATCAATCTAGATATAGTAGGGGTCAGTGAATTGAAGTGGAAGGAAGACTAGGATTTCTGGTCAGATGAGTATCGGGTAATATCAACAGCAGCAGAAAATGGTATAACAAGTGTAGGATTCGTTATGAATAGGAAGGTAGGGCAGAGGGTGTGCTATTGTGAACAGTTCAGTGACCGGGTTGTTCTAATCAGAATCGACAGCAGACCAACACCGACAACGATAGTTCAGGTATACATGCCGACGTCGCAAGCTGAAGATTAACAGATAGAGAAAGTGTATGAGGATATTGAAAGGGTAATGCAGTATGTAAAGGGGGACGAAAATCTAATAGTCATGGGCGACTGGAATGCAGTTGTAGGGGAAGGAGTAGAAGAAAAGGTTGCAGGAGAATATGGGCTTGGGACAAGGAATGAAAGAGGAGAAAGACTAATTGAGTTCTGTAACAAGTTTCAGCTAGTAATAGCGAATACCCTCTTCAAGAATCACAAGAGGAGGAGGTATACTTGGAAAAGGCCGGGAGATACGGGAAGATTTCAATTAGATTACATCATGGTCAGACAGAGATTCCGAAATCAGATACTGGACTGTAAGGCGTACCCAGGAGCAGATATAGACTCAGATCACAATACAGTAGTGATGAAGAGTAGGCTGAAGTTCAAGACATTAGTCAGGAAGAATCAATACACAAAGAGGTGGGATACGGAAGTACTAAGGAATGACGAGATACGTTTGAAGTTCTCTAACGCTATAGATACAGCAATAAGGAATAGCGCAGTAGGCAGTACAGTTGAAGACTGGGATAGAGTTGGTTGGTTGTTTTGGGGAAGGAGACCAGACAGCGAGGTCATCGGTCTCATCGGAGTAGGGAAGGATGGGGAAGGAAGTCGGCCGTGCCCTTTCAGAGGAACCATCCCGGCATTTGCCTGGAGTGATTGAGGGAAATCACGGAAAACCTAAATCAGGATGGCCGGACGCGGGATTGAACCGTCGTCCTCCCGAATGCGAGTCCAGTGTCTAACCACTGCGCCACCTCGCTCGGTTAGTACAGTTGAAGAGGAATGGACATCTCTAAAAAGGGCCATCACAGAAGTTGGGAAGGAAAACATAGGTACAAAGAAGGTAGCTGCGAAGAAACCATGGATAACAGAAGAAATACTTCAGTTGATTGATGAAAGGATAGTACAAACATGTTCCAGGAAAATCAGGAATACAGAAATACAAGCCGCTGAGGAATGAAATAAATAGGAAGTGCAGGGAAGCTAAGACGAAATGGCTGCAGGAAAAATGTGAAGACATCGAAAAAGATATGATTGTTGGAAGGACAGACTCAGCATACAGGAAAGTCAAAACAACCTTTGGTGACATTAAAAGCAACGGTGGCAACATTAAGAGTGCAACGGGAATTCCGCTGTTAAATGCAGAGGAGAGAGCAGATAGGTGGAAATAATACATTGAAAGCCTCTAGGAGGGTGAAGATTTGTCTGATGTGATAGAAGAAGAAACAGGAGTCGATTTAGAAGAGATAGGGGATCCAGTATTAGAATCGGAATTTAAAAGAGCTTTGGAGGACTTACAGTCAAATAAGGCAGAAGGGATAGATAACATTCCATCAGAATTTCTAAAATCATTGGGGGAAGTGGCAACAAAACGACTATTCACGTTGGTGTGTAGAATATATGAGTCTGGCGATATACCATCTGACTTTCGGAAAAGCATCATCCACACAATTCCGAAGACGGCAAGAGCTGACAAGTGCGAGAATTATCGCACAATCAGCTTAACAGCTCATGCATCGAAGCTACTTACAAGAATAATATACAGAAGAATGGAAAAGATAATTGAGAATGCGCTAGGTGACGATCAGTTTGGCTTTAGGAAAAGTAAAGGGACGAGAGAGGAAATTCTGACGTTACGGCTAATAATGGAAGCAAGGCTAAAGAAAAATCAAGACACTTTCATAGGATTTGTCGACCTGGAAAAACCGTTCGACAATATAAAATGGTGCAAGCTGCTCGAGATTCTGAAAAAAGTAGGGGTAAGCTATAGGGAGAGACGGGTCATATACAATATGTACAACAACCAAGAGGGAATAATAAGAGTGGACGATCAAGAACGAAGTGCTCGTATTAAGAAGTGTGTAAGACAAGGGTGTAGGCTTTCGCCCCTACTCTACAATTTGTACATCGAGGAAGCAATGATGGAAATAAAAGAAAGGTTCAGGAGTGGAATTAAAATACAAGGTGAAAGGATATCAATGATACGACTCGCTGATGACATTGCTATCCTGAGAGAAAGTGAAGAAGAATTAAATGATCTGCTGAACGGAATGAAAAGTCTAATGAGTACACAGTATGGTTTGAGAGTAAATCGGAGAAAGACGAAGGTAATGAGAAGTAGTAGAAGTGAGAATAGCGAGAAACTTAAGATCAGGATTGATGGTCACGAAGTCAATGAAGTTAAGGAATTCTGCTACCTAGGCAGTAAAATAACCAATGACGGACGGAGCAAGGAGGACATCAAAAGCAGACTCGCTATGGCAAAAAGGGCATTTCTGGCCAAGAGAAGTCTACTAATATCAAATACCGGCCTTAATTAGAGGAAGAAATTTCTGAGGATGTACGTCTGGAGTACAGCATTGTATGGTAGTGAAACATGGACTGTGGGAAAACAGGAACAGAAGAGAATCGAAGTATTTGGCATGTGGTGCTATAGACGAATGTTGAAAATTAAGTGGACTGATAAGGTAAGGAATGAGGAGGTTCTACGCAGGTTCGGAGAGGAAAGGAATATGTGGAAAACACTGATAAGGAGAAGGGACAGGATGATAGGACATCTGCTAAGACATGAGGGAATGACTTCCATGGTACTAGAGGGAGCTGTAGAGGGCAAAAACTGTAGAGGAATACAGAGATTGGAATACGTCAAGCAAATAATTGAGGATGTAGGTTGCATGTGCTACTCTGGGATGAAGAGGTTAGCACAGGAAAGGAATTCGTGGCGGGCCGCATCAAACCAGTCAGGAGACTGACGACCAAAAAAAAAATGACCAGGTGGAATATCTCTTAAATGTTATCCTTATTGCTGCAGAACGTTTCATTCCTCACACTTCCTCTTTTCCACATCGTGTCCTAGTCCCTTGGTGGACAGAGGCATGCCGTGACGTAATTCACACACAGAGATATACTCTCCGCGTTTTTAACTATCATCCTATGATGGTGAACTGCATTCATTACTAACAGATGACTGCAAAGTATCGTTGTGTTCTTCGAGACAGAAAAAAGATAGCTGGATTTCATTCACTAGTTGTTTTAACAGATCCACCCCCTCCTCTGTCGTGTCGGCCAACCTCCGACGGCTCTCTGGGATTGAGATTCATTTCTCAATTTCCAGCCTGACAGTAGCAGACATTGTCCTCGTGGACCCTATTGCTATCTCCAACACCTTGGGCCATCATTTTGCGTAAGCTTCGAGCTCTTCCCATTATCACCCTGTCTTCCACCATCGGAAACGAGTGGAGGAGGCTAAGGTTATACCCTTCTCTTCTCCAAATCCTGAGTACTACAATGTCGCCTTTACTATGAGGGAGCTGGATGATGCTCTCACTTCATCCCGATCCTCTGACCCAAGGCCAGACGCTATCCACATTCAAATGTTGGCGCACCTTTCTCTTGCGAGCAAGCACTTTCCGCTTAACACCTACAACTGCATCTGGGCTG
This sequence comes from Schistocerca nitens, assembly GCF_023898315.1. Lineage (NCBI taxonomy): Eukaryota > Metazoa > Arthropoda > Insecta > Orthoptera > Acrididae > Schistocerca > Schistocerca nitens. Next base: position 711,679,992 of record NC_064619.1, on the reverse strand, counting down.
GGCAGAGGGCACATTTCTCAGATGCTGGAGTGAAGCCACTGTCATTCCCATACCTAAGCCTGGTAAGGGTAAAAACCTTCCATCTATCTACCACCCCATTTCTTTTACCAGCTGTGTTTGGAAGGTGATGGAACGTATGATTCATGCCCAACTCATATGGTGGCTTGAGTCTCACAATTTACTGACGAATGCACAGTGGGGATTTGGAGCGTGGCGTTCTGCAGTTGACCATCTCGTTGCTTTGTCCACCCATGTCGTGAATGGTTTTCTGCTGAAATCACAGACTGTGGGCGTGTTCTTCGATTTGGAGAATGCCTATGACTCCTGCTGGAGAACTGGTATCCCCCGAACTCTTTACACGTGGGTGTTCTGTGGCTACCTATTCTGTTCCCTTCAGGCATTTTTAAAAGGCCGAGTTTTCAAGGTGCTTGTGGGTTCTGCCTTGTCAGACACTTTTATCCAGGAGCATGATGTGCCTCAAGGGTCCGTCCTAAGTGTTGTGTTCTTTGCTATTGTCGTTAGCCCTATATGGCCTGTCCACTGCCAGTGGGTCCAGGAAAATTGTCACTTGCTCACTGTTGGTGTGATGTTTCTCTAGATTCCTGGTCATGTTGGCCTGCCAGGAAACGAGGCCGCTGACGCTGGTGCAAAGGCTGCAGTTCGTATACCTCAGTCTGCGAGCTCCTATATTCCCTCCGATGACATCTGTGTTGCCATCTGTCAAAAGGTGGTTTACCTTTGGCATCGCCAATGGTCCTCGCTTCACTGGAATAAAGCCTCTCCCAGTGGCTTGGACGACCTCCTTTCGGCCATCGTCTGCAGCTTGTAGTCTCGCGATCGTGTTCTTGCTTCCCGAGCATGAGGTACCGGGTTCAATTCCTGGCGGGGTCAGGGATTTTCACCTGCCTCGAGATGACTCGGTGTGCTGTCCTCATCATTTCATCGTCATTCATGAATGTGGCGAGTTTGGGCTGAACAAAGTTTGGGAATTTGTACGGGCACTGATAACCGTGCAGTTCAGCACCCCACAAACCAAACATCATCATCATCTTTCGGCCTGCTCGCCATGAGGAGGTCATTTTAAGTAGGCTGCATATTAGGCACTGCCTTTTTAGTCATCGTCATTTGATAAGTGGCGCTACCCCTCCATTCTGCTCCCAAATTTTAACTATCCTCCACTTCCTGATGGACTGCCCATTTTTTAACCGTTTACGTTCCAGTTTGGGTTTGCTGTCTACGTTATCAGCCGTTTTAGCAAACGACATGTGTGCTGTCAACCGGGTTTTACTTTTTATCCCCCAAAGCAATATGGCGAGGGCCAGTTTTGGACCTCTGTTTCTGTATAGTGTCTTTTTTAGCCCCTTTTCCACGTTCCTGTTTTAACTGTCTTTTGTTATATCCATAGGCACTGACATATAGTCATTCTTTAACTCCCTCTGTCTTCGTGTTCTACAGTTTTGACTTGGGCGCATATGACCCCAGTTAATTTTTGCGCCCTAAGGCGAATCAAAACCAAAACCAGACACTCGTCTTTATATGTACGACTTCATTATCGATACTATTTTCCCACTCATATAACATGTATACTTCCTCAAAGATACGTATTTTCTAAAAGCAGACTGTGTCATGTTAAAAATCCTGTTGTCCTTTATGGCGATCTGATTTTTGTAACATGTGCAAAGTACATTTCTTTTGGCCCTCAGGGTTAGTGGTTGAATACATTTTGCTCTTTGTATTGGTCCCCTCTCTTTTCAGTCACCTCCCAATTTCTCAATATCTGAATTTTCTATTTCAATTTTCTCTGCATTATTATTATCAAAGATAAGATTGTCAGCTTTATCCACTTTGATGAAGTAACATCTTTTCTGCTACCGCACCTTTAAACTGAACCTGATTCAACAATGACGATAGAAGAAAAAAATGAGAATGTCATCATCTTGTTCTGAGCTTAGGAAAATCAAATATGACATTTCTTGAAGATAATACACTCATCCAAACAACAAAATATTAATCTTCAAACTATTAATAGTAAAAATGTTTTGTAGGTTCTGGCACACTAATGCAATTTTAAACTAAATTCTGTATTTTATAAGTAACAAACAGATTTTTAAAAATTCAGTATATTTTAATTAAGTCAACCAATTTTAGAATATTAACAAAATACTTAATTTTTACAATAACTCAACTAATCACATCATTATACTTAATAACCAGCCGATTTTTAACTTCATTATTTCATTTACAATGTGATTGTAAGATAATAACATGTATTAGTTAACAAAAGCAATTTATTTTTAAAAATTTTACATTGTGAATGTAAGCAAATAAATAAAAATATATTAAATAAAAAAAGTAAATTACAGAAATTTTGCAATGTGTTTGTAGTATTTAAATCTTCACAGTTCGAAATATTATATAAAATATTTATCTCTAGCTCACCTACTTTTTTAATTTCTTTACATACACTTACATTGTTGAGCTTCTTGATTAATGAAGTTTCCATTTATGTAGAAAAAATTTTACTAGTTTTACAGAAATAAATTTGTAGTTTCTATTTTACATATTTTTTAAAAACTGTAATTTTGAACTTATAGCTATATGATTCATTGAAATTTATTTCCTTTTATGTATCATATATCTAATGAAAATTATTTCTTATATATGGTGAACTAAACGAAATGCTAGATACAGCTAAAGATTGTTATGAACTAATTAAGCAAGCTGAACACATTGATTGTCCTATTTGTTTAAGTAATGAAAAGAATACACAGTTCATTTAAACTATCTGCAATTATATTTTTCATAATGAATGTATTGATAAATGGTTAAGGTAACAAGAAAAATGTCCACTTTGTAGAACTATTATTAAAAATAAAGTACCAGAAACAGTTAAAATAATTAATACATTTGATTAGTTTGACGCTCAAGATGAAGCAGCATATTATGGTGAAGCAGCATATTATGGTGAAACAACACATTATGCTGTTGATTAATTATATATTTAAATTGCAAAAATTATAAAAATTAAAATAATTATAGAAATTTACTTTTTCACAAATGTAATAAATTTTTTGTGTATAAATGCAGCAAGTTCAACAAGAGTCTTCTGTGAAATGTAAACTTTGTAAATACTGTAATACAGAAAATTCAATTTATAATTTTACTTTACAGAAATATACAAAAGATGGTTATAGAACTATATGTAGACCATGTATAAATAAATATCATGTAAAAATTATAATAAAAATCGAATTCCTTCTGTTTATGTAAAAAGTGTTGCTAAATATTATTTCAAGGAACATTTATGATGAAATCCAAGTGAAGAACATTCAAAAAAATTATTAACAATAAATAACAAAGAAGTTGTAACTGAAGAAACATGTTTATTTACAATGAAAAACGAAGAAGTTCTAACAGAAGAAACATCTACATTTGCAAAAAAATGTAAAAGTTGTCAAGAGATTAAAGATTTAAATTGTTATTATGTAAGTCCTTCACATAGAGTTAACATAATAATAAATGTAAGAGGTGTACTTTAGAATATATTAAGAATAAGAAAGCCTTATCTTTATGATTTATTCTTTCTTAAATAATAATCCTTTTTGATTAATGAAATAAATCATTAAAACTAATTGTCTTAAAAACTAATTGATTGTTAAACTCATTGATTGTTAAACTAAATAGGAAACTAATAACCTTTTTTTGTTTTAAAAATGATTAAACAGTGTTTAAAAACTAATTGTTAAACTAAATAACAAACTAATTCTTTTTTGGTTGATTATCTATTAAATAATAATCCTTACCCACCTATTAAATAATTCTCATTTTGTAAAAAATATTTCTTACAAATCTGAAATTTTTTTGTAATAAATAAAAGAGCACAATGGAAAGATACATTGCTACTGAACTACAACAAATCACAGTTGCTAGCCTTCGTGAATTTCGTAAAATAAAAAATTGGCAAGTATAATCAAATTTATGTGAAGCTGATTTAATTACATTTATTATTAAAAGTCGTCCAATTACTGTTAGGAATTATATACCTGAACACAGTTCTAAGACTGCTCACTTTGTACATGGCAATCCTTGGAAACAGTTACCATATTATAATATTGATGTTTTCCTAATTAAAGAAGTTAAACCATTAAAAAGAATATTTCCATTTTCTACAGATGTATTTGTAAAACCAAAAAATAGAACCATTAAAGAAGTATTATTTCCTTTTTATAATTATTTATGTGAGAAACCAAGACATAGAGATATAATTAAAGATTACTTAGTTGAAAAAGCTTTTGCAAACAGATTACAAACTATAAATTTTGAAAATAGTGTAATTATACTTGAACCTGATTTTTTCACAACTTCAGTGAAAAAAAAATTTGAAAATTGTTAAAGACTATTTGAAAGTACATTATGGATTAAAGATAAATTTTAATTAATTTTGTGAATAGAAACTAGAAACAAATGAAACAACTGAAAAAATTGTACAATTTGGACAACAGACACGAAACTATTCTATTATGATAGAAAAATTATGATGAAAGATGTTTTCTATGGTCTGTAAAAGCAGCTTTGTTTCCTGTAGATATAGTTGCTGAAAGAATAACAAAATATAAAGATGTTGGTCTTGATCTTGATAAAAAAATTGAAAATATTGAATTTCCTGTATTAGTTGATCATATTCCAAAAATAGAAAATATAATTAATGTATCTATCATTGTTTATTCATTTGATGATGAAGAATATCAAGCGTCTCCATAAAAAATTACAAAATGTAAAGAGGAGAAACATTTCAAGAAAAAGTTTAATTCTCACTATTGTTGCATAAAAAATTTATCTAGACTTCTCTCAAGTCAAGTGACCAAAAATGAAAAACTAAAATTTATTTGTGATTTATGTTTACTACATTTCAGTAGTAAAGACAAATTAGATAATCAAACACCAAATTGTTTATCTAAAAACCATTAAAAGTTGAAATGCCAAGTAAATGAAAATGTATATATATTTGAAAAATTATTAACATACATATGAGGTTCCATTTATAATTTATGCTGATTTTGAAAGTTTACTTTTAATGATGGACAATTGCCAAGGAAATCCAGAAACAACATATACAATGAAATATCAAAAACAGAACCAAGTGGTTATTGCAAGTACATCAAATACATATTAAGAAATTATATGGATCCAGTTGTTTATTGAGGACGAAATTGTCATAAAAAATTTATTGAATGTATAAAACAAGTAGTTGAAGAAATTGGAAGAGTTTATTCTGAAATTTAAGAAATGAAACCACTTACACATGAAGAATACAGAATATATAATGATTGTAAAGTTTGTACATTGTGTAAATGTCATAGTAAAAAAGTAATAGAAAGGTTTATCATCATGATCATCTAACTGGTAAATACAGTGCTCCATTGTGCAATAATCGTAATTTAAAACTACAACAGCTTGATAATGTACCTATTTACTTTCATAATTTATCTGGTTATAATTTTCATCCTTTTGTAAAAAAACTGCGTTATGAGAATAAAGAGTTAGACTAATACCAACAATGACAATAAATACATTAGTTCTGGTAAAAATGCAAAAAATTTAAAAGTGATATGATGACACATTTTAATTTATGGCTTCTTCACTTGACAAAATTTCAACAATTAAAAAATATTAAAAACTAGTTTTCTCCAGAATTATCTTATCTAGTAATTAGAAAAGGTGTTTATCCATTTGATTACATGGATTCTTGGAAAATATTGAAGAAACACACATACCACCAGTAGGAAAATTTTGCAATAAAGTAAATGATTCTAATATAAGTGATAAAGGTTACAAACATGCGAAATCAGTTCGGGATAATTCAATATGAAGGATCTTGGTGAATATCATGATTTGTATCTTATAACTGATGTACTATTGTTAAGTGATGTTTTTGAAAATTTTAGAAATACATGTATACAAGTATCTAATCTAGAACGTTCTTGGTATTTTACAGCACCAGGTTTATCTTAGAATGCAATGTTTCAGATGACTGAACAATAAATTGAGTTATTATACGATTTTGATATGCTTCTAATGGTTGAAAAAGGAATAAGAGGAGGTATATCATAATTTTTTAAAACATGTGTAAAAGCAAACAACAAATATTCCAAAGACTTTAATTATAAAGAAATATCAAATTATGTAATATATCTAGATGCAAACAACTTATATGGTGATGCTATGAGACAATATTTACCATCTGGTGGATTTGGTGAGATGAACCAAATAACTTTAATTGTACAAAAATATGTGAAATGTCAAACACTTGTGAAAATGGTTATATATTTGAAGTAGATATAGAATATCCAAAAGAATTACGTGATTTACACAAAGATTTATCATTATCTCCTGAAGCATAACTTGTTCCAGGTACAAATGAAAGTGAATGAATAACTACTTTAGATAAAGTGTGTAATTATGTAACACATTATAGAAATCTTAAACAATTTTTATCTCTTGGAATGCAACTCACAACAAATACATAAAGATTTAAAATTTAAACAAACTAATTGGTTAAAAATTATATTGACCTAAACACACAGTTAAGAACTAAAGCTACAAATGATTTTGAAAAAAATTTCTATAAGTTAATAAATTATTCTGTATTTGGTAAAACAATGGAGAGTATAAGAAACAGACAAGATATGAAATTAGTTTCTGTTACTAAAGTATGTGATAGATTTAAAGAAAATCTCTCTGCTTTCCATATGTGAAACACTAAAATTACATTTGATAAATCAGTTTATGTAGGAATGTGTATATTTGACATTTCGAAAGAATTAATGTATGATTTTCTCTATTGAGTTATGAAACCTAAGTATAGAAAAGTAATTGAAGAATTTTGTGGTTTAAGAGCAAAGATGTATGCTTATAAACTTGATGAGAATAAGAAAACCAACTAAAGGAAATAAGAAATGTGTTGTTAAAAACTATATAAGTTTAGAAGACTACAAAGATTGTTTGTTTAACAATATAGAAGAATACAGAAAAAAATTAATTTGAATAAAAGTGAAAAACATGATATACACTCCTGGAAATTGAAATAAGAACACCGTGAATTCATTGTCCCAGGAAGGGGAAACTTTATTGACACATTCCTGGGGTCAGATACATCACATGATCACACTGACAGAACCACAGGCACATAGACACAGGCAACAGAGCATGCACAATGTCGGCACTAGTACAGTGTATATCCACCTTTCGCAGCAATGCAGGCTGCTATTCTCCCATGGAGACGATCGTAGAGATGCTGGATGTAGTCCTGTGGAACGGCTTGCCATGCCATTTCCACCTGGCGCCTCAGTTGGACCAGCGTTCGTGCTGGACGTGCAGACCGCGTGAGACGACGCTTCATCCAGTCCCAAACATGCTCAATGGGGGACAGATCCGGAGATCTTGCTGGCCAGGGTAGTTGACTTACACCTTCTAGAGCACGTTGGGTGGCACGGGATACATGCGGACGTGCATTGTCCTGTTGGAACAGCAAGTTCCCTTGCCGGTCGAGGAATGGTAGAACGATGGGTTCGATGACGGTTTGGATGTACCGTGCACTATTCAGTGTCCCCTCGACGATCACCAGTGGTGTACGGCCAGTGTAGGAGATCGCTCCCCACACCATGATGCCGGGTGTTGGCCCTGTGTGCCTCGGTCGTATGCAGTCCTGATTGTGGCGCTCACCTGCATGGCGCCAAACACGCATACGACCATCACTGGCACCAAGGCAGAAGCGACTCTCATCGCTGAAGACGACACGTCTCCATTCGTCCCTCCATTCACGCCTGTCGCGACACCACTGGAGGCAGGCTGCACGATGTTGGGGCGTGAGCGGAAGACGGCCTAACAGTGTACGGGACCGTAGCCCAGCTTCATGGAGACGGTTGCGAATGGTCCTCGCCGATACCCCAGGAGCAACAGTGTCCCTAATTTGCTGGGAAGTGGCGGTGCGGTCCCCTACGGCACTGCGTAGGATCCTATGGTCTTGGCGTGCATCCGTGCGTCGCTGCGGTCCTTTCCCAGGTCGACGGGCACGTGCACCTTCCGCCGACCACTGGCGACAACATCGATGTACTGTGGAGACCTCACGCCCCACGTGTTGAGCAATTCGGCGGTACGTCCACCCGGCCTCCCGCATGCCCACTATACGCCCTCGCTCAAAGTCCGTCAACTGCACATACGGTTCACGTCCACGCTGTCGCGGCATGCTACCAGTGTTAAAGACTGCGATGGAGCTCCGTATGCCACGGCAAACTGGCTGACACTGACGGCGGCGGTGCACAAATGCTGCGCAGCTAGCGCCATTCGACGGCCAACACCGCGGTTCCTGGTGTGTCCGCTGTGTCGTGCGTGTGATCATTGCTTGTACAGCCCTCTCGCAGTGTCCGGAGCAAGTATGGTGGGTCTGACACACCGGTGTCAATGTGTTCTTTTTTCCATTTCCAGGAGTGTATGTACAATTTTAAATATAAAACTTTTTCTATATGAATTGAAACTTTTTACAATGATCAAATAAAACACGAAGGTTTTTGTATACAAAATCTACAAACGTTTAATAAATTAAATGTAGAAATAATTAAAATAAAAGTTGATAGAATTAAAATGAATGATGAAAGTATTATACTAAAAGGTGAAAGAACTAAAATAAAAGATTAAATAATCAATGTACAAAATGTTCAAATCCAAAATATGATGGAAATAGTTGATACTTATATCAAAATTAATTAATTGTTAAACTAAATAGTAAACTAATTCTTCATAAAAGTACTTTATCTTTATTTATCCAGCTGTTGTATGAATTATCAAAACCTAACCTTTTAACATAAAGTTGATTATCTTTCTTTCTTAAAACTTTTTCGACTAAGTATACAGCTGGATATTTCGATTTCTGTAGTTCTTGTTCTTAAAAATTTCCTTTTATATGTTTTAATTTATATGTAATTGGATAAGAATGAATAACATCTTCACTTCCAAATATTTCTGTTGAGTAATTATCTGTATATCCTTTTTCAAAAAGACCTACAAGTTTACTAATTCTCACTTTATCAATTTCTTTAACTTCAACTTTTTCATTAGATACAATGTTACTTATTTTTAAATTTTTTTCAGTAACTTCAATTGGTTTCATTCTTATTGTAGAATGTTTTGTGTTACTGTATTCATCAATTAGAACTTTAACTAAATTTAAACATTGATAATTTCCTTGTAAAGTAAATTTCATCCACATTTTTTTAATTGTTTTGTTAAATCGTCCAATAACAGATGCTTTTAATTCTGAAAAATGTGAATAGTGATTCTAGTTATATTTCTTAATTTATTCTTGATAACCTTTCTTACAGAATTCCTTACTGTTATATGTTTGTAAATTATTTGGCTTTCTAACTACGAAAATGTTTTGAAGAGCATGAACAAATTTCTACCTGCTTTGTCTTTATAGGAACAGCCAACGCATTTTTGAAAAACATTGTTGTTAATAAAGATTTATAACCTTTGTTTATTTGTTAAATTACTTTTAAATTACCTGAATCCATTTCAAGTAGAGCAGCTTGTCATAAATCATCTATACGGAGATAAACATCATGTTTTTTTAAAACTCTTTTTAATTGGTTAATGTAATTCATTAATTATGTTATCACGAATATTACTTAACCCTTCCCCATTTACAATTTTTTTAACAAATTTACTCATTTTAGTTTTACATATTGTACAAATGCCTTCAGTTCTCTGTCTTCCATTTTAGCTGTTACTCTATGTGCCTTATGTGTTTCAGTAAACTTTTTACACTTTAAACTATAAATGTGATCGTATTTAGAACTAAGTGCGAATTATGATTTCTCTGAAGAGTTGTGTGCAAAGCACAAATTTCCATTTAAATTCATAATTTATATAGATTAAAAAATTTATGTTGTGTAAATTATTTCACCAAATACAATCATATTTACTTCTACAGGAACAGTCTTAAAAGAATCTTTCAATGTTGTAGTTATAAACTTTGATTTTTGTACCATAATTGATTGATTATTGTTATTTATTTGATGCAGCTTATTAGCCACACTTACTGTAATATTAAAATCATCAAAATTTAAATCTCTCTTTATATTTTTACCAACAACAATAATCCTTTTATGTATGAAACCATATTAAAAATTGTACATCTTTTGTTCACCACCTGTAATAAAAGGAAATTCAATTATTTGTTTACCATATACTTTATCTTTAAGATTATTTATCTCTTTAATGTTTTTAACTACAAAATCTGCGTTACTTGAAAAAAGCATTACTTTTTCTCTTTTGTTAAGGTACTTATTGAATTGTGTCGTAATACTTGTTTAATTTTGTTTCAAACTTCCATTATCCTGCTTTATTTGTTCATCAAAGTCTTTTGTAGTAACATAATTACTTAATTTTGTTGTGTATTCAGGTTTTGTAAAATATTCCTTCTGTAAGTAGTGTTTAGTAATATCATCTGTTTCATCAACTCGGTCATTTACATTAACAAGTCTTCTACTTTTAAAACCAATATATGCTTAGTTACTTTAAAAATAGCATTAAATTCTTTTTGAAATTATTTAATTGCATTAGTTTCTTTGGATCTATTGATGATTGAAGCGTTTGAATCATCGAATGAAGGTGCACTAAGTACTTCAGCACCAACTGTTGCAGGCTAAGAACTGTATTCAGAAGTTTTTTAGTTAGATTAATCTTATTTCCTAAAATGTCCATTTATTAAAGCAAAAATATCATTAAAATTACAATTCTCACAAAGCAGTTTTATAACAAATAAACATAAATGACCACAAATTGCTTCATCAAAACATTGTATTCTTTCTGTATTGTAGTGTAGCTAACTTTTTCCTAAATAGTTAACTAAATGTTTTGGTATATTATCACCAAATGAATCAAAAACAAATTTTTTATAATTATTTTTATAGTAACAAATCCTAGGAGGATCATCACATGCATCTATATTAACTATACCACACCCAATTTTTAATGGTTTGTACACAAATATATTTGTTTACAAATGTGACAGTATACATGTGATGTGTTACGACAGCGAAAGGAACCTGTAACCATTGGAGGCAGTGCCACAGGTTCCTCCAAAAAATCGTAACACAACACACACACAAATGTCATACTAACTAATGTAAATCCACCCGATGATGGAGGTTTAAACCTTTGAAGTACACATCGTAGAAATAAATAAAACGGTGACTGGTAACAGTAAACTTGTTGTTTCATTTAATGTCAATCACAGTCATGGTAAAGCCTAAACTAAAATGTTCACATTTAAAGTTATTCATATCAAAATTTCTTAATTCATTAGGATAATTATCAATTACTTGTTGAAATTTTTTCGTTTTCTTTAATCCATTACCAGCGCCAGCTGAAACAGGACTAAGACTGCATCCTACTTCTTTCTCTATTTCCATGTTATGTCTTTCTTGTTCTTCTAATTTTTTATCATTTCTCTTTTTGTTTAAAACTGCATTTACAATTGCTGCAGATCCTCTAGCTAATGACCCAATTGTTGTTAAATATGGTAATGCACCTAATAGTAAAGGAAGAAATCCTCCTTCATCTTCTGTTAGTCCTTTGCCTTCATTCTTTTCTGTTAAATATTCAATAATTTTTTTACAGCAGTAATACATAAGGTAATACATAAATTTCCACCTACCTCCTTTTCTTCTTTCTTTTTTAACATCTGTTAAAATGGTTCAATTTTATTTAAGTGTTCATTATTTATCTTTTATTTAATTGGAATTGGTTTAGTTTTACCACTAGGTAGCAAAGTATAATCAAATATAAAGTTATTCATTTATATAGTTAAAAGGTTTATAAGGATTTTTTATATAGTTAAAAATTTATATAGTTTAAAATTTATAAAGTTTTTTTATAAAGCTTAAAAATTTTTATAGATTTTATAATCGCCAACCATTTTCATCAAGAGTTAAACTGCATCCTATATCTAATTTTCGTTTTCCATACATTATTCTTCTAACAGCTGTTGCTGCAACGTTTTCACCAATGAAGCATCACTTGCATACATTCTTTCTTTTGCAGCTAACTAAAGTCGTTTATCTGCTGTATGTCTTTTTTCTTAATCTTTGTTATCTCTGTAAGCAATATCATGTTGTTTACAAGCTTCATGTAATCGATTTATGCCTTTATTTAATCTTTCTTCTAATTCTGTACCTGGACCACAAAAATTATAACCTGGTAGATGAATTTAAAATGGTAATTTGTTAATTAAAGTGTTTACTAATCCTTCTCCATATTTACCACTTTTCCAAAATGTATGTCTGAAATTATGGAATTCCTTTTCGGTTATCAATTATAAAATCATTAAATTTATTTGTTAATATTTGTGCAATACTAACTTTTTCAGTATGATAATTCTTATTTCCAGCTAGTTCTTCACCATTAATTACTGCTAATCTATCAATTAATTGCCTAACATCATTCATCAAAACATATTCAATTTCTTTATCAGTATATTTTTTTAACTCAACCTCCACCGCTTTTTGTTGTTCAGGTGAACTAATATCTGTATCATCTACAGTTGATCTTCTTAACTTAGGAAAATAATCATCAACAATTGGTTTTATTAAATAGTTATATTTATAACTTTACCTGATATTATTTACAGAGTACAATCGTCCTGTATTACGTAATAATCTGCATAATTTCATAAATCTACACCATCGAACTTTTCATTTATATCATCTATAATATTTTTTTTTCAGTTAAAAGTCTCATTAATCCATCTGTACTGTCATATGTTTTTTTTACCAATTGTTAATCTATGACCATTGAACTCAACAGGTAAACTACCCACTTATTTAAAAATACCAACAGGTCTTAAACCAAATACTTTTTCTTCACTATCATTAATATACTTTAACATTCCATCACTAACATTTATCTTTTTAGTTTCATTTATCTTTTTACTTCCATTTTGACAAATACTTGTTTTTTCCTTCTTGGTATTTATTTAATATATCTTGAATTTCTGTTTCACGAAATGTATAGTCATAATTTCCAGGAGTATCATCAGACCAATCTTTCAATGGTTTAATTGATGTTATATCTTCAAAGTCTTCTATATGACGACTATATGGAATCATTTGTTTTTCTGTTTCTCTATTTTCTCCAATTGCTTTTAAAACATTATCACATAAACCCTCAATGACTTGTTTTACTTTTTCAATAGCAACAATAACAGGTTGATTTTCCTTTTTACATTTCTCATATTCTGTTCTTGGATGCTTTTTCCAAGGCTTAAATTGTTCCTTTAGTTCTTCAGCTTACTTTTTATTTGTTTAGCATGTTTAACAACTTCTTCATCATGTTTTACAGACATTTATTAATGAAGAAAAAACATTAATTATGATTTTGTTTAATATTTAATGTTTATGTTTCTGTTTATGTTTGTGTTTATATTTATATTTATGTTTATGTTTAATGTTAAAGTTAATGTTTAATATTTAATGTTTTTGTTTAATGATTATGTGGTTACGAAATATTGTTTTATATTTCTAAATTCTCCTTCATTTGGTTTTCAAGACTATTCTATTGTTAAAAAACAAATTCATCAATTCCAACATTACTATATATTTATTTAAATTTATCGAACTTTAAATCTCCACCAACAAAAAAATGATAAATATGATTCAGATTTGTATCATGTTGTCTAAAAATATTTTAAAAATTTAAATTTTCTAACTAACAGTTTCGATATTTTTGAATAAGTTTGATCTAAGTAAAATCATCTATACCTTTGTGTCTACACCAAGAAAATAATTTGTATATAATATCTTGATTTTCTAGAGTGAGTCATCAAATACACCAACTAAATTATCTTTACATTCATCTAATGGAATAATTTTTTCATTATTTTCAATAAAACTAACAATTTGTATATTAATTTTATCTTCAATTGTTTTACAGTGTTTTATAAATTCTTGATACTTTGGCAGTTCTAAACTTTTTGAATAAACTTAGAAATGCTTAATTTTCTTCCAATTCAACCATCCTATAGATAAAATATAATTATCAATCATTAATGTTGTTTTATCACAACCACTTGGTCTAATTGTTGCCCATATTATAGAATTTGGTGAAAGTTTAACATGTTTGTTTTTAACTTATTTTCTTGAATTCTTACTTTAGGTTCCTAATCTGTTTTGTTTAGTTATTAATAATTTTTTTATTTAAAATAATTTTTTTTAATTTTTTTCAGTAGTAAATGATTCGCCATCTTCAACTTAGGGATAAATCATCTGTACTTAGAAAACGATTAACTGTTCCAATACGTGATAGTTATACTAATGCTTCACTAGTTCCTTTTTATTCAAAATTCGTAACACCAAATATTACAACAAAAAATACTAATCTTTATTGTGATGGAGAAACAATAGAAATACATATAGGTCAATATCGTTTAAAAAATTTAAAATATTTATACATTTGAAATAACCCAAAATACGCATTAAAGCATATGAAATTTTAAACAGAGTAACTATTGAAAGTGATATAAAATTGTATATTAATATAGCAGAGAGTATTAGAAGCTTACTTGGTTTAGTAATCAAGTTGTTCAAGCTAATGAAAAAAAGATGTTGCTAAAGTAATTCCTTTTGAATTAATCAATATACAAATAAGTAATTGCTACATCAATCATGAATAAAAAATTAAGCTATCAGTTTTGTTCATTCCCTGTTAATGAAAAATATTGAGATGGTTGGTTTCATCCAAATCATGCACAATTGTACATGAATATTACCATCATTGGAAATGATGGTACAGTTTATTCAACTTATGGTGGAAAATCAAACAAAAAATTAATTGATTGTTACATAACAAAACTGTTTGACTTTGTAACAATAAAAAAAGAAAATAATATATTATCTAGAATTGAACATACTTTTATTTCATCAGGGAAAATAAACAGTAAAAGAAATGATGTACTTTATCCACTTGGTGGATTTTTTAAAGATTATAAAGAAATAATGTTTGAAGGAGACTTAACTATAATTTTTACACATAGTTCATCTTTTGGAGATGCAATTCTATGTTGGTTTGATACAAATGATGCTGGTGTTGAACTAAAAGATACACTTTCTAGAGAAGGTAAAATAGATGTGGAATCTACGGAAATATATATATCAGTTGTTAAATATGAAGCAAATTATGAACTTGAACAACTTGAAAATATTTTAAAAAATCCTAAAATTCTTATTTCTTTTTATCAACATCAAACAGAAGAAGTTGCTGGTTTATCTAGTGAAAACAGTTTTGATCTAGATATAACAAATTACAGTAACTCTTCAATATCTGATATGCCATATTTTGTTTTTGTTGTATTTCAGAAAAATCGTAAAAATAATAAAGTTGTTTATTCATCATTATTTGATAGTGTTAAACTACAGAATATATATTTTAAAAATGGTAGAAATGAAGTGTTTCCTCAAGAAATGTGGAATATTAACCCTACAAATAATTTTCTTAAAGCATATGATGCATTTCTATATTTTAAAAGAATTACTTTACGAAAATTAGATATTGATATTAATCCATTTAGTTTTATAACTAATTATCGAATGTATGTAATCAATATGACACATAGAAAGACTGTTGTAAGTACACAAAAAACAGCTATGAAACTTTGTGCAACTTTTATTGATAAAATTCCAAATGATACACTTGCTTATGTAATTATGTATGGTAAAAAGAATCTTACGTTTGATGCGCAGCATAGGTTACTTACTGAAAATTTTTAATTATTAATATTTGCTTGTATATAAATGAATGAAAAACTTAAAAAATTATAAAAGTGTTAACTTCATGGTTATATACATTTCTGAAACATTTTAAGAAAGATAGAAAAATAAAAACTGAAAATTTTAAAATAATTTACCTTTGTGAACTAATTTATTTTATGTATTTATTTATGTTCACAATCTACAATTTTTAAAATAATCTACTTTAGTTTTAACTATTACATTTCATTACTTACAATCACGTTGTAACATTTTTAATTTACTTTTGTTAACTAATATGTTTTTATTTATTTACTTTTGTTCACAATGTAATTTTTTAATAACTATTTTTGTTAACTAATACAGTTTGTTATCTTACAATCATGTCATAAATGAAATAATGGAGTTAGAATTCAGTTGGTTATTAAGTATAATGATGTAGTTAGTTGTTTTATTGTAAAAATTAGGTATTTAGTTAACATTCTAAAATCGGTTAAGTTAGTTAAAATATACTGAATTTTTAAAAACCAGTGGTGTTACTTAGAATTTAGTTTAAAATTGCTTAGTGTGGCAGAATCTACAAAGCATATCTACTACTAATGAATGGAGATAAATGGCAGTGACTGCTGGTCATTAATAGCTCCATGACACATAATTGGATTGATTGCTGTGTGTGGATGAGAGACGAGTTGGTTACCGCCCAAGGGGCTACCTGTCTTTGGCGGCTTCTTGCTTGGCTACCACAGGGGTCCCAGTCTTTGCAGCATCTTTTTCCTTTTATGCTGCATGTCTGTTCTCTCGCCATTCTTTTCTCCTCCCTTGGGGAACATGCTGGGGTGTTTCTGGGAATGTTCCACATTTTCTTATGTAGCTGACATAAGAACAGTCTCACCACTGTTTTTCGTTTCTTTCTTTCCTTTCTTTGTTCACAATCTCATGTCCTTCCTCTGCTTCATTGTTTGGGGTTTCTCTTTTTTCTCTTTGTCTCTGTGCACTCCTGTAGGCGGGCCAATGCGTCAGATGTGTGACAGGTCACTGGGTATCGCGTAATTCCCAGCCCCAGGTCGACATCATGTCGAGGGCCATAGAGCTCTGAATTCTTTCCATGGTGTTATTTACATTAGGATTCTCGATTGTCTGACCAAGGCAGAAATCCTAGTGTTCCTCTCTGATCAGTGTGTCGTTGGCGTCCATTTGGCGATGAAAAAGATAGATGCCTCCTTCTGAACCCAATGCACTGCTACAGTGTCATTGTTTCAGCCACACTCGAATGTCTTGTCGCCACCCAGCCAACTGTGTAACCTGAGGTTGGGTTGTGCACAAGGGTGATTGTCTCCCTCATCCTTCCACTGAATCAACTGCAATGGCAACCATGCCGCTGGCTCACGAGATGGTCCGATGTATCTCAATGAATGGGCTGTCTAGGAGATTCGGGTAAAGGAAAAAGTGAACTGCCCGGTCGCTTGCAAGTTATTGGATAGTCGCAATCTCGGTGTTCTGCCATCTAGCACTTATAGTATTTTTCTTGTTACATCTCGCTCCATGAAGAACATGGCCACGCAGAGATGGGACCTCAAATTCAGTGCTGACGTTGTGAAATCGCCCACCTTCATTGTAGCATCACCATCTCCTCGTTGAGTTGTGCGACAAGCCACAAACATACGCCTCCTGAGGCGAAGTCACCTGATACACAACCAGCAGGTCAGAAAGGGCAGAAGGAATACTCCCATGAGGACTTCCTATGTCCGTCCAGCCAACAAATATCTGAGTCTTCCTCTGCCAACTGGAAAGGCTCCAAGAAGTCAAACAAAGACAAACGTTCTTCTCCGGTGGCGGCTCTGAGATCCTCTTCGACAGTGTCTCCACACAATACTTTCGCCTGGTCAACCTCAATGTCCCCAGGGCGCGCTGCCAACAGTTTTTCTTCCTTGGTTTCCCCAGATTGGCAGAGTGAGAGTGTGGAGGCCTCTGTAGATCTCATGGAGCAGGGTCGTCCAGCCTCTGCACACTGTAGCAAGGAGTCTTTGAAGGCTGGCACTTAGCAGCCACCGAGGTGACTCTTCTTTATTTTTCCCTCCGCCCCCCCCCCCCTTTTTCGTTATGGTTCTCCTTCAGTGGAACGTTCATGGCCTTCAGTCCCACAAAGAGGATTTGCTGCAGCTCTTAGAATTCCATCGTCCACTTGTTCTCGGCTTCCAGGAAACAAAATTGCGTCTGCATGGCTGCTTTAAGCTCTCTCATTTCTTATCAGTCCGCTTTGACCTTCCCTATGAGGACTGCATTCCATTTCATGGCTCATATGGGATGATGGTCATAGTCAACCCATCTCACTGACTGTCCACCTTCAAGCTGTTACAATTCACCTTTTCCTTCCTAACTTGACATTTTCACTTTGTATCACTTACACCCCTCTATCGTTCAGTGCTAGGAGGGCAGATTTCCTCCAGCTTATTGGGCAGCTACCTCACACCTTTCTGCTGCTCGGTAACTTTAATGCACACCATCCCCTTTGGGGTTCTCCCTGAACCTGTCCAAGACCTCCTCAATAAATTTAACCTCCTCCTGCCTAAATACAGGGGCAACCATGTTCCTTTCAGACTCGTCGCACATGTATTCTATCTTTCTGCACTGTCCAGCTTGCCCATCGCCTCAAGTGGTCCACTCTGTCTGATGCATACTCAAGCGACCATTTCCAATGTGCTATTCGTTTACTGGCTCCTACCCCACCTAATGCAACTTACTAAGGACGACTGGAGGCTTTTGGAGACCTTCAACAAACAACATTTCCCCAGTAGTTAAGAGTGGGTGGAATATCTTACTAACTTTAACCTTACCGCCGCAAAATGTTCCATTTCTTGCACTTCCTCTATGGCACACCATGTGCTGGTCCCTTGGTGAACTGCGGCATACTATGACGCAATTCGCGCGTGGAGAATTGCTCTCCGCATTTTTAACCATCATCCTATGATGCCTAATTGCATTCATTATAAACAGACGTGTGCAGAGTGTCTTCCCGCTCTTCAGGATAGCAAAAAATCTAGCTGAATTTCATTCACTAGTTCTTTTAACAGTTCCACACGTTCCTCTGTCGTGTGGGCCACCTTCCGACAGGTCTCTGGGACTAAGATACATTCCCCAATTTCCGGCCTGACAGTAACAGACGATGTCATCATGGAACCTATCCCTTTCTCCAACATCGTGGGCCACCATTTTGCCGAAGTTTCGAACTCCTTCCACTATCACCCTGCCTTCCTCCATCGGAAACGAGCGGAAGAGGCTCGGGTGATACCCTTCTCTTCTCCGAATCGTCATACAATGGTGCCTTTAGATCATGCCCTCACTTCATCCCGTTCCTCCACCCCAGGGCCAGATGTTGCAGCACCTTTTTCTTGTAGGCAAGCACTTTTTGATTCATATGTACAACGGCATCCGGCGGGCGCTGGCGTGAAGCCACTTAATACTCATAGCTAAGCCTGGTAAAGGCAAACACCTTCCTTCTAGCTTCCGCCCCATTTATCTCACCAACCGTGTTCACAAGGTGGTGGAATGAATGATGCATACCTTGCTGGCAATGTGGCTCGAGTGTGGCAGTTTACTAACCACTGCACGGTGTCGAATTCGTTCATGCCGTTCTACAGTTGACCATCTCGTCACTTTGTCCACTCATGTCATGACTGGTTTTCTGCGGAAATGCCACTCTGTGGGCGTGTTTTTCGATTTGGAGAAACCTATGACACTTGCTGGAGGGCTGGTATCCTTCGAACTCTCTACATGTTGGGCTTCCGTGGGCGCATACCCCGTTTCCTTCAGAAATTTTTAAAAAGATAGAGTTTTTAACGTACGTGTGGGTCCTGTCTTGTCGGACTCCTTTATCCAGGAAAACGATGTGTCTCAGGGTTCTGTCCTGAGCGTCATCCTGTTTGCTATCGCCACTAACCCTATCATGGCCTGCCTCCCGGGGGGCATCTCTGGCTCCCTTTTCGTTAATGATTTTGCCATCTATTCCTGTTCTCCACGGACTTCTCTCATTGAGCGGCGACTTCAGCGATGTCTCGATCTCCTTCACTCATGGAGCATCGACAATAGCTTTCGTTCTTCCACTGACAAAATCGTTCGTATTAATTTCTGGCGCCGCAGTTGGTTTCTTCCACTGTTTTCATACCTTGGGCCTGCTGCTCTTCCGTTCTTTAAAACTACGGAATTTATGCAGCTCATGCTCGATAGGAAACTTTGTTGGCCGTCTCATGTGTCTTACGTGGCAGCCTGCTGTATGCAGTCCCCGAATGTCCTTTGAGTCCTCAGTGGTACTTCCTAGCGAGCAGATAGTACAACCCTCCTCCGTTTGTACGGGTCCCTTGTCCGTCCGAAAGTAGACAATGTGTATTTCGTTTATGCATCTGCACGTCCGTCTCCCTCAGACCGTCTTACCACTTGTAGCAGTACGAAATTTCTCTGTATATGGTGCTAGCTGTCAGTGTAGGGCCCATGAGACCGCGTCTGCACCGCCATCTGGCTGCTGTAACGGCTGACGACGAATGTCAACACACAGTACCCAAAATGAATGAGATTTTCACTCTGCAGCGGAGTGTGCGCTGATATGAAACTTCCTGGCAGATTAAAACTGTGTGCCCGACCGAGACTCGAACTCGGGACCTTTGCCTTTCGCGGGCAAGCGCTCTACCATCTGAGCTACCGAAGCACGACTCACGCCCGGTCTCACAGCTTTACTTCTGCCAGTATCTCGTCTCCTACCTTCCAAACTTTACAGAAGCTCTCCTGCGAACCTTGCAGGACTAACACTCCTGAAAGAAAGGATATTGCGGAGACATGGCTTAGCCACAGCCTGGGGTATGTTTCCAGAATGAGATTTTCACTCTGCAGCGGAGTGTGCGCTGATATGAAACTTCCTGGCAGATTAAAACTGTGTGCCCGACCGAGACTCGAACTCGGGACCTTTGCCTTTCGCGGGCAAGCGCTCTACCATCTGAGCTACCGAAGCACGACTCACGCCCGGTCTCACAGCTTTACTTCTGCCAGTATCTCGTCTCCTACCTTCCAAACTTTACAGAAGCTCTCCTGCGAACCTTGCAGGACTAACACTCCTGAAAGAAAGGATATTGCGGAGACATGGCTTAGCCACAGCCTGGGGTATGTTTCCAGAATGAGATTTTCACTCTGCAGCGGAGTGTGCGCTGATATGAAACTTCCTGGCAGATTAAAACTGTGTGCCCGACCGAGACTCGAACTCGGGACCTTTGCCTTTCGCGGGCGAGCGCTCTACCATCTTTTTTTTTTTAAGGTTTTATTTATTTATTTTATATGAAGGAAGGTAGGAGAAACAGAAACCTTTATTATTCACAAAATAAACAGAGTACGTCCTGCCACATGATAACTGTTCTGGAAGGATCCTCGCTGCCGTCCTACCATGCAGAATGAAATAACAACGAAATCGAAGTGGGGCCACCTCCGGCACCCTAAAGAAAAGTATGTTGGATATGAAAACAAAATTTGAAATACATCCATCTGATAACTGTTCAAGCGTGAGTTTTTCGTAGGTCGCATACTCGCATAGTGTTGTTAGTCGATCACTTTAACTTGGTCGGTTTCACAACGACAGCACCGCCGCTCATCTTTGCGCACCCGGCACACCCCAGGTATATGGCGGGTCCGCAAAAACCGTTACTAGGAAATTGGCATACCAATCCTTGTACTTTTGTAGCCGTAATAGTGTTGTGTGTCCATCTTGCAAGTATTGCCAGTAATCCAGGACGTGGAGTAAGTTCGTACGTGAGTCTCTATAGATGTAATGGACCGTCATACCTGTGATCCACGCCACCGCGTTCGTCTTATGACGCGGAAAATACGTTTCCTCTGGAAAAAATACTTTGTCAGAAGAGACTGCTGTATAGATAGTGCGCCGCATGAACGCTATTATCTTTCTTGCGAGAGTCCAGACAGCCAATGCCTCGCCGCAGACCAGCCGATGGTCGTCCGTATCCAGCACGCCGCATTGCTGACACAAGGGCGAATCCGCCAAATGTATTGCGTACTTTCTATCGTTTGTAGGGTATTTGCGGTTGACGACAATGTACCACGTTGATCTGACTGATGTAGGTAGGTGGGGGTGGTGGACCGTGCGCCACACCACGTGCCAATTAACAGCTGGATGTTTGCGTTCCACCCTATTCCGGGCGATCTGTCGAAGAAGCAGATGGTACACGTCCTTCGATGTCGACTGTCCGGGTCGTCGGTAAACGCTCTCCAACGTAACTGTGTTCCACGATGAACGTGCGCAGATACGTTAAAGGGGCGATATATGGCCGACACTGGCTGGAGGAAGATGCGATGTTGGTACGAGTTCTTCGATGATCGTCCCCGTAATCGAGTGATTCCTGTTGCGCCATCGTTTGAGCGTAGTATTAATAAACATGGCACGCGCCTTCTCGTGCACGTTCATTAAACCAACGCCCCCCTCTCGCGCTGGGAGGGTAAGCGTGTTGTACTGTACCTTAAAGAGTTGTCCCAGGCACACATAGTACCCAAAAGCCGCCTGAATCCTCATAGCCATCGTACGCGTCAAGGGGAGAAGGTGTGTCAGGTGGCACATCATGGGTGCAACATAAAGGTTGACGAGTAACACTCGCTGCAGCATATCCATCGACCGTAGGGCGTTTAGTCGTACTGCCGTGCGGACTCTGAGTAACAGTCTTCGGTAGTTGTCCGCAGCCGTTCCCGCTGCCTCTTTATGAAAGGTGATACCCAAACAGCGGAGGGTTTCCACCGCAGGTAAGGGCCCTTCCGTTCCCGGTTCTAGTCCACGCCCCACATGCATGAATTGTTATTTTCGGTAGTTGACCACACTTCCAGCTGCCATCCCATACGTCTGTAGCCAATCCAGTGCTGTTTGAGTCTCCCTCTCATTCCGCACGAGGAACACAATATCATCCGCGTATGCTCTGCATTTGAATGATAAATGCCGTAGGGAGATCCCGGTAAGACGGCGGCGAAGGCCTGCGAGGCACGGTTCTAAGGCGATCGCATAAAGGAGGATCGACGAGGGGCAACCTTGTCTCACTGATCTTAAGATCTTAAAATACTCAGTTCTCCCTCCGTTGACCACCATCGCTGATCTGGCGCCGTGCAACAGCCGCATCACAGCACTGGTCAGTAATGGCGAGACACCCATCCTGTTCATCACCGCCGCGAGGTACACATGATCCACGCGATCAAAAGCATGATCGAAATCTACAGCAACCATCGCCCCCCGGAGGCGGCATGCAGCCGCGAGGGCGACGACGTCACGATAGTCTCCCAAGGCTGTGTGGATATTACTGATGCCGCCAAGACAAGTCTGATCGGCATGTATTCGATGCTCCAGCGACTTTTTGATACGACTTCCCAGGATGCGCATGAAGATCTTGTAGTCACTATTAAGGAGGGTCAAGGGGCGATAATCACAAGGCCGTTTGCCACCACGGGGCTTCGGTATCGGTATCATGAGCCCTTCCGTGAATTGAATGTGAACCGGTACTTCTTGCCGCAGAAGCTCATTAAACATACATAGCCACATCGGTGTCATAATGGTCACGAAGGCACGGTAAAATTCCAACGGGAATCCATCTGGACCTGGGGACTTGTTGCAAGCACCTCGTGTAATCGCTTCCTCCAGCTCTTCACACGTAATTTCAGGTAACCCGTCTGCTTCCCCGTTCACACTCGTCGCGTCTGGGATCTCTTCCAGGACGTTCCCCAGCTCCCTCGGACCCTCCCCGTTGCTCGCATAGAATCTGCTAAAATGATCCGTGAACGCCTGTGCTATGCCCCTTTGTGTTGTAAAACGACGGCCATCGCCGAGATCGATCTCATGTATTAAACTACTGCGTCTTCTTCGTCTTTCCTTTATCACGTAATGCATCGAGGGAACCTCGTTGGGCAGGAAATCCTGCGACCTCGCGCGT
Organism: Schistocerca nitens; assembly: GCF_023898315.1. NCBI lineage: Eukaryota > Metazoa > Arthropoda > Insecta > Orthoptera > Acrididae > Schistocerca > Schistocerca nitens. Next base: position 711,656,234 of record NC_064619.1, on the reverse strand, counting down.
ATCATCGTACCTGCCATCCTCTGCTTCGCAAGGTGTACCAGCTTCGCCTTAACTCGGTGGACGGCCGTCTGGCGTTCTGGTGTAGGCGGTTGAGCTAACAGTTCCCGGAGAGCCGTAAAGTAAAACTCAGTGGTCGTGCGCTGCCATTGAGAAACCTCCTTCCCGTAACCTATTAACGTCCTCCGTAAAGCTGGCTTCGCGCACTCGATCCACCACTGCAGAATAGAACCGAAAGAATTTCGGCGACGGAGACAGCCATGCCACGCGTCCTCCACCATGCGTCGGCATTCTGCATCTCGCAGGTGGGAGACGTTCATCTTCCAATTACCCCTCCGTCTCCATACCTGCTGTCTATCAAGGTTAACCGTACAAATATATGCCTCGTGGTCCGTAAACGCTGTCGGCCATATTTCTGCGTCCACCGTCGACACTGCTAACGCCCTTGAAACGTAGATTCGGTCCAAACGGCCCGCGGAGTGGCTAGTAAAAAATGTATATCCTGGTTGGTTGCGATACTTCAGGTCCCATGTATCGACTAATTCCATCCCGTTGACCAGCTCCCTAAGTTCTGGGCTAGTAGTATAGTTAGGTTGTTGGTCCTTTCTGTCAAGCACACAATTAAAATCTCCGCCGAGTATGCAACCTTCGTATCGTCCCTGGAACAACTGTGCAACCTCATGGGCGTAAAAATCTGCTCGGTCCCTTCTCTTATCCGAGCCTGACGGTGCGTATATGTTGATCAAACGTATTCCTCCTATGGTCACAGCCGTACCACGGGCAGAAGGCAAATACTCTACTTCGTCTGCACGTATCCCTTCCTTTAATGATATAGCTGTGCCAACGCCTCTCTCGTCACACGGGGAACAGTAAACGTCGTAACCGTAAAAGTACGAGGGGGGAAGTACCCGAACTTCTTGTAATAGTGCGATGTCTAAATCCGCAGCCTTTATCATGTCACTGAGCATCTTGATTTTTACCGGCGTCCCAATGCTATTGATGTTAACAGACCCTATCCGATAAGCTTGTTGCATGGCGGTCTACGTAGATAGGGTACCGTACGGTCGCTAATTGTGCCGTATATAGGCTGCTGTCGGACTAACGTCCCCCGCCGTCCCCTCATATGGTCTGCCATTAGTCCGTGCACTCTGCCGGTCTTACACCGGGAGAGTGCGTGGGAGCAGTTCCTCCGGCATCATCTGTCCCCCACGGGGGTGGCTCTTCTGACCAGTCCCCTAGTGTCCCATCGGTGTCGTGCGGTGCAGGCGCCGTAGCCTCCTCAATAGCCTGTTGTCGTCTATCGAGCTCCTTCGCTGTGTCTGGAGCATCATCAGCGGTAGGTCGTGTCGCCGTCCCGCTGGCCACCGTTGCATCCACGCTAGGCAGTTCTTCTGTATCCATGGTCGTCTGTTCTGTACCCGTAAACTTCTCAGAATTATCTGCTAGATCAGAGTGGTCGTTCTCCACCGTGAGGCGGCGCTTCTTCCGGCGTTTTGGTGAGCGCTGTTTACGTTGCCGGGCCTCGTAATCAGAGGTCAGCATGGTCTCCAGTTGTTCGTGGGGGACGTCAGAATCGTGCGCCGTCGTATTATCGACGTCTCCAAGTGCCTTATCGGAAGGGGCCGCAAGCGGAACCGAAGAGAGGGCGTCCTGTGACTGCTGCAGGCGGTCCAGCGCAACGTCGTCTTTCTGTGGCTCGCCACGACCCGCCGCTGTCTGTGTGTTCTGGTACGCGTCTGTCTCGCGGCCCACGTCATCGCGTAATGCGGCGACGTAAGTCATGGGGAGCACAGTCGGATGTGGCGTGAGGGGTGGATCATCCCGTGGCAGCTGTAATAACCTTCGTTGAGCACACTCAGAACGTATGTGTCCCTCCTTCCCATATCCAGAGCACGTCCTTGGTTGTCCGTCGTAAATGACAATCGCCCTACAACCGGCGATGTACAAGTATGACGGGACGTGTTTTCGGAGTTCAATCCGTATTTGTCTGACGCCATTGAGGACAGGATACGTCTTGAAACTCGCCCATTTTTCAGCCACGTGGGATAGGATCGTTCTGTAAGGACGCAGGGCGTCTGTCACCAATTCTTCTGGCACTTCGAATGGAAGCTCAAAGACGCGGATCGTTCGGAGTCCCATGCCGGCGTGTTCAACTGTTACCGCTCCAACATTCCCGTCCGAATGACAGAAACGAAGTCCTTGTCGGTGTCGAAATAATAGTTCGTCACATGCCGCTTCATTTATAAGCTTGACATAAACCACGCTGCTGACTATAGATAAGTGTATTCCAACTAGAAGGTCAGGTTCGATTTTCACCTCGTCCCGTAAATAACGTTCGATCTCGTAAGCCTTCGGTCGAGCATATTCGTTAGCAAAACTAAATTTCAGTGTCGATTTGCGGAACGACAAGGCCATGATTCGTTCTATGTATTACCGCGACACACCGCTACACACGTAACGTAAACACCTCTCGCGCAGACGTGCGGCAGGGACGTAAACACCGTCCGAACCGCTGCGCCGCCGAAGGCTGACTGTCCATCTGAGCTACCGAAGCACGACTCACGCCCGGTCTCACAGCTTTACTTCTGCCAGTATCTCGTCTCCTACCTTCCAAACTTTACAGAAGCTCTCCTGCGAACACAGTTTTAATCTGCCAGGAAGTTTCATATCAGCGCACACTCCGCTGCAGAGTGAAAATCTCATTCTGGAAACATCCCCCAGGCTGTGGCTAAGCCATGTCTCCGCAATATCCTTTCTTTCAGGAGTGCTAGTCCTGCAAGGTTCGCAGGAGAGCTTCTGTAAAGTTTGGAAGGTAGGAGACGAGATACTGGCAGAAGTAAAGCTGTGAGACCGGGCGTGAGTCGTGCTTCGGTAGCTCAGATGGTAGAGCGCTTGCCCGCGAAAGGCAAAGGTCCCGAGTTCGAGTATCGGTCGGGCACACAGTTTTGATCTGCCAGGAAGTTTCACAGTACCCAAGTTGCATACATCGGTATGTGTTTCAAACCTGTGAACATGTAGTCTTGTGCCTACGAACTACGATTTGCAGACAGAATTCGTTTTCTGTTATCATTTGAAGAAAGCCGTTGCAGAATTGCATCGGATGCTTCTCAAAACTTTCGGTGAACATGCTCCTGGGAAAATGCAGTGTTTCGAGTGGTTCAAAAAATTCAAAAGTGATGATTTTGACGTGAGAAACATCGACCGCGGGAAACCACCGAAAAAGTTGTAGGACATCGGATTGCAGGCCTTATTGGATGAAGATGATAGACTTAACGGGAACTCTCGGAACAATTGAATGTCACGGAGAAAGCCATTTTTCTTCGGTTGAAAGCTGTTGGAAAGGTGTAGAAAGTGGGAAAACGTGTTGTGCATGAACTGAATGAAAGACAGCAAGCAAATCGAAAGACCACTTGTGAAATGCTGCTTTCCGGGCACAAAAGAATAGTGACAGGAGATGGAAATCTGATACGTTTTGAGAATCCTAAGCATCGTAAATCATGCGTGAATCCAGGCCAACTATCGATATCCAATGCAAGACCAAATCGCTATGGAAAGAAGACAATGTTCTGTGTTTTGTGGGATCAGAAAGGTGTCATCTATTATGAGCTGCTAAAACCTGGTGAAATCTTAAACACAGATCGCTACATTTACATCGAGCATTACGTGAAAAACGACCGGAATATGGGAAAAGGCAACACAGTCATATTGCTCCAGGGTAACGCCCCATCAAACACAGCAAAACTGGTCAGGGAAACGATCGAGGTGTTCAGTAGGGAAACACTAGGGCATGCGCCTTATTCTCTAGACTTGGCTCCGTCCGATTATCGTCTGTTTGCATCACTGGGAGACGCTCTCGCTGCGCAACGCTTGAATTCGTACGAAAATGTGTGAAAATGGCTCATTGAGCGGTTTGCTTCAAAAGAACTGTTTTTTAGCTTGGCATTCATAGCTTGCCAGAGAAGTGGTAGAAATGTATAAATAGTAATGGAGATTATTTTGAATAAATGTTGTTTATCAGTTTCAAATAACAGACGTGTAATTATTGCAACCAAATTCCTGTTTCATACTTCTACACCTGCTAATACTGTCCACCACTGTGCCATCCATTTGGCCACGGGGGCCTTTTATACTAGCCCCGTTGAGAGTCTGTATGCAGAAGCTGCCGAACCACCGTTGCCCTACCGTCGTGACTTTCCCCTCAGCAGGTGTGCATGCCGTTTGTCTGACAAGCGTCACCATCCATTCTGTGCCTTCTTCTTCGATGACTCCTTTGATCACCAGTATGGGGCGCGTCCCTCTTCTCTGTTACTTCCTGGACTTTGCTTTCTGCTCTTGCTCTGGTATCTCATCTTCACACTACCGGCCACTTCCCTGGAGGGTGTGAACCATTCACCACCTCGGCTTCAGGCTGCGGCCCTAGCTCACCGTGGCTTTCATTCGTTTCCGAAGGACACTAATCCAGCCTCGCTCTATCGTCTTCAGTTTCACGGCCTTCACACGGAATTTCGCGATAGTACCTTATGAAAAATACGCCTAGATTGCACAAACTACCTGGTGTTTACCTTGGTTTCATCGTGGGTAACCACGCCTTCTTTAGAACAAATATAGAACAGCTTCCCTAAATAGGCACAGCCAAAGGCTAAAATCAACACCTACAGCGGCAAGACCCCATGGAAATTTTTACAAATACATGGTACATATGTACCAAGTCAATAATGTTACTTATCCCAGCCCTGTGTGTGCTGCCTCGCCCCAGCCACCGTACGATGGTCACAGGCTCTCCACCGAACTGTCACCGCAGGTTGTTCATATGCGTGGCTATTGAAATCACTGCGCATGCGCGCGGCCAGGAAACGTTCTTCTTATGCATGGGAGCGGGATTACAAATTAACACGGATCGGGGCCTAACTGATTGCCAAAAGTTGTCGCACAAATAGCAAATTGAGCAAATGATGCGGGAATTAAGACATGTTTAATAGCAACGCACGACAAACTTTGTGCTCGGATGGTAAATCAGGCACAAGCTAATATGGAAGCCCTAGAATTAGGTAGAAATTACAACTAAACTAAAACGATAGCTATGCTAAGGATGTTATTGTTAACGGATAAAATCGCACTAATAATATCTGCAGCAGAAACAACCACAATCGCTACATTGCCATAATACTAAGCGTCCGACCAGGCCGTAATCAGAAAACGTTAAAGATTTATTATGACGATGTGGCGACTATGGTTGTTTCTGCTGCAGATATTATTAGTGCGATTTTATCCGTTAACAATAACGTCCTTAGCATAGCTATCTTTTTAGTTTAGTTGTAATTTCTACCTAATTCTAGGGCCTCCATATTAGCTTGTGACTGATTTACCATCAGTCCAAAAAGTTTGTCGTGCGTTGCTATTAAATATGTCTTAAATCCCGAATCATCGCTTTCATCATTTGCTCAATTTGCTATTTGTGCGACAACTTTTGGCAATCAGTTAGGTCCCGGTCCGTGTTAACTTTGTGATCCCGCTCCCATGCATAATAAGAACGTTTCCTGGCCGCGCGCATGCGCAGTGATTTCAATAGCCACGCATATGAGCAGCCTGCGGTGACTCAGTTCGGTGGAGAGCCTGTGACCATCGTACGGTGGCTGGGGCGAGGCAGCACACACAGGGCTGGGATAAGTAACATTATTGACTTGGTACATATGTACCACGTATTTGTAAAAATTTCCATGGGGTCTTGCCGCTGTAGGTGTTGATTTTAGCCTTTGGCTATGCCTATTTAGGGAAGCTGTTTTATATTTGTTCTAAAGAAGGCGTGGTTACCCTCGGTGAAACCAAGGTAAACACCAGGTAGTTTGTGCAATAGAGGCGGATTTTTCATAATTATTTCGATACTTACGATTGCTGACGAGCTGCAATGCTGAAAGACGTTTGTACACACTGAAGGCCCTCGGACTGACCGTGATGTCAGGCGCGCCTTCGTCATTGGCATCGATGTTTTTCGGTATTGGCTTCTGGAACATTGTTCAGTATTTACAGCAGAGCTTTTCGCCCTGTATCAGGCCATCCAATACATACAGCGACAGAGGCTTTTCAATTGCGTCATCTGCTACGACTTTGTCAGTGCCATTCAAAGCCTCTGTGTGCTGCACACCGTCCATCCCTTAGCGCAACGAGTCCAGGAAGGCTGTCACTTGCTCACTCTTGAAGGAGCCACTCTGATGTTTATGTGGGTTCCTGGTCCACATCGGTCTGACAGGAAAGGCGGCTGCTGGTGCTGCTTCCAAGGCCACAGTCCTCGTATCTCAGCCCATTAGTTTTCACATTCCTATCGCACAGGGTAGCCGCATGGTCTCAGGCCCTTGCCACAGTTCGAGTGCCTCCCCATTTCGGAGGTTCGAGGCCTCCCTTTGACATGAGTGTGTGTGTTGAACTTAGCGTAAGTTATATCAGGTAGTGTGTAAGCCTAGGGACCAATGACCTCAGCAGTTTGGTCCCATAGGATCTTACCACAAATTTCCAAATTTCTTACATTCCCTTCCATGATCTCTACGTTGCTCTTTCTCAGCAGGTGGTGTCCTTTTCCTCCACAGGAAAAATCTACGGGTTATTCAGCCTGTCCCAGAGGCTTGGACAACCTCTTCTTGGCCCTTTCACTACGAAATCAATAATTTTTGCTACATTGTGCATCGGGCACTGTTGTTTTAGTGCTCGACATTTGTTAAGTGGTGCTCCCCCACCACTTAGTACTCACTGCCCTCAACCTTTGACAGGCCGCCATTTCCTGATGGAATGCCCTTTTTTTAACCCTCATGTTCTCGTTCGTGTTTGCCGTTTGAGTTATCGGACGATTTAGTGAATGACACACAGGCTGTGGACTGCATTTTACTTTTTATCAGTTGTAGCAATATGGCAAAGGACATTTAACGGTTAGTCCAAGATCTCCATTTGTCAATGGTGTATTTTATAGACCTTTCTCCACAGTCCCTGTTTTTAGCTGTCTTCTCTTCCGTCAATCAATATTAACATGTAGGCGTTTTAATCTCTTCTTTATCTTCGTGTTTAACAGTTTTGACATGGGCGTGTATGACCCTAGTTGTTTTTGCGCCCTAAAACAAAACATACAAACGAGTTGGATCTACAATTCGCTCTCAGCTCCAGGCCGTGATGGCTTCGGTTACACAGCTTGAAGCTGGTTGAACGGTATCACTGTTGTGGGCCGGCCGTCTGAGTATGCTGATTGGTCCACACCAGTGCTTAGCTTTTCGCACTGAAGTTGACCCCTCACCTGTAGTCGAGTGGTAGGTCGCCTTAGGGCGTTGCAGGTGGCGAAAGACTTCCAGGAGGCAGCACGTAAGATTTCCCCAGTTAATCTGACAAACAGGTTGCAGGTGCTGTCTGCGACTGATAGTGTCCCTCAGCCAGATGCAGTCGCTTGTCCTGTTTCAGAGGAAACTTCTCAGGTCCAGGAAATCAGAGGATGGGATTCTTGGTGATTGGGTGCTCGAATGTTGTGTGCATTGTGGGGCCTGTTACAGACATGCCTGTCAAGGAGAGGAAGAAAGCCAATGTGCACTTCGTGTGCATACTGGATGGAGTCATTCCAGATATGGAACATGTCCTTCCAGATGCCATGAGCAGCACAGGGTTCAGTCAACTGCAGGTGTTGGCAACCGTCGGTAGCGATTGCTTTGGCTCAGAAGGGATTCTCTGTGGTTTTGAGCGGCTAACAGAAATGGTAAACGCTCCAGTCTTACTTGGCGTCATAGTTGACAGAACCGATTACGGACCTCTGGTACAGAGCCGAGTGGAGGGTCTGAATCCGAGGCTCAGCCGGTTCTGCGACCGTACAGGCTGCAGATTCCTCGACTTATGCCTTATGGTGGTTGGGTTTCGGGTTCTGCTGAGTAGGTTAGGAGTCCACTACAAGCAGGAGACGGCTACACGTGTAGCAGGGGTTCTGTGGCGTGGACTGGGCGGTTTCTTTAGGTTAGAGGTTCTCGGCGGAACACAAAAAATGGCAACAGTTCCAAAGGGTGCAGGTCGAACACAGGAAGAACTTAGATCCAGGAACCATAGGTAGAAGGGAAATGGTCACACCTGTGTTGGGAAGTACCAGAGCTCCAAGTCCTAAAAGTGCTCAAAACGTTGCAGGCACTGAAAGCTGGCTACGTCTGCTGAGAAGTTCAGCCGAAATTTTTGCGAAGAACCTAATGGTATTTCGAAAGGATAGGCTAAACACAGCTGGCGAGGGTGTATTTGTTACTGTTAGACATTTCCTGTGAGTTAGTATGGGCAGAGCTCATTGTTGACAACCGAAATAAAATACTTGGGTCCTTTTACCGATCTCCCAACTCGTATGATACAGTCACTAAAAGGTTCAAAGGAAACTTGAGTCTAATTTCAGACACATACTCGACTTCTACAGGTATGGTTGGTGCTGACTTCAATTTATCCTCGATATGTTGGCGAAAATACATGTTTAAATCCGGAGGTATGCATAAAACATCAACTGAAATTGTGCTAAACGCATTCTCTGAAAGTTAATTCGAGCAGTTAATTCATGAACCCACGCGAATAGTAACCGGTTGTGAAAAGACACATGACCTCTTAGCAACAAATAATCCTTAGCTCGTGATGAGCATCAAAACGGGTACAGGGATTATTGACCACAGGGATGTCGTTACGAGACTGAATATTGTAATCCCCAAATAATCCGAAAATAAAAGAAAAATATAACTATTAAAAAATCAGATAAAAATTCGCTTGACGCCTTCTGAGAGACAATTTCCACTCTTTCCAGATTAACAATGTAAGTGTAGACCAGATGTGGTTTGAATTCAAAGAAATAATATCGACAGCAATTGAGAGATTTATACAAAATAATTTAACAAACGATGAAGCTGATACCTCATGGAACACAAAATGGGTCAGAACACTGTTACAGAAACAATGAAAAAGGCATGCCAAATTTAAACGAACGCAAAATCTCCAAGATTGGCGATCTTTTACAGAAGCTCGAAATTTAACGCGTATTACAATGCGAGGTGCTTACAATAGTTTCCACAACGAAACTTTGTCTCGAAACCTGGCAGAAAATCCAAAGAGATTCTGGTCATATTGTAGCGGCAAGACACAATCAGTGCTTTCTCTGTGCGATAACAATAGAAATACTATCGACGATAGTGCTGCCAAAGGAGAGTTATTAAACACAGCCTTCCGAAATTCCTTCACCAAAGAAGACAAGTAAATTCCAGAATTTGAATCAAGAACAGCTGCCAACATGAGTAACTTAGGAGTAGATATCCTCGGAGCAGTGAAGCAATTTAAATTACTTATTAAAAGCAAGTCCATACTGTATACCAATTAAAGTCCTTTCGGTGTACGCTGATGCAATAGCTCTATACGTACCATATACAACCGCTCGCTTGATGAAAGATCTAAACCCGAAGACTTGAAAGTCACGACATTATTCAAGAAAAGTAGGAGTAATCAGTGTGCGATTTGCAGGGGGGGGGGGGGGGATGGGGGGATTTCCCCCCCTCTGCATCAGACCATCCCCTCCTCTGGTTTTATGCATCCCAACCTGGGATGTTTATTTCCCAAGCACTGGAGTAAAACTTTACATATAATTTAAATTTGTGGAGCCGAACACTGAAAGTTTTTAATAAGTCTTACTATTAGTATTATTAATATGTTTCAGTTATCTATCATCAGAATAAGTACAACTTTTCACAAATGTGCCTCTACTTTTTTAATTCCCCTCGTATATGTGTACCTGTATGTAGATGATTTTGTAAATAAGCTTTACCTATAATGTACTTTTAAAGATATAACAAGGGATGGATTTTCTGATAGTGCATACGCGTCAATAGTGAGTTTCGGCATTAACATCTATTTATAAATAGCTGTTTAACCATGCGTAACGCCACGGTCCAAGCTAGTAACATATTTAATTCTACTAACCCCCTAAGACATCCCCCCCCCCCCCCCCCCACACACACTGGTAAAAGCACAAATCGCACCTTGGGAGTAATCCACTAAATTACAGGCCCATTCCAATAACGTCGATATGCAGCAGGATTCTGGAGCGTATATTGTGTTCAAACATTATGAATTACCTCGAAGGGAACGGTCTATTAACGCACAGTCAACAGGAAGTTAGAAAATAACGGTCTTATGAAACACAACTAGCTCTTTACACACACGAAGTGTTCAGTGCTGTTGACAAAGTATTTTAAATTGATTCCGTATCTCTAGATTTCCAGAAGGCTTTCCACACTGTAGATACCACACAACCGGCTTGTAGTGAAATTGCGTGCTTATGGAATATCGTCTCAGTTATGTGTCTGGATTTGTGATTTCCTATCAGAAGTCACAGTTAGTAGTAATTGACCGGAAGTCATCGAGTAAAACAGAAGCGATTTCAGGTGTTCCCCAAGGTAGTGTTATAGGCCCTCTGCTGCTTCTTATCTATACAGGGTGTTACAAAAAGGTCGGCCAAACTTTCAGGAAACATTCCTCACACACAAAGAAAGAAAATATGTTATGTGGACATGTGTCCAGAAACGCTTACTTTCCATGTTAGAGCTCATTTTATTACTTCTCTTCAAATCACATTATTCATGGAATGGAAACACACAGCAACAGAACGTACCAGCGTGACTTCAAACACTTTGTTACAGGAAATGTTCAAAATATCCTCCGTTAACGAGGATACATGCATCCACCCTTGGTCGCATGGAATCCCTGATGCGCAGATGCAGCCCTGGAGAATGGCGTATTGTATCACAGCCGTCCACAATACGAGCACGAAGAGTCTCTACATTTGGTACCGGGGTTGCGTAGACAAGAGCTTTCAAATACCCCCATAAATGAAAGTCAAGAGGGTTGAGGTCAGGAGAGCGTGGAGGCCATGGAATTGGTCCGCCTCTACCAATCCGTCGGTCACCGAATCTGTTGTTGAGAAGCGTAGAACACTTCGACTGAAATGTGCAGGAGCTCCATCGTGCATGAACCACATGTTGTGTCGTACTTGTAAAGGCACATGTTCTAGCAGCACAGGTAGAGTATCCCGTATGAAATCATGATAACGTGCTCCATTGAGCGTAGGCGGAAGAACATACTGACGAAACTAAAATGAGCTCTAACATGGAAATTAAGCGTTTCTGGACACATGTCCACATAACATCTTTTCTTTATTTGTGTGTGAGGAATGTTTCCTGATAGTTTGGCCGTACCTTTTTGTAACACCCTGTATAAATGATTTACGATACAATCTGAGCAGCCGTCTTAGGTTGTTTGCAAATGACGCTGTTGTTTATCTTTTAGTAACCTAAGATAAAAAAACTGCAAAACGATTTAGAAATGATATCTGTAGGGGGCGAAAAGTGGCAATTGACCCTAAGTAATGAAAAGTGTGAGGTTATCCACATGAGTGCTAAAAAGAATCCGTTAAACTGTGATTACACGATAAATCAGTCAAATCTAAAGGGTGCAAATTCAAGTAAATACCTAGAAATTGTAATTATTAACAACTTAAATTGGAAAGAACACACAGAAAATATTGTGGGGAAGAGAAACCAAAGGCTACGTTTTATTGGCAGAACATTCAGAAAATGTAACAGGTCTACTTAAGAGACTCCCTACACTACGGGTTTCGTCCTCGCCTGGAGTACGGCTGCACGGTCTGGGATCCTTACCATGTAGAATTACCGGAGTATGTCGAGAAAGTTGAAAGAAGAGGAACTCGTTTTGTGTTATCACGAAATAGGGGAGATACTGTCATTGACATGACATAGATTTGGGTTCGATGAATACTCGGCCAGGAACTTAAGTGTGATCTGCGAAGTATCCATGTCAAGGAAGATAAGATACGATACATTTAAATAAACGAGATTTTGATTAATTGAAATTGTGGCAGATTTGGAATCGCGGAACTGTTAGCATTATTTTAGCAGTTCTTTTGGAAGGAAATGCTGCTAAAATATTTTTTCGGTTATGGAGTCACAATCGACCACTTGTAAAACCCCATTTCATCGGTTGCTTCTGAAACACAACGGTTATTATGAACATGAAAAATAGTTGGCGCAGTCGTTCGATGATTATGCGAAATACAGTACACTTTGCAAACAAATGTTATTTCAACGGATGTATCGTACAATTGACCTGAGGGGTCGCTATAGGATATTCATTGGCAAGATTACCCATTATGCAGAAATTTGTATGGAATAAGTCACGAGTTAAATTAGGAATACTAGTGTTGACTGAAAATCTCTGGTGCTGGGATGTTGGTAGAAAACTCTTCTCTAACATCTCGAATAGTGTGGCGTCAAAAGTCCTTTTATAAGCTCTGTAAAGCCTGTTTGTGCGCCCACCCAGCTTAGTTATCAGAATCCCTCTAACGTTAGTATTACTAAATGTCATTCAGTGTTCAGAATATATAACTATTAGGAAACATCTGCCCTAGGAATGCCGGATTCTGCAATTTTGAAGGAGGGGATGGACTGTGCACTATCAGACTGAGTGAACCATTGCTGAAGCTGCGTCCGAGGAGAGACCTGGTTGAAACACTCCTGGTAAGTAGTTTGTTTTACATGCTAGCCCATAAAAACCATGTCATAGACAAAATAGACACTGTTACAATGTTGACATACATGTGGAAGCACTGGACACACATCCCTCCACACACTGCCTAATCCAGCACACTGATACGACAGTGGACGTATCTTTGGGAGGAGAGTGGTTCGAGTACCCACCTAGGCATCCAATCTAGGTTTACCGTGATTTCGTTAAACCACTTAAGGAAAATACTGGAAGGGTTTCCTAGAGTGTGGTCGATGCCATTCCTTGCGAAATTAATCCTTCATGCCAAGTCCAAGAAGCTGATGCTACATTTTCTTTGGATGGTAATTTTAGAAAGTGGATAATTACATAGCAGTGAAAAAAACTTAGTTATGGTTTAAGCAGATGCAGCTTGATTTACCATGGTCTGTGGATCTAAAAATGTCATCAGTCACACTCATGGATACATGCAGCAATTCGTCTAGAGTGATTTGACTAAACTGGGCGTTCGATAGGGCTTGGAGAGCATTGTGAAGTTGCAGGTAGGTAAACGTTGGTGTGCCCTGCGAATGTGTGACTATCACATACAAAGGTACAAAAGTATTAAAGTCACACACAGGAAGAAACCTTCCATATATGTAGGTGACCATGGAACCTCATTGGCTCTACCTTGCTATAGATTGTGATTAGGATTATGGGGTTGTGCACATTCATGACTGAACACATGGTGGCTAGTGGTCAAAATGTACGTTTTCTAAAGTAAAATTATTCAAATCAGACAGGTACAGAAGGATTAATTGAACTTGGAAGCAGTTCATAATTAAAATATACTAGCTTCAATTTGGAGGCTGTGTGGCTGGTGGCTGAAAAGTTTAACACTGTGGGAACACCTTCAGAACTTAGACCACACGAATAAATAAAATTCAATTTGCTGCTACAAGGAATAATGGATTTCTTGACAAGCTATTCACCTCATTTTTAAACTGCAGTTTTTGCACAGAGTACCAGACCTAACAGTCATTTCCCAGAATGAAGCAAGATAAATAAAGTTCTTACATCAAGATACATAACAGTCAAGACATACAAATACTACAGTGTTGTAATAAGCAACTGATTTAAACTGAAATGCCAGGCTGGTATATATTTACAAAATTGTGTGTTCACAACCTCAGAGCAGACTAAGCAGAGTGCAGTCATTATTAATCAATCCATGAATGAACAGTGAGCCAAAAGCTTTGTCTCCCAGTGCGCCCCTGCCCCAGTGGTTAGTTGGGGAAGGAGGCACTTCTTGCCAATACTTGCTTCAGAACAGAGCGTTCACGTCTGGAGCTATGTCTCTGGACCTATCCCACCTGGCCACCTTTTATCACCCTCTGCCTCAGGGAAAGAAAAATCCAGAGGTTGTTTAGCTAATAACAGGATTATTTTTTCTTTAAATACATTTCTGTAAGTACTCTGGTATTTCAAATTGAGAATGGTACCCAATGTGCTTTTTATTAATCAGTTTTTTGAAAATATCAAAAAGTTGTGTCAACATAAAAGCCTTCCAATCTATATGTAACTTCATTTCAAATTATGAAAATAAAGTAGAAATGGCGTTTAATATGCTGAAAATATCAATATAGCAATAAGCGATATGTGTATCAGTATTGTATGTTCACCAATATGCACATGTATTGTAAAGTGATTGTTCTGTAAAACTCAAGACAGAGAGATAAATACCTAACACTAATGGTAAGAGAGCATACAAGTACTATCAAAATATACATAAATGATTTAAGACACCACACATGGTGAGTTCAAAAATAGGCTTCCTCATAGAATTATCATGTAAAACAAAACAAGAATATTAATAACAATGCACCACACTAATTGAACAACATACAAGTATCTGCAAAGATCGTAGTGCTAAATATATCCAAGGTCTTATATGCATCCACGTTTGAGAGCACAAACACCCTCCTCCACTAAACATACGAGGTGTGGCTAGAAAAAAACCGGACTAGTACTGGTGAAACAATAAAACGAATGCAATAAGGCTGAAAGTCGCGTGGCCTGTCACGTGACTCTCGCTCCGCCTACTGCTCGAGTTTCATCTGCCTCCTGCACTCAGTCTGCCCGTGGCGTCTGTTTTAAGTAGTTGACGTTTTGTCTGTGCGTCGGAAAATGTTGAGTGTACAGAAAGAACGGCGTGTTAACATCAAATTTTGTTTCAAACTAGGAAAATCTGCAAGTGAAACGTTTGTAATGTTACAACAAGTGTACGGCGATGATTGTTTATCGCGAACACAAGTGTTTGAGTGGTTTAAACGATTTAAAGATGGCCGCGAAGACACCAGTGGTGACACTCGCACTGGCAGACCGTTGTCAGCAAAAACTGATGCAAACATTGAAAAAATCGGTAAACTTGTTCGACAAGATCGCCGTTTAACAATCAGAGCAGTGTCTGAGTTAACAGGGGTTGACAAGAAAAGTGTTAGGCAGATTCTTCATGAAAGTTTCAACATGAACAAAGTGTGTTCAAAAATGGTTCCAAAGTGTCTCACAATTGAACAGAAGGAACGCGGAAGAATGATTTGTTCTGACGTCCTGGAAAACATTGAAAGTGATCCCACCTTCTTACAAAATGTTATTACTTACGATGAATCGTGGTTTATTACTTACGATTCCGAAACTAAACGCCAATCGATGCATTGGAAAACTCCTGGTTCTCCACGACAAAAAAAATCACGAATGTCAAAATCGAAATTCAAGGCAATGATGATTGTTTTTTTTGACATCAAAGGGATTGTGCACATTGATTGGGTACCAGAGGGACAAACAATGAATCAGCATTACTACATTAGCGTCCTGGCTACCCTACGTGAGCGAGTACGGAGAAAACGGAACGATTTGTGGAGAAAAAAGTCATGGATCCTTCACCAAGACAATGCCCCAGCTCACAGTGCGTTGTCAGTGAAGACGTTTTTGGCAAAACACAACATTCCCATCTTAGATCATCCACCCTACTCACCTGATTTGGCCCCCTGTGACTTTTTTCTTTTCCCTAAAGTCAAGTCAGCTTTGAAAGGAACTAGATTTGAGACTGTTGAAGCAGTAAAAGAAAAAGCGACGATAGTAATGTATGGACTTACCGAAAATGATCTGCAGCATTGCTATGAACAGTGGAAAATTCGTATGGAGCGGTGTAGAGACCGAGGAGGAGAGTACATTGAAGGAGATAACATGAAATTGTAAATAATTGTAAATAAATGTTTTTTCCAGCATCAGTCCGGTTTTTTTCTAGCCGCACCTCGTATGTGGTGAAAAAAAAATTCTGACAATCACACAAATTCGCGATGATGAAGGGCGCCATCTACCTACTGCAGGGTGCTGGCTGAGAGAGAGACACACACACACCCCCGCCGGCCATGCGGCCATACATTCGAACCGAACGAATTTGTGCACGCAATACAACTGTTGGAAACAATAAATTGATCAATAGGGACTTTGACGTCGCGATTGGGATTTTAAAAGTGCTATAGACTTCCTAGATTGGTTCTCTCCACTATATTTGGAAGGAGGGAGGAAGGTTCTACTGCGTGATAGAATAGAGACAACAGCAAATACCACTGCAAGACAGAGTCCACCGTGATGTACTGAGACGCAGTAACGCGACACACGTAAACCACGACCCAGTCTGTAGCAGTAGTTGCCGTGGGTAGACGTTGGTGACTGCTGAAACACTCGAACATCCAGCACGCTCACCTCCCAGACGTTCACACACAGGGCGCCTATCCTCTCGTTCACCGCCAGCAGCGACGTTCAGGGATCGGAAGAAACTGTAGCCACTGCCGCAGTCGTTGACGTGCGTGTATGCAAGAGTGCACTACCCCAGGCCAGGGAGGGCATCCGGGAATGATTGAAGTGGTAGGAATTCGGATGTTATCAATACGACCAGCACAAACATCCATCATTTTGAATCTTCTCTCATGCAGCACACACACACGTGCGCCTCTGTCGCGCTCACCCTGCGCAAAGGTCACTCTGCAAGCCCTCGCTGCCGCGGGAGGGATCGGACAGGTTGACACATTCTTTGTACCCGGCCCAGGCTGAGGTAATCCGTTACTTCCGGTTCCCGACTCCTCGTGTCTGCCGCTGCAGCCAGCTGCAGTGCACTGTCAAACAAGCAGCTGCAGCCTGGACGTGTACAGTAGTTCTACACCAGGGGTTCCCAACAAAATTTTCTCCAGGACCCCCTCATCGAGCATGATTGGTACCTCGTCATATCACAGTATCAAGTACCTAAAAAAGCCCAATTAAGAGTCTTTTTATACGTTACCTATTTTTAGAAAAAATATAGAGATATTCATTATTGAAAATATATTGAGCTTAAAACTTTTTCAATTCAGTCATCCTTGTTATTCTTAAATTTTTTATTATAGCTCAAAATCTTTGTCTTCAAATCTGGGTGTTTAGTGTAACAAACTCCTTAAAAAAATAAAAATTGAGTATGAACTGAAAATTACAGGAAAAAATTAAAACTGATTGTATTGGTCTTTCAAGTGTACTATACTTGAGATTGCATTGAGTAGACGTGTGAAAAATAAGAAAACACATTTCATACAAAGTATTATTTATTTGAAAAAATACAGTTACAACAGAGTAATGCATCAGTATACAGTTAGTTTTGATTTTCAGTTCTTAATGAGATGAGTTCAGTCTGACCTTTGAGTCCATTATTTCTGAAATATTAGGTTCCAAGCTTGAAACTTTCACTCTGAAATCCGACCGCATATCGAGCCGATTTCTATACTTGTTTTTCATGAATGCTTTGCAAACACTACTGTTTTAATACAGAATATTGAATATGTAAACAACACGGTCTATGAAAGCACTGGCAATAAATTAACAATGGCCGATTGTCGTCTAAAATGCGAGTTTCTGTGTAAAGTGACTGTCAGTTGTCAGCTGCAAAGAGGCAGCGCGTGCAGTCTAATGGCATACAGCAGAACTATTTGCCTCTATCTAATTCTAGTTTTGCGCTAGAGTGTGCTAGTGTCAGTCGGCTCTAGGAAGACGGTAGACGCATAAGTTAGCGTTCGCTAAAGCTCTGCTCGTGCAGGAAGCGGCCAAAGCAGAAAATTTGTTATCATACGAAATATATTTAATATATTTTTTATTCTAATACCAGCTTGCGGACCCTTGTGGCATAGCTCGCGGACGCCTGGGGGTTCGCGAACCACCTGTTGGGAACCACTGTTCTAGACAATTCCACGCTGACATGGACCCGCCAGTTTGAAAAATCTACTTTTCCCAATCTGAGACACCGATGTTGTTGACAATACACCCCGAATTTCTCACGTGAACTGTAGATTCCTTTCTATTATACGAGTTATTTTCGAAGAATTCGGACAATACACTCGTTTTTACGTCGTTATCGTTGTTGTTGTTGTGGTCTTCAGTCCTGAGACTGGTTTGATGCAGCTCTCCATGCTAATCTATCCTGTGCTAGCTTCTTCATCTCCCAGTACCTACTGCAAACTACATCCTTCTGAATCTGCTTAGTGTATTCATCTCTTGGTCTCCCTCTACGATTTTTACCCTCCACGCTGCCCTTCAATGCTAAATTTGTGATCCCCTGATGCCTCAAAACATGTCCTACCAACCGGTCCCTTCTTCTTGTCATGTTGTGCCACAAACTCCTCTTCTCCCCAGTCCTATTCTATACCTCCTCATTAGTTATGTGATTTACCCATCGAATCTTCAGCATTCTTCTGTAGCACCACATTTCGAAAGCTTCTACTGTCTTCTGGCCTAGACTACTTATCGTCCATGTTTCAATTCCATACATGGCTACACTCCATACAAATACTTTCACAAACGACTTCCTGACACTTAAATCTATACTCGATGTTAACAAATTTCTCTTCTTCAGAAACTCTTTCCTTGCCATTGCCAGTCTACATTTTATATCCTCTCTACTTCGACCATCATCAGTTATTTTACTCCCTAAATAGCAAAACTCCTTTACTACTTTAAGTGACTGACATCCTAATCTAATTTCCTCAGCATCACCCGACTTAATTCGATTACATTCCATTATCCTCGTTTTGCTTTTGTTGATGTTCATCTTATGTCCTCGTTTCAAGACACTGTCCATTCCGTTCAACTGCTCTTCCAAGTCCTTTGCTGTCTCTGACGGAATTACAATGTCATCGGCGAACCTCAAAGTTTTTATTTCTTCTCCATGGATTTTAATACCTATTCCGAATTTTTCTTTTGTTTCCTTTACTGCTTGCTCAATATACAGATTGAATAACATCGGGGAGAGGCTACAACCCTGTCTCACTCCTTTCCCAACCACTGCTTCCCTTTCGTGCCCCTCGACTCTTATAACTGCCATCTGGTTTCTGTACAAATTGTAAATAGCCTTTCGCTCCCTGTATCCTACCCCTGTCACCTTTAGAATTTGAAAGAGAATATTCCAGTGAAGATTGTCAAAAGCTTTCTCTAAGTCTACAAATGCCGGAACTGTAGGTTTGCCTTTCCTTAATCTTTCTTCTAAGATAAGTCGTAAGGTCAGTATTGCCTCACGTGTTCCAACATTTCTACGGAATCCAAACTGATCTTCCCCAAGGACGGATTCTAACAGTTTTTCCATTCGTCTGTAAAGAATTCGCGTTAGTATTTTGCAGCTGTGACTTATGAAACTGATAGTTCGGTATTTTTCACATCTGTCAACACCCGCTTTCTTTGGGATTGGAATTACTATGTTCTTCTTGAAGTCTGAGGGTATTTCGCCTGTCTCATACACCTTGCTCACCAGTTGGTAGAGTTTTGGCAGGACTGGCTCTCCCAAGGCCGTCAGTAGTTCTAATGGAATGTTGTCTACTCCCGGGGCCTTATCGTTACTCGTTGTTGAAGTCCTGTACAGAACTATGGCATGGGCTATATTCCCTCTATCCATTCTCTAAGCAGGCAGAAAAATATCTTCTCCTATCTGTCTTGACGTGCATCACAGAACTAGAATATTAAATTCATTTTTGGCTCATGACGGAGTGCTAAGATCTACCACTCTCACAGGACTGGTCCTCACTTTGACTCTCTTAATGTAACATCACAGAGAAGTTGTAAATATAAGTTTTGTGACTTTATAAATTCGGTAATACATCTGATGGTCGTCTCTCCCTGTGTAGACGAGAGATTCAAATATCGTTAAAAGATATCTTGATATCGTCCCAACGAAAAAAACACCAAGTCAGGAATGATATGCATGATGCCCCAGCCATCATCTCCACCCGCCAGACGGCATGTCACTGATATCAAATTAATAGACTGATCAGTTACATTTACCACGAGGCACATCGCATGGCCATAAATTTTTCTTTGTCAATAGTTGGATTACACTCACCACATAGTTCAAATGGGAATCCCTGGAGGGAAGAAGATGTTCTTTTCGAGGAACACAGTGGAGAACTGACATCTGAAACTGACCAAAGAAGTATTCTACCGCTGGCAATATACATTTCGCATAAGGACCACGCTATTAAAAACATGGTCACAAAGACTGTTACTGTCACTCTGCATAAAAAGTGGTCTTGGCCCTCCAGGTACCCACAAGAGTCGCTGATAGCGTTATGCTTTCTGATGGGGATACTGTCTTCCGTACTTACATTGGATCCTATGGAGATGTCTTTTAATGTTCAAATGTGTGTGAAATCTTATGGGACTTAACTGCTAAGGTCATCAGTCCCTAAGCTAAATTATCCTAAGGACAAATACACAATCACTCATGCCCGAGGGAGGACTCGAACCGCCGCCGGGACCAGCCGCACAGTCCATGACTGCAGCGCCTTAGACCGCTCGGCTAATCCCCCGCGGCTGTCTTTTAATGATTACATCCACTGGTGAATCATATTCATGCCACTCTCATATCCTGAAATGTGTCACCTTTTTCGAACCTATCTGCTACAGCTTTAGACAATCGCTCTGCATTTTGAAACTGTCCCTTACCCGCCCTCCCTGTAACTTAGTCAGTGTGATCGTCCCAGTTTAAGTCGGATGTGAGCATAAGTCGGAGGGCGCTGTGTCCACCGCCTTCTGCATCCTGTCTGCATCTGCGACACATTCACAGAACAGACATGCAGATAGCAGAGCGCACACACACTGCAACTGTAGAATATGTGGCTGCAGGTGACTGGATGCATCCCAGTACAGTGCTATGCTACTCTATCCGACCAGAAAAAAAAATGTATTTGCGCTAGGTCTTCGCAACTGTCCTACATGTACAAGCAATTTTAGAGTATGGAACGAGAAGTGATGTCATGATCGTATGGAATGGATAGAAGTGACATAAAATGGATAAAATTACGAAAAATACGTATAAATTACGGTAAAATACTCTGAAATGTGGGAGTACTGAGGAAGTACTTGCATGTGTTCTGCTTGCTGTCTTGTACATGAGAACGATATGCGACAGCAAGAGGATACGAGAAAACGTTGAGACGGAAGCCCCAGGAACCAGAGAAACAGTCATTCTTCGTCGACAGCGATACGACGGTTGGAATCGAATCCTTAACGTGAATGACTGCCAAGAGTAGAGTAATAAATTTGTGTATGTCAGATCACAAGTCCAGGTGTGACCCTAAAGTTATCGGCAATTGCCTTATAAATTTTTACAAAATGTTCTTAGCTAAAGGGCGTTTTATTACCGGCTGCAGTATACAGCTAAAGAATGTATCGCGTGTTTGACCCTGTGCAGAATCATTTAGGTGTTTTAAACCCTAACAAATAGCATTTACAATATGCTTGTCTGTACTCTCCCCCAATCACAACCTTAACAGCGTCAGCTAACAAACAGCTGCTGTGTGGCAACGTACTACTGTACGTCTATTGAGGTAATAGTGATACATGCAAGTCAACTGTTTCTTTGATGCGTTCCTGGAGAAGAGAGCCATCTGCCTCTAAACTTACAGGGATCTGCGTTAAAGGACTATGGGAAGTAGATGGAGTGATCGGTTGAGAGGGAGAGAGGGAGATGTTCCTACAGGTCATTTATCACACGTTTAACCATTTCTTTTCGTTGTTCTCTTGGGGTGCATCAGTTGTGTGGTATAGCCTACAACCGACTCGTATACAACTGTGTGTTTGTATGTGACTTAGAGCACTATCTACCTGCGATCGTTAACAGCAAACCACTCCAAACCACAGTCACCAGAGGACTTCCAACTCATGTGTGATGAAACAGGTCCATCGACGGGGAATCTGTTTCGGTACACTCCTCTAGACGAACGGAGAGGTATGTGAAGTATCCCATTTATTTGCCAAACCTTGGACGTAAATCGAGTCTTCAGTTCCATATAGGTACGAGACGACTGTTACTATGCTTTTCATGTTCGTCCTATCCTAAATGCATGCAAGTGGATCACGGGGTAGAGGGCAAGTCGTGCACCTCTGGAAACCTATTTAGTGTTTGTGTCTCAAAGAATCAATGTTTTCTTTGGTGTGCAAGGTAGTTGTTCATACTTTACAGTTTGTCACCCTAGTTTATCGTAGAGAAACTTGCATGGAGAATGTATGTCATGTCCTGAGGGTATATTTCTTACACTGGAGATTACACCAGTTCTCATAAGATAGCCAAAGTTAAGTGCTGTCACACCTGGTTAGCACTTGGATGGATTGCTCTCTGGGTCTTCCAAGCGCTGTGGCAAGTAGGGTGCACTCACCCCTTGTGACGTATTGCATTCTACACTGCATTCTACTGCATTCTACACTGCATTCTACAGCACTGCATTCTACACTGCTAATAGATCAGAAGCCACACTGCTGCAGCGTTATAGCATGCTTTAAGTGCAGAACTGTGTAGACTTAGGAATAATGTGTTTATGTTCTCTCTTGACTATACCTTCTTGGTACTGACCTCAGACACTAGAACAATACTTCTTAATTGATAGCACAGGAGATTTACGTAAAATTCTTCAAACTCCATCAAGGATAAACCAAATGTTTCTTAATAACAGTCTGATGTATCATCACAACACTTTAATATAAACTATACACCGATAAGGGATCCTTAACTCCTCGACATACGTGCATCTGGAGAGATCTTGTGGACTTGGTTGGGTGACGTGAGGAAGATTGGTGTGGAATAGCAATCACAGACAGGGTTGATCACACTATCAAATATTATGCTTATTACAGTACATCGAAGGTCTCTTTTCCATTCCATCCACCCACTGGTTCGCTATTGATTACCACATAATAATTGACTAACATCACTTATTTGAGATGGAGAAAGAGGCTTGGTGGAGGGGCAACACCTTCTGCGGATGGTCAGCATTGAACAGAGATCACATACGTGATCACAGTATATCAGTCGAAACTGAACACCAAGCCATCTGCTACCACTGTGAAAGGTGACTTTAAATGTAGAGGTCATTAGTCATCTTCAGACAGCTGTTAGGAAACGCTTCACAGTGCCACAAAACTATTCCAGTTTTCTTATGTTGTGACTGTGTTTTATTTCAATCATCCAATGTGTGTGTTGTGGGACCAGCAGCAACACGGTTTACACTGTACCCTGTTCAGCTTTGTCAGAGCCAATGGATCGAAACGTGTTAATGTCAGTGTAGAACCTGACACAGACCTCGAACTCACTGTGGAGAAAACAAAATGTATCGCAGTGTACAAAGCTGTAATCATACAGTGCTTGGACGAGTTACAGCAGAAAAAGAGCAACGTATCAAATGAGGTGGAGGGGTTGGGGGGTGGGGGCGGGATAGTTTCTCAGGAGGAGAGATTATCCACCATAATCTACTAGCAGGACAACAGGTTAAGGACCTGTCAATCGAAGAACAGGTTTGGCCCTGAAAGAATACTTTGCCCTGAATGTAGGCAACCCACACTAACAAAACGCGCTGATGCCCCCCACCCCTGTCCCACTACTCATGCACTACCACTCATTCATGTAAATGATTCACATAGATGAGTGATGGATCCACCTTCTTCAGTGCAGATGCACAGGTACGTCCGACCTCCCACAGGAGTCGGTGTAGCGAGCCTGGAGGAAATGGACAGGGGCTGCAGATAGGTGGTGCTCAGTGGGAATGTGGGTCAGCCGTGAGGTGTGGCCAGTCTGTGCAGTTGCGGTAACACTATGTGCTAGATGCCGCAATGGTTAACACACTTGCCAGTGTAGGAGATCGTGGGTTCTAATCCCTCTCCGGTACACATTTTCACTCGTGTTATTGTTTCCGTGTACTGTCCCAATGCACGTGACATCAGTATTTGCATTTGTTTCTTCTCCATCCACCTTCAGTTCACATACTCTGAACACTTGCCATGAAATGTGCTTACAGATTTTGTCAAAATTGAGTTTCCATATCCTCATTTCATACATGAGCAACACCAAAGTTGTCTGTCACTGCGTTTCGTGATTCAGTGTTTATACTGATATTTGAATTAGCATTTTCAGTTGTCTTTGCAATTTGAATATTATTAATCAATCCTAATCCCTTAATGAGGTCTATATCAACCCCTTTCTTGACACTGTCCTCTCCATTAAATAAATAATCATTCTTGGTTTGACTAAACAGTTTTATTCAAATACATACAGTGGATATCCAGTTTACCACTAGTCTATATCTTTTTTGCTATTTAACATTGCTTGAAAAAAGAAAAAGGACACTACTGAAAATCTCAACATCACCCACCAAAATCTCGCACTTGGCTGTTGGGCTCTGGACCCAAAGACTGTAGGATGCGATTTCCTTGTGAGCAGTCTCCATATTTAAGCTGACGCCTCGTAGTACATACATAATGTTAGACGACAACAGCCTTACGTCTCTCCACTCCAAGGAGTTAACGATATTTTCTTTGGCTGGTAATTTTAGAAAGTGTACAGCGGCAGAGTCTATTGAGAACAGTAATTAGTGAATCATATCTGCACGTTTATTACAAAAGTTGTTACTGATTTCAAAGAATTCAATTACTTCCTGTTTTGGCAGTGCCTTCTGAACCACAGTACAATATTAATAACTTCACACTGAAACTCTGACCATCAGAGCACGGAGCGGATAACTAGCTTGAAGACACATTAGTAAGCAAGGCCAATTACATATTGCAACTACTGTCTGTACGTAACTGCCGGTCTGCAATGCCAAGCGGGCACCCACAGCAAGAACAACCACAACGTCAGGAATGCATTGGAGGTGGACCAAGATTGCTCTATAATGCTGGACTTGGCATAACCAATGATAGCTGTAGTAACACAACAGTTCATCTACAATGAAGCTTATAGATAAAGTTCAAATAAACACTACCCATACAAGCCTTGGAGGCCCAACAGTACGGCCGCCATGTTATCCTCAGTCCTTGGGCGTCATGGGATACGGATATGGAGGGGCACGTGGTGAGCACACCGCTCTCCCAGCCGTTGTAGGGTTTTCATGATCGGTGTCGCTATACCTCAGTTAAGTAACTCCTCAATTGGCCTCACACGGAGTGAGTGCACCCCACTTGCCACAGCGCATGGCAGACCCAGAGATCCAAGTGCTAGCCAAGTGTGAGAGCACTTAACTTTGGCTATCTTATGTGAACTGGTGTTACCACTGCGGCAAGGCTGTTGGCTATAAACTTACAAAAGTTGTCACGAAATAATAAATATTTCGACCTGGGAGGCTACGGGACCTCAGACACTTAAATGATCTTGTCACCATCGGTGCATTATACCTTAATTTCCATCCTTTCCTCCCTTTACAACCATTTTCCTTTCAGCCCTGCCACATTCTTAGGTTGACATCCGCTGGACATATTCGTAGATGGTTGTATTTATGTTAACTGGGACATCTGGCTACAGTCGCTACTTTTCAGAGGATTCAAACTATTCACTGAAGTAATTTATGAAATCTGATTTTAAAGGTGCTGTGTTGTATGGTGGATACTTCTACCTGCCTTCTGATAGGCGACTGTTTGACAGAGATCTATGAATGTCAGATAATGTAAGGCAAATGAAACCTTACACTTTTTGATGGAGCAACAATAATATTATCTTGGAACTCTTCCATTTGGTCCCTGTTTGCGTAGAAAAATAGTAATATCACAAATTGAGTCCGCCTTGATGCAAACACCGTGTTATTTGTTTATTTCTTTATTATACCAAACTAGTTTCGGCGACAAATATCACCATCATCAGTGGTTTTTTTAAATCTTATTTATCGTATGCTACAGCATGTTTTAAGCTATTATTGGCGCTGTTTGTGACATATTTTCTGTGCTCTTCTTCTGTTGCGAACAGCAAGATGGCGTAAGATTATGGATCAGAAACAAAGTGTAAAAGTTTTGTTTTTCTGTGTAAAAAGCAGCCACACACCATCCAACGAACATGATATGATAGCTCGCTAAGTATAAAAAGACGACAACAGAAGAAGAGCACAGAAAATATGTCACAAACAGCGCCAATAATAACTTAAAACATGCTGTAGCATACAATAAATAAATTTTTAAAAAAATCCCACTGATGATGGTGATATTTGTCGCCGAAACTAGTTTGGGATAATAAAGAAATAAATAACACGGTGTTTGCATCAAGGCGGACTCAATTTGTGATATTACTATTGATGGAGCAACTTAACGTGAGTCAAGAGACCCTTTGGCCTCCAGGTGCATTTATGTCGTGTTGCAGCACGAGATGATCCACGCGTACCTTATAGTCAGCAAAAGCGACAGCAACGGGTATGGGCACGGGCCGGAGTTCCAGAAGCACGCGCGGCGCATCAACCGGGAGGCGGGCACGAACATCGAGGAGTTCCACTGGTTCCACGAGGAGGTGCACTTCTGCAGGCAGCACTGGTACCAGTGCGACGGCCCCTGCCGCCAGCGGAGGCCCTGCCTCGCCACCAAGCGCCACAAACGCTGCCCGCCCTGGCCCAGGGACCTGAACTGCCAGCAGCACAAACAACTCTGTGGAGGGACCTTCCGCAAGGTCCGCGGCCCCATGGGATACACCAAAGGTCCAAATAAAGGTACAGAAAATCTTACGGTTCTAAATGATACTTCTCTATACAGCACTGTGCTTCAGGGCTTCAGGGACAGTGCCCACGTTCTCGTCCAAGTTGGTTATTTACCCTTGGAATATAGGAGCCTCGCTAAATTGAGGGGGGGGGGGGGGGGAGGGGGGCGTCGGAAGCATCACTGTGGGTCTGTCAAAAGCATTTAGTTGTATCATGGTGACATGGGCTCTGACACATGGACACACTGCATCTGCAGCTGAAGACTTCCAACTGGCAGAAACTGGCCGGCAGTGTGTGTTTCAGGAAGGTGAAACAGGAGTCAGACTGTCGTGGCTACACCCGTCTCCACAGTTAAGTCTCGAAATTGCTCTTTGCATAATTATACTTGTGCATAATGAAACGTGTACCTATTTCCACTGTGTGACAGCCGGCCGATATGGCCGTGCGGTTCTAGGCGCTTCAATCCGGAACCGCGCGGCAGCTGCGGTCGCAGGTTCGAATCCTGCCTCGGGCATGGATGTGTGTGATGTCCTTAGGTTAGTTAGGTTTAAGTAGCTCTAAGTCTAGGGAACTGATGGCCTCAGATGTTAAGTCCCATAGTGCTGAGAGCCATTTGAACCACTGTGTGACAGACCTGAGGAACAAACGATTGTGTAGAGGGGGTGCAAGAATTTGATCCAGGATGGCGACTGTGACAGCTACCCAATAGGTATCATACTCAAATAGCATTTTTCCATATAGTAAGCAAGCATATCTGAGAGTTCAGGTCCTCATGGGCCAATTGGGACAGAGCTATAACCGTTCCATCCATTTGCTATGGCGTTATGGCTGTAGTATGGAGAGCCATGGGTTTCGCTGACCGCTGTTGTCGGTTTTCTTGACTTCGGAGCCTCGGTTGTCTTCATGAGGCTGAATGCACACCGCTACAATCGTCTTTCCAAGGCCAAATCCTTAGCAGTACAAGGAATCGAACTTGGCTCCTCCACATTGCAAGCAGAGCACTGACCACTCAGCTAAGGAGGCGGATTTTGCATATCGTAATGAGTACCAAATTTGATGGAAATGTCCACGGAAATCCCATGATACATAGTGATGCGTGTGCCTCAGATAACACTAACGTAAGGTATCCATTTATTTTTTTAAGAAAAGGTACACTTTAAAAAGGTTAGAAAAACTTGGACAATAAAGGAAAAAAAATCGGTACACAAACTATGTTGACAAAATTTAATTAGCATAGTTTACCCTTCAGCTCATTCTCTCAGACGATCCGAAATGATTTTTTACAATTATGCTCCTGGACTGTCAGCGCACGTTTAACTTTTATAGGTTTCATCCAGAAGTTCATTTTCCTTAGAACTTCAAGCGAGGTTTCTTCGTTTTACAGCGATTCCCAGTGCTTGACAGTCCGCCATGTCCAGTAGCAAAGCTGGCTTTTAGTTTACTGGCTTTGAGCTGCAAGGGGCGATCTTTGATAATACACTCCTGGAAATGGAAAAAAGAACACATTGACACCGGTGTGTCAGACCCACCATACTTGCTCCGGACACTGCGAGAGGGCTGTACAAGCAATGATCACACGCACGGCACAGCGGACACACCAGGAACCGCGGTGTTGGCCGTCGAATGGCGCTAGCTGCGCAGCATTTGTGCACCGCCGCCGTCAGTGTCAGCCAGTTTGCCGTGGCATACGGAGCTCCATCGCAGTCTTTAACACTGGTAGCATGCCGCGACAGCGTGGACGTGAACCGTATGTGCAGTTGACGGACTTTGAGCGAGGGCGTATAGTGGGCATGCGGGAGGCCGGGTGGACGTACCGCCGAATTGCTCAACACGTGGGGCGTGAGGTCTCCACAGTACATCGATGTTGTCGCCAGTGGTCGGCGGAAGGTGAACGTGCCCGTCGACCTGGGACCGGACCGCAGCGACGCACGGATGCACGCCAAGACCGTAGGATCCTACGCAGTGCCGTAGAGGACCGCACCGCCACTCCCAGCAAATTAGGGACACTGTTGCTCCTGGGGTATCGGCGAGGACCATTCGCAACCGTCTCCATGAAGCTGGGCTACGGTCCCGCACGCCGTTAGGCCGTCTTCCGCTCACGCCCCAACATCGTGCAGCCCGCCTCCAGTGGTGTCGCGACAGGCGTGAATGGAGGGACGAATGGAGACGTGTCGTCTTCAGCGATGAGAGTCGCTTCTGCCTTGGTGCCAATGATGGTCGTATGCGTGTTTGGCGCCGTGCAGGTGAGCGCCACAATCAGGACTGCATACGACCGAGGCACACAGGGCCAACACCCGGCATCATGGTGTGGGGAGCGATCTCCTACACTGGCCGTACACCACTGGTGATCGTCGAGGGGACACTGAATAGTGCACGGTACATCCAAACCGTCATCGAACCCATCGTTCTACCATTCCTAGACCGGCAAGGGAACTTGCTGTTCCAACAGGACAATGCACGTCCGCATGTATCCCGTGCCACCCAACGTGCTCTAGAAGGTGTAAGTCAACTACCCTGGCCAGCAAGACCTCCGGATCCGTCCCCCATTGAGCATGTTTGGGACTGGATGAAGCGTCGTCTCACGCGGTCTGCACGTCCAGCACGAACGCTGGTCCAACTGAGGCGCCAGGTGGAAATGGCATGGCAAGCCGTTCCACAGGACTACATCCAGCATCTCTACGATCGTCTCCATGGGAGAATAGCAGCCTGCATTGCTGCGAAAGGTGGATATACACTGTACTAGTGCCGACATTGTGCATGCTCTGTTGCCTGTGTCTATGTGCCTGTGGTTCTGTCAGTGTGATCATGTGATGTATCTGACCCCAGGAATGTGTCAATAAAGTTTCCCCTTCCTGGGACAATGAATTCACGGTGTTCTTATTTCAATTTCCAGGAGTGTATATTAAAAAAGACAAACTAGCGGCACCCTAGTTGCAGTGGTGTACTCTGCTGTGAGTGGGATAAGACAAATACATGTGGTGAATAGTTGGGTATATAGCTGTTTTAGTTTTTACACACTGATGCATCACTCTACTAATCTTGCAAAATTCATTAGAAAGAGTGCTTTCACTGCTATTTCAAGAAATCTACAATAACCTGTTTTTAGCCCCTTGCCACGGTTCACGCGGCTCCCCCGTCGTAGGTTCGAGTCCTCCCTCGGTCATGGGTGTGTGTGTGTTTTCTGTAGCGTAAGTTATCTTAAGTTAGATTAAGTAGCGTGTAAGCCTAGGGACCGATGACCTCAGTAATGTGGTCCCATAGGAATTTACCACAAATTTTGAATTTCTAATAACCTGTTTGTCGAGATCTGAAGAAGGTAACAATGATTACCGAAACCGGGCATCGCGAATAAAAATTATTATTAGCGCTCTTGGCAAAGAAGATAGGTAATTGTATAACAGGTCAAATTTATGGCTGACATCACTGAGTCCAAATGGAATATCTCCCTCTCCCCCCCCCCTTTCTCTCTCTCTGTCTCTCTGAAGAGGGACTTGTGACGTCTCTGTTTAATCCTTTTATGCCCCCCCCCCCCCCAGGCCCTCCGCCGTTCCCTTCACCACCAATCCCCCGATGAAATAATCACCATTGCAAAGTTCTGGGATGCTATCAGAACACTTACCATTCATACAGGTGTTTCTATTTTCTCCAAAGGTCTTTTTAATTTTCTTATACTCTGTTCCTATGCTTACCATAGTCATGCATGCTTCGACAACATTGCATTTCGCCTAGCCATTTTTTATTTGCCATTTACACTTTGTTACTCTTTTTTTTAGAGGTTTGTGTTCCCTGCTACATTTACTGAATTTTTATATTTTCTCCTTTTTTCAGCTAGATTCAGTGCCTCCTGCTGCCCAATGATTTCTGCTAGGTATTGCCTTTTTCCCTATTTAGTACTCTGCTGCCTTTAGTATTCATCTTCTGTTATTTTCCTTTCCCATGAATCTGTTAATCGTTGCCTAATGTACCTTTGAAACTCTCAACATCCACTGGGTCCTTAAATATAACAAGATTCAATTTCCCAAGTTTGCTACCTTACTACAGCTTCTTCAGTTTTAATCTGCAGCTCATAACCAACAAATCATGCAGTCTACGTATGCTCTGTAAATGTTCTGCAGTTTGAAATCTGTTTTTTAAATGATCCACCATCAGATAATCTTTCTGAAACCTTCCATTCCAAAGTTTTCTAGCAGTAGTGTGATTGTATGGAACAAACAAAATTTGTGACTAGATTTCTCGATAGGCGGGATAGAGCATGTTAACTCCTATGGGGGCAAATCGAAAAGAAGTACCACTAATTTCAGGTATGCACCAAGGAATTGTTGCAAACCTTGCTGCTCATGTTGTAAGAGGATCGTTCAATAAATAATGCCCATTTTTTTTCTTAAGACATATTTGTTCTTAGAGTTACAATGTGATGGTAACAGCAATCAGCGTACCTCTTCCAGGCGTTACGTTTCTGCCTGGCCTCCATAACTTCCTCTGGCGTACGCCAGCGTTGTGTGAGAGTATGTATTCGCTAGGTAGGTGGTAGTTCTTGTCCTGTGGTCGTAGCCATGTTTCCACTGCATCTATTAAACCCTGATCTTCAAAATGTGTTCCACGTAGAAAATTGTTACGTGCCCCAGACAGATGGATGTCAGACGGTGGGAGATCTGCACTGTACGGAGGATCAGGAAATGTTAACCTAACTTGGCCATGTACTCCTGGGTTTTCAAACTTTGGTCGA
Source organism: Schistocerca nitens (assembly GCF_023898315.1). NCBI lineage: Eukaryota > Metazoa > Arthropoda > Insecta > Orthoptera > Acrididae > Schistocerca > Schistocerca nitens. The sequence continues at coordinate 711,624,968 of NC_064619.1, read as the reverse complement.
AGTGCTGTGTCATGTTGGAGCAAAATTTCTTTCGGACTACTGTCTGACCCAATGCGTCAAAAACAGTTTTTAAGTTTCTTCAGTATTACCCTGAATTAAAAGTTCACTCTTTAGGCAACATATATAGGAGAATGGCATCTTCGCTATCCAAGAAGGCTGTCATCATGGTTCTGCCAACAGTAAATTTTTTCTTCTTTTTTGTATGCTGATGAAGCCTATCCAATGACAGTCTTTTTGTTTCCAGCCCGGAGCGATGCATCCAGATTCCATCACCTGTAACGATCCGTAGCAGGAGGACTCTCCATTGGCCTCAAACTGCTCCAACAATTTGGATGAAATGGCTCCTCTTTGAAATCGTGGTCTGTAGTGAGCATTTATGGAATCAGTCTTCAGGAAACTTTTGAATATCCAGGAGTCTCATTGTACACGCTCTTTCAGTGCTCAAAGACAGCTGCACAGCCAATTCTCGAGTTGATGAGCCGGTCTGCACGAATAATGACAACAGCGCGATTCATCATGTCGGAAGCAATGGCTGTGACACGTCCTCCCGAACGTGGCATATCATGGAGATCAATTTCTGGACTTCCTGATGCTTTGACCCTTCACCCGTCGCCTAACAGCACCGCTACCAACGACGTCATTACCATGCACAGAGAGAAACATTTACCGGCGTCCATCACTGAATTCTATGTTTCGGAAAAAGGAGCCTTTAAAGCACATGCTTTGCGTAGACGCCACTTTGGCGATCCACTACGCTCTGCCATCCGTCCAAATTGCTCGAAACTTAGCACACGTGTACAAAAAGCATCAAATTAGAAACACGTACATCTATGTTTTCTTATATGTATCTTAACGGCTGTAAAGAAAGGCGCGCTATTTATTGAACAACCCTCGTACACTAATGACCAGGCAGACAATAGTAGCAGCAGACTTATTGCTGATAATCCATTTATCTGTAATTCAGTATTCTCTATAAAAACGGCGCAAAAGTATCAACTCTGATCTCGATAAGATGTCAAACTGGTGCAGAGAATGGAAACTTGTTTTACATGTTGTTGTTGTTGTTGTGGTCTTCAGTCCTAAGACTGGTTTGATGCAGCTCTCCATGCTAATCTATCCTGTGCAAGCTCCTTCATCTTCCAGTACCTACTGCAACCTATATCCTTCTGAATCTACTTAGTGTATTCATCTTTTGGTCTCCCTCTACGATTTTTACCCTCCACGCTGCCCTCCAGTACTAAATTGGTGATCCCTTGATGCCTCAGAACATGTCCTACAAACCGATCCCTTCTTCTACTCAAGTTGTGCCACAAACTTCTCTTCTCCCCAATCCTATTCAATACCTCCTCATTAGTTAAGTAATCTACCCACCTAATCTTCAACATTATTCTGTAGCACCACATTTCGAAAGCTTCTAGTCTCTTCTTGTCCAAACTATTTATTGTCCATGTTTCACTTCCATACATGGCTACACTCCATACAAATACTTTCACAAACGTCTTCCTGACACTTAAATCTATACTCGATGTTAACAAATTTTTCTTATTCAGAAACTCTTTCCTTTCCATTGCCAGTCTACATTTTATATCCTCTCTACTTCGACCATCGTCAGTTATTTTGCTCCCCAAATAGCAAAACTCCCTTACTACTTTAAGTGTCTCATTTTCTAGTCTAATTCCCTCAGCATCACCCGACTTAATTCGACTACATTCCATTATCCTCGTTTTACTTTTGTTGATGTTCATCTTATATCCTCCTTTCAAGACACTGTCCATTCCGTTCAACTGTTCTTCCAAGTCCTTTGGTGTCTCTCACAGAATTACAATGTCATCTGCAAACCTCAAAGTTTTTATTTCTTCTCCATGGATTTTAATACCTACTAGAAATTTTTCTTTTGTTTCCTTTACTGCTTGCTCAATATACAAATTGAATAACATCGGGCAGAGGCTACAACCCTGTCTCACTCCCTTCCCAACCATTGCTTCCCTTTCTTGCCCCTCGACTCGTATAACTGCCATCTGGTTTCTGTACAAATTGCAAATAGCCTTTCGCTCCATGTATTTTACCCCTGCCACCTTTAGAATTTGAAAGAGAGTATCCCAGTCAACACTGTCAAAAGCTTTCTCTAAGTCTACAAATGCTAGAAACGTAGGTTTGCCTTTCCTTAATCTTTCTTCTAAGATAAGTCGTAAGGTCAGTATTGCCTCACGTGTTCCAATATTTCTAAGGAATCCAAACTGATCTTCCCCGATGTCGGCTTCTGCGAGTTTTTCCATTCGTCTGTAAATAATTCGCTTTAGTATTTTGCAGCTGTGGCTTATTAAACTGATAGTTCGGTAATTTTCACATCTGTCAACACCTGCTTTCTTTGGGATTGGAATTATTATATTCTTCTTGAAGTCAGAGGGTATTTCGCCTGTCTTGCTTACCACATGGTACAGTTTTGTCAGGACTGGCTCTCCCAAGGCCGTCAGTAGTTCTAATGGAATGTTGTCTACTCCCGGGGCCTTGTTTCGACTCAGGTCTTTCAGTGCTCTGTCAAACTCTTCACGCAGTATCGTATCTCCCATTTCATCTTCATCTACCTCGTCTTCCATTTCCATAATATTGTCCTCAAGTACATCGCCCTTGTATAGACCCTCTATATACTCCTTCCACCTTTCTGCTTTCCCCACTTTGCTTAAAACTGGGTTTCCATCTGAGCTCTTGATATTCATACAAGTGGCTCTCTTTTCTCCAAAGGTCTCTTTAATTTTCCTGTAGGCTGTATCTATCTTACCCTTAGTGAGATAAGCCTCTACATCCTTACATTTGTCCTCTAGCCATGCCTGCTTAGCCATTTTGCACTTCCTGTCGATCTCATTTTTGAGACGTTGTATTCCTTTTTGCCTGCTTCATTTTCTGCAATTTTTATATTTTCTCCTTTCATCAATTAAATTCAATATTTCTTCTGTTACCCAAGGATTTCTACTAGCCCTCGTCTTTTTACCTACTTGATCCTCTGCTGCCTTCACTACTTCATCCCTCAGAGCTATCCATTCGTCTTCTATTGTATTTCTTTCCCCCATTCCTGTCAATTGGTCCCTTATGCTGTCCCTGAAACTCTGTACAACCTCTGGTTTAGTCAGTTTATCCAGGACCCATCTCCTTAAATTCCACCTTTATGCAATTTCTTCAGTTTTAATCCACAGTTCATAACCAATAGATTGTGGTCAGAGTCCACATCTGCCCCTGGAAATGTCTTACAATTTAAAACCTGGTTTCTAAATCTCTGTCTTACCATTATATAATCTATCTGATACCTTTTAGTATCTCCGGGATTCTTCCATGTATACAACCTTCTTTTATGATTCTTGAACCAAGTGTTAGCTATGATTAAGTTATGCTCTGTGCAAAATTCTACCAGGCGGCTTCCTCTTTCGTTTCTTACCCCCAATCCATATTCACCTACTATGTTTCCTTCTCTCTCTTTTCCTACTACCGAATTCCAGTCACCCATGACTATTAAATTTTCGTCTCCCTTCACTACGTGAATAATTTCTTTTATTTGATCATACATTTCTTCAATTTCTTCGTCATCTGCAGAGCTAGTTGGCATATAAACTTGTACTACTGTAGTAGGCGTGGGCTTCGTATCTATCTTGGCCACAATAATGCGTTCACTATGCTGTTTGTAGTAGCTTACCCGCATTCCTACTTTCCTATTCATTATTAAACCTACTCCTGCATTACCCCTATTTGATTTTGTGTTTATAACCCTGTGGTCACCTGACCAGAAGTCTTGTTCCTCCTTCCACCGAACTTCACTAATTCCCACTATATCTAACTTTAACCTATCCATTTCCATTTTTAAATTTTCTAACCTACCTGCCCGATTAAGGGATCTGACATTCCACGCTCCGATCCGTAGAACGCCAGTTTTCTTTCTCCTGATAACGACGTCCTCTTGAGTAGTCCCCGCCAGGAGATTGGGCAATAAAAAAATCAGGCAATTCGGACCGCAAAATAGTATTATAATACATGAGTGTGAAGTGTCCCATCCGAGACGTATAATTTTAGAAGAGCCACCCCAGCTGAAATGACTGTTCCTAGGTTTATTCCTTTTTGACCACTCTGCTTGCTAGTTTAGTACACGTAGAAAAATCACTCGGTATTAAATCTGATAAATATCGATCCTGAAGGATTTTCATTTTTCCTTCGTTGAATTTGCGGCACTTGACGTCTAATTAGGGGATGAATATGTCCACAGGTTGTTCACCTGCCAGTCAACGCAATATTTCTTCCAATGTATTTCATATTTTGCGTGTCATATATACTAAAGCGCAACATATGGTTTCTAATGCAAGAGAGACAACTGCGACTGCTTCTGTATATGGCGGTGGCATCCGTATATTGAACAATCTCTCTGCCAATCTGCCTAGGAATATCATTCGCGTATATGCTATAGGCGACGGGACCTAAAACCGAGCCGCGCGGTATTAACCAAGCGGTCTACGTGGCTGCAGTCATGGACTGTGCGGCTGGTTCCGGCGGAGGTTCGAGTCCTCCCTCGGGCACGGGTGTTTGTCCTTAGAATAATTTAGGTTAAGTAGTGTGTAAGCTTAGGGACTGATGACCTTGGCAGTTAAGTCCCATAAGATTTCACACAGATTTGGAACTGTTTGCTCACAATTTTTCATAACGTTTGTGTATATGTCAAACAGCATTTTGCACAATGTACTAGAAACTTCTCGAATTACAATAACATCTGGTTTAAGCAACACTGGTAAATTTAAGGAAGATATTATATTTTTACAGTAACAAAAATTTGATAATCGAAACAGTAAGAAAGGATACTTTACGTAGTTCTAAAATAAAGTTAAGAACTTTCCAAATATGGAACGTCACAAGGTTTGTTAACGTATTCTAATATTAAATTTTCAGACCAAGAAAAAGTACGAGGATAGTTCAACAAGTAACGCAACACATATTTTTTCTGAAAGCAGATTGGTTTTCTTCGGGATTCCAATACACCTTATTATTCGCCACTGTTTTGGCTGTTTTTGAACCTGATCTTCGTTCAGTAAGACGGCCCTAGGCCACGCTACTTGAGTGTCATGTATGCCCACATGGTACCACTCTTACCCGTCGACGTAAGAGCCAGCGTCTTGCAGCATCAATAACCTCCCCATCATCCGCGTAGTGCTCTCCGCGGAGTGCGTCTTTCATTGGGCCAAACAGGTGAAAGTCGGAAATTGAGAGATCCGGGCTGTTGGGTGGATGAGGAAGAACAGTCCGGTGACGTTTCGTGAGGTCCTCTCTGGCGTGCAGTCTTGTGTGAGGCATCGCGTTGTCATGCAGTAGTAGTTCATTTGCATTTCCGTGGCGACGAACACGCTGAAGTCGGTTCTTCAATTCCCTGAGGGTGGCCAATACACTTCACTTGATCGTCACACCATGTGGGAGGAGATCAAACAGAATAATCCCTTCAGAGACCCAGAAGGCCGTCACCATGACTTTACCGGCTGACGGAGCGGCTTTAAACTTTTTTTCCGGAGGACAGGTGGTGAGACGCCAATCCATGGCTTGCCGTTTTGTTCCCGGATCGAAGTGATGATCCCAGCCGGCAGAGGTGGCCGAGCGGTTCTAGGCGCTACAGTCTGGAACCGCGCGACGACTACAGTCGCAGGTTCGAATCCTCCCTCGGGCATGGATGTGTGTAATGTCGTTAGGTTAGTTAGGTTCTAGGGGACTGATGACCTCAGAAGTTAAGTTCCATAGTGCTCACAGCTTTTTGAACCATTTTTGATGAACCCATCTATCGTAGTCTGTGGCTGTGTTCGACAAAAAATTGTCACGATCAGGCTCGTAACGAGCAAGCAATTACGCCCAGACGGTATTTCGTTGCTGTTTATGGTGTTGTGTTAGGCAACGATGTATCCAGCGGGTGGACGAGTAATACCAACAGACGTCCAGTTGAGCAACAAGGTGTTTGTGATCCGTCCATCTCCTCGAATGAGTGTGTCCGCACGTTCCAACATTTCAGCAGCCACAGCTGTGTGCGGCTGGCTGGCACGCGGGAGATCGGACATGTTTGTGCGGCCATCCTGTGATGATGGCAGACACGTCGCCCAGCAACTCACTGTGCTTTTAAATCTTCAAATGTGTGTGAATACCTAAGGGACCAAACTGCTGAGGTCATCGGTCCCCAGACTCACACACCACTTAAACTAACTTATGCTGAGAACAACACACACACCCATGCCCGAGGGAGGACTCCACCCTGTCCGTGACATGATGCCTCTAACCGCGTGGCCAGTCCGCGCGGCTCACCGTGCTTTTCTTCACTGCTATGTCTCCACAGGTATTCTGCAAGTGCCTATGAATATGCGCAAAGCTGTGGTTTTCCGATAAACGATACTAAATGATAGCTCTCTGCTTGGAACACACATCTGTTATAGACGCAACGTTGAAGGCTACTTATACCCCCGCCACCTCAGGTTGAAGCAGGAATATTCCAAGATGTCCCACAGAAAATTCCGCATTTTTAACCCGAAACTGACTGAGAAAAAATGTAGTGCTATACTTACTGGTGCTTTGCCGACCGGAGTGGTCGAGCGGTTCTAGGCGCTACAGTCTGGATCCGCGCGGCTGCTACGGTCGCAGGTTCGAATCCTGCCTCGGACATGGATGTGTGTGATGTCCTTAGGTTAGTTAAATTTAAGTAGTTCTAGGGGACTGATGACCTCAGAAGTTAAGTCCCATAGTGCTCAGAGCCATTTGAATTTTTGAACTTACTGGTGAAGTTAATTATGTGTTCTTCAATATAGTGTAGGCTCTTTACCTGATGATTAATCAGAAAATCTCGTAGAAAATTTGAAATTCGGTATTTTAGTGAATATTGAGACGTTTATTATAAACTGTGTAAACGAAAGGGAAATTAATTACATTCTATAAAGATAACTGCTCCTGAATACAGGTTTCTGTAAGATTTTTTTCTATACCCGAACATTTTTCTTAACATTACACGTTCGTATAGTTACACGCAAGATGTGTTATGTTACATTCTGTATAATTTGGAAATGGAAAATAATTTCGTAAACACTTCAGAGTATGGTGCACTATCTTTACGCCTCTCAAAAAAAGGACCAACGGCCACAGACTGCACGCCGAAGAAAAGAAGAAAAGTACGCTCCTCTTCGCTCCTAGAAGATAAAAGGGGGAAATATTCACAGAAATCGAAGTTTCTGAAGGGTAAGAAGGATAAGCAGAAAGGTAATCTACTTCCTGAGGCTTTGGAAATTCCGCTCCCCATCCCTGCAGAGGCCGAGCCTATACGCACAATTGCACAATCCAGTAAACTAAGATGGTAGCGAAGTTATCGCACCCGTATTTCCCATTCACCACTTTCCTGACTCCAAAGCTCCTTCAATGGAACTGTAACGACTACCATCCGACCGAACTCAGTCACTTAATGGATGCTTACTCCGTAACTGGAATAGCTCTACAGGAAATACTGTTTACAGCAACGCACCTCTCTGCTCTGAAAAACTACACTCCTGGAAATCGAAATAAGAACACCGTGAATTCATTGTCCCAGGAAGGGGAAACTTTATTGACACATTCCTGGGGTCAGATCATGATCACACTGACAGAACCACAGGCACATAGACACAGGCAACAGAGCATGCACAATGTCGGCACTAGTACAGTGTATATCCACCTTTCGCAGCAATGCAGGCTGCTATTCTCCCATGGAGACGATCGTAGAGATGCTGGATGTAGTACTGTGGAACGGCTTGCCATGCCATTTCCACCTGGCGCCTCAGTTGGACCAGCGTTCGTGCTGGACGTGCAGACCGCGTGAGACGACGCTTCATCCAGTCCCAAACATGCTCAATGGGGAACAGATCCGGAGATCTTGCTGGCCAGGGTAGTTGACTTATCCTACTGTACCAATCATATTAATGTCGAGAGAGCGTTCGGTGGGGTCTGCACCCTCACACGCTTTGATATTTCTAGTGAGCAGTGCCCCTTACCACTGCACTAGAGGCCACGGCCGTTAGTATCTACCTGTCAATTCGGATGACAATATGTGATGTTCATCCACCCCTAGATGGACCTTTCCATCACCACGAGTTCTTAGTCAGTGGAACTGCTACCTCCACCCTTCCTCTTATTACAGGACTTTAATATCCATAATCCTTCGTGGGGCGGCGACACTCTCGGTATCGCCGAGTACTAGAACACCTTCTTTCAAAATTGGACGTCTGCCTACGTAGCACTGGAACTGCAACACCTTTCAGTGCGGCCAACGGAATGTACTAAACTATTGATCTCACAGTTTGCAGCCGGAGTATCTTATCCCTGATTCAATGGTGCGTCCATGGCGATATTTGTGAGATCGACCATTTTCCTATCGGTCTCCCTCTCCACTCAGACATCTGCAACATGCTCCAGGTCTATCGTTTCGGGACGGTAACTGGCAGGCTTTCTCTCTGCAGCCACTGTTGTGGCCAGTCATGCGACAGATACCAACAAAGTGGTACAGGATGCAATTCATACTGTTACTCATGCTGCAGCAGCAACGGTATCCTACTCCTCCAGTTCATACAGACTATCGCCGGTAGCATGGTGGTCTGAAGATACAGCCCCAACTACCAGGGAACGGCGCAAGCAGCTTCAATGGCACAAGCGCCGTCCATCTGGATAATCTGATAGCAGGTGAAAGCGAGGTTTTTAATAAAGAAAAGGAAACAAGAAAGTTGGGAGTAATATACAGGGTGATTCAAAAAGAATACCACAACTTTAAAAATGTGTATTTAATGAAAGGAACGTAATATAACCTTCTGTTATACATCATTACAAAGAGTATTTAAAAAGATTTTTTTTCACTCAAAAACAAGTTCAGAGATGTTCAATATGGCCCCCTCCAGACACTCGAGCAATATCAACCCGATACTCCAACTCGTTCCACACTCTCTGTAGCATATCAGGCGTAACAGTTTGGATAGCTGCTGTTATTTCTCGTTTCAAATCATCAATGGTGGCTGGGAGAGGTGGCCGAAACACCATATCCTTAACATACCCCCATAAGAAAAAATCGCAGGGGGTAAGATCAGGGCTTCTTGGAGGCCAGTGATGAAGTGCTCTGTCACGGGCTGCCTGGCGGCCGATCCATCTCCTCGGGTAGTTGACGTTCGGGTAGTTACTGACAGATAAGTGCCAATGTGGTGGCGCTCCATCCTGCTGAAATATGAATTGTTGTGCTTCTTGTTCGAGATGAGGGAACAGCCAATTCTCTAACATCTCCAGATACTGTAGTCCAGTTACAGTAGCACCTTCGAAGAAAAAGGGACCAAAAACTTTATTGGCTGAAATGGCACAGAAAACGTTCACCTTAGGCGAGTCACGTTCATACTGAGTTGTTTCCCGCGGATTCCCAGTGCCCCATATACAGACATTGTGACGGTTGACTTTCCCGTTAGTGTGGAAAGTTGCTTCATCACTAAACACAATCTTTGAAACGAAAGATTCATCTGTTTCCATTTGAGCAAGGATAAAATCACAGAAATCGATTCTTTTAATCTTATCAGCTGCAGACAGTGCTTGAACCAATTTCAGACGATAAGGTTTCATAACTAACCTTTTTCGTAGGACTCTCCATACAGTTGATTGTGGAATTTGCAGCTCTCTGCTAGCTCTGCGAGTCGATTTTCCTGGGCTGCGAACAAATGCTTGCTGGATGCGTGCTACATTTTCATCACTCGTTCTCGGCCGTCCAGAACTTTTCCCTTTGCACAAACACCCATCCTCTATAAACTGTTTATACCAACGTTTAATACACCACCTATCAGGAGGTTTAACACCATACTTCGTTCGAAATGCACGCTGAACAACTGTCGTCGATTCATTTCTGCCGTACTCAACAACACAAAAAGCTTTCTGTTGAGCGGTCGCCATCTTAGCATCAACTGACGCTGACGCCTAGTCAACAGCGCCTCAAGCGAACAAATGTACAACTAAATGAAACTTTATAGCTCCCTTAATTCGCCGATAGATAGTGCTTAGCTCTGCCTTTTGTCGTTGCAGAGTTTTAAATTCCTAAAGTTGTGGTATTCTTTTTGAATCACCCTGTATATCATCTCTGCAATCCTACACTCCATCGTTGGAAGTGTGGACTAAAACCCCCATATTTGCGGCCAGTCACCACCTACAATGGTGCCTGGCATCCTTGTCCATGGTAACATCTGCACTGCTCAGTTGTACTTGCCGAATGTTTTGCGGCACACTTCGCTGAAGTTTACGCTTGCACTACTATCAACGAAATTTCCTGACCCGGAAACACTGAGTACTGACCGCTGTTCTTCCACGAACAATGCTCCTCGTCATACAACATCAGCTTTCTTGAATGGGAGCGTCGCAGCACTTTGGCAGTGTGTCGAGTTACGGCCCTAGACCTGACAAATTCCACAACCGAATGTTCAGACATCTTCGTGCTCACAGCATGAAATATATCCTCGGACTTCCTTATCGTATTTGGCGAGAAGGTACAATTATTCCTATCAGGGAACTGGGAAAGGACTCACATATTTTAATTAACTACTGGCCAGTCTCTCTGAGGAAAGGACTGTGTAACCTGTTCGAACGGATGGACAACTGCCGTCTTCGTTGGTGCCTTGAAGCCAGAGGGTATATATCATGATCCCAAAGTAGCTTTTGGGCTTTTTGGTCCAAAACAGGTAGTCTAGTTAGTTTGGAATCTGCACGGCACAAAGCTTCCGCGCATCGCCAACATCTGACTGCTGTGTTCTGTGACTTTCAGAAGGCATACATTACCATCTGGCGACATCACATACTGTCTACATAGCATGAGCATGGTTTCTGGGGCAGTTTACCAATTTTTATCCGGAATCTCCTCCTACTTTGTTGGGTCTGGATAGGTTCGACTCACAGCAAGCAATATATACAGGAGACTGGAGTCCCTCAGGGGTCATCAGTTCTGAGTGTAACGTAGTTTGCTATCACCATCAGTGCTTTCTTAGAAAATTATTTTGAACAATTAGTTCATGAGCCCACTCGAAGCGTAAAGGGTTGCGAAAGCATACTTAACCTCTTAGCAACAAATAATCCTGGACAAATAGGGAGTATCTTGACGAATACAGGGATTAACGATCACAAGGCAGTTGCTGCTAGGCTGAATACCGTATCACCAAAAACCACCAAAAAGAAACGCAAAGTACATCTATTTAAAAAAGCTGATAAAAATGCTCTTAACACCTTTTTAAGAGACAGTCTCCACTCCTTCCGATTTGATCACGTAAGCGTAGGAAAGATGTGGAATGATTTCAAAGAGATAGTATCGACGGCACTTGAGAGATACATACCACATAAATTAATAAGTGATGGTACTGATCCCACATGGTACACAAAACGGGTCAGATTGCTGTTCAAGAAGCAAAGAAATAAGAATGCCAAATTTAAAAGAACGCAAACCCCCAAGATAGGCAAAGTTTTTCAGAAGTTCAAATATAGCGCGTACTTCAATGCGAGAGGCTTTTAACAATTTCCACAACTTTACTCTGTCTCGGAATCTTGCAGAAAACTCAAAGAGATTCTGGTAATACATAAAGCACCCCAGTGGCAAGACGCAATCAATACCTTCACTGCGCGATAACAACGAGGAAGTCTCTGATGACAGTGCCACTAAAGCAGAGTTATTAAACACGGTTTTCCGAAACTTCTTCACCAAAGAAGACGAAGTAAATATTCCTGAATTTCAATCAAGAACAACTGCCAAGATGAGGAACATAGAAGTAGATATCCTCGGTGTAACAAAGCAGCTTAAATCACTTGATAAAGGCAAGACCTCCGGTCCAGATTGTATACCAGTCAGGTTTCTTTCAGAGTATGCTAATACAATAGTTCCGTATTTAGCACTTATATACAACCGTTCCTTCACAGAAAGTTCCGTACCTAAAGACTGCGAAATTGCATGGGTCACACCAATACCCAAAAAGGGAAATAGGAGTAATGCGCTGAACTACAGGCCCATATCACTAACATCGATTTGCAGTAGGGTTTTGGAACATATACTGTGTTCGAACAGCCGGCCTCGGTGGCCGAGCGGTTCTAGGCGCTTCAGTCCGGAACTGCACTGCTGCTACGGTCGCAGGTTCGAATCCTTTCTCGGGCATGGATATGTGTGATGTCCTTAGGTTAGTTAGGTTTAAGTAGTTCTAAGTCTATCGGACTGATGACCTCAGATGTTAAGTCCCATTGTGCTTAGAGCATCTGAACCATTTGTGTTCGAACATTATTAATTACCTCGGAGGAAACGGATTCAGAAAACATCATTCTTGTGAAAAATCTAGCTCTTTATACTCATGAAGTAATGAGTGCTATCGACAGGGGATGTCAAATTGATTCCATATTTTTAGATTTCCAGAAGGCTTTCGGCACCGTTCCTCACAAGCTCAGACTGCACATCACCCCAAACTGGTTAGACTAGATAGGATCGGACTCGATACTCTACTGAAGGACCCCCAAAGTCTCCTTTAGTTTGTGTTCCTAGAGCTCCCTCTAGACACCCCCCGTGGTCTGTAACCTGTCCTGTTATACGGGTGGACCTCTTTTCTGGCATCAAGGAGGATGTTGATCCTGTCCTTCTCAGACACCTATTTCATTCGATTCTCCGCTATTATCCTAATTCGGTACGCATCTTCATTGACAGATCTAAAGTCAACGACAGGGTTGGTTACGCTTTTTGCACATGCAAGGGGACACGTAAAGGCTCTCTGTAAGTGCCTGCAGTGTATGCACTGCACAGTTGGGTGCCATACCTGAGGCTTTGCGGTACGTCAAATCACTGGCAACGACCATCTTTGATCTGTAGCGATTCCACGAGTTGCTGAAAAGGTATATCCCTGTGCCATCGAAAAATACTTTTGGTCGCCAACATCCAGAACCTACTGGTTGGCCTCTAAAACTATGGGAAAAGTGAGCATCTGGACATGCCACATAGGCATTCCGGGAAATGAAGTCGCCAACCATCTAGCTAAAGACACCACTACAGATCAACTTGACGTCGGAATACCGGGCACCGACTTACGATTGCAATTTGGACGCAACATTTTGAGGCTTTGGGAGTTAGATGGTAGCCTAGTGCAACCCAAAACAAGTAGTGAGCGATTAAAGGATCCACTAAACTGTGGCATACGTCTCTTCAGGCATCTTAGGAAGATGCCATTGTTTTGTGCTGACAACGCATCGGCCACGCGAGACTCGCCCAGGAGTTCCTTCTTCGTCGGGGAATGCTCCTCGCTGCGGTAGGCCACTGACGATAGCACTTGTTGACTGCGCCTTGCTGTCCGATCTGCGGCACAATCTCAGCTTGTCTACCTCCCTACCTCAGATGCTTTCGGATGACGAGACAGCCACTGCCAAAGTGTTACATTTCCTGAGGGAGAGCCGATTTTACACTAAACTATAACAATCGAGTAAACTCTACACTAAACTATAACAATCGACTTTCAGTTTTAGTTGTGGTTGTGGTTACTTTCTTCCCTCCCTCACCTTGTTGTTCCTTTAGACCCTCTTGCGCAACATGCTGCCTGGGCTATCTCTATTTTCTTTTACCTATCGTGTTAAAACAACTGTCGCCCCCTTTCTCAAACTCTTGACTTGCTTATATACACTATGTAATCAAAAATACCCGGACACCTGGCTGAAAATGACTTACAAGTTCGTGGCGCCCTCGCTCGTTAAAGCTGGAATTCAATATGGTGTTGGCCCACCCTTAGCCTTGATGACAACTTCCACTCTCGCAGGCATACGTTCGATCATGTGCTGGAAGGTTTCTTGGGGAATGGCAGCCCATTCTTCACAGAGTGCTGCATTGAGGAGAGTTATCGATGTCGATCGGTGAGGTCTGGAACGAAGTTTTCTATAGGATTCAGGTCAGGCCAGTCCATTACAGGGATGCTATCGTTGTGTAACCACTCCACCATAGGCCATGCATTATGAACAGGTGCCCAATCGTGTTGAAAGATGCGATCCTGATGCAGTTTGGAATTCCTGTGTGATGGTCTGGATAGATGTCTGCCTACTACACGTTGCCGAGCGGTTCTAGCCGCTTCAGTCCGGAACCACGCTGCTGCTACGGTCGCAGGTTCGAATCTTGCCTCGTACATGGTTGTCTACATCTACATCTACATTTATACTCCTCAAGCCACCCAACGGTGCGTGGCGGAGGACACTTTATGTGCCACTGTCATTACCTCCCTTTCCTGTTCCAGTCGCATATGGTTCGCGGGGAGAACGACTGTTTGAAAGCCTCCGTGCGCGCTCTAATCTCTCTAATTTTACATTCGTGATCTCCTCGGGAGGTATAAGTAGGGGGAAGCAATATATTCGATACCTCATCCAGAAACGCACCATCTCGAAACCTGGCGAGCAAGCTACACCGCGATGCAGAGCGCCTCTCTTGCAGAGTCTGCCACTTGAGTTTGCTAAACATTTCCGTAACGCTATCACGGTTACCAAATAACCCTGTGACGAAACGCGCCGCTCTTCTTTGGATCTTCTCTATCTCCTCCGTCAACCCGATCTGGTACAGATCCCACACTGATGAGCAATACTCAAGTATAGGTCGAACGAGTGTTTTGTAAGCCACCTCCTGTGTTGATGGACTACATTTACTAAGCACTCTCCCAATGAATCTCAACCTGGTACCCGCCTTACCAACAATTAATTTTATATGATCATTCCACTTCAAATCGTTCCGCACGCATACTCCCAGATATTTTACAGAAGTAACTGCTACCAGTGTTTGTTCCGCTATCATATAATCATACAATAAAGGAGCCTTCTTTCTATGTATTCGCAATACATTACATTTGTCTATGTTAAGGGACAGTTGCCACTCCCTGCACCAAGTGCCTATCCGCTGCAGATCTTCCTGCATTTCGCTACAATTTTCTAATGCCGCAACTTCTCTGTATACTACAGAATCATCCGCGAAAAGCCGCATGGAACTCCCGACAGTATGTACTAGGTCATTTATATATATTGTGAAAAGCAATGGTCCCATAACACTCCCCTGTGGCACGCCAGAGGTTACTTTAACGTCTGTAGACGTCATTCCATTGATAACAACATGCTGTGTTCTGTTTGCTAAAAACTCTTCAATCCTGCCACACAGCTGGTCTGATATTCCGTAGGCTCTTACTTTGTTTATCAGGCGACAGTGCGGAACCGTATCGAACGCCTTCCGGAAGTCAAGGAAAATTGCATCTACATGGGAGCCTGTATCTAATATTTTCTGGGTCTCATGAACAAATAAAGCGAGTCGGGTCTCACACGATCACTGTTTCCGGAATCCATGTTGATTCCTACAGAGTAGATTCTGGGTTTCCAGAAATGACGTGATACGCGTGCAAAAAACATGCTCTAAAATTCTACAACAGATCGATGCCAGATATATAGGCCTATAGTTTTGCGCATCTGCTCGACGACCCTTCTTGAAAACTGGGACTACCTGTGCTCTTTTCCAATCATTTGGAACCTTCCGTTCCTCTAGAGACTTGCGGTACACGGCTGTTAGAAGGGGGGCAAGTTCTTTCGCGTACTCTGTGTAGAATCGAATTGGTATCCCGTCAGGTCCAGTGGACTTTCCTCTGTTGAGTGATTCCAGTTGCTTTTCTATTCCTTGGACACTTATTTCGATGTCAGCCATTTTTTCGTTTGTGCGAGGATTTAGAGAAGGAACTGCAGTGCGGTCTTCCTCTGTGAAACAGCTTTGGAAAAAGGTGTTTAGTATTTCAGCTTTACGCGTGTCATCCTCTGTTTCAATGCCATCATCATCCCAGAGTGTCTGGATATGCTGTTTCGAGCCACTTACTGATTTAACGTAAGACCAGAACTTCATAGGATTTTCTGTCAAGTCGGTACATAGAATTTTATTCCAGTTCACTGAACGCTTCACGCATAGCCCTCCTTACGCTAACTTTGACATCGTTTAGCTTCTGTTTGTCTGAGAGGTTTTGGCTGCGTTTAAACTTGGAGTGAAGCTCTCTTTGCTTTCGCAGTAGTTTCCTAACTTTGTTGTTGTACCACGGTGGGTTTTTCCCGTCCCTCACAGTTTTACTCTGCACGTACCTGTCTAAAACGCATTTTACGATTGCCTTGAACTTTTTCCATAAACACTCAACATTGTCAGTGTCGGAACAGAAATTTTCGTTTTGATCTGTTAGGTAGTCTGAAATCTGCCTTCTATTACTCTTGCTTAACAGATAAACCTTCCTCCCTTTTTTTATATTCCTATTAACTTCCATATTCAGGGATGCTGCAATGGCCTTATGATCACTGATTCCCTGTTATGCACTTACAGAGTCGAAAAGTTCGGGTCTGTTTGTTATCAGTAGGTCCAAGATGTTATCTCCACGAGTCGGTTCTCTGTTTAATTGCTCGAGGTAATTTTCGGATAGTGTACTCAGTATAATGTCACTCGATGCTCTGTCCCTACCACCCGTCCTAAACATCTGAGTGTCCCAGTCTATATCTGGTAAATTGAAATCTCCACCTAAGACTATAACATGTTGAGAAAATTTATGTGAAATGTATTCCAAATTTTCTCTCAGTTGTTCTGCCACTAATGCTGCTGAGTCGGGAGGTCGGTAAAAGGAGCCAATTATTAACCTAGCTCGGTTGTTGAGTGTAACCTCCACCCATAATAATTCACAGGAACTATCCACTTCTACTTCACTACAGGATAAACTACTACTAACAGTGACGAAAACTCCACCACCGATTGCATGCAATCTATCCTTTCTAAACACCGACTGTACCTTTGTAAAAGTTTCGGCAGAATTTATCTCTGGCTTCAGCCAGCTTTCTGTACCTATAACGATTTCAGCCTCTTCCCATGAACCATGGACCTTGCCGTTGGTGGGGAGGCTTGCGTGTCTCAGCGATACAGATAGCCGTACCGTAGGTGCAACCACAACGGAGGGGTATCTGTTGAGAGGCCAGACAAACGTGTGGTTCCTGAAGAGAGGCAGCAGCCTTTTCAGTTGTTGCAAGGGCAACATCTGGATGATTGACTGATCTGGCCTTGTAACACTAACCAAAACGGCCTTGCTGTGCTGGTAGTGCGAACGGCTGAAAGCAAGGGGAAACTACAGCCGTAATTTTTCCCGAGGGCATGCAGCTTTACTGTATGGTTAAATGATGATGGCGTCCTCTTGGGTAAAATATTCCGGCGGTAAAATAGTGCCCCATTCGGATCTCCGGGCGGTGACTACTCAAGAGGACGTCGTTATCAGGAGAAAGAAAACTGGCGTTCTACGGATCGGAGCGTGGAATGTCAGATCCCCTAATCGGGCAGGTAGGTTAGAAAATTTAAAAAGGGGAAATGGATAGGTTAAAGTTAGATATAGTGGGAATTAGTGAAGTTCGGTGGAAGGAGGAACAAGACTTCTGGTCAGGTGACTACAGGGTTATAAACACAAAATCAAATAGGGGTAATGCAGGAGTAGGTTTAATAATGAATAGGAAAGTAGGAATGCGGGTAAGCTACTACAAACAGCATAGTGAACGCATTATTGTGGCCAAGATAGATACGAAGCACACGCCTACTACAGTAGTACAAGTTTATATGCCAACTAGCTCTGCAGATGACGAAGAAATTGAAGAAATGTATGATGAAATAAAAGAAATTATTCAGGTAGTGAAGGGAGACGAAAATTTAATAGTCATGGGTGACTGGAATTCGGTAGTAGGAAAAGGGAGACAAGGAAATATAGTAGGTGAATATGGATTGGGGGTAAGAAACGAAAGAGGAAGCCGCCTGGTAGAATTTTGCACAGAGCACAACTTAATCATAGCTAACACTTGGTTCAAGAATCATGAAAGAAGGTTGTATACGTGGAAGAAGCCTGGAGATACTGACAGGTTTCAGATAGATTTTATAATGGTAAGACAGAGATTTAGGAACCAGGTTTTAAATTGTAAGACATGTCCAGGGGCAGATGTGGATTCGGACCACAATCTATTGGTTATGACCTGTAGGTTAAAACTGAAGAAACTGCAAAAAGGTGGGAATTTAAAGAGATGGGACCTGGATAAACCGACTAAACCAGAGGTTGTACAAAGTTTCAGGGAGAGCATAAGGGAACAATTGACAGGAATGGGGGAAAGAAATACAGTAGAAGAAGAATGGGTAGCTTTGAGAGATGAAATAGTGAAGGCA
Source organism: Schistocerca nitens (assembly GCF_023898315.1). Taxonomy (NCBI): domain Eukaryota; kingdom Metazoa; phylum Arthropoda; class Insecta; order Orthoptera; family Acrididae; genus Schistocerca; species Schistocerca nitens. The sequence continues at coordinate 711,606,739 of NC_064619.1, read as the reverse complement.
GCCGAGGATCAAGTAGGTAAAAAGACAAGGGCTAGTTGAAATCCTTGGGTGACAGAAGAAATACTGAATTTAATTGATGAAAGGAGAAAATATAAAAATGCAGTAATTGAAGCAGGCAAAAGGGAATACAACGTCTCAAAAATGAGGTCGACAGGAAGTGCAAAATGGCTAAGCAGGGATGGCTAGAGGGCAAATGTAAGGATGTAGAGACTTATCTCATTAGGGGTAAGAAAGATACTGCCTACAGGAAAATTAAAGAGACATTTGGAGAGAAGAGAATCACTTGTATGAATATCAAGAGCTCAGATGGAAACCTAGTTCTAAGCAAAGAAGGGAAAGCAGAAAGGTGGAAGGAGTATATAGAGGGTCTATACAAGGGCGATGTACTTGAGGACAATATTATGGAAATGGAAGAGGAGGTAGATGAAGATGAAATGGGAGATGCGATACTGTGTGAAGAGTTTGACAGAGCACTGAAAGACCTGAGTCCAAACAAGGCCCCGGGAGTAGACAACATTCCATTAGAACTACTGACGGCCTTGAGAGAGCCAGTCCTGACAAACCTCTACCATCTGGTGAGCAGGATGTATGAAACAGGCGAAATACCCTCATACGTCAAGAAGAATATAATAATTCCAATCCCAAAGAAATCAGGTGTTGACAAATGTGTAAAATTACCGAACTATCAGTTTAATAAATCACGGATGCAAAATACTAACGCGGATTCTTTACAGACGAATGGAAAAACTATTAGAAGCCGACCTCGGGGAAGATCAGTTTGGATTCCGTAGAAATGTTGGGACACGTGAGGCAATACTGACCCTACGACTTATCTTAGAAGCTAGATTAAGGAAAGGCAAACCTACGTTTCTAGCATTTGTAGACTTAGAGAAAGCTTTTGACAATGTTGACTGGAATACGCTCTTTGAAATTCTGAAGGTGGCAGGGGTAAAGTACAGGGAGCGAAAGGCTATTTACAATTTGTACAGAAACCAGATGGCAGTTATAAGAGTCGAGGGGCATGAAAGGGAAGCAGTGGTTGGGAAGGGAGTGAGACAGGGTTGTAGTCTCTCCCCGATGTTATTCAATTTGTATATTGAGCAACGAGTGAAGGAAATAAAAGAAAAATTCGGGATAGGTATTAAAATCCATGGAGAAGAAATAAAAACTTTGAGGTTCGCCGATGACATTGTAATTCTGTCAGAGACAGCAAAGGACTTGGAAGAGCAGTTGAATGGAATGGATAGTGTCTTGAAAGGAGGATATAAGATGAACATCAACTAAAGCAAAACGAGGATAATGGAATGTAGTCGAATTAAATCGGGTGATGCTGAGGCCATTAGATTAGGAAATGAAACACTTAAAGTAGTAAAGGAATTTTGCTATTTGGGGAGCAAAATAACTGATGATGGTCGAAGTCAAGAGGATATAAAATGTAGACTGGCAATGGCAAGGAAAGCGTTTCTGAAGGAGAGAAATTTGTTAACATCGAGTATAGATTTAAGTGTCAGGAAGTCATTTCTGAAAGTATTTGTATGGAGTGTAGCCATGTATGGAAGTGAAACATGGACGATAAACAGTTTGGACAAGAAGAGAATAGAAGCTTTTGAAATGTGGTGCTACAGAAGAATGCTGAAGATTAGATGGGTAGATCACATAACTAATGAGGAAGTATTGAATAGGATTGGGGAGAAGAGAAGTTTGTGGCACAACTTGACTAGAAGAAGGGATCGGTTGGTAGGACATGTGTTGAGGCATCAAGGGATCACCAATTTAGTACTGGAGAGCAGCGTGGAGGGTAAAAATCGTAGAGGGAGCCAAGAGATGAATACACTAAGCAGATTCAGAAGGATGTAGGTTGCAGTAGGTACTGGGAGATGAAGAAGCTTGCACAGGATAGAGTAGCATGGAGAGCTGCATCAAACCAGTCTCAGGACTGAAGACCACAACAACAACAACAACGATTTCAGCTTCGGTGCTTTCCATCAGCGCTTGAAGTTCCGGTACTTTACCAACGCAGCTTCGACAGTTGACAATTACAATACCGATTGCTGCTTGGTCCCCGCATGTCCTGACTTTCCCCCGCACCCGTTGAGGCTGTTGCCCTTTCTGTACTTGCCCAAGGCCATCTAACCTAAAAAAAACCGCCCAGCCCACGCCACACAACCCCTGCTACCCGTGTAGCCGCTTGTTGCGTGTAGTGGATTCCTGACCTATCCAGCGGATATCCTTAGATTAGTTAGGTTTAAGTAGTTCTAAGTCTAGGGGACTGATGACCTCAGATGTTAAGGCCCATAGTGCTTAGAGCCATTTGAAGCTACTACACATTACGACCGTCTTCAATTGTCGGTGGTCTCTGTCAGTCAACAGACGAGGTCGGCCTGCACGCTTTTTTGCTGTACGTGTCCCTTCACGTTTCCACTTCACTACCACGTCGGAAACAGTGGACCTAGGAAGTGTGGTACAAGTGTGAAACAAGTATGATGCAAGTATGACACAAGTGACACCCAATCACCTGACCACGTTCGAAGTCCGTGAGTTCCGCAGAGCGCCCCATTCTGCTCTCTCACGATGTCTAATGACTATTGAGGTCGTTGATATGGAGTACCTGGTAATAGGTGGCAGCACAATGCACCTGATATGAAAAACGAATGTTTTGGGGGGTGTCCAAATACTTTTGATCTTATAATGTAGTTGGAGCAGCAATGCCCCCTGTTTTTGCACTTTTCACGTGTTTTCCATGAAATGGAGGGACTGATGACCCAATACCTTTAAACATATATTCACCATCAACAAATTCTACCACACCTTTACTCCGGCGTACAGGAACCAATCACAGACAAAATCTGGTGTACTATCCCATTTGGTGGCAAAATTTTAGGTAGCCTTACAAAAAAGTTAAAAGGATTTTAACTACAGAACTGTGCTTTACAACAACATGGCTTAAGAACTATTCAGTAGTAGTGACAACCATACCACTGGCAGAGACTGGTGCAACAACACCTTCAAGCAATGTGGAAATACTCATGTTGATCAGACAGAGCTGTGGTAGTTACGTGTCTGGACGTGAAAGAAACTGGGGACTGAGAAAGTCAGATTCAGGTTGTGTGTAACATCTTTTAACAGAAATCCATTTCTACAATGTACACTGCTACGTTCCACATTTCGTTAAGAAAAATAGGTGCCCTACTGGACAGACTTGAAATCAATAAGAAGGAGTTTTATATGAACATATAAAGTTTCCCTTTTCCTCTGTTAAATTTTGATTCTGCGTATCAGAGAAAACGACACTACAGTATTAAAATGTGATTTGTTATTGGCTTATTACATAAGACTTTCTTTGCAATGTTTTTAAAAAGTTCATGCGATTCTTTGTGAGAACACAATCTGTATCACTAACCTGTTGCACATTATTTCCTCTGTGCTACATTTAGCTGCCACATATTACGGCAGAAGTCGGAAACAGGTTTGTAAGCACATGTATTATAACAGATGAACGCAGTATTTCGTTTTCTGTTACTATTGCTGCCTTTTGCCAAGCACAGACGGAGAATTCGCTTTTAAAAGTGTCGTAATTTTTCTCTGCAGGAAGCCAAACAAAAACATTGTAGTCACTATATATTGTTACCGTATGTATCATGAAGTTGAAACAGTATGATTTCGAAAATAGTCGCAAAAGATTTTGCTAGAAGGTAACCGAAACGGCGGAGGCTCGAGTCCTCTCTCGGGCATGGGTGTGTGTGTTTGTCCTTAGGATAATTTAGGTTAAGTAGTGTGTAAGTTTATGGACTGATGACCTTAGCAGTTAAGTCCCATAAGATTTCACACGCATTTGAACATTTTTTGTAACAGAAACATGGCTGCATTTCAGTGTTCTCAGCATTCCCTTACTTCAAATTTTGTAAAATATGAATCTGCTTAGAAGTATTTTTGCAATAAGCAGCAATTTCTCTAAGCTGCAAAGAAAATCTTGGGGAGTAATTTGACTGACAAAACTCACCCATATCAAAGAGTAGCAAATTCTCAGTTTCATGTGTTTATTTGCAGGGTCAGGATCTGGAAACATCAAATCACAATGAAAATTGGAAGACAGCGTGGTGGTAAAAATTTTTATCCGGAGCAGAATATCGAAGAAGAAATAATTATATTTTACCTGGCTTCAAAGATATTGAGTTGCTGGTCAATAAAAATGTACTTTTAAAAATGTAGAAACGATTTATTAAAACTGTGATAGCAGAAGCTCTGAGAACCCAACTTCCCACTGGTGTGCATAAAATTTTCTGCGATCACTGTGATGGCATAATAATTAGCACTATAGTCGCATTTCAGTGGCTGGCAGTTCAGACACTTCTTGCCATCCCAATTACGTACTCCATGGTTTCCCAAAACCATAACTGACTTTCTTTCTTGCTTGCTTCCGTCGCTGCTCTGCCTGATTGCTCCACCTTATGTCCTTAATATTATTTTAATGACAGTGCTATGGATCACATGTAAGTTATTTATTTCATTTGGTGACAAATTTCGTCCTCTTACAGGATCATCAGAACATTTTACTCTGTGAAAAAGAGTAATACTTTCTTAGCGTCAAAGGACTTTAGCACAGTCATAAGAGTAACTTTTATAAAAGTATGGCCAGTACGCCCTTGATGACAGTATGAAACGGTGATGTGGAGCAGGCCACTACGGAGAGGAGTGGAGAACAGTGCTGAATAAAGCTCTGTTGCTAAACAGTAGTTATATAGCGACAGCTATGTTCACCGCCTTTGGCACTTTGTAACTCACAGTCAATAGCTGGGGTATCACTACACTCCCCGGAAAATTATATGTATTTGGTCGTACAACAAACAGCTACGGATGCTTTAAGTATCACTTCCAATGAATTTGCCAAACCAAATCGACATTAGCCGTTTTAACTTCACTAACGCACCAAAAATTTTTCAAATGCGGTCCTTGGCTACACAACACGAAAAAAATGTTTAAAACAATTTCACAGCCCTAACCACCAAGAAACTAAACAGGTTAAATATTTTCAAAAGCAGTGACAGGTGCTTGGCAGTTTCAATCCAAAGCACTAATGAAGCTAATAGTCTACCAAGACATCCTCAAACAGAGGCCTCGACCGACAGAGCGCATCAAAACTAGCATTAACGGGTGCCTTTAGCACTGACGACACACCCCGTTACATAGGGGACTGGCTGCTTGATAATCACACTGGATTCGCATTCGGGAGGACGACGGTTCTAACCCGTCTCCGGCCATTCTGATTTAGGTTTTCCGTGATTTCCCTAAACCGTCTCAGGCAAATGCCGGGATGCGCCGTCGCTAATGACCTCGTTGTCGACGGGACGTTAAACACTAATTTCCTCCTCCTGCTTGATAGTCAGACATAATGTTACGACTTATCAATGAGTAAGCCCACAAATTGTGCAACATAACAGGTGGAAAGATTTGTTTCGTGATAACAGTTTAAACACGGAGGTGCGATTGGAGGCTAGTCATAAACCATTTTACTGCCACAAAGTACGCTGAAACAACGCATATGGCACTACTGCTAGAACACGTTAAAGATGGCAGGAAGAATAATTAGAGAGAATATTTGTAGTAGGCGGCTCTAGCCCACGCATTTAAACCAAGAACTCATATGAAAAACATCCTTTGCTAAAATAGTTCATCGGTCTATGTTGGTAACAAACGTCAGGCTTAAAAAGTATCAGAAATAATTTCCACTACAGCTGTACAACAAACAGCTAAGCGGGCCTTTAGTCACTCTGCGTTTTAGATGTTTTTAAGCTCGCAATAAGTTTAAATAAGCCTACACGGGAAATTGCTATTGGGTACAAAACAGCATTATCCCAGATGTACAACGCCTGTTAACTTTCGTCACAATGCTTTACATTTGTCGCACTAACAAGGGGCGGTGGCGACGTTGGGATCACTGATTTACTTCAAACTTTGTACACCTTTAGCAGGCCATTAAAACAATTTGCAAGAAGTAAGGTTCACTACTCTGGCAATTCCGCGAAAATCGCAAGATAAGTTTTACGCGTCTATTATGTGACTTATATATCTGTGCGTAGATGCTGGACGTTAGAGTTCGTGGTGGTCATGCGATCAGCCGCACAGTAGCTCAGCGTGTTCGGTCCGAGGGTTAGCTGCCCTCCGTAGTAAAATTAAAAAAAATAAAAAAAAAATAAAAAAGAAACTGAGTGAATGGTTCAACAATGTACTTTAACGGATGTTATGGGGCATCCGCCTAGAACAAACGCAACGAACAGTAACGAACAATATGTGATAAAAAAAATTATCAGCGTTCGAGCTTCGAAAGACGAACGTGTATGAGGCGACGGTTCGACTCCCGCTCAAACTTAATTACTAATCTATTTTTGTTCACTGGTAATATTATTTAATTTATATGACATTTGAGAGGTAATATAACGAAGAAAACCACATCTATTTGCATGACGTCTCCGTTTGTTTTCGATGTCTGCATAACAACTACCACCCTGCAACGTGTGATGCCGAGAGCACGTCCGACAAGTAATTGTGGATTACTGATGTGGTCTGGCACATTGTGACTTCCTGTATTACTAATTGCGAATATAGCCACGGGCACTGTAAAAAGGTCATAAACAGACAGAATTATCGAAGGGAATTGGCTCATTTAAACGTAAGCTGCCCCTTACAGAGACTTGTGGTTGATGTAAACATAGTAAAAATGTTACGTACTGTAACAGATTTCTGATTTTGCTACCAACATCTTTCTAAAAGAATCAATCGTCAAAAACTGCAAATGACTTTAATACATGCGACTACAGTCAAAAGCGGACCTTCCACACTGAGCCTATGGATCCATTCGATCTGATGTCGAAAGAATATCGAATGAAACATATACAGAACCATAAGAAGCCCAAAAACAGCACTGATGCGCAGTCGTTTTCATGAGTCAGTGGAAGCGATTGCAACGAACGACTACGAACGCAGCCGACACCAAACGCTGGCAACCAACAACCCTTCGTTGAGGCGCGATGATTTGCATTACTAGATTCGCCAATAGTTGGATGGGAAATATGAAAAAAACAGGTAATTACTGCTAAAATGTCCACCATAGGTGATGGATGAGTATTCAGTATCCTTTCAATCGACAGCAAATAGTAAAAGAAGCCTTTTCGTCATCAATTGTGACTCACTTTGAATTTGCACGTATCTTCTTATATTGCGACTAAGTATCATTTTCTAATAATTGTGCTTTGCAGTGTCTAATCTACGCATTGGCTTGGGGCCCGTCGTCAATGGAGACTTTGATAGCCCTTCAAGCTGCCCATCTTTGAGTATACCAATTCACAAATTGCTTTCCTATTTCGGCTGGCATTGTCGACACGATTACAGATTCCAGACAACTGTTTCAGCAGCTCCACCTGTTTCATCATTTGCCGACAATAGTTCTAAATGATCCGCCTATTCTGCAACTTCCGATAACGCTGTAGTTTCTTACCTTGTACGGAAGGGTGTTTACTTTATTCAGGTTTGTCATTAAATTACACAGCCCGTTGCCTGCTCGAGAGCGTTTAATTTTTATAGTGTTTTGTTGGCCTTTGTCACCGATCGGGTTTTAGCTGACTGCCGTATTTGTTACAAACAGGTCATCTTTAAAATTTGTTTCAAAAACATTTATTTTTGTTTGAAAAAATAGTTCAGAATAAGTGTGCCACAACAAGCTTTAGAGGTGAAAATTTATTAAGTCTTACTGGCAACATCGTCAATACTGCGAACCCCCATTGCTGGGAATTGGTTATGCAGCTACATTGTCACGCAGAACTGAAGTACCAGTTAAGAGGGCTAAAAAGAAGTAACGCCTTACACGGGAAGTATCTTTAAAGAGACCGCACTAAATATATGCAGAGCAGAACTGCCTGTCTAAGTAATCTGTCCTATTTGTACATACATAAAATGTTCAAGAAAATTAAAATATTGTGTAAAAGACAGAACTTTCCAAGAATTGCAAATCGTAAATGATTGATTGCTGGAGCTGACAGTCATCTCCCAACTACAACCATCACACAATGGCGGGTTCGTACAGCGCAGGACGTTCCTTCCATTCAAGTAGCAAACTCATATCGCACATTTAATATGTCGGAGGATATAATCCACCATGTGTTCAAAGTTGGCTGGAGTGTTGCGCGGATCAAACGCCTTTACTGTGAACTCGTAGAGGCCAAACGGCGTTCCACTGAGGTGACAAGTCGTGGGATAGCGTATACACATCCAAGGATCGCGGTGGTATCGCGTACACAAGGTATAAAAAGGTAGTGCATTGCCTGAGATATCATTTGTACTCAGGTGATTCATGTGAAAACGTTTCCGACGTGATTATGGCCACATGGTGGGAGTTGACAGTCTCTGAATGCGAAACGTTAGTTGAAGCTACTAGATACATGGGACATCTGTTTCGGAAATCGTTAGGAAATTCAATACTACAGGGCGCACAGTAAGAGTGTGCCGAGAATAGCAGGTTCCAGGCGTTAACTCTCACCATGGACTACACAGTGGCCGACGGCCTTCACTTACGGCGTTTGCATAGAGTTGTCAGTGATAACAGACAAGCAACACTGCGTGAAACACCGCAGAAACCAATGTAGGACGTACGACGATCGCATGTGTTAGGACAGTGCGACGAAACTTGGCGTTAATGGGTTATGACTGCAGACGACCGGTGTGAGGTCGTTGCTAACAGCATGACGTCGGCTGCAGCGACTCTCCTGGGCTCGTGAGCATATCGATTGGACACCAGAAGACTGGACAACAGTGGCCTGGTCCGATGAGTCCAGACTGCAGTTGGTAATAGCAGGGTTCCAGTGTGGCCCAGACCCTACGAACCAATAGACCCAGCTTGTCACCAAGGCACTGGGCAAGCTGGTGGTGGTTCAATAATAATGTGGGTTGTGTTTACGTGGACTAGACTGGTTTCCCGGTCCAGGTGAATCAACTGAGACCATTTGCAGGCATTCATATACTTATAGTTACCAAACAAGGATGGAATTTTTATGGATAAAAATGCGCAGTGTCACTGGACTATAGATGGGGACTGGAATGAGACCCAGATTTGATATGCTTCACACTGGATCATTTGGACTGCCTTATACCCTCTCTGGACCTGAATTTGCCTGTAAACTGAGATACTCAAGGGTACTATTCGTCGGTCAGTTTGGCAGTTTGGGACTCGTTGGGGACTGGATAACAGATTCCTCTGATGAGTAGTCAATAATCGTAGAGCAGCATTATTCCCTATGGCACTGAATTAACGTTCCCGGAGTGGTTTGGCTATCCCAAAGAATATATACTTAGGAACGACTTGTGGCTCTTGGTGCCATTTAATTACCCAAAAAGCCCAGTTGTGATATTTATGACTGTCTTTGGCGTATAGGTTTCTCTTGTGAGCTTGAGTACGCTTCTCCACTCGACTATGGCTTAGCTGCTTAGCTGAACGTCTAGACCAGGGGTTCCCAACAAAATTTTCTCGAGGATCCTCTCATGATTGGTACCTTGTCATATCACAGTATCAAGTGCCTAAAAAAGCAAAATTAAGCGTCAGAAGTTAGCGTTCGCTAAAGCTCTGATCACGCAGGAAGCAGCCAAAACAAAATATTTGTTATCATACCAAATATATTTAATATTTATTTTTTATTCTAGTAGCATCTTGCGGACTCCTCTGGCTAGCTCGCGGATCCCTGGGTATCCGTGGACCACCTGTTGGGAACCACTGGTCTTGACCATTGACCAGAGCCTTTCTCATCGGTGATGATGGTGGAATAAGTGTGTGTTGTGGGGTACGTTTGTGCTGGACAGGTTGTTTCTAATGATCGGTTTTCTAGAATTAACTATGCTATCTCCTACTCGCATTCGGTATTCAACGCTTCTACCAGCTGCCGTCTGTGTTCGACATTAACGTGTCATAAAACCACGTATCCCTTCGTGTTAATACTTACCACATCAGCAATGCGAATTGGTCTTCTGTGACTGACATCCGTACCACATTCAAAAGTGTGTCGAAGCTGTTTTGGCGCATTCTTCTTTGGTGCCTTGCCTCAATGTGCTGGTCCCATCTGATGAAGTCCACTGCTGTGATGGGACTCTTCGAAAGAAGTGATTGAGGGACGTCCTCTGACACTTTGTTTATTAAGTGTAACATTCTGTCTGCCCCCGTCATATGCGGGTCTCCAGTATGACAGATCGACAACGGTTTCTGTCCCTACGACTGTGTCTCTATTCCTGGCCCTGCTTTCTTCGTCTTTATGGATTTACTGCTGGTTGTTGTCAAATGTTTTCTTAAGGGGGTATCCCTCTTTAAACGCAAGGAAAATAGATGATTTTCGTGATGCTTTTTCAAGTACAATAAGAAATAATGCTAAATCTGCTAAAACGTTTTATTTCTTACACTTTTGTCCTTGAAAAATAATTTTTGTGTCCCCTCTAAACGCAGTACCAGGTGGAAGGACCTCTTGCAGCCAGAACATTGGTAATCCGCGGAAATTCCCGAATCCCTCATATTGGACCTGCAACAAAATGAATGTGTACAAGCCATTTTCAGTATATATTCTTCCAGCATCCATATAACAATTGAAAAATATTATGTACCAACAAAACGGTGCCACGTTGAAAGAAATGCAATGTTCTTCGCCCACAAAATCGAGACCAAAGCGTGCACCGAAAACAGACTTTTAGAGACATTGCAAAACGGCTACTTAAACTAATACAGAATTTAATTTAAAATGTCTGCGCCAAGTTAAGATCAGAATCGTATGCAACTTTCTGAAGTTTTGTTTCCCGCCAGTTTCAAAAATATGGTTTCGAGGAAAACACGTTTAAAGTATATAATTTCTATAATGCCTGTTGGGCCGCCGATAAAATTACATGTCGACCATTTTTTCCCTTCCGTGAATGATTTTCAGACACTTTTTCACAAATAGCATTGTAACTCGATTACGGAGTTTCTAGCGAGCTTGGGATGATCAGTATCATAAAGCAGACGCCCTAGAGAACATTTTAATAAAAATTAAAAAAAAAACGTGAAATTCTCGAGAGTGAAATTTGTCGGAGCTAGTGATGTTTTCCACATCGTTCTCAAACCACTGTGTAATTACACCTCATTTCTATTTGTTATTGTTTGAGTGTTAAACCCTTACCTCCGGCACGTGTAGTAATCGACGTTTCATTTCTACAAACTTGAGTAGCTACAAACGAGTGAGCAACGTTCGTCAATAAGCTAGCCATATTATACTTCAACAGAGTTAATGATTACTTTTACCGAAGCTGTTACTGGTTTAAGAACTGTCTTCAAACACCTGTCCAAACTATTGCAAAGGCTATCGTAATTTCCGAAGCGTCCACAGGATACTATCGAGGCCGGAGTCAAAATATTTTAACTAACTCTTCACTGCTTAAATTAGTCATCTTTTCGATAGCTTTTGGTACTTAAAAAACAACAGTGCTAGTCTACACAACTGCGACAGGCATCAGGACAACCTGACCTTACGATAATCCTTCTGTAAAAGCATTACATAATGAAGAAAACGGTCGCCCTCATAATCATATTTGGATCTTGACTAGAAAGTCATTGACACAACCTGCCATGACACATCATACGTTTACTTTAGTGGAAACTGAGATAACTTTTGAAGCCCAATTTCAACACAATTTGTAATCAATATTACTGAATCTTTTAATAACGCAGTGGAAATTTCAGTCTGTCTCAGGTTACATTAAAAGCGAATTAGCCGTGAAAACATTTCCCGTACGACCATTTCACAAGTGTACAGTGAATATCAGGAATACGGTAAAACATCTAATCTCCGACATCGCTGCGGCCGGAAAAAGATTCTACAAGAACGGGAACGACTGAAGAGAATCGTTTAGCGTGACGGAAGTGCAACCCTTCCGCTAATTTCTGGAAATTTCAATGCTGGGCCATCAACAAGTGTCAGCGTGCAAACCATTCACCGAAACATCATAGATATGGGCTTTCGGACCCTTGATGACTGCAAGACAAAAAGCTCCACATAAAAATATGGCATTTCAGTCTTTGATCGCTATTTTTTATTTTCAATAACCGGTTTCAGGCCAGCTGCCTATCTTCAGATCTGTTAGATAATGTTAAAATATAATTAATAAGAGAGATTATATAGTTACTGATAGAACTATCTTAGTTTACAAAAAAATCTTTTGAACGAATTAAAATACAAACATACCACATATTGCAGTTACGAAGTAACCTGTCAGTACAGAACTACTCGTTCGCTGTCATAACTAAAGTAATTTATGATCTGTTAAAACCTTACCACAGTTTGGAGAAACCTGACTGGCAAAAGTAAAAAGTGCCCTCTATCTGTAAGAATTGTGCATATGTACTAAGATGTTATTTTATCACCATACATATTAATGGCGAATATACTTTTTAACAATATGACAGTTTTTAAAGAAATTACATTTACATAATCTTTTTTGAGTGGACCATAAGTTGTGATTTACGAAAAAGATTATGTGGATAAGACAATGCAGTTTTTCAAGAAAATGAAATTAAAGAAATCCATGGACCCTGGGTGGCAGCAGTGGACTGTTCAGGCTGGTGGAGGCTATGTCATGGTGTGGGGAGTGTGAAGTTGGAGTGATATGGGACCCCTGGTACATCTAGATACGACTCTGACAGGTGACACGTACGTACACACCCTGTCTGATCATCTGCATCCATCTGCAGTCATGTCCATTATGCATTTCGACGGATGGGCAATTCCAGCAGGATAATGCGACACCGCACACGTCCAGAATTGTTACAGAGTGGCTCCAGGAGCACTCTTCTGAGTTTCAATACTTCCGGTGTCCAACAAACTCCCCAGACATGAACATTATTGAGCATATCTGGGATGCCTTGCAACGTGCTGTTCAGAAGAGATCTCCACCCCGTCGTTCTCTTATGGGTCTATGGACAGCCCTGCAAGATTCATGGTGTCATGTCCCTCCAGCACTACTTCATAGATTAGTCAAGTCCATGCCACAAAGTGTTGCGACACTTCTGCGTGCTCGTGGTGGTCCTACACGATATTAGGCAGGTGTATCAGTTTCTTTTGCTCTTCAGTGTATAATTGAAATGTGCAGAGATAATAAGGTACAGATTAAAGAGGGTCAAAATTACCGTAACCTATTAATGTATAAAAGAACTAAGACAAGGTTGCAGTATGCCACCTACATCTTATTCATTTTATATGTAGAAGTGGCTCTCCGAAGGTGGAAGAACAGCTGTGGAGGAATGGGAATTATTATTAACGATGTACAGCTGTTTTATCGTTAAGTTTTACTGATGGTCAAGCTGTTCGAGAGCAACTTGAATTCGATCTTGAGTTCATGATACGCCGTTTATATCAGAAAGATGATAAATGGGGACTGCAAAGGAGTCTGAAAGAAACCGAATACGTGATGGTGAGTAGTGACAGTAAATGGAGCATTGCATGATACGCAAGGAGGAGGCAAAGAAGAGAGAGACTTGGTAGAAGATAACGGAAGTACAACAACATGTTGTTATTAATTGATCTCTGAATTAATTAATGCTATAATAATAATAATAACAGTGCTCGCCTCCTTAGCTGGGTGTTAAAGTGCTCGCCTCCCATGCAAGGGGGCCCGGGTTCGATTTCCGACCGGGTTGGAGATTTTCTCCGCTCAGGGACTGGGTGTTGTGCTGTCCTCATCATCATTTTCATCCTCATTACCGGCGTGCAAGTCACCCAATGTGGCGTCGGCTGAAATAAGACTTGGACTTGGCGGCCGGATTTCCCCGTGTGGGGCCTCCCGGCCAACAATGCCATACGCTCATTCATTTCCAGTAATAATAATAACACAGTTTTGAATCTCAATATTTTGGACACGCTGTTCAGGAGTGCGCAGAATCATTACTACGGTTTTCTGCGTATTGTGGTAGCGTAGAAACTGGGGAATTCGACTCGTGGAATCGATATTGCTCAATTGAGGGAGGATGCCTAACAACGTTTCAGAAAATGGAGCGGAAGAGAGGAAGGTCGCCCACGGCTGTTGGTGTTTGTCAGGAATGTTCGCAGGAAGCCAGCCACCCACAGACGGAAGCTCAGTTTTACGCAACCTGGGCCGGATGCACGGCCAAGTTCGCGTTCACTGCTGACCTACTGCCTGCGTCGCCGAAACGACGTCCGAGCTGCCGGGCCTTACAACTCCGAAGTACGCTCGTGTCAGGTGGTCGAAGTAAGTCACTTAAAATCCATTAAAAACATTGGATGAACGTGAAAACTCCAAAGCGTCTCTCTGAAATACAGCCACAGTGTCTCTCACTTCTGCCAGTATACGTAACATACTATCGACGCCTTCATATTGACCACAACACATCATTACTTCATTTCTGAAATTGATTTAGTACTCCAGCATTTTACACCAGTGGAATAACAAGAATAGAGCCAAAAAGTAGTTTCACGCTAAAACAGTCGATTGAATAGTTTCAAGCCTAACTGTCGGGGGGGGGGGGGGTAGCGGAGGGGGGAGAGGGGGATACATGAGCGAAGGGGTGTCGAAGAAGACCGTGAGGGCGAAGGAAAATTTTCCTCCTTGACGGCAGTCACTCACAATGATCAAAATAAATGTTTCATATTGCTTTATTGTGAATATTGAATATATAGGAAACAAAACTTATTTTGTTCTGTCAGCTACAATAATGAGTAAAAAAAGGGAATAAGATAAACACATTTCCACTTGATAACAAAAAAATCCTTACAAAAGATTCGACTGCAAACACTACAATTTCTTCCCATTGTTGTCTTCTCCCATTGTTCCCTAGACAACAAAAAGTGGCTTCGAGCCCATACGGCACAAGCTCATCTCTGAACCCGATTGAGAGGTCTTCTGCCAAGTAATCCCTGTCCATCGAACCTATCTCGTATCGTTTGTGTTGACACTTGCACTCGTCTAGTTGTTTGGAACTGCCTCAGCGGACGTGTAGCAATGTTTTCAGGGTTTATGGTTGGTGTTTAATCAGGTATTGGTCCTGAAGCCTGCAGTTTTTCTTCCGCGGCAGCTTCTGTGACAATCTCCAACCAATCCTCTCACTAGAAACTTTTTCCATGTACTAGATACATCTTTGATTGTGGCACCATACACAATCATTAACTTAGCCTCAGGAAGGTAGGGTGCCCTTCCCTATTCCTCCACTGGGGTAATTCCTGTCTGGCGCTTCCACGTCGCGGGGGTGGGCATCCTACACTTCAGTAGGCCGGAGTGCTAGGATGGCTGAGTTCAGGCAGGGATCCAATCCCGTGGGGTATAACACGGAACCCATGCCCAGGGTTACGGGTGAAGGCGTTAATGGCAGCAACGGCGGAGGAGGAAGACTTCAGAATGGCGTAGCTGGCAGATGAGGCAACCCTCCTTTCTGGGGATTAAATGAGAAGGGAACCACTGCCTTGTGGTGGAGGAGAAACTCCAAAGGCTAAGGGAGACAACCCCAACAGAAAATCCTTTCTTGCGTTAGGCCTAGCAAGCCAGTAGCCTTCATATATTGCTTTCAAAATTACAGACGATCCTCAGAACGAACCACTCAGGATTTGACCCCACTACTTCTTCAAGTACAGGTGCGAATGATGGGAGACCTGATGATATTCATCAGTACAAGAAGATGTAAACAACTGGACTAAAAAATAACCTAAATATTGGCACCCTTAATATATTAACCCTCAATGGAAAAATGGAAGAAATGACAGATGTACTAACAGATAGAAAGTTAGATATATTGGGATTAAGCGAAACAAAGTGGAAGTGAAAAGGTAAGAAGAATTTGAGAGGAGGAGGAAAACTGTACTGGAGTGGGAATTACAGGTCTGGAAGAAATGGTGTGGCAGTGATGGTGAATAAGAACGTACAAAGCTGTATTGAAAGTGTGAGATATATATCAGACAGGATCATAATCTTAAACCTGAGATTCCAAAAAGAAACACTAAAAATAATCCAGATTTATGCACCTCAAGTGGAATGTAGCGAAAAGGAGAAGACAGACTTTGAAAATGTGTTAGAAAACCATATCGAGAGTGCTAGTATAGTGATGGGAGATTTTAATGCTCAGATAGTGAAAGACAGAAAGGGATTTGAGCAAGTATTGGTATGTTTTGTATATGGAGGCAGAAATCAAGTAGGGGAAAGACTCCTGGATTTGTGTCAGAGGAATGGAATGAAAATAGCAAATAGCTGGTTTATGAAGAGAGAAAGTCATGTTATCACCAGATACAGTTGGGATGGAAGAATCAAGAGTGTAATTGATTATATTCTAGTAGATAGGGAATGGGGAGAGAAAGTAACAAATGCGAAGGTAATTCCAAGTGTGAGTCCAAATGGAGACCATTGATTACTGGTGGGACAATGGAAAATGAATCAGTGTGTGAAAAATAGAAAACAGAGAAGTTGGGAAGCGGAATTAGGACAAATTACACGGGAAGAAATGGAGAAAGCTGTGAAGAAGATGAATGGCGGGAAAGCCCGAGGACCTGATGAAGTATCAGTGGACATGATAAGAGCAGCAGGTCCAGTGGGAATGCAGTGGCTGTATAGAGTACTATCAAACGTGTGGAGAAATACTACAATACCTGACGATTGGAGAACAGGAAACATTGTTCCCACCTTCAAGAAAGACAATAAAAGACTTTGTAAAAACTACAGAGGAATAACCCTTATGAGTCATACAGCCAAGATTTTTGAAAGAATTTTACTAAATCGAATAAGTGAAAAGATAGAAAAGGAGCTGAGTGAAGAACAGCATGGATTTAGGAAAGGAAGAAGCACGATCGACCTGATATTTTCTATCCGTCAACTGAAGGAAAAATGTTGGGAGTATAACAAAAGGGTGATAATGGTTTTTATAGACATAGAAAAGGCATTTGATTCAGTTAACAGGGAAAGACTCTGGGAAGAAATGAAGAAGATAGATATAGAAGATGGTTACATAAATGTAATAAAGACAATGTACAGAGGACACAATTGTAAAGTTAGAACACCACTGGGGAACTCTGAATGCTTCGAAATAAGACAAGGACTTAAGCCATGAAGTATTCTATCTCCTGCACTTTTTAATGTTCTGATGGAGGGCATGAACCGGGCAGTTAAAGATACAGTAAAAGAAAAAGACAAAAAGATGATTTTTGCAGACGATATGGTAATATGGGGTGATAAATAGGTAGATGTACAGTTACAGCTTGATGCGTGGAAGGAAATAATGAAAAGGTTCAAATGGTTCAAATGGCTCTGAGCATTATGGGACTTAACTGCTGAGGTCATCAGTCCCCTAGAACTTAGAACTACTTAAACCTAACTAACTTAAAGACATCACACACATCCATGCCCGAGGCAGGATTCGAACCTGCGACCGCAGCGGTCGCGCGGTTCCAGACTGAAGCGCCTAGAACCGCTTGGCCACTCCGGCCGGCTAATGAAAAGGTATGGATTAAAAATAAATAAAGGTAAGAGTGAAGTAATGGTATTTGGAAGAGAGAAAGGGATCAACGGAAATATTACCTTGAATGGAGAACCCCTCAAAGTGTTAGAAAATTTCACTTATTTAGGAAGTGAAATATCTAGGGATGCGAGGATAACTAACGAAATTAATAGGATGTTACAGAAGGCAGGCAATTTCTACCAAACAATGAAACACCTGATTTGGAATACGGAAGTTTCAGAAAAAGCAAAACTCCTTATGTATAAGAATTATTACTTCCCTATTGTCACCTATGGAGGAGAAACATGGACAATGACAGAAAGGGACTGGAGCAGACTGCAAGCAGGGGAAATGAAATTTCTCAGATCAGTTAAGGTATAAACATGAATGGACAGAGTAAGGAATGTAGAGATTAGAAAGGACCTTAAATAAGAAAGTATGAGAAAAGAAACTGAAAAAAAAGAGATTAAGATGGTATGGGCATGTTAAAAGGATGCATGGGCAGAGACTCCCCAAAATTATGGAAGAACTAAAGATGGATGGGAAAAGACCTAGAGGGCGCCCAAGAACACGGTGGAAAATGGGAGTGAGAATATCTGTAGAAAGGAGAGGTGTGATCTGGCAGCAAGTGGAGGAAGAAAAGTGGTGGGAGGACCGAGCCAAATGGAGAGGACTCGTCAGCACCCAGACCCGGCAGTTGCTGGAGCGGGATTCGGATATAGATAGATACAGTAGATACATCACTTTGACTCAAAGCAACATTCGCTGCGACGTCCACTTGTCTCTGTCCATCCTCCATTAGAGTGACTATATGGAGCCTCCGATCGTATGGTATTGTTGTCCTAACCATCCTGAAGCAACGCAACTCTCGTAATGACACACATCACGGGTACTGCAATGTTTACCGGTGACGCGGTTGCCATAGACTGTGCATACTACCTCCTCACTGTAGATACATGGGCTGTTTCCGCGAGAATTACATTACAAACAAATAAATGTGTTGATATCGTATTTCAGGATCACAACGTTCAGTATTCAGTTTCGGCAATATGCAATATTTATTTTGACCACTGTAAACTGAATCGCCACTTAGGATGACCGAGTGATACGGAGCAACGTGGTTAGCACACATTCGCGAGGATGCTAATTCAAGTCCCCGTCTGGTCATCCCGCTTTAGGTTTTCAGTGATTTCCCCAAACCTCTTTATGCAAATGCCAGGGTGACTCCTTTGACAGTACACGGCCGATTTCCTTCCGCGTCCTTCTTTAATCCGAACTTGTGCTCCGTCTGTGTAGATATCGATGTCGGTGGACATCATACACTGATTTTTCCTTGTTCTTTCTGACGCGATGTTATCGTGTATCGTTGGCCAATAGCGCCACGCTCTTCAGTCAACTGAATTACTCATTAAATAATGAAGACCAACTATGCAAAAAGTTTTCTAAAGTGAACTTCGCTTGCTCTTGTGGCTTTTAGATGGCCGAATCATAATATGACACGAAAAACCATATCGTTCACCAGTTTTAACACTCAATATTTAAAACTTGAATTTTTAGCGTGTTTAACGACACACTTTTCATATACTGTTTTGATTAATAATAATACCAAATTAACATTTCAGTAGCACTGGTTGCACTGGTTAGCATTTATCATAACTGCTATGACAAGCTCTTCGGCTTTTCTTTTACCCAAAAACCAAGTGGATCTGTAAAGATTTTTGTTATCACCTGTACTCTGTTAATTGGCGAAATAAAACAGTTTCGAAAACCATATGCAAAGAAGAAGAATGTTTACGAGAAGTTCCGTCATCTGAGAAGCGAAATCGGAAGCTGTCTGACCGTAGACGGGACAATCGAGGCCGACCGGCTGCCATGTCCACCTTCGCCAATAGCTTCGTTTGGATGCGATACGCAAGGGCAAGTGTCAGCAGACCACTCCCCCTGCTGTTAGTTTAAAAGACCTGATGCCGCTACCACTCGATCAAGTAACTCCTCAACTGGCATCACGAGACTGGGTACACCCCGTTTGTAACTACCAGTGACAAATCCCTGGCGGTACCGATAACCGAGCCCGGGTTCCTCACATAGCATTCAGCCAGGAGGACCGCTCTGCTACGGAAGCGGATTGTTCGTTGAACATGACGTTCTAATAATTTCATTTCCAACTTGTGTTAGGTAGAGGAGGTCTGGAATCTGTTAAGGAGGTTGGTGCCATGTTCTACACAACAAAAAGAGCTCATATTTATGTTTTCAGACAGAAAGCTTGAAAATGATTTTGATGAGCCTCGGAATCCACTCTATGAAAAGCCACCTGCACCTGAAAATTTGTAGTATTTCGGTGAGGAACGTGGCAAGTACTTCATCAAAATATCACAGTGTGGAAGGTATAAGGGCCACTGGAACACTGGCACGATCGGGGAATGTTGTCGGTCACATCACGCGAGGGATCCAGGTTCGATTCTGGGTACTGCCATGGGTTTGTCTTTGGTGGTTATGAACAGGGTGTACTCAGCCTCGTGATGCCAATTGAGGAGCTGCTTACCGAGTAGTAGCAGGTCTAGGTCTGCTAAACCAACGAGCAATTCACAGGAGACGCTTTAACGACATGAGAAAGGGAAATTGAAGCTGGTTCACTATTCGACCAAGAAAGTCAAGTATCCAGAAGGGAAGGAAGGAGAGAAATGAAACCTCACTGATTGAGAGTGTGAGTGTTGTTATTCTAATTGCTGCAACCGGTCGTGGTGTTGAAAAGACGGAAAGCACGGTGGGACCCGCGGAGAGGCCCACGAACAACAACACAACGGTAGAAAACGGACACGACCAACGAAGCAAAGAACGAACAACAACAAGTTCGGACAACGGAGTCACAAGGAACCCTAACAAAGACGTCCACTCGTACACAGAACAAGTAAGTAAGCGGTCTAACGCGAGGCGATGTGTCAACAGATGTACGCGAGATTAGACTGGCTGGCTGAGGTTTTTTTTTTCTTTATTCTGATTTCATTCCCCTGCCCCATATGGGCAGGGGAGGGTTGTCAGCGGCACAATCCGCCGCTCTTCAGCCATGTGACATGGCAACTAAAATAAGAATAAAATGTTACATACATAAGGCGATAAAAAAGGGGAACATAAAACAGAGTAAAGGGAGAAAATGGAGGTAAAAATAGACTGACATGGAGACGTTCATGGGGGACAGTTAAAAAAGTCACCAGAAAGTTAAAAAACACAGTTGGCGATTCTTAAAACACAGAGAAGACACTGAATGGACATGCACAGGTTAAAAGTCGGCCACAGTATTATAAACACTCCAGAACAACACACTTAAAACCCACTTGTAGCACACACGACGAAGAATAAAACTGCCAGGTGGGACCTGCCGAGGCAAAGGTCACAGAGGATGGAAAAGGAGGGGAGAGCAAGGGGCAGCAGGGGAAGCAGCGGGATGAAGAGAGTAGGGGCGTCAGCGGCTACGCGAAGAGGCAGGAGACACGTGGGGTGGGAGATGAAGAGGGTTCAAATGGGTTCAAATGGCCCTGAGCACTATGGGACTTAACATCTGTGGTCATCAGTCCCCTAGAACTTAGAACTACTTAAACCTAACTAACCTAAGGACGTCACACACATCCATGCCCGAGGCAGGATTCGAACCTGCGACCATAGCAGTCGCACGGTTCCGGACTGATCGCCTAGAATCGCTCGGTCACAGCGGCCGGCGAGATGAAGAGGGAAGACAGGGCAGGAGGGAGTGCAGAGACACTGAAAGGGGGCACAAGAGAGGGAGGGGGAGTAGGAGGGGGAGCTGGCTGAGCAAGAGGCAGGCTCTTAAGTACGCTATCGGGGGCGCCGCTATTTTCCGCTGGGACCACGTGTTCCACTGTGGCGCCCTCACACTAAAAGCGGGCCACAGCTCGATGGTGGAGAGACCTCTATGGGTCTTCGACGTCCATGACGTCTGGCGCGGATTCAAATTCCACGGCACGCGGTACCAGACCAATGATTATAGAACCAGTCAAATTTACAAAGGAAATGGCAGCACGAGCTCGCTGATCACTATGGCGTTGCACAGCGTCTAGCTTCGATGCACGCACTGATCCTGTTGGGAAGTGGGAAGTGTGTCATAAGGCGCTGTATCCTCTCCTGAGGCAAGCCGGCCCACAACTGATCCTTAATATCCTTAATACTATAGCTGAGGGGGACTTGGCATACGAGATGGTCATACATGCGTTCTATTGGGGGCAGACCTGGGAGTCTTACTGGCCACAGGAGAACCTTAACGTCATGCAGACAGTATAGACACGATTGTCAGGTGTGCACGATCGTTATCCTGCTGAAAAATGGCACCAAGATACTGGCACATGAGAGGTGATACATGAGGATGATGGATATCCATGACGTACTGTTGTGCTGTTAGAGGTCCGTCAATCACTGTCAGTCGTTGCCTGAAGTCATACACGGTGGCTTCCCACGTGACGCTGCGAGGAGTAACACCTCTGAGCAGCTCCAAAATGCGACCCTTCCGCACATCGCCGCCATGTTCAATCAGAGTAGTGCAGAAGAGCGATTCATCGTTGAACTCAGTGCGACATCACTCGCTAACAGTCCATGCTTTCCATTCAGGGCACCACCACAATGGGGCCATTTGTGTTTTAGTGTTAATGGCAGCCTACACATGACACAGTAATTCAATAGTCCAGCTCTGCAGTTCCTTAACCAATGATGCAGGATGACACTGAATGTTGCAGCGAGTCCATTACTTGTTCTCAGAAGACAGGCACAGATGTGAAAGATGTGAAGGAGTTACGAAGTGCTTGGTGCACAGTACGGCGTTGGTGGTCGACTGGGAGACTGGGACCTTGACGACGAATATGCCTGCTCTGTCCTTCCCATGCAGCCCAACATTGGGCTAATTTGACAGCCGGAAAAAAAAATAATTTTGATATTGAATGACTCGACCAGCCGGTTAAATGGAGGCCCACAGAGAGGCCGTTTGAAATCTCTATCAGGTGCTGATAATGATGAGTCAAACGATTATGCTGCATCTCCGTACTTACAGGGCCAGGTGACAACACTAAACACGGACAATAGTAATGCTCTCTGCAGGGCGTTCTGCCTTTCACAGAGCACTGCAACTGCAATCGTTATCTACTCGCCGATAGCTTGTACATGTACATATACCAAGATACATTGACATCAGAATGTGTCGTCTGGGTGCTTCACTTTTTTTCTCAAGCTGTGTTTGTAAACTGATCTATAAGTAATTCTCATAACTGTGAGTGTACGAGAATTAGGGTCTCATAATTATTATGTCAGGAAAACTATAGAGACCTTTGGAGAGAAAGAACCACCTGTATGAACATCAAGAGCTCAGATGGAAAACCAGTTCTAACCAAAGAAGGGGAAACAGAAACGTGGAAGGAGTACATAGAGGGTCTATACAAGGGCAATATACTTGAGAGCACCATTATGGAAACGGAAGACGAGGCAGATGAAGATGAAATGAGAAATATGATACTGCGTGAAGAATTTGACAGAGCACTCAAAGACCTGAGTCGCAACAAGGCCCCAGGAGTAGGCAACATTCCATTAGAACTACTGATAGCCTTGAGAGAGCCAGCCATGACGAAACTCTTACCATCTGGTGAGAAAGATGTATGAGACAAGTGAAATACCCTCCGACTTCAAGAAGAATATAGTAATTCCAATCAAAAAGAAAGCAGGTGTTGACAGGGGTCAAAAATACAGAACTATCAGTTTAATAAGTCACGGCTGCCAAATACTAACACGAATTCCTTATAGACGAATGAAAAAACTAATAAAAGCCGACCTCGGGGAAGATCAGTTCGGATTCCGTAGAAATCCTGGAACACGCGAGGCAATACTGACCCTTCGACTAATTTTAGAAGATATATTAAGGAAAGGCAAACCTACGTTTCTAACAGCTTAGAGAAAACTTTTGCCAATGTTGACTAGAATCCTCTCTTTCAAATCCTGAATGTGGCTGGGTTCAAATACGGGCAGTGAAAGGCCATTTACAATTTGTACAGAAAACAGATGGCGGTTATAAGAGTCGAGGGGCATGAAAGGGAAGCAGTGGTTGGGAAGGGAGCGACACAGGGTTGTAGCCCATCCCCGATGTTGTTCAATTTGTACATTGAGCAAGCAGTAAAGGAAAAAAAAAAAAAAGAAAAATCTGGAGTAGGAATTAAAACCCATGGAGAAGAAATAAAAACTTTGAGGTTTGCCGATGACATTGTAATTCTGTCAGAGACGGCAAAGCACTTGCTAGAGCAGTTGAAAGGAGTGGACAGTTTCTTGCGAGGAGGATGTAAGATGAACATCAACAGAAGCAATACGAGGATAATGGAATGTAGTAGAATTAAATCGGGTGATGCTGAGGGAATTAGATTAGGAAATGAGGCACTTAAAGTAGTAGATGAGTTTTGCTATTTGGGAAGCAAAAGGAACTGATGATGGTCGAGGTAGAGAGGATATAAAATGTAGAGTAAAGCGATGTAAAAGGAAAGCGATTCTGAAGAAGAGAAATTTGTTAACATCGAGTGTAGATGTAAGTGTCAGGAAGTCATTTCTGAAAATATTTGTTTGGAGTGTGGCCATATACGGAAGTGAAACACGGACGATATATTGTTTAGACAAGAAGAGAATAGAAGCTTTCGAAATGTGATGCGACAGAATAATGCTGAAGATTAAATGGGCAGATCACGTAACTAATGAGGAGGTGCTGAACAGAATTGGGGAGAAGAGCAATTTGTGGTACAACTTGACTGAAAGAAGGGATCGGTCAGTAGGGCATGTTCTGAGGCATCAAGCGATCACCAATTTAGTACTGCAGCGAAGTGTGGTGCGCAAAAATCGTAGAGGGAGGCCAAGAGATGGACACACTAAGAAGATTCAGAAGGATGTAGGCTGCAATAGTTACTCGGAGATGAAGATGCTTGCACAGGATACAGTAGCATGGAGAAATGCATCAAACCAGTCTCTGAAGAGCACAACGACAACAACAACATCAACAATTATTTGTCAGTATGTTTAAGAAAATAACTAATAATCCAGTTCAGTGGCATTTATTTCTAATGAAATGGCTGGTTTGAGCCGATATCGGCCATCCTCAGATCACAAAATACGAGTCATGCGTCAGTTTCAACACAGCGTTGTTGTTTAGCAACGTGCTTTCCGCGTGGTGGGATTCACCCACGGCCAGTATTTCATGATCTGAGAATGGTCGATGCCAGACGAAAAAGACATTCCGTTATAAATAAATGTGATTTTGTCCGATTAAAAATTATTTTCATGACAATCAGCACTCTTGTCTCAAGCTCAACAGAAATGTCGTCCTCTCCATACTTTACAGAAGAAGAATGCAGTAGTAGATCCGGCTCTTAACGTTTGCCTTGACTAGTTACACAGCATAATGGGACTCGTGGAAAACGACGTTTGTGTGTGACTGAATAAACACCGATTCGAAATTTTGTCCAAGTCTTTCTGCATCCAGCGATGACACTTTCCTGTGGACAACAGCATCGCCAACGGTAACCTGGTAGTGCTGCTGATAATATCCGGTGAGCCGTTGATGTACGAGGATCACCACAAAAGCAATCCACAATATTTTTCGAAAATACGAGGAACGTTCAATAAATAACGCAACACATTTTTTCTGCAGGCAGATTGTTTTTATTCAGGATTCCATTACGCAATACTGTTCCCCACTCTTTTGGCCACAATACCCTATTTTTCAACAAACTCTCCGTTCAATGCGACGGCCTTACGCCACCTTACTGTATGCCCGCATAGTACCACTTTGCTCATGGACGACGCACGCAGTATCTTGCTGCATCAGTAGCCTACCAATCATGCACGTGCTGCTTCATTAGGGCAAACAGATGGAAGATCTTTTTCGATTTCTGTTAGACAGCAAAGAACCAAGCGGGCACTCATCTTCGAGTATCTAAACTGCTGGACCAGTGTGTCAGCACTACCAACAGGACGTCCAGTTGAGCAGTGAGGTTTTTCATATATCAGACAGAGGTATGCAGCCATAATCACAATTATGTAAATATGACAAATATGTTGATAGGCTGCTGAAATGAATGAGATCCAGACGGTGGTAAATCCTTTAGTGTGCTGGCGCGTTTCGCGCCCAGTAAAATATACGAAAAGCAATACATCACAGTGACACAGCATTTCAACTTGTTGAAAACGAGCACAACAACTAAACAAGAAGAAATATAAGTACATACCACTTCTTACAAATACAAAAGAAGTTGAAGTGGACGCATAATGACGACCATGCGGAACTGACAAACGACATTTGTTGTCGAATACAGTAAGTGACGTAGATCAGTCAAAACCAAAATTTGAAGTGAGACTGGTTCACTACGGAGCCGTAATGAAAGCACGGAATACATAAGATGAGCGCCCTCTACGTCATATGATGTGTCGCAAGTTTAAGAAATGAAATCAATAAAAACCATTTTTATATTTCGTAATTTTTCGTTTAAATTATGAAAATGTCAACATTTAAAAAGAGGCACCTCAAACCTTCCCGTATCTCTTGAAACAAATACGCCAAAGATGTCAAACTTAAGCTACTACCATTAGAGGACCTCACGATTGACTATAGCCTTAAATGCAGGAAGTCTAATACAGAACAGCACATAATAAAGCAACTGAAGGTTAACATATAGCTAAAAAAAGTATTTTTTTTCATTTTTATCTACTATTACATCGTCGAAGAAATCGAGAAACCATTTACAACAACTCGCTACCTGCTCATTTATCAAAAGATTCATATCCTCCTGATGACTCATTCATATGGCGCGCGCCGCTATCCTGTCATCTTGTTTAGAGCGCGCGCTATAATCGATTATAGTTCTCTGTTCTGGTGCGGGTGGCGCTGCGGTGGTGATTTGCTATTACGTCGCTGGAATGTGTTTGCGGTGGCCGGCGGAAAGCGAGAGGGTAGTCGGTTTCCGGGTGTTGCACGGAACGTGAAGTTCGCTCTGCCTGACCTGCTGGTGACTAGTGCTATGAGCAGAGTGGTCTGGGGAGGAGGCGACTCGCCGCTGTGCTGGCCATGCGGTGGTGATTAATTAGAGTCGGCGTACTTGTTCTGCCTGTCTGTCTGATTTGGAGGTCCGGTGGGTTCCTGTGATACTCTGGCCCGGATACAACTAGTTGCTGAATTTTGGAGTCGTCTGCCAGGTTAGGGTGTGGGCTCGGTTGGCTCGTCAGATTTTCTGCTGGAAGCTCCAGCAGCGGATTCTGAACTTCATTCTGATGTGGGACGGCGTTGTTGGAAGTTTTTGCTGTGTGTGTGGCACGTTACAATATTTGTCGGTACTAATTTATTTGCTCAACTGGAGTATCTTTTGGTTATCTCGCTGAGTGGGTCGTTGCCAGCCCGATCTGCTCAGCGTTGCCTTTGGTGGCGCCTGTTTGTTCCTTTTTGAAGAAATTCACGTAGGTGGTTCGTGTTACCCGCTCGGAGTTCCGTTCATGTCTGGTATATTTGGCATTTGATGTTAGGTAAAGTCTGCCTAAGAAAGGTGGTTTTGGACAGTATATGTATAGTGAATTACTGCTTCTTGGCACATGTGGTCTGCTGGGACCTGAACAACACGATCTCGTCAACTTGATTTGTGTAACAGCGTTTAGTGGTACGTGCTGTACTTTTATCTCACTGTTATTTTTAACTTGGTGGAATAGTCGCGTTTGGTGTCGTTAAGACACTTCTAAGACTGTGGTTTGACTTTTCATGTTCGCTGGGCTTTTATTGTTTCGTTTTAAGAAGCGATAATTGTTTATTAAGATTTGTTTGTTGGCTTCCGGCACTTAAGAGCGCCCGAGTTAACGGCACCGTGGTTATCATGCGCTGTCTGGATATTATTTGATTTTGGAATTTATCCTGTGTTGATATTATGTGTCGTGTGTTAGAGAACATAGCCAAGGTAAATCATGGGCAGTTGTGGGAGGTATGTCAGGGAGCTCTCAGAGGTTTATTTCGGGGACCGTAAGTAGTGGGAGGTCTCTGAAGTGTTGAGCTCACTCGTCTGTGATTGTCATCAGTCTACTGACTGGTTTGATGCGGCCCGCCACGAATTCCTTTCCTGTGCTAACCTCTTCATCTCAGAGTAGCACTTGCAACCTACGTCCTCAATTATTTGCTTGACGTATTCCAATCTGTCTTCCTCGGCAGTTTTTGCCCTCTACAGCTTCCTCTAGTACCATGGAAGTCATTCCCTCATGTCTTAGCAGATGTCCTATCATCCTGTCCATTCTCCTTATCGGTGTTTTCCACATATTCCTTTCCTCTCCGATTCTGCGTAGGACCTCCTCATTCCTTACCTTATCAGTCCACCCAATTTTCAACATTCGTCTATAGCACCACATCTAAAATGCTTCGATTCTCTTCTGTTCCGGTTTTCCCACAGTCCGTTTCACTACCATACAATGCTGTACTCCAGACGTACATCCTCAGAAATTTCTTCCTCAAATTAAGGCCGGTATTTGATATTAGTAGACTTCTCTTGGCCAGAAATGCCTTTTTTGCCATAGCGAGTCTGCTTTTGATGTCCTCTTTGCTCCGTCTGTCATTGGTTATTTTACTGCCTAGGTAGCAGAATTCCTTAACTTCATTGACTTCGTGACCATCAATCCTGATAAGTTTCTCGCTGTTCTCATTTCTACTACTTCTCATTACCTTCGTCTTTCTCCGATTTACTCTCAAACCATACTGTGTACTCATTAGACTTTTCATTCCGTTCAGCAGATCATTTAATTCTTCTTCACTTTCACTCAGGATAGCAATGTCATCAGCGAATCGTATCATTGATATCC
This sequence comes from Schistocerca nitens, assembly GCF_023898315.1. Lineage (NCBI taxonomy): Eukaryota > Metazoa > Arthropoda > Insecta > Orthoptera > Acrididae > Schistocerca > Schistocerca nitens. The sequence continues at coordinate 711,578,397 of NC_064619.1, read as the reverse complement.
TTTCACCTTGTATTTTAATTCCACTCCTGAACCTTTCTTTTATTTCCATCATTGCTTCCTCGATGTACAGATTGAAGAGTAGGGGCGAAAGGCTACAGCCTTGTCTTACACCCTTCTCAATACGAGCACTTCGTTCTTGATCGTCCACTCTTATTATTCCCTCTTGGTTGTTGTACATATTGTATATGACCCGTCTCTCCCTATAGCTTACCCCTACATTTTTCAGAATCTCGAACAGCTTGCACTATTTTATATTGTCGAACGCTTTTCCAGGTCGACAAATCCTATGAAAGTGTCTTGATTTTTCTTTAGCGTTGCTTCCATTATTAGCCGTAACGTCAGAATTGCCTCTCTCGTCCCTTTACTTTTCCTAAAGCCAAACTGATCGTCACCTAGCGCATTCTCAATTTTATTTTCCATTCTTCTGTATATTATTCTTGTAAGTAGCTTCGATGCATGAGCTGTTAACCTGACTGTGCGATAATTCTCGCAGTTGTCAGCTCTTGCCGTCTTCGGAATTGTGTGGATGATGCTTTTTCCGAAAGTCAGATGGTATATCGCCAGACTCATATATTCTACACACCAACGTGAATAGTCGTTTTGTTGCCACTTCCCCCAATGATTTTAGAAATTCTGATGGAATATTATCTATCCCTTCTGCCTTATTTGACCGTAAGTCCTCCAAAGCTCTTTTAAATTCCGATTCTAATACTGGATCCCCTATCTCTTCTAAATCGACTGCTGTTTCTTCTTCTATCACATCAGACAAATCTTCACCCTCACTGAGGCTTTCAATGTATTCCTCCCACCTACCTGCTCTCTCCTCTGCATTTAACAGTGGAATTCCCGTTGCACTCTTAATGTTACCACCGTTGCTTTTAATGTCACCAAAGGTTGTTTTGGCTTTCCTGTATGCAGAGTCTGTCCTTCCGACAATCATATCTTTTCCGATGTCTTCACATTTTTCCTGCAGCCATTTCGTCTTAGCTTCCCTGCACTTCCTATTTATTCCATTCCTCAGCGACATGTATTTCTGTATTCCGGATTTTCCCGGAACATGTTTGTACTTCCTCCTTTCATCAATCAACTGAAGTATTTCTTATGTTACCCATGGTTTCTTCGCAGCTACCTTCTTTGTACCTATGTTTTCCTTCCCAACTTCTGTGATGACCCTTTTTAGAGATGTCCATTCCTCTTCAACTGTACTGCCTACTGCGCTATTCCTTATTGCTGTATCTATAGCGTTAGAGAACTTCAAACGTATCTCGTCATTCCTTAGTACTTCCGTATCCCACTTCTTTGCGTATTGATTCTTCCTGACTAATGTCTTGAACTTCAGCCTACTCTTCATCACTACTATATTGTGATCTGAGTCTACATCTGCTCCTGGGTACGCGTTACAATCCAGTATGATTTCGGAATCTGTCTGACCATGATGTAATCTAATTGAAATCTTCCCGTATCTCCCGGCCTTTTCCAAGTATACCTCCTCTTGTGATTCTTGAACAGGGTATTCGCTATTATCTCATTATGATTTTGTTATTATAATCGTTGGTTGTGTGTTGCGCTTCTTTGATTTTACGGTGCCAAGTGCCATTATGTTTCTTAATGGTTTTGGTAAATGATCTTACGTTGTATTGCCAAGTTAACTTATTATTGGATTTTGTCTCTTGTGTGAACTCTAAAAGCACTATTGTAAAAGATTCTTTGATTTTATGGTGGCAAGCCGCCGTTATTGCTTTTAAAGCTTGTTGTTTTAAACAGTTGTTAAGTTCTGTAAGTTACGAGTTTGTTGTTATTTAAAAGAGTTTAGTATTGGCAATATAATAAATTGTGTACAGAGTCTGCTGTTTGGATACTATTGGATGGAAATCCTCAGATAGTTGTCCTATAAGAACACACATTCCACTCACGTAAATTTCAATCTCTAAAAATATCAGGATAGACAAGTGTCCGCAGCTCGTGGTCGTGCGGTAGCGTTCTCGCTTCCCACGCCCGGGTTCCCGGGTTAGATTCCCGGCGGGGTCAGGGATTTTCTCTGCCTCGTGATGACTGGGTGTTGTGTGCTGTCCTTAGGTTAGTTAGGTTTAAGTAGTTCTAAGTTCTAGGGGACTGATGACCATAGATGTTAAGTCCCATAGTGCTCAGAGCCATAGAAAAGTCATCGTATTTGTATCCCGCCTGCAAGGCGGCGCGTGGGTTGGATCAGGAAAAGGTAAAACACATCGGTACTGCTGCATGAATTTAAAATCCCCTTTACTCAAGCAATAAGAATACATAACTTGCAAGGTGGTGCGAAGTTGAAGCGGAGTGTCCTGGCTGTCTGAACTTGATGAAATGGGGGCAGAGTCTGTAGCGGAGCTCGTAGAGCTGCACAGCACCAGCTAGAGGACGCTGCCGTCGGTGTCTCCTGGTAGTGCCAACCTTTGAAACTATGTGGCATCGTAGCAATCGATACCACAATCGTTAATGCTTCTTAAGCAACGCTTCAGTTCTCTTAGATGGTCCCCTAATGCACGACCGCTACTAGCACATCCACGCTCACGATACATGATCTCACAATCCCTCCCAGTCTGTCCAGTGTAATGTTTCGCACACGAGGCACGATTGATCTTGTAGACCCCTGCTCTGCCAAACTTATTACTCGCTGTCTCCAACCTATAATTTGTCCAATTTATTATTTTCCGGAAATCCAATACAACGTTCTCTTTGCGGGACGCATTAGCTATTTGATCTGACAGAGGATCATGGTAAGCGAGTAAGATATATTCTTTCATCATCGGCTCCCCACTAACCTCAGATTTCTTTCCAACTTTCTTAAAAACTGTTTGAACTGCTTTGTCACTGTATGTCCTACTGTTATTGCCTTTTGTATTTCTACTGCTCACTCTAATGGTGGGCTTTGCCGAAAGACGTCAGCACACTAAAGGATTTGCTACCATCTTGATATACTTCATTTCAACAGCCTATCAGTATTTGTCATATTTTATTAGTTGTGATTATGGCTTCAACTGTCCATCAGGACCTTACGTCTGATCTAAAAATTACCGTGCCAAGCTGGCAAACAAGTAGGCTACAGTACATTAGCGTGCAAAAAGATTTGTTATGCACACCCAGCTGAAAATTATGTTTAATAAAGCGTGCTTGGAAAACGAAGTAACACCGACGTACCCCAAAGTAAGAATACAGTGCTGTACGTATTACGGCTAACTGTGAAGTGGCACTAGTAAAAAGTGAAATTAAAGTAGCGCTTAAGGCAAAGGCTTTGGCTGCTATTACGGCCAAATCTTCACATACTCGCTTTCCTACTTTAATAACTCCAAAGCAGTTTCATTTTTTGGCTAGTGTAATTCATGAGAATGCATGTTAGAAACAGTTATCCAACAGCGACACTGGCGGAAACTGCAACTACTGATTACGAATAGTACAGGGCACTGTACTTCTACCGCTAACCAAGTAAGTAGACATTGTTTTACTGCAATAGTAGTGAATGTGATCGGTATTCCCCTCTCCAGTGAAGAGTTAACACTGCTCAGTAGGGACCCCAGCTATAATGTTCCTCTGAAATTTGACTATAAAATTTTTAAATGAATTACTGCACAGGTTAAAAGTAGTTGTGAGATGATGGAATTACCTAATGTTAAACTGACAGACAACGTGTTGGTTACTAAAGCTGGCAAAAGTTCCTTATTGGTTCTTATTAATGATGCTGATTACATTTCTAAAACTGAAAAGTTCTTCGAAGAGAATGAAATAGTACAGGTTGATAAAAATCCGCTTTCGGCATTTGCGAAAGACGTTAGAGAGGCTATTGACGATACCGTAAGGAGGAGGAGTCAGATATTATGAGGCCCCCATATATATTTCGCATGTCACCTATGCCTTCGTGACCCCGCTCATCCTTCAATTCCTCCTTGTGAATGTCGACAAAATCTTTACAGGTCACAACACCTTTGCTATAGTTTCTGCGGCATATGCCCCAAGGCACTTTGCGGACGTTGATGACTTGTTGGGAACTAGCAGTTTCAACGAACAGCGTTCTGTTAAGCAATCGCGTGACGGGTTTCAGAGCACCTGCGATTCTCTCTAAATCTTTCTGAATATAAAAAGGTGAAACCTTCTCAAAGTGGCGGTATTTTCGCTTCACAATCAAAAGCACATTCTGACCAGCCCCCCTGCGGGTCCGGGGCTTAGAATAGGCCCGAGGTAATCCTGCCTGTCGTAAGAGGCGACTAAAAGGAGTCCCTCCCCCTCAAGGGGGTAGTTAGCGCCTGCGTCCGGAGACGGACGGTTCCACGACCTCTATTTGCGGTCATTTTGCTTTATCACTTCTCGTTTCTTCCTTCCTTTGGTTGGTTCCTTTCTTTGCTCTTCTCCACCTCACTGTCTTCCTTACACTTTCCCCTGCAAAATCTCCTTGCCCTCTCATTGCCTTCTTCTCCTTGCCTTCTCATTGCCTTCTTCTCCTTGCCTTCTCTGGTCTCCGCCTCGGCGTTTGAGACAGTCTGTCCTCTCTCTCTCTCTCTCTCTCTCTCTCTCTCTCTCTTCCTCTCTCTCCTTTTTCCTCTTCTTCCTTCCTCCCTGTGCGCGCCTGAAGGCCGACCCACGCGTTCGCACGCGTAGCCGGTGACGGGGTAACGCGTAATTCCCCGCCCTGGGTAGACATGTAAGGCACGCGCGTACCCCCTGGTAAAGGCCAGGCCCGGGGAGGGGTGATTGCCTGAGCTGATACCTTCTGACCATGCCGATTGGTCCCTCCGTCTGTTTCTCGGGAGGTGTGACCTGAGGTGTAAACATTCACCTAAGGCGGGAGTGCCCTCTGAGAGGGTCCCCACAAGGAAGGAGCGCGCCATCGGAGACGCTGGCAATCATGGGGAATTCCTCCGCAATGGATTCCACTCCATCTCTCTCGACTTCTGCCCAAAAACGGAAACGTGACCAGCTACCAGTGACAAAAGTACTACCGCCTGCCCCACAGTTCCTCGCCGTTTCTCGATCTGAGGACGGAAAGGATTTTTCCTCTGTCAACCCTTTCGTTATCCAGAAGGGCGTAGATGCCATAGCCGGATCTGTTAAATCTTGTACCAGGTTGCGTAACGGTACCTTATTACTTTCGAAACTGAGAGCGCCTTTCAGGCACAAAAACTGCTTCGGGCCACACTCCTGTACACGTTCCCTGTCCGGGTGGAGGCTCACCGAACTTTGAATTCGTCTCGTGGTGTGGTCTATACTAGATCCCTCGACGGCTTGACTGACGAGGAGATTCAATCTTTCCTCGCTGAGCAGGGCGTGACGGCTGTCCATAGGGTCATGAAAAAGGTCAACAATGACCTTGTACTGACCCGGACACTTTTCTTGTCCTTTGATAGTGTTAAGCTGCCATCGCGCATCAAGGCGGGCTACGAGGTTATTTCTGTTCGCCCCTATGTCCCGACACCTACGCGCTGCTACCAGTGTCAGCGTTTCAATCACACTCGACAGTCTTGTTCCAATGCGGCTAAATGTGTCACTTGTGGCAGGGATGCCCATGAGGGTGACTGTCCACCTCCGTCTCCTCGTTGTGTGAACTGTCAGGGTGACCATGCCGCATCCTCCCGCGACTGTCCTGTCTATAAGGAAGAACGCTGTATCCAAGAAATTCGGGTCAAAGAGAAAGTGTCTACCTCGGCTGCTCGCAAGCTATTGGCTAGTAGGAAGCCCACGCTGCTCCCAGCGGGGAAATACAGTACTGTCCTCGCCTCTCCTCGGACTACCAGGGAGGTGGCAACCCAGACATGCGATCTGACCTTCAGCACCACGGTCGTCCGTTCGGCCAGTGCAAAGATCGTGCGGTCGACATCTCCTCTTCCTCCCATCACCCCACAGGCACCAGCCCCTTCATCAGCTTCTGCTAAGACGAAGACCCAGAAGTCAGATGCACGGGCCTTCAAGAAGGAACCGTCCCGTGCAGACTTCCTACGTACCTCGACCTCCGAGCCTTCGACCGGTACTTCCACCAAACGACCTTCCAAGAAGGCTAATAGGAAGCACAGTTCTCCTTCTCCGCCACGGCGCCTTTCTTCTCCTGCGCCACCCAGCGGTTGCCGCCCCAGGCCGTCATCCGTTTCGCCTGGCCGCACCGCTGGTAGCCGAACATCTGGCCGTTCACCGGCGGAGGAAGCTCCCCCTCCCGGCCATCTTTCCAAGATGGCCGATGAACCTATAGACCCAATGGACGATGACTGTCCACCTACTGATAGCGGCGGCAGTGCTCGCTCGAAGCCAGGCCCTCAGCGGCCTTCGAGGTGACCCCTTCTTTCATCTTCCTTTTTCTTTTCTTACGATGGCACTTATTCACTGGAATATTCGCAGCATTCGCTCCAACCGAGAGGACTTGAAGTTGCTGCTCCGCTTGCACCGTCCGCTCGTCGTCGCCCTCCAGGAAACGAAGCTACGCCCTTGCGATCAAATTGCCTTGGCACACTACACCTCTGTGCGTTTTGACCTACCCCCTGTGGTAGGTATCCCAGCTCATGGAGGGGTTATGTTGCTGGTCCGGGATGATATTTACTACGATCCCATCACGTTGCACACCGGCCTGCAGGCAGTTGCCATCCGCATTACTCTCCCCACTTTTACATTTTCCATTTGTACCGTTTACACTCCATCGTCGTCTGCCGTTACCAGGGCAGACATTATGCAACTTATTGCTCAGCTACCTGCACCATTTTTGTTAACTGGAGACTTCAATGCCCACCATCCCCTTTGGGGCTCTCCAGCATCCTGCCCGAGGGGCTCCCTGTTTGCAGACCTTTTCAACCAGCTCAATCTTGTCTGCCTCAATAGTGGCGCCCCTACTTTTCTTTTGGACACATCTCACACCTATTCCCATTTAGACCTCTCTATATGTACTCCCCAACTTGCACGCCGGTTCGAGTGGTATGCACTTTCTGATACATATTCGAGCGACCACTTCCCGTGTGTTATCCATCTCCTGCAGCATACCCCCTCTCCGTGCTCATCTAGTTGGAACATCTCCAAAGCAGACTGGGGGCTCTTCTCTTCCAGGGCGACCTTTCAGGATCAAACATTCACAAGCTGCGATAGTCAGGTCGCACACCTCACGGAAGTCATTCTCACTGCTGCTGAATATTCCATCCCTCGCCCTACTTCTTCTCCACGTCGCGTACCGGTCCCCTGGTGGACCGCGGCATGTAGAGACGCTTTACGTGCTCGTCGACGTGCTTTACGCACCTTTAAACGCCAGCCTACAGTGGCGAATTGTATCAATTATAAGCGATTACGTGCACAGTGTCGTCGTATTATTAAAGAAAGCAAGAAAGCCAGCTGGGCTGCTTTCACAAGCACCTTCAACAGTTTTACTCCTTCTGTTGTCTGGGGTAGCCTGCGCCGGCTATCTGGCACTAAGGTCCACTCACCAGTTTCTGGCTTGATGGGCGCGAATGACGTCCTTGTGGCCCCTGAGGCTGTCTCCAATGCCTTCGGCCGCTTTTTCGCAGAGGTTTCGAGCTCCGCTCATTACCACCCTGCCTTCCTCCCCCGCAAACAGGCAGAGGAGGCTAGGCCACCTAACTTCCGCTCCTCGAATCGTGAAAGTTATAATGCCCCATTCACCATGCGGGAACTCGAAAACGCACTTGGCCGATCACGGTCCTCCGCTCCAGGGCCTGATTCTATTCATATTCAGATGCTGAAGAACCTTTCTCCTGCGGGTAAAGATTTTCTTCTTCGTACTTACAATCGCATCTGGATTGAGGGACATGTTCCCGCATGCTGGCGCGAGTCTATTGTTGTCCCGATTCCTAAGCCGGGGAAGGACAAGCACTTGCCTTCCAGTTATCGACCCATCTCGCTTACCAGCTGTGTCTGTAAAGTGATGGAGCGAATGGTTAACTCTCGATTGGTTTGGCTGCTCGAGTCTCGATGACTACTTTCCAATGTACAATGTGGATTTCGTAGGCGCCGCTCTGCTGTTGACCATCTGGTTACCTTGTCGACCTTCATTATGAATAACTTCTTGCGGAAGCGCCCGACCGCGGCTGTGTTCTTTGATTTGGAGAAGGCTTACGACACCTGTTGGAAGGCGGGCATTCTCCGCACCATGCATACATGGGGCCTTCGCGGTCGCCTCCCTCTTTTTATTCGTTCCTTTTTAATGGATCGACAGTTCAGGGTACGTGTGGGTTCTGTCCTGTCAGACACCTTTCGCCAGGAGAATGGGGTGCCACAGGGCTCAGTTTTGAGCGTCGCTCTCTTCGCCATAGCGATCAATCCAATAATGGATTGCCTCCCAGCTGATGTATCAGGCTCCCTTTTCGTGGACGATTTTACCATCTATTGCAGTGCGCAGCGTACGTGTCTCCTGGAGCGCTGTCTTCAGCGTTCTCTTGACCGTCTTTACTCCTGGAGTGTCGCCAATGGCTTCCGTTTTTCTGCCGAGAAGACGGTCTGTATTAACTTCTGGCGCTACAAAGAGTTTCTCCCACTGTCCTTAAGACTCGGTCCCGTTGCTCTCCCATTCGTGGAGACAACAAAATTTTTAGGTCTTACATTTGACAGGAAACTTAGTTGGTCTCCACATGTGTCATATTTGGCTGCCCGTTGTACCCGTTCTCTAAATGTCCTCCGTGTTCTCAGTGGTATGTCGTGGGGAGCGGATCGAACCGTCCTACTTCGCCTATATTGGTCGATCGTCCGCTCCAAGCTGGATTATGGGAGCTTCGTATACTCCTCTGCACGGCCATCCATCTTACGCCGCCTCAACTCCATACAACATCGGGGTTTACGACTTGCGATCGGAGCGTTTTATACTAGCCCCGTCGAGAGTCTTCATGCTGACGCTGGTGAGTTGCCACTCACCTACCGGCGCGATATACTGCTTTGTCGGTATGCCTGTCGGCTACTGTCAATGCCCGACCACCCGTCTTATCGTTCCTTTTTTGACGAATCTCTCGACCGTCAATACGGGTTGTATGTCTCTGCCCTGCTACCCCCTGGAGTTCGCTTTCGTCGCCTCCTTCAACACCTTAATTTTTCACTCCCTGCAACCTTTCGAGTGGGCGAGAGCCACACGCCACCTTGGCTCCAGGCTCAGGTTCGCGTCCACCTTGACCTCTGCTCGCTCCCGAAGGAGGTTACCCCCGGTTCGGTCTACCACTCCCGTTTTGTCGAACTTCGTTTGAAGTTCATTAATATGACCTTCATTTATACAGATGGCTCTAAGACCAATGACGGGGTCGGGTGTTCTTTTATTGTCGGGGCACAAAGTTTCAAATACCGGCTCCATGGCCATTGTTCGGTCTTCACAGCTGAGCTCTTTGCCCTCTACCAGGCTGTTCTTTACATCTGCCGCCACCGACATTCTGTATATATCATCTGCTCCGATTCCCTGAGCGCTATCCAGAGCCTCAGTGATCCGTACCCGGTTCACCCTTTCGTGCACCGGATCCAACGCTCTCTTCAGCAGCTGGTGGACGTCGGTTCTTCGGTTAGCTTTATGTGGGTTCCTGGCCATGTCGGTATCCCCGGGAACGCCGCTGCAGATTAGAGATGGGGGATCCGCTCTTGAACTAATTCATAGAGTTTAATCTTTCAAAGGAGTGAACAATCAGTGATTCAGAAAAAAAGAACGGTAGCTCCAAACGTTTCCCACGGCAGAGAGAGAGAGAGAGAGAGAGAGAGAGAGAGAGAGAGAGAGAGAGGGAGAGGGAGAGGGAGAGAGAGAGAGAGAGAGAGAGAGAGAGAGAGAGACGGAGCATATCAGCAGCGCGTCTGCTGGTCAGAGCACACTGCACGCCACACAACACAGCCAGCGCCGGCCTCTGCCCTGCTTCTACCTTGGCTGCCTGCATTGTGCAGTGCCCCATTGGATTTTGTGTTTCACATATGCCGTGCCGTCTCTGTGCGTCATCTGCCGCGTGCAGTGTCTGGCGCAGCTTAACTTCGCATCGCACTCTGTCGGCGATCGTTTCAGTCGCACGTCCTGCCCTCTGGGCAGTTGATGCGAGCAACAGGACAGAGAGCCACCTAGTGGATAACATAGGAACTACTTGCAAAAACCTGCTCGCAAGGGAACGGACGATTTGGCTCCGAGCGGGTGAGCTCCCCCCACCCTCGGAACTCGCCCGCTCAACGCTCACCCCACCGTCTCGACTCTAGCCAGAGCGTTGAGCAAAGCGACTCAGGTGTCAGTCTGGTCTCTGCGGTCTCAGCTCATGCAGCAATACAGCTCGCGGCTTGACCTGCTCGACTCAGCGCCTCTGCATCGGAGTTCGTCCCCACTGGATATTGTTCTTCGTAGTAATACCGCTATGTATATTACATTATTATGTTATGTATACATCAATCGTTTTTATTTTATTTTTATTTGTTTAAACTGATTAGATTAGGTTGCTGATGACTCCTCTTACCATAGGATTTTTATTATGGACACTCGAAAATACGCTTTAATTACGAGCGAACCAATAAACGTATCGCAAAATGTGATACACCAATATTTTCCTTGTTTTATTCTGCGTAAGGCTATATGCAGCACTTTCGTTTTACAGTCAAATTTATATTTTTTTTCTTATTCTGGTACGGATTTTGCGATTTTAGGCGTCTTCGGAAGGAAACGTTCACTTTAAAAATATATGGCTTGCGATGTATTTGTATGAGGTTAATGAAATTTTAATACATTATAGCCAAATATATTGTTAATGTAAATCTCAAGTTACAACATTTTCCGATCACCCAAAAAACCACGATAGTGCAAAATAAATCAATAATCAAAAACTTTGTCATATCGTGGAAATTTCAATAAACAATACAAAATTCTTACTCATTATCTGTGTTACTTCAAAATAGGATCAAATAAGATCAAAATACAGGTGTAGTACTGGAATAAACCAAGTTTAAAGGTCAATGTGCCTTCCATTTATTTTCTATTGTAAATGAGTGGTGAGTCATGAAAAAGAGCTAATTCATTTCAGGGAGTGAACAGTTCTGATCCAATCTCTGAAAAGAACAGTTTTGCCCATCTCTACTGCAGATGCCGCGGCCAAGGCTGCGGTCCTCCAGCCTCGGACAGCTTCTTGTTGTGTCCCTTCGTCAGATTGTAGCAGGGTAATTTGTCGGCGCATTTTATCGTTGTGGCATGCCGATTGGGCTGCACTTACAGACAACAAGCTTCGGGCCTTAAAACCTCTTCCCGTGGCTTGGACGTCCTCCTCACGCCCTTCTCGGCGGGAGGAGGTAGTTTTGGCCCGGTTACGAATTGGACACTGCCGGTTCAGCCAGCGCCATCTGCTGACGGCTGCGCCGGCGCCGTTCTGCCCATATGGGCAATTGCTGACGGTCCGCCACATTTTAACGTCCTGTCCGGATTTTAACACCCTGCGTCTTGATCTTGGCCTGCCCTGTACTGTAGACTCCATTTTAGCGGATGACCCACGAGCAGCTGCTCGCGTTCTTCATTTTATCAATTTGACAACCCTCTCAAAGGACATTTGATTATGCTGTTTTCTTTTTTAATCCTATGCCTGTCAGTCTGTCTTTTATCGTGTTTTCCGTTTCGTTGCTGTTTTAAACTTGACTCGCGGTGCATTCCTAACGTAGTCTGGGCGCTAATGACCGTTGAAGTTGTGCGCCCTAAAACCACAAAAAAAAAAAAAAAATTCTGACCAGCAGCATGTGTGCTGCTACAGTGTACTGAAAAACTCTGTATAACACCTTAGTTAGGAGGACTGGTTACATGATCCCGCTTGTTAGAGCCGACCGCTGTAGCCGAGCGGTTCTAGGCGCTTCAGTCCGGATCCTCGCTGCTGTTACGGTCGCAGGTTCGAATCCTACCACGGGCATGGATGTTTGTGCTGTCCTTAAGTTATTTAGGTTTAAGTAGTTCTAAGTCTAGGGGACTGATGACCTCAGATGTTAAGTCCCATAGTGCTTAGAGCCATTTGAACCTCTTGTTAGACTGGGTGTTACTACCTACCAGCGGCCCACCCTTTCCGGTGGGAGGAGGAAAAGATAGTTCAGGAGCAGGGGCGGCTCGTGGTTTCTATACTGGGGAAGGCTGCGGCATTTATCGATCGGAGCCAACATAGACCTCGGGTTACACTACAGATTAGTCTAACATAAACAACTAAAAATTCAGGGGGAGGGGGGTGGCAGATCACTCTCTACCCATAATTTTACGTACTGCATCTTCTATAATCAGGTATTAAATATGATTAAAAGCTAACTTCGAATTAAAATCTTTGGTTAGTGTTTTTGTACATCATCATTACATATTCTGACACTTTCCAGCAAATCATATGAAAAGACGCGTTTTGGAGAGATCTTTAATGCGATGAATGTTAACTTTGCGGTTGCTTAATATTTTTGGTGTTTTCCGTACTAAACTTAAGGCGTTTATTGTGGTTAACCTCCAAAGCTCGAAATTTACGAGTTCGCATGACGATACTGTGATGTTTTTGTGACGTCACAAGACTTGTGCTGTGATTGGGTGGCATGAGCAATCCGTGCAACTGCCATATTAATTCACATGTTTGAGAAGCGAACAGTTCGTATTTATTGTGTATTATGAAAATATGCATTTATATGAAATAGCGCACTAAAGATCTCTCCAAAATACGTCATTTTTAGTACGGTTTGTTGTGCTAAAGTACACAAAATGTGACACTGTAGCGCAACACACTGTACTGGTACCAAAAGTGATTCGTTTCGGAAAATGTCATCACGTTTATGACTGGCTAAACATGACACTACACTTTTTTACTCACTTCACTTAATAGGCTAAGTAGGACTTAATATAAAGAAATTACCTCTTATCATCTATGAATGCACTTTCGCTTACCTCAATTCATTTGTTTATAGACGAAGTCAGCTCGTCTTCCCTTCTGCGCAGCAAAATGGTCTATGACCATTTCATTGAAATTTGGCCGATTCAATAATTCTTTTTCTAGGGAACACATTGCAAGCGCACAAAGTCTGTCCTCATTCATAGTGTTGCGCATGAATGTTTTCACTCGCTTTAACGTCGAGAAGCAGCGTTCTGCCTCGCCGGTCGTCATAGGGAAGGTTACTATTATTTGCAGAAGTTTTACACTTTCAGGAAAAGCTTTAGCCAGATTGTTATCGTAAAGAAAGCACCTGACGCCTTCATAAAATCTTTTCGGCTGTACAACACGTTCAGCTCATGACGTAGATCAGAAGACTGTAAATTGAACAAATTAACAGCTATTTTAAACTCTTTTTCCGGAAAAATAGTTTGATGTTTTGCAAACAACGATGGATCAAACAGCTGTGCAATCGATAAGTGATCATTGAAACTGAATCGTTCTCTGATCTGAGTTATGATGAGGTCGCAAACGTTTCGAGCACACACCATTCTTGATTCTGTGAAACGTCCCCGTTTTGCAGTTGGTTCTACCTGTTCCCAGTGATCGTCGGTTTCAAGTGAGGCCCTAATTTGCTGGACAGAATCTGCAAAGTGCGAAACATATTCAACAGTTTTCACAGCATCAATATTCCTCTGCTGCAGTTGATTAAAGAGAATGTCACAGTGTGGCATGACTGTATTAAAAAAATTTAACCAGAAGAGGAAATCTTCGTCTTGCAGGAAACCCTTCAGTCCCGTGGCCTTGTCTATTGTCTTGTAATCACTGGCATCATCATCAATAATTCTTTCTAGGCACTCAACAATTTCCTTTTGGTATTTGTACACAGTGGTTACGCTCCGTGATTTAAAATTCCATCTGATGGACTGAGGACAGGTAGGAATACGCTTCTTCACTACTTCGTCAAGAATGGCTGTACGGGTAGAAGACCGGGAAAAAAAGGGTGGAAACTCCTTCCAAGTTGCTAAAGAAGATCCGAACTTGTTTATTGCCTGTCACACAACGTTCAACAATTAAATTTAACTGATGGGCGTAACAGTGAATAAAGTGAGCATTCCTGTACACTTCTCTAATTCTAGTTTGAACTCCACTTTTATGGCCACTCATAACAGGAGCACCGTCGTAACACTGAGCTATCAGTTTTTCAGGTGTTTCATGTACATTCATTTTCTCTAGCTCGCAGAGAACAGCTGCAGTTACATCGTCTGCACTGTGACTTTTTGGGCGTACAAAGGAAATAAATCTTTCATTTATTTGTCCCAGTAGCTCATAGCGAATTATTAGTACCAATTGTGACAAATTTGCACAGTCAGTAGTTTCATCAACTTCTATTGTGAGAAAGTTTGCCTTCGACAGTTCACTCCTGATGAGACTGAGGCATACCTCATAAATTGATTCCAGGAGTTCATTTTGAATTGTCTTCGATAGGCCTAAGAAAACACGGTTTTCTGATTTCTCAATGTGCTGCTTCAAGACAGAAGTCCAGTTCTCCCATAAGACTGACTAATCCTCGAAAAATTCCTGGGTTTTTGGAATCTTCTGTTTCGTCGTGGCCCCTTACGGCAAGCTCGAATTTGCCGCAAAATTTAATACAGTCTATCAGTTTACCCAGAATATACCGATTTTTTTGATACATTTTCATTATATATCTTTATATTACGGCGGTAAGCACTGTCTAATTGGCACATAATGTCCACTTTCCCTAGCATTGAAAACTCAATGTACCCATTTAAATGTTTTTCGCTGGAATTATGTTTTTTCACCTTTGTGTGAAAATTCTTTAAGTCAGCGATACCAGTTTCAGTCCAGGCACTATCAGTACTATTTGTAAGAAGACAGGTGAAACAGAAGAATGCATTTTTCACTTCACAACCACACAGCCACTCAGCTGCATCGTACATTGCTCTATTAAAACTGCGTTTGTATCCTTGCCTAGATTTGCACTGTTTCTGTTCTTGATTGATCGTTAGATCGGGTCTGGGTGCACCAAGTTCTTTCACTTTCATCCTGTGGCCGTGTTCCAAGCTTTTACCTATTAAATTGCACACTGAATTCATATTGCGCTGGTTTCACACTCGCCGTATGTCGCAGATATTCACAAGGAAGTAAAACTCACTATAATCTTGCAAAATACACTCCGAAATAGAAACTTGCTAATATCACACGGTATCAACAAAAGCAGTCAGCATCAGCAAGCAAGGAAAATAAAGTAACGGGACAAATTTCGCGCGCTTTGTCCTCTAATCACTTACGAAACTCTCGCTAGATGGCAGTACTGTTATGTTACTGTAGTCTAGTGCACTCTGGCGGGATATTTGCAAACTTACTCTAAATGTGGATACAATAGCCAATGGTAGAAACAAAACTACTATGTAAAACATTATCAAAACAATAATACTAAACGTCGATTAATGACGAATCGAGTACGTAGTAGAGATGTGCAGAGACAGAGATTGGATAGCGAAGTTTCGGCCACTCTACATTCCTTTATTACATAGATAGTGGAACGTGAAAAACGTGTGGTGGTTGGTATGACACCCTTAGGCTGCAAGCTCTGAGCCTTCGGATCGCCCATAACGAGCACTGCTATGTAGAAGCCACGCCCCCAAACCGCTACTACATGTAGCTTACGGACTTTCCAAGGCGCAGCCTAAACACTACTAACCGTTCGGAAAACATTCATCGATACAAACAGTTTCAAAAACGTTGACCGTCGTTATTTTAATCGGAATGGGAAATATGCGAAATTCGTCCTGATCATTTAAATTATGTAATACGTTCTTGCGAAATTTACTTTAACATATATTTTGGGGCGGCTCCTCCTCAGAGCCTTTAATTACGAGCCGCGCCTGTTCAGGAGGATCCATTTAGGTCTCCCGAGTAGCTAGGGAAATAAGGGTCCACTCAGAGCCCCGCATGCCTGAGTAAGCCTTATACAACTGAGGTCCGGCAGGTTTCCCAGAGGTTGTGCGCTAATGACAGTAGCACTTCAACAGCCACACATCTCATGAGCGCGCAGCATACCTTGACATTAAGTTTTTTTTCTTTTTTTTTTTATAGCGATTTATTCCATCCTCGCGATCCGGTCGATCAAGCCAAGATCCCCATTCCCGTGACATACAACGATCCACTGTCGCACGGTGGTCGCTGAAGCTTTCCCGGCGCTTATGGTGACGGGGGACAGGCGGCGCTCTCTAGTCCCCAGCTCAGAAACCCCGGGACAGCCAGACCCGTACTCAGCAAACGAATGCTGAACCCCTGAGGGCAACATCACTAGATCTCTCGTCATTTGAACAAGTATGGGACTTGAAATGGGAACTTTTACGTTCTCTAGCGGCGGAACGGAAAGAACCATTGCCAAATTTTAACAAAAGGCGCAAGACGCTTGGGACACCTCTATGGTCGTTTGCATTTGAGAGTACACGCCTGAATTGCTACCTGGAAGGGAGGGAGCGGGACTGTAATCTTTCTAGTGATGAGACTGTTTGGGCACACTTCACTGTGACGTATGTGTTCCATTTGGTAGTCTCTTGAATTAATGGTAAATTGCAATATATTTAGAATAATGACCAGCCACCTATTAGCTTAAACTGTGTTTTAGTTCACACTAAACATAAAGTTCTTAGCTGATGAAATGTTGCTTTTTGAATAATTAATAAAATATGTCCCAAACGTTTAATTAATGCTAAAAATCATTAAGAATTATTTTCTGTGTAAATAAATCTGTAAATTAAGGAAAAAGACCATAATTTAATATAAAAATATATTTTTTACTGTTCATATAAAGAATGTTGCAGTAATTTGTTTTGACTATTTAAAAGCACGATCTGCGCTCCTCTTCTTGTTATTGTTCATAAAATGTAAGTGCCGCTCTCGTATCTGTAACATTTGGTTAAATAATTACATTAATTTAATGGTGACAACTGTGTTTGAATCAAGAAATCTACTTTGGTCTTCCATTAATGCCATTTCTCATGTTGCATTTTAGAACTTTTTCAGGCTACAGCGCAGGAGAGTTGCCGAAAAATTGTTTGGTGGCCACAGCCGAATGCTACTAGTATTAAATCGGCATTTACTTTAATAAATTATTTCATGGTCCCTGACCGACCGTTTCCATGAGTACCCGGGCAATGTGATTACGCAAACTGCGTAATTTTGAGATCGGTCACTGGCCTCTGCACAAAGCCTTCGGTCAACGTTCTCGTCGGTCTGATAGAAACCTAATGCTGGATGGTGGAATGCAAATCAATTTATAAAGAAGTAAAACATTTTCTATGCTCCGTTCTACCTTTTCGGAAGCTTTGCCACCAGCACACTTGGTTAAAAGATTTGTAATACTACTTACTAATTCTTTAAGAGACTGTTAACGTCTTTTGGGGAGTTAAATTAATTTCAGTCAGGAATATTTAAAGCATATATCAGAAACTGACTTCCATGGCTAATATTAAATTCAATATTTCAAATTAACTTCCCCGCCTCTTGAAAATCGTAATCTAATATTTTAATGTTAATAATATTGTAATGTGATACAGTGTACATATTTCTAACACAGACCCGTTTCTCCCTTCCATTTAAAAATACCTTCAGTGACCACTCTTTGCCTCAGACGCTTTAATTATCGTTCGAAGGCATTCTCCCTTGAAGGAATGGTTCTCTTGATTCTTGTTTAAACACAGTTTCTCAATTAAATCTGCAAATAATCGGTTTCTCACATGTGTAAAATGAATGGTTTCCTTCCACAAAGATAAATTTATTCTCATCGCCTTTGTTACCCGAGAACTACTAGTTCAATATGATTGTATTTCGTCATATATTTGGATCATCAGATTTTTCTTTTTTCGGTATTGCCGGGGAGAGCGGTGAGGACTATATTGACAGAGGCGGTGGAGTGGAGATGGACGGAGAGACAGGGAAGGAGGAAATGGAGAGAGAAACGGGGCAGGAAGAGACACGTGGTACGTTTATAATAGACTGTGCGCGCGGGCTCTTCTTCCCGTGGTGGCACATTGAAGTGTGAATGTATAGTGCGAGAGGACTTACTGTCCTCCCCTTGTTTCCACTCACAACAACTAGACGGAACAAGTTGTCTGGTATAATTGTTTATTACATTAAACGTTACAAATTGCACAGGCAGCGCGCCAACTGCGGCTCCTGGCTTAGCTGGAAGACATACACGCCCGTCCGCTACGGGGTCTCGCAGCTACCTGCTCGGCCGTTACAACGGCTAATCCTACCTGTGCGCACAAAGGACCTGGGAGGTCCACTTCCGCACATAGGTTGCAAATTCTTCCGAAAGGGAGCAGACTATACTGGACAGTCTGACCTGCCCAGTTTGAAGCTGCCACTAGATGGCAGTTGGAGTGAGTAGCAGAGTCCAAACATAGACCATGGTTACATATACTGTAGCGGTGACACCCCCGTAGTCGCTACTCATCGTGACAAAATTCCTCGTGGTTGGCAG
This sequence comes from Schistocerca nitens, assembly GCF_023898315.1. NCBI lineage: Eukaryota > Metazoa > Arthropoda > Insecta > Orthoptera > Acrididae > Schistocerca > Schistocerca nitens. Next base: position 711,560,058 of record NC_064619.1, on the reverse strand, counting down.
ACAGCTGCGATGCGCAGCCGACTACGAACGCAGAACAGCCGTCAACACAGCACCAGCAACAGTGAGGCGTTTCCATGGAAACGTTCACAAATTCGTCTTAGCTGATGACACGAGGCAGGCGCGCGAAGCATGGGCGCCCTGCCCCCTGCAGCTGTCCGCATTCGTCTTACGCCGACGCGACTACAGGACTACGTCTAAGGTAAAACAGACGTGTAACTTACGCTTGTTCCTTCCAACACATTTCCGTACCATTACAGCATTTGTCGCTTCCTCGCAGTGAGACGCAAACCGCAGTTAACGGCTATCCTCTATACAGGGTGGTCCATTGATAGTGACTGGGCCAAATATCTGACGAAATAAGCGTCAAACGAAAAAAACTACAAAGAACTAAACTCGTCTAGCTTGAAGGGGGAAACCAGATGGCGTTATGGTTGGCCCGCTAGATGGCGCTGCTATAGGTCTAACGGATATCAACTACTTTTTTTAGTAGGGACCCCCATTTTTATTACATATTCGTGTACTACGTAAAGAAATATGAATGTTTTAGTTCAACCACTTTTTTCGTTTTGTGATAGATGGCGCTGTAATAGTCACAAACGTATAAGTACGTGGTATCAGCAGGGATGGCTAGAGGACAAATGTAATGATGTAGAGGCTTGTCTCACTAGGGGTAAGATAGATACTGCCTACAGGAAAATTAAAGAGACCTTTGGAGAGAAGAGAGCCACTTGTATGAATATCAAGAGCTCAGATGGCAACCCAGTTCTAAGCAAAGAAGGGAAGGCAGAAAGGTGGAAGGAGTATATAGAGGGTTTATACAAGGGCGATGTACTTGAGGACAATATTATGGACATGGAAGAGGATGTAGATGAAGATGAAATGGGAGATAAGATACTGCGTGAAGAGTTTGACAGAGCACTGGAAGACCTGAGTCGAAACAAGGCCCCGGGAGTAGACAACATTCCATTAGAACTACTGATGGCCTTGGGAGAGCCAGTCATGACAAAACTCTACCATCTGGTGAGCAAGATGTATGAGACAGGCGAAATACCCACAGACTTCAAGAAGAATATAATAATTCCAATCCCAAAGAAAGCAGGTGTTTCCAGATGTGAAAATTACCGAACTATCAGTTTAATAAGTCACAGCTGCAAAATACTAACGCGAATTCTTTACAGACGAATGGAAAAATTGATAGAAGCGGACCTCGGGGAAGATCAGTTTGGATTCCGTAGAAATGTTGGAACACGTGAGGCAATACTAACCTTACGACTTATCTTAGAAGAAAGATTAAGAAAAGGCAAACCTACGTTTCTAGCATTTGTAGACTTAGAGAAACCTTTGACAACGTTAACTGGAATACTCTTTCAAATTCTGAAGGTGGCAGGGGTAAAATACAGGGAGCGAAAGGCTATTTACAATTTGTACAGAAACCAGATGGCAGTTATAAGAGTCGAGGGGCATGAGAGGGAAGCAGTGGTTGGGAAAGGAGTGAGACAGGGTTGTAGCCTCTCCCCGATGTTATTCAATCTGTATATTGAGCAAGCAGTAAAGGAAACAAAAGAAAAATTCGGAGTAGGTATTAAAATTCATGGAGAAGAAGTAAAAACTTTGAGGTTCGCCGATGACATTGTAATTCTGTCAGACAGCAAAGGACTTGGAAGAGCAGTTGAACGGAATGGACAGTGTCTTGAAAGGAGGATATAAGATGAACATCAACAAAAGGAAAACGAGGATAATGGAATGTAGTCAAATTAAATCGGGTGATGCTGAGGGGATTAGATTAGGAAATGAGACACTTAAAGTAGTAAAGGAGTTTTGCTATTTAGGGAGTAAAATAACTGATGATGGTCGAAGTAGAGAGGATATAAAATGTAGACTGGCAATGGCAAGGAAATCGTTTCTGAAGAAGAGAAATTTGTTAACATCGAGTATAGATTTAAGTGTCAGGAAGTCGTTTCTGAAAGTATTTGTATGGAGTGTAGCCATGTATGGAAGTGAAACATGGACGATTATCAGTTTGGACAAGAAGAGAATAGAAGCTTTCGAAATGTGGTGCTACAGAAGAATGCTGAAGATAAGGTGGGTAGATCACGTAACTAATGAGGAGGTATTGAATAGGATTGGGGAGAAGAGAAGTTTGTGGCACAACTTCACTAGAAGAAGGGATCGGTTGGTAGGACATGTTTTGAGGCATCAAGGGATCACAAATTTAGCATTGGAGGGCAGCGTGGAGGGTAAAAATCGTAGAGGGAGACAAAGAGATCAATACACTAAGCAGATTCAGAAGGATGTAGGTTGCAGTAGGTACTGGGAGATGAAGAAGCTTGCACAGGATAGGGTAGCATGGAGAGCTGCATCAAACCAGTCTCAGGACTGAAGACCACAACAACAACGTGGTATCACGTAACATTCCGCTAGTGCGGACGGTATTTGCTTCGTGACACAAAACCCGTGTTAAAACGGACCGTTTACCAATTGCGGAAAAGGTCGATATCGTGTTGGTGTATGGCTATTGCGATCAAAATGCCCAAAGGGCGTGTGCTATGTATGCTGCTCGGTATCCTAAACATCATCCAAGTGTCCGGACCGTTCGCCGGATAGTTACGTTATTCAAGGAAACAGGAAGTGTTCAGCCACGTGTGAAACGTCAACCACGACCTGCAACAAATTATGATGCCCAAGTATGTGTTTTACTTGCTGTCGCGGCTAATCCGCACGTCAGTAGCAGACAAATTGCGCGAGAATCGGGAATCTCAAAAACGTCGATGTTGAGAATACATCAACATCTATTGCACCCGTACCATATTTCTATGCACCAGGAGTTGCCTGGCGACAACTCTGAACGACGTTTACAGTTCTGCCACTGGGCACAAGAGAAATTACGGGACGATGACAGATTTTTTGCACGCGTTCTACTTATAGATGAAGCGTCATTCACCAACAGCGGTAACGTAAACCGGCGTAATATGCACTATTGGGCAACGGAAAATCCACGATGGCTGCAACAAGTGGAACATCAGTGACCTTGGCGTGTTAATGTATGGTACGGCATTATGGGAGGAAGGATAATTGGCCCCCATTTTATCGATGGAAATCTAAATGGTGCAATGTATGCTCATTTCCTGCGTAATGTTCTACCGATGTTACTACAAGATGTTTCACTGCATGACAGAATGGCGATGTACTTCCAACATGATGGATGTCCGACACATAGCTCGCGTGCGGTTGAACCTGTATTGACTAGCATATTTCATGACAGGTGGATTGGTCGTCGAAGGACGTTGACCGGATTTGACGTCCCAGGATTTCTTTCTGCGGGGAAAGTTGAAGGATATTTGCTATTGTGATCCACCGACAACGCCTGACAATATGCGTCAGCGAATTGTCAATGCATGTGCGAGCATTACGGAAGGCGAACTACTCGCTGTTGAGAGGAATGTCGTTACACGTACTGTCAAACGCATTGAGGTTGACGGACATCATTTTGAGCATTTATTGCATTAATGTGGCATTTACAGGTAATGTAACAGCATACGTTCTCAGAAATGATAGTTCACAGAGGTACATGTATCACATTGGTGCAACCGAAATACAATGTTCAGACGTACCTACGTTCTGTATTTTAATTTAAAAACGTACCTGTTACGAACTGTTCGTTTAAAATTGTGAGCCATATGTTTGTGACTATTACAGCGCCATCTGTCACAAAGCGACAAAAGTGGTACAACTAAAACATTCGTATTTCTTTACGTACTACACGAATATGTAATAAAAATGGGGGTTCCTACTTAAAAAAAACGCAGTTGATATCCGTTTGACCTATGGCAGCGCGATCTAGCGGGCCAACCATGGCGCCATCTGGTTTCCCCCTTCAAACTAGACGAGTTTAGTTCTTTGTAGATTTTTTCGTTTGACGCTTATTTCGTGAGATATTTGGCCCGGTCACGATCAATGGACCACCCTGTATAGTGGAAGTTGCAGGGTTCAGTGCAAAACTACATATACGCGTATACATATACGCGACAAGTATGTCATTCAGTCTTACGTAAATTAACATCTGTAACGTTGTGGTTGCAGTTTGAGAATTTCATTTTCGCAGAAGTTTTTGTAGGGTAAATTTTGATGGTAAGTGACTTCCTGATTCTAGTTCGTGCGACCTGTATGGCTGTGTACGACTTTCTGGAACCATGTGACATTCTTTCACTGTTCACTGTAAAAGTGAAAGCGACAAATGCTTTACGATGCAAGTAATACCAGCACTTAAAAATAAAAAACAGTGGACAATGGTTGTTAATCGAGGTCGTGCAAGTCAGATTCTGAAAATCTAAAATTATGCTTTTCCGCATGGCACAAATGTTTCTCTGATGTTTCTTTAGTAATGTCGAACTAATAAATTACGAAGTATGTACTGTAAAACAACTTCTTAATCTTGCAGTGTAGAATTTTTACGTTGCAAACACTAGAATGTAGATTCATACCTTTCCAAAAGAGCTTCCATACTGTAATTTTAGTAGACTCCAGACTCTTAAAATCGTTTCTCATTTACTAGTTACCACATTGAAGTAAATAGGTACCTAATGTTATGTTGCAGTATATTCTTTGTTTTGGTTGGCAGGAGAGTCAACACCGTGTTACTAGAAGGAGCCGAAAGGCAGGCGTTTTAGTTCACGCAGGCTGGCGTGAGGTCTGGAACAGGACAAGGAAATTAGAATTTAGAAAAACGGACGTAGCTGGTGGAATACTTAACTTTAATCCGTTAATGAAGAACGTCGGTCTTGACGGTACATGAATCAATATCATAATGGCGCCTTGCTAAGTCGTAGCAAATGACGTAGCTGAACGCTATGTTAAACTATCGTCTCGGCAAATGAGAGCGTATTTTGTCAGTGAACCATCGCTAGCAAAGTCGGTTGTACAACTGGGGCGAGTGCTAGGAACTCCTCTCTAGACCTGCCGTGTGGCGGCGCTCGGTCTGCAATCACTGATAGTGATGACACGCGGGTCCGACGTATACTAACGGACCGCGGCCGATTTAAAGGCTACCACCTAGCAAGTGTGGTGTCTGACGATGACACCACATTCCTCCCCCGCAAATCGGCGGACGGTTGTGGTACAAGGCTTCCGCCCGCTGTGGAGAGGACCCCATGTTGACGTATGCGACGAGGTGGGGAGCCTAACAGGCGAGGCTGTGCCACCCGCACCCTGCCATTCAGTCCGAGGGGAGATAGGAAACGCCTGAAAACCTGCTACAGGGTGCACGCCAACATGCGGTGTATGCGCCCGCAGAGAGACAGGAGGGGCCGAAGGGTCGACCTCCATCGGGTCGGGGCACCCGACGGGCGAAGACGACATATGGTCCGGAGCGGGCAAGAGTTCCATGTCTGAGGACATCCGGTCACGGGAAGCGATCGGCGGTGCGTGACCCAGGGAGGCGCCCGGCGGCTGCAGCGAAGAGTCCACTGCGGGCGTCGCCGGCGGGAGAACAGGCGGCGGCGGCGGCGGCGGCGGCGGCGCGTCGCCATGGGGCAAAATGGAAGGCAGCGTCGGTAACACCTGGGGCTGAGGCGAGCCAGTAGATGGGTCCCCAGGGCGGCATCGTCGCTGAAAGCAGACGGGGAGTGGCAGATCCCGTGCGAAGACAGAGGCGCAGCTGATTGAGATGCCGACGCACCTCACTAGAGGCCCCCAAAACCAGATACATAGCGCGTCCGAGGCAGCGAAGAATGCGCCCTGCGAGCCAACGCCGTGAACCCCGGTAGTGACGATAGTGGACAACGTCGCCTGGAGCAAAAGCAGGTGTCTGCCGCTGCACAGGAACCTGATGCGGCGGATGTAGCAAAGACATCAAGGTTCGATGATGACGACCGTGCAGCAGCTCAGCCGGCGAGCGATTATCTCGGGGCTGAGAGTGATACGAGGACAAAAAGAGCAATAACGCGTCCTCCAGAGAATGCGACTCTTTTAACTTCAACATCTGTGACTTGAAAGTCCTGACCAATCGTTCAGCGGCACCGTTTGACTGTGGCGAAAACGGCGCGGACGTCAGATGTTGAATACCATTGGCCTTGCAGAATGACTGAAATTCTGCGGACATGAATTGTGGGCTATTGTCGGAAACAATAGTCTGTGGAAGACCTTCAATGCAAAAGATAGCAGATAACGTTTGGATGGTGGCAGATGACGTCGTGGAAGACATCCGGATAACAAAAGGAAAATTACTGAATGAATCTACCACAACCAACCATAGAGCGTTCCAGAATGGACCAGCAAAATCGATGTGTAAGCGTTGCCAAGGGGAAGTGGCTTTTGGCCATGCAAAGAATTTCCACAGTGGGGCTGATGGTTGTTCGGCACACACCATGCAAGAAGAGCACATATTCGTAATCGCGGCATCGATTCCGAACCAAGTACAGTGCTGACGAGCAAGTTGTTTCGTTCTCACTATACCCCAATGTCCTTGGTGGAGAAGCTGTAAGACAGAGGACTGTAACGAACGTGGGACCACGACCCTGGACTGATCATTATCAGAACGCAACAGCAAAACACCATGTCGAACAAAAAGTCTCTCCTTGTGAGCAAAAAATCGGCGAACCAACGGGTCCCCGATCCGTGACTTTGACAAGGGCCATTGAGTAGCAACAAAACGCAGAACGGTAGCAAGGACAGGGTCGGCAGCTGTGGCAGTAGCTACACGACGAAAATCAATCGAAAAGGATTCGACAACGTCATCGGTTTCCGAATCAATGAACATGCAAGCAAGTTCGGAGAAATCGAATGCCCTATCCTCAGCAACAGGCAAGCGGGACAATGTATCGGCGTTTCCGTGCTTAGCAGTGGACCGATACAAGATATCGTAGCGGTACTGCGAGAGGAAAATAGACCAGCGAATGAATTTCTGCGCTGTACGTGGAGGTACAGGCTTGTTCGGATGAAAAAGCAATGTCAAAGGTTTGTGGTCTGTGATGATGGTAAAGTGACAACCATACAAGAAATCATGAAAGTTTGTAACACCAAATACGAGAGCCAATGCTTCTTTCTCGATCTGTGAATAATTTCTTTGCGCAGACGAGAGCAATTTTGACGCAAAGGCAATAGGGCGATCGTGCGATCCATTTTTGTGCGCAAGCACAGCACCGATGCCGAAATCCGATGCATCCACCATCAACAAAAGGGGCTTCTGGGGATCGAATGGCGTAAGGCAAGTATTGGAAAGCAACGCCGATTTCAACTGGCGAAAGGCGCGTTCGTCGTCCAGACGAACGGAACACCTTTACGGCGTAAGCGATGAAGCGGAGCTGAAATGGAAGAGGCGTGTCGGATATAACGGTGATAATAATTAATTTTTCCCAGCACACTCTGTAGCTGCTTCAAATTCTGCGGCGAAGGCAAGTCTTGTATGGCACGGAGGTGCTCGGGACTAGGATGTATGCCTTGGGCATTGAGTACCTGTCCCAGGTAGGGCAAGTCACGAGCAAAAAACACACATTTGTCCTTCCGCAAGCGAAGACCATTTTGTCGCAAGACCTGAAATAATGTTCTGAGATTGGCCAAATGTTCTTCTTCCATCTTTCCGGAGATCACAATATCGTCCAGATAATTTGCTGCAGTAGGGACCGATGCACAAACAGTTTGTAGATATTGCTGAAACAATGCAGGGGCGGATGCACACCCGAATGGCAGTCGTTTGAATCGATACAAACCAAGATGCGTGTTAACCACCAAAACGTGCTGGGAGTCTTCGTCCACCAGTATTTGCAAGTACGCATGTGCTAGGTCCAACTTCGAAAAATATTTACCCGGGCAAAGTTTGTCAAAAAGATCTTCCGGGTGGGGTAAAGGAAAAGTTGCAATCTCTAGTTGTGGATTCACTGTTGCCTTGAAGTCCACACAAAGTCTCAATTTTCCGGAAGGTTTTGGCAATATTACTAAGGGTGATGCCCAGAGAGAAGCCTGCACACATTCAATTACACCTTGCAATTCCAAAGCGTGTAATCTTTTTGCGACCTCATCACGCAATACATGGGGAACATAGTGCGCTCTGAAAAATTTCGGTTGCGCGTTTACTTTCAGTTCCAAATGTGCTTTATAGTTCGTAGCGCAACCAAGGCCCGGTGCAAAAATGTCTGCAAATTCTTCACATAGACGAGAAACACTGTCTGAAGGCACAGTCCGGTTCACTGATAGGACCTGATTTACTATAAACAAGTTAAACAACTGAAATAAATCGAAACTAAACAAGTTTACTGCAGAAGAAGAGCGAAGGACGTAAAATGACACAAGTTTTGTTTGTCCTTTGTATGTTGCAAGAAGGCTGCACTGTCCTAACACAGGGATATCATGACCTGAATAACTAGTTAACATTTGCGGAACGCAATGGAGGTGTGCCCAGCTGTGAAACTACAGCTCCGGTATCGACCTGGAATGGTATCAGTTGCCGTTAATGTCCAGGTCTACAAAAAGTTTATTGTCCTGCTGACGACAAGAGCGACTGTCTCGTGGTCGGCCACGGTGGTCTAGCGGTTCTAGGCGCGCAGTCCGGAACCGCGCAACTGCTACGGTCGCAGGTTCGAATCCTGCCTCGGGCATGGATGTGTGTGATGTCCTTAGGTTAGTTAGGTTTAAGTAGTGCTAAGTTCTAGGGGACTGATGACCACAGATGTTAAGTCCCATAGTGCTCAGAGCCATTTGAACCATTTGAACTGTCTCGTGCAACGTGAACTGACACTGGTACATAATCACTTGCGACTTGACGGGATTTCCGGCGATGTCAACGCACACTGTGTGGGACGAACACAGTCACTGTTAGAGAGAGTGGCACTGGGGGGAGTGGAATGAACTACATGAATTTCCATGGGCGAAGTTTCACGAGCCTGAGTATCCTTGGTTCGAATTCGGCGTGAAGCAAAGGGCCTGGAATGGTTGTGAGTTTCCAATCTGAGCTTTTTCTGGCAAACTCTCTGAACATGTCCTTTGTTATTACAGAAAAAGCAAATAGCCTGGCGTGACGGGCAATTCTCACGCGAATGTCTAGTAGCACACCGCGGGCATGATTTTAGTACTGCATTTGCTTGCCTGCACGGCACACGTGGCTGATAGCCTGGCGGCAGCGGCGCGGCCGGGCGCGAGGTCTGTTTACTGCTCTGTGCAGCTCGCCTGGCGGGCCGGTTAACCTGACACACGGATGGTGAAGTTTCAAATGATTCCTGAGCAAAGTCAAGTGTGTCCTGCCGATCCAATATGTCCATCACTTGTTGAAGGAAGGGATTGACTAGTTTCAAAATCTGTTCCCGTATACGAACATCAGAAACGTTCTGTGCAATTGCATCGCATACCATAGTATCTGAATAAGAGAGTCCACATTGACACTCAAAAGCACAATCCCTAGTAAGGCCTTGCAAAGTTGCAACCTACTCCCAATTAGCCTGACCTGCCGTACTTTTTGTGCGAAAGAAGGTATACCTTTTCACAACTACATTGACTGATTCTTTGAAATATGCATCTAATGGAGACAAAATTGCGTCGTAGGACAGAGTTGCTACGTCGCGTCAGGGAAATAATTTGATTCACATGGTACGTGTTCACTCCGACAGATGATAACAACAAAGGCTGCCGCTCGTTACCTTGAATTCTGTAGGCGGCAAGGTGGAATCCAAATTGGCGTGACCACTCCGTCCAGCTTTCCAGTGCAGCATCAAAAGGTCGAAAAATTGGTGCAACTGCGTGTTGTGGCTGCGTTAGCGGTGTAGCGACGGCTGCCGCATCGTTTTGCATTGCCCGTTGACCCTGGACGAGCTTTCCAAGGGCACCCAGTAAGGCTTGCGTCTGCTGATTCTGTAAGCGATAAAATTCGGACAGCACATCTGGAGATTGTGGCAAAGCCATTACACAAGTAAATCAGGGCAATATCGATAAGAACGCGGTTGTGCCTCGTCGCCAATGTTTTGGTTGGCAGGAGAACCAACACTGTGTTAGAGGCCGAAAGGCACACATTTTAGCTCACGTAGGCTGGCGTGAGGTCTGGAACAGGACAAGGAAATTAGAATTTAGAAAAATGGACGTAGCTGGTGGAATACTTAACTTTAATCCGTTAATGAAGAACGTCGGTCTTGACGGTACATGAATCAATATCAATAGTAACTGATAATGGCGCCTTGCTAGGTCGTAGCAAATTACGTAGCTGAAGGCTATGTTAAACTATCGTCTCGGCAAATGAGAGCGTATTTTGTCAGTGAACCATCGCTAGCAAAGTCGGTTGCACAACTGGGGCGAGTGCTAGGAAGTTTCTCTAGACCTGCCGTGTGGCGGCGCTCGGTCTGCAATCACTGGCGACAGTGGCGACACGCGGGTCCGACGTATACTAACGGACCGTGGCCGATTTAAAGGCTACCACCTAGCAAGTGTGGTGTCTATCGGTGACACCACATTCTTAAACTGACTTTCTTTCGTTTTTCCGTGGAAATAAAGACAGAAACTGTTAAATTTGATTCCTATTGATTTGTTCCTTTTTTCACCTTTGGCGAGATGCGTCCATGTAAAATGTGTGTGTCATGATTTTAATGATTCGAAAAACACAGGAGGAAGTTTTCTGGAGAGCAGCAGCATAACAAACGTTGTTGGAGCAACAGTGACACACAGAAAGCAAATTCAGATTTTGAAACATAGTGGCTACAAGCTTCAGAGTCACTCAGTAATGAAGCTAATGAACCTTTTAATTTTTTTGACATTCTCTTTGTTTCCAAAACAAAACACTTGGAATGACGTGGCTAATCTTTTACTAATTCTGTCGTTCAACGTGCGTGTATGTTGTTTCACGACGCAGTTTCATTCAATCCCATAGTTATGCAGGTGTAAGTAGGCTGTTTAGGTTTTATATTGGTAACGCCATGTAGCGCTGTGTATGAAAATCACTGGATGTGCTGTGTGCAGTCTTTGCTGGTTGCAATTGTTGTAATATTCGTTATTGTAGTGTTGGGCAGTTGGCTGTTAACAGCGCGTATTGTTGCGCAGTTGGAGGTGAGCCGCCAGCGGTGGTGGATGTGGGGAGTGATATGGCGGAGTTTTGAGAGCAGATGATCTGGACAGAGACAGTAAATTCGTAAGACTGGATGTCATGAACTGATACATATATAACTTTTGAACAATATTAAGGTAAATACATTGTTTGTTCTCTATCAAAATCATTTGCTAACTATGCCTATCAGTAGTTAGTGCCTTCAGTAGTTAGAATCTTTTATTTAGCTGGCAGTATTGGCGCTCGCTGTATTGCAGTAGTTGGAGTAAGGAAGATTTTTGTGAGGTAAGTGATTCATGAAAGGTATAGGTCATTATTAGTCAGTGCCATTCTTTTGTAGGGATTTTTGAAAGTCAGATTGCGTTGCGCTAAAAATATTGTGTGTCACTTTAGTGAATGTCTGAGTACGTTCAGTTTTGCTCAGCTGATTGAAAATCAAATAACGTAAGAGGTTTATCAGCACAGTAATTCATTAATTTTTCTAAGGGGACGTTACACAGGATACTTCACAATGCTGTTACAGGATTCTAAGGGCTGTAGAGGGGATTCAGTGTATAAAGTTTAGATGATCTCATTCAAATCTTTCGCTTTGCTGCACACGGACAGACGACAGCGTCCTCATCTCAGTTTGTGTGAGCGTATTCTGATGCGGGATATTTGTAACATTCACTCTTCCAATGTACCTTATATCCAAACGGTACATTTCTGGATAAGGATTTGCTATCAAAACCTTATCTACCAAGTCCTCTAAGCAACTTGTATAAGCCTGTAAAACGAATTGTGAAACACCTTGCATGTTTAGGCATGTATTAATGGCGTTTGCTTTAAACTGTTACGAAATAACAGAAGCGTTACTTTGGTGTCACTTATGAATCCAAGGTACGTAACCAGATTTCCGCTTTTGACACTACATAATAGTAAATCACAGGTGCGGTGTGGCAAAAAACGGGGTGGTGACCGCCTAGTATTTCCCTTTCTCTACTACAAGAAGCAAAGCGCAGAGTCAGATGCGACACATTAGAGTCGCCGTTCTGTTGAGCGAAATTCCCGAGCAGGTTGGGAGTGGGTGGAGGGAATCCCAGTTGAGAATATTTGATGTGGGACTACCCGTTAGGGTATTCGCCCGATAACCAGGGGAAACTTCCAGAAAACCTTTATTGCTAAAAGCGAAATTAGAATACTTCATTTCTGGGACGGTATAATCGATTTTTCCAGAAAAACATAAAATTACTTGCGAGCACGTTCACATTTCTTTCTAAAAGGACTTTGGTTTTATTCAAAATTCCAGTACACCATCTTATTCGCCAGTCTTTTTGTTATAACATCCTATTTTTCAACATGATCTACGTTCAATGCGATAGCCTTACGCCACCTTACTGAGAAGGCCTGTATGCCCTTGTGGTCCACGTTGGAGCCGTCGTCTTGCTGCGTCAATAGCCTCCTCATAATCCTCGTAGTGCTTCCCGAGGAGTCCATCCTTCATTGGGACAAACAGATGCCAGTCGGAAGGTATGAGGTCCGGGCTGCAGGGCGGATGAGGAAGGAGAGTCCAATGAAGAGTTGTGAGAGGCTCTGCGTTCTCATGGAGACGCAAAAGTTCGTTAGCATCTCTGAGGCTATTGACACTCTGAAGTCGTTTCTTCAATTTCCTCCGGATAGCACAAACACTTCAGAGTTGATCGTCGCACCATGAGGGAGGACATCAAACAAAACAGCCATCCCAGAACACCGTCGCCATGACTTTACCTGCTGAGGATGTGGTTTTTAACTCTTTCTTCAGAGGAGAGTTGGCGAGGTGCCACTACGTGAATTGCCACTTTGCTATCGGTTTGAAGTGATCAACCCATATAATTGTGTAGGCTTCCGCGGCCAGAGTCAGTCGACATAAAAGTTTTCTGGGTTTGGTACCGCGTCATAATGTAAAATCTACTGGGTCTAGACCCAGAAGAAGGCCGCTGCAGTCGTGGCAGAAACGTTGGTTTTTCTCCAGCAGCAGTAGATTTTACATTATGACGCGGTACCAAACCCAGAAAACTTTTATGTCGACTGATCAACCCATGTCTCATCCTCTATGCCGATTTTCGAAACAAAATTCTCACGATCAACATAATAATGCGCAAGCAATTCCACGCAGATGGTTGTTCCTTACGGTCTTTTGTTACGCGGCGAGGAACCCATTGGATATACACCTTTGAGTACCCCGACTGGTGGACGAGTGTGTCAGTACTACCAATGGAAATCTCCAGTTGAGCAGCGAGGTCTTTGATTATGATCCGTCGATCACCTCGAATGAGGGTGCCCACACGAGGAGTCACTCCTCTGTGTGGCTGGCCGGCTCGTGGGACATCGGACAGGTTAGTACGACCTTATTGCGATGATCACAGATGTCTCGCCCAACGACTCGTCGTGCTTTTGTTCACTTCCAGATCTCCATAGTCATTCTGCGAACGCCTATAAATATCTGCGTTTTCTGCCAAAAGAAACTCGATGACAGGACTCTGCTTGGAACGCACCTCCGTTACAGACACCATAAAGACCGCTGCTTATCTCGTCTCCAACTATCGCAACTTCGTGAAAGTATAGGGGAGGAATTGGTAACATTCCACGACGCCTCACAACGAATTCCACATTTTTTCAACAGAAATTCACAAACAACAAAAAAGTGCTGAATGCCCCTATATAGTGTGCGTGTGTGCGTGTGTGCGTGTGTGCGTGTGTGCGTGTGTGCGTGTGTGCGTGTGTGCGTGTGTGCGTGTGTGCGTGTGTGCGTGTGTGCGTGTGTGCGTGTGTGCGTGTGTGCGTGTGTGCGTGTGTGCGTGTGTGCGTGTGTGCGTGTGTGCGTGTGTGCGTGTGTGCGTGTGTGCGTGTGTGCGTGTGTGCGTGTGTGCGTGTGTGCGTGTGTGCGTGTGTGCGTGTGTGCGTGTGTGCGTGTGTGCGTGTGTGCGTGTGTGCGTGTGTGCGTGTGTGCGTGTGTGCGTGTGTGCGTGTGTGCGTGTGTGCGTGTGTGCGTGTGTGCGTGTGTGTGGTGGATTGGGCACGCTGACGATATAGGTTATTTAACTTGGAGCTCACTGTACGTATGAACTATTATGGCCAGAGACTACTCAGTTGTTAGACTTGCTCTGTGTCTGTACCCTTCGCCCGTGGACCAGTCCATAGAGTACACGGACCCCACCCCGGATATCCACACAGTCTTCCTGAAAATCAATGACCGCTTCTGAAGGGGGCACCTCGGCGCAGTGATGGCGACGTGGAGCTCAGAGAATGGCATCGTAACATTCCCATTTGGAGTTACCATCAGTAAGATCCTTTTGCTTCCGATTATTGTGATGGCTGTCTGGAACATGTCTCCAAACGGTGTTCTGTGGTCGTCCCCCTTTAGTTCACATTGGATGTATTTTGCTGGATATTTTACTGCTGTCACTCGAGAACGATTGGGTAATCTAATTCGTCACGTTCCGCGGGACGTTCTCATCTGTTTGTAGTTGATCGTTTGATCAGTCACTGCATAATATACAGAAAAATTAGAAAATAAAAAGTTAAGCTATCAGTGTATCTGTATAATGTAATCTGTTACACATTTTTCTGCGTTATTTACATACTTAGAGTATTAAGGTGTCACTGAAATGAAATTTGAGATGCGTGAATGGTTGCAGTCTGAGAGATTAGACAAGGAATGAAGACATCAGAGAACAGTTGGGAATTCATGCAACTAACGAATTAATAAAACAGAGTAAAATGTGGAGCTCACAAGAAAGATAACAAGAATTGAGCTACGAACCACATGGAAAACTAGGTTACGGAAGAGCTGGCTAGATTGTGATAGGAACTACTCTTTGTGATGATGATGATGATGAGGAGGAGGAGGAGGAGGAGGAGGAGGAGGAGGAAGAGGAGCAGGAGGAAGAGATGGAGTAGGATTCTCAGGAATTTCTGCAAGTCACATCTGCGGCGAAAGTATCAGTAGGAAGTAGAGTTGTTATTCAGCCACCTGTCGTCATCCAAATGGTGCCTAGTTAGCTGTGGTGTCCAAAACAGCTTCCATATTAGACCCCTTATTTTTCTCATCTATGTTGAAATTTTGTCAGAAACATTCCCACGGGCATGTTTTGCTTGAAGATGACGAAAACGGTGCAATAAATAGAAAATAAAGCATAGTGTTAGAAAGTGTTGTTAATATTTTCCATGTTTTTTTAACAAAAAGCTATTCCTTTCACATAAATTATTTATTACTTTCGTCTTACTAGTCTCCTGTCCGAATCCCACAATATTAATAAATCTTTTCCAGTCTTTGTCACCGAACTTCGAAAGGACACACTATATGCTGTCATGACCTAGTAAGTTTTCCATTCCTTAATTAGTCTTAAATATTACAAGCAGATAGAAGTCGGACAGCGCTTAATTCTTGGGATTATTTCTTGATAATGAATTCAGGTGGGTGGAGGATAGCTTTTGAAACGCCTAGACTAATGTTTACTCTCTCTGTGTATTTAGTTAGAACAGGTGATATAAAAATGGGGAAACCTGACATCCTTTTATTTTCAGTCCAGAATGTCATTTTGGGGTACCTTAAAAACGCAGGCTAAGGAGTTCTCTGTCCAAAAGCGTATGACACGAATTATTTATGGCGTATATTTAATGTCTCACCTGAGTAACAAACTACTGGTTTCAATACTTATTTTTAATGAAATTAGTCATCAATAAAAAGTCCTCAAAAACCATAGCGCAATTTACATAATCAATACAAGGAATAATGCTTAAACCAACCACTTTAGTCCGTAAATATGTTTATTATTCAGGAACAGGCCTTTCCAGCAGCTTGCCAGCAACCTCGTCACGTTTAGGAGCTAATGGAATACACTTTAAGATGGACCTGAAGAAATTATTGATAGGCAACTCTGACTCCACTGATTTTTTCAAGAGAACCAATTGATATACAGAATACCAATTACGAGGTTTGTCCGGAAAATACGTATAAAAGTTGAATAATACTTTATTTTACAATTATTCAGGTATAACAATATGGTCTCCTTCAAAGTACTCGCCCTGAGACGCGATACACTTCTGTCAACGCCGTTTCCAGTGTTGGTAACATTGCTGAAAGTCTTCAGTTGTGATGTTGTTCAGTTGCCGTGTCGTTGCCGCCTCGATGGCTTCCACATCTCCCAAGTGCCGCCCCGAATCACCATTTTGCATTTCTGGAACATGAAGTCACACGGGGCTAAATCGGGTGAATAAGGCGGGTAGTCTGTCACGGTGATTGAGCTTCGGGCCAAAAACTCGCGCACAACGAGCGACGTGTGAGCGGGCGCATTGTCGTGATGAAGTATCCACCTGCCCCCTTTTGCCAACTCCGGTCGAACTCGGGCCACACGAGCTCTGAGACGTGTCAGAAGTTCAACGTAAAAATTTCCGTTCTCTCTCTGGCCGGGAGGGACAGATTCCTTGTGAACAATGCCCCTAGAATCAAAGAAAACAATCAACATTGTCTTCACATTGGACCTTGATTTTCGCGACTTTTTTGTTCTCGGTTCTCCTGCTAGTTTCCATTCCTTGCTTTGAGATTTGAGCTCCACATCGAATTCGTAAAACCAGGACTCGTCTCCAGTGATGACTCCGTTGAGAAAGTCCCCTCGTTCCTCTGCTTCCAAACAATCCTCACGGCACTCAACCCTCTTTGCTTTCTATTCTGGCGTCAAGATCTTCGGTACGATTTTTGCACACAATTTCTTCATTTCAAGTTTTTGTGTCAGGATTTCGTGAATGATTGTTTTGGGGATTGACAGCTAGTCAGCAATCATTCTGACTGCCAATCTAGGGTCTTTAAGAACACAAGCCCGAATTCGTTCAACATTTGCATCGGAACTCGATGTCGACGGGCGTCCTGGACAAGGGTCATCGTTCACTTCTTCTCGGCCATCCCGGAACCTTTTTAACCACTTGTTCACGGTTGGTTCCTTCAGAGAATTGTCTCCGTGAACCTGTTTCAAACACTCAAAAATCTCACGGCCATTCTTGCCTAGCTTTGCAAGAAACTTGATGTTGACTCGCTGTTCCTCAATCAGAGAGAGTTCCATGCCGACGGCAGGTGAAAAAGGGTGACTGTCGACAAGCTGCCGTACACTCCCACCTTCACGCAGAGTGCTCTGACTCGAACTGAACGTCGATGGGATTGATTACAGCAGTAGTCCCACCTGGCGGTGACTGAAACTTGTAACGTAACGACATTATTCAACTTTTATACGTATTTTACGGACAAACCTCGTACTTCACAACTAGAATGGTACGTATTGCCTGACTTCATCACAGTTTCAGTGCAGTAATGCAGCCTGTGGAGGACAGCTTTGCAAACTGTTTGTTTTTACATTGTTTGACTAGAATAGCCTTGGAGTTATGTTAACACACTTCAATATGTATACATTTAAATGTTTATGCATACTTTTATTCATTGTTTACATGAATATACAGGATGTTTGTTTTAACTTGAGATATCCGTATATCACGAAAACGTCTAATCGTACGAAAACGATGTTTTATATGAAAAGTTAATAGTAGTGAAGTGGACATCTGTGCTACAACTGGCCACCTCCTAGCCACTGCCCCTGCGTGGACGGATCAGCTTGATATTTTCAAATATGAAATCCCTATTTTTATTGCATTTTCGGATTCTGCGTCAAAAAATAAATACGATTTGTTGAAACTTATTTCACATTCGTGGTAGATGGCGCTGTAAACCACTAACTGTTTTTGCAATTAAGAACAGACACATTTGATTCTGCATTTCCTTTACGATGTTAATGTAAACCTTTGTGTTCTAATGGTTAACGGTTAGCCGGCCGGTGTGGCCGTGCGGTTCTGGGCGCTTCAGTCTAGAACTGCGTGTCCGCTACGGTCGTAGGTTCGAATCCTGCCTCGGGCATGGATGTCTGTGATGTCCTTAGATTAGTTAGGTTTAAGCAGTTCTAAGTTCTAGGGGACTGATGACCACAGATGTTAAGTCCTATAGTACTCTGAGCCATTGGTTAACGGTTATGTTCAAACGTTACTTGAGTGCTGAAAACGTGATTGTACGGTACAAATAATATGGTTATAGATTGACATTTCTGGCAGATAAGCTACTTGTATGGTAACGCAGTCTCTGTTCCCTATGGAGCTGGTCGTGGTGAGTTCGCAATCATCGTAATGGTTGGTTCCGGTGCCGCCCTCGAACGTCGCCATCAGGGTGACTGATTTCGTTGTGTGTTCCCATCCAACCGCCGTAACCCTCGCACTAGCCACTGTGCGACTACCGACGGAATAAAAACCACAACCATTGTAATACAGTAAAACGTCCATCAAGTGATAGTGACAGGCGCACCTGCCATGGATACTCACCGAAATCTAGAATCCCAATGGTGAGAGGCAAGGGGACTCAACAAAATTAAGCATCCGATGGGAGCTGTAAGCTGTTACATCCACGTCGTTGTTCCTGGGGCACGTTGAACGTAGTTTCTAACTATACATTGAAATGGTTAACTATACTGTACCGTGCAAACAACACCGGAATTCTTAAGTAAATTTAGAACATAGATATCAACGGTAGACACAGACATTTACATCGTAAATGAAATACAAAAATAAATTCGTCGGTTCTTAGTTTCGAAAACAGGTACGCTTGATATCTGTCGATTATAGTGCCATCTGCCACGAATGGGAATCACTGCCTTGAGTAAACTATACCTATTTTATGACGTAGAATCCAGATATGAAATAACAATTTGTGATTCCCACTTGAAAATACAAAGTTGACCCCTCCCACGCAAGAGGTGTGGTTAGGAGGAAGCCAGTTGTAGCAAAAACAGATGTCCTCTTTACAAATATCAACTTTTCACGTAGAACGTTTTCTTTCGTATTTAATTTTCGAGACACTTAGTTGTTTCAAGTTAATACAAACACCCTGTAAACAATACGCCAATTTGTGTGTTTTTGACTACTTTCCACATTCCAGAGGACGATCTCACTCAGGAAACCTGGAAGTAACATCGGTATATCAATCCTTATGTAAATATGCATTACGGATTTTTGTTTTCCGAACAAGTTGATGATCTCTTTAATATGGGTCTGCAGAACGGACAGTATGTCTAATCTAACGCGGTGTAATCGTTTCGCATTTTCATCAGTAATATGTTGGACGTAGGCGACGTTTAACGTCAACATTATACGGATGTTATAAGATCCTAAACTTTTCACTTGATGTAGGCAGCCCGTTAATACCCGGTGGAGAACCAGCACTTTGAAGATTGTGGTGTGCCACTTCATGTTCAATATTTATTAGCTACGTGTGTTTTAATACTTACGTAAGGGCAGACCTTCGTTTGGCTGAAGATCCACTCACCATCGTCACCGACGCTCTCATCGGTGTGAGACAGGCTTTGAAAGTTGAAACTTCGTGTCCCATCCTTAAAGTGGTAGGGAAAACATGTCAGCGTGCTCTGAATGGACACCTTGAACAGGCAGTTTAGTATTTTTATTACTCGGTATTCAGTTGGTTGGTTAGTTTGTTTGGGGAATGGGACCAAACAGCGAGGAAGGAAGTCGGCCGTGCCCTTTCAAAGGAACCATTACTCCTACATGTGGATCTGCTTTTTCTTCACTAGCACGCTGCTGCTACGGTCGCGTGTGACGTCCTTAGGTTAGTTAGGTTTAAGTAGTTCTAAGTTCTAGGGGACTTATGACCACAGATGTTAAGTCCCATAGTGCTCAGAGCCATTTGAACCATTTCTACCCGCAACACTGTTTCCGCTCTGGACGACGGGGCTATGGTTGTTTTGGTTGCGTATGAAGTACCACTGGGCTGTGCCCATCTGACTTCAGAATGCGCTAAGGGACTTAGTGAAGATGAGGGATTGGGGTTGTGTGAGTGGTTCAAATGGCTCTGAGCACTATGGGACTTAACTTCTGAGGTCATCAGTCTCCTAGAACTCAGAACTACTTAAACCTAACTAACCTAAGGACATCACACACATCCATGCCCACGGCAGGATTCGAACCTGCGACCGTAGCGGTCACGCGGTTCCAGACTGAAGCGCCTAGAACCGCACGGCCTCACCTGCCGGCGTTGTGTGTGCGTTTTCTGTGTGTAAACTTGTGCTTTGTGTTTTATGCATGTGTTATTGGTCCTAAAGAGGCGGGTAAGGGTTAATTTTGGGCGTTTGTGAGAAGCTTCTGGTGGTTCGTTTCCTTAATTTTGAATGAGAAGGTGAGTCAGGTTCGTGTTTTGTAAAATTTTGTGGATTAGTGTCGAATAACTGTGTAAATTGTGGGTTGGCCTAAGAACACTCTTATGTGTGTGTTGGGGACGTATCTGCTAGCGCCTGAGTTGACACAAAAACTTTCTTCTGGAGATGTTGCAGGAGCGTTAGTCCTGGGCCTGATGCTACAGACCATACCTCCGAGCCATACAAGATGACTGGAAGCATGAGCTGACGGCAGAGGAGAAGTTTGCACTGAATGGCTATTCCCTCGCCTTTCAGCAGGGGATATAAACTAAAGAAGAGGGCGCAGCCTTTGTTTGCTGTGGTGGTGAAGTGCCTGTTCCATGTCAGGCGTCGATCTATTTCGAGGCCAGGTAAATACCTGAATTTCTCCAAGTTAACTCTCTTCCGTCAGTGGTGAGTTGACGATCAGGTCGCTTGATCTCAGTAGTGGAATAGATCGCCTGATACTTGGTAGGATTGATCTTTATTTTCCAGCGATTACACTACTGCGTTATCGAGATGTTGTTGGAGGTGAGGTGTATAAGGAGGAGGCTGCGACTGCTTCTGTATATGGCGGTGGCATCTGCATATAGACTAATGTCTCCGCCAATCCGCCTATGGATATCATTCGTGTATATGGTATAGACGACGGGACCTAAAACCGAACCTTGCGGGACTCCTGCTGCAATCTGTCGTGTCTGGCAGGACTTGTCCCCGTTTCTTGCAAAGAACTGACGTCCTGTAAGGAAGGAGTCAATGATCGAGATTAAGTGAACTGGGTACCAAAAAATGGTTCAAATGGCTCTGAGCACTATGGGACAACATCTGAGGTCATCAGTCCCCTAGAACTTAGAACCACTTAAACCTAACTAATCTAAGGACATCACACACATCCATGCCCGAGGCAGGATTCAAACCTGCGGCAGTAGCGGTCGCGCGGTTCCAGACTGAAGCGCCTAGAACCGCTCGGCCACACTGGCCGGCCATCGGGTACCCTATCTGATCTAGTTTGTAGATTAGGCCATCGTGCCAGACGCGGTCAAATGCCTTTTCTATGTCCAGGAACACTGCTCTTGTTGCTTCTCTCCTTGACCTGGCCAGACAAATGTGTTCTACCAAGCGAAGGGATTTTTGGATAGCGGAATGCTCACCGCGGAATCCGAACTGTTGAAGCATAAGGATATTGTTTTCAGTCAGGAACTGGCGAAGGGGTGAAATCATTATTAATTCTAGAATTTTACTAGGAGGGAAACGGACCTGTAGCTTTAGGGAAAGAGCAGGTTTTTATTGCATTTAGTAGGATGGTGACCTTCGCAATTTTCCACGCTGAGGGGAAGTATGTGAATTTCAAGCAGTCATCATAAACCCTTGCTAGGTAGGATATGGAGAGGGGGCAAGGTGTTTCAGGAATGGGGTGCGGACGCGGTCGGGGCCAGGAGCTTTGTGGTTACCCTGCCGCTTGATTAGTGCACATACTGTCGGCTCGTTAATGGCCACGAATTCAGTCATTGACCGCGTACTTCTTATCTGAGTCACTCGTCCGAAAACTATTCTCTCCTGCCTGTCGCTCTCGTCATCGTGGACGACGTGAGTTCGGAATTGTGATTCCAATGATTTTGCCATTATTTCCGCCTTTTCTTGCTCGTCGAATGCAAGACCGCTCTCGCCGTGGAGTTTTCCGCTGCCGGGTTATTTTCCAGATTTTGCGTCTGGATTTGTCTGCTTCGGCGGATCTTAGATTCTCCTCCCAGGAGCGGCTCTAGTGCGCTTGTAATCTTTGTCTCGCCTGGTCCTCTAGACTCCGCAACAGGCGGCGGTCGGCTGGGTCGCGATAGCGCTGCCACAGCCCACGGCTCCTGCGTTTGGCGACTACGAGGTTCAAATGGTTATGAGCACTATGCGACTTAACTTCTGAGGTCGTCAGCCGCCTATAACTTAGAACTAATGAAACCTAACTAACCTAAGGACATCACACACATCCATGCCCGAGGCAGGATTCGAACCTGCGACCGTAGCGGTCGCTCGGTTCCAGACTGCAGCGCCAGAACCGCACGGGCACTCCGGCCGGCGACTACGAGGTCCCAGATGTCAGGGTGCAGGTCCCTGGCGTCAGGGCCAGTGGTTATCCTGACGCTAGTTGCACGAGCACAGGCGTGGAGGATGCCGGTGAAATTCACAATGGCTTCGTCCAAGTCTCCTTCCGTCTGAAGCGGGAGAATTTCCTCCATATGCTCGCATCAGGTCGGTATATCTGTCCCAGTTTGTAATCACTTGTGTGTTTGCCATCCTCCCTGCATCGACACTGGCGATATCCAGTACGATAGGACTGTGGTCAGAGTGCAGCACGTAGCGCTCTGTGACCGACGCATTGAGATCAAAGTTCCTCGCGGCAGAAATATCTGAAATATGAGAATTTATGTCCGCGTTGCCGGGAATGTGCGAAGATACTAAGGGTGGCGCGCCTCTCGCTGAAACCCCACAAAGTCTTGCCACTTGCGTCCTCGGCTCGACGGCCTCAGGCTCTATGTTTCGAATTTAGTTCCCGTCTCAGCAAGACACGGTTGCTACACCTAAGCAGAGCCTGAAGGTCCTGTACTCAGATACGTGAAGTTGGTGGGGAGGGGGTGGTAGGCCGAAATAATTTGCCAAAGGTTTTGGCCAATTTTGATTTCTACACTGGCAGCCTCGATAGTCTGCGGAAGTTCAAAGGAGCGGAAGCACCTTCTGCCCTTAACCAATACCGCTGTCCCGCCGCAAGGGCGGTCCACACGGTCGTACCGGTGGATGGCGTAGTTTGTGACAGAGAATCGGTCGTCGGGCTTCAGGTGTGTTTCCGTCAGACACATAATATCGTTGGCATGCCAATCTAGAAAACCTTCCAAAACAGTTTTCTAGTTTTAACGCCAATGCTATTTTTGTTCTTCTGGACCTCAGGCGATCCATCAAGGCATGCCATTAACGTCATTGCTCCTTCAGCAATAATCATAAATCTTGATAGGGCATCAGGCGCAGCTCGAAGCTTTGCCAAGATGTCCTTAAAAAGTGCTAAAAAGGGTAATAAGACTGATTCCTGAAAACAGTTATGGCAGCCCTCTCAGCTCGTCCAGAAATGTATCCGGTTGAGCGCTGTGGGAAGACTGCGATGTGTGGCAGCGGCCTCCACACCCTAGAGTGGGCAGGACGGCAGCGGCTGTTGTGAAGCGTGGTAGGGTAAGGGCAGGGTACAATTCAGGCCCTGGCACATTCCATCTGCGGCTTTTGACGGCAGCAGAGCTCGAACTTGTGGCTGTGGCTGCGGGAGCAGAGCCCGCCGTCACTGTCGTGGCTGCGGTAGCAGTTCGCGGGGAGGACGACAGCTGGGGACGAATTGCCATCAGCGTTAGTGTAGTAGGACAGCGGCTGTGATTTGCCGGATGGCTGTCGCCGCAGAGAGCGCATTTTGCCGGCGTGTCCCAGTTCTTGGTACACGTGTTAGTGAGCTGCTGGCTCTGGTGGCGCTGTACAGGACCTACAGTCTGCCGATATTTTCGATGCAGCATGTGTCTGATCGCGTATAGTTCACGGTTATTTTGGTCAGCATGTAGTATGGCTTTGAAGAACAGCGACCGGCTACAGCATCCGCCCGCCTCGAGTCCTCCCCCCCCCCCCCCCCCGAATGCCGGCCTTCCGCAAGGTTCACAGCCCAGAGAGGTGAGCTGAAGATTCAAATAAAGGTGCGAAAACGTATCTATATAAATAAAAAGTAAATGCTGTTCGCTGGCAAGCCCATCAGTGAAGAACGGCTGGACAGATCTAAGTATTCTTTAAAAAAAATCATTTCGTGATAGCCCCATTAAGGTTTTTAGGAAAAGAAAAACTGGAAAAGTTTGCCGGAAAACTGGGAAATTCAGAAAACTTGAAAGCACTTTTTTCTATGGGATTTTCGTGTGAACTCAAGACCATAACTCACGATTCGAAAGATGGATATGCGCAATTCCTTTTTAAGTTGTATTCATAATGGTTCTGGAAAAGATTTCAGGAAAATATTCGGGACAATTACAAAGGAAACTCGGAAAATTCGCACAAATCGCAAAACTTAAAATTTTTGTATGCTTTTTGTAACTTAACTTACGATGGGAACGACATAATTGGTTGACTGTTTTTTTTGTTTTGTTTGTTATGCTCCCAGGAAGGAAATAACTGAATGTTTTCAGTCGAAAACAAAAAAAAGGCTGCAAGATCTGGGGAAAAATCCGGAAAAGAACATTCCACACTAAATCAAAATAAACTTACACTTGTTTTTACTTTTTTGTTATTTCTTGATCTGTCAAACAAATCTGGTTATTTTACTTTTATTCCAATTTATTTCGCTACTACATGTGCAACTGTCAGTTGACAGATGATTGTCAAGTAGTGATTCAAGTCACTCAGTTGCACAGGGATGAGAAGTAATGCATTCTGCACCTGTTGTATTTTTGTGTCTGCGTTGTTCCAATCGATTCCTTCCACCCCTCTGTTTTCCTTTTTTTGGCCTCTTTTAACTCTTAATACTGTCCCTTTCCAGAGCGATTTGTATGCAGTCTAAAATTTCACAGTCGTTAGTGCACAATTAAGAAGCTTCCATAATCAATAGCTCAATTAATTATAAACATAATTCAAAAACAAACGTAATCCTACAGTTGCAAGAATGTCAGTCCTGTGAACAGGCGCCGCGAGATTTCACACTCCTCGCCAGGTTTGAGCTTCGTCCTAAATGCTGTGAATACAAATCAATACTGCCCTTGTAACGAGGGAAAGTTGAAATTAGATACTCCAAGGTTTGTTAAGTCGTCGAGAGCACTTGATTGTAAGGAGGATTTAATTTTAAATTTGAAACGAAAAAGGTGACACCAAAAAATAGCTCACCTTTTTTACCAAACTTTTTTGTGCAATGTAATTCTGTGTTATTAAAATGACACTCGTACATTTACAAGAAAACATCTTACAAAATTTGTCCACGTTCATTCACAGCAGAACACAAATAAGTAAAGTTCTTTTAGCATAATGTGAATTCATTACCGCTGAAGTTAAATAAACTCTCAAAAACTGTTTTCCTTGTCCATGTCCTCAATGAGTAACAAGTTGACTAATAATCGTTTTGTAGGAGAGAAACCTTCCAGAAACTGCTCTTCCCACTGCAGTGTAAGTAAAGATTCTCAACTTATCTATAAACTGTTACTGATCGTAGGGCACTGAATATCCTTGCTGTATTCTGATTTATGGCACTAAATATATAATCAATTTGTAATGTACCATTAATAGTACCATTAAAATGGCAAAAGTTTTCTACATGGTCTCTTGAAACACTTTTATTTAACACAAATTTTTCTACGGTCGAAGGTTCGAATCCTGCTTCGGGCATGGATGTGTGTGATGTCCTTAGGTTATTTAGGTTTAAGTAGTTGTAAGTTCTAGGGGACTGATGACCTTAGATGTTAAGTCCCATAGTCCTCAGAGCCCACCGAGCGAGGTGGCGCAGTGGTTAGACACTGGACTCGCATTCGGGAGGACGACGGTTCAATCCCGCGTCCGGCCATCCTGATTTAGGTTTTCCGTGATTTCCCTAAATCACTCCAGGCAAATGCCGGGATGGTTCCTCTGAAAGGGCACGGCCGACTTCCTTCCCCATTCCTTCCCTAATTCGATGAGACCGATGACCACGCTGTCTGGTCTCCTTCCCCAAACCAACCAACCAACCAACCCTCAGAGCCATTTTTTTGAAGCAAGAAGAACCGTGTTCAAGTTCCGGCCATGACACAAATTTTAATTCATTTCTTCAGCTTCTGTCATTATCGCAGACTTATTTCAATTCAATATTAAATATTTTAGCTATGCTATAAATCTCTGACTGGTATGTTGTTTTATCTAAAATGCCAGCAGTCCACTCTGAACGCTACCTTTGAATCTAAATTAGTAGTTATATCTGGGCTCCTTTTGATTAAGTGCCTATTCTTGGTGCCAGACTTATGTAACACAGCATCTTTCACACTTTTATACCTCGTGACTGCTTAATACCTGTTCTTATTTCTTTAAGTGGTGTGTCTCGATAAATGTTGCATTTGCCCAACAAAAGTGAAAAATAATGTTTACCACTGTGTATGAGTGTGAAACCATCAAGAATGACGTTTATGTAATTTACTAGAGAATAATGTTGAAAGCAAGTGTTTCAGGCGGTCGTACCACATAAGTTGCACTTTTTACACGCGTTTTATACAACATTAATTTCCACCATCATTGTCACACATTTGAAACAGTTAATTTCTGTTTACCGTAGGGCAACACATCTGTAAATAGGCGTACGCAACGTTTCGATAAAAGTACGCAAGTGGTCTTCTAATGAATTCGTAAATTCGGAACCAATAACGTAATTTTTGAAATAAAGGGAACAAAAACAAGTTTGCACCTAGTTGGTATTGTACATTATGTCCAGTTCCGTTACAAAATTCTATTATGTATATTTCGCATTCTGCATGGGGTCTGTCATCGTCTTGCATTGTAAAACCTTTTTTTAGTTGTGCCGTTTCGGTTTAGGACTATCTACATACAGTTACAGACGTCTTCTTAAAGCTAGGAAAGTTAAAAGAACTCGTGAAATTCGTGAAATATGCTCAACTATATGTGCTCGGTGCATCAGAAATTAGATGGAAAAGCATGGGAGACTTCATATCAGGTAACTGCTAACTGCTTCTCCAATATATCGACGTATAATACAAATTTAATTCCCAACAACGAACAGTGATAATGAAGAAATCGAGGATGTTGTTGTTGTGGTCTTCAGTCCTGAGACTGGTTTGATGCTGAAGATATGTAAGATCAAATAGAGGAGCTACTAAGAAAAAAAAACAATAAAACGGATAATATTATAACATTAATAATTTTGTGCGACTCTATGACCTAGTGACAAGTCTTTCAATTGGACGCAACTTCTGCGATTTGCGTGTCCCTAGAGGAAAGGGGACGTACAGCTTAATGATGAGTCAAAATAACGTGTCGTTCCTGGTGAATCTAAAGATCGTTAAGAAGTGAAGGTCGTGTTAATGGCAGAGTGAAAATTCCGTGATCTGACTAAAACTCCATCTAATGACGTTTCAGTTTCTAGGTACGTGCATTACCACTACACCATCACGCCCGAGAATATTGCGATAAAGGGAGACTTTAACCTTGAGTGGGCGCGCCGATTTTCATAATACGAGTGGGCGCGCTGCGTACCTTGTGCACATGGATAGGTGTCTTTATGTTACCAAGGTCAACGTGTATGAGCAAAATCGCAGTTTAATCTTCGATTAATTAAACATCGATAAAATAAACGTATAATATGTGAGCTAAATCACTGCTTAAATGAACAACAACAAAACAAACTTTGATTGTATCGCTTTGTCGCCGTGTTCAAGTGTTACCGCGCAGTAACGACCCACTCAGAGCATTAAAGAGCGCAGATCCCCGCCAAACACTTATTCCATTATTAATTATCTTGTAAGCAACTACCTCATTAAGGGTCGTGCTTCTAGCTCGGAATATGGGCCATTTTCTTGCATGGATCGTAAATTTTTTCTCACCTGGATCGCTGTTTATTTTATGTTACTGCTGCACATTTTGGCATATAACAATACAGCTTAGCACTGTGTTAGCTGGAGCAATAATAAATGAATAGAAGTGACCTTGCAATTGTAAAACAACAGTATAAGGGTACAAAAGAATGTTAATTGTGATTGACCCACTTTATGCGTATGTACGCCTGCTTCAGGCTTAATACCTGTGTGGGCATCCACCAAAATTCAAAATGGGTTGGCTAATTTGCACTGCAAACATGAATTGTGGATGCGAAAGGCTGTTAGTATTCTATGATCACTGTGAAATGTTCCTAAGAAACACATAGTTCACAGATGCTAACAGAAAACAAACACACATTAAAAGCACTAGTCTATAGCTCTGGATAGTATACAGTTTATATTATAGTCAAACAAAGAGACAGAAAGCAAATAAAATCTAGTGATTCAGACCCTGATTTTAACGTTGGCAGTATTATAGGCTTGTGGTGGTGGTGGTGGTTAGTGTTTAACGTCCCGTCGACAACGAGGTCATTAGAGACTGAGCTCATGCTCGGGTTAGGGAAGGATTGGGAAGGAAATCGGCCGTGTATAGGCTTGTGCTACATTAATTTATTAATCTCTTAAAAAAAGAAAAGAAAAAAGAATGAAGTACAGTTGCGACTAAAAAAGAAAAAAAAACAAGTACACTTGCGGCTAAGTTGTGTATGGAAAAACTAAAGAATGAAGACAGATTTGAAAAAATTAGAGACGGACAAGATACAGCAGGAAATTGTAAGCTGGACAGATATAAAATTTATCACTGAAGGAGCATGGAATATACTAGGCAAGAAGAAAATGAGGCTACGAAAATCATGGATGATACAAGAAATACTATATCACATAAAAGAAAGAAATATGTTGATAAAAATAGACTTACACTAATACAGAAAAATAAAAATACGGCATGACAACAATGTGCTGTGTAGGAAAAGATAAATGACTGAGGCAGATAAGAGACGAGACAGAAGAAAGCCCAGCAAGAGCAGACACAGACAAAATATGTTAAAAAATTATATTACTGTCGTGTCCTGACATAGGTGGGAGAGGAAGAAAAGGGGTTGCTGGTCAGTCTGCGCTCCCGAGCGGTACAGAGCAGAAGGCAGAAGGACAATTCACAGTGAAGGCATTTGACAGTTTTCTTCGATCTGAGCCAACACTGGTACAGGCATTTACTAGGAATGCAGGTGGTGAGACTTGGTAGGGAACTCGTTGTGGAGACTCTTGGACAAACAAGGTTTTGAAATAGTTGTTTATTCCAGACAAGACTAACTAATAAACTGGGGGCTAGCTCTAGGGTTAGAAAAAGTATGAATAACATTGTTACAACGGAAGCCAGTGCAGAAGCCCCAGGAGTGGATGCTAACCACAGTAGCAAACACTAGCAGCATCTTAAAGCAACAACTTAGTTGCAAAACGAAACATATTGAATGTGACACTGTTCACTGAGGCACTCCAAGTGAGACAGCGGACTTACGCGGAGCTGGACCGAGGCTGGAGTCGACGGACGGTCAGATCGCCTGACTGAGAACTCCGCCAAAATGCGGAATCTAGGGGTTTTAAAGAGTCGCGTGGGGGCACTGTTTTTCCCACTTGCAGCCACCCAGCCAATCCCGTAGGTATCTTGCAGGCGCCTGCCAATCACGGTTTAGTTAGGTCCCCTCTACTGCTCCTAAGGCGGGGATGTTAATGCAGTTGCACTAGCTAAGTCCGTATTTGGTATCAACATTGTTCAGCTGAAAGCTAAACGTAACTACTCGGCCAAATAAGGCTTGCAACATTATTGTTATACGTCATTTAGCACCACCCCTCGGGCTCCCCGGAGTAGGGACTGCTAAGTCAACTGTTTTTGGCGTTTTCGGTCTCTTTCTAACCCTTGTGAGCCTACTGACGTTGCTGTTCTCAGGGCTGGTATCAAGCTGGCTTTATCGCTAATACGTGCCTGTTGGTCACAAAGTTCTACGGTGGCAACCTACCACAGCGTCTAGACGACATATGAAGTTACATGTTAATTCCTTGAAGAGTAACTAGCGCCCTGGGACCACGTCTGGGGGCGTCTGAAGTTTCGCAAGGCTCTCCCCTTACAGTTTACTTCATGTAACAATGTCTCTCCTAGTTTCGTCTGCCCCCATCATCGTCTTTGTTTCCGCGCCTTGGAGCGCCTGTCCTTCTTTCTCACAGCTTCAAGAAAACACTTCAGTAGCAAGGAATAATCAATATATTACATTACTACGGTATAAATGTAGATTTAGACCTAAGGTAGTTCAAGATAAGAAAGCTAACATTGTATTTAAAGTTAAAATGTAGTAGATACGAGGAAAGAAGCACCAGATAACTAAATGACGAAAAAGACGTTAGATATGATTCAGATTACAAAATAAAAATGGGAGAAGTGGAAACTGAAGTCATAGAATCACCAATTACGAAGTCAGAATTCAACAATGTTTTAAATAAATGTTTTTTAATAAAAAAGCGTCTGGAACTAATAACATCCCTCCTGAGTTATTAAAGAATGCTAGCAACAACGCGAAAGAACAGCTGTACGAATTTTTGTGACTGTTAGAGGATTGAATACTGCCAATGGAATTAATGAAAAGCAAGAGTTCCCTTAACTGAGAAAGAAAATGCCCATCATCTGGCACACAATCATTCGAATCAAGCCTTAGTGCAATTGGAAGCAATTCAATTGGTTTGTCACTACGGTAGACGGCCCTCGCGACCAGCTTCCGCTAGCCGCAATCTCATTCCACTAAGTTCAGCTGTGTGTCCCTGAAGGAGGTAGATTTTAAGCACAATGTTGGTACAAAAAGACTAACCCCGGGATCACGCTGTAGCACTCATTTACATGAGGTACCACCTCTACACAGTGCTTAATCCGAACCGCCTTTGTACGAAAATATACGTCCACCGATCCCGAAGGCCTCGCATCATTATCCCCAGCCCAACGTAACCTACAGAATGGCGGTTTATGTTACTTTCGATCCAGTAATTCACTACTGGCAACAGACACATGCCCCCTGCGTCCAACAAAAACTTGTACTCTTTACGTCTTACAGCACGCACCCCTTACTGCACACTCCACTCCTGCATACGAGGTGTGTCTAGAAAAAAACCGGACTAGTACTGGTGAAACAATAAAACGAATGCAATAAGGCTGAAAGTCGCGTGGCCTGTCACGTGACTCTCGCTCCGCCTACTGCTCGAGTTTCATCTGCCTCCTGCACTCAGTCTGCCCGTGGCGTCTGTTTCAAGTAGTTGACGTTCTGTGCGTCGGAAAATGTTGAGTGTACAGAAAGAACAGCGTGTTAACATCAAATTTTGTTTCAAACTAGGAAAATCTGCAAGTGAAACGTTTGTAATGTTACAACAAGTGTACGGCGATGATTGTTTATCGCGAACACAAGTGTTTGAGTGGTTTAAACGATTTAAAGACGGCCGCGAAGACACCAGTGATGACACTCGCACTGGCAGACCATTGTCAGCAAAAACTGATGCAAACATTGAAAAAATCGGTAAACTTGTTCGACACTTTCCTTGTCAACTCCTGTTAACTCAGACACTGCTCTGATTGTTAAACGGCGATCTTGTCGAACAAGTTTACCGATTTTTTCAATGTTTGCATCAGTTTTTGCTGACAATGGTCTGCCAGTGCGAGTGTCATCACTGGTGTCTTCGCGGCCGTCTTTAAATCGTTTAAACCACTCAAACACTTGTGTTCGCGATAAACAATCATCGCCGTACACTTGTTGTAACATTACAAACGTTTCACTTGCAGATTTTCCTAGTTTGAAACAAAATTTGATGTTAACACGCTGTTCTTTCTGTACACTCAACATTTTCCGACGCACAGAACGTCAACTACTTGAAACAGACGCCACGGGCAGACTGAGTGCAGGAGGCAGATGAAACTCGAGCAGTAGGCGGAGCGAGAGTCACGTGACAGGCCACG
This sequence comes from Schistocerca nitens, assembly GCF_023898315.1. Classification (NCBI taxonomy): domain Eukaryota; kingdom Metazoa; phylum Arthropoda; class Insecta; order Orthoptera; family Acrididae; genus Schistocerca; species Schistocerca nitens. The sequence continues at coordinate 711,528,255 of NC_064619.1, read as the reverse complement.
CGACTTTCAGCCTTATTGCATTCGTTTTATTGTTTCACCAGTACTAGTCCGGTTTTTTTCTAGCCACACCTCGTATGTATTCGCTGCATCTAATTTCAGCGGGAACACCTTCGGGTGGAGTTAAGGTCCGTGTTTGCGTTTCATAACTGCTTACCACCGTGTCATTCATCCCTATCTCCTTTACCAAAACTCTGCTACTTCCATCTCCTTTATTTTCCTAAGTCTAAGGACACTGCCTCCGTAAATGCTCCATCCACTCACGCATGTAATACTTAAAGTTCACAGAAAATAGCCCACGTCTAGCCTATGCTCCTGTTGATATGTCACTTTCTTCTCTTTCTGTCACTAACCTAACAGCAAAATTCAGATCATTTGGTGCACCTGCACGCACTCTTCTTGACATGTTGAAACATGTACGTTTCAAATATGACTGAAATTATGAAATTACGTAACTGACAATAGTCTGAAAGCCAACGGTTACAATGGGAATGGTATGTGAACGTGTATTTAATCTCGTCATTTATGCGCTTTGCCCTGTTCTGAACTTTTCTGACTGCATGAATGTAAACCTAACTTAGCTGTGAGAATAAAAACTGTCAATAACTTTAAACCAAAAGCAAAACTGCGTGAATGTATATAACACGATAACTGAATGCTATGTAACACCATTAATTTGAAACTGGCCCTGGTAATAAAACAAAACTTGATCAATTTGAAAGTAAAGGTCCTTGTGAAATATATGCTATCGCTGATAAAAAACAAAATTTCTTACCTTTATCTGCACAATGGTAACGCTCTTCGCACTGCTCTCTGTTAGTGCTTTAAATTGTATAGTTAGCAAATAGCTATTGTGCAAGGCTGTTGCTTAGCATACATTTTAATTAAATTTAATTTGACTGAGACAATAACTTCTTGAGAAAAATAGTTAATCAAAATGACATTGATCTGGGAACAGGTATTGACTTGGGTAAGAACAATATGGCACTAACCTTAAAACTTGTATTTTGACTCCTTGAAAAGTAATAATGCTCACAATTAACACACTCAATAAACTGATTATACATTAAAAATTAGCTTTACAAAATCATTGGAAGTGAGTGCTATACACTGTCTCAGTCATCACTTATGAACACACGCGTTGCATTAGTTACAAAACAACTTCCTTTACCTTAATTATTTCCAACTTCTGTCGAGATTCTTTTTACAGTTAGCAAACTTCATATATCTTGCAAATAAAAAAAATCATTACTGCCTGTAGCGATTAAGTATATATCCAGCACACATCAGATACAACATGTCTTTACACTTCACAGTCCTTCATACATCTCTCGATCTAAATTTACTATAACACATTACCCATAACATCTTGAATCAGCGATCGCTGTTGTGCAGCGACGCTAGTACACAATCGATGCTACATTTGGCCGTGTCCGGTTCAATATAATATTTTCTTACAAAACTTGAATTAATTTACGCTGTATGTATAACTTTTTTGTGTTAGCAGAAGAGCCAACACCGTGTTACGAGTGGAGGCCGAAATGCACGCATTTTAGCTCACGCAGGCTGGCGTGAGGAGGGAAGAACTATACTGACGTGAGGTCTGGAACATGACAAGGAATCAGAATTCCGAAAGCGGACGTAATTAGTTTGATACTTAACTTTAATCCATTAATGATGAACGTCGCTCTTGACGGTACATGATTCACAATATTATCTGTTCAGAATACATTCTTGAAGTAATTATAGTAACTGAATATGGCGCCTTGCTAGGTCGTAGCAAATGACGTAGCTGAAGGCTATACGAAACTGTCGTCTCTGCAAATGAGAGCGTATGTAGACAGTGAACCATCGCTAGCAAAGTCGGCTGTGCAACTGGGCGAGTGCTAGGGAGTCTCTCTAGACTAGACCTGCCGTGTGGCGGCGCTCGGTCTGCAATCACTGATAGTGGCGACACGCGGGTCCGACGTATACTAACGGACCGCGGCCGATTTAAAGGCTACCACCTAGCAAGTGTGGTGTCTGGCGGTGACACCACACCTTTCATAACCCTGCAGCCTCCCTCTGAAGAATTTGGTAGGATTTTATGACAATTGTCCATAATAACACAACAAATTCTTAACATTACGTAAATATAAGCTGATAAAAGTTCGGGAATGTAGCGTAAAAGAGATCATTAATAAGGAAATACAAATCTTTGTGAACATCTGGCTCTTTGAGTAGCATAAAAGTATCATGGTTAATTTGTGAAGCATTTTCTTTCACCATCTAACATTTGTGGTTAGGAAACACGAATGTGCAAATAGTCAGGTACGATAGTGCTCATGTGCACTATGAAACCTTAAAATGTAGCCCGATATCCAAGAAAAACACAATAGTATCAGCGGCTCTCTCTTTGCAAAGTACATTGGAATTAAAACAACCTGAGTTATACAATACAGAGTTATAGAAAAAACATTACTAAGTATTTACAAACTTGTTAAGAAATGTAGTGCTTATGATCTGATTTGATCCATTGTAAATGGTTTTTGAAAGCCTGCGACTGTAGATACAATAGGTTTGTTTATAAATAAATAAATCTTCTGCTACCAGTCACGATTTTCTTTATTTTACTATTCACACGACGCGTTTCGAGAAATAATTCCCATTTTCAAGTGCGTTTTTATGATGTGTTTTAAGCCATTTCTTTTGATGTTGTCAGTGTGTGTGAGTCTGCTTCATTTTGTTGACTTTTACTGTAATACATAAGAAACGCGATTTTTAGTTGGGTATCAATTCTTTCTGTGAGGTTAGTGGCTGAAGTTTGAGAACAATTTGTACTTACAATTTTCTAGTAGTCCATTTGTGTAGAGAGTCACACACACTTAACTTCACACACAACTTGTACATTTTACACATCGAAAATATCTTATATAAACAAAACAGTTACAAAGATCTTCTTATAAGTAGTTCACAGAGATAAAATTATAGGTCTTCCACAGATTATGATATGCATTTGTACAGAGGTTAATTTATCTTTACAATTTGGCTCATGAATTACTTATACCGATTTTACAATTGTGCTTATTTCTATGTTTTACTATTCTTATTTAAGTATATTATCGAAACATCTGAAGAAATTCACTGATTCACTTTCAAGTTTTTCATTTAATATTTTATCTTCATATTTTCTGTAATGTGAATATATCTCCAGTTCTTCAAACAAATCCATTTTATGTCCTTTATCTAGTCGGTGGAGTACTTTGACATTTTGCTTTATTTTTCCAAATGGGTGTCCTGTATTACGTATGTGTGTTGCTATTGCTGATGTAGTGTGTTTGTTGTGTGTGTATGCTCTAATGTGCTCTGTGTACCTGGTGTTGATATTTCGGCCTGTTTGTCCTATGTAGATCTTGGAGCATTCCTGGCATGCTACCTTGTATATTCCAGAGTCTGAATATGGATCATGATTACACTTTATATTATGTATTAGTTTTTGGTGTAGTTTATTGGATGTAGAAAACCCAATATTTACTCTGTGATTTTTGAAAATATTTGCAATCTTCTGTGATACATTGCCTATGTATGGAATGCTAGATATATATTTGTTTTTCTCTTTTTCTTCTGTGGTGCAGTTTGTACCTGGGTTTCTCTTCATTTTGTCTAAGATTGTGTCAACCATGGAAGCATTGTAACCATTTGAAACTGCAATCTTCTTCACTGTGTTTATTTCTTGTTGCATATTTTCTTGGTTCAATGGTATTTTTGTTGCCCTATGCAGCATTGACCTGTAAGCTGCCTGTTTATGAATATTTGGGTGACATGAGGTTGCAGGGTTTGTGGTGTCAGTCATTGTGTTTTTCCTATAAATTTTGAATGTGCATGTGTTGTTGTGTCTTGTAATATTTAGGTCCAGAAAGTTGATACTTTTATTTTGCTCATGTTCCACTGTAAATTTGATTTTCTCATTTAGGTTATTGAAATGATTAAGAATGTCTGTGATGTCTTTGGTATCTCCTTTCACTAACAGTAGTGTGTCATCTACATATCTCCTATAAAATTCTATTTTCCTTAGGCAAGGTTCTTGGCTGTCAAATAATTTTTGTTCTAAGTGATTTATGTATATGTCAGCTATGGTACCGGATATACATGATCCCATTGCTATGCCATCTGGTTGCTTATAAATGTTGTCATTAAAGGTAAAGTAGTTGTAACTTAGGGTTAGCTGAAGGAGTTCCATAAATTCGACAATCTCTGTGTATGATAGTTTCTTGTGTTGCATAAGGTTCTTTTGTATTACTGTTAGAGCTTCTTGTATGGGTATGTTTGAATAAAGGTTGGTGATGTCAAGTGATATAAATTGTGCATCTTGGGGGAGCTTTCTGGTTCTTAGTTCTTTGGCTAGAATCGTGCTGTTTTTTATGGAATATGTTGTTTCATATGTATAATTTTTCACCAGTATTTTATTCAGTTTTTGAGACAGTTTGTATGCTGGGCTGTTTATAGAGTTGACCACAGGACGTATCGGGTATCCATTTTTGTGTATTTTTGGCTGTGCTCTTAGGCGTGGTGCTTTTGGATTCATACATGTAAGGTATTTCTTTTCAGTTTCTGTCAACAGGAAATGTGTGTTCTTTAGTTGTTCCTTAATTTTACTTTGGAATTGTTTGGTTGGGTCTTTTTCAATGTGCTGAATGTTATTAGTAGCAAAAAATTCATTTGTTTCTCACCGAAAGAATTGATACCCAACTAAAAATCGCGTTTCTTATGTATTACAGTAAAAGTCAACAAAATGAAGCAGACTCACACACACTGACAACATCAAAAGAAATGGCTTAACACACATCATAAAAACGCACTTGAAAATGGGAATTATTTCTCGAAACGCGTCGTGTGAATAGTAAAATAAAGAAAATCGTGACTGGTAGCAGAAGATGTATTTATTTATAAACAAACCTATCGTAGTGCTTATGTACACTAGTATGTGAGATCAAGTGTCCATTTATAACGCTCATTTCCATAGTTATGATTAATCATAGGCATTGTTACACAAAGCATAGTGTAGCTATATCACGAGTGTAAAATATTAAATAAAAAGTGAAACAGGTAAGGATAATGTGATGGTTGAGGTAAAGATACAGTCTGGATGGTCTGCAAATCGAGGATCCCTAGACACTGGTTCATAGATAATTATACACTCCTGGAAATTGAAATAAGAACACCGTGAATTCATTGTCCCAGGAAGGGGAAACTTTATTGACACATTCCTGGGGTCAGATACATCACATGATCACACTGACAGAACCACAGGCACATAGACACAGGCAACAGAGCATGCACAATGTCGGCACTAGTACAGTGTATATCCACCTTTCGGAGCAATGCAGGCTGCTATTCTCCCATGGAGACGATCGTAGAGATGCTGGATGTAGTCCTGTGGAAAGGCTTGCCATGCCATTTCCACCTGGCGCCTCAGTTGGACCAGCGTTCGTGCTGGACGTGCAGACCGCGTGAGACGACGCTTCATCCAGTCCCAAACATGCTCAATGGGGGACAGATCCGGAGATCTTGCCGGCCAGGGTAGTTGACTTACACCTTCTAGAGCACGTTGGGTGGCACGGGATACATGCGGACGTGCATTGTCCTGTTGGAACAGCAAGTTCCCTTGCCGGTCTAGGAATGGTAGAACGATGGGTTCGATGACGGTTTGGATGTACCGTGCACTATTCAGTGTCCCCTCGACGATCACCAGTGGTGTACGGCCAGTGTAGGAGATCGCTCCCCACACCATGATGCCGGTTGTTGGCCCTGTGTGCCTCGGTCGTATGCAGTCCTGATTGTGGCGCTCACCTGCACGGCGCCAAAACGCATACGACCATCATTGGCACCAAGGCAGAAGCGACTCTCATCGCTGAAGACGACACGTCTCCATTCGTCCCTCCATTCACGCCTGTCGCGACACCACTGGAGGCGGGCTGCACGATGTTGGGGCGTGAGCGGAAGACGGCCTAACGGTGTGCGGGACCGTAGCCCAGCGTCATGGAGACGGTTGCGAATGGTCCTCGCCGATACCCCAGGAGCAACAGTGTCCCTAATTTGCTGGGAACTGGCGGTGCGGTCCCCTACGGCACTGCGTAGGATCCTACGGTCTTGGCGTGCATCCGTGCGTCGCTGTGGTCCGGTCCCAGGTCGACGGGCACGTGCACCTTCCGCCGACCACTGGCGACAACATCGATGTACTGTGGAGACCTCACGCCCCACGTGTTGAGCAATTCGGCGGTACGTCCACCCGGCCTCCCGCATGCCCACTATACGCCCTCGCTCAAAGTCCGTCAACTGCACATACGGTTCACGTCCACGCTGTCGCGGCATGCTACCAGTGTTAAAGACTGCGATGGAGCTCCGTATGCCACGGCAAACTGGCTGACACTGACGGCGGCGGTGCACAAATGCTGCGCAGCTAGCGCCATTCGACGGCCAACACCGCGGTTCCTGGTGTGTCCGCTGTGCCGTGCGTGTGATCATTGCTTGTACAGCCCTCTCGCAGTGTCTGGAGCAAGTATGGTGGGTCTGACACACCGGTGTCAATGTGTTCTTTTTTCCACTTCCAGGAGTGTATTTTTAAGTCATGTTATTTTGAATATTTTTTTAACTTCACTAGTTATGTCAAACTAGTGAAATTTGGCATTGAGCAGACTCCTTGGTGGCAGTGGTAGATATAGTACCCAATGACATCTCAATCAGTTATATATTAAGTGGCGCCTAGTACCATCATGAGCGCAATGAATGGCGTCATTACACCTCTCTCATTTGTAGTGTATTATCGTAGATCTCAGTAAGCTTGCATACATTTATATTGTTGCAGACAAGAATATAACTGTGTGTTTCATGACCATCTTAGGTAGAGAAGGACAATAGCATAAGGATAAAATGGAACTTAAAGAGGTATTAAATGCTTTTAACATTTGTAAAGTATGACAGTTGTGGATATTAATACAAAATCCTAAACTTATGCAGGTAACAACTGCATTATTTACTCGTAAGTACTGGGAAAAGTGGGAATAGGCCAAAGGAAAGTACACTTTTGCTGATAAAAAATCATATTTCCAACTTCCTTTACAGTTAGCAAACATCATAGTATCTTGCAAGTAAAAAAAAATCATTACTGCCGGAAGCGAGTAACTATACATCCAGCACACAGATACAACACGTCTTTACATATGAGACCCCTCCACACATCTCTCAATCTAAAGTTACTCTAACACATTACCTACAACACCTTAAATCAGCGATCACTGTTGAGCAGTGACGCTACTACAGTTGCCCATCTCTGGTTCAATTTAGTATCTTCTTACAAAATTAATTTATCCTGTCTATTTACCTTTCAATGTCCGTTGGCGACAATCTTAAAAAAACACCGAGCACACTTGTTCAGCTTCTTGCAACGAATCTGCATTCGATGATCACTCTGCCGCAGCTCACAAATATAACCATTAACTTTCCTCGTCCTGTCCGTGAAACGTTCCATAGCTTACCAATGTCTCTGCACAGTAGTGCTCAACTGCTCCCGAAAACACGTCTCATTACTCGGATTTATGTGTCAGTCCAAAAGTCCCTTCTCAAAGTGCCAAACTTTGCTGCATTCCTTAACACCTCAGTACACCTTACGTATGTTTCCTTTGCTACCTGCAACAACCGACTGTCGGTCTGACCACTCATCCTTGCTGATTTCTTAAAGCCTTGAAAGAACGACCGCAAAATCTCAAATCATTTTCCACAAAACGGAATAATTAATCGTTCGGCATCTGGATCTACCTCAGTTGCAGTGACTGAAGCAGTGCTGCCTGATCTTGCCGATGTGTCGCGGGCCCGTGTAATTGATTATTATCCACTATTACTGTGCTACCTTCTCTAACATGACCATACTGCTTTCGGCTCTAGCAGACCCTGCGTTCCTGACTCTACCGTTGCGACAGTCTTATTCTTCATTACACATAATAAAACAAATAATCATCACAAAGTAGCCTTTAGGGAATATAAGATACCTAAATTCTCTACACTGCCTTTCAATATGATCATACCGATGACACATACAACGGGTTACAGGCTGACCTCCATGTGTGGGGCAGTATTCTCAAGAAAGTTATATTGCATAAACCTTATAGACACCAAACACTACTCTTCACAATTACCTCTAACCTCGAGATAAGTCAAGTTGATCCTCTGGCCTGAACAAGGTAACCTCCATGTAACAATAACATCCACACCTCGCTTCCATGCCTGCTACTCCCTTCTAAAAAATAACCAAATAGTTCGTCACTCACCACACCTTGTTGACACCATAGGTCGTGGTCAACAGCGCTGAGTGAAGACGCCGCTTCTATTTCTGACACCAAACTATGGCACCCCCTGTGCAGGGAGGGGTGGCTATAGGCCAGGAGGGTGTGAGCAGGTGGTGGAGGTGAGAGGGGAGCTCAGGAGGCTCGAGAGAAAGATGGCTGCAAAGTCAGCAAGTTCTTTACTGAGGCATATGCACTGCATAATACACTGTGGCAGTGACCAGCAGGCACTGAGTTTCACTCGGCTGGTTGCTTGCACATGGCAGATTCCTAACCTCGAGGCTCCGCCATACACCAGCGGCCTCGTTATGTAAGCTGGCAACAAGGATTCAACGTTAGTGGCGTGTACACGTCACGATGCCATATCTACTGCAGCCCCTAGCGCCGCCTCGGCAGCTTCACAGTGGGGAAAGCCCACCATGACGAAGCACAAGTCCTGCTTGGGAGAAAACTGCTGATGTGCATGGGAAGCTTCCTGCTGTCAACTAGATAGGTGTCGGATGTGCTGCAAGAGTAGACCTCAGATGGTCTGCTACTCTATGGCACTAAGTCATGCAGGGACTTAACGCAAAGAGTTGTTGCCCCAGAGAGACCTCGGACTGGTGACCTTTTTACTGGCAGATCCATGCGGCAACCTCAGCCAGCACAGCTGTCTCAACTTAGTTGAGCTGCAAGACAGAATTATTTCGTTGCAAAATGTCCAGTACTTATGTATGGTACAAGATATTATTTATGTTCAGTTGTTCTTGTCAGCTGTGGATGAAGTTTATTGTAAAAAAATAATTCTTGGTCTGGTGGAACTGCACTTAAGCATAAATTTAAGCAGTATTGCCACAGTTGCTTTGAGGGTACTTGCGTGATATGTCTGATTGTTGCTCTAATTGTGGGCATTATTAGAAATATCAAACAAACATTATAAACAATGTTACAAGCACTTTAGAGGGACTTGCATGATATGTCTGATTTTGCTCCAATGGGAGAAATATTATAAATATTGAACGAACATTACATTTGAGGAATGCTACGTTGGTATGTGTTTAACAACGTCCTGTTTTCTTATGAGTAAATTCATGTTGTGTACGAGAGAAAGCTCGATTAAGTCATCTTTACTTCCACTGTTCTTGTCTGAAGAAATTTCACTATGAAAGAAATGAAAAATGCTATATATGAATAAAGTAATCCATTTAGCGAAGTTATGCTAGGAATGGAATATTTATTAGCGTAACCAAAATATAATGGTGTAGAATAATGTTATTTATTGAGTACCGCATAGTGAGAAATATACGAATCAGTTAATATTTTTAAAATAAGAAATGGAAATTATGTACATAAAGTTAATTGCATCCTGCAAGGAGATTTGAATGGGAGGATATCTAACTATAGAATGGGCTACTAAGACCAGTGGTACTGAAGCTATACAATGAAGATGCAGTATTTATGTCGACTATGCTTGAGGCGAAGAATAATTAATGCTTTTATATATTATGCATTTGGATATAAGACGTGTTTGAAGTAAGGGTGAAGGCACGACTGTAGATAAAGTAAACCTACACGACTCTCACGTGGTGGAACTGTCGCTCAAATACCGCAGTTTCTGTCTGTCGTGCTTAACTTTTAACTTACAGCCACACTGCTAGAGCTGCTAGGAATACGGTAATTATCAGGTGATCGTGTTAAACAATTAGAGACACTTAAGTAGAGCTGTTAGATAAAACTTGCAGTCACTAATGGGGAACATGATGGGGGAAGGTGATTTTATTTATTGCATTGAAGGCAGGATGAGGACAAAGGTGTGGCGAAAACAAAATAATTTGTATATTGAAAGAAGGATGTGAAGTGTTGACTATATATTGTTACTACGATTCTATACATATTGTATGACAAGAAAGAATATTGGAAAACACACAGGTACTCACTGGTTGAAGCATAGTGATGGCCACCAATAGACTTGAGAATCTATTGGAGTATATAAGAGGAATAATATTAAGTAGGAGTGATATCTATATATGTATTCAGTGTACCATAGAACTCTGATCTACGGCTACATACTAAAATACTGTGCGTATTGATAACGAAGAACTCATGCTTTCGAAGAAGTCCGTTTGCAAGTCAGCCAGCTTGTAGGTTGTTTGGATCGACTCAGCGATTTAGGTAGTAGTACTTCGTCTTAGTGAGGTCGTATGTAACAGTTCATCCACGATGACTATCAGTACATAATTTTAATCCTTGTATACCACAAAAGTAGGAAATTTCATCGATCAATATTGCTTAGCAGCCAACCGAAACTACAAGTGGCGTAAATGTCACGTACTAATGTTTGTGAAAAAACTGTTGCTTAAAGTGATTTTTTGTAACGAGTCACACAGTATCCGGAGGTGCTGCGAAAGATGAAATTACCTGGGACTGAGCTGTGTGGGCAACGATAGCTGGGCGACAATACTGGCAGCCAGCCAACGTCGGTGCGCCACTTCTGCTGAATAACATAGTTAAAAATCTAATTACTTGCAGGCAGCCCTTTCTATGTATTCTTGAACGACTGACGTATTATTTTGCGAAAGGCCAGTCTGTTATGGCATTAACATTGCATTTCAATTATTTTAAAATACCTGAGAACAGTTTCACGAATCTGGTGTCCTGAGAATATATGCATAAGTCAGGTACAGTGTACACTGAAGTGACAAAAATCATGCCGAGAATACCAAATTTCTAGAATCACCTCTCACCACTGACAACGCAGTGGCCAATGGTCTTCACTTAACGACCGAGAGCAGCGGCGTTTGCATAGAGTTGTCAGTGCCAACAGCCAAACAATACTTCGTGAAATAATCGCACTAACTAATGTAGGATGTACGACGAACGAATCCGTTAGGACAGTGCGGCGAAATTGGGTGTTAATGTGCTATGGCAGTAGACGATCGACGCGAATGGCTTTGCTAACAGCACAACATCGCCTGCATCGCTTCTCCTGGGCATGTGACGATATCGATTGGACCCTAGACGACTGGAAGCCATGGCCTAGTCAGATGAGTGCCGTTTTCGGTTGGTAAGAGCTGATGCTAGGGTCGAGTGTGGTGCAGACACCACGAAGCTACGGACCTAGGTTGACAACAAGCCTCTGTGCAAGCTGGTGGTAGCTCCAAAATGGTGTGGGCTGTGTTTACACGGGATGGACTGGGACCTCTGGTCCAAGTGAACCGATCATTGAATGGAAATGGCTATGATCGACTACTTGGAGACCATACTCAGCCGTTCATGGACTTCAAATTCCCGAACGACGATGGAATTTTTATGGATGACAACACGCCCTGTCATAGGGACAGAATTGTTTGCGATTGGTTTGAAGAACGTTCTGGACAATTCACCAGCGACCCGCTGTGGACTGGGACACTGTCACCCCATATGTTTCTGCGTCTAGCCCGGCGGCGTGACATGCCCCGCCATCCAGCAAAGCTGCTACACTTGAATGAATCTCGTTAGAAAACGGCACCTATTTATGCTCGGCTGTGTGCTTCTGTTTTTCCAAGTGCGCTGCTTCGTGTCACGTATGAGACGTAAACGAATGCTTAGTTCTTGCGCAGATTCCTGCACTGGCAACACTTTCACCATTAACCTCTGTGTGACTGGTAATTTTCTGCTATTGAAGTTAGGTAGTTTGCACTGATTGTTGATTTGAAATTTGAAGTTGACCAGTTTTATTTAATTTAGTGTGGAGAAATAATTCCAAACAGTGTTAAAAGTTTATTCTTTGGATTTTATAGAAACTGTTAGAGAATAAGAGGTGTCACACTGTATGCAGAGACGAACACTGATGTAATGCAGTCAGATGCAGAACATTTTATTCCAGGCCATCATTTTAATTAACCATTGTTTATTCGGTGGGGTTTCACATTAGGCCCCTATTGAGAGGGAACATCGCCTGGATCTGAATTAATAGCACTTGCGCATCCACGATTGGGAATGTGAAAGCAAGGAGGCTGTTTACGAACATTCAGTATTCTCCTCCCGATAGGCGGAACGCCACAACGCTGATTGTAGAATGTGACACTGAATGGTCATAGTTTGGGCTCATTTACAATTCTAACAAACTGTTGTTACTATTCTATAATTCTGTATAATATACCGCCCCATAAACTGTCGTATAAATTTCCTTTCAGTCAAATATGTCTCTATTTGTTAAAGGTTAAAACGGTAGTTCCATTTGGATTTCAAGCTTTTATCAAATATCAAACTCTGTACTACATCCTGTTGTGCAACATGTCATGGGTAGGGTGCCAGGAGGTGCCGTATTAAAACTCGGCGAGAACTTTCCAGATGATTTATTTCCTTCCACTGCAGTGCTCCATTCACCTCGGTCTGCGTCACAGGGCCCTGCAATGCTGAGGAACCACCCCAGCGGCCTGTGCAACGCATTGCTATGTCGTGCCTGCCTTGGACGGCCCGCTGAGTTCCGATGATGTCAGGATGGCTCCACCAGCAGCTAACTCAGTGCTGCTCAGTGTGAGCCGTGCTGCTCTGGCAGGAGCCATAGGCCGGCCACGCTGCTGCTTCTTCCTCACTGGCGAAGCTGGGAATGCAGCGGCAATGACTGCCCGTGATCGAGCATCTGAATCTGCAGCCCTCGCCTCAGGAAGTCTCCAGCATGTGCCAGGAGCTGAGACGACTACCCGCAGTAGCGAGCCAAAGAGTGGCCTGCCGCTGGCTGGCTCCAGTCCCCACATCGGCTCAGAGGGTTGAACCAGCGACCCGCTGTGGACTGGGACACTGTCACCCCATGTGTTTCTGCGTCTAGCCCGGCGGCGTGACATGCCCCGCCATCCAGCAAAGCTGCTACACTTGAATGAATCTCGTTAGAAAACGGCACCTATTTATGCTCGGCTGTGTGCTTCTGTTTTTCCAAGTGCGCTACTTCGTGTCACATATGCATAACACTTAGGTGGGCCTGTGGCCTTCTTTTGCCTGTGACTTGCGCCATGGAAACTGCTGTGAGTGCCGTTCTATGCCCCCGTGGCCTGTATTTGCCTTCGCAACTGCTGGTATGTGTAACTTACTGCACTCCGGCCTGCACCTGGCTGTACCTCATGCTCCGAGTATCGCACAAAACTAACTTTCCCTATCCTAAACGCTGGTGCCGCTACAACTAATAAATTTACGTTTTTAGTGAAAGATTAAACTATGGCTGCCGTGAAGCCAGACGTAATGAAGTTAATTTCTGTTGACTGATGTTACAGTTCTCAGGAAGTTTATTGTAGATAGTAGGTGGTCATAAAATCTTAATTATCACCTCGAAAAAATAAAGTCACCTAATTAAGTGTTTGTTTGCAGGTACGTATTTGCAGTGTTGGTACACATGTAAATTTATATCACGCCGCAAGAGGTGACAAGACAATGTAGCGCAGGTCATTGATGAAGTGGAATATCGTGCGGTAGTTGTTCCATGCGTTTGAAGGGGAACAACATAGCAACAACACATGTTGATGGTAGAGCACTTGCCCGCGAAAGGCAAAGGTCCCGAGTTCGAGTCTCGGTCGGGCACACAGTTTTAATCTGCCAGGAAGTTTCAACACATGTTGAGTTGGTGGAAATGTACGCAAACAATTGACCATCACATGCCACAGTGGTTAGGTATCATAGGCGCTTCCAGTGTGGTGAAACAAGTCTGAATGACGAAGAACAAAGTGCAGACTATCCCTCGGTGAAGAAACATGAATGGCAAGATAAGTGGAGGCTATAGTGCAACGGTGTATCACAATCGAGGCGAGAGTGGTAAAAGGGAAAATCCGTCATCGATAAGCTTCGTACATCTTGCAAAATGGTCTTAACTTGAGGAATGTCGTCGCCTGGAAGCTCCCACGACTGCTGAACTGAGGCTCAACAGAGATGTTTCAGTTGTGTCAGGTCACTCCACATGACTTTCTTATCTGCCTAACCACCATGGGCGGGTGTTGTATGTGTCACTATGGCCCCGGGACAAAGGACCAATGCAAACAGTGGGAACAGGATACAAGTGACATGTGCTGTTTCTTTGGGATAGCGGATTTTACCTCACCTACATGGCACCTTTAGTCTGATTAAAATTATCTGACAGTTGGTACTTCATATACTGTAGCTGGTTTCCTGCAGAGCGCTCAACGCCACACACACACACACACACACACACACACACACACACACACACACACACTACTGGATGCTTCCGCACAAGACGCGATTCGCTGTCATTTGTACAGTTATTATAATTACAGACATCGGATTACACAGTGGAGCGCCAAAGAAACTGGTATAGACATTCGTATTCAAATACAGAGACATCTAAACAGGCAGAATACGGCGCTGCCGACGGCAACGCCTATATAAGACAACAAGTGTCTGGAGCAGTTGTTAGATCGGTTACTGCTGCTACAATGGCAGCTTATCAAGATTTAAGTGAGTTTGAACGTGGTGTAATAGTCTGCGCACGAGCGATGGGACACTGAATCTCCGAGGTAGCGATGAAGTGGGAATTTTCCCGTACGACCATATCAAAAGTGTACCGTGAATGTCAGAAGTTCGGCAAAAACATCAAATCTCCGACATCGCTGCCGCCGGAGAAAGATCCTGCAAGAACAGGACCAACGACGACTGAAGAGAATCGTTCAGCGTGATATAAGTGCAACCCATCTTCGAATTGCTACATATTTCAATGCTGGGCCAGCAACAAGTGCCAGCGTTCGAACCATTCATTGAAACAGGATCTATATGGGCTTTCGGAGCCTAATTCCCAATCGTGTACCCTTGACAAGCGCACGACACAAGGCTTTACGCCTCCCTTGGGCCCGTCAACACCGACATTGGATTGTTGACAACTGGAAACACGTTGCCTGGTCGGACGAGTCAAATTGCATCGAGCGGATGGACGTGCATGGGTATGGAGACAACCTCATGAACCCATGGATCCTACATGTTAGCAGGGGACTGTTCAACTTGTAGAGGCTCTGTAATGGTGTGGGTCGTGTGCAGTTGGAGTGATATGGGACCCCTGAGACGTCTAGATACGACTCTGACAAGTGACACGTACGTAAGCATCCTGTCTGATCACCGGCATCCATTCATGTCCATTTTGCATTCCGACAGACTTGGCCAATTCCTGGAGGACAATGGGCCACCTCACACGTCCCTAATTGCTACAGAGTGGCTCCAGGAACACTCCTCTGAGTTTAAACACCTTCTCTAGCCACCAGACTCCCGGGATATGAACATTATTGACCATATCTGAGATAGCTGGCAACGTGCTGTTCATAAGAGATCTCCACCCTCTCGTACGTTACGGATTTGTGGACAGCCCTACAAGATTCATGGTGTCAGTTCCCTCCAGCACTACTTCAAGCATTAGTCGAATCCATGACACGTCGTGTTGCGGTACTTCTGCGTGCTCGTGAAGCCCTACGCGATATTAGGTAAGTGTACCAGTTTATTTCGCTCTTCCGTCAAGGGTGGCTACTACACTGAGCCACAGCGCCAGAGATCGCGCTAGAGAGTATTGTTCCGCCGCCTCCACTGGCAGTGATTATTGAGATGTCGTAGTGGGCAGTGCTTGGGGAGAGCACGTGGTAGTCAGTGCTTGTTAAGAACTCGTAGCAGAGAGTGTTTGTTGAGATGTGCTAGTAGGGAGTGCTTGCTGAGATGTGATACTGAAAAGTTCTTGTTGAGATGTGGTAATAGCGAGTCGGTGTGGAGATATATTGTAATGATTAGAGTGATTTTGGTCAATATATGAAGGTAACGAAACTTGATTTATTTTTCATTATTTCCATGTTTTAAATAATGCGTCATTACAGGTTCAGTCAACAAAGCATCTGGCTTGTGTTCTTGTATTAGAGTGTA
Source organism: Schistocerca nitens (assembly GCF_023898315.1). Taxonomy (NCBI): domain Eukaryota; kingdom Metazoa; phylum Arthropoda; class Insecta; order Orthoptera; family Acrididae; genus Schistocerca; species Schistocerca nitens. Next base: position 711,512,080 of record NC_064619.1, on the reverse strand, counting down.
ATTCTGGTTTTCTTGAGTAATTATGGTATTTTTATTTTCTTTAATTAATTCAGTATAAATGATATTTAAAATTTCTTGTGTTATTGAAGAAGAACCGTGCCAGATGCGTACGTTGAGCCATACTTCCACACACAGAACAGTTACACTTGTGCTTTGGTTTCGTAGGTTTTATAGTTGCTGGGGACTTAATTAATTAATTGTGCTAATGAAAATTTCCATTTCATTCTTTGTTATTGTTCTATGCAGTCAGATAGCGTAATAATACTAGTCAGGGCCAACCGTTTACGAGACTTCGTAATCGGACAGACAGCTACTAAAGCAAAAAATTAAAAGTATTTGCATTCATTTTAATTAAGCCCCCATGCACGTGGCGACCCTGCCAGGATCGTCCCTTGGAATTCTTCTGATTGTAGAAATAGTAGACAGTAGGATTGTTGTAGTAATTTGTAGTTTAGTAATTGTAGTCTATATTGCATGTGTAGATTTGGTAATTGTCATTCTTCTAATGGTATTTATTTTGCAAAATTTCATTTCTGTTGTCTTGTCTACGGGTTTGACAATTAGTGCAATTATTTCAATTGTTCGATTAATCGTGTTTGAGGGAAATATTTCGTGTGAATGGTATTGTTGGAGATAAAGTGTCATTGTGTGTAATTTTCATATAGTGACGAGTTTTCTATGTTTTGTAAATGATTATGCGGTCAATGAAATAGGCAAAAATGATGGATAGTCAGAATGACGAAATTGTTGACATGGCGAACTCGCCAACACAGGACAACAGTATGATGGATAATGAAGTTGAAAACAATTTAAGAAGTCGATAAAATAGTCCGGAAACAGTTCAAAATTTTTCACAATCGAAAAATTCTCAGATTGCGTGGTTAACGACAGAAGATTCTGGAATAGTATCGAACACAGATAGCTTTACAGCTATGACGAAGGAAAGTGGTTTTGCGGGAAATGTTAGGGGCGAAAAGAATTCTGAAACAGTTAACATGGAGCAGTTGATGAGTGCAATATTAAATTTGGGATCTCGGTTAGACTCACAAATGGAAACACGGTTAGACTCACTGGGATCACAGTTACGATCTGAATTAAAAACAGATAGGGGAACAATGCAAACACGGTTAGACTCACTGGGATCACAGTTAGGATCTGAATTGAAAGCAATGACAACACGGTTAAGTTCAAAAATAGGAACAATTAAAACCGAGATGGAAACAATGGAAATACAGTTAGGCTCACGAACAGGGACATGTTTCAAAAACATGAAAGATGAATCAAAGAAAGAAATTAGAGAAGAAGTACAACCTGTTTTGAATGCTCACAATAATAGTTTAATTTCGACAGGAATTAGAAAAGAGGAACAGGACAGGGAACAGGAAGAAAAAGATCGCGTGATAGTACAAAAATTTTCAGAGTTAAATTTACAACGTGCACACGATAAGGAAGAAATATTTGAAAGAATCGAGGAATCCGTACCAAATGACATAACGCAACAGTGTGAACAGTTAACTACTAAATGTGACAATACCGAAACCCGAGTCGCGACACTTACGGAAGACGTAAACTTATTGGAAAGAGATGAGGAGATTTCAGATAAATTGACAAGTCTTAGTTTACATGGGGACAGAGATTCGGATGATACAGCTCCATTACCATTTGCAGAAACCGAAGAGTACCAGAACATAAATAAGCATGTTGAAAATCAGGAAAAATTTAATGATCGCGTTAATAGGGAATTTGAGGCACTACAAAAGCAAGACAAACATATTGAAGGCGAAATTGTAGGAAAAGACAGTAGAAGAAATTTAGAATTACAGATAGCAGAGGGGTTTGAAGAAAGTAATTTATTTCATTTACGGAATGCAACAAGAGAGCGCCAGGCGCGCGAACTTGACAATAATCGACATTGGGACTGGGACAGACGCGGTAGGTCTTTGTCGCCACGAGGCGAAAACTTTGACTATAAACACTTTTTGACTGTTCGGAAATTTAAGATCTTTTGCAATTCTAGGAATGACATACATCCATGTTCATGGTTAGATCAATTTACGTACGCACTTACACCGAATTTGCCACTAAGTCACAAACTAGAAATTATGTGCGGCTATTAAAGTCCTCAGGGGATTCACTATACTAAATGAATATGTGCCGTAGCGTTCACAGGGCCCCGAGCTGTAGTGGTGCTATTTCCCTTTTAGTTTTCTGCACCGCTGCCTACTCTTTCACTATTCTTTGTATCTATAAAAATAACTCTTCTACTATCCATCTATCTAGACAGTAGGTAAACAATAACCGGATTTGACTGTTTTACCCAAAAGTAACTTTGGAAATTACCGTTTGGACTTACTATATTTTCTGCAGCATTCATTCGTAGCTTAAATGAAATTTTGCCTGTTTATCTTCGTGACAATATTACTTCATATGTTGACGATATTCTTATTGCTAAACGTTCTTGGAGTGAGCACAACAAAATTTTGGATTCATTATTACGTATTTTTGCACGAGTTGGCATGACAGTGAACTTGGAAAAATCTGAATTTGGTCGTTCTCAGGTGAAATTTCTCGGTCACATTATTTCTACAGAAGGTATTCTTCCTGATCCAGAGAAACTAGACGCTATTTGTAATTATGCTGTTCCTTCCACAAAACGTGCTATTCGTAGTTTCCTTGGTGTCTGTAATTTTCTTAGACGCTTTGTTAGATTGGATGATTTGGCCACACCTCGTTTACACATTTCAGTTATGCGCACTTTGGTCCCAGAAAATGCTTTCATAAATTACGAGAAAATTGCTACTTCAGTAATATGGAAAAACGTATTCGATCTGTTCTTGCCAAATGCAAATTATGTCAACAGGCAACGTTAAAATTTTTGTGGAATGACATACTTTTGAGAAACTAACAGTTGTACGTAAACACACGGAGAATGCAAGGATACCGCGCCGTGTTCCGGCGGCGGCAGATACTCAAAGCAACAGTGAAGTCTGCGCGCCGCACAAGGCTGTCGTTGACCGCAAACAATCACTTTCTACGTCACGCGTCTACAGCTGATCGAGCGGTCAGTGCGAATGCACTGACAGACGTAAACAAATACACAGTCTAATTTCTCCGACTAAATTCTGTATAAAGCTATGGTGACTTTATAAATTATGTTATTAACGTTCAGTATTTTTCAGGATACGGTTGTATAACATATTTAAGAACTTCAGGTAAATTCTGTGCGTGTCCGACGTTAAGACGACTTGCTTTGGAGAAAATTTCAGGAAGAATGTAATTTCGAAAAAAAAAGAAGTAAAAAACCAGAAAGGTAACGATTAATTGGGTTTATTTTTCAGGTAACATATTTCCACTTAGGTACGTACTTTAGACGTAATTTGCTGCTCGCGTTTACGTGATTCATACTTTGTGCTAATTTCATGTTCTATGAATTTACTTGTGAAGCGACGTGCTTGTGTACATTTGCTGATTTTGACAATTATTGATTAATGAACAGTGTTGTTACTTATGTATATTATGCATCGCTTGGCTGCTATGCTTTTTCACTGATGTCATATTTTTTTATTATGAGCCTGCTGTGCTTATTTATTTAAATTGTAATTGTCAACTGATTAATTGTGCTGACTGTGGTTATGTATGTAAGTTATACTTTGTGATTTATCTGCTTGCGCCTTCACGTTTACTTATTAAGGTTACATATGAACATTTATTTGCTTATGCTGATATGATGCTAATGACCTGTTTATTACGTAAGATATATGTTTGCTGCTGTGCGTATTGATTGCATATTTATACATTTCCTTTTGTTGTCATAACTACTCTTCAATTTAGAATATAGCAATGCTGATGTACAGTGTACAAACATGAAGATTAGGTTACACTATTGTATTAATTATAGATTGTTTGCTTGGCAGAGCCTCGTTGTAGGAATTGTGCTGCATCCACTTGTTGACATTCTGTTCGCTACTGGTATATTGTCGCGATATTGCATGTATTGCTTACGCTCAGTGCCTTATATTTTTAAGATAAGAAAATGAACTGCTATAATTCGACGAACGACATTAGTACGAGAAACTTCATAGAAGTCACATGAGCTGGAGGTTTTATGGAAGCTGTATAAATTTATGCTAATAGGAAGGAAGCTAACGACATGACATACCAACACTAGGTTTAGACCCTTGACAGTTATTACACTGCATTCTTCGTGAGCAATTGAAATAGGAAGTGACACTTGACACAAAAAATACTCCACATGTTTGCTTCTGTTTGCCATGATTCTTGAAGTGGTGTACACACTGTGAAATATTATGGTCATTCACACTCCGTAATCGTAATTAATTACTGAGAGTTATTCGAACTAAGTCTGTTAGAGGTCATGTACGCATTTCTTTTATTTAATGATGGACAAGGTAAACAAAATGTATCTTATAATTTATAATGAGTAGCAGATTTGGATCAGATGGATTACACAGAGGTTGTGTGTGGACACTGTGTCTTCGGATTGTATGGGATGCTGAATTGAAGTTTGCACTAGGATTTTGTCTGTACTTGTTCGAGGAGACCGACTAGAGGAAAGAGTTGTTATGGAAGTGAAATGATATTGGTGCTGAGGTTTATATATATATCGACGTATTGAAGAGGTATTATTGAAGTATTGAGATTATGTGATGCTGATGATTATTGGAGTTTTGGTGGATAAGAGGTGAAGTAAGTGAGGAGCATATTTTTTTTTTTCGTTGGTCTATATGGAACAAGGAGGATGAAGATGGCAGACTAGAACACTAAAGTAGCAGGAAGATTGTCTACACACACACTTTGTTAAATCACTAAGCAGTATATACTTTTTTTTTTGGAGAGAGGAAGTAATTGCATATCTTGGCTCACTGACAGTTGTTCAGCAACCGTACAATTTGATCTGGCTTGGCAAACATTGGTCTTGACGTGATGACTATGACGCTGACTGACTATTATTGACTGTTATACATTGCTGCCACTACTACTTGATACACATGATGAACATAAAATTTTGACAGAATTGCATTTACACAGTTAACACTATTCAATTACACAGTAGCACTAATGTGGATGAAAGATGAGTGAGTGTTTTTTGTGTGTTTTCCTTTCCCTATCCCAAATTGGTACCAACCTATCTCCGAAATATTATTTTACTTGTTGTTGTGGCTTGCACTGACACCCATAAAAATTATAGGTTTACTGATATTTGTGTATTTGTAATATTTAATATGACAATTATCTGATATCATTTGTGTGTTTGTTATGATTTGTATGTTTAGTGTAAAAGCATTTGTATGTGGATTCAAACTATTGTTCATGCCTGAACTGTCTGATTAGTGATAGTGAATAGTATGGACTGTTACTTGTACTTTTTCTACATGATTGGTGCCACTAGGACATGTTTAATTTCTGCTTATAAACTCTGATGAACAGTGTGATCAGTGATAGTAAATATTATGGACTGTTACTTGCACTTTTTCTACATGATTCGTGCCACTAGGACATGTTTAATTTCTGCTGATGAACAGTGTGATTAGTGATAGTGAATTTTATGGACTGCGGTCAGCACCTGGTCAACATTACTGGGTGCCACTGATGGACTGCTTCTACTGAAAAGATGTCACCTGTTGATATCTGCACCTATTCAACATTACTGGGTGCCACTGATGGAGTGCTTATACTGAAATGGTGTCACTTGTTGCTGTGTGTACCTGCTCAACATTGCTGGGTGCCACTAATGGAACTGCTTCTGTTGAGAAATGTGACTTGTTGCTGTGTGCACCTATTCAACATTGCTGGGTGCCACTGATGGAACTGCTTCTACTGAAAAGATGTCACCTGTTGATATCTGCACCTGTTCAACATTACTGGTGCCACTAATGGAACTGCTTATACTGAAATGATGTTACTTGTTGGTGTCTGCACCTATTCAACATTACTGGGTGCCACTGATGGACTGCTTCTACCGAAATGATGTCACTTGTTGGTGTCTGCACCTGCTCAACATTGCTGTGTGCCACTGATGGACTGCTTCTACCGAAATGATGTTACTTGTTGGTGTCTGCACCTATTCAACATTACTGGGTGCCACTGATGGACTGTTTCTACTGAAAAAATGTCACTTGTTGGTTTTTGCACCTGTTGACCATTGCTGGGTGCTACTGCTGGAACTGTCAACTACTTGTTTCTTGGGCTATGGAAAGCGTTTATGTGAATATTTGTATAAACTGATTTTTTGTGTATTACTGTTTGTGAAAAGTTATGAGACTCTTACCTGCACATATTCGTCATTGCTGACGCTATTGATTGAACTGTTTAACCACATAATACTTGTGTAAACTATTATGTAAAGTCACATGTATGAAAGAATTTGTATTGCTTACTGTATTTTATATATTAGGTTATTGAAAGGTCAGTGTAAAGCCAAAATTTTATCTAGTTATATGATATTTACCTATTAATATTATCTTTTATTTTCGTCTGTATTTTTTTTGACGAATTTGGTGGTATTTTCACCACCAATGCTGGCAAAAATACCATCAAATTCTAGCCCGTGGAGGAAGGGCATATGAAAGGTGGCTACACTGAGCCACAGCGCCAGAGATCGCGCTAGAGAGTATTGTTCCGCCGCCTCCACTGGCAGTGATTATTGAGATGTCGTAGTGGGCAGTGCTTGGGGAGAGCTCGTGGTAGTCAGTGCTTGTTAAGAACTCGTAGCAGAGAGTGTTTGTTGAGATGTGCTAGTAGGGAGTGCTTGCTGAGATGTGATACTGAAAAGTTCTTGTTGAGATGTGGTAATAGCGAGTCGGTGTGGAGATATATTGTAATGATTAGAGTGATTTTGGTCAATATATGAAGGTAACGAAACTTGATTTATTTTTCATTATTTCCATGTTTTAAATAATGCGTCATTACAGGTTCAGTCAACAAAGCATCCGGCTTGTGTTCTTGTATTAGAGTGTAATTCTGGTTTTCTTGAGTAATTATGGTATTTTTATTTTCTTTAATTAATTCAGTATAAATGATATTTAAAATTTCTTGTGTTATTGAAGAAGAACCGTGCCAGATGCGTACGTTGAGTCATACTTCCACACACAGAACAGTTACAGTTGTGCTTTGGTTTCGTAGGTTTTATAGTTGCTGGGGACTTAATTAATTAATTGTGCTAATGAAAATTTCCATTTCATTCTTTGTTATTGTTCTATGCAGTCAGATAGCGTAATAATACTAGTCAGGGCCAACCGTTTACGAGACTTCGTAATCGGACAGACAGCTACTAAAGCAAAAAATTAAAAGTATTTGCATTCATTTTAATTAAGCCCCCATGCATCCGTGTATTAGAAAAGGTGCGCACGACATTGCATGAAGCCGAATTTTTGAAGGCTGTCGGTTAATCGTTGGGAATGTAACATCAGATTTGCAAATTCAAGCGTCTGTAGCATAGTAATGGCATAGCTTTGTGGACAGCATATAAACCTGACGTATAGAAGCTCGTGTTCGGTCAGAGGGCTGCTCGCCCTCTCTAATAAAAAAATTGAGTAAAGGAATCAACGATCAACTTGAACGGTTGTCTTGTGACGCCCACCCTGACCAAACGCAACGAACAATACCGAACACATTGCAAACACACAAAACAAAATAAAAGGTAGAAGGTTCGAATCTCGTTAAACTCAGCGAAATTTTTTACTTTTACAGGTCTAACCAAAAAACTTTATTATCATTTTTATTCAAGTAATTGGTATAAATGTAGTTTTTCAAATTTTAATAGCTTGCCGCATCTTTTTCATGATAATATTGAGTTTTTTGTTTGTTCCTATTTTTCTTTCGTTTGGAATCTGTTTGTGTCACCTATTATTGCATCCCGTGTAGCCAGTGTGAGGACAGTGTCAGGTAACCAATAACAGCGAGAAATTAGTTTGTTTTTACCGCTAAAACTGAAATTTTGTGCGGAAAATGACTGTGGAACTTATTAACGAAATTTCTCTGTCTTGGTTTCGTTCGGAAAGGTTAGCCCTAAACGACCTGAAAAAAATGATCGTATTTTATTTCTACCGCAGACTGCTGATCGCCGTTTTCTCAGATGCATTTCACATCACGAGGTTGTGGTTAAGTTAGGACGTGAGTTTAAATTTAGGGCTATAATAGCCGTAGCCTGCCGCAGTTCGATCATTGGTCAATCAAAATCAGCTATCGACAAAGCATCTCCCATTTCCGTCAGACCTCGTGGCGGTCGCTTCCAACAATAAAATGGTTCAAATGGCTCTGAGCACTATGGGACTTAACTACTGTGGCCATCAGTCCCCTAGAACTTAGAACTACTTAAACCTAACTAACCTAAGGACAGCACACACATCCACGCCCGAGGCAGGATCCGAACCTGCGACCGTAGCAGTCGCGCGGTTCCGGACTGCGCGCCTAGAACCGCTAGACCAACGCGGCCGGCTCGCTTCCAACATTGCTCCGTGTTACACATTAACAGCTTTTGTGAAGTGATCGGCCGTGTTTCTGTGTCCCCTATAACCGAGCAGTAGCCGGCAGCGGATGTCGCAACACTGTAGCGGCAGTTGACTGACGTCAACTATTAAGCAATTTTAATCGGACTATTGTGACTTCGTCCTCTTCCCTCGAATAAAGAAAAAGTTGCATGGCAGACGTTTACAGAATTACAACGAGGTGATCGTCAGGGTCAAACGCTTCTTTAGCAGTCAAAGCGTAAACATCAACCCCCCCCCCCCCAATTTCTGTGCCAAGTCATCCATCGTTGGGAAAATTGAGATGTATCTAAGAGTGAATTAAGAGACAAGGAATGTTCCTATCACTTCATGGACGTAGCTAGATTTCTTTGACGTGATTTTTAAAGCTTTATAATAGGTTTTGTCTTACGGAAAGTAGAAAGAGAGAGAGAGAGAGAGAGAGAGGTATATATACGTCCGTGCGATAAACCCCTTCGCCGGCCGGTGTGGCCGTGCGGTTCTAGGCGCTTCAGTCTGGAACCGCGTGACCGCTACGGTCGCAGGTTCGAATCCTGCCTCGGGCATGGATGTGTGTGTTGTCCTCAGGTTAGTTAGGTTTAAGTAGTTCTAAGTTCTGGGGGACAGATGACCACAGATGTTAAGTCCCATAGCGCTCAGAGCCATTTGAACCATTCGATAAACCCCTTCCCTCAAAAATATACCTCTCCTTCATACCTCTTCTGTGTTACCACAGATGACGTGTCACTGATCTCATATGTACTAATATTGCAGTACACGAGAGGTGCCTATTTGTTTCCACCGCCCTGAGTGGATTGCGTAAGTTCTAACAAATGTTTACAAACCTGCAGTCTTCTACAGCTGTCCCCTGCTCAGAAAATAGCTCGTAGGTCGTGAATCCGTTATCTTGAGGCTGCAAGAAACTCTTAGCAAGAAACTGTTATTTTAGAAATGATTAAATTTCCAATCAGTTCGTTTATACAGGATTAATGAACTGCCTATTTCCGTAATTAGTATCACACTGTTTTCAACTGTATTTCCAAATAACCGGAGTTTGCTAGTAAAGACTTAACACCGATTGCGGCAGACAACATGTCTGTCCTCGGAGGCTGCCGAACCAGCACTATTCACAGATTAGATATTACAAATTAAGTCTTAACTGATACCGCTGCAGACAACATGTCTGTCTTCCTACACTGGCAAACCAGCTCTCATATTTACAAACTAAATTACTAGTAAAGTCTCAACTGATACCGACCACGGCAGACAACGTGTCTGTCCTCCGACACTGCCGAACTACTTATGATCTTACAGCCGAACCACTTCGCCTACCATCCAAGTTAGGCGCGAACCGAAGCTCGACGAAGTGCTTCGTGTGCCTTTTCGTTGTTTATCATTCCGCTGGTTGATAATATTTGTGAAATAATGGAATGATGGCACGCTATTGAGACATGTTTTAAGTTGAAGTGTAAGTAAATACGCTGTTTAGCATGTCTAATATTAGTAACAGAAGATTATCATTTTGGCGCACAGCTTCCGAACGCAGCAACCAATCGCGGAGGAGGACCACAGTATAGGCGGTCTCTCTGACGATAGCAAGCCAGCTGTCATCGGTACCTCACGCCACTTTACGTCATCTCACCACTGCTGCCTTATCAACTGCTCTAAGAAGAGCTTCTTGTACACGAATATGGTGGCTGCAAAGCCAGAAATATTATAGTCTGACTAGGGATATTCTGCAGCGAGAATACAGTGGATTCCGGCTGTAAAAAAACTGTTGATGGTGAAACTTCCTGACAGATTAAAACTGTGTGCACTTGCACACTTGCCGGCGAAAGGCAAAGATCCTGAGTTCGAGTGTCGGCCCTGCACAAAATTTTAATTTTCCAGAAAGTTTCATATCAGAGCACACTCCGCGCAGAGTGAAAATCTCATTCTGGAAACATCCCCCAAACTGTGGCTAAGCCATGTCTCCGCAATATCCTTTCTTTCAGGAGTGCTAGTTCTGCAAGGTTTTCAGGAGAGCTTGTGTAAAGTTTGGAAGGTAGGAGACGAGATACTGGCAGAAGTACAGCTGTGAGGACGGGGCGTGAGTCGTGCTTGGGTATCTCAGATGGTAGAGCACTTGCCCGCGAAAGGCAAAGGTTCCGACTTCGAATCTCGGTCCGGCACACAGTTTTAATCTGCCAGGAAGTTTCACATTAGCGCACACTCCGCTGCAGATTGAAAATCTCATTCTGGAATATTGATGGTGTTATCCTCTTCAGTCTCGAGAAATCATACATAATACGACCAGATTTTATTTTCTTCTCACTCGCGTACGCAGCTGGACGTTTTCTGGTCCATGATATCAAGTAAAATAGACATCGCGCTGGCGTCAGGTCAATTATTTGTCCTTCTGCTGAACATCGTGATGTGCCAGCACTGATTGGAAACTTTGGATTATGCGACTGCAGAGCATGTATCGGCGAAATAAAGGTAAAGAGGTATCTTTTTCTAACTACATGAGTTTCCACATGCTTTAATAGCGTATAAAAACTGTACAGACATCCCTCAATTAGTAGCGAACGTTATAACGGATCTGTAAGCTTTAAACTTACCACATATGATACCTCGGGACTCAATGCCGGCTTTAATTATAACAGCTGAGGTTTGGTGATATTTTCTTCCACTTGATCCCCAGACTTGACCGGTGAAGAGATGATTCAGATGGTCAAGAGAATTAATCCAGGTAAGTATGACTTAGAAATTGATTAAACTGATGATGAACGTACGCTTTGATGCGATGAATCAGAAGAAGAAACAGTGTCTCTTGCTCAAATTCAAGAAAGAAGCGAATTCTTGAAACATAAAAGTGAATAAGAGTAAGTGTGTTATTAAAATGAATACTGTTTCTTTTCAGACAGTTTATTTAGAAAACTTTTGTTTAAATCGTTTTGAATTTTTTACTTACAGTTGTTGAAATTTTACATACCAAGTTTCTAGTTCGTCCTATCTTTAAATCTACAGCAAATATGAACAAAATATGTAATGTTTATGATTGTTTTTCTTTGTAATACAGCAGTATGAAGCTGGATAGTTGAGTGTGTAACTCTCCTGCTTGAGTCCCAAGATATCGTGTACGATAACATCCACAAAAAATTTGCTATGGCCTTAAAAAATTTTGAGTTTCATTTAAATTCTTAATTAGCATTACCAAAAGCAATAACAGAAAATGTAGTTCATTTGCACTTTTAATGTGTGCTCGGGACTCAACAGATTATATCATAGCTTAAGACGATTAAGAAAATGTGTTGATTGGAAGTCTTATGACTTTTGTCTGAATGAAAACAAATTATCCAACATAAGTAAAGTTGCGCCATCTGGTTCGAGACGAGCCAATCGGGTCCGGCCAACCGGCGTGTCATTGGGTGAGATATGGAGGGGCACGTGGTCAACTCACCTCCCTCCCGGTGGTTGTGTTCGTTGTCGGCTTTCTTGACCTTGGAACCGCTACTAATGCGCCGAGTAGCTCCTCAGTTGGCCGCACGAGGCTGGGTGCACACCGTTCCAGTCCACCCACTAAGGAAAAATCACTGACAGTACTGGGAATCGAAGCCGGATCAGCCAATATGGCAGTGGACCGTACTGTGACCATTTACACTCACGTTCAGAAAAACAGAACACCTTGAACCACTAGAGATAGGATGTTCATATTCACGGGACAAGTACACTAGGGTGTTCTGCATAAACGGTCAGCATTTCAGCATCACATCTGTTCAGCATGTGTCCTGTTGCCTAGGAGGCAAGGACCCTGGTGATTTGTTCGACTCGTGATGCCATCGACGCGTATAAGGCGCGAATTGCGTCTTGTGGTATAGTCATGCATGCTGGACTCATCTGGTTACAAAGTTAATCTGTGGTGGTTGGCACTGGGTCACAGCACTGCACCCATTGGTCCATCACATCCCACACATTTTAGATTGGCGACATGTCTGGTGCTCTAGCGAGCCAGAGCGAAAGTGTGACATCCTGTGAAACCAAGAAGGCATGTGTTCGTGCAGAAACACGTGGTGGCGCATTGTCTTGTTGAAAAATGGCACCTGGGGTGTTGTGCAGAAAGGATGTGGCTGCAGGTCGCAGGCTGCACTGGTCGCAGAGCCCTGGACACGCACCAACTGTTGTCGTACCCAATAGCACCCCACACCATAAGGCCTTGAGTTGGTGCTGTATGTCTTGTGCGAATGCAGTCATTATGATGACGCTCCCCCTGACTGTGGCTAACCAAAATGCGGCCATCATTTCCAAAGGAACGGAATCTGGATTCGTCCGAAAATACTATCGGATGCCATTCCTGCTGCCAGTGACCGCGTTCAATACCCCATTGCCGCCTAGCATTCGTCAAAAGCTGGCGGAGAAGTGGACGACGCTCACGTAAGCCATGCCATAATAAATGGCGAAGGACTGCCACCCCTGCAGCGTGCGGTGTGTTATACCATTTCAATGTTGCGCCAGAACAGAGGAGGACGTAGATCTGTCATGCAGTGGCATTCGGATGCGGTGTCAATCTTCTGGTGGGATGGTCTGAGTGGTGCGACCTGACCATTCTCGTCGTGTTTTACGGCCTTCCTGGAACCATTCTGCACACACCCGTCGCACTGCCGAAACACTTTATCCCACACCAGCAGCAATTTCCCAGGTGGACGCATCACCATCTCTCATGCCAATAATGCGCCCACTTTCAAACTCGTTGATTTGACAGTACGGTTCGCGCATACGTCTGCGAGGCTTTCTGCACATCCGCTCAAGTCAAACTTACCCGTTACCTTCGGTTTGTAGCGATAACGAGAGCCGCAGACACATTTTACCTGTAGCTGGTGTTGAGCCGCGAGATCCATGTTGACCTCGAACCCGCGGGGTGACATGGTTCAAATGCGAATCCTTTCACTAATGCACATGCCCTGTGAATATGAACGTCGTATCTCTAATCGTTCAAGGTGCTGTGTTTTTCTGTACATGAGTGTAGTTACGAAGGCGGACTAAATTATCCAGTACACAGGGTGGTAAAAAATGTGTTCCCTATCCTGAAAAGTGGTAGTATAAACCAAAACAGGACAGAAAAATCCACAACATATAGTTTCAAATGCATGCCCCAAAAGCTATGAGCATCTGTTGATCTTCCAGTAAACATGGGCTTACATGAATCACAACTCTTCTACTGCAAGCTCTTTGTTTCTATGATGACGACACGTGCCTCTGTTATTGTCCATGGTACAGCATGCACTAAACGTCTGTTACTGGTGCTACTGGAAATTATACTCACAGTTCTGGGTAAGTGAAGCGGAACCAGTTTGGTTGGTTGGTTTGTTTAAAAGAGGGGGGAAGGGACCAAATTACGAGGTCATCGGTCACTTGACCCGAAGGAAGCAATGACGCGAGGGTGAGAATAAGACAATGAGGCTTACAACACAAAACAGAATGAAAGGGAAAACTACATTAACGACTGAAGGGCAACAAAACCACAAAGACGCAAGAAAAAGGTAGAAGAGGTTAAAACTAGAAAGCAGGTTACCATGGCCGGCCTGAACATGAGGATAAAAAGGAAAAGCCAGCTACTCTGCAACATATTAAAACCTCCACCTTGAATGCACTTGGGTGGAGGACACACAGGGACAAAGGACATGTGCTAATACTTATAGCAAATGATAAAACTCACTCTCACGAATAAAACTAAAGCTGCTGTTGAGGCATTGTTGCCCAACATCGAACGTAGGGTGCTGGGAAAGTTAAAAGCCAGCCGCAGAGCGGCTAAAAGTGGGCAGTCCAGCAAGGGGTGGAGCCGACAGAGAACCACAGAGTCCCTGCCAGAGGCGCGCACGGAGGTCTTCCACACATTCGCAGTTTTCTTAATGGCACGCAGCTTGTTGTGCGTACTGAGGTTATGCCATTTCGTCTCCCGAAGCCGCAAAACATTGCGGCGAACTACTGAACGCAGGTCAGTGTCAGAGAAGCCGATCTCCATAAGCGGTTTCCGCGTAGCCTTTTTGGCCATCCTGTGGGCAAGTTCGTTGGCTGGGATTCCGACGTGACCAGGGTCCAGACAAACACCACCGAACGACTGGACCGTTCCGGAACATAGATGGACTCCTGGACGATCGCTACCAAAGGATGACGAGGGTAGCACTGGTCGATAGCTTGTAGGCTGCTCAAGGAGTCAGTACACAGGAGAAAAGACTCGTCTGGGCATGAGCGGATGTGCTCGAAGGAACGAGATATGGCCACCAGCTCTGCAGTGAAAACACTGCAGCAATCTGGTAAGGAGTGCTGTTCTATATGTCCTCCAGGAACATAGACGAAGCCAACGTGACCATCAGCCATCGACCACTTCATGACCCCGGTACATGTCGAGAATCGAGAGAAAGTAACAGTGGGGAGTCGCAGGGTTAACTGAGTCCTTAGGGCCGTGTGAAAGGTCCAGGAGAAGCCGCTGCCTAGGTGTACAGCATGAAGGTGCTCGTGAATGAACCTTAAGTATAGGTGGTAAAGGCAAGGACCCCAGTTGGGAGAGAAGGGATCGCAGACGAACTGCAATTGTAAGCCCTGACCTGGGACGCCGATGAGGGAGATGAACCGTCGTGAGCGGGAAAAGGAGAGGGTAATTCGGATGCGCAGGAGAACTACAAACGTGTGCAACGTAACTGGAGAGCAACTGCGAGCGCCTAACCTGCAATGGACGGACTCCGGCCTCTACCAGGACTCTGGTCACCGGACTCGTGAAAAGGGCACCTGTCGCTAGGCGAACGCCACAGTGGTGCGTTGGGTCGAGTAAACGCATCGCTGAGGGTGCCGCCGAACCATACACCACACTCCCTGCTTCTACATTGTAGTTTTATATTATCACTTGACAGCATAATGGAAGCCTATTGGCCGGCCAGAGTGGCCGAGCGGTTCTAGGCGCTTCAGCCTGCTACCGCGCACCGCTACGGTCGCAGGTTCGAATCCTGCCTTGGGCATGGATGTGTGTGATGTCCTTAGGTTAGTTAGGTTTAGGTAGTTCTAAGTTCTAGGGGACTGATGAAGTTAAGTACCATGGCGTTCAGAGCCATTTGAACCATTTTTGCATTGTGGAGCGGTAGAGCAGACAAACACCAGGTGTGATGGTTTGGGGTGTCATTGGTTACAACAACCGATCTCGCTTCATACGTATTGCGGGCACTTTGAACAGCAGCCGGTTTCTAACGGAGGTTGTTGAGCCTGTGGTACTCCCCCTGCTTCAGGCATTTCCACAGGCCACATTTCAACAGGACAATGCCCGGCCAAATATTGCGAGGAATGTACAGGCCTTCTTCGGAGAGCGACGGGTATCATTGCTTCCCCGACCTGCACATTCGCCAGCCATGTCGCCCATCGAACATGTCTGGGATATTGTTAGTCGGCACCTTGTGTCACAGTTTTGTGGGCTCGGATAGAAACTGCGTGGAGGGAAATCTCTCAGGAACGTATTCATAACCTTATTTATTCAATGCCACTGCGTATAGTAGCTCTAATTGCAGTGCATGGTGGCCACACGACATACTGAATAAAAGGGCTCAAAGGGCATGTACAGATTTGGAAATTTAATCATTTGTTGGTTGTTATGTACCTAACCTGTGGTAATAAATTAATTGAATTCATGGGTTTCATTCTTGGTGTTGCAGTTTCCACAAACGGTGGTGTATTTCAGACGGACGTAATATGGAATCGTGAATGCGCATTATAGAAACGGTCATCTTCAAATGCGATACATACATGTAGTAAGGAATATGTAACTAAATTGAGGCTGTTGTAGTACAGCACAATATGCAGAAAAAAACGATATTCGAAACATTTACCGAGGAAGGTGGTGCAGTGTTTGGTACTGAACTCGCATTCGGGAGGACGACGGTTCAAGCCCGCGTCCGGCCATCCTGATTTAGGTTTTCCGCGATTTCCCTAAATCGCTTCAGGAAAATGCCGGGATGGTTCCTTGGAAAGGGCACGGCCGACATCCTTCCCCATCCTTCCCTAAGACGATGGGATCGATGATCTGGCTGTTTGGTCGCCTCCACGAAAGCAGCCAACCAACCAATTAAAACATTTAGTAAATAAGTAATGGGTACGTGAACAGCGTCACTGGAGTGCTGAGTGGCAACGTGTAATCTTTTTGGATGAGTCCCGCTTCAACGTGACGTACAGTGACGGCCGCATACGTGTCCGACGGTACCGTGGTGAGCGCAACCTGGAGGGCTGCATTGTGGAGCGGCACAGCGGACAAACACCAGGTGTGATGGTTTGGGGTGCCACTGGTTACAACAACCGATCTCGCCTCGTACGTATTGCGGGAACTTTGAACAGCAACCGGTACCTAACGGAGGTTGTGGAGCCTGAGGTACTCTCCCTGCTTCAGGCATCTCCACAGGGCACATTTCAACAGGACAGTGCCCGGCCAAATATTGCGAGCAATGCACAGGCCTTCTTCGAAGAGCGGCGACTATCATTGCTTCCCCGACCTGCACATTCGCCAGCCATGTCGCCCATCGAACATGCCTGGGATATGGTTAGTCGGCACCTTGTGTCACAGTTTTGTGGGCTCGGATAGAAACTGCGTGGAGGGAAATCTCTCAGGAACGTATTCATAACCTTATTTATTCAATGCCACTGCGTATAGTAGCTCTAATTGCAGTGCATGGTGGCCACACGACATACTGAATAGTAGGGCTCAAAGGGCATTTACAGATTTGAAAAGATAATCATTTGTTGCTTGTCATGTACCTAACCTGTGGTATTAAATTAATTGAATTCATACGTTTCTTTCTTGGTGTTGCAATTTCCACAATCGGTGGTGTATTTCAGACGGATGTAATATGGAATCGTGAAAGCGCATTATATAGACGGTCATCCTCAAAATGCGATACATATATGTAGTAAGGAATATGTAACTAAATTGAAACTGTTATAGTACAACACAATACGCAGAAAAAAACGATATTCGAAACATTTACCGAGGAAGGTGGTGCAGTGACTGGCACTGAACTCGCATTCGGGAGGACGACGGTTCAAGCCCGCGTCCGGCCATCCTGATTTAGGTTTTCCGCGATTTCCCTAAATCGCTTCAGGCAAATGCCGGGATAGTTCCTTTGAAAGGACACGGGCGACAACCTTCCCCATCCTTCCCTAAGACGATGGGACAGATGACCTAGCTGTTTGGTCGAATCCACGAAACCATTTAGTAAATATTTCCGATCGTATTGCGTATTGCATAATGCATTTATATGTAAGTAAAATTACTGTTATTGATTAATTAATCGTTTACTAACACAGCACAACACTTTGTCAGGCAACGAAAGTGTCACAGCTTTGGATTCTTTGAGGGTGGCAGCATTCTGCAACAAAGAACACGAAGTGTTACGAATGGTGCCGCCTTCGAACCGTACTAATAGGCTGGTAGCACCCTCACCACAGCTAGTCTATTGGGCCCTCATAACATACTAATTTATGAAGGTTACCAGTGAAAATAAGACAGGAATATCTACGGCCAGAGATACCGCCCAACAACGCCAGTGTTGGCTCTTGAAGGAAAAAAACAAGGCGAACCCTGCATTACAAGGTCTAGTGTTTCACAGTAACAAAATAATGTGTTCTCACTTCTTTATTCATTGGCTTGCTTTATTGTGTAGGTCGTTCGTAATAGCAAAGAGATTGCAATAGAAGAGAGATGCGTTTCCACAGTAGTAAAGACGTACAAGTGCTCATTGGTCTTGTGTGACTTTTAGCGCCCATGTTTAATGGACACTGTTTTTGTTTTGGTCGGTACTACCTCCTCTCAAAATATGATTTACTACACTGTTGGCCATTAAAATTGCTACACCAGGAAGATGACGTCCTACAGATGCGAAATTTAACCGACAGGAAGAAGATGCTGTGACACGCAAATGATTAGCTTTTCAGAGCATTCACACAAGGTTGGTTGCGGTGGCGACACCTACAACGTACTGACATGAGGAAAGTTTCCAACCGATTTCTCATACACAAACAGCAGTTGACCGGCGTTGCCTGGTGAAACGTTGTTGTCATACCTCGTGTAAGGAGGAGAAATGCCTACCATCACGTTTCTGACTTTGATAAAGGTTGGATTGTAGCCTATCGCGATTGCGGATTATCGTATCGCGACATTGCTGCTCGCGTTGGTCGAGATCCAGTGACTGTTAGCAGAATATGGAATGGGTGGGTTCAGGATGGTAATACGGAACGCCGGGCTGGATCCCAACGGCCTCGTATCACTAGCAGTCGAGATGACAGGTACCTTATCAGCATGGCTGTAACGGATCGTGCAGCCACGTCTCGATCCCTGAGTCAACAGATGGGGACGTTTGCAAGACAACAACCATCTGCACGAATAGTTCGACGACGTTTGCAGCAGCATGGACCATCAGTTCGGAGACCATGGCTGCGGTTACCCTTGACGATGCATCACAGACAGGAACGCCTGCGATGGTGTACTCAACGAAGAACCTGGGTGCACGAATGGCAAAACGTCATTTTTTCGGATAAATGCAGCTTCTGTTTACAGCATCATGATGGTGGCATCCGTGTTTGGCGACATCGCGGTGAACGCACATTGGAAGCGTATATTGATCATCGCCATACTGGCGTATCACCCGGCGTGATGATATGGGGTGCCATTGGTTACACGTCTCGGTCACCTCTTGTTCGCATTGACGGCACTTTGAACAGTGGACGTCACATTTCAGATGTGCTACGCCCCGTGGCTCTACCGTTCATTCGATCCCTGCGAAACCCTACATTTCAACAGGATAAAGCACGACCGCATGTTGCAGGTCCTGTACGGGCCTTTCTGGATACAGAAAATGTTCGACTGCTGCCCTGGCCAACACATTCTCCAGATCTCTCACCAACGTCTGGTCAGTGGTGGCCGAGCAACTGGCTCGTCACAATATGCCAGTCACTACTCTTGATGAACAGTACTATCGTGTTGAAGCTGCATGGGCAGCTGTACCTGTACACGCCATCCAAGCTCTGTTTGACTCAATGCCCAGGCATATCAAGGCCGTTATTACGGCCAGAGGTCGTTGTTCTGGGTGGTGATTTCTCAGGATCTATGCACCCAAACTGAGTGAAAATGTAATCGCTTATCAGTTCGAATATAGTATACTTGTCCAATGAATACATGTTTATCATCTGCATTTCTTCTTGGTGTAGCCATTTTAATGGCCACTAGTGTAATTTATGAAGGTTACCAATGAAAATAAGACAGGAATATCTTCGGCCCGAGATGCCGTTCCACAACGTCAATGTTGGCTCTTGAAGAAAAAAAACTTGGCGGCTCCTACGTTAGAAGCTGTTGTGTTTCACAGTAACAAAATAATGTGTTCTCACTTCTTTGTTCATTGGCTTACTGCAGCGTGTAGGTTGTTCGTAACAGGAAAGAGATTGCAATAGAAGAGAGATGTGATGCCACAGTAGTAAAGACGAACAAGTGCTCATTGGTATTGTGTGAATTTTAGAGTCCATGTTTACTGGACACTGTTTTTGTTTTGGTCTGTACTACGTCCTCTCAAAATAAGGTTTACTTTTAATAAAAAAATATTGTATTTAAAGAGTTTTGGACAACAGGGTTGTGGAGATGATGTAGCGATTAGTATGATTAATCAATTATTCAAAAACAGTATTATCGCATTAATTATTATTATACCGCCAATCGGTTTGAACCCGACGTAGGGGTCATCTTCTGGGCGTTTACACCACTGGTCGACTGCTGGTGGTGTCACTCCTGTCTACATAACGGCAGGCATCAAATGGCTCTGAGCACAATGGGACTCAACTGCTGAGGTCATTAGTCCCCTAGAACTTAGAACTACTTAAACCTGACGTAAGGACACCACCAACATCCATGCCCGAGGCAGGATTCGAACCTGCGACCGTAGCGGTCGCGCGGTTGCGGACTGTACCGCCTAGAACCGCTCGGCCTCTCCGGCCGGCCATAACGGCGGGAAACTATGGTGTAAACGCCCAGAAAATGACGCCTACGTCGGGCTGAAACCGGTTGGCGGTATAATAATAATAAATGTGATTAAGACTGTTTTTGAATAATTGACTTGTATTTAACGTTTCAAGAGACACTTGAGGCTATAAATGTTAAAAGGTTTCAATCCGTACATGAGAAACTGTCGGACAAACGTGGATGTCCCTTGACTTGCGTCAGCGGTGGTGCCCGCGTCACGTCCGCCCCCGCGTCGCTTAATGCAGGTAGCGCCGCTCGTCGCCGGTGACGGGAACGGCATCGGAGGCGGCCCACGCGCACACCACATGAAAGCGGCGCCGCACCGCCTCGCGTTGGCGGCAGATCAGCTGGGTGCGTGCGACGTCACGGCTACACTCCCCCCCCCCCCTGCTCCATCACACCCCCTGCCCGACGCGCGACTTGTGATAAGACTGGTGCCCCCGCGCATGCGCAGCGGCGCATCTCCAGCGGCCCGCGCCCTCGGCGGTGCTGGCCGTCAGTAGGCGTTCCTCGCCACTGCGCGCCGCGACAGCAGCCAACAGCCAACAGCCAGCAGCCAACAGCCAGCAGGCAGCAGGCAGAGACCACGGGCCGGCGCCGCACGCACCCCTCCGCGAACGGCGACTGGCGCGCCTCCACAGGCAGCGGCCTCGTTGCTGCCACCTCCCGGAGACAGAGGTAAGGCGCTGGGTCGCACTGCTCACGGCGTGTGGCGGAGAGTACTTTGTGTTCCACTGTCACTTCCACCCTTTCAACAGTGCCTTTGTTGAACTTGTGGATAGTATGCCACGACGAATACAGGCATGCACCAATGCAAGAGGACGTGCTACTGGGTATTAGAGGTACCAGTGTGTACAGCAACACCTCTGAAGGTCGCGCTGAATGGCGGTACAACATGCAATGTGTGGTTTTCATGAGCAATAAAAAGGGTAGAAATGATGTTTATGTTGATCTCTATTCCAATTTTCTCTGCAGGTTCCGGAACTCTCGAAACCGAGGTGATGCAAAACTTTTTTTTATGTGTGTATAAACTTGAAGTATACAGACGTAGAATTGTACTAAAGTTTGTTTAACTTAAAAAGCTTTAACTGTTTTCACATAAAAAAATTCGGATTTATTGCTTTTCAGGACGCCTTCGTATATAAAATACCTAGTGGATAAAGCTAGAAGCTCAATGAGCATGTTCGCTTACAATGTTGTCGTGTATCGGAAAGTTGAAACAGAAAACTACAGCCAAATGCAGGAAGCCCTGCAGGGGATCGGAGGTTGGTGCAGCCACTGTGAGTTGACGAAATGGTTCAAATGGCTCTGAGCACTATGGGATTAACATCTGAGGTTATCAGTCCATTAGAACTTAGAACTACTTAAACCTAACTAGCCTAAGGACATCACACACATCCATGCCCGAGGCAGGATTCGAACCTGCAGCCGTAGCGGTCACGCGGTTCCAGACTGTAGCGCCTAGAACCGCCGGCGTGAGTTGACCCTAAAACTAAATAATGATAACGTATTATCAATTAATACATTGTTCCATTCTGCTATTGGTGATAAATCAATGGAAAGAGCAACAAAGGTGGAATACCTACGGGTGTTCGTCAGGAACTGCCTAAAATGAAGTGACCACAAAAACTAATTGTACGGAAAACAGATGCCAGGTTGAGATTCATTGAAAGAATCTTACGATATTGTAGCTGAACAACGAAAGAACGTGCATATATAACATTTGTTCGACCGATTCTTGAGTATTGTCCGACAGTCTGGAACTCTTACCACGTTTGACCAGTAGACGGGAGACAGAGAAAGAGAAAAGATACAACAAAGACTGGTGTATTCCGTCACAGATTTGCTTAGTATGCGCTAGAGTGTTAGAAAACACTCAGCAAACTCCAATGGTAGAAGATAAAAGAGATGCGTTGTCCATAATGGACAGATTTGCTATTGAAATTCCAATAGTGTACGTTTCAAGAACAGCGTATTATTTTTTGTCACCTACCTTTGGTAAAAAGACAACAATGCAAAAATCAGATACATTAGTGTCCCTACAGAGGCGCTCCGACAGGCGTTTTCCCCACGATCCATTTACTAATGGAACAGCGATCGGGGTAATTCATGACTGCCTACCAGAAGTCTCCTCCACCACACGCCGTCAGGTGACTCGCACAGCATAGCTGTGAATATAGACCTATCTTATCTATAAAGTGATATCAAAAGCCATTTTCGTGTAATTGGTTTTTAAGAAGGCTGCCTGAGCACCAATCTTAAATTCCGATAACGTATGATACACTGAAACGCCAAACACACTGTTACAGGCATGCATTTTAAAATAAAGACACACGTAAACAGATAGAATACGGTAATGCGGTCGGCAACGCCTGTGTAAGACAACAAATGTCTGGTGCAGTTCATAGACTGGCTACTGCTGCTACAATGGCAGGCTATCAACATTTAAGTGAGTTTGAACGCGGTGTTATAGTCGGCGCACGAGCGATGGGACACAGCATTTCCGATGTAGTGATGAAGTGAGGTCTGTCCCGTACGACCATTTCACGAGTGTACCGTGAATATCAGCGATCTGGTAAAACATGAAATTTCCGACATCGCTGCGTCCGGAGAAAGATCCTGCAAGAACGGGACCGACGACGACTGAAGAGAATAATTCAATATTACAAAAGTGCAATCCTTCCGCAAATTGCTGCAGGTTTCAATGCTGGGCCATCGAGAAGTGTCATCGTGCGAACTATTCAACGAAACATCACTGATATGGGCTTTCGGAGCCGAAGGCCCATTCGTGTGCTCTTGATGACTGCACGACACAAAGCTTTAAACCTCGCCTGGGTCAGTCAACACCGACAATGGACTGTTGATGATTGGAAACATGTTGCCTGGTCAGACGAGTCTCGTTTCAAATTGTATCGAGGGAATGGATGTGTGCGGGTGTGGATACAACCTCATCAATCCATGGATCCTGCATGTCATCAGCGGACTGTTCAGCTGTGGAGGCTCTGTAATGGTGTGGGGCGTGTGCAGTTGGAGTGATATAGGATCCCTGATACGTCTAGATACGACTGAAAGGTGACACGTATGTAAGCATCCTGTCTGATCACCTGCGTCCATACACGTCCATTGTGCATTCCGACGGACTTGGGCAATTCCAGCAGGACAATGCGACACCCCACACGTCCGTAATTGCTACAGAGTGGCTCCAGGGACACTCTTCTCAGTTTAAACACTTCCGCTGGCCACCATACTCCCCAGACATGAACATTATTGGGCTTATGTAGGATGCTTGCAAGATGCTGTTCAGAAGAGATCTCCAACCCCTCGTACTCACACGGATTTATGGACAGCCTTGCAGAATTCATGGTGTCAGTTCCCTCCAGCACTTCTTCAGACATTAGTCGAGTCCATGCCACGTCGTGCTGCGGTAATTCTGCGTGCTCGCGGGGGCCCTACACGTTATTAGGCAGGTGTACCAGTTTGTTTGGCTCTTCAGCGTATTATACCGAATATTGATTGACAAATACACTTAAAGCAACAGTTTGTGTAAACTATATCACAGCATTATTAGTGGTAATGTTTTGGAAAATAAATACAAACGATGAGATTAGTCTTTTGGTGATTTTAAACACTATTTAGATCTAGTTTAACGAATAGTAAATAATCGTAATAATAAAAGTATCTAGAACTAGTGGCTAGATTACAGAGGAAACACGAGAAAAGGAAGTTATCATTATCAAATAGGTTGAAATGGTTCGAATGGCTTTGTGCACTATGGGACTTAACGTCTGAGGTCATCAGTCTCCTAGAACTTAGAACTACTTAAACCTAACTAACCTACGGACATCACACACATCCATGCTCGAGGCAGGATTCGAACCTGCGACCGTAGCGGTCGCGGTCGCGCGCATAGAACCGCTCGGCCACATCGGCCTGCGCAAATAGGTGAAGCTAGGAAAGATTTCTTAGGTGAAAGAGCTCTACTAACATCAGCTATTGATGTGGAAATGAGGAAGAAGTTCCTGAAAGCGTACATCTGTGGCATATCACCGCATAGAAATAATAGGACCTCAAATGTGGTGCTATCGGAGAATGTAAGAACGGGTGGACAGATGTGGTACAAAATGTAGATGCTAAAAATAATATATGAGGTAAGAAGTCTGTCGAAGACCCTTCCTTGCGAAAGGTAAAGGTTCTAAGACGTCGTTGAACCTCGTGATGGGAGGGGTAGAAGAAGTGGGAAAAAAAACAGTTAGGGCAGGCAGAGATTAGTATAAGACCGGAAAACATGGTAAGCAGAATAAGAGCAGATGAGAGCAGGCTGAACGGACAGGCAAGATATGTGACGTAATTTTCAGGAAAGAAAGAAAATGTACTACAATGAGAAGTGGAGAGTAAGAAACCGGAAGATTAACTAAAGACGAAATAGGAGTATTCTTCGCCGCTAAATTGCCGGAAAATTAAACTTCTTCACCGACTGTTGCCGTGTGTCGGGCCGGAGCTCGAACAGCGAACAGTCCTCTGCAGAATGTAAAATTCGTTCTGGAAAATTTATTCTGTCAGAAAATGTATTTTACCCACTATTATGGCGGTGTTGCCGTGATTAAATCAGAAACTGCTTCAGTGGCGATGCTGTAAAGTTGCCGATCACCAACACTTGCCACTAATGTCCTGAGTTCAATCGCTGAAGGCGATCCGCCCTTGGGAACGGGACGCTAAGCACGGCAGATCCCTTCATTCTATTTGAGACAAGTAAGCTACCTACCAGCACCGGTTTCAACAACGCAGCACAACGCTATACGCAACTCACTTATAGAACCACAGACAGTCGAACTTAAGGAAACTGAAGTGTAATCCACCAAAGTTGCATCACTTAGAAAACCAGACTTTTTCATTAATCCATTGATTGATCCATTTGCTACTGCTGCCGTAATTACCAATACGCCACAGAAGAATGTTCATGTAAACTGTAGAGTAAAAGAAACTGGTACACCTGACTAATATCGTGTAGGACCCCCGCGATCACGCAAAAGTGCCGCAACACATCTAGGCATGGACTCCACTAATGTCTGAAGTAATGCTGGAGGGAACTGACACCACGAATCCTGCAGGGCTGTCCATAAATCCGTAAGAGTACGAGGAGGTGGAGATCTCTCCCGAACAGCACGTTGCAAGGCATTCCAGATATGCTGAATAAAGTTCATGTCGGGGAGTTTTGTGGCCGGCGGAAATGTATAAACCCAGAAGAGTGTTCCTGAAGCCACACTGTAGCAATTCTGGAGGTGTGGCGTGTCGTATTGTCCTGCTGGATTTGCTCAAGTCCGATGGAATGCACAATGGACATGATTGGATGCAGGTGATCAGACCGGATGCTTACGTGCGTCTCACCTGTCAGAGTGCCTGCCGCAGTGGCAGAGCGGTTCTAGGCGCTACAGTCTGAAACCGCGCGACCGCTACGGTCGCAGGTTCGAATCCTGCCTCGGGCATGGATGTGTGTGATGTCCTTAGGTTAGTTAGGTTCAAATGGTTCAAATGGCTCTGAACACTATGGGACTTAACAGCTATGGTCATCAGTCCCCTAGAACTTAGAACTACGTAAACCTAACTAACCTAAGGACATCACACAACACCCAGTCATCACGAGGCAGAGAAAATTCCTGACCCCGCCGGGAATCGAACCCGGGAACCCGGGCGGGGGAAGCGAGAACGCTACCGCACGACCACGAGTTGCGGACGGTTAGTTAGGTTTAAGTAGTTCTACGTTCTAGGGGTCTGATGACCTCAGATGTTAAGTCCCATGGTGCTCAGAGCCATTTGAACCTGTCAGAGTCGTATCTAGACGTATCAGGGATCCCATATCACTCCAACTGCAAACGCCACAGACCATTACAGAGCCTCCACCTCCTTGAACAGTCCCCTGCTGACATGCAGGGTCCATGGATTCATGAGGTTGTCTCCATACCCGTACGCGTCCATCCACTCGATACAATTTGAAACAAGACTCGTCCAACCAGGCAACATCTTTTCAGTCACCAGCAGTTTTATGTCGGTGTTGACGCTCCTAGGAGAGGCGTAATGTTTTGTGTCGTCAGTCATCAAAGGCGCAAGAGTGGGCCCTCGGTTCCGAAATCCCATATCGATTATGTTCCGTTGAATGGTTCGCACGCTGACACTTGTTGATGTCCCAGCATTGAAACCTGGAGCAATCCGCGGTAGTGTTGCACACATGTCACGCTGAACGATTCTAGTCGGTCATCGTTGGTCCCATTCTTGCAGGATCTTTTTCCAGCCGCAGCGATGTCGGAAATTTGATGTTTTACCAGATTCCTGATATTCACGGTACACTCGTGAAATGGTCGTACGGGAAAATCCCCAGTTCATCGCTGCCTCGGAGATGCTGTGTCCCATTGCTCGTGCGCCGACTCTAACACCACGTTCAAACCCACTTAAATGTTGATAACCTACCTTTGTAGCAGCAGTAACCGATCTAATAAGTGCGCCAACGCTTGTAGTCCTATATAGGCTTGGCCGACTGCAGCCCCATATTCTGCATGTTTACTTATCTCTTTACTTGAATACGCTTCAGTGTATTACACAAGTGAAGACTAATAATTCGTAGAGAAATGTTCAGTATATTACATAACTATGATTTTTTGTGCTTTCCGCAAAATATCACCAGTTCTAGTTCGTAAATTAAAATTTTAATTCATGCTATTCAGTTTATATAATCGAATATGTTAGTGATCTAAGCTGGACTGCTATTGATGTTACTCAATATAGTAAATGATCAGTGATCATTATAACGAAATTCTCTAATGAGTTCCACGCTGCTTTCAACCAGAATATTTTTTGTCCTTTGCCCCATATTCCACGTCTGTTGTTCCCATAACAGGTTTATTTCTAATTTTACGTATTAGATATTTCGTTTCTACTTTTTTCCACTTTCTGTTTGCTTCATTTCTAAGCGGCCCCTATTACTGGCTACCGCTTGTATCGTTTGCACAGATGTAGTGCCTTCTCTCATTCGTAATGTGGAGTATTTCTTAAGCTATCCACTGCTGGCTTCATTTCACGTCGTTTGCATTGACGTATTTCGTTCTTTCATTAGTAAAAAATGGTTCAAATGGCTCTGAGCACTATGGGACTCAACATCTTAGTTCATAAGTCCCCTAGAACTTAGAACTACTTAAACCTAACTAACCTAAGGACATCACACACACCCATGCCCGAGGCAGGATTCGAACCTGCGACCGTAGCAGTCCCGCGGTTCCAGACTGCAGCGCCAGAACCGCTAGACCACCGCGGCCGGCTCTTTCATTAGTAGTATGATGTATTTCTTCAGCTATCCATGGCTGTTTCTTCTCCGATTCGGTTGGTCCTTGGGTAGATTCAAAGACCTTAATTACTTACTTGTTTGTCACATTTCATACATATTCCAGTAAACGACCGTTAAGTGTTTTACCTTGCTCAATGGTCACTTATACAGACATTTGACTTTCATGATGTTATTTTCTCCCCTTTAATAATTCACTTTTTCGTATGCCGCTGAGCGAGGGTACACTTGGAGGGTGGGAGGGGGGGGGGAGGAGTGGAACACTGCACTGCATTTCTATATAAATGTCGTTTGAGGCAGAATTACTTTAGGTTGTTTCTGCTGTTGTCATCAGTCCAAAGGCTTGTTTACTTCACTCTCCATACTATTCTACATAAGTACTGAACCCTACATTCATCTGCACCTGTATTCAGGCCGTGGTTGCGCTCTTCATTTTTAATCCTCTACACCGCCGTTAGTTAATAAATTACACCTTGGTGCCCCAGGACGTGTCCTGTCAAGCTATCCTTTCTTTTAGTCAAGTTATGCCCTTTTTGGATCAGCCCCCCTAATTCGTTACTCGATCCACCTATTTTATCTTCATTTTTCTTCTGTAGCACCACATTTCAAAGGTTATTCTCTTCCTTTCTGTGCTTCTACCTTCCATTTCATTTCCACATAAGACCACACTGCTGTATTTCTTGCACTATCCATTCTTGGGGTCAGATGTTACAAAATTCAAAGTAGAACTCTCTATACTGTCGAGGAAGAAATGACAACATCGTCGACAGGTCTTCCTGTTTTGTAACTAATACACATGACTGGCCTCTCACATCAGTTGCTGCATGGCATCCGTCAGTCTTGGTCTTTCCTCTCCTGAATAAATTGACATTTTTCTATTTTTTAGTATCTGTTTGAGACTTGCGAGCATGAGACACTTTCATCACACTGCATTAGGTGATCTTACATGCCAGCATTGACAGTAATGTTTCAGCAACATCTTTAAACTCAAAGGTGTCAGTTGTATGCCTTGGAATTACATGGAATGGGTTCACAGCTTTAGTAGTTGGCTTGTCTGTTTACTTCAACAACGTTTTTACTATTTTTAAAACCCAGATTCTCTACTTTCATTACAATGATGTTTTATTGATACAAACAAAAGTTTCCATGCAATCTTCTTACCACGTAAGTCACCACATGAGGGTGACCTTGACTCATGGCACTTGGAATTCTACTGTTTGACGTAAGGACCACGCACCGTCCAGCCCTCTGATTGCTGTGAACGAATTAATTCGTCATGCTCTGCCGCTCCCCATGTGCTGTGGAAGGGTTTAAGGGTGGCCTCTGGAATTCCCTGCGGCACGGTTTATGTGTTTATGCTTCCAGTTTCGCAGGCCCTCTCACTGCTGCGGGTGACTTTAGGAGTACTGAGCCACAGCTACCTGTGTGCTCTAGAAGTGTTGACACGCAAAGCTGAATTTCTGCACCTTCTTCCAGAGATTTTCATAGTTCCAGCTGAATAGTTCGAGTGTGCGTTTGCATTGGCTGCTGCGCTCCCTCACTGCAGATTTCAACTTTTCTTTGCATGTTTTTGTCAAGATCTAGTTTTACTTTGAGAGAAATGTTACGTCATGTAGTTGTGCAGACACAGAGAGCCTAGAGATACTCCCTAGGAGAGACGGAAGGTGTGAATTCTCTGACGTCGGTAGCAGTGACGGGTCTTCAGTGGAATTTCGAATAAATAGTCCTCAGCATATTAGTTGATAAGCACACTAGTTTGTTGTTTCCACAAGAGGTGCTGTCGGCAGGTATTTAGAATCCGAAGAATCAGAACATGACAGCGAAATACTTTGGAAAAGCGCACACCTTAGTGACACTTTTGATCAGAAACAAACCGATTTCTAGCCATTAAAACACGCGTTTCGTGAGTTGATTTCAGGGCAAAAATGTCAATTCATTAATGACTCAAGCATTTTGTCATTTTTATGACATTCCTGTCAGAAGACCTGTTTCATTTTACAGTAGACGAAACGGAGCGGTAATACGTATACACCAAGGCAAGTACTCGTGAATCTGTTCAGTCTCGACTGTCAAGGTGGGATGTTACTGGAATGGAAGAACTTTATTTCGTTGTTGTTATTTGTCTTCTAATGGCTCAAAAGTTGAAAATAAGTGTTACTGATTCACAGATACACTTTTAACACTCCAGTTTTGTGCGAAACTATGTCCAGAGGCCGTTTTACTTTACTTTCTAAAATGCTACACACTAGTAACCATTGTGCGGGTACTGGATGGGACAGTTTGTTTAAGATTATGAATTTTGTTGATAAAGTACGTGCGACGTTGCGCAGCACATTTATCCCAAATCAGAAGCTCGGCATCGACGATAGTGTCTTGTTATTCAAAAGTCGATTATCTTTTAAACAATTTATTCCATCTAAGCGAAGTAGAACCGTAATGAAGACATCTGTGAAGTGTGACTGTCTGCTTGGTAAATTTAGAAATTCATTGTTTATACCGGCGCAACAACAGAAACTGGTTCCACAGTTTAGAAACAAGTGGCGACATATTGCCAACACTTATGAGACCATATTTGGAACGGGGACATAACCTGCATGTTGACAATGGTATTCGACCCAGCCTTATTCCTCTGGCTTCTCAGCCACGGAACAAACATATATTATTAGTAGCAAAGGCTCAATATGCCACAACCGCAGAGGTCAATGAAACGCGTTCTGACAGGAATATCATAAAAAATGACAAAATGTTTGAGTCTTTAACCAGTTCAATTTGCGCCCTAAAGTCAACTTATAAAACACTTGTTTCAATGGCTAGAAATTGGTTTGTTTCTGATCAAAAATGTCAATAAGGTGTGCGCTTTTCCAGAGCATTTCAGTGTCATATTCTGATCCTTCGCATTCTGAATACCTGCAGACTGCACCTCTTGTAGAAACATCAAATTAGTGCGTTGTATCTTGAAACAAGCAGAAACTGAGTTTAGGTCAACTGACAAAATGGTTGCTATCAATTGGTGGGATAAAAGAGAAGTGTGGATGTTGACCACATGTAACACAAGGAAAACGGCTGAAACATAAAGGATTGACAGAAATACTGGCGAAAAAATCAATAAACCCCAATGTATTGTAGGTTACAAATCAAGTATGACTGCAGTTTGCCGTCATGACATGCTTTTGAGCTCAGTAAGATTAGTGCATAAGACTCTAAACTGGTATTAGATACATTTCTTCTTGTTCTGGATTAGTTCATTTTAAATGGTCACGCTCTCCACAGGTCACTTACAGGGCGAAAAATGACACTCAGACAGTTGACGAAACTCTGTGAGTGCCATTTTTCGCCCTCTAGTTAGGAAAAACATAGAAAAATGTGGAACCAAACGGAGAAAAACTGACAGGGGAAGGCGTTTCGATGACGAAAAGGCTGTGGAATTTACAGAGAGGTATTTTGCGATGTTATTGTGAGCTAACATTCAAGGAAAAACTCACTAATGAGCAGATGTTTGGTTTCCACGAAACAGGTAGTGCGCCAGGAAACTTGCAACGCACCGTTATGTGTTGCGCCCCGTTTCGAGACTGATCACACAAAGAAGCATAATTAATCATCGGGAACTGAAACTGATAGTTCAAATTGTTTGACAGTTCTAAATAAATTATTTTGAAAAAGGAAGATAAACAAGAAACACAAAAATTTAAGCGAAAAGACAATATAATAAGCTACTTTTAATTTCGTCTCTGCCCAGTCTAAAGCCCGCACCAAGAAGAAGGATGGAAAATACTCGTAGATACAGTGGATGTAAAAATTATTCAGACAGTTCCTTCACATGAAGTAGTTCGCTGGCGAAGGAAGAGACATCGTGTTTCAGATGGCACCATATACATTCTGTACGTAATGTAATATCACAACATACATTGAGCAGCCGGCCGGAGTGGCCGAGCGGTTCTAGGCGCTACAGTCTGGAACCGCGCGGCTGCTGCAGTCGCAGGTTCGAATCCTGCCTCGGGCATGGATGTGTGTGATGTCCTTAGGTTAGTTAGGTTTAAGTAGTTCTAAGTTCTAGGGGACTGATGACCTTAGAAGTTAAGTTCCATAGTGCTCAGAGCCATTTGAACCATACATTGAGCATGCATGTAAATCTACTTACCACACGCTAAAATTATTACCACGTGCCGTAGAAAATTATATTAGGATATTACGCTTTTTGATAGTGAAATTTACCTAGGGACATCCCTGTCTGAAATACTTTTCAGTCCGATCGCTTCACTTCTGGTCTTTCATTATTAATATTCCCTCTCGGTTCTTGTACACATCACCCGTCTTTCCTTATGGCTTTTATCCGTTTTCCTGAGAATTTCGAACATTTGCATCATATTATATTGTCTGACGCTACCTAGTAGTCAATAAGTTCTACTACCGTGCTCTGATTTTTCTTATGTCTTGGTTTCATTATCAAGCTCGAAGCAGAACTATTTCTCTGGTGCCTTTATCTGATCGTCATCAAACACATCCTCTATTTTCTTTTATATTCTTCTGTATAGTATTCTTGCTCGGGTGCATAAGATGTTAAGCCTATTGTTGCTCCTACCCGCCTTTGCTATCTTTGAGATCGTGCGGATTATATTTTTTCCGAAAATTTGATGGTTTGTCTCTAAACTCACAGGGGCAACAAATCAACTTGAATTATTCGTTTGGTTGCCATTTCCCCCCAACGATTTGAGAAATTATGATGGAATGTACTCTCTGCCTTCCGCATTATTTTATCTCCGTTAAACAATGACTCTAATACTGGTTCCCCTATGTCTCCTATGAAATGAAATGGAAATGAAGTCCCATGCTTCTTTACAGAGCGTAGGGGAACGATGCGGGAAACCCGCACCGCCTTACTAGGCAAGGTCTTAATGGAGGTGGTTTGCCGTTGCCTTCCTCCGACCGTAATGGGGATGAATGATGATGATGAAGACGAGACAACAACACCCAGTCATCTCGAGGCAGGAAAAATCCCTGACCCCGCCGGGAATCGAACCCGGGACCCCGTGCTCGGGAAGCGAGAACACTACCGCGAGACCACGAAGGGCGGACATGTCTCCTATACACATCCCTATTCCTGATTCTATATTTCATCAGACGGGTTTTGCCCCTTATAGAGGCCTTCAACATACTTTTTCCACACAGTCGCTCTCTCCTCTGCGTTTAACAGCGGAATTCATTTTGTAGGCTTAATGTTTATGCCTATGGTTTTAGTTTCACCCAAGGATGTTTTGATTTTCCTGTATGCTGAATAATCTGTCCGACACCTTCTCTTTTTCGATTTCTTCGCATTTTATCTGTAGCCGTTTCGCTTTGGCCCCATGCAGTTTTTATTTCTTTCACTCCCAACTGACATAAAATATTACTTTATTCCCGTCTCTTCGTGAACATTTTTGTACTTCCTTCCTTCGTCGGTCAGTAGACATAATTCTTCTGTTACTCAAGATTTCTTCGCAGTCACCTTACTCGTTCCTATATTTGTAAGTCCAAGTTCCGTGACTGCCTTTTTAAAATTGTATTATTTATTATCACCACAGTATCTATATCCTTAGATAATTTTAAACGCACCTCATCATTCCTCAGTATTTCAGTTTCTCACTTATTCATACACAGATTCTTCCGGACAACTCTCTTAATTTCAGCCTACTCTTCACTGTTATTAAATTGTGATCTGTGACTATATCTGATCCTGAGTACGTCTTACATTCCAGTGTCTGATTTCAGAATCTTTGCGTGACTATGATGAAATCCAGCTGGAACCTTCCTGTGTCTCCAGACATTTCCATGCGTACCTCTTCCTCCTGGTCTGAATTTTGAACAATATATTCGCTATTACTAGCCGAGTATTGCAGAACTCTGCCACTGCTAATGCTGAATCCGTTTTAAGCCGAGACTCCCTCTTCTATTCTTTCCCCGACTACAGCTTCCAATCACTCATTGTTATTAGTTTTTCATTTCCCTTACCATACCGAACCGACACGTCCAATATTTCATACAGTTTCTCTGTCTCTTCAGCTTCTGCTTGTGTGACGGCGTGAACACCTAATTTATTATTGTTGGTGTTGGTTTCTTGTTGATTATAATGGGAATAATCCTACGTCTGTTCATAGTAACTTACTCTCTGCTCTACATTTCTATTCATGACGCATCCTTCTCCCGTTACACCACCTGCTGCTGCTGTTGGTATTACACTATATTCGTTACTTATGCATTTTACTTCTCTGACCCCCTATATCTAGACAGAGCTTTTGCAGCTCCCATTTTAGTTATTCTAGCTTCCGTACCACATTCATAATTCTAACATTCCCCGCTCAAACGAGTAGAGTGTTACCTTTTCGTTGTCCTCTCCTCCATCCACTTTGACAAGTCCGTTGGTAGACCGCGGGTTGCTCTTTATACTAGAAGTCTTCGATCACAATTGCTTATGGATTTTATTCAGAATTTAAGCATTGTTAAAGACGTTGCTCCTAACAACGGTGATTCCCTTGGTTCTATTAGTCAAATATTCACCCATATACGTACCTGCGAAGATATTCCGTAAGACAGTATCTTGGCACATAATTGTTTCGTTTGTGAACTCACCATATCAGTTTCAGAGGTTGCAAGACAAGAGATCAATTTAATTGATTTCGATCAGCCTATTCGTAATTCAAAGAAAACAGCAAAAGATGTTCCAGAGTCTTTAGTCCTGCACACCAAAAACTGGAGGAATCTCAAAAGGCACAAGCAACGTATATATTGAAACTGAATCGTGTGCTGGACGATATGTATGCATAATGAAATCGGGCATTGTCAGCTTTGTTGTTCTCAGAGGAAAAGGAAATGAGTTATGCAAATGTCCGCAAAATTTGCAGTAGGTTGGTACTGTGTACTAACTATTATGTAACGTACACATTGCCCTTGTCCCACCTGTGGGCGAATATCATGAATATGTATGAGTTAGCACTATGCACGTACATGCACTGACACGGGATATTGCTAAACAGCTCACCCGTTATATTGCTGCAAATGTCCCTCCAGCGACAAAATCCTTCTTACTTATTTCTTTCGTATGGAAGAGTTATTTTTATAATCTCATGAGTAACTCAAGACGAAACTGTTTCATACTCGTTGCATCTACAACAGCATACATACTCTGCAAGCCACCGTATGGCGTGTCGCGGAGGATACCTTGTACCTACTAATTTCCTTTCCTGTTCCACATTCCAGCAGTACGAGGGAAAACCGACTGTCTATATGCCTCCGTACAAGCCCTAATTTCTCTAATATTTTCTTGGCAGTCCTTACACGAAATGCATGTCGAAGGCAGTAGAAGCTTTCTGCAGTCAGTCGCTAGTGCTGAGT
This sequence comes from Schistocerca nitens, assembly GCF_023898315.1. Taxonomy (NCBI): domain Eukaryota; kingdom Metazoa; phylum Arthropoda; class Insecta; order Orthoptera; family Acrididae; genus Schistocerca; species Schistocerca nitens. The sequence continues at coordinate 711,476,880 of NC_064619.1, read as the reverse complement.
CTCTAAATTTTCCCAACAGTGTTTCCTGAGAAGAATGTCGTCTTCCCTCCAGGGATTCCCATTTGAGTTCACGAAGCATCTCTGTAATACTCGTATGTTGATCGAACTTTAACGGTAAGTAATCTAACAGTGACTCTGAGTTGCTTCGATGTATCCATTCAGTCGGACCTGGTGGGGATCCCAAAGACTCGAGCAGGACTCAAGAATGGGTCGCACAACTGTTCTAGTGCGTAGTCTCCTTTGCAGAAGAGCTACACTTTCCGGTGATTCCCCCAATACACCGAAATCGGCCATTCACCTTCCCTACCACCGTCCTTACGCGCTCGTTCCATATCATATCGCTTTGCAACGTTAAGCCTGTATGTTTAATCGACGTGAAGCACACTGCTAATACTATATTCGAACAATACGGGATTGTTTTTCCTAGTCATCACCAATAACTTACATTTATCTACATTTAGAGTAAGCTGCCATTCATCAGACCGACTAGAAAATTTCGTGAGTCGTCTGGTGTGCTGCCTTCAGTCACTCAACGACGACACCTTCCCGTTCCCGTACACTACATCGTCGTAATCAGACATCCGCGGATTGCTCCTCAGTCTGTCTGTAAGATAATTAATGTACATAGACGGGAACAGTGATTCCATGACACTTCTCAGGTGCACTCCAGACGATACCCTTGTATCTGACTAACACTAGTCGTCGAGGACAAGGTACTGGGTTCTATTACTTAAGAACTTACATATCTGGGAACCTATGTCGTATGCTTGTTATCTTCGTTCACCGTCCGCAGTGGGGCAGAGTGTCCAGTGCTCATGCGTCATTTAAGGAACGATCCTTTGCTCTTCAACACAGACTAATTTGTTTTCTTCCAACATTTCTCTTTGAAGGGGAGGGGGTGAGGGGGGAGGTGCAGGTCTGTGTGGCTTGATGCGGCTCCCAGCGATTTGCTCTCCTGCGCCAGACTCTTCATCTCAGACTAGCACTTGTACCAGCGGTACGGAAGTTGCCTTCTACGGCTCCCTCTAGTAAGAGAAGGTATTTGCAGTATTCCCTGTTCTATTACACATGCCCCATCATCCTGTCCATTCCGGACAGTACACTACTCTGCGAACAAGCTCCTCATTTCTTACCTTATCTGTCCACCTTATTTTCCACATTTTTCGGCAGATTCGAATCTCACATGCCTCGATTTTATTCTTTTCAGATTGAAAAACCGAAACCTGACAATTCTTACCGTCTTAAATTTAGTTCCTGGACTTTGAATGTGGCTCATATTTAGTGATTTGTATCGTGTGTGATGAGTCTGCTCGCTGTTACAGAATGTGAAACGTCAGTAACGCATTGTACACAAAGTACAACATCGACACAGCAAAGCAGGTTACTCACCTGAAACTATATGGTTCCAGAGACCTTTTCAAGTCTCAAACATGTATGAGGTTTACATGCAGACCGAAGTGACGAATGAAAGTATTTACCCAGCCTTTCTCTGTTTTATATCCTAGTGGTCTAATCACATAAGACTACGTTTTTTGCAGTTGATATATTCTACCAATTTCTCAACTTCCTCTATCAGTAGTTCTATTTCAGCATGACCACTTTGTACACGCGTAAATCATCCCTTCTGCGTGGTAATATCAATCGTTGACTCAATCTTAATCTTGTTATACGTTAGAAGAACGTATTCACGCCACAGGAGTTATTAAAAAGTGATGAAAATATTGATTTTGAGGGAGTTTTCGAATGCTCTCGACGCCTTTTAAACATGTGCTGTTCAGAACTTGTTACTTTCTGTAGCGTGACTAAAGTATCGCCTGCGAAGTTTGCTTCCGCCGACATATGAGTCGCTCTGCTGACTGGCTATTTGTGTGAACCACAAGAATCGATGCAACGTTTCAAGGGCTGCCGTTGTCCAGGGCAGAAAGTGTAGTGGTCGTCACGAATGTAAATTAAGAGTAGGTCGTAACAACCGCGTGAGCACGCTTCCCTATTGTAATTATCACGTCGATACACGTTAGTCGACGTCACTTCAGCATTGGGTGAGCAAAGAGCAGGTTAGCTTCGAAGATGAGCATATGTAACGGTTGTGTAACGCTGCTGTCAGAGTCTCGCTAAAAACTCTCCAATCACAGTAACTCCTTAAATTCTTCAGTAAAAGTTTTATAATTCACAGAGCAACCAGCCACAAGGCTGATCTAAAACCTTTTATTGCCGGTTTCGTGTTTGCTACAAATTCACCTTCCGAGGACTCTTTCAGATCTCCCGGATTTCCTGGTGTGCCCTCATAAGTACTAGCTACACTTACTGCGCAAACCAGTAAAGAATACAAAACACAGGAAAGCACGGATATCTGCAAGAGGCATATGAGGATGAGATTGTAATAAACCGGAAACCAGTAATCCAGCAATGGTTCGATTTGAATAAACGTTTGAAACCGACCTTGTTGCTGGTTGTTGTTTAAATTGTAAACGTTATAACTGTACTACAGCCACGGTTCTCAACGGGTTTACTTACGACAAGATACACTTCACATAAGCGTTCGTTCAGCAGAAAAGGCTTCTTACAAGGTACCCATATTAATTAAGAACTGTTTACATATCGACTGTTGTAAGGCCACGCACATAGAAAACTTTACATATCGCCTAAGTACAGGAACAAATGTCCGACGTGCACTTTTTTCAGTAAGGTTAACACATGGCTCACGGAAATCTAGTCGGGTGCACATAAATACAGAATATTTCACTGCTAAGGATTAACTGACACTTGCTAAGGAACAGGTGCCCATCGGTACGGAACGCCCGACCAATGATAGTAAAACGAAATGTAGAGGGCGGAACGTGCTAACTACAGTGAAGCTAGTACACGAACAAGCTGTGTACATTCGACAGATCATGCAACACGGTGTTTGACGAGGGTTGTTGTGGAATTGATTAGTGCGACATTCCGTTTGGTACGGCAATGTGACTCCAAGTCAAGTTTTGAGTGCTTACTATCGTGGACGAATAGCTGGTCGGTTAAAAAATGGTTGAAATGGCTCTGAACCCTATGGGACTTAACTTCTGAGGTCATCAGTCCCCTAGAACTTAGAACTACTTAAACCTAACTAACCTAAGGACATCACACACATCCATGCCCGAGGCGGGATTCGAACCTGCGACTGTAACAGTCGCGCGGCTCCAGACTGTGGCGCCTAGAACCGCTCGGCCATTCTGGCCGGCTGTACGGTTCGAAACTGGTCAAAGCGTCACTCCTGTGGCCAGTAGTGGGTGTGTCCAAAGTATCATATCACGATTAAAAAAGTCCACTGAAGGCGGAAATTCTATGCGAAAGGATACCGGTGTTTGTAGACGGACCACTACCCCGCAAGAGGAGCGATTTGTAGAGCTAGTGGCGAAAAGGAAACGACATCTCAGTCGTAGGCAGATCACTGCAGACTTCGCAACCGCCACCGCTACACGTTTCTCTACCAAAACCATTTCGCGGCGATTAAATCAGGCTTGTTTGAACGTTCGGGAGAATGTTAAACGCATCTCACTTCAACCACACCATCGTCGAGAAAATGTTCATTGGTGTAGGAGCATGTTGGCTGGGGTTAGCAACAGTGGTCTAGAGTGATCTTCTCCGATCAATCCCGCTTCACTGTGGCAAGTGATTCTGCCCACCACTTGGTGCGGAGAGAGAAGGGGAACACTTCACACACCACAGAATGTGGCGTTAAGGTGTGGGCAAGCATTAAGCACAAAGCTCGAAATCCGTTGCATACCTTTGCGTGAGGTACCGTTGCAGCATAGCGGTACTGCAGGGAGATTATTCTGGATTGTGTCCATCAGTTTAGGGGTGTTGTAGCTCCCGACTTTCTGTTTATGGGCGACACTGCCCGCCCACACATGAACGCTGAGGTGTCGGACACACTGGAAGGTGATGATTTTAATCGTATGGAATGACCTGCTAACTCCCCGAACCGAAAATCTATAGGGCATGGCTGGAAAGCTCTTGGAAGACGTGTTTTTCAATGAAGACCCTCTTCCGTAACCGTGGAAGAACTGAAAACAGTCTTGAGAGTGGAGTAGCACAATATTCCCCACGGACTTCTCAATAGTTTGCTACCGAGTATGAGTAACAGGTGCAAAATGTGCTTTAGTTCCTGAGGGGGGCATTTTCGTTACTGAGCGTCCGATATCGATCTTTATGTTGGGAGACAGAACTGCGTCCAACATGAAAGTTACTTACCAGGTGTGTAAGTATGAAACCGGAATTTCCATATAGACAGAGTCTGCAGCGCCATCTGCTTCCTGTAATGACTGACGACGAAAGTCTACACACAGTAAAACAAGTTCTATGCATCGGCATCTGTTTCAAACCCGTAAAGGGGTCGAGTTTTGTGCCTACGATCTACGATTTGCAGACAGGATTGGTTTTCTGTTATCATTTGAAGAATACTCCTGCAGAATCGGATCGAATGCTTATCGAAGCTTTCGGCGAACATGCTCTTGGGAAAGCACGGTCTTTCGACTGGTTCAAAAAAATTCAAAAGTAGTGATTTTGACATGAGAAACGACGAGCGCGGGAAACCACCGAAAAAGTTCGAAGACAACGAATTGCGTGCCTTATTGCATGAAGACGATAAACTTAATAGGAACTACGAAACAATTGAATGTGACGCAGAAAGCCGTTTCTCTTCGTTTGAAAGCTATGGGAAAGGTGCAGAAAGTGGGAAAATGGGTTCCGCATGAACTGAATGAAAGACAGCAAACAAATCGAAAGATCACTTGTGTAGTGATGCTTGCCAGACACACAAGAAAGTCGTTTCTCCCTCGAATAGTGACAGGTGATAAAAAATGGATATATTTTGAGAATCCTAAGTGTCGTAAATCATGGCTGAATCCAGGCAAACCATCGACATCCACTTCAAAGCCAAATCGCTTTGGAAAGAAGACAATTCTCTGTGTTTGGTGGGATCAGAAGGGTGTCATCTATAATGATCTTTTAAAACCTCGTCAAACCCTTAATACTGATCGCTGCCAACAGCAAATGATCGATTTAAAGCGAGCATCACTTGAGAAACGTCCGGAATACGGAAAAAGGCAACACAAAGTCAACTGCTCCATGACAACGCCCCATCACCCACAGCAAAGCAGGTCAGGGAAACGGACGAGACGTTCAGTTGAGAAATACTAGGGCATGCGGCATATTCTCCAGACTTGCCTCCGTCCGATTATACGCTTCAATTCGTATGAAAATGTACGAAAATGGCTTTGTTGTGTAGTGAAATCTGTACAATTCGTCGTTGTAAATACACCACTTCGCCTCTATTACGTATGTACTGTGTTTCATGTCGTCCATCATTGATTGTAATTATTTCTGTCCAGCAGCGTCTATTCTTTAGCAATTGCCAAGCAGTATAATAAATTTCTTCTATACCCTTGAATGCTTGAAGCAAAAACTCGGTGGGTAACATTATTACTAAGGAGTAAAGACTTAAAGTCTGTAGCAAAAACAAGCATGTAACTTGGTGTTGTCCGCTCTCCCAAGTCTGTCTGTGTAGAATTCCGATATTACATTTGTAACTTACTAACAACTGTACTTGTTATTTTTCCGATCATCAACCGCGATGCTGGTTGGAAGTTACGTTCATCATTTCAGCACAATTCCTGCATATCACATGACCCACTGTCGTCGACCATCCTCCATACAGTCCCAACATGGCACCATCCGATTTTCATCTGTTTACAAAACTTAAAGAGTAACTTCGAGGCCTTTACTTCGGTATTGGTGAAGCGGTGAAAGCACACGTGAGGTTGTGGGTCCGTCAGTAAAGTTTCAAACATTGTATTCTGACAGTACCAGCAAAATAGTCTCTCGTCGCTAGGATAACTATGTTGCGAAACAAGTAAGTAGTCTATGCATAAAGAATAAAGATCTGGAATGTTCATAACGTTTGTTTCATTCAGAGAGCTGTAAGAATGTTCACATAAAAATTCGGAGGAATTACCTTTCACCGCACACTCGTTATCAGAGATTGCAGAATGGAATACACTTCATTAGCTTTGACTTGTGAACTCCCTCTACGGAGAAAAATCGAGAACTCAGTAATTCGATAAGTATGGCCAACCGAGAAATTCAGTTGTTGTGTTCTCCAGTCCAAGGACCCTGCCTGATGGAACTCTCCAAGATAGTCTATTCTGGATATGAAATTCTACTATAGAAACAGAAAATAGTTGCCGTAACGTAAGTCACTATCACACTCTTGTGCGATGTCGTTCCTCGCAGAGACAGGCGGTGCGAGTGCTGGTAATGAAATGTTCTTCACGGGTAGTATTTGTCTAGAGAGGTGAGGAGGGATGATCTGATCACCAGATTTCGTGCCAATGTTCTCTGTAGTCCCCTAACTCTGACTTCAGAGCATTTCTGCTCAAGCTAGAGAGAGTTCTTGGTTCACTTTACACAAAGTACCGAAAATTGGTTGTATGTGGTGACTTCAGTATTAATTTTGTACGTGACTGTGCAAGAAAAAGGATGCTGGAAGATCTTCTAAATTCATATGAGCTGATGCAGATTGTATTTTTTTCCATTCAGGTCGTAGGGGAACAGTAGCACAACCATACAAAATATTTTTATTCATTCTTCATTAGTAGATGACCATTCCGTTAATAAAATGGTAATGGCCTTTCAGACTACTATGGACAAACATTAAATGGTTTTCTTTACTCAAATGCGTGTTGTATATAATTACAAAATATGTAGGAAAGCTAATCGAACGGCAATAGAGTTTTTTTAAATCTCGTTAAGGAATAAGAGTGGCAGGGTGTTTGTAGTATTGATAACATAGATGACAAATACACTCCTGGAAATGGAAAAAAGAACACATTGACACCGGTGTGTCAGACCCACCATACTTGCTCCGGACACTGCGAGAGGGCTGTACAAGCAATGATCACACGCACGGCACAGCGGACACACCAGGAACCGCGGTGTTGGCCGTCGAATGGCGCTAGCTGCGCAGCATTTGTGCACCGCCGCCGTCAGTGTCAGCCAGTTTGCCGTGGCATACGGAGCTCCATCGCAGTCTTTAACACTGGTAGCATGCCGCGACAGCGTGGACGTGAACCGTATGTGCAGTTGACGGACTTTGAGCGAGGGCGTATAGTGAGCATGCGGGAGGCCGGGTGGACGTACCGCCGAATTGCTCAACACGTGGGGCGTGAGGTCTCCACAGTACATCGATGTTGTCGCCAGTGGTCGGCGGAAGGTGCACGTGCCCGTCGACCTGGGACCGGACCGCAGCGACGCACGGATGCACGCCAAGACCGTAGGATCCTACGCAGTGCCGTAGGGGACCGCACCGCCACTTCCCAGCAAATTAGGGACACTGTTGCTCCTGGGGTATCGGCGAGGACCATTCGCAACCGTCTCCATGAAGCTGGGCTACGGTCCCGCACATCGTTAGGCCGTCTTCCGCTCACGCCCCAACATCGTGCAGCCCGCCTCCAGTGGTGTCGCGACAGGCGTGAATGGAGGGACGAATGGAGACGTGTCGTCTTCAGCGATGAGAGTCACTTCTGCCTTGGTGCCAATGATGGTCGTATGCGTGTTTGGCGCCGTGCAGGTGAGCGCCACAATCAGGACTGCATACGACCGAGGCACACGGGGCCAACACCCGGCATCATGGTGTGGGGAGCGATCTCCTACACTGGCCGTACACCACTGGTGATCGTCGAGGGGACACTGAATAGTGCACGGGACATCCAAACCGTCATCGAACCCATCGTTCTACCATTCCTAGACCGGCAAGGGAACTTGCTGTTCCAACAGGACAATGCACGTCCGCATGTATCCCGTGCCACCCAACGTGCTCTAGAAGGTGTAAGTCAACTACCCTGGCCAGCAAGATCTCCGGATCTGTCCCCCATTGAGCATGTTTGGGACTGGATGAAGCGTCGTCTCACGCGGTCTGCACGTCCAGCACGAACGCTGGTCCAACTGAGGCGCCAGGTGGAAATGGCATGGCAAGCCGTTCCACAGGACTACATCCAGCATCTCTACGATCGTCTCCATGGGAGAATAGCAGCCTGCATTGCTGCGAAAGGTGGATATACACTGTACTAGCGCCGACATTGTCCATGCTCTGTTGCCTGTGTCTATGTGCCTGTGGTTCTGTCAGAGTGATCATGTGATGTATCTGACCCCAGGAATGTGTCAATAAAGTTTCCCCTTCCTGGGACAATGAATTCACGGTGTTCTTATTTCAATTTGCAGGAGTGTATAATGCTTTCCGTAACATATTTCTCATGCTCTTTGAAAACTGATTTCCGCTAGAAAGTTCAAAAGAGGGCACTATGAGCAAAACGCAGCTTGGATGGGCGACTAGAGGGATAAGTATTTCATGTAGAATGAAGTGGGAAGCATATAAAATGTTGATAGTAGTCACAATCGAGCTGAAGTAGCCCATTACAAACAGTACTGCAAGGTGCTTAAAAATGTCCTTAGGAATGTAAAGAGTATGCGGTGCGCAAATAGAACAAGTAATTCACAGGATAAAATTAAAACCACATGGTCGGTAGTGAAGGATGTGTCTGATCAGCAGTATAAGATCGAGGATATAAAGTCGTTACGTAACAAAAATTTTCTGCTCTTGTTAAGTCAGATATATGTACAATTTTTAACAGTCACTTTCTGATAGTTTCTGCAGGAAATCATATAACTCTCTTGGGAAATGGCTTTCCGAGACTGATAGGTGAAATACTCCTCCTTGATACTGATAAGGGGGAGATTGAGTCAATAATTAAATTACTGGAGACTAGGGACTGTTATGGATGTGATGGAGTATTTAGAAGAATATTGAAGTGCTATATTGCACATGTTAGCCCTGTTCCTAAGTAATTTTTCCTTTAGAGATGGTCAGTTTCCTGAGCGATTAAAGTACTCAGCAGTAAAGCCGCTTTATAAAAAGGCAAAAATGGCTAATGTAGACGATTTTAAACCTATTTATATGTCATCAGTGTTTGCGAAAGTTCTTGAAAAGGCTGTGTATGTAAGGATAACTGATCATTTCATTTCGTATAATTTGCTGGCAAATGTACAGTTTGGTTTTAGAAGAGGTTTAACAGCTGGAAACGCTACATTCTTTTTTCCATGTAAGGTGCTGGATGGATTAAACAAAAAGTTTTGAACGCTAGGCATTTTTTTATTTAACTAACGCGTTTGATTGTGTTGATCACAAAATATTGCTCCAGAAGTTGGACCATTATGGAATACGGGAACAGCTCTCAGTTGGTTCAGCTCTTAATTTAAGAACAGGCAGCAAAAGATTATTATCCACAGTGTTGCGAATGGCTATGATGAGGGGTCCAAGCTAAATGGAGGGTGCCTCCAGGGATCAGTGCCGGGGCCACTCCTGTTCCCTATTTATGTTCGAATGTCCAAATGTGTGAATTCCTAAGGAACGAAACTGCTGAGGTCTTCGGTCCCTATTACACACTAGTTCAACAAACTTATGCTAAGAACAATCAATACACACTCCCATGCGCGAGGGAGGAGTCGAACCTCCGGCGGGATGGGTCGCGCAATCCGTAACATGGCTCCTCAAACCGCGCGGCCACTCCGCGCGGCTCCTTTTATGTAAATGATATGCCTTCTAGTACTAAAAGTGATTTTAAAATATTTCTGTTCAGTGATAACACTAGCTTGGTAGTAAAAGATACAGTCTGCAACATCGTTACTGTTTCAAATAGTGCAGCTCAAGACATGTGTTCATGGCTTGTAGAAAATAAACTATCGCTAAATCACAGTTTTCACATTTTCTAACACACAGTTCAACAAAACTTGACGTTCTAATTACAAGGAATGAGCATTGACTAGTGAGACTGTACAGTTCAAGTTTCTAGGTGTTCAGATAGGTAGTAAACTGTCGTGGAAAGCCCATGTTCAGGATCTTGTCCAAAGACTTAATGCTGCCATTTTTATTATTAGAACATCATCTGAAGTAACTGATAGTTCGACACGAAAAGCAGTCTACTTTGTTTATTCGTTTGGTATTACAGTTTGGGGTAACTCTTCCCGTTCTCATAGGGTATTTTTGGCTCCGAAACGGGCGGTTCGCTGTTCATTAGTCTGGGTATTCTGACATCTGCTTCTCAATATATATATATATATATATATATATATATATATATATATATATATATTCCTCATTGTGTCACCACATAATACTCCCAAGAATCAGCAGCTTTCATTCAGTTAATACTAGGCAGAAATCCAATCTGCATTTGGATCCCAGCTCCTTGACTCTTGTGCAGAAAGGCATACAGTATTCTGCTGCATGCATTTCCAATAAGCTACCAAAAGAATTGAAAAATCGTAGCAGTAATGCATGCGATTTCAAATCTAAACTGAAGAGTTTCGTCGTCGGTGATTCCTTCTGTCCTGTTGAGGAGTTCCTTGAAAAAGCAAGCTAATTCCTGTGTTTCGATGTTGATTGTGTGTGTATAAACTTATATAGCTTGTCGTATTTTTAGTCTTCATAAACATTTTATTTTATCTATTACTACTTTTCTGTTGTAATTTCATGTACTGACGCGTTCCGTGACCTTGGAGATTTTCTCTTCAATTTGGTCCTACGGAACTAGACGTGTAAAATAAAAAAAAATAAAATTAATTACAACTGATTTGCTGGTTGGTACAAATGGAAAAAAGACGGACCGGTTATTGACTTTCCTCTATATACAAGACGCCTTGTGAGGTATGAACCCACTGTGAACTGCACTGAGTTGTTGTAGCAACTTCTGGCTGATTTGAGACACCACTTCTTGGTGAAAACGTTACTTCCGGTAGTACATAAGTACGTGCATATTTCTAAGTCCGCTCTCTTTCTGTGGTTTTCTGTAGAGATTGATTAAAGTTCCTGGCAACACTCTTCGCATTAAGTGTTTTCAGTTTTCGTGTACGGTCGCTGTCGTCTCCGATGAGAACAGAGAAATGAAGTTTCTCACATGCTTGACACGAAACATCACGTGGTATTACATAGGATATGAACGCAGATACGTTTGAGTGATAGCTTGTCAGCTGACACAAACACTGTGTCAGTAGTCAGCAGTACAATCACACTGCCATTGTTCTTAGGGGAAATCAGATTATACAAGATGACATTGAGTCATATCTTCCACGACATTATGCTACCAGATCATGTGGCGCAGTAGCGAAACAACTTTCTGATTACAGGTGTGGCGACAGTTTCAAGGTCAGGTCCGACTCCGAGGATTTAAATTATTACAGATATAAATGAAAGGATGAAAGAACTGAATCAACGAATAATGAACGTTAATCGCATGTTCTTTAGGCTGAACAGTTTGTTCAAGTCATATTTAATATCATAGAAGATTAAGATTCAGCTGTACATGACACTAACACGGCCGGGACTTTTATTCGGTTGTGAAAGCTGGGCGACGTTAGTAACAACTGAAGAAGCAATCTGTGCCTTCTAGAAAAAGGCACTTCGAAAGAGCTGTGGGCCCTTGTAGAACACCATGGAAGGTAAATGGGAAAGAAGACCTATTTCAGCGGCTTGGAAAGCCACGCATTGGTCGACTATTAGGGCAGAAGACGCTACAGCGATTTAGCCTCATCTTTCCAGCTCATGGATCCCTCCCTAATAGTGTCTTCCTTTCTCACCCTGTTGGAAAACTGCCAAGGGACGACCAACTACGTGATGAAAGTGTCGAGTACCAACAATCCTTAAACAAGTGGAGCCAACAGCGTTGGAAGATGAAGATAGGGACTGGCATCGACGAACTACCATCTGCACTAGATATCCAATGTTGTGACTAACTGGCTGACTTCCATTTTTTACAAATAAATTCATAAAACTTGGTCAGTATGACTAGGAAGGATTCAGGATTCACACTCATAGCAGTGGAAGTTCAAAAACACAACAAAATGAATTTTTTTAACATGTGAACTTTCATCATTTTTTTCACTTGCTAGTGGCTGCATTTGTTGCTATAGATACACTTTTCTTCATAAGTAAGAGAGAGATTCTAAGATGAAATTTGCGCTGCATACAAACTATACTTACAGATGTTTCAAACTCTACAATTTATTGAATTTATGAAAAATGAATGAGCTGTTACATTTTAAACTTCATGTTTAGCAAAAACTCAAATTTTGTAGTTAATTATCTCAATTTTTATCACAGTATTTAATAGATTTGGAAAATTCTAGCGTTTTGCATTAAGGATTTTGTGTTTAATAAGCATACCAAGTTTGAAAGTAACAGGATATTTATTTTAGATATTACATGTACCTAAGTACAGAAATTTGTGTTTTGCGGAAAAAGGGCCGTTAGAGTACTTACTTGTATTTGGCATTCTTTCAGAACTGTCCACCACCATAAGCAGGTTCTTTTTCATTTTCTAAATCAGTTTTCTTCCTTTTTACATTCCTATGATACAGTCTTCTTGATTTTATCACCTCCAAAAATAATTTATCTGCTTTCACTGCACGCTCTCTGTCTATCGCATGCAGTGATGTACCTTGTAGTACACTCCGGGCTTAATTCCCATTTTCTCTAAAACATATTCCTGCTTTGCACACCATAATTAAAACGTGAAACTGCATCATAAACACCAATAGCAAGTGCATTTCTTTCCACAAAGGTGGTTTTTGGCAATCTTTCCCAGACACGTTGGTTAAAACTTTCATTTGGGTTTTGGGTACCCCTGAATGTAGGTTTGATGGCTTCCATTACAGCAGTTGGTAGAAAATTCCTGTGATGATATTCTTCACCGCCAGCAACTGACGTTTGTTTTGTTTCCGGCCCTGAGTGTTTTCAGTCTTGAGCCACTGGTGTAACCTATGTTGTAGCACCCTTTACTGTGTATCTGTTGCCCTGGTGATATTGTTTACGGTTGAAGCAATGAATTCTAGGCATCTTGTGCGATAATATGCCACAAACGAACACAAAACAACACAGTCAAATGAAAATCGTTTCGAAACTCTCAACACCACGCCGCAAGCCTTTCAAGACAGAGAGCAAACAAAATCAGTGATCAAAGCAATGCACGTCGATAGCAGCAGAGAAATTATCAATTGTCCTTTGTTTCACGTATGACAATCTCTGGCGCAAATATAAACATTCGAATTCTACAGAGCGAAATATACTTATGTATGACAGTAGAATGCTGTGCAAAGGGGTGTGGCGCTGCATCTTGGTATACTTAAGACCAAATAACGTGCCTCATAATCTCTCAAATATATATGTTTCATACATCAAACTATTCAGAAATATGTGCGCTACAAAACAGGACATTTTTGAAAATCAATTTTACTCAAATTTTTGACGTCCTGCTCCTCTTAAAGGCTCGTTAACGCAATAATTGATGATGGTGATGATGATGATGATGATGACGATGGCGATGTTGATGAAATAGATACGTCTTGACGATCGCTGAACATTAATTCTTGCAACAGGTTTGTTTGAAACTGAAGAAAATTTGGCACCACAATCGCACGCTCTGTTTTTGAGTACTAATTCTGTGGTGTCACCGCCAGACACCACACTTGCTAAGTGGTAGCTTTAAATCGGCCGCGGTCCATTAGTACATGTCGGACCCGCGTGTCGCCACTGTCAGTGATCGCAGACCGAGCGCCACCACACGGCAGGTCTCGAGAGACGGACTAGCACTCGCCCCAGTTGTACGGACGACTTAGCTAGCGATGCACACTGACGAAGCCTCGCTCATTTGCAGAGCAGATAGTTAGAATAGCCTTCAGCTAAGTCAATGGCTACGACCTAGCAATGCGCCATAGCAATTGATAGTTATCGTATGAAGCATGTCTCATCAAGAACGATGTATACAAATGATGGATTAAAGTTAAAGTTAAGTATTCCAGAAGCTACGTACTTTTCTTTATGGCATTCATTACGTGGGGGGGGATCAAAGGGACCAGACTGCTACGGTCATCGGTCCATTCATTACGTATCTTGTTTCAGACCTCACGCCATCCTGCGTGAGCTTATAGCGTGCATTTCGGCCTTCTCTAGCAATATAACAAATTCATACGACCATCAGCATACAAATACTACAACTAAAACACATAATGCAAATGCACACATTTACAGTACCGACCACCTTATGTTACATTAAGAGGTGATTAACATTTAATTTAATAATGAATATAATACGCCATATACTTGGGAAGACTTTTAGACATAACAACACGATTACAGAAGTCGGCTGTAGGATAGCCCAAGTTGAACGTACGTTGGTGCAGTTGACTTGTGGTTCAGTATCTGTTCGGATAGCCAAAGAAGACATAGTTGTCATCTTCTTGTTTGTGCAATGTAAAATTCTAAGAGCGTAAATATCACGCTTATTAAAATATTTAGGGCTACTGTACCGTGGTCGAATGAATATCTTGGAGAACTCCAACTTTCGTCCCCCCATCTGCAAACGTCACCTTCGGGTATTGGTGGTGGAGGAGGGGGGAGGGGGGTGTTCGTTAGCTTCTATGAAAGTTGAATGTCCGAGTGACTCCATGGCCCGTTACCGACTAAATGGTTGCCTGTTGCTAATGCCTGTTGCTAACGCCTGTTGCTAACGCCTGTTGCTAACACACCCTGTTGGTTTTCTCGAAAAAACTCATTCATCCACAGCGCAATAGCCCGAAATATTTTATTGTGTGATCCTCTTCTCTGGTGCAATGCCATTATGGTGACGACACCAGATCAGCATGATGTAGTTATTTCCTTTAGCAAAATGGCTCTGAGCACTATGCGACTTAACTTCTGAGTTCGTCAGTCGCCTAGAACTTATAACTAATTAAACCTAACTAATCTAAGGACATCACACACATCCATGCCCGAGGCAGGATTCGAACCTGCGACCGTAGCGGTCGCTCGGTTCCAGACTGTAGCGCCTAGAACCGCACGGCCACTCCGGCCGGCTTTCCTTTAGGAACCGTGGTAGAACGTGAGGTGTGTTGTAGTGTTCTTGAATCTTCTGGAGTATTCATGTTCCTCCTGCCAGAACTCAGTGTCCGGTAGGGCGGGTTAATTTTACCGTAACTTCCGCCTTTATACTGTATGAGTTGCCGTTCTGCGATCCACGTCTCTCTTTGACTAGTTGCTTCATTTCCAGTGTTGTCGCAGCGAGCTGTTTCCCCAAGTTCCGGGAGTATTTTGATGGATCGAGTAAATCAGTAGCTCCCATCTGCAGCAAATTGTTACCCCCCTACACCTCCTGACAGAGACGGGCAGGAAGGACACTGCAGGCGAAATGAAATCGGCTGCTCGAAGGAAGGAAATGCCATAATCTCAAACAATGGACTCGGAGCAATTAGCCACGATAACTGAGGAACAGTATGGATTACTGAGCGGACGATCTTACATGAATCTTGTGTCGATCCTACAATATACAGGGTGTCCGTAAAGTCCCGTTACCACTCCAAAAAAGTCATTTCTAGGAAACTACTAGAGACAGAGCATCGTGGTTCATTGTAAAGCGTTCAGCAGCTCTCAAAGTGCTTTTCCTTTGTTCTTTGTTGTAGAGTGGACTTGGCATTAGAATGACGACATATCCGGAGAAGGCGCAATGTGTTACCTGGTATAAAAAATCTAAACTTATGACAACGGTACTGCGGAATTAACGGCGTCAGTATGGGAGGGCAGAATCGGGAGAACAAGCATAATGAGATGGTTCAAAGGTTTTAAAGAGACAAGTAGTATCAAAGATCTTTCTCAAAGTGGACGTTACCTTGTGCCTCAAACAGACGTCCACCAACTTCAAGCATGACGGTGCACGCTCACATTGATGTTTGAAGGTGCTGGATGTGCTAAATTGCCACATCTCCTGTGAGGCAAATGGATCGTGATGGTCCCAGCGCATGGCTCAATGCAATCGAATGTTACGTCCATCTGTAGAGACCTCTTTCTCTCAGGAATGAATGGAGGTATCAAATTGAAATTTATGTCAAGTTCTAAGGTCTACCGCCTCTTAATGGTGAAAATAATTTAAGGTTCCACGTAAATGCAAGCAAAAATATATCACTTACGTTGATATTGGTAAACTAAGTCATCAAAATCTACACGTGAAGTATCTGTAAACACATTGGGTCGGGTGGTCTTGCACGTGGCTGGAAACCAAGAGGTCGCGAGATCGAATGTCGGTCGGGACACAGATTTTCAGTCTTCGTTTTAACCTAGCCTTTACCTCTCAACGATGTGGAGTCGCCAGAAATAATGCGTGGTTCGGATTTCACGTAAAGTTGTAGGCCCGTTTCCCCAGTTGGACAACTTGTCGGTTAGGGACACGCAAGTCGCCGAGGTAGCGTCCAATGGAAAAGCCTTGCATCAGACCATTGAGCAGTACGAAACTATTATCGTCGTCTATATAACACAGTTTATGTGCAATCCTCAGAGCGCGATTCTACTCGCACTTGTCCGATTTTTTTAAATGACATTTGGGCTTTATGAACATCCTGTATAACTGATAAAAGAAGATAATCCAACTTGGAACAGGCATGGAAAAGCTTAAATTCCATCTCTGTGGGGAATACATTGACCAGTACATGAGCAACTCACGGAAGCTTCATAGCAGGAAAGTGCTCTTTTATTGTTATTCGGATACCGCCTCCGTACCCGAGGCTGCTAATAGAACCCTGGTGTTCGCCTCGGAGGTAAATGGTTCAAACCTCGCTGTTGGAGATAACGTTCGCAGCCAGTATTTGGAAGGTAAGATGAGAAGAGATAATGGTGCACGATTCCTGACCACCAGACTTTATGCTGACGTCCTCGGTAAAATTCCCAGCTCCGAAGCAGTGTCACGTGGAGTGAAGGCATGTGACACTTTCGACGGTCGTCCTTATGTCGGATTGGGACCTTGAGCTCGGCGACCCCCTTGGTGCTATGTTCTAGCTCCTGGTTTCACTCTCCTGAAAGAGAACAATGCGTCCCACTTTTACGGTGTTGGTGTGCAATTTGTGCGACTATTTGTTGCCAGCAATTACCTGCTTTTAAAATTTTTAAAAAATTTTATGGCTACAACTTGATCGCCCAGCCAATGTTGCAGGAAAATGTTCACATGTATCTTTATTTCTTTGCCCAATTCAGTCCATAATCTTTCCTTACACTTCCTCCTGTGTGAGGGCGAACTGAATAACCAAGTTTGCAACTATGTTTCAAGCATGCTCCACTTGAGCCAGAGAATACTGTACCACCGTAGGCTTTGGGTAACTTCTTTTAATTTTAAGGGAGACCTAGAGAGGTTGCTTTGAGGTAGAGAAGGGTCACCTGCCCTCGTGTAAAGTGCAGGTAGTGGTAGACACTGCTTTTTCTCTCTCCTTCCCATGAAGTTTAGGCAGGTGAAGATACGGGCGGCACTAGGACCCTGGTCTTGGTGCATAACGCACGCTATTGGCAAGCTCCGTTATACGCAATTGAATAGAGCGTTTGTAATTCGGAATCAGAATCAAAATATTGTTCAAATGGCTCTGAGCACTATGGGACTTAACTTCTGAGGTCATCAGTCCCCTAGAACTTAGAACCACCACACACATCCATGCCCGAGGCAGGATTCGAACCTGCAACCGTAGCGGTCGCACGGTTCCAGACTGTAGCACCTATAACCGCTCGGCCACCCCGGCCGGCGAATCTGAATCATTTTCTAAAGTAATTACACACAACTGTTTCGTGATGAAGTGCAGTTATGTTGGATCCATTTTGCTATCTATATTGGCGTAAATTTCGCGAGGGAGTGCAGCTCTAAATTTGGCTTTATTCATGCTGCTGGAGCTAGAATGCCGGGAATTGCACTAGCTCAGGTGGCCCTACGAATAGTATTCCTGTTGTTAACTTCACTAAATTTATCAAGTGATCGTAGAGCCCAAATTATCCCTTCATTTAATCCAAATTATTCGCTCATTTAATCCAGATTCTGATGAGAATTCTTTCTGGGAACTATGGTCTTGGAATCTGTATTAAATAGTTTTATCTGAAGTATGTACCGAGTCACTCATTCACTAAGCTCACTGACGCGCCTTAAACAGTTTGAAATAGTAAATATTGTGAAATTTATGCGCCCTCGTAATCAACCCAGGAGGTGGCATCATATCATCACTTGTTACTGAATTTAATGCATATTCATTTTAAACAAGATAAGTTATCGGATCTTTTTGTCCAGAATCCAACGATAGCGCGCGGGCTGTGTAGGTCAAATACCTTAGATTTTGTAAGCTGTGGAGTGATAGGATTTTTGGCGCACATCCATCATGCACGCCAATACCGGCAGAATGACTGTAGCGTATGTATGCGTTTTTGGCAACTGGGGTGACGGCAGATAAGTAAATATATGCTATTGTAGAACAAATTAATCAGTGTTTAAAATTATATTCCTGTATGTGATGGAAACTTGGTGCAGCCAACAGGTATCCGCAAAGCACTCGTTAATTCTCTCTCAACCTCATCAGAGCGCAGTTTGTATACATAGACCAGCAATAGTAGTTTCTTGCATCTTTGTAGCATGTGCGAATGGAACTAATTATCCCCCCCTCCCCCCCCCCCCCACAAATGTGACTGCGGACTTTCCAGACAAGACTGCCGTTCGATTGTCCCTCGATGGCGCACAGTATAATGTCAATTAGACATCCTTTGGTGTGGACTTTGTCTCGTGCTAAGAAAGAAGGATTATCTATAAATTATAATAAAATAGAAATATAGATGAAATGCACTACAATAGTTCATACACCCGCCAATACCAGCGCTTATTCGTCTTTGAAACTGCTTTAATTACAAGGTTTTTGAGCTCTAGTAATTACGAGAATAGTCTAGGGCCTTCCAAATATATTAATTTTTTTACACTGGGCAAGATGCTAATTTGGGGAGTCCCTCCCATGCCACTCATGTAAATTACTTGCATTCAAAGACGTTATCCGTTGCGGGACATTTATTTTCTTGAGTAATTCTCAAGCCATCACTGACAGATCTGTGTGTGAATGAGCGAAAGGCATATAGGCTTCCCAAGTGCGCGAATGAACCGCACAGACTGTAAAGTAATAGCACATTTACCCCAAAGTTTACTGAGAGCTCGTAAACAGTTCTATCGACCACCAGACTCACCTGCTGATGTGATCAAAATCTTTAGAAAAAACCTCAGTCAGTTCGCTTGTACAAAAGTGTCCTAATCATACTGTAATCATTTGACGCGACTTAAATAATGCAACAACTGATTAGAATAATTTCAGTTTTGTTAACTAGGGGCGTGACAAGACATCCTTCTCTGAAAATTACGTACACAGATAAATCAGAAACCGACTCGTGGTGGTCAGAAACGGTCTGAAAAACTTGTAAGGTTGTTGCAGATGAGGCTGTGCCGGGAAATAACTGTTAAGAAAACAATTCGATACGTTGCGCCGTTTCCGAGTTTTTTCATTGAAATTAGTCACGCAGCACCCTTACGAGCTTTGCATACTGTTTCTGACCAGCCTCTATAATAGGTCTAATGGCAGCAAACAGACCTGTACTCTTCAGGATGTCCACATCCAGACTGGTAACACTGACCCTGAGGCAGTTATAACAACAATGAATACCAAATTACAAAGAGCAACTAAAACACGCAGAAAGATGTATTTGTTCAGCAACAAACTAGTCAGACAAGCAGTAGTGTCATACCTCAATGAGGAACTTGAAAGGGCCGGCCGAAGTGGCCGTGCGGTTAAAGGCGCTGCAGTCTGGAACCGCAAGACCGCTACGGTCGCAGGTTCGAATCCTGCCTCGAGCATGGATGTTTGTGATGTCCTTAGGTTAGTTAGGTTTAACTAGTTCTAAGTTCTAGGGGACTAATGACCTCAGCAGTTGAGTCCCATAGTGCTCAGAGCCATTTGAACCATCTGAACTTGAAAGTTTTAGCTTAGGACAGTAGCATGTCGAGCAACTACGACTGAAGTTTAAAAGAATAGCTGACGATATATATGTACCCAGTAGAACAGTTTATGATGGGAGAGATCCTCCATCATATACAGTCAGTGTAAAGAAACTATTGCTTAACAGGTACAAAATAAAACATAGATCTATAGATGGAGAAATGCTGAATGAAATGAGTTTTGCTGTCAAAAGAGCAATGCGTGAACCCTTCACTGACACTTTAGCAGAATATTGTCAAATGATCTTTCACAAAAACCAAGGAAATTCCGATCGTATGTAAACGTGGTCAGTGGCGCCAAAGTTAGTGCCCAGTCCCTCGTGAATGCAAATCGAACTGAATACATCAAAGCAAAAGCTGAAATGCTCAACTCTGTTATTAAATGTTCCTTCACAAAGAAAAACCCAAGACAATTGCCGCAGTTTAATTTTCGCACCAATGAAAAGCTGAATGAAATAGATATTAATGTCAGTGGCGTTGAGAAACAGGTGAAATATTAAAATTGAACCAAGGCCCAGGACCGATGGAATCCCTATTGAATTCTACACCCGATTCTGTTAACTATAATTCTCTCGTAGATCCCTCCAGCAGAAAACTGTCCCCAGTAGCTGGAAGAAAGCCCAGATCACACCTGTCTACAAAAAATGTAGCAAAAGTGATCAAAAAAAAAAAAAACTACCGTCCAATATCCTTCACATCCGTTCGTTGTAGGAACTTAGAACATATTCAGAGTTCAAACGTGATGAGATTTCTCGACCAGAACGACCTTCTCCATGCCAACCAGCATGCATTCCAAAATCATAGGTCATGTGAAACACACCTCACACTTTTGTCGCATGGCATTCTGAAAGACGCGAAACAAGGCAGTCAGATAGATGCACTATTTTCTCTATTTCCGAAGAGCATTTTATGCTCTGCCACAGATACGTTTATTGAAGTACGATCGTATGGGATATCAGAGGCAGTTTGTCACTGAACTGTGGATATCTTTTTATGGAGAATACAGGAAGTTATCCTGGATGGCGAGTCATCGACAGAGGTACGAGGAGCTTTTCATAAGTAATGTAGCCCCTTTTTTTCTCCGAAAGCAGGTTGGTTTTATTCAGGATTCCAATACACCATATTATTTCCCACATTTTCGGGTGCAAAACCAAATGTTTCAATATAAACTCCGTTCAGAGTGACAACCTAACTCCACCTTACTGTGAGGGCCCGTACTGCAGGGGAGTATTATGGGACCATTGCTTTTCACAATATATATAAATGACCTAGTAGATAGTGTCGGAAGTTCCATGAGGCTTTTCGCGGATGATGCTGTAGTACACAGAGAAGTTGCAGCATTAGAAAATTGCAGCGAAATGTAGGAAGATCTGCAGTGGATACGCACTTGGTGCAGGGAGTGACAACTGACCCTTAACATAGACAAATGTAATGTACTGCGAATACATAGAAAGAAGGATCCTTCATTGTATGATTATATGATAGTGGAACAAACACTGGTAGCAGTTACTTCTGTAAAATATCTGGGAGTATGCGTACGGAACGATTTGAAGTGGAATGATCATATAAAATTAATTGTTGGTAAGGCGGGTAGCAGGTTGAGATTCATTGGGAGAGTGCTTAGAGAATGTAGTCCATCAACAAAGGAGGTGGTTTACAAAACACTCGTTCGACCTATACTTGAGTATTTCTCATCAGTGTGGGATCCGTACCAGGTCGGGTTGACGGAGGAGATAGAGAAGATCCAAAGAAGAGCGGCGCGTTTCGTCACAGGGTTATTTGGTAAGCGTGATAGCGTTACGCAGATGTTTAGCAAACTCAAGTGGCAGACTCTGCAAGGGAGGCGCTCTGCATCGCGGTGTAGCTTGCTGTCCAGGTTTCGAGAGGGTGCTTTTCTGGAAGAGGTATCAAATATATTGCTTCCCCCTAGTTATACCTCCCCAGGAGATCACGAATGTAAAATTAGAGAGATTCGAGCGCGCACGTGGGCTTTCCGGCAGTCGTTCTTTCCGCGAACCATACGCGACTGGAATAGGAAAGGGAACAGACTTAACATCTGAGGTCATCAGTCCCCTAGACTTAGAACTACTTAAACCTAACTAACCTAAGGACAGGAGACACATCCATGCCCTAGGCAGGATTCGAACCTGCGACCGTAGCAGCAGCGGGGTTCTGGACTGACGCGCCTAGAACCGCTCGGCCACAACGGCCGGCAAGGTCACTCCCGTTGAAGAAAACGCGATGTTTGAAGGACTCGTTGTGGCCTTGAAAGAATTACAAGGATAGTTTCCTAAACGTTTTGAGGTTACTGTCGATCTTACATATGTTTTCGAACTGTTTTCGAGGCCGTTTTCCTTTCCAGTTGAAAGCACCCTTTGCATGTACAGATGTAAATGATTTACCTGCAAGGTAATACACGGTTTAATGACGAGTCCTTTTGCGTTAAAACGGCTCAGTGTGCCTACATTGCTTCCCGCAGGTAGAGCTTCCACGACTCTACAACGAGGTTGCGAAAATGCTACGATATTTCGATCGACATGTTTGCATTAAAGATCTTTTTTCGATTATCAAAGTAAATAAGGGACGATTACGTGGCAGCCTAAGTGCGAAAATCTTTAAAATTGTCTGTGTCTGTCCGGGTATGCCGACAGTTTGTACTAGGTAAAAAATTATATTATGTCTTCAAGGTGCCAGAAGTAGTTAAATAATTTGAACATTTGTTTTGTTTGTGGTATATATTGTTGAGAAACGTGAAATATAAAAGTCTTATGCAGCCATTTAAATACGGCGCGTTCGCAGTTTCTCCTCCTTCCCCCCCCCCCACCCCCCCACCGCCCCTCACTCAGACAACATTACGTGGTGGTAACACAATTTAAATGGCACAATAAAATATATTCAAGTGGTTGAACTGCTTACGTACCATATAAGTTTCTTTCCGTGGCATTCATGTTTTGAAATGACCCACTCAGTCCCTTGAATACATCGATCCACGCATTTTTTGTATGGATCCTGTCCTTGCAATTGTTTAGAATTTTATTCCATAAAACTGTCGAATGTTAACACGAAATTAATTAATAGCTCGTCTATATCCAAAACCATGCGGAGGCCTCCGAGAAGAAGTTACGAAAACAAAAGAAAGGCAAATAACAGTAGAACGAACGACCCGATGCACACGCCGTTGGTGCCTCGGACACTTCCGTGACGTGCCGTGCCTGGAAGATGTGATGACGTCAGTGTTTACCAAGCCGGTGCCACCCCTTTACGTCACGGGCTCAACTGCACGGCAGCCATCCTCTGCAGCTGGAGTGCCCGGTGGCTCCAGAACTGCCGCGCGCCGTCTGGACGGCAACGCACGAGCCGCGTATCTCGGATATCCGCCGCATGAATTCCCATATCAGGGCCGTATGCACGGTGGCTACAGATACGGCTGCCGGACAAGTGTGAAATGGGCGTAAGTGTATCTTTACGAAACTGATTCATGGTCTGCTTCAATGTACTGACGTCAGCTGTTTGCGAGACATGAAAATATGTGCCGCACGGGGACTCGAACCCGGATTTCCAGTGAGCGATCGCCTTAACCGCTTCGTCTCCAGATCCATCCAAACTTCAATATACAGAGGGGTCCAAAAAATGTATCCACTGTTTAAAAGTCCATAAGTGGCATACTAATTGACGGAGTTGTCTCGTCTTTGGTAGTGTAATAGTTTGTAGTTCCGGCAATCGCCAAACAAGCGTTGTATTGCGTTTTTTTTCTTTTTTTGTCAAATGACAGTCGCCAGTTAGTCAGTGTTTTGTTCTTAGTTGCACGTAGTTACTCGAGTAAACATGGCTTGTGCAAGGCTTACATTCGATGAAAGGAAGTCAGTTTTGATGTGATGTTTTAAGTACGAAAAAATCAATGAGGTTCAACGGCAATGGCAAAATTAGTATCAAACAGACACACCGACACGTTTAACAATTCGTCGCATTCGAGACAAATTTGAAGCCGAAGGCTGTGTTAAAGATGTACACAAACAACGATCTGGACGACCTGTAACAGTACCAAGTCCACTCCCGTCGTGTGTTACAAAAATTCATTCGCTCACCACAGAGGTCTGAGAGACATTGTGCCCGTGAAATTGGAGTGAGTCGCTCAAGTGTTCGGCGAATTTTGAAGACAGCAAAGCGGAAGTGCTACATCCCACAATTGCTACGCGCAATGAAGGAGGACGACCCAGATCGTAGAATGGAGTACTGCGAGTGGTTTACTAACATGGTGCGCAACGATGAAGAGTTTGCAGAGATGATTGCGTGGTCTGATGAGGCACAGTTCAAACTCAATGGTACAGTAAATCGCCACAATTGCATCAGCTGGGCCGCCGAAAACCCGAACGTCAATGTAGACAAAGCCGTGAATTTGCCAGGAGTAAATGTGTGGTGTGGGTTGTCTAACCGGGGCCTGATTGGGTCATTCTTCTTTGACGGCACAGTTACCGGTGAGGTGTACCTTCAGAAGCTTCAGACATCCATTTTACCTGCCATCCGAGACTTGTACGGAGACGGAAGAGTTTACTTTCAACAGGATGGTGCCCCAGCCCACTACCAAAATCGTGTTAGGGCGTATCTCGACGAAAATCTACCAGGAAAATGGATAGGCCGTAGAGGTGCTGTGGAGTATCCACCACGTTCCCCAGACCTAACACCTGTGGACTTTTACCTGTGGGGAACACTAAAGAACGTCGTTTATTTACAAAAGCCACGCACATTGGATGAACTTCGAGAATCCATCGTACATTCATGTGCAAATATCCCACTGAACACGTTGCAGTCAGTAGTTCGTGCTGCAGTTGGGCGGCATCGTTTGTGTGTGGATGTTAATGGTGACCATTTCGAACATCTACAGCGATATCTTTAAGTAGGAGTTTAAGCTACACTGTCACCAAAAATGAGACAACTCCGTCAATTAGTATGCACGTTATGGACTTTTAAACAGTGGATACATTTTTTGGACCCCTCTGTATAACGTAGTGACAACCCTTAAGCTCACACAATTCATAATTCCCGCACAGGGAGAGAAATATTACGAGAGTTTCAAAAGAAGAGAAATTTGATAACATCGAGTATAGATTTAAGTGTCAGGAAGTCGTTTCTGAAAGTATTTGTATGTAATGTAGCCATGTATGGAAGTGAAACATAGAGGATAAATAGTTTGGACAAGAAGAGAATAGAAGCTTTCGAAATGTGGTGCTACAGAAGAATGCTGAAGATTAGGTGGGTAAATCACATAACTAATGAGGAGGTATTGCATAGAATTGGGGAGAAGAGGAGTTTGTGGCACAAATTGACTAGAAGAAGGGATCGGTTGCTAGGACATGTTCTGGGGCATTAAGGGATCACCAATTCATGGTAGTATTGGAGGGCAGCGTGGAGGGTAAAAATCGTAGAGGGAGACCAAGAGATGAAGACACTAAGCAGATTCAGAAGGATGTAGGTTGCAGTAGGTACGGGGAGATGAAGAAGCTTGCACAGGATAGAGTAGCATGGAGAGCTGCATCAATCCAGTCTCAGGACTGAAGACCACAACAACAACATCGTCGTTTTAGCTCGTCGAGTCATGGATATACCACAGAAGGTTATAATGTCTGTGTCCGTACAGTGTCTGTTTCTTCACAATACAATGTCCTTCGAATATTCATCCATAACTGAAGGGACAGACATTGTCACTGACGATTACAGCTATGGTAAGCGTTACGAAACAAACTCGCATTCTGCAACTATGCAAGGACCAACTGTGTGCGATATATCAAAATTTGTACCGGATCGGGATTCGAACCTGGATTTACCGCTTATCGCGAGCGGTCGTGTTAACCACTTCACCTAGTCGAGCACGTCTCCATATGTCACGCAGTCACAACCCTTAAGCTCGCACAATTCGTAATCCCCGCACGTGCATGTCTGAAATCACTGTATTTTGAAGATACAGACACTGTATAAACATAGACATCGTGACCATAAATGATATAATTGTATCTTTTGAGTGTAAGTGACTATAATGGGCCGGCCGAAGTGGCCGTGCGGTTAAAGGCGCAGGAGCCTGGAACCGCAAGACCGCTACGGTCGCAGGTTCGAATCCTGCCTCGGGCATGGATGTTTGTGATGTCCTTAGGTTAGTTAGGTTTAACTAGTTCTAAGTTCTAGGGGACTAATGACCTCAGAAGTTGAGTCCCATAGTGCTCAGTGCCATTTGAACCATTTTTTTTTTACTATAATGGATGTGTCTCTACTGTGGGATCATTTTTGGAAATTTGTGGTAAGTTCCTGTGGGACCAAACTGCTGAGGTCATCGGTCTCTAGGTTTACACACTACTTAAACTGACTTACGCCAAGCACAACACACACACACACCCATGCCCGAGGGAGGACCCGGGCTTCTGACGAATGGGGGGAGCCGCTCGAGGCGTGGGATTGCGCCCTAGATCGCGCGGCTATCCCGTGCGCGGCTGTGGTGTCATGTTCGTATTGTGTGACGATAACATAATGAAGAGTCAACAGCTATCCCTGCCCTGTCCTGTCTTTCTTGCTATTTCCACATCTACGTCTATAGTTATACTCTGCGAATCACCGTGAAATGCATGGCTGAGGATACATCCCACTGTACCAGTTATTGGGATTTCTTCCTATTCCATTCACGTAGCGAGTGCGAGAAAAATGATTGTTTAAGTGCTTCTCTGCGTGCTGTAATTAATTAATCTTTGCCTGGCGATCATTACGGAAGCGGTGTGTAGGGCGTTGTCGTACGTCTCCGTATATTCCTAGAGTCATCATTTGTAGTCGGTTCCCGAAAGTTTCGTAGCAGATCTACTCAGGGCACTTTCCGTCTTTCTTCAAGAGTCTGCCAGTTCAGTTCTTTCACCATCTCTTTGACACTTCCACGGGTCAAACAAACCTGAGACCATTCAAGCTGTACACGTTCAATGCCACTGCTAGCCCTTTTTGTTTGCGATCCCACACATTTGAACACTTTCCTAGGATGGGTCGTACGAATCATTTTTAAGCAGTCCTCTTTGTAGATTGATTCTATTTCCCTACTATTCTACCACTAAAGTCTGCTACCTGGTTTCCCCATAACTCAGTCTATGTGATTGATCCATTTCACGCCCCTACTACGTGTTACACCAAGTTATTTGTATGAGTTTACAGAATTCAATTGGGACTCACTGATGTTATGTTCGTAGGATAGTGTGTTTTTTTCTTTTTGTGAAGCACACAATTTTACATTTCTGAACGTTTCAAGCAAGTTGCCGGTCATTGCACCACTTTGAAATCTTATCAAGGTCTGACTGAGTATCTCGTTCATACTGTATTTCCTTGAACATAACTGCATCATCTGCCAGAAGTCTGAGTTTCCCCTTAATATTTTCTGCAAGATGGTTAATACACAGCAGGAGCAACAGGGGACCCAACACACTTTCCTGGGGTACACCCGAGATTACTTCTTCGAGAGGTATTTGATAAGTAAAGCAAGACATGATTTTTCCAGGTCAATTTCGGTTGAAAAAACCAGGAATTTGTTTTGGGACAACGTTGAATATTCCCGCTTCTGTCCCTACAGTTTTGTGAAGCTCCGATAGTTTGCGGCGCTATACGCAGCCTACAGAGGTGTGTCTATAAAGGACGCACGAGTTAAGTCCCATCGTGCTCAGAGCCATTTGAACCATTTTTTGGGAGTGACCTTATGGAACTGGACTTTGTGAGTCAAAATGTGTCTCTTCTATGATATGATTTTCTGTTTAATTGCATCCACATTAAATCAATCCATTCCGGACGTTCTAATTTTCGTTTATGCACTCGTTTTTATTCAGAAATTCAACATTACCCAAATTTAATTCGAAAAATCGATTCAGGCAAGCCTCTTCACTAAACCAACGTACTTTGCAGTAATATGTAAAGTCTCCATAGTGTTCGTTCGATTATGTCTGAAACTGTTGCAACTAACAGTGGAATAATTCCTGCGACTTCAGAAATTTTAATACTCGTTCCACCAATTTCTTCATGTGCTGCATACTTCCAAATTTAGCACAACGTGCTTCTTCTTGTTGTGAACAATGAATTCCGTCTAGCAACTGCTGCAATGATTTGCTTTTTAATTGTAAACTAAATCTTTAAATTCCTTCTGTTGTTGTTGTTGTGGTCTTCAGTCCAGAGACTGGTTTGATGCAGCTCTCCATGCTACTCTATCCTGTGCAAGCTTCCTCATCTCCCAGTACTTACTGCTACCTACATCCTTCTGAATCTGCTCTTGGTCTCACTCTAAGATTTTTACCCTCCACGCTGCCCTCCAATGCTAAATTTGTGATCCCTTGATCCTCAGAACATGTCCTACTAACCGGTCCCTTCTTTTTGTCAAGTTGTGCTACAAACTCCTCTTCTCCCCAATTCTATTCAATACTTCATAATTAGTTATGTGATCTACCCATCTAATCTTCAGCATTCTTCTGTAGCACCACATTTCGAAAGCTTCTATTCTCTTCTTGTCTAAACTATTTATCGTCCACGTTTCACTTCCTTACAAGGCTACACTCCATACAAATACTTTCAGAAACGACTTTCTGTCGCTTAAATCTATACTCCATGTTAGCAAATTTCTCTTCTTCAGAAACGCTTTCCTTGCCATTGCTAGTCTACATTTTATATCGTCTCTACTTCGACCATCATCAGTTATTTTGCTCCCAAAATAGCAAAACTCATTTACTACTTTAAACGTCTCATTTCCTAATCTAATTCCCGCAGCCTCACCCGATTTAATTCGGCTAGATTCCATTATCCTCGTTTTACATTTGTTGATGTTGATCTTATATCCTCCTCTCAACACACTGTCCATTCCGTTCAGCTGCTCTTCCAGGCCCATTGCTGACTCTGATAAAATTACAATGTCATCGGCGAACCTCAAAGTTTTTATTTCTTCTCCATGGATTTTAATTCCTACTCCGAACTTTTATTTTGTTTCCTTTATTGCTTGCTCAATATACAGATTAAATAACATCAGGGATAGGCTACAACCCTGTCTCACTCCCTTCCCAACCACTGCTTCCCTTTCATACCCCTCGACTCTTATAACTGCCATCTGGTATCTGTACAAATTGTAAATAGCGTTTCGTTCCCTGTATTTTACCCCTGCCACCTTCAGAACTTGAAAGAGAGTATTCCAGTCAACGTTGTCAAAAGCTTTCTCTAATTCTACAAATGCTAGAAACGTAGGTTTGCCTTTCCTTAATCTATTTTCTAAGATAAGTCGTAGGGTCAGTATTGTCTCACGTGTTGCAACATTTCTACGGAATCCAAACTAAACTTCCCCGAGATCGACTTCTACCAGTTTTTCCATTCGTCTGTAAAGAATTCGTGTTAGTATTTTGCAGCTGTGGCTTATTAAACTGATTGTTCGGTAATTTTTACATCTGTTAACACCTGCTTTCTTTGGGATTGGAATTATTATATTCTTCTTGAAGTCGGAGGGTATTTCGCCTGTCTCATACATCTTGCTCATTAGATTGTAGAGTTTTGTGAGGCCTGGCTCTCCCAAGGCTGTCAGTATTTCTAATGGAGTATTGTCTATTCCCGGAGACGTGTTTCGAGTTAGGTCTTTCAGTGCTCTGTCAAACTCTTCACGCTGTATCATATCTCCTATTTCATCTTCATCTACATTCTCTTCAGTTGCTTCTGTATCGTATTGTAATATCGTTTCGTAGCAAATTTGCAGTATCTCTCAGTTTGCCACTGCATATTGCATACTGAGGACTCTGATCCCTGTCTTTCTAAAAGCTTGTGAAGATTGCTAGTTTGCCTTTTTTTGTGCAGATATCCACTGAATCTGTCAATGTCCTTCATACCAGGAACTTGCAGCCAAGGGCAAATAGCACTGACACCACGATTCTGCCGATCTAAAGAGTTGTGCCGATCGACAACGCCGCAATCCAGTACTAAATGAAATTTTGTCCTGTACCGAGTACTTCAGGGAAGGAACGAGAAAAGGCGAGACAGGTTGAGCCTCGGTCTACACGCAGCCTGCGTGAAGTTGGGCAAGCCATGCTCAGCCGTGGTTTAGGTGGTTGCCGGACAAATGTGAAATGGGCCCTGACACACAACTCTCGCTCATTAGATGGAGTGAAATTGTTGTCCATGGGAGAAGAAAACCCTTTCGTATTGGAGACTGAACTTACCCATCTGCATCTCCCTTCCAAGAACGCCATACACCTCGTTCTTTCTTTATCAAACTCATGCTGTTGTCGCAGCGGTTACCAGAATCGTGCACCAAAGTAATTTTTCCTTAGCCGACGTCGTTAAGTCACCAGCTGGGAACAGTTCCATAATACCCGCTCTAGACTGATTCAATCTGGAGAGAAGAGATTTCTTTTCAAATGGAGATTCGCGCTAAAACCTCGGCGTTTCCTTTGAACTAACTGAATGATGTCGTGGGAAATATGCTTGTGTGACTGCTCTGCAAAAAGAGACATTTGAACGACTTCCATGCCAAGAGGCAACGCCTTGATTTTCAATCATGAACTTCACCGAGAAGCTGCTCTAAGACGAGGCTTTATCCATTCTCATTATCGGATTGAATTTTACCCTGATTTCTTGGTGTTTTTCCGTTGTTGAGTTCGCCGGCTGGTGTGGCCGAGCGGTTCTAGGCGCTTCAGTCTGGAACCGCGTGATCGCTACTGTCGCAGGCTCGAATCCTGCCTCGGGCATGGATGTGTGTGCTGTCCTTAGGTCAGTTAGGTTTAAGTAGTTCTAAGTTCTAGGGGACTGATGACCTCAGATAGTTAAGTCCCATACCGCTCGGAGCCATTTGATTTGTTGTTGAGTTCATCAATTCAGTCGTTTTTAAATTATCAGGTTTTCGCTTAGTAAATAATCGCAGTTCAGAACAAAATTTTCAGGAAAAATGGTTTTTAATAGGTTAACACAACTGTCTGATGTCATCATTACAGAAAACCAAAAAAACATTTAGTTATCACATAAAAGTTAATGTAACTATTTTGATTTTAGATTTAACAAAACAAAATGCACCACCTAGGAAGTACTACCTATCATTCTACTACTGAAATTCTGTTTCTCGACCAACAAAGCTTTAAAACCAGCGCTCTTTACCCAGTTTTCAGCTCCTTGAATAAAATTATTAATTAACTTACGCTACAATTTAAATACTCTATTTTTTGATGTTTCACTGTCTCTTCTTTATTGAAATAGTTTCTTTCTCGCTCTTTAATAATTACGTTCAACCTACTGTAAGAAAAGTTTTCTTAAAAATCTGTATTAAACAGCGAATAAGAAGAAAATTGCTTTGCATTATCTGAAAGCAAATAAACCAAAAAGTACAAACGGGAGTCGTATGACAGAATTTGATGAGGTTAAAGAGAGAACATTTAGTAGCATTAAATTGTTGTTTCTTATGTTTATAAAATTAGATGAAGACTGTAGTGAATTGAAGAAGCGAAGGTGTTTAAAGTGCTGTCCTTTAAACTTGAATGTTTCACCGAATACTCATGGCTAACGGGCAGAGATGTGCCATTACGCGGCGCAAGGCTGAATGGCGTGCTTGCTGTCTTGCAAGTGAGAACAGTCACATCGTCTGTTATGCCACATCTTACTGACTCACCAGATAAATAGGCAGAAGCCTTTTCTAGTCGCTTGTTATCTCGGCCACGTAACGCGTCACCAGAGACAGGATGTATGGAGAACTTAGTACACAGGCACTTTGTATTTACGTGACGTTGTTGTACATGGAAAATTACATTTTGGCATGACGTAACTTATGTACATCCAAACGCCCTCAGAAGCCGGAAACCGCCGAATACACATCCTTGAATGAAGCCACTTACGGCTATCGTGTTGTGTGAGTGTGTATACGTCCACGGACATAAACTAATATTTTTTAACTTGAACACATCGCATCACTTTGGCCAATTTAAATGATGCGAATGAAGCTAGCACAGTTAAAATGAAGTATGCAACGACGGCTCACAAACTTTTGGTGCAGATGACATTATGCGCAAAAACACTACATGGACGTACATTAAATGCCATGGGAAACGAGTGATTCCAAGCATTTGGTGAAGCGTTGTCGGCTTTCGACTGACTTCATATGATTTTACATGTTTTTAATCTCTTCATATGTGTTAAACAGTGACATGAGATACTTTACAGATTTTGTTGCCCCGTACAACATTTTCTGTCCACTGTTTTCTCAGCTCTCCATTCATTCAACGTAGGTAACATCAAACAATCCTGTCTCATTATAAAAGTTTCTCACGGACGTCTTCCCTCCTCATACTCCCTAATGCCTCTTTGTCTAGCACGTGATCACCCCCAGTTAATTGTTAACATTCAGAGCCCTCAGTTTCTTCATTTCCGCTTTTCTCTCTATCCACGTTCCACTTTCTGAAAAGTATATGGTAAAAAGAAATGTATCTCAATTTTTAGGCTAATACTAGCGCTATTGCATAGGATGAGAGATAGGTAATGATACAAAACTGAGGATGGTGTTCTTGGAAAAACACCAAATAACAAACAGTTAGTTACTTGAAGCTAATGAATGTACCAAGAGAAAAAAAAGAAGAAAAAACACGCACCACGAAGTAATTAACCAAATGGAAAGGATATCGGTAGATGTGGCGTACATATACAGACAAACAAATGATTCCATTTTTTAAAAAGATGGATAATTTATTCAGGAGAAAGAGCTTCACAAACTGTCCCGTTCAATAAAGCACTGGTCCAACTCTGGCCCTTATGCAAGCTGCTATTCGGTTTGCCATTGATTAATAGAATTGTTGCATATGGCAAATTCTGTCCAATTGCCGCGTTATATTATCAGTCTCCCGAGCTGGTTGGAGGGACCTGCCCATAATGCACCAAACATTCTCAACTGGGGAGAGATGCGGTGAGCCTGCTGAAGAAGCTATGGTTCGGTAAGCACGAAGTGAAGCAATAGAAACTCTCTCCGGGCGTTATCTTGCTAAATGTAATCCCAGATGGCTTGCCATGAATGGCGACAAAACTGGCCGTAAGGGTACCTCATACGGCAGCCAAAGGGATGCTGCTATGAAAAGAAGGGTCACCACTGATTATAGCTCTCGGCTATCGGGCCGTATGGCTGGCTACCGTCAGGTCCGTACCTCACCGCTGTCGGGGCGTCTCCAGACTCGAGTAGATCTGTCTTCAGTGATGAGTCCCACTCCCAACTGAACCCCCAAGACCAGCGAAGACGTATTTGAAGACGCCCAAGACAGTGGTGGGATACCAAACTGAATGTCATCCGCCATACTGACCAACAACCAAGAGTGATGGTCTGGGGGGTGCCATTTCATAGTAGGACCCGATTGGTTGCCATACGCGGTACCCTTACAGCACATTGGTACGTCGACGGTATTCTACAACTCATTTTGTTGCCCTTCATGGCAAGCCATCCTGAACTTACATTTCAGCAAGAGAATGTCCTGCCACACACGGTGAGTTTCTACTGCTTGTCTTCGAGCTTGCCATACCTTACCTTGGGCAGCAAGGTCACTGGATTTCTCCCGAATTGACAACGTTTGTAGCATAATGGGCAGGACCTTCCAACCAGGTCGGGAGGGAATTTGGCACGATATGCCTCAGGAGGGCATTCTACAATTCCATCAATCAATGTCAAGCCGAGTAACTGCTTGCATAAGGGCCAGAGGTGGATCAACGCGTTATTGACATGCTCAATTTGTGAAGCTGTTTCTCTTGAACAAATACCGAATTTCTCTGAAACTGTTATCACTTGTTTGTCTTTACACGTACGTCGCATCTATCGATGTCCGTCTCCTTCGGACAATTCCTTCGTGCTTTTTTTGGAGTGTATGTTGTAACGAAACAATGTATTTGAAAAAAGTATGTGATGAGAACACGTATTACGCGAGAAGGCATAGAAGGCCAAATTCATGCAAGTTAGCAGGTTTTCGTTTCCGTTGTCACGGTAAAATCTCCTGAGTTATATCCCTAATCGTAATTCTTCAATACCCGACTTTTCGATCTCATTGCCGCGGTCTCCTTCAGAGCCCCACTAGTGTCTCTGAATGGTTCAAATGGTTCAAATGGCTCTGAGAACTATGGGACTTAACTTCTGAGGTCATCAGTCCCCTAGAACTTAGAACTACTTAAACCTAACTAACCTAAGGACATCACACACATTCATGCCCGAGGCAGGATAGCGGTCGCGCGGTTCCAGACTGTAGCGCCTAGAACCGCTCGGCCACCCCTGCCGGCCCTCTGAATGGCTGAACACTGTTGAGAGACTGTCGAGTTGACCCAGGCCAGAATCAATTCGCTCTGAGTGCATCACTGACAATGACTCCGCCGGCCGGGGTGGCCGAGCGGTTCTAGGCGCTACAGTCTGGAACCGCGCGACCGCTACGGTCGCAGTTTCGAATCCTGCCTCGGGCATGGATGTGTGTGATGTCCTTAGGTTAGTTAGGTTGAAGTAGTTCTAAGTTCTAGGGGACTAATGACCTCAGAAGTTAAGTCCCATAGTGCTCAGAGTCATTTGAACCATTTTTTGACAATGATACCTTGCTATCAGGGCCCTATTTCCTTATAGAAACGTAGAACGCCAACAGCTATGACGACCGTTCCCACAGACAGAGCCGTGAAACGAAGCCGTAATAATAATCATGTAATACAATGTAAACTTTCACGGCCGGTATTGTCTTTACTTAAAACTTCTGGGCTGATAGGCCGTGGTCGAAGTATAAAACTGTCTCCTAACGTTTCGTCTCCGACTGCGGGAGACATCTTCGGAGGTAAAGCGGCGAACTGCGAAGAGGACTCGAGGAGGCGCTGATTATATAGGCAGTACAGAGGGCGCCACTGCCGATCACGTGGCGTCGGCTATGAGATTGTCTCTGGTAATGCCAACATTCTCGATTGAAAGTAATCGATCGTCACGCTTGCGGTGCAACGCTGACATCCAAATTTTATCCAGTTTAACACCTTCGTCTTTCCTGTTAAAATTATTACGATGTATATCAATCTCGATAGTCTCTCTATACAAGCGTGCATAATAATGCGAGGTTTTTGATAAGACGCTCGTCTCGTTGAATTTTATTTCATGATCACCTTCCTGGTAAACATGTTCCGCTACGGCCGATTTATCCGTGTGACCTAGGCGGCAATTCCTCTTATGTTCGACAAGACGGGTGTTCACACTTCTCTTTGTAGTACCGATGTAAACCTGTCTACAACTACAAGGAATTTTATATACCCCCGGTGTAGCCAAAGGGAAAGTTTTAGGCAAGTATGGGGTGGAAACTATTTTCAGACCTACTAGGAAAATAAAAGAATTTTTAAGGTCAGCAAAAGATGCACGGCACCCTTTGGCTACACCGGGGGTATATAAAATTCCTTGTAGTTGTGGACAGGTTTACATCGGTACTACAAAGAGAAGTGTGAACACCCGTCTTGTCGAACATAAGAGGAATTGCCGCCTAGGTCACACGCATAAATCGGCCGTAGCGGAACATGTTTACCAGGAAGGTGATCATGAAATAAAATTCAACGAGACGAGCGTCATATCAAAAACCTCGTATTATTATGCACGCTTGTATGGAGAGGCTATCGAGATTGATAAACATCGTAATAATTGTAACAGGAAAGACGAAGGTGTTAAACTGGATAAAATTTGGATGTCAGCGTTGCACCGCAAGCGTGACGATCGATTACTTTCAATCGAGAATGTTGGCATTACCAGAGACAATCTGATAGCCGACGCCACGTGATCGACAGTGGCGCCCTCTGTACTGCCTATATAATCAGCGCCTCCTCGAGTCCTCTTCGCAGTTCGCCGCTTTACCTCCGAAGATGTCTCCCGCAGTCGGAGACGAAACGTTAGGAGACAGTTTTATAGTTCGACCACGGCCTATCAGCCCGGAAGTTTTAAGTAAAGAATAATCATGTAAATTAGCAGACCGAGGAACCTCCAACATCACCGTTTGTTACTAGATTAACCGACCACACAGGCAGGCTCTTTTGGGAGAATTATATAACGACTATTTTTTTAATCAGCGTAAGTTAAAAGACTCCTTCCGACCTACAACGGACGTGCCTGACCGCTCCACACTGCGGGAGTATGTGAAATGACGCTTCTTTTTCGCAAAGTACACTGTCTGATCAGAAATAGCTGGACACCTATTAGTGAATATTAATTTGGGTTGTATTCACTGTTCACGCTTTGTCTGTGTGACGTCTTGAACCCTTTTGGGGACACTCCCAATGAGGCATGTGAATGTCTGTGAAGGAATCGCAGTCCATTTTTCCTTCAAGAGCCGAAACCAGAGATGGTAGTGAGGGTGTACGCTAGGGTCCAGGGCAAGTTTAACTCATCCCAAAGTACTTACATTAGGTTTAGGTCAGGCCTGAGGGAAGCCCAATAAATTTCGCAGTTGTTATTGTCCACGAAGGCTTGCAACACAGATGCTGCTTTGTGAGAGGGTGCATTGTCATGGTGATGCAAACAGGGATCGTCTTCGAACTGTTCCACTACCGTAGGCAGTACACAATACTGTAAAATGTGTTCATATCTTTCCACATTTAGAGTTTTGTCAAAAGCAATGAGGATATGAAATCACACCCTAACCGCGAGAAACATCCTTAAGAGCATCTCCCCACTATTCCGTTCTTGGCACTACACATGATGGCATTCGCCAAGCCCAAATACTTCCATCGGATTGCCACGGTATATAATGTGATGCGTCACTCCAAATAATTCGTTACCAGTCATCCACTGTCCACTGACGGTGGTCTTAACACCACTTCAAGCTTCACTTAGTACTGACTATCAGAAATGTGTAGCTTACAAGCAACTAGTCGATCATTGTACCTCATTCTTTTCAACTTCCTACGCAAGTCATTACTCTAACTTGGCTGCTGACAGCGCCTCGGAGCTTCACAGATGATTCCTTCCGCTGATTTCATCCAATTTTTTTACAACCACCGTCCGCAATGTTCGACAGTCCCCTCCCGGGGGCTCTTGATTTCGCTGTCGTTGTTCCTTCGCGTTTCTACTTCACAGTCTCATCACCAGCTGTCGACCTCGACAGCTTTAGTAGTGTTGAAATATCCCTGAAGGATCTGTCACTTACAAGGGAACCTCCCCATCGCACCCCCCTCAGATTTAGGTATAATTTGGCACAATGGATAGGCCTTGAAAAACTGAACACAGATCAATCGAGAAAACAGGAAGAAGTTGTGTGGAACTATGAAAAAATAAGCAAAATATACAAACTGAGTAGTCCATGGGTAAGATAGGCAACATCAAGGACGACGTGGGCACAAGAGCGCCGTGGTCCTGTGGTTAGCGTGAGCAGCTGCGGAGCGGGAGGTCCTTGGTTCAAGTCTGCCCTCGAGCGAAAAGTTTACTTACTTTATTTTTGCAAAGTTATGATCTGTCCGTCCGTTCATTGACGTCTCTGTTCACTGTAATAAGTTTAGTGTCTGTGTTTTGCGACCGCACCGCAAAACCGTGCGATTAGTAGACGAAAGGACGTGCCTCTCCAATGGGAACCGAAAACATTTGATCGCAAGGTCATAGGTCAACCGATTCCTCCACAGGAAAACACGTCTGATGTATTCTATACGACACTGGTGACGGCGTGAATATGTTGTCAATCCACCTAACTTGCACACTTGGCGAATGGGTAAAAAGATCCTTCTACCTTGTCCGATTTTGGTTTTCTTGTGAATGTGATAATCACTCCCAAAAAAGTGATGAAAACGTAAGAGTTTGTTACATAAACTGAAAATAAAAAATTAAATTTTTTACTCAAGGGAAGACTTGAACCAAGGACCTCTCGTTCCACAGCTGCTCACGCTAACCACGGGACCACGGCGCTCCTGCAAGCATGGTATCCTATATGTTGCCTATGATGCGCATGGACTACTCAGTTTGTATATTTTGCTTATTTTTTCATGGTTCCACACAACTTCCTGTTTTCTCGATTGATCTGTGTTCACTTTTTCAAGGCCTATCTACTGTGCCAACTTATAACTAAATCTGAGGGAGGTGCGATGGGGAGGTTCCCTTGTTAGGTGACATCCAGTAACTAGTCCATGTTTGAAGTGACAGCTGTCCCTGAGCGACTCACTCTGGTGTCGCGGCTTCTCTGCTGGCAACAAAATTCTCCCTGTCTGCTTTCATGCTGGCACGTACGCCTCTTGTGACATCTAGTGGCCAATTCCATTACATAGTGGTGTCGAGACAGTTCTGATAAGATAGCGTATGTATCAAGAAACTGGAAGCTCAATAAAAGAACGCGTTAAGGATCGCGAACGCCACAGAGTCTTAAGATATCGTGTAAAATTGGTCGTAGCAGAGCACCAGGAAAAATGAGACCAGATTGTGTATTTTAGGAACATACGAGTGTTAGCCAGAAAAAGTAATATTTATAGAAGTAAAGTCCATGCAGTAATTGAAACGCCAAAGAATCAGTACAATTTCAATAGAGATGATGGTTAAATGGCTCCACCTTCATGGCTGTCCACTTTCACGGAAGTAAACATCTAGCTACGGCGAGGGAGGAACATAAAGAGCTACCAGGCGGTACAACGTCAATAATATTTTTCCAGAAACAAAAGATTTAAAGACATTAGCTGCCAATAGACACTGATGTAAATCAATGGGGCAAGTTGAAAATTTATGCGGAACCAAGATTCGAACCCGGGTCTCCTGCTTACTAGGCAGATGCGCTGACCACTTTTTTTTCTGATCTCATTTTGTTCGTTGCCTATGTTCGGGGCGGACGTCCCATGACACCTGTTAAAGTTTATCCATTTATCCAGTTTTTTTATTTATTTATTTATTTATCACGGAGGGCAGCTAACTTTCTGACCGAGCACGCTATCCAGACATAGTGGTCACCACCATCGCACGAACTATCCTAGCAGGCCCTTATGAAATCCAAATTCTCAGCTTGTACTACATACTTCTGAAGTACTGTCGCTGCTCATTAGCCGCATTACTCGCGGCATCTCGCCGATTCCCATAAGAGCTTGGTGTGCATCTGCACCGCCATCGCCTTAATTACATATGTGGTGCCTGATTCAAAAGGCTCTGAGCACTATGGGACTTAAGTTCTGAGGTCATCAGTTCCCTAGAACTTAGAACTACTTAAACCTAACTAACGTCCATGCCCTAGGCAATGTTCGAACCTGCGACCGTAGCGATCGCGCGGTTCCAGACTGTAGCGCCTAGAACCGCTCTCCTACCCCGGCCAGCTATGTGGTGCCTGTTCTTTCGGATATGTCTGAAAGAACAGACATCACATATAAATAATATTTTTGATTCCCACTCTCTTTCAGTATATGCTTTCAGTACTCACTCAGTGATGACAATGCATCGATATCACGAAGAAGATTTCACCCAGTAACTCCAATTTTTCGGAAAAGCCCGTGAAAACAGCAATCTATAAGTGATAACGACATTGTGTTTCGGCAGTTTTCAGGCATCTGGGGATACCAGCATAATCCTGATGAGTCAAAACGATGAGTAGTCAATAAGTTTAAAGAGGAATGCGGCCTAACAATTCAGAGGACCTGACCACCAAAGAAAAATCTCTAACGTCGAAATAGCAGCAGGATTCGACCTTAATAAGGCAAACCTATATACCGGGTGATCAAAAAGTCAGTATAAATTTGAAAACTGAATAAATCACGGAATAATGTGGATAGAGAGGTACAAACTGACACACGTGCTTGGAATGACATTGGGTTTTATTAGAACCAAAAAAATACAAAAGTTCAAAAAATGTCCGACAGATGGCGCTTCATCTGATCAGAATAGCAATATATCTGATCAGAATAGCAATAATTATCATAACAAAGTAAGACAAAGCACAGATGATGTTCTTTACAGTAGATGCTCAATATGTCCACCATCATTCCTCAACAATAGCTGTAGTCGAGGAATAATGTTGTGAACAGCACTGTAAAGCATGTCCGGAGTTATGGTGAGGCATAGGCGTCGGATGTTGTCTTTCAGCATCCCTAGAGATGTCGGTCGATCACGATACACTTGCGACTTCAGGTACCCCAAAGCCAATAATCGCACGGACTGAGGTCTGGGGACCTGGGAGGCCAAGCATGACGAAACTGGCCACTGAGCACACGATTATCACCAAACGACGCGCGCAAGAGATCTTTCACGCATCTAGCAATATGGGGTGGAGCGCCATCCCGCATGAACATCGTACGTTCCAGCAGGTGTTTATCAGCCAGGCTGCGGATGATGCGATTCTGTAACATATCGGCGTACTTCTCACCCGTCACGGTAGCAGTTACAAAACCAGAAACACGCATTTCCTCGAAGAAAAAAGGCCCGATAACGGTAGATGAGGTAAATCCAACCCATACCGTGACTTTCTTGTCCTGCAATGGAGTTTCCACGACAGTTCTAGGATTTTCGGCAGCCCAAATTCTGCAGTTGTGGGCGTTGACAGACCCTCGGAGCGTGAAATGAGCTTCGTCGGTCCACAACACGTTACTCAACCAATGGTCATCTTCCGCCATCTTTTGAAACGCCCACATTGCAAATGCCCTCCGCTTCACTAAATCGCCAGGTAACAGTTCATGATGCCGATGGATTTTGTACGGATAGCATCGGAGGGTACGCCTAAGTGCCAACCAAACAGTAGTCTATGGAATGCCGGTGCGACTTGCGACTGCACGAGCGCTGACTTCCCCGTGCGTAGACGAACCCGCTACAGTCTCCATTTCTTCCTGAACTGTCTCAGCAGCATTACGCCTTGTGCTCGGTCGGCCACTACGGGGTCTATCGTCCAAACAACCCGTGGCTTCTAACTTCGAAATCATTCTCGCCACAGTTGCATTTTTCAACGGACCTTTACCCGTTCGAATCCCCTTCCTGTGGTGATAGGATCGTAACGCTGACCTAGCACATTCCCCATTCTGATAATACAGCTTCACTAAATGCGCCTTTGCAGGTAACGTCAACACGCTGCGACTGCTGGCGCATCTGATTATCTCTCTCATTACAGCTCCTTTTATACACGATTGTCATGCGCAGTCACTGACATTTTGCTGTCCAGCGCCATGTGTGAGACATTTTGTGAACTTTGTTTTTTTTTTTTGTTCTAATAAAACCCCATGTCATTCCAAGCATGTGTGTCAATTTTTACCTCTCTATCTACATTATTCCGTGGTTTATTAAGTTTTCAAATTTATACTGACTTTTTGATCACCCGGTATGTTAGCTGGAAATGGGAGCGGGGTCCCTGTGTCAATAGGCAAAACGAAACAGCGTAAAAAGAACGTACCCTCCAGTCGCTGTTCGCCGGCTTTCAGTTCGCTAGAAGCATCATTCAGACAGTTGACGGCCAGTGCGTCCTTATCTGAAGCACCCGACGGTCAATGGAAAGCACCCACCCTAGCGACCGAACGCGGACCACGGGCCCCAACTGCGGCGCTGATCAATGGAGGGCGGGCCCTGTGAAGAGCCAGACTGGTGAATGCGCCGCGCTCTCAGCGGCAGGGCCCGCGGAGCGTGCGGCCGCCTAAACAGCGATCTCGTTAATGGAGAGAGCCCTCGGTGACATCACGGCGCGTGTTCCAGGCTGGGCCGGCGCGCGCATGCGCAGCGAGCCGCCGCAGAAGCAGCCCTGCCCGGCGCCACCCGCAGCCGCCATGGCCGTGGTCAGGCTCTCCCTGCTCAGGGTCACCCTCGAGATCACCGTCATACTGCTAGGTGAGTACCAGCCGCTAGCATACTTAAAGTTGCACGATTACAGGAGATACAGCGTACACAAAAAACCAGTAGTAATCAAACTAGCGGAGGCTGGAAGGCGGAAGGAATAAATTATTTAAAGATTAAAAAATATATTTGCACAGGGTAGCTGCAGCATCCAAATTGCGCTCGATATTTTTAACGATAATATTTCAGAGCTAGATCAAAAATGTAAGGACTATGGTATGAAGATTAGCATCTCCAAAACGAAAGTAATGTCAGTGGGAAAGAGATATAAACGGATTGAATGCCAAATAGGAGGAACAAAGAACAGTTGGACAGTTTCAAGTGCTTAGGATGCATATTCTCACAGGATGGCAACATAGTGAAAGAGCTGGAATCTACTCTCTTCTGCAAGAAGGAAGTCAGTACCAAGACTAAGTTAGCTGTGCACCGTTCAATGTTTCGACCAGCTTTGTTGTATGGGAGCGAAAGATGGGTGGATTCAGGTTACCTTATCAATAAGGTTGAGGTTACGCATATGAAAGTAGCTAGGATGATTGCAGGTACTAGTAGATGGGAACAGTGGCAGGAGGGTCTCCACAGTGAACTCTGGGAATGAACTCTATAGATGTAGCAGTCAGGGTGAACAGGCTTAGATGGTGGGGTCATGTTACACGCATGGGAGAAGCAAGGTTACCCAAGAGACTCATGGGTTCAGCAGTAGAGGGTAGGAGGAGTCAGGACAGACCAAGGAGAAGGTACCTGGATTCGGTTAAGAGTGATTTTGAAGTAATAGGCTTAGCATCAGAAGAGGCACCAATGTTAACACTGAATAGGGGATCATGGACGAATTTTATAAGGGGGACTATACTCCAGACTGAACGCTGAAAGGCATAATCAGTCTTAAATGATGATGATGATGATGATTTTTTACGATGTCCTAACTGAAGAATTACATATCTATTACGGCAATTGAAGACGTGTGAAAGGTCGAAACGCGTATTCATATTAACAAACGACGTTTAAAAAAGGCGTATAATTCACAACCACGGTGTTGAACAACCAGTAAAGTATAGGTTGACTCTTACATACAAGATTACAGCAACCAGCCACTTTTCACAATGCTATTTATTTATTTACACTGCGCTGTTACCGGTTTCTAACGCACAAGTTCATCTTCAGACGACTAGTTCACGTTTTGCATTACATTTCGCCTTTTGCTTCCCCATCTGGCGAAATTTCCTTGGGGTGGTGATGCCGATGAAGAACCCGTCCCATTACGTATACATACTTCGATGTGATGAAACTTCTTAGTGTGTGAGTGGTGCTCTACACCATGTGCATGTTTATACTCAAAAAAGTGCATTATACAGTTTTCGCTGCTGCAAGATGATAAGCAGCCTGCACTTGAACATAATGGCACAGATTCTTCATTGGCACAACCACCTCGAAGAAATTTCGTCAGGTAGGGAAACAAAAGGCGAAATCGAATGTAAAACGTGAACTAGATGTCTGAAGATTAACCTGTCGGTTCGAAACCGGTTGTGCACACAGCCACCGGCTCGAAATGTCAGTTTCTGACAAAATAGTA
This sequence comes from Schistocerca nitens, assembly GCF_023898315.1. Lineage (NCBI taxonomy): Eukaryota > Metazoa > Arthropoda > Insecta > Orthoptera > Acrididae > Schistocerca > Schistocerca nitens. The sequence goes on along the minus strand of NC_064619.1, from coordinate 711,433,643 downwards.
ACCAGTAAAATGGATAAATTGATATTAAATAAATAGAGATTCTATACACTGAGGTGACAAGTCGTGGGATACCTCCTAGTATCGTGTGGGACCACCTTTCGCCCGGAATAGTGCAGCATCTCGACCTGGCATCGACACAAGAAGTCGTTCTAAGTCTCCTACTGAAATATTGAGACGTGCTGCCTCCGTAATTGTCGAAGTGTTTCCAGTGCGGGATTTTGTGCACTATGTAACCTCTCGATTGTGTCCGATAAATGTTCGTTGCGATTCGTGTCGGATGATTTGTGTGGCCAAATCATGTGCTCGAACTGTCCAGAATGTTGACCAAACCAATTGCGAACAATCGTGACCCGATGACTGGGCGCATTGTCGTCCTTAAAAATTCCATCGTTCATTGGGAACATGAAGTCCATAAATGGCTGCAAATCGTCTCCAAGTAGCCGAACATAGCCATTTCGAGTCACTGATCCACGTAAACACAGTCCACACCATCATGGAGCCACCACCAGCTTGCACAGTGCCCTGTTGACAACTTGTGTCGATGCCTTCATGTGGTCAACCCCACACTCGAACGCCACCGACATCTCTTACCAACTAAAATCGGGACTCGTCTGACCAGGCCACGGTCTTCCAGTCGTCTGGGGTCCAACTGATATGGTGACGAGCCCAGGACTGGCGCTGCAGGCGGTGTCGTGCTGTTAGCAACTTCACTCGCTTTCGTAGTCTGCTGCCGTAGCCCATTAATGCCAAATTTCGCCACGCTGTTCTAACGGATACGTTCGTCGTGTGTCCCATATTTCACACAGTGTTGCCTTCTGTCAACACTGACAACTCTACGCAAACGCCACAGCTCTCGGTCGTTAAGTAAGGCCGTCGGCCACTGCGTCTTCCATGGTGAAAGGCACTGCGTGAAGTTTGTTATTCTCGGCAAGCTCTGGACACTGTGGAACTCGGAATATTGAATACACTAACCATTTTCCAAATGAAATGCCTAATACCTTTATCTCCAATTACCATTCCGCGTTCAAAGCCTGTTATTTCCCATCGAGCGGCCATAATCGCGTCGGAAAACTTTTCACATGAATAACCTGCATTCAAATGACACATCCACCAATGCACTACCATTTTATACCTTGTATACGAGACACTACCGGCATCCGTATATGTACATACGAGGTGCGGCTATAAAAAAACCGGACTGATGCTGGAAAAAACATTTATTTACAATTATTTACAATTTCATGTTATCTCCTTCAATGTACTCTCCTCCTCCGTCTCTACACCGCTCCATACGAATTTTCCACTGTTCATAGCAATGCTGCAGATCATTTTCGGTAAGTCCATACATTACTTCCGTCGCTTTTTCTTTTACTGCTTCAACAGTCTCAAATCTAGTTCCTTTCAAAGCTGACTTGACTTTAGGGAAAAGAAAAAAGTCACAGGGGGCCAAATCAGGTGAGTAGGGTGGATGATCTAAGATGGGAATGTTGTGTTTTGCCAAAAACGTCTTCACTGACAACGCACTGTGAGCTGGGGCATTGTCTTGGTGAAGGATCCGTTCGGTTTTCTCCGTACTCGCTCACGTAGGGTAGCCAGGACGCTAATGTAGTAATGCTGATTCACTGTTTGTCCCTCTGGTACCCAATCAATGTGCACAATCCCTTTGATGTCAAAAAAAGCAATCATCATTGCCTTGAATTTCGATTTTGACATTCGTGCTTTTTTTTGTCGTGGAGAACCAGGAGTTTTCCAATGCATCTATTGGCGTTTAGTTTCGGGATCGTAAGTAAAAAACCACGATTCATCGCAAGTAATAACATTTTGTAAGAAGGTGGGATCACTTTCAATGTTTTCCAGGATGTCAGAACAAATCATTCTTCGGCGTTCCTTCTGTTCAATTGTGAGACACTTTGGAACCATTTTTGAACACACTCTGTTCATGTTGAAACTTTCATGAAGAATCTGCCTAACACTTTCCTTGTCAACTCCTGTTAACTCAGACACTGCTCTAATTGTTAAACGGCGATCTTGTCGAACAAGTTTACCAATTTTTTCAATGTTTGCATCAGTTTTTGCTGACAATGGTCTGCCAGTGCGAGTGTCATCACTGGTGTCTTCGCGGCCATCTTTAAATCGTTTAAACCACTCAAACACTTGTGTTCGCGATAAACAATCATCGCCGTACACTTGCTGTAACATTACAAACGTTTCACTTGCAGATTTTCCTAGTTTGAAACAAAATTTGATGTTAACACGCTGTTCTTTCTGTACACTCAACATTTTCCGACGCACAGACAAAACGTCAACTACTTAAAACAGACGCCACGGGCAGACTGAGTGCAGGAGGCAGATGAAACTCGAGCAGTAGGCGGAGCGAGAGTCACGTGACAGGCCACGCGACTTTCAGCCTTATTGCATTCGTTTTATTGTTTCACCAGTACTAGTCCGGTTTTTTTCTAGCCACACCTCGTATTGCTATACCATGACATTTGTCATCTGTGTGTACAAGGGAACAATACTGAAGCTGTATTATGGAAAGAGAACAGGAAGTAATTTAAGATGAGATGATAGGTATGATAGTGCCATTAGAATTCGGAAGAGCATTGTGAGACGTAAGTGCCGGACGGAGTGGCCGAACGGTTCTAGGCGCTACAGTCAGTAGCCGCGCGAGAGCTACGGTCGCATGTTCGAATCGTGCCTCGGGCATGGATGTGTGTGATGTCCTTAGGTTAGTTAGGTTTAAGTAGTTCTAAGTTCTAGGGGACTGATGACCTCAGATGTTAAGTCCCATAGTGCTCAGAGCGATTTGAACCATTTAGAGACATAAGTGGAAACAGTTCCCAGGAATAGACAACATTCTCTCAGAATTACTGAGACTCTTGAGGGAGACAGCCACAACAAAACTATTCCAACTTGTAAACAAGTCATGTGAGACAGGCGCAATACTCTCATACCTTAAGAAGAGTGCAGTAATTAGAAAGAAGACAGTTGTTGACAATTGTGAATATCACCAAACGATCAGTTTAATCCTCTTAGTACCACTGGGGTCAATATAACCCCATAAGCACGATGCAAATATGTATCTCCCTTGTTTCCAAAACCATTATTTTCAAAATATTTGTCTTTCTCTCTTTGACTAAATTGTATTCAATGATGTTTTGTCCATTTTTATATTTGGAACACATTAAAATTTATTCATGGTTTCTTGCAGTGAGTACCACTGGGATCAATAGGAATCCCAAACAAATTGTCCTGTTTTTGAAGGTAATATCTATGAAAACAGTAGCATTACTGTTACACTCAACAACTGTAGTGTACGTTCTTATGTTAGTTCTCATTAAAATGCTGCCAATATATGCGATGTAAATTACTGGCCGACTACATAACCCCATTGATACTCAGTGAGCCCAAAAAATACTGGTAGTAGGAAGGATAATAGGCCGTGGTCGCAAAATACTCACACGAATTACAGATGAAAGGAAAAACAGGTAGAAGACGATCTTGGAGATCATTGTAGATTCTGCAGGATTATAGGAACACGCGAGGCAATACTGACCCTACGGCTTTTGGTAGAAGAAAACTTGAAAAAGGCAAACCTACATTCATAATAACAAGGATAAAATACAGGGAGCGAGAGGTTACTTACAACTTGTACAAAACCCAGACTGGCGTCTAACGTTCTAACTGCATGGAAGGGAATCAATATTTGAGAAGGAAGGAAGTGTGGGTTGTAGCCTATCCCCGATCTTATAAGATGGACATCAACAGAAGTAAAACAAGTGTAATAGACTGCAGTCCAATTAAATCAGAGGATGCTGAGACACTTAGATAAGGAAATGAAGCACTAAAATATAGTATATGAGTTTTCTTGTTTGGGCAGCAAAATAACTGATGATGGGCGAGGTAGAGAGGATATGAAATGAAGACTAGCTATAAAAAGAAAATCTTTGTGAATAAGCTAACTGTGTTAACATCCATACATATTCTGAAAGTGGATGTTACATAGCTCCTACTCAACCACTTACGCTGTACACATATCACATGAGGGGGTAAGAACGACCTTCCTCTTAAGGGAGTGGGGGGTGAAGGAGTACCGTAGCTCATTATGCGCAATTAGCCAGACAATATGCATCCAGTACTTGAGAATGAGAACACTTAGCGACGTCCAACAAGCTTTTCACCCAATTTTAAACCTCTAGAAACTTTTTCTCTCTGATGCACCCCACGAAATCATGAAAGGAAAAAAGTTCATTGCTTACTATATTTTCGCTGTGCATGCAGTAAAACTGCCGCATCAGGCATCAGGTTTTAACCTATTACTTCTTAAGTACTAACTCTATTCGCAACACATTTCGCATACAGTGTGCACATGTACCACTGTATGTTCCTTCAAGATTATATCATTGTCCGACACGTAGTTCAAGAGATTGGACACTACAAACATTGGGTTGCATGAAAACGAAACTCCAGTGCGAAATTCGCTAGAGATACATAGAGGTGAAGTATGTGAGAAATTTGTGTGTAATATTTTAAATATATGTGACGTCTGCGAATGCTGGGATGGCCACGAGTAAAGAACCCCTCCTAAAGCCCTGAACCGATTTCAACCACACTTGGTACGCATATTACTTACTTCTGGGAAGAATTAATGTGGGGGTAAAAAGTAGCGACCTCCTATTGGGGTAGGAGTGATAATTCCTTGAGAGAAGGGGGGAGGAGGAGATGGACAGACAGAAATTGAGAAGGAGGAGAGGACACAAATGAGGGGAGGGGGATAGAGACAGAGAGGGAATGAGATATGGACAGAGAAAGGGAAGAGGAGGAAATTAACAGAGAGGGGGGGGGGGGCAAGAGGTGGACAGAGACAGGAAAGAGATGGACAGAGAAGTTTGAGGAGGTGACAAACACCAGACGGAGGGAGGAAATGGACAGAGAGATGGGGAGGAGGAAATCGACAAAGAAAGGTAAGAGTTCGAGATGGACAGATGGAATGAGGATGAGAAGATGGACAGAGAAAGGAAAGAGGAGAGGATGGACAGAGAAAGGGGGCATTAAGTGATGGACAGGAAGAAGGGGCAGTAGGAGATGGACTATAAGTAGATTGCAGTAAATAAATACCTGCGCAGTACCGCGTACTTAGCTAGTCTACCAGAAATTTAAATGTTAGACAGCCTACTCTGAAGGTATTTGTCAAGAGTATAGCATTGTGCAGAAGTGAAACATGCCTGAAGTAGGTCAGACAACAAGAGAAGAGACGTTTCTGCAATGCTGTGTTATAGAAAACCGCTGAATATTATATGGATAGATCGAGTAGCTGATTAAGAGGTACTGAATCGAATTGGACAGAAAAGAAATTTATCACTCAGTTTGACTAATAGAAGCGAGCAGTTGATAGGACATACCGTGATGCATCAAGGAAACGTGAATTTGGTGAGGGAAATCAGAGAACTGAAAATTGTAGAGGGAGACCAAAGAATGACTATAGTACTAAGGTTCAAATGGTGTAGGCTGCAGTAATTATTTTCAGATGAATATACTTGCACAGGATAGACTAAAGTGGAGAGCGGTATCAAAGCAGTTTTTGGACTGAAAACCAGAAAACAAACGTCTTGAATGAAGTTTTTCTTGGCATGTCTCCACACGTCTTTTTGTTTCCTATATAGTCTAACGTTTCGACCCTGTTGCAAGCGGCCATCATCTGGATGGTATATTAACTACAGGTCATATACAATGTTATTCCATCTTGTTCCTAGTGCCAGTTTGTCAAGCACCAGTTTGTCAAGTGCGGCGTTGAAACTCGATTTTCGACTGGATGGTGCTATGCGCACAGAAGTTTCACATCAGAGCGTGGAGGCGTCATCCACCTGGTTGTAGTGTTTGACAGCAACAAGGCGAACATGGGTAGATCTTACAGAGGACAATATTCGAGTTGCTCCATGGGAAACTTGTGTGTATCCTTCTCCCTTTTAATTGTAGACTGGTATCCTGTTTTGTATGCGGAGGAGACGCTACAAACCAGTTGGAGAAAGTGTAGTGACTGTTTACGCAGCTGGTTTTCCACTCCAGGGGGCGCATCTGAGAGTCTTCTGAAAGCAGCTGCATTGGTACAACCCCGCAGAGACTGTATGTATAGATACCACGAGAATGAGTCCTATGTTGGTTCATGAAATGATGTACAATCTGAGTGATGACGTTAGTGTTAGAAGTGGCTCAACAAGTAGATCGGAGAAAATCTCCAGCCCGTCCGGGAATCGAAGCGGGGTCCTTTGGGTTAGCATCAGGCAGGCTGACCTCGCAGCTACTGAGCTGGACATCAAGATACGAAGTGAGACTATAAGGTTTGAAAAATTTTTCTATAGAAAATTTCTCTCGAATAATTTACTCAAAATCGAATGAGAAATGTTGTGGCTTGGAGACCACATGTGAAACATAGGACAATGGTTTTTAATTTTGTATGTGAAAATAAAAGTTTACTGAGAAAAACACTACAGCCGCACATGTAGCTGAGATCCATTTACACAAAACGTTAATTAAATCTACTAAAGACAGAACACCTTTTACATCACTTCTTTTGGTGTCGAGTCACTTTCTTGCCACGCCACTTATAAGTACCTGCTACGCAATGTGTCACAACACTTCTCACACCACATCAGAGAGCATTCTGCCTAGCACTTAAAATGAAATTAACTTACTCATTTAAACACGCACACGCGCACGTATGTGTGGTACCACCACGCCCCTGTTCCGCCCCCCCCCCTCCCCACCCCCCGCTTCTACCGAAGATCTACTACATCTAATCACTAATCACATTGTTCCCCTCTATAGTTATGTGGTATTTGTACATACTGGATTTTTATCAGGGAACAAATGGTGTGATGAATTGATCTGCCTGTGTTGCAACATGTCACACAGAGATTATCTGAATGTTACTGAATACTGACTAATATGTCGAAATTGGCCAACAGCAAATAAATGCGATTACTGTACAACTCCTAGGGGACAATGTTTTCACTTGAGAAATATTTTAAAGGCGGAGCACAACATCGAAGTGGCGAAGATGGATCTGGAAACCGTTCGCAGCCTTTTCAAAGGGGGTGGTTCCTTTGAAACGGCAATGTCGATTCCCTTCCGCGTCCTTAAACACAGTCGAACTTGTGCTGCGTTTCTAATAACTTCGACATCAAGGGGCCGTGAAACCGTAATTTTTCATCCTTCGTTTTCAAAGAGGGTGTTCCTCTATTCTTATTAGGGAAACCAAGGAAAACGTACAGGTATACATCTGATAGTTCTGACGGGGGTTTGAACCCTCCTGTTCTGTAATTAGAGTCGAGTGCCCTAACCACTGCACTACTCCTTTCACTCGAAAACAAAAGCCGCGACGCCTTTGTTCGCCACGAGAGCCCGAGGAGATATTCAGCTCTCTAAACGGAAAGGATTTGTTCGCGCGCGTGGCGGTTTCGACATTGGTGACTGACTTTAGTTGGTGATGTGTGATTGGTTACGTTTATACGACGTGTGCACCGTATGTGTCATGTTTCTACACTACTGGTCATTAAAATTGCTACACCAAGAAGAAATGCAGATGATAAGGGGGTATTCATTGGACAAATATATTATATTAGAAATGACATGTGATTACATTTTCACGCAATTTGGGTGTATAGATCCTGAGAAATCAGTACCCAGAACAACCACCTCTGGCCGTAATAACGGCTTTGATGCGCCTGGGCATTGAGTCAAACAGAGGTTGGATAGCGTGTACAGGTACAGCTGCCCATGCAGCTTCAACACGATACCACAGTTCATCAAGAGTAGGGACTGGCGTATTGTGACGAGAGAGTTGCTCGGCCACCATTGACCAGACGTTCTCAATTGGTGAGAGATCTGGAGAATGTGCTGGCCAGGGCAGCAGTCGAACATTTCCTGTATCCAGAAAGGCCCGTACAGGACCTGCAACATGCTACCGTGCATTATCCTGCTGAAATGTAGGGTTTCGAAGAGATCGAATGAAGGGTAGAGCCACGGACCGTAGCACATCTGAAATGTAACGTCCACTGTTCAAAGTGCCGTCATTGCGAACAAGAGGTGACCGAGACGTGTAACCAATGGCACCCCATACCATCACGCCAGGTGATACGCCAGTATGCCGATGACGAATACACGCTTGCAATGTGCGTTCAATGCGGTGTCGCCAAACGCGGATGCAACCATCATGATGCTGTAAACAGAACCTGGATTCATCCGAAGAAATGTGGTTTTGCCATTCGTGCACCTAGGTTCGTTGTTGAGTACACCATCGCAGGCGCTCCTGTCTGTGATGCAGAGTCAAGGGTAACCGCAGACATGGTCTCCGAGCTGATAGTCCATGCTGCTCCAAACGTCGTCAAACTCTTCGTGCAGATGGTTGTTGTCTTGCAAACGTCCCCATCTGTTGACTCAGGGATCGAGACGTGGCTGCACGATCCGTTACAGCCATGCGGATAAATGCTTGTCGTCTCGACGGCTAGTGATACGAGGCCGTTGGGATCCAGCACGGCGTTCCGTATTACCCTCCTGAACTCACCGATTCCATATTCTGCTAACAGTCATTGGATCTCGACCAACGTGAGCAGAAATGTCGTGATACGATAAACCGCGATCGCGATAGGCTACAATCCCAGCTTTATCAAAGTCGGAAAAGTGATGGTACGCATTTCTCCTCCTTACACGAGGCATCACAACAACGTTTCACCAGGCAACGCCGGTCAACTGCTGTTTGTGTATGAGAAATCGGTTGGAAAATTACCTCATGTCAGCACGTTGTAGGTGTCGCCACCGGCGCCAGCCTTGTGTGAGTCCTCTGTAAAGCTAATCATTTGCATATCACAGCATCTTCTTCCTATGGGTTAAATTTCACGTCTGGAGCACGTCATCTTCGTGGTATAGCAATTTTAGTGGCCAGTAGTGTATCACAGATGGGGAGGGGAGAGGGGTGAGACCGTGTGCTAACACAGGGCCTGCTCCTCTTGAAAACACTGACCACAGTGGCAGGGTGCACTCGTATTCTGGAGGACGCCAGTTCATGTCCTCGTCCATCCATCTACATCTACAACTATGTGTATACTCCGTAAGCTACCGTATGGTATGTGGCGGAGAGGGCGCTGTACCACTCCTAGTCATTTCCTTCCCTGTTCCACTCGCAAATAGAGCGAGGGCAAAACAGTTGCCTAACCTCTCTGACCTTATCCTCGTTGTCCTTACCCGAAATGTACGTTGGCGTCAGTACATTAGTTCTGCTGTCGGCCTCAAATGCCGGTTCCCTAAATTTTCTCGGTAGTACTGCTCGAAAAGAAACGTTGGCTGCCCTCCAGTGATTACCATTCGAGCGCACGAAGCTTCTCCGTAACACTTGAGTGTTGTTCGGAACTACCGGCAACAAATCTAGCAGCCCGCCTCTGCTCACTTCACTGTCTTCCTTTAATCGGGCCTGATGTGGAAGCCGAACACTCGAACAGTACTCAACAATGTGTCGCACTGGTCTCCTATAAACGGTCTCCTTTACAGACGAACCACACTTTCCTACAAATTCTACCAGTAAACCGAAGTCAACCACTCGTCTTCCTACTACGGTCCTTAAATGTTCATTCCATTTCCTTGAATGCTCATTCCATTTCATATCGATCTGCAGCATTACTTCTAGATATTAAATCGATGTGTCTGTGTCAAGCAGCAACATTATTAATTCTGTACTTGAATTCATCTGCATTATCTTACATTTTTCTCCATTTAGAGGTAGCTGCCATTCATTATACGAACTATAAATTATGTGTAAGTTATCTTGTTTCCTCCTACAGTCACTCAACTTCGACATCTTTCCATACACCACAACATCATCGGCGGACAGCCGCAGCCTGCTGTTGACTCCTACGGCCAGATCATTTATGTACGAGTATACAGAGACCAACAGCAGTCCTATCACACTTCCGTGTGGCGCTCTCCACGATAGTCTTGTCCTGATGAACACTCGCCGTCCAGGACAACATACTGGGTTCTATTACACGAGAAGTCTTCCAGCCACTCACATATCTGCGAACCTATTCCGTATGCTTGTACCTTGGTTACTAGTCGGCAGTGTGGAACCACTCATACGCTTTACGGAAATCTAGGAAAATGGAATGTGCCTGTTGCGCTCTATCCATAGCTCGCAGTATATCATGTGAGAAATGGACAAGCTGGGTTTCACACGAGCGATGCCTTCTAAAACCGTGCTGATTCGTGGATATAAGCTTCTCTCTTTCAAGGAAATTTATTGTATTCGACCTGAGAGTATTTGCAGCGAACTAATGTTAAGGATATTGGTCTGTAATTTTTTGGGACCGTTCTTTTACCCTTCTTATATATATAGGAGTCACCAGCACTTTTTTCCAGTAGCTTTGCGCTGGGCGAGAGATGCCCGTCAAATGCAAGCTAAGTAAGGAGCCATTGCTGTAGAGTACTGCCGGCCGGAGTGGCCGAGCGGTTCTAGGCGCTACAGACTGGAACCGCAGTTTCGAATCCTACCTCGGGCATGGATGTGTGTGATGTCCTTAGGTTAGATAGGTTTAAGTAGTTCTACGTTCTAGGGGACTGATGACCTCGGATGTTAAGTCCCATAGTGCTCAGACCCATTTGAACCATTTGTAGAGTACTCTTTGTTAAACCGAATTGGGATTCCATCAGGACCTGGCGACTTAACTGCTTTAAACTCTTTCACTGTCTCCTCTGCACCAGGGATGCTTATTACTAAGTTCTCTTTATGGGAGTCAGTGCAATGCTCAAATGACAATACGAGGTGCATTCAAGTTCTAAGGCCTCTGATTTTTTTTCTCCGGACTGGAAAGAGATAGAAACATGCGCATTGTTTTAAAATGAGGCCGCGTTCATTGTCATTAAGTCCCAGAGATGGCAGCACCGTACGGCAGGTGGAATTTTACCGCCAGCGGCGAGAATGAGAACTGTTTTAAATACTTAAAATGGAGACGTTTTCCTTACTTGAACAGCGTGCAATCATTCGTTTTCTGAATTTGCGTGGTGTGAAACCAATTGAAATTCATCGACAGTTGAAGGAGACATGTGGTGATGGAGTTATGGTTGTGTCGAAAGTGCGTTCGTGGGTGCGACAGTTTAATGAAGGCAGAACATCGTGTGACAACAAACCGAAACAACATCGGGCTCGCACAAGCCGGTCTGACGACATGATCGAGAAAGTGGAGAGAATTGTTTTGGGGGATCGCCGAATGACTGTTGAACAGATCGCCTCCAGAGTTGGCTTTTCTGTGGGTTCTGTGCACACAATCCTGCATGACGACCTGAAAATGCGAAAAGTGTCATCCAGGTGGGTGCCACGAATGCTGACGGACGACCACATGGCTGCCTGTGTGGCATGTTGCCAAGCAATGTTGACGCGCAACGACAGCATGAATGGGACTTTCTTTTCGTCGGTTGTGACAATGCATGAGACGTGGATGCCATTTTTCAATCCAGAAACAAAGCGCCAGTCAGCTCAATGGAAGCACACAGATTCACCGCCACCAAAAAAATTTCGGGTAACCGCCAGTGCTGAAAAAACGGTGGTGTCCATGTTCTGGGACAGCGAGGGCGTAATCCTTACCCATTGCGTTCCAAAGGGCACTACGGTAACAGGTGCATCCTACGAAAATGTTTTGAAGAACAAATTCCTTCCTGCACTGCAACAAAAACGTCCGGGAAGGGCTGCGCGTGTGCTGTTTCACCAAGACAACGCACCCGCACATCGAGCTAACGTTACGCAACAGTTTCTTCGTGATAACAACTTTGAAGTGATTCCTCATGCTCCCTACTCACCTGACCCGGCTCCTAGTGACTTTTGGCTTTTTCCAACACTGAAAGACACTCTCCGTGGCCGCACATTCACCAGCCGTGCTGCTATTGCCTCAGCGATTTTCCAGTGGTCAAAACAGACTCCTAAAGAAGCCTTCGCCGCTGCCATGGAATCATGGCGTCAGCGTTGTGAAAAATGTGTACGTCTGCAGGGCGATTACAAAACGCGGGGCTGAAGGGGTGACAGCAAAACCTATATTTTTATGTGTGCCGTGGTTAAGCATGAGGGGCGTTCAATGAGTAACACAACACATTTTGTTCTGAAAGCAGGTTGGTTTTAATACATATTATAGCCCACTCTTTTGGTTACAAAAACCTATTTTTCAACAAAATCTTCTTTCGACGCGATGGCCTTACGCCACCCTACTGGGAGGGCCTGCATGTCCACAAGGTACCACTCGACTGGTCGACGCCGGAGCCAACGTCTTGCTCCACCAGTAGTCTCCCAATCATCCACGTACTGCTTTCCGCAGAGGGCATCCTTCACTGGGCCAAACAGATGGAAGTCGGGGGGTGCGAGATCAGGGCTAAGGGGTGGATGAGGAAGAACGTTCCAGTGACGTTTTGTGAGCTCCTATTGGGTGCGCAGATTTGATTGTGGCGTTGTGTTTCCATGGAGAAGAAGAAGTTCGTTTGCATTTTTGTGGCGACGAAACCACTTGAGTATATACTTCAGTTTCCTGAAGGTACCATGAAACACTTTGGAGTTGATCATTTTACCATGATGTCGGCATCACACGGAATAACTCCTTCAGAGTCTCAGAAGACTGTCGACTGACTTTATCGGCTCAGTGTGCGGGTTCGTACTGAAACGTCCCCTTAGAAAAATTATAAAATTACTGTGCTGATAAACCTCTTACCTTATTTGATTTTCAAACAGCTGAGCAGAACTGTACATACTCAGACATTTCGCTCTTTACCTATTCTGATCAACACTAAACTGACAGACAATATTTTTAGCGCAACACAATATGACTTTTAATAATCCCTACAAAAGAAGGGCCCTGACTAACAATAACCTATACCTTTCGTGAATGACTTACTTCACAAAAATCTTCGTTACTCAAACTACTGCAATACAGCGAGCGCCAATACTGCCAGCTAAATAAAAGATTCTAACTACTGAAGACACTAACTACTGATAGGCATAGTTAGCAAATGAAAGATTTTGATAGCGAACAAACAATGTATTTACCTTAATAGTGTTCAAAAGTCATAATACACTCCTGGAAATGGAAAAAAGAACACATTGACACCGGTGTGTCAGACCCACCATACTTGCTCCGGACACTGCGAGAGGGCTGTACAAGCAATGATCACATGCACGGCACAGCGGACACACCAGGACCCGCAGTGTTGGCCGTCGAATGGCGCTAGCTGCGCAGCATTTGTGCACCGCCGCCGTCAGTGTCAGCCAGTTTGCCATGGCATACGGAGCTCCATCGCAGTCTTTAACACTGGTAGCATACCGCGACAGCGTGGACGTGAACCGTATGTGCAGTTGACGGACTTTGAGCGAGGGCGTATAGTGGGCATGCGGGAGGCCGGGTGGACGTACCGCCGAATTGCTCAACACGTGGGGCGTGAGGTCTCCACAGTACATCGATGTTGTCGCCAGTGGTCGGCGGAAGGTGCACGTGCCCGTCGACCTGGGACCGGACCGCAGCGACGCACGGATGCACGCCAAGACCGTAGGATCCTATGCAGTGCCGTAGGGGACCGCACCGCCACTTCCCAGCAAATTAGGGACACTGTTGCTCCTGGGGTATCGGCGAGGACCATTCGCAACCGTCTCCATGAAGCTGGGCTACGGTCCCACACACCGTTAGGCCGTCTTCCGCTCACGCCCCAACATCGTGCAGCCCGCCTCCAGTGGTGTCGGGACAGTCGTGAATGGAGGGACGAATGGAGACGTGTCGTCTTCAGCGATGAGAGTCGCTTCTGCCTTGGTGCCAATGATGGTCGTATGCGTGTTTGGCGCCGTGCAGGTGAGCGCCACAATCAGGACTGCATACGACCGAGGCACACAGGGCCAACACCCGGCATCATGGTGTGGGGAGCGATCTCCTACACTGGCCATACACCACTGGTGATCGTCGAGGGGACACTGAATAGTGCACGGTACATCCAAACCGTCATCGAACCCATCGTTCTACCATTCCTAGACCGGCAAGGGAACTTGCTGTTCCAACAGGACAATGCACGTCCGCATGTATCCCGTGCCACCCAACGTGCTCTAGAAGGTGTAAGTCAACTACCCTGGCCAGCAAGATCTCCGGATCTGTCCCCCATTGAGCATGTTTGGGACTGGATGAAGCGTCGTCTCACGCGGTCTGCACGTCCAGCACGAACGCTGGTCCAACTGAGGCGCCAGGTGGAAATGGCATGGCAAGCCGTTCCACAGGACTACATCCAGCATCTCTACGATCGCCTCCATGGGAGAATAGCAGCCTGCATTGCTGCGAAAGGTGGATATACACTGTACTAGTGCCGACATTGTGCATGCTCTGTTGCCTGTGTCTATGTGCCTGTGGTTCTGTCAGTGTGATCATGTGATGTATCTGACCCCAGGAATGTGTCAATAAAGTTTCCCCTTCCTGGGACAATGAATTCATGGTGTTCTTATTTCAATTTCCAGGAGTGTATGTCGCTGTATCGGAAGCAGCGTGCTGTAGTCGAGTTTCAAATTCGAAGAGTTCATCCACACGTGGACCATCCTTTTCCTCAGCATGACATCGTCAGACCAAGCTCGAGCATTGCGATATGTGAAACAATCCAACGCCTGGGTTTACTGCCACCGATCATCCTCCACAAAGCCCCGTCCTAACCCCATGTGATTTTCATGTATCTCCAAAGCTTCAAGAACACCTTCGAGGACGTCAGGTTGTCAGTGATGAAGCGGTGCAAGCAGAGGTGACAGATGTGTTAGTAGCCTTGACTATGTTGAGACAAAAATATGTAGACATCAAGAATAAAGTTGTAGAATGTTAACAAAGATTGATTGATTTAGAAGGCTTGAAGACTTTTCATATAAAACGTTCGGAGTCATTACTTTTCAGCACGCCCTGTTGAGTTTCCTAATGCTTCAGATGTTGGTACGACTTTAGGCGGTCGCTCTCCAGATTTTTCAGTGATTTCGATGACGTTGCCCTGTGTCAGACAAATTTGGGTCCATTTGTGCTGCCCTTCTTTGTATGCGTCCAACGTCCCCCGTTAGTCCTATTTTGTATACGTACCACGCGTTTAAGCAATATTACAGGATGTGTGGTACATGTTTTGTAAGAAATCTTCTTTGTAGACTCAATGCATCATCCACATCTTCTGCAAATGAACCGGTCTACCACCTATATAATCACTCCATTTCGTATCCTCACAAATTTCTACACCAGAGTATATGTATGAGTTGGCTGACGACAGTTGCGGCTCATGGATATTTTAGTAAGAGGATACTACACTTTTGCTTTTGTTGAAATGCACAATTTTACATTTCTGAAAAGTTAAAGCAAGTTGCACTGGTTTATCTCTTTGGAAGACATGAGTGGAGATATGTGCAGTTTTAATCAAGTAGTTCGTCGTTATACGTATATAACTGTATCATCTGCAGAAAAACTGATTTTGCTATTAACACTTTGCGTCCGCACGTCTCGTACAAATTTATTCGCTTGGCGCCGGCAGCGCTGATTCGGACTACTTGGATTGTCGCCGGCCGTTCTTGACATTAACGGGAGATTATAAATTGTTACATTTTACTAATCTCATCGTTAGTTCTGATAAGTTCTCGACCCTGTTGCCCTACTTTCTGAAATTTCGAAGATATACATACGTAAATAAATAGAAAATTTGTTTGTTTCATATATTTGTTTATTTGCGTTGTCTTTTGTTCTAAGTACTTCTCTTTCATATCATATACAGCAGAACAGTCTCCAAGATGTAACGCAACTCCACAACACTTGCACATTAAGTTTGTTGTTCTTTTTTTTGTTTTTGAAACATACATGGCAGTTCCTCCGTTTTCGTTTATTCGTTTCGGAAATACGTAGGCCTATTAGTTGGTGTTGCTTTATGTGACCGGAAAGTCTGTCAACCGGATCATGATGAGACGTACGCGATGTAGTGGCAACCTCCAAGTTTTGCTCCGCTCATTCATCGTAATTAATCGTATCGTCTCTTTCGTCTTTCGCGTGAATTTATTGCTACCTAAACAAAACACCAACAGAATGCAAAAGATACTGAAATGCAGTCGCCGGCCGCTGAGCACTATGCTCACGACATCAGTGTAGTGTCGCCGGCCACTGAGCACTATGCTCACGACATCAGTGTAGTGTCGCCGGCCACTGAGCACTAAGCTCACGACACCACTCTGGAGTCGCCGGTTGTTGATCGCTATTTCACGCACGACACCACCGAGGTGTCGCCGGACGTCAGAGTCTTAATATTGTCTGCCAGTCCATTAGATGGCACACAACGTCGCAGGAGGTCATCCATATGACCGCTCCCGTGGCGGTATGTCTTGGAAACACCTTCAGTATTTTTAAAGGAAATGGTACTGGTCAACACTAGAAAACGTGCTGAGTAGTTGTAGAGATATGAGCCATTTCCCTTTTGTCAACAATGGACAGTACTCAGCGGTGTAGCATGTCTTTGTGCTGTCGTTCACTGCTCATTCCTTATTGAATCTGTTGCGTCTGTATGTAGTCCTTTGATAGACGATTAGTGATCAATGGGCTCCAGGATCGTGGCCTTGCTCTTCGCCTGATTATAAGCTCTTTAGTTTTTGGGTAACCGAAGGAAAGCAGATGGGTTCGTATGAGTTTGTGATTCTTTGATAATGAGGGCTGAATATTGTGTAACAATGAGCAATAACGATATCAGGAACATCCTGTAGTGTGAATAGATGGCTGTAATAGAACTAAATCCACACTGATGCTATAAATGCGAAAGTAACTCTGTGTGTTACGTTTCCACGACTAAAGCACTGAACCGATTTTGATAACGTTTGGTATGGAGATAGTTTGAACGCCGAGGAAAGACATAGGCGATTTTAGAAAGTCTATAGTCCAACATATTTACTGTATTGAAGAATATAACGCTAAATATGGAACAATAATTACTATTTGAAAAGCTATTTACTCTTTGACTTTTGAAGTTTATCGTTTTTGTGAAAATGCTGTTGCTGATATGTTCTACGTAATACGATTCATCATTATGAACAGAATGCTTATAAAGTCCTCTACGTGTTTAATTCACACTTCCATAGTAATTCCAGTGTTGTCAAATACGAAACGAACGTAGTAAGCTACTCTAGAAAGCTGTATCTTTTTGGGTATTGTTAACATTTTTAAACGTGGAATAGGTGAATGGCAAGCAGGCGACGGTGGCGCGATGGTCGGCGACAGTCAGTGCCTGTAGATTATTCCGTGACACTCCAAATCCAACGTCATTGTGCGCATGGTTTATGATATTGAGTTCCTACACCGACTGCCACAGCTGGAGAGTTTTGATGGAGATACAAGAAAATCGGAAAGTAATCCCGAGAACCATATTTAAAACTGTTGCTATAAGCGTGGCAAACCAAAACCTGATTTAGCGAGTAGTTCTAAGAAAGATCAAGCTGCGAAAGTTACTCGAATTCAACAAATGGGTTCGTAGAGTTTGTGGTTCTTTGAGAATGATGAGTGAAGAATATCTAGGAATGAGTGATAACGATACCAAGCACTTACTGTGGTGTGAATAGATGGCTGTAATAGAACTAAATCCACACTAACATTATAAATGCGAAAGTAACTTGGACGCAGAACGTCAGGTGGTCTTAAGAGCTACAGAGACATTAGAACAGTCATACGTCCGTCGCATTTTAGACGCTGGGCGTCATCTGTCTCTTAAAGTTTCCAAGGCGTTTGTAAGCTCACAACGACGGCGTCATTTAAGGTGTATACTACAAAGACAAGGTCGTGCCTTTACTTATGGAACGTGAGAGGCTTTTGGTGTGGTTGGATTTGATTATGATCTATTAACTGATTACGTTAATCATGAATTAAGCATCACAGAAGGACGCATCAAAAATATAGGCACTCTAATCCGTTAAAATGGAAGGGTGAAACAGTTGGTATATGTTGCTGAGGTGGAAAATCTGACATACAGTACTAGATGAGCCACAGAAACCGCTAAAAACTTTAGTTCTGCTCGAATTAATGAATCAAGGCATTTTTAAATATAATGCATGCTTACAGATTCGACATACATCAAAATAATAGAAACACTTCCATTATGTACCTACATGCCCGTATTGCAAACATTTTTCATACTTACGTCTCTACACTATTGTTTACACAGACATATCGTAAAATTACTAGCTTGCTTACTCACCATCACTGATCATAATTAAACTAGTGATACGCGAGCGAAGCAGCGGGTTACAGCTGGTTGTCCATATCTCAACAAGTATTTCTGTCTGGACACCTACTTATAAGGACGTTCTACTTTCCATCTTCAGTATCTGCTGTAAGAATATTGGACACTTAAAAAAGTCTGTATGTCTCATGCTCCCATATTCTTCAGTCACAGTTTAGTCCTCACTTGGTCTCCGTGAAGCAATACCTCTTCGTGGATCTCTTGTCTTATGAAGGTGAATGTACACTAACCGACCGAAAGTATCTGGACAGCCCTATTCAATGCGGAGCTGACTAGCAGATGTCATGAGAGGCAGATACGCCACTGTAAAAGGAAGCGAGGAGTGCTGTGTTGTCAGTAGACAAGCAGAATGGGTAGGTTGGCAGAGCTCCGTCAGTTCGAACGTTGATTCGTCACTGGTTGGCACCGGAGTAACGAATCCAACAGGAACATTTGAAACTTCCTCAGAATGGTTCAAATGGATCTTAGCACTATGGGACTTAACATCTGAGGTCATCAGTCCCCTAGACTTAGAACTATTGAAACCTAACTAACCGAAGGACATCACACACGTCCATGCCCGAGGCAGAATTCGAACCTGCGACCGTAGCAGCAGCGTGGTTCCGGACTGAAGCGCCTAGAACCTCTCGGCCACAGCGGCCGGCTTCAAACTTTGTAAAGCTGCCCGAGTCAAGTATTGGTGATGTTAAAACTTTCTCTACTTGTAACGCCGCAACAGCAGTACTCCGCATCCACTGTGCTTGTAGTCAGTCGCAATTCTGTCGGCGAACATTGTCCACAATTTATGCAAAAAGCCTTTCACTCTCTTAGCCTGACCGATGACATGGAACAGGCTATCTTTATGCGTACCATATGTCGTGACCTCACGCACTGTGCTCCAAATCGCTAGGATTTTTGCTGACGAAGGTACAGCATGAGACGTGGAGTAACGTAATAGCACTGACCGAAACAACTAGCACACTTGTTAGTTACGCTACCATTGAAGGAGTCCGTTCTCCTTCGTGACAATTCCACCATCTACCCAACGAAAGTGAACACCGTATGTATAGTGTCAGGTCACGTTCGTTCTATCGTTCACTGAGGATTCCTGTCTTATTACACTGGGTTTCCTCAACCTACGTTTCTATTTCTCTCATACTGGCCCCTTATTAATACTATCGTAAGAATGTAGGAAACAAGTTCGAAGCTTCGATGCCAAGAAATCACAACAGGAAAAATGTCTGAGGAAGCGGAAAAGCGAACGAACATCCAGAGCTAAGATAAGGCCAGATGAACCTCATATAGTGACGTATAGGGGCCATCGAGCGTTGACGAAGCTGGTTGTCAAAAAATCGCATGAAATCAGCAGCAGAAATCACTATTAACTTGCAAAGTGCTGCCAGCAGTCCTAACTAGCACAACGACTATGCACAGGAAGCTGATAAAGAATGAGTTACAAAAATGGTCGAGCAACTCCTCAAAAGCATACATTTCTGCAGTCAATGTTAAGCGATGCTTGAGGAGATGTAAAGAGAGACAGCACTGGAAACGAGTGATCTGAATCACGCCACACTCTGTGGAAATCCGATGGAAGGGTATGACATTGGCGAATGACTGTAGAACGTTTTCTGCCATCATGTGTAACACAGGCGTTACGGTATTGGAATGTTTTTCGTGATTAGGGTGTATTCAACTTATGGTGCTTGAGAAAACGTTAAATGGGGAATGATAGGAACACGCTTTACAGCATTGTGCACTGGGTACGGTAGATCAGTTGGACAATACACCCTCTCATAAAGCCCCATTTGTGAGGCCGTGATCTGTAGACAGTAACATTCCTGAAACGGTTTGGCCTGCCCAGAGTCCCGACCTGGACCCAATGGAGCACTTCTGGATGAGCCTGACCGTCGACTTCTGCCCTTACTAGATTCCAACATCGCTACCTTCTGTGTTTCCGGCTCTTCAGGAAGAAAAGTCTGCCATTCATTCACGGACATTCCAAAGCCTCATTGGGAGTGTTACCAGCAGAGGTGAAGACGTCATAAAGCGAAGATTGGACACACCTCATATTAATGTCCATCAAAAGGTGCGTGAATACTTTTGATTGCACGGTGCATTTCTTTTCCATATATTTTTCCTGTTGTGATTTCTTGGCCTTCTAGATTCGAACTTGTTTCCTAAATTCTTACGATAGTTTTAACAAGGGATCAATGATGAGAGAAAGAGAAACGTAGAGTGAGAAAACCCGGTGTAATAATACCGGGACGATGATATTGCTGTCTGTGTGAGAGGTCCTCAGTGGATGACAGAACGAATGCGATCTGAGACTACACGGTGTTCACTTCCGCTGGGTAGGTGGTGAGATTGCCTACCGGTTAGCAAACTGATAGTTCGCCACGAAGGAGAACGGATGCGTTCAATGGTAGTGTAACTAATGAGTGTGCTGCTTGTTTCGGCCTGTGTTATTACGTTACTCCAAGTGGAAGAGACCCATTATGTACATTCGCCAGCAAATATGCTAACAATTGGGAGCACAATGCGGTGAGGTCACGACATACCGTATGCATAAAGATAGCCTGTTACATTTCACCTTCCAAGCAACAGAGTGAAATGCTTTTCATATACGTTTGCATTAAATGTGGTCAATGTACACCTACAGCGCAACCACAGTGGATACGAAATAGTGCTGCTGAGCCGTTACAAATTGACAAAAGTTTTAGCGATTCATTCAACAACAAATATAATTTAGCAAAGTTGGCATGATACGAGGGAGGAGGAGGAAAGCCCTGTTTAATAACTGTCGAACACTATCAAGGAAGGTACTCAATTATTCTCTGTTTATCAACAGAACATTCTGCCAAGAGGGAAAGAACTCAGGACTGTTAACAACTTCAACACAAGCTGTTAAAACAGCGTTCTGATTCAGCTGTTGCACTATTTGGCACATATTTTTGCAAGCAAGGTTTTTTTTTGCGTCACAAAGACTCGCTTTTTGCAGACGACATACTTTTATGATCAAAGGACATCCATGAACTGCAAATCAGATTTCCTGTTATGACAGTGAAAGAAATGCAGGAAAGGTTGTTTAATTAATTCTTGTGAACATATAAGGATGGAATGAAGTGCGTAAAAAGTTTTTTGCTGATAAGCTGTTGTGCCTGCTTCTTGAACCAATCCTCCTGCCGACTGGTTCAAGAAGCAGGTGTACTGTTACTGTCATAGTTGATTTCTCTTCAGAAAAAAATAAAGACCTCTAGATCTGCATTAATAAGAAGGAAGAAAAACATTTCCAACGTTCGCAATGCAACGGTTGTAGTTAAATATTTCTACCATGAGTAGCGCTATCTGTGTATTCTGTAAAAGCATGTAACGCATCATAACCAAACCAACAGACGTTCCATTAACGCAGTGTGTACATTTCATTTGATACAGCATTTTACAGAACGTCGATATGTAGTGAAGTGATAGTATGAACCATGGTACATGTAGTAACCAAAACCAACAGCGGGAACGCCTTGGGCTGCAGGAACGAGACTGACTGGACTAGGTTTTTTTTTCCTTTATTGATTTTTCAATTCCCCCCGATGGGGGCGGGCTGGCAGCAGCTTAGTACGCTGCTCTACAGCATACAGACTTTTTTAAAAACGGAAGAAGAAAAGAAACAAGAAAAACAGGCGATAAAATGGTGACAAAGTGTAAAATGGCGGAAAAATGCGGAAAGTTAAAACAGAATTCAAAGGGGTTGGCAATGTAAATAAAATACACAGAATCAGACAAGTAACATAGTAGACACACAATTAAAAAAACATGGCGACAGTCTGGTTTCTGTTCGCAAGAGATAAAAAATCACACCCAGTGACAGTATGATGGACGTTCGCAACACTTCCCAAAAGACACACAACACGGAACACACACTATAAAACACTCACTGTAAAACACTGGGAGGGAGGAGAGGAAAAAACGAAAAGGGGGGACGGGAACCAAGGAGGGAGAGGACTCGCAAGGGGGAAGAGGGGCAGGACAGACGCGAGAGGGAATGAGAAAAGGCAGAAGAGGGAAATGCAAAAGGACTCGGGGGAGAGAAGGGGGCAGAGAGAGGGGAGGTGGGGAAAAAAGAGGATGGAAGGGGGGAGAGGAAGCCCGGGAAAAGGAGAGAGGAAAGGAGGGGGAGTGAGGATCAGAGTTGATAGGAGGGGTAAATGGAGGGAGAGAGAGCATCATCTGGGAGGGGGAGTTGATGGAAGCCACCTTGGGAAAGGAGATGAAGGGTGTAGAGATGGAGGGTAGGGGGGACAACAGTGAAGACGGGGCAGGGGGCAGGGATGGGAGAGGAGAGGAGCAACCAGGGGGTGAGGGGGATCAAGGCGGCGGGAGGTGTAGAGGATGCAGATATGTTCGAGGAATAGGAGCAGATGGGGGAAAGGAATGAGGTTGTAGAGGACCCGCGTGGGAGACAGGAGGTGTATACGGAAGGTGAGGTGGAGTGCATGGCGCTCAAGGATCTGGAGGGACTTATAGAATTTGGGGGGGGGGGGGCAGATATCCAGGCGCGACTGGCATAACAGAGGATGGGACGGATTAAGGATTTGTAGGTGTGGAGGATGGTAGAGGGGTGCTATAACCATGTCCGGCCAGAGAGGAGTTTGAGGAGTCAGAGGCGGTTGTGGGCTTTGGATTGGATGGAGCGGAGATGAGGGATCCAGGTGACGGTCAATGGTGAGGCCAAGGTAGGTGAGGGTAGGGGTGAGGTGGACAGGATGGGCGAAGACAGTAAGGGAGAAATCCAGGAGCCGGAAGGAGCGAATGGTATGACCTACAATGATTGCCTGCGTCTTGGAAGGATTGATTTTCAGGAGCCACTGGTTACACCATGCAGCAAAAAGGTCAAGGTGATTCTGGAAAAGGCATTGGGGCCGTTGGAGGGTAGGAGCGAGGGCGAGGAATGCGGTGTCATCGGCATATTGCAACGGGTGTACTGGAAAGGGGGGGGGGGGGTTGGGGCATATCTGCCGTGTACAGGAGGTAGAGGAGAGGGGAGAGGACAGAGCCCTGGGGCACACCTGCAGAGGGGTAGAGGGTGTGGGAATTGGCATTATGGATGGTAACATAGGAGGGGCGGCGGGAGAGGAAGTATGTAGTTGATAGGAAGGGCGTAGGTTTGGAACTGGACTAGGGTAGAGCGGGTCCCTATATACGAAACCGGAGGGAGCGGCTATTGGCCGCGGTCTGCACGTGGTGTATCGGTGGCGTCCTCGCTGCGAGAGAGCCGCTGCGCGGAAGAGCCGCGGCGGACGCGGAGCCCTCTATGGGCTGGCCACATCCATTTGTTCTGGCGCGTGTTCGACTTCCGCGCCGGAGGTACTAGAGTACACAAAAAAAACGTAAAAGTATATGCTCTGTTGTGAAAATTCGAAACTATCAGACACTGGAACCGCGCAGGTGATAGGAAATTAAACAGCAGCTAATTGTTAATGAGATCTGGAATGGATCTCGATGACATCTTAGACTTGTTCGGCCAGACTAACACTCGAAGAATTCTGAGGCAATGGATCACCTGGAATCCATCATAATGCTTCTCCAACCACACCAAACAAATATGGCGCGTTGGTACATCCAATACCAATGACATGAAAAATGAAGCGATATAAATCATCTGCGATAAATCTGGTGAACCCTGCAACCGCGACCATCAAAGCCCCTTCAGTAACCACCCAGACCCATGTGGGTTCTGCCACCACCGGGCAGTAATCATCCAGTGTTATAAATGTTTAAAAAAACTATTAAAACAAGGACGTTTATGGTTTAGCAATCCACTGACGACGAGAGGGTGGTGAGTTTAAAGACTGTCGACTTACTAAACTTCTGGAGACAGTAAATACGAACAAATATAATGGAACCACCACACAGGAAATGTTGCGGAGGAGGGGAACTAAAGACTGTATTTTGTTGGCAGAACTGTGAGACGACTCTTGTCAGTCCTCTTCCGGAGTACTGCTGCCCGGTATGGGATCCTTGCCAGATAGGATTGACGCAGACAGCGAAAAGCTCGAAGAAGGGCAGTCACGAAATAGGGGAGAGAGTACCACAGATATGATACGCGAGTTGGAATGGTAAGCGAAGGTGGTTTTCATTGTGGCGAGATCTTTCCAAGAAATTTCAATCACCACCTTTTTCCTCAAAGTTCAAAAAGACACACGCACGCACGCACACACACACACACACACACACACACACACACACACACACACACACACACACACACACACACACAAAGGACGTACCACTAAGGAATTATCCGAATGGTAAGGAAATTGGTAAATGCCGTGTACAAGTACAGACAAACAGATGATTACAGTTTCAGAAAAACTGAATGATTTATTCAAGAGAAAGAGCTTCACAAATTGAAGAAGTTTATAATGGACTGGTCAATCTCAGGCCCTTACGCAAGCCGTCCGTGGTGGCCGAGCGGCTCTAGACGCATCAGTCTGGAACGGTCGCAGGTTCGAATCGTGCCTCGGGCATGGATGTGTGCGATGTCCTTAGGTTAGTTAGGTTTTAGTTGTTCTAAGTTCTAGGGTACTGATGACCTGAGATATTAAGTCCGATAGTGTTCAGAGCCTTTTGAACCCCCCCCCCCCCCACCCTACCGTATGCAAGCAGTTATTCAACTTGGCACTGATTGATAGAGGTATCGGATGTCCTCCTGAGGGTTGTCGTGCTAAATTCTGTCCAACGGCCTATTAATGGTCCCTGTGGTCACTGAGGCACCAGTTGCACGTTGGATCGATGATAATGATGATCCCGGAGCTCTGAGTGCCTCTCTGATGACTGCTTAGTCCTCACGTTCTGTCCTTCCTCTGGGTCGACCGCTTCCTTCCTAACACTGTGTTCGGCCATGGATACATCGCTCCTATTCGAAGGTGGAGCGATTAGCTAATTACTCCGACCGACTTCCTTGAGCCTAAATATACGTTCTCTCTCAAATGCTGACATCTCCGTATATTGTTCACACGCCTGTCACCGAGGTACAGTTACTGTCCAGCTGCGTACACGGAATGAAATTAGAGAAGACTTTATACCGTGGCATAGACTTGGCCCCCCGTTTACTATCCTTGCCAGCTACGCGGTGAAATTACACTGCAGTGTCACATGTTCATCTACAGGCCATTAAAGTTTACAATTTTGCAGTGTCCCTCGATACGTGCATAAATATCAATTTGTGACCAATTTCCGTAACTCTTTCGCGTTATATATATATATATATATATATATATATATATATATATATATATATATATATATATCGTGCTCAGAGCCATTTGAACCCGATTTCTCTTTTATATATATATATATATATATATATATATATATATATATATATATATATATATATATAACGCGAAAGAGTTATATATAATAAGAGAAATCGGGTTCAAAATGGTTCAAATGGCTCTGAGCACGATAGGACTTAACTTCTGAGATCATCAGTCCCCTAGAACTTAGAACTACTTAAAACTAACTAACCTAAGGACATCACACACATCCATGCCCGCGGCAGGATTCGAACCTGCGACCGTAGCGGTCGCGCGTTTCCAGACTGTAGCGCCTAGAACCGCTCGGCCACACCGGCCGGCGAGAAATCGGGGATCGCACGGAAAGATTTAGGTGTTCGTTTTTCCTGTGTGCCATTCGACACTGGAACGGTAAAGAAATATTTGAAAGGAATTCGATGAACCCTCTGCCGAGCACTTAACTGTGTCTTGCAAAGTAGTCATTAACATGCAGTCGCGGATTTGAGTGAAGGAAAGGAGTCTAGGTGGTACAGACACACACTTGAGCGGATCAAAAAACAACAGCAAAGCGCGAGTTTTCTTTGAAAGTTGATGATAAACGAGCTATTGGGAGATCGAGGCAACGTGGTTTGATACCCTCCATGCAGCCGGCAAGATAGTGGGTCTCCAAACAAGCAACCACAAAAAGCACCAGATGGCAACTTAATACCTCGCTATGTTGCGCGTCAAACGCTGATGTAGGAGAAGAAGAAGTAGGCCGTAGATTTGAGTCCTCCAGAATGTGAGTGCCGTGTTTCCATCACTGCGCAGCCATGTTCGGTTGTAAAAGCTCGTCACGCGTGTAAACTCGAAGGGCTGTGTAAACTGAGACGAATGTCGGAGTGACGTGACTGTATGCAATATTCGTCTGACCTGGGTCAGCATTTCCAACATCCGATAGTCCAGACAGTGTTGGTGATATTGTGACCGCAGTAAGCGTACAGTCGAAATCCTCGCCACCAAGGGAACACGAAACGCTCCTCTGCTGCGGATCCACATTTCTCAAACGGCGTGGCCTCGAGCCTTTCCCTAAACGGTACCTACTCCACAGATGGAACGCCCGTTCTACTTTAAAAGCGGGATTCCTATGCAGCGTCTGACGCACGCGTCGGCCGTTATTCGCTTGACGTAATGCGGCCGAAGCATAGCTGCCGATTCCTATAGAGCAGTGGTTCCCAATCTTTCTTAGACCATAACCCCTGAGTGCAGTTGCAAAATTAGCTAGTACCCCCGCCTCCACCCACCTGCTGTCTGTTGCCCCCCCCCCCCCCCACCTCCACTGCCCCACATTATTACAAACTTTAGCGCTTGTCGAAAGAATTTGTGGTACATCGTACGTGCTACACACAACTCCTTCTCAGACAAGAAAATTAACTATCCACAGTGAGGATAGACACTTGTTACAAAGCGTACTTCACCTGCATTACTCCTCTCCTTTGTGGCAGTTGCTTGACCTGCACATTGCAATCACACAATTTAAAATGTGTGGGCTGTAAAATGGCTCTGAGCACTATGGGACTTAACTTCTGAGGTCATCAGTCCCCTAGAACTTAGAACTACTTAAACCTAACTAACCTAAGGACATCACACACACCCATGCCCGAGGCAGGATTCGAACCTGCGACCGTAGCGGTCGCGCGGTTACAGACTGTAGCGCCTAAAACCGCTCGGTCACTCCGGCCGGCACACTCGCTTCACCATCAACCATATGAACTTAGCTATTCTTCACTTTCAACGTTGGATATGCTTCTTCCTATTCACCGATCAGTCTGCAACCAGAAACGTCTCATAATCTTTTATGTTCCTTGCTGTTCAAACAGTTTACTTGGAGATGCATTCTTAGAAAAAAATAACGAAACTCATTTTCAGCTAAGCAGGAAAGAATCACTACCTACTGAAAATGTTGAACCATTAGCGAGGAGTGTCGTTTATAGTGATGGACTTTCTGGGTGACAGTCCTTTACGTAATACTTCGATAGCCGTGCAGGTGCAGGTGTAACGCCCTGGCAAAGTAATCACGTTAACAGGCTCACTTGTCAGTAGACTTCGAACGTCCTAGTGTTACAGGACATTTTCAGATATGTACGCATATGCTTATAGATTAAACTTCTATAATATAAACGAGTTTTCTGTGCTCACTTTGTGTACTATTTATTGTTGTTATTATTATTATAAATTAATAGTAAGTGGGACAATGATAGAAATAAATTTATTTTCGTCTATGAGACAAGGTGCATTACTTGCCTGAAAATAAACTAATAAGCAATACGAATAAATAATAAACTGAAAACTGTACACGAATTCCGCTATTTCTCTCCAGTCATTTTCATTCACAGTTTGGCCGTTGTATAACGGTAAGGATACGTCGTAGCTGCGGGGAAATTTTGAAACCATTTCTCCCAGGTTCTCATCTTCCACCTCCGTACATAGTATTTTTCCCTCATCTGTGCTCACTTGTTGTCCTTCCGTCTGCGTCTGTACTGCTCCCCAACAGGATCGGACACAGCCGCACGCTCCCGTAAGTCAGCCTCAGGTAGCTGGCGCACTGTGTGACAGTTCCATCAAACACCATCTGTAGTGATTACAACGCGGCAGACGTACGACGGGAGACGCGTGCGTCAGACACTGCAAAGGGAATACCACCTTCAGCGAACTGACCATACTTAACATTATTTGCCGAGCTATGGACGTTGGAAACTAGCAGTTTCGTTGGCGTTTTGTCTTATTCCCACTAGCGATGGCAGCACTGGAAGCTGTGAGGTAACATGGTACAGTTACCGACCGATGAGTCGAAGAAATCGTCACAAGCTGTCGAATATGGCGTCTCATGGCGGATGAAGTCGGCCGCCACGGATAAATGCGACAATACTGGCGTGCGGCGGCTGCTAAATCTACATCTGTAGTGCACAAGTAACGCTATGGTGCGTGGTGGCGGATACTTCGCATATCACGATTTCTTCTCGCCTTTCCTCTCCTCATCCCGAACCACGCACTGGTAAGCCTGCGTGTCGGTTCGAATCTCCATAACTTTACCTTCACTGCCTTCTCGTGAAATGTATGTAGCAGTAAGCATCAGATTGGTTCAGTCTTCATAGAAAAGTACGCTCCTGAAATATCAACGGTAAACCACACCGTGCTGTACGACGCCTCTCTTGTGACCACTGCCACTGGATATGGATGAGAATTTCCGTCACCGTTCCGCGCTTACTACACAAAGCCGTCAGGTAACTCTCTGCTCGTCCTTCGATCTTTCCTATTTCTTCAGTCAACCTTAGCCGCTAAGGGTTTTAGACCGAGGAGGAGCACTCGAGTGAGAGTTTTGTAGGCTATCTCCTTTGTGGGTGGACCATGCTTCCTCATTTCGAAATATTCCATGCCATGCTCCCAGATTTTCATTGGATACGACTGCTTTGTAGCAACTGTTGGGCAATCGTTTAAAAAGATAATAACGTAGTATTGCAGAATATGTTACTAAAATTTGTTTGATGGTCAACAGCAAATCCCAACACCGAATGTCGATCCTTGGCAGGGCTTCCTACAATTTTCAATAATTTCTAATCTTTGGGATCGTCTACATACAAGATACCATCCGTGGACAGCCTCACAGAGCTTATCTACTAGGTCACTTACACACGGCTTGACAAAAAATGTGAAGCACCGAGAATACATGTCAGTGTAACTTCGTACACGAACACAACATCGTCGGGCATGCAAAGAATTACACTTCCAACCCGTAGTGACAGGTAGACTGACAACCAGGACGGGTTTCGTATTGTTAAGAGGCCTGGAAGGATATATGTGGATATATGGGGTACGAACAGCGTCTGAAGTTGGGGGGGGGGGGGGGGGACACGGAGGTACCACATAACGGTGTGAGATACGGTTACGAGAACGTGACAGAGTTTCGAAGCGGCCTCGCTGTGGGCCTCCACACGGCCGGCTGGTCTAACTGTGCAGTATCCAGATATGTGGGCCAACGTTTGACTCCATGAGAACATGAGGGTGGGCACACTCGTCGACAAGATACCGATCGGGATCGTCTGACCACCAGCAGGGAGGATCGCTGCATTGTGAACAAAGCACATTATGTAACCACATCACATCTGCGCCTGCCATCCGAGAATAAGTAATGAACTCAATGCAACACTGCGTCCCACACCACTGTCAGAGACAAGCAGCAGTCGGACTGAGCAGTTACCGTCCCAAGCACAGCAGGCCCTTAATATAACACCCAGGCGACGTGACCAGGGAGCGTGGACTGCTAATGAATGACATGGTCCAGTGATGGATCGTGGTTCTACACTAACCCGGATGACCGCCGTGGTGGGGTATGGCGGCGACCTGGACAGCAGCGTTCCCACTCTTCCAATGTTTTAGAGAGCCACGGTGGCATTACTCCTGATGTCGTGGTGTGAGAACCGTTGGGTATGACTTGAGGTCGCGGGTAGTATATATTGATGGAATTGTGACGGTACAGTGGCACAGCACCGACGTCCTTTATCTTTATATGCTATCTCTGATGCTACGTGATCGTGGTGCCATTTTTCAAGAGGACAATGCCCGTCAGCTGAAGGACTGTGTCTCTATGAACTGCCTGCGTGGTGCTGAAGTACTCTCGTGGCCAGAAAATCGCCAGATCTGCCCGAAAAGAACACATGTGTAGGACCAGTGCGCTCGTCAACTCCGTGCAGTGCCAGTATCCAAGATATCAATGGCCAGTTATGGGACAGCTTGCCCCATAGAGGATACAACAGCATTATGACACCCTTGCCAAAGGAATCAGTGCACACATGCAGGCCAGAGGCAGTGCAATGTCATACTAAAAAGTGGGCTATATTGTCAGTTCCTTGTAAATTTGACTCGATCTCATAATCACTGAAATAACATCACACACCGACTCAACCAGATAAGTTTCACCTCGTTACGTCCTCCCCTTCTGCGTCCTTGACTTTTTCGTCGGGCCGTGTACATACATGATGTCTCATTTAGCCTGCCCAGCCTTTTCGTCCATAAGCAAAATAAAAAAATTTATCAAGCATATTTTACTTAGCTACCAGTCACATATAAACCAGCATGAGTACCTTTTATATAGCCCGCCCGGCTAGCTTCGCGGTCTAGCGCGCTGTTTCCCGAGCGGGAAGACGTCGCGGTCCCCGGTATGAATCCACCCGGCGGATTCATGTCGAGGTCTGGTGTACTGGCCAGCCTGTGGATGGTTTTTAAGGAGGTTTTCCGTGTACCCCAGCGAATGCGGGCTGGTTCCCTTTATTTCGCCTCAGTTACACTGTCTCGGCGATTGCTGCGCAAACGCTGTCTCCACGTACACGTAAACCATAACCATGCAAACATTTGAGGTACACTCGTCTACTCGTCTGCTATGAGACATTCCCGGGGGGGGGGGGGGGGGGGGGAGATCCACTGGGGACCAACCTGCACAATAGCCCTGGGTTCAGTCTGGGGCGGCGGTGAGGTGGGTAGACTGCTGTGGCCTATTGTGGGTTAAAAATCGAAGGCCGTCCAAACAGGCCTTAAAGACCCAGTGGTGCCATGTGGCTGCTGTGTCATCCTTAGCCGTTAGGCCTCACCGGATACAGATACGGAGGGGCATGTAGCCAGCACACCACTCTCCCAGTCGCTGTCAGTTTTCGTTCGTGACCGATCGGTGCCGCTACTTCTCAATCAAGTAGCTCCTCAAATGGCCTCACAAGGGCTGAGTGCACTCCACTTGCCAACAGGTCTCGGCAGAACCGGACGGTGACCCATCCAAGTGCTAGCCAAGTCCGACAGCTCTTAACTTCGGTGATCTGACCGGGAACTGGTGTTACCATTACGGGGAGCCCTTTACCGTCTTTCTAAAATAATACTCTATATGTTTTATTCGTTAATGCACTTCCTTTCCGTTCAAAAAGGAGACCTTATGAAAAATTGACTTTGGCCCTTGCACCACCACACAGCTGTAACGTAACACGTCTACTTGCTGGAGCTCAACAGTAAACAAATGGAAACACAAGGAAGATGCACACCGATCGTTTAGTAAACAGTATTCAGCTGAATGTTCGTGTAACAACAATGGACACCAATGAAGATAAACTGCAGCATCTAGTCACATTACTGTGACTGAAGCCTACGTTTGACCTCAGGGAGCAATAACCACTCACACACGGCAGGTGGCAGCACTAGCAGTGGAGGGTATATAAAGTGTGCCGGCGGGACACCGACAAAAGTGCAGTCGGTGTCGTAATGCGGAGATGTAGCGATTTATTTCACGTCCAAAAGGGTATGATCATTAACTTTCAGGCTAAGGGTGGAAGCATTTCAGGAACGGCTAATTTTTAAACTGTTGTCATGTCGCTGTGGTTAAAGTATACCATTCACGGCAAACTGGCGCTATCCAAAACTGGTACCAAGGCTGCTGTGGTGCACCACGGGTAATACACCACAGGAGTGAATGACAGCTGCGGATATGTGCACGGGCAAACAGATATGCAACTCCAGAATGAGATTTTCACTCTGCAGCGGAGTGTGCGCTGATATGAAACTTCCTGGCAGATTAAAACTGTGTGCCCGACCGAGACTCGAACTCGGGACCTTTGCCTTTCGCGGGCAAGTGCTCTACCATCTGAGCTACCGAAGCACGACTCACGCCCGGTCCTCACAGCTTTACTTCTGCCAGTACCTCGTCTCCTACTTTCCAGGCTGTGGCTAAGCCATGTCTCCGCAATATCCTTTCTTTCAGGAGTGCTAGTTCCGCAAGGTTCGCAGGAGAGCTTCTGTAAAATTTGGAAGGTAGGAGACGAGGTACTGGCAGAAGTAAAGCTGTGAGAACCGGGCGTGAGTCGCGCTTCGGTAGCTCAGATGGTAGAGCACTTGCCCGCGAGAGGCAAAGGTCCCGAGTTCGAGTCTCGGTCGGGCACACAGTTTTAATCTGCCACGAAGTTTCAGACATGCAACTGCTGAGCAGCTGTCCTCTCAGATAAAGCAATGGGTTGTCAACAGTATCATCTCAATGACAGTTCAATAAAGGTTGCCGCGTTTGAGCCTCCACAGCAGGCGTCTCGTTCATGTACCCGTATTCACTACCGTTCTTCGGCAAAGTAGGCTGTAATTTTCACGCCAATACTGCAATTAGACGTCCATTGAATGACGACAGCTGGACTTTCCAGATAAATCACGTTTAATTCTCCGAGGTACAGATGGCCATTGGCATGTATGGTCTTGCAACAACCATCGTAAGGGTCTAGGCCGGAGGAACTAGCGTTATAGTCTGGGAAATGTTTTCGTGGCATTGCCTGGGTGATCTCGTCATTCTGGAAGACACAACTGACCAACAAAAGTGTTCATCTATCCTTGGGGACCATGTCCATCCCCACATGCAGTTTGTTTTTGCTCGGCATCTACCAGCAGAACAATGCAACGAGTCACAAGCTTGCTCTGTAAATGCATTCCTCTGAGGACACTAAGACGAGATCACTGTATTCACCTAGTCACAAAACTCCCCAGAACCAAACCCAATCGACGATCTGAGGAACCACCTCGATGGGGTTGTTCGCGCCATTCTGGAAGACACAATTGATCAACAAAAGTATTCGACTATCGGTGGGGACCACGTCCAAGCCCCATGTAGTTTGTTTTTACTCGGCATCTACCAGCAGAACAATGCAACGAGTCACAACCTTGTTGTGTTAATTGCAATCTTCTAAGGGCAGCAGGAGAAGTTCGCTGTATTCACCTGGTCACAAAACCCCTCGGAACTAAACCCAATCAAGAATCTGAGAGACTACCTCGATCGGGCTGTTCACGCCATGCATCCTCAACCGAGAAACCTACTGCAGCTGGCCATGGCATTGTAGGCGGCATGGCTGCACATCGCTGTCGGTACCTTCCAGAACCTCTCTGACTCTCTTCCTGCACGTCTCGCAGCGGTCCTCTCTGCAAAAGGTGGTTGTTCAGGGGCTACCAAATGTCTCCTCAACGACCGGTCAGCGAAAGTTGCTGTGTGTTGTTCCCTGCAGCAGGCGCCTCGTTCATGGATCCATGTCAAATGGTGTTCGTCGGTGAAGAAGCCTGAAATTTGCACGTCATTACCGCAAAAGGACGTCCGCTGAGTGGCGAAAGATGGCCTTTCCAGGCGAATCATCTTTTATACTCGATCGGACAGATGGCTGTTGGCGTTTACGGCCTTGCTACAATCGTCGCAAAGGTCCAGGAGGGAGCGTTTTTTTTCTTAGGAACTGTTCTTGTGGCATTCTCTGGATGATCTCGTCATTCTCGAAGGCACAGTGGAACAACACAAGTATGCATCTATCCTTGGAGACCATGTCCACCCCTACATGCAGTTTGTTTTTCCTCAACACGGTGGCATCTAACTTGTAACATAGCTCACAGTGTAGATGCGTGGTCCGAAGAGCACCTGGATGCGTTTACCATATACCTGCAGCCACCAAGCTCCCAGAATTTAAATTCAATTGAGAATCTGTTGGACCACCTCGAATTGGCTTTTTGTATCCCGCCTAGGAGGCGCCGCGTGGGTAGGAACGGGAAAAGGTAATAGAAGTCGGTACTGCAAGAAAATGGTTTACTGGTGCAAAAACAAGGTGATAAACGATTACATAACTTTGTACGTAGGTGCGATGCTGAAGCGAAGTGTCCTGGCTGGCTGCACCTGATGAAATGGGTGAATCTGTAGCGATGCTCGTAGAGCTTTCCAGCACCGGCTAGAGGGTGCTGTCATCGATATCGGTGTCGTAGTGCCAACTTAACTGGTACCTAAGCCGCGGCACCGTAGCTATCTATACCACAGGGCTGTTCGTGGCAACCGAGGAACCTTGCGCAGCTGGCCACAGCTTTGGAGCCAGCATGGCTCCACATCACTGTCGATACCTTTCAGCATCTCATAGACTTTTTTCTTACTCTTCTCGCAGCAGTCCACACTGCAAAAAGTGGTTATTGAGGCTTTTGACAGGTGGTCACATTAATGTGGCTGGACAGTGTAGAAATGCTACGCATCTCTACATCAAGATTTTAAACATGGCTGCAGCAGCAACTGTTAAAATTCTTCACAATAAAAGGATGACAGCCAAAAACAGTTGCAGGATAAAATTTTTTATTAAAATTCTTGACCAAGGTTTCGGTACAGATAAATATACCTTCATCAGAAGTAAAACTTCCTGAACAGAAAGACACATTCATTAGAAAAGCCGTATCAACCAAAGTGAGAAACAGAAGCTTAAGTAACGGTGAAATTACCAAAGTAATACAGGCACAAAATCTTTAGTACTTACTAAAATTACATCATGCAATGGAGAATAATAAAACAATTATGCCAAAGGCGTCGTCAGTAATTAAGACTTCATCTCCATTTGTACAACATGTGTAATGGGCACAGAGTCAAAGCGAACAGTTTAGCACCATTACTTCGCTTATGAACTATTGAGACACGAGTGTGAAAGCACTAGGGCAGATGGTTTCGCCGAGAGAGGGCACTAGCATGTGCCAGACTCTCGCATATTAAAAACCCATGAATACGTACATAAGCGCATCAAAAATTATCAAAGGTTTTTAATATGCGTGAGTCTGGCACATGCAAGTGCCCTCTCTCGGCGAAACCATCTGCCCTAGTGCTTTCACACTCGTGTCTCAATAGTTCATAAGCGAAGTAATGGTGCTAAGCTGTTCGCTTTGACCCTGTACCCATTACACATGTTGTACAAATGGAGATGAAGTCTTAATTACTGACGACGCCTTTGGCATAATTGTTTTATTATTCTCCATTGCATGATGTAATTTTAGTAAGTACTAAAGATTTTGTGCCTGTGTTACTTTGGTAATTTCACCGTTACTTAAGCTTCTGTTTCTCACTTTCGTTGATATGGCTTTTCTAATGAATGTGTCTTCCTGTTCAGGAAGTTTTACTTCTGATGAAGGTATATTTATATGTACCGAAACCTTGGTCAAGAATTTTAATAAAAAATTTTATCCTGCAACTGTTTTTGGCTGTCATCCTTTTATTGTGAAGCATCTCTACATAATAAAATTCATAGGGTGCTATTTAAAAAAGACGTACTGCTCTTCAAATCTTCGTAGTGAACAAAGTTAAATGACAGTCACGAAGGTTAATAACCCGCTGATGTCCAAAACAACAGTTACGTGCTGACTTTTTTTTTTCTGGAAGGAAAGTTGTTAGGAGACTTCAACATGAATGCAACACACCGCGCACATTGTGAACGGCAATGGTGCTATAACAGCTCCGTGGGGTACATCCAAAGGTATTTCTGCATCTAAAGATTTCTCTGCGATACGAACGACACGCTGTGTTCTATTTGTTAGAATTTCTTCAATCCAGTCACAAAGCTGGTCTGATGTTCCATTCGCTCGTATTTCATTCATTATACTTCGATGAAAAAAGTCATGGGGTAGGGATATACACGTATACGGATGGCGGCAGTATCACTTACGTAAGATACA
Organism: Schistocerca nitens; assembly: GCF_023898315.1. Taxonomy (NCBI): domain Eukaryota; kingdom Metazoa; phylum Arthropoda; class Insecta; order Orthoptera; family Acrididae; genus Schistocerca; species Schistocerca nitens. The sequence goes on along the minus strand of NC_064619.1, from coordinate 711,397,581 downwards.
AAAGGGCAGTGCATTGGCGGAGCTGTCATCTGAACACAGGTGATTCACGTGAAAAGGTTTCCGACCTTATTATGGTCGCACAGCAGAAATTAACAGACTGTGGACGCGGAATGGTAGTTGGAGCTACACCCATGGGACATTCCATTTCAGAAATCGTTAGGGAATTCAATATTGTATCTAGAATGCCACATTTCAGGCATTACCTCTCACCACGGACGACACAGTAGCTGATGGCCTTCACTTAACGACCTAGACTGCGGCATTTGCATAGAGTTCTCAGTGCTAACAGACAAGCACCACTGCATGAAACAACCGCACAAATCAATGTGGAAAGTGCGACCAAAGTATCCGTTAAGACAGTGCGGTGAAATTTGGCGTTAATGGGCTGTGAGAGCAGACGTCTGACGCGAGTGTCTTTGCTTAGAGGACATCGCTTGAAGCGCTTCTCCTGTGCTGGTGACCATTTCGGTTGGACCCTAGACGACTGTAAAACCGCGGCCTGAGCAGATGAGCCCCGGTTTCAGTTGGTAAGAGCAGATGGTAGAGTTAGAGTCTGGCGCAGATCCCAAGAAGCCATGGACCCCAGTTATCAACAAGGCGCTGTGCAAGCTGGCAGTGCCCCGATAACGGCGTAGGCTGTGTTTATATGCAATGGACTGCCCCCTCTGATCGAAATGAAGGTCCAATGGCTGGAAATGGTCAACTTGGAGGTAATTTTCAGCGATTCATGGACTCCACGTTCCGAAACTTCGATGGAACTTTTATGGATGAGAATACGGCTTGCGAATGGCCCACAGTTGTTCGCGAAATGTTTGAAGATCATTCTGGACATTTCGAGCCAATGACTTGGCCACGTATCGAACATTTATGGGACACAATCGAGGGGTCAGTTCCTGCACAAAAACCTGCACTGTAAACAATTTCGCAGTTATGGACGGCTGTAGAGGAAACTTGACTCAATATTTCTCCATGGGACAAAAAACGACTTGTTGAGTCCATGCCAAAATGAGTTGCTGCACTACGCCGGACAAAACGAGGTCCCACATGATATTAGGAGGTATCCCACAACTTCTGTCACCTCACTGCTTAGGACAGTGTGTAACAGTATCGTACACTTTCCGGAAATACAAGACAATGGCAATAACATGGACGCTGGTATATTGTGAACGATCAGAGCAAGCTAGGTTCCACACGATCGTCACATTCTGATAACAAACAGACCCGAACTTTTCGACTCTGTAAGCGCAGAACAGGGAATCAGTGATCATAAGGCCGTTGCAACATCCCTGAATATGGAAGTAAATAGGAATATAAAAAAAGGGAGGGAGGTTTATCTGTTTAACAAGAGTAATAGAAGGCAGATTTCAGACTACTTAACAGATCAAAACTAAAATTTCTCTTCCGACATTGACAATGTTGAGCCTTTTTATGGAAAAAGTTCAAGGCAATCGTAAAATGCGTTTTAGACAGGTACGTGCCGAGTAAAACTGTGAGGGACGGGAAAAACCCACCGTGGTTCAACAACAAAGTTAGGAAACTACTGCGAAAGCAAAGAGAGCTTCACTGCAAGTTTAAACGCAGCCAAAACCTCTCAGACAAACAGAAGCTAAACGATGTCAAAGTTAACATAAGGAAGGCTATGCGTGAAGTGTTCAGTGAATTCGAAAGTAAAATTCTATGTACAGACTTAAAAGAAAATCCTAGGGAGTTCTGGTCTTACGTTAAATCAATAAGTGGATCGAAACAGCATAGCCAGACACTCTGGGATGATGATGGCATTGAAACATAGGATGAAACGCGTAAAGCTTAAATACTAAACACCTTTTTCCAAAGATGTTTTACAGAGGAAGACCGCACTGCAGTTCCTTCTCTAAATCTTCGCACGAACGAAAAAATGCCTAACATCGAAATAAGTGTCCGAGGAATAGAAAAGCAACTGAAATCACTCAACAGAGGAAAGTCCACTGGACCTGACGGGATACCAATTCGATTCTACACAGAGTACGCCAAAGAACTTGCCCCCCTTCTAACAGCCGTGTACCGCAAGTCTCTAGAGGAACGGAAGGTTCCAAATGATTGGAAAAGAGCACAGGTAGTCCCAGTTTTCAAGAAGGGTCGTCGAGCAGATGCGCAAAACTATAGGCCTATATCTCTGGCATCGATCTGTTGTAGAATTTTATAACATGTTTTTTGCACGCGTATCACGTCATTTCTGGAAACCCAGAATCTACTCTGTAGGAATCAACATGGATTCCGGAAACAGTGATCGTGTGAGACCCGACTCGCTTTATTTGTTCATGAGACCCAGAAAATATTAGATACAGGCTTCCATGTAGATGCAATTTTCCTTGACTTCCGGAAGGCGTTCGATACAGTTCCACACTGTCGCCTAATAAACAAAGTAAGAGCCTACGGAATATCAGACCAGCTGTGTGGCTGGATTGAAGAGTTTTTAGCAAACAGAACACAGCATGTTGTTATCAATGGAGAGACGTCTACACGCGTTAAAGTAACCTCTGGCGTGCCACAGGGGAGTGTTATGGGACCATTGCTTTTCACAATATATATAAATGACCTAGTACATACTGTCGGGAGTTCCATGCGGCTTTTCGCGGATGATTCTGTAGTATACAGAGAAGTTGCAGCATTAGAAAATTGCAGCGAAATGCAGGAAGATCTGCAGCGGATAGGCACTTGGTGCAGGGAGTGACAACTGAGCCTTAACATAGACAAATGTAATGTATTGCGAATACATAGAAAGAAGGATCCTTTATTGTATGATTATATGATAGCGGAACAAACACTGGTAGCAGTTACTTCTGTAAAATACCTGGGAGTATGCGTGCGGAACGATCTGAAGTGGAATGATCATATAAAATTAATTGTTGGTAAGGCGGGTGCCAGGTTGAGATTCATTGGGAGAGTCCTTAGAAAATGTAGTCCATCAACAAAGGAGGAGGCTTACAAAACACTCGTTCGACCTATACTTGAGTATTGCTCATTAGTGTGGGATCCGTACCAGGTCGGATAGACAGAGGAGATAGAGAAGATCCAAAGAAGAGCGGCGCGTTTCGTCACAGGGTTATTTGGTAAGCGTGATAGCGTTACGGAGGTGTTTAGCAAACTCAAGTGGCAGACTCTGCAAGAGAGGCGCTCTGCATCGCGGTGTAGCTTGCTGTCCAGGTTTCGAGTGGTTGCGTTTCTGGATGAGGTATCGAATATATTACTTCCCCCTACTTATACCTCTCGAGGAGATCACGAATGTAAAATTAGAGTGATTCGAGCGCGCAAGGAGGCTTTAAGGAAGTCGTTCTTCCCGCGAACCATACGCGACTGGAACAGGAAAGGGAGGTAATGACAGTGGCACGTAAAGTGCCCTGCGCCATACACCGTTGGGTGGTTTGTGGAGTATAAATGTAGATGTAGTACCGACATCGCACCCTTTTGACACGTTGGAGTGTGCAGACCCCAGCGCCTGCGCCCAACGACGATGTAGCGATCCCCGCGTCGTGCGACCACGGCCCGATCACCATCAGACACGTTGACATCTCGCGTCGATGCCCGATTGTCACTACAACGCCCAGTTCAAGGACTGGTGACATCCTCGACACATTATTCGCCGAACTACTACATTCGCCGTAATGAGAGGGTATTTCTCTCTTCAGTATGCCCGCTGTATCTTATTTAACTGTTCATTAGTGTTTGTAAAGCCGTAAAGAACAGGATTGAAGCAGTGTTCGTAGAGTTTCCATGTATGAGGAGACAGAAATAGCCGCACACAAACTTTGATATCACGCTATACGATGTGTGTTGCGTAATCACAGAGAGTCATTCTGAAGTAACGCGTAGAGTCGGCAACGTATCCACGCTACTGATCAATAAGCGTCAGAACAAAGTTTCAACTGTACCTGCCTTAGCTTCCCGAACGGAGTACGTCGATAGTACACTACGAATTCATTATTGAGCTAGATGGTGCAGTGGTTAGCACAGTGGCCTCGCATTCGGGAGGACGACGGTTCAAACCAGCATCCGGCCATCCTGATTTAAGTTTTCCGTGATTTCCCTAAATCCCCTTCAGCCAAATGCCGGGATGGTTCCTTTGAAAGAGTACGGCCGACTTCCTTCCGCGTCCGATATGGGACCGATGACCTCGCTGTTTGGTCTTTTCCCCCAAACCAACCAAACAAGCAACTCGTCTTATTAGGAATTCTTATTTTAATAGGAAACCTACGCTCAAGTGCTTCGACCGTTTTCGCTACTACTTGTGTTCCAGAAATACACGGTGTTTCACAATGTTTTGACGATTTCAAATTTGAACAACATGCTCTAAAAGCAAGATACAGCGACAGTAGTGCGAAGTGTCACGTTTCATCCCATATGGAGGTCAGTATTCATGCTGTACTGCTCGAATCGTGCGGTCGTGGTGGCGCGCTATTTTCGGATGGCAAATCTATCGTCCACGTGCAACGTGCCATCGCAAGCATTTCAAGATTCATCCGCGATATCCAATTCCTACTCTTGGTACAATACTGAACTGGGTACGAAACTTCCGTGCATCGGATCATAAGTCCACCGAACCGTGGAAAACCTACCGAACTCCCGAGAACATCGAACGTGTGCGTACCAATTTACGAGAAAGCCCTCGTAGTTCATTACGAAAACGTACCCAAACGATCTGCCTAGAAGCTTTCACCAGCTATAAGACCGAATTCACGATGAAACTTCCAGAATTCCTCAAGCAGTTATGAAAAATGTGTTCAAAAACTGCGTGAAAGGCGTCGAGTAATGTTTAGCCGTGAAAGGCCGTCATTTGTCCGATGCAGTATTTCATAAGTAAACTTGAATAAATGTTGTACGTTGTGTAAAATGTTCAAGTTTGCTTCGCTATTAGTTTACATCTACATCTACATGATTACTCTGCAATTCACATTTAAGTGCTTGGCAGAGGGTTCATGGAACCACAATCATACTATCTCCCTCCCATTCCACTCCCGAACAGTGCGCGGAAAAAACGAACACCTAAACGTTTCTGTTCGAGCTCTGATTTCTCTTATTTTATTTTTATGATCATTCCTACCTATGTAGGTTGGGCTCAACAAAATATTTTCGCATTCGGAAGAGAAAGTTGGTGACTGAAATTTCGTAAATAGATCTCGCCGCGACGAAAAACGTGTTTGCTTTAATGAATTCCATCCCAACTCGCGTATCATATCTGCCACACTCTCTCCTCTATTATGTGATAATACAAAACGAGCTGCCCTTTTTTGCACCCTTTCGATGCCCTCCGTCAATCCCACCTGGTAAGGATCCCACACCGCGCAGCAATATTCTAACAGAGGACGAACGAGTGTAGTGTAAGCTGTCTCTTTAGTGGACTTGTTGCATCTTCTAAGTGTCCTGCCAATGAAATGCAACCTTTGGCTCGCCTTCCCCACAATATTATCTATGTGGTCTTTCCAACTGAAGTTGTTTGTGATTTTAACACCCAGGTACTTAGTTGAATTGACAGCCTTGAGAATTGTACTATTTATCGAGTAATCGAATTCCAACGGATTTCTTTTGGAACTCATGTGGATCACCTCACGCTTTTCGTTTTTTAGCGTCAACTGCCACCTGCCACACCATACAGCAATCTTTTCTAAATCGCTTTGCAACTGATACTGGTCTTCGGATGACCTTACTAGACTGTAAATTACAGCATCATCTGCGAACAACCTAAGAGAACTGCTCAGATTGTCACCCAGGTCATTTATGTAGATGAGAAACAGTAGAGGTCCCAGGACGCTTCCCTGGGGAACACCTGATATCACTTCAGTTTTATTCTATGATTTGCCGTCTATTACTACGAACTGCGACCTTCCTGACAGGAAATCACGAATGCAGTCGCACAACTGAGACGATACCCCATAGGCCCGCAGCTTGATTAGAACGCGCTTGTGAGGAACGGTGTCAAAAGCTTTTCGGAAATCTGGAAATACGGAATCAAATTGAGATCCCCTATCGATAGCGGCCATTACTTCGTGCGAATAAAGAGCTAGCTGCGTTGCACAAGAACGATGTTTTCTGAAACCATGCTGATTACGTATCAGTAGATCGTTCCCTTCGAGGTGATTCATAATGCTTGAATACTGTATATGCTCCAAAAACCTGCTGCAAACCGACGTCAATGATATAGGTCTGTAGTTCGATGGATTACTCCTACTACCTTTCTTAAACATTGGTGCGACCTGCGCAATTTTCCAATCTGTAGGTACAGATCTATCTGTGAGCGAGCGGTTGTATATGATTGCTAAGTAGGAAGCTATTGTTATCAGCGTAATCTGAAAGGAACCTAATCGGTATACAATCTGGACCTGAAGACTTGCCTGTATCAAGCGATTTGAGTTGCTTCGCAACCCCTAAGGTATCTACTTCTAAGAAACTCATGCTAGCTGCTGTTCGTGTTTCAAATTCTGTAATATTCCATTCGTCTTCCGTGGTGAAGGAATTTCGGAAAACTGCGTTCAGTAACTTCGCTTTAGCGGCACATTCGTCGGTAACAGTGCCATCGGCACTGCGCAGCGAAGGTATTGACTGCGTCTTGCCGCTTGTGTACTTTACATACGACCCGAATTTCTTCGGATGTTATGTGTTATTCAGATTTGAAATCATCAAAATATTGTAAAACACCCTGTGGTTTCATTTGTACCAAGCGCGGCTCGGTTCGCACTGTATGCTATATATAGCTGGTATGCTTTCTGAAACTGGTACTCATTTGAAACGTCCTGTGCGCCGGACTGGGCCTCTTGGGACCTTTGTCTTTTACGGGCAGTTACTCCAGAGACTGAGCTATCCAGACAGGACTGACAACCCGTCCTCACAGAATTCCTTCCGCCAGCACCTCATCTCCTACCTCCTAGATTCCTAGCAGCTGTGGTAACTTCACGTTCTCCTGCATACCTTACGGAACCATCACCACTGGAAGAAGGGAAAGCACGGAGACATGGCCACAACCTAGGGGAAGTTTCCAGAATGAATTTTCACTCTGCAACAGAGTGAGCGCTGATTTGAAACTTCATGGCGGATTAAAACTGTGTGAACGACCGGGACTCGAATCTGGGACCTTTGACTTTCGCTGATGAGGTACTGGCGGAAGTAAATTAGTGAGGATGGTTCGTTAGTCGTTCTTAGATAGCTAAGTTGGTAGAGGAATTGTCAGAGAAAGACAGTGGTCCGACACACAGCTTTTACCTGCCAGCACATATTCACCTGCAGAGTGAAAATTCACACTAGGTACTAACTTTGTCAGCATTAAAATCTTCAAAACTATTAACAATTTTCGTAAAATGCTGTATCGCCTCACATGTTGCCTTTTTCTCCACTAGGGTAAAGCGTGATCAGACACCACATCGAGTTGTGAACAAGATTCTCAATAAAGTACGTATGGAACTGTGCACTCTGTCTGTGCTTCATGTTGCAGTAGTTTACCAAACGCAAGTTCTCGATTATTATACGTGACAATGATGGTGGCTACGAGATCATAGAACCGATCATAAAAACTGCAAAAAATTCAAATGTCAAGAATGATGTCACATAGCCGCATGTTTTCAGCTTGGTCTCGTAACATAACAGCTGAAACAGTGCACCTAAAACGTACTCGTTCACAAATACATAAAACTATAATTTTATCTATTAATGATTTTAGAAGGATTTGAATATCATAATGCAAAACGGGCATGAAAGAATAAAGTAACTGTTTTGACGAGTGATTGCTGTTCTCGTTTCTGCAGTACAGTGAAATAAAAACTGTAGGGAGAAAGGTAACAGTATATGACGGAATAAGTGTGTACAGAGCTGTGTAATGTATTTGGTTCAAGTATTTGTATATTCTGAAATGTGTTTGTAAATGAATGATCGTCAGGGATATGGATGTAATTCAGTCCGGAGCTGCGCTGCTGCTACGGTCACAGGATCGAATCCTGACTCGTGCATGGATGTGTGTGATGTCCTTACGTTAGTTGGGTTTAAGTAGTTCTATGTATAGGGGACTGATGACCTCAGATGTTAAGTCCCATAGTGGTTAGAGCCATTTAAGCCCTTTTTGGATATGGATGTAAATTTGACTGCAGCGGTGTGTCATGTGACAAAACGCAGGAGAGAGACGCTAGGCAGAAATCAAGGTCTTTTGTGTGTTAGGAGCCGTGTAGGTAAGGTGGACTAGAACGGCCTGGGGCCGCACGTGTTTTAATTCCGATGTAGGATCATGCCTACAGGATTGTTCAGAAGCTAGTCTTCGGTTTATAAGTATGTGAACTGTGAACATAGCGGAATTTACAGTGATTGTGATTTAGTGAACTGTTTATTGCGTGCAACTCCTGTGCTAAAACTATTTTAGATTCGACTGGACCATTGTGTGTAGGACCGTCATTCATAGCAAAGCAATTTTTATGAATAAAGGAACGATATAATTCTAACGTGTGCTAAACGTGCATTAATATCCTCAATTCCCGATATCATTGCTGAGTTTACTCTTATATATCAGTGTTTCACTGTCTGACTTCATAGTTCACATTAATAACCATTAATCGCTTACGTAAGTGCATAAAGCAATGGTGTGCAACGAAACACCTGTGCAGACGAGTCATTTAGGTTGTGCACTCGCCCTCTGCTGGATTGCTAGCAGCAGAGACTACCGATAACCGTTGGCAATGTTGCAGTCTATTACACAACGTTCAGCAGCTTGCATACTGGACAACGGATGCTATGTCGCACCACGAAATGTGCGCTATCAGAGCCTTTGCGGGGCATGGCAAGAATAAAGTGCCATGTGCGCATGTGTAACACGAGTACCCAAGTCCAGGCGGCAAACAATGGGCGTCTCACTGTTAGCGTGGTAAGCGGAGCAATGTTGGCAGTTCAGCCAGTGGAGTCGGTGCCCCGTGACATGCCTACAAACTCCTGCTACTTCTCAAGGCACTGATACAAACAGCTGCTGTTCTTCGTAGAGGAGCCCTCCCACTGGAAAACAAACTGAATCCAGTTTAAATTATTTTGATGGTGAAATGTTATTAATGTACGTTTTGTTGTTTACTATAGCTGATTTTCCAGCCGGTCAAAGCTATCGTTGAAATACGTATCTGGTTAATAACAAATCTGTCCAGAGGCTTAGCTGTGTGATTGCAGCATTTATTGGTAACTAATCCCCTATACTACCTTCTCTACCAATTGTATGCAAATAATATGGCTACAAGTCTAGATCAATGCAACACAACACTGTATAAAACGTCCGTCTGTAATAAAAAAACTGAGTTAATGGGTCAACGATGAACTGAAACGGGTGTCTTGCGGTGTCCGCCCCGAGCAGATACAACGAGCGAAAACGAACAAAATGAGATTAAAAAAAAAAAAGAAAGACAGTGGTCAGCGCGACGGACTGTCAATCCTAAGGGCCCGGGTTCGATTTCCGGCTGGGTCGGAGATTTTCTCCGCTCAGGGACTGGTTGTTGTGTTGTCGTAATCATCATCATTTCATCCCCATTGACGCGCAAGTCGCCGAAGTGGCGTCAAATCGAAAGACTTGCACCAGGCGAGCGGTCTACCCGACGGGAGGCCCTCGTCACACGCCATTATTATATTATTATTACTGTATAAAACAATACACAATGTTGTATACAACAATACACAATACCGTATGCAACATGAAACTTGCATTAGAGTATGGCAGTGGAGTTTTATTGGTGCATAAGAAGATGTCATCCTTGTGATGTATTTTCAATCTTGTGTTAAAGGTTGCAAGTCGACTTGTAATGGTCCGGACATGTTAGTTTAGAGTTTTATTTCTCGCCTCCGTAGCCGACGTTGTTATTGCAGGCATGTGCAGTAGCGCTCGAGTTGGAAGTACGCGGGTTCGAATCCTCGCGGTGTTGAAAATTTCACTGTCAGTTTTAAGTCATTGAGGGGTGGTGTTACGTATAGGGTGCTCAACAAAGAGGTCATCAGTCCCATTACCTAGCTAACTGGGTGTGAATGTGGTTCTGTTTTGTGAAAAGTATGTACCTAAAGGTAAAATATGGACTGTGTACTTTAGCCACCCTTGTACACACTCTCTCACTCACACTCACACTTTCACACAGAAGACCAAAAGATGTATGGCTCAAGACAGTTCGTGATTTAAATGCATGACCATAACTACAGGACATCTAAAATGGTGTAACAGTCATCGTTGATTACTGTTAAGATCATAGATGAAGCTGTCACCCTGGAAACATTAAAATCTTCTACCTAACAAACTACTGAGAAGATCAGACATCACGCAGACTCTTTAAACATGGACTACATTCGATTCACTGTGTCCTAAACTGGAATGCGGGTCAGCTGGTGAGTTGGTTGAGGCCATCACAGCTTGATATCAAATGAATTCTTTTAAAATATGGTGCACAGATACTTGTACACCGGAAGCACTGGCAGTGGAGAAATCCATGTGTCAGTGGACTGTGTCATATCCAGCGGCGCATTAAGAATATAGTGTGCACAGATTGCCGTGGCCGCTAGATGCGCAGTCGGCTGGAGGAGTGTGGGGAGAGTGGAAGTGGTGGGGGGTCGCTCAGAGCGCTGTAGGAGAAATGCCAAGCGCTGGAGGGGAAAGTGCCGTTCTAAACTGAAGCCTACACACTCATTTTTCTGGGGTCCCTCCACGTACGCACTTGCATGTATACGGTTCAGAAAGATCTACTGTCACTTCCGCTTTCGTTAGTATCTAAAAAGAATTCCGCTGAAAATGCAACTATTTGGTAGCTTATGAAAAACTACATCCTTGGTACAAAAAAAAAAAAACATGTAATGCCTACACATATGTTGTTCCAAACCTATAGCATTTCTAATTTCACCAGCTATCAGCCGACCGATGTGGCGGAGCATTTCTAGGCGCTTCAGTCTGGAACCATGCGACCACTACGGTCGCAGGTTGAAATCCTGCCTCTGGCGTGGATGTGTGTGATGTCCTTAGATTAGTTAGGTTTAAGTAGTTCTAAGTTCTAGGGGACTGATGACCTCAGATGTTACGTCCCATAGTGCTCAGAGCCATTTGAACCATTTGAACCAGCTATCATGGCCATTAAAAATTACATTCTTTCAACGAAAAATTCTGTAGTAGTTGGAATAACATGGTAGATAATGAAGTTTTACATAATAACAATGTGGTAAAATACTCTTCTTTTTGTGTGCTATCATTTGCCAAAATCTCATTTCGATATCTGAAACCGTTTATGAAATATTAGGAATGTTGTGGATATTTCAGTCAGGCGTTATCGCTGGCATAGCGCGATCGCAAATGAGAGTGCTACATCAGATCAATTTTCTCGGGATTGGTGACAGATACCTCTACCCAAGTCTAAAGAAAAATTCAATACGTTAGGTAAATTTCATAAACAATGATATTTTATGTACTATGCACCAAACGCAAAATCACAGCAACCTCTATTTTTCATTACATACTTTTCTGAATTTCCACAGTGCCTTACTTTGATGTAAATAGCACAATAACTATCACCATTAACGAAACTATGGGCACATCATCACGAAGCTGACAGATCTATGGGTAAAGAAAAGTGATTTTTTTTCACCAAAAAGCTATAGGTAAAGCAAAAATGATTTTTTCACCAAATAGTTTCAGTAAAATCAGTTGAGAAAGGTTGCATGGCGTGCACCTTGATTCTGTCTTCGACGACCGGCTGAAAGATGATAAAACACTATCGGCCCCCCAAAAATGTTTCATATGGCTCTCAGCACTATGAGACTTAACATCTGAGGTCATCAGTCCCCTAGACTTAGAACAACTTAAACCTAATTAACGTGAGGACATCCATGCCCGAGGCAGGATTCGAACCTGCGACTGTAGCAGCAGCGCGGTTCCGGACTGAAGCGCCTAGAACCGCTCGACCACCGCAGTCGGCACTATCAGCCTCCCATTCCAAACAAATGAACTCGCCCAGTACTTTGGGCGAAAACTGGTCACTGTGCACTGGCCATCGTATCCTGTGCGGGCTATACTTCCTCCTGCCGCAGTGGCCAGAAAGAGGAAAGCCACGATCCTGTTGTTGGTGTCACTCGTTTCTCAACCCTAACCACACCTACCACACACACCCATGATGCTGTGCCTCAACACAGAGGTAACTGAGATGGTGGTGTAAAGTCCCTGATCACCATATTTTGCCACAGCGTCCTGGATTAAGTTCTAAGCCTCTCCACAGTGCCTCATAAAGTGAGATATGAGACACTGTTGGAGGTATTAAACTCATCTGCCCCTTTGATGCTGTGTACCAGTGTTAGGCTTCATCTCCTACCTTCTCTCACCGTCATCGTACAACACAAACATCACACTGCACTATACACACATCAGTTACACTCATCTACGCTAACATGTACGACACAGCTCTCACATATCTGCAAGGAAAGGGGCCAGTGCGCATGGAGGAAGGACATCCTTTCCAACAGGCAGCTGAATTCACCCAACAATTTCGGACGACATTTACATTTTTGACAATTTTACTGATCCTAAAAATGCAAGAGGCCTAGATTCATACCTTTCTCATCCTTATTCGTTATATATTGACTTGAATTTCTACTGCGAGATGGAAAATATTATTTTACTACACTGAAACTTGAAATGTGTTATGAGCAACAAACTGTACATCGTATTTTGTAACAATGGTTGTAAATTATTAATGAAAGGCATTTCCATAATATGGATGAAAGGTTGCTGTCTGTTTAATCTGGCGACACTTTGCGTGCCATGCGAGTATTAATATTTTGTTTCTCTTGTCAGCTCCAACACAGAGTGTTGGGAATTAAAATTTACGTATTATTTGGATCATTACGCTGTCTCTCAGAACCAAACGTTCCCATTTATAGATCTTTCCAATTTACTGTAACTTTTGTTTGTCACTTTCTCACTAATATTTGTTTTATTTTTCTATTTTACTCTTTTCTATTTAATGCCACAGTATAGGCGCTAATGTCGAGGTCATCTACCCTTAATACAAATAACTGCAAGTGTAAGAACAACAACAGCGACAACTTTTTTATCCTGTCCTTTGCACAGATTGGCCACTTGATATGGAATTGTGCCAAGGACGGGAATATATGCAAATAGTTCCTCTTCTGCTTCAGGTTGTGAATTTACAGCAGGAAATTAACCGTCTTTAATTTTAAAGTGTAGGCGGTCAATTATTTGTGGCTTATAGCGATTATTTTTTGCTACAGTTTTGACAATATGACTTCTTCCTCCTTGGCAGATGAATGCATAAAATTTCCCTCAGTTCGTCTTCCAAAGAGAAAGAAATCGATACATCTATTCCGAAGGACAGGAGCTGATATACGTTTTCGCACCAATAACAATGTACAACATATTTATCTCGCACAGATCGGCAAAAGCTGCAGAATATCGTGAACACACGGTTATCTTTAGACTAAAACATTTAAATGAATTTGTAATAGTCACTCACGTGAATCAGTACAGACACTCCGTTTCTAACATTAATGGCAACTTACATGTTACATATGACTAACAAAAGGCAAGAAATGGACCTCTTAAACGAACTAGAAATATATATTCACACCCGAATTTTTCTGAAACTTCTAAATGAGCAGCTGGGGCTAGCCAATAAACAGTTTCTAAATAATTTCCTTAGGCTATTCGCCGAAATCAAACACAAATTACACTAACACTCACAACACCTCACAAAAGAAAGAAAACCTGTTAAAGGTATCAGTATCAAAATGAACAAAAATGTTGCTCTCATCCCACACTCTAGTTTTTTTAATTTTGCGTTCTTTGCATCTAGCTTATAAACTGTATGGTAATCAAATGTTGTACATATAAATATATGTACATATATGTCTGATACATAGTATGCAATCAATCGGCTTTAAAGTAATTCGTCAAAATTTTCGCTGACAGTTATATATATAAAAAAGACGTATGAAAACTATTTGTCGTATTGCCTTTTAATAATAAGTTTACTCTTACAGTGCAAACGTTTTTCTGTTATTAACATGTTGCATTTTGCACATATTTTGCACATCCCATACATCACCTTTGCTCTTTTTACGTCCTTCGTCCACAGGAAAATGAAAGATATCTCTGCATCTTTGCTTAATGATAATCATTGCATAGTGAACAAAAATAACTGCAGGTGTGCATGGTAGCCTGAAACAGGTTATGGCATTAAAATAAAGCATTTAAAAAGTGTTTGTGGCTCCCTGTGCCATTCACCATTTCACGACAGCTCTGTTCTCTAAATCCAAAAGAATCGAATGTAAATTCGAGTGCCGGGAATAATCGGATTGCTGACCTCAGCGTAACGTGTCATTAGCCTATAGTTACCCGCGTAATCCAAAGAAATACTAAAAGATTGGAAGTAGTCTTTCAGAAAGTGAAGGACTATAAACACTGGCGGGAGAAACAAAACACTTGCAGGGCCTTAGTAATGACATTCTAATGAGATTTTAAGCTGTAGCCTCCGACCGTTGAAGCAGTACGAGTATTATTCTTCGGTAATGATTGGTTACATAGTATTAGCCTATAAAGGTAAGCCATTCTTTCTGCAGTGCTTATAAGCTATTGTTCACTTGCGTCGAAAAGCTGTGCATTCTGAAACAATATGGAACAACGCACTTACCCAGATGTAAATGGGCCGCAACAAAGGAACTGGTTTGTCATGACTACTATAAAAATTGTTTTTAGTGATGCAAAAGCCATAATGCGTACACTTCAAGGAGTCAAACATTCTCCTTCACCGACACAATTCTTGATCTTTTTTTAATTAGGAAAAGTAACACACATACTATTTTCTAACATCGTGGTACTAGACAAAGTACAATTTTCATCCTTTTTCATCCGAGGCCGTGAAATTTGAAGAAAGTCATTATGTATAAAACAACTAGGCTAGCAGACTCATGGGATCATTTTATAACTAAAGTAGAACAAAATATACACAGGAGGGAAACTTTTGCCTACAAACTAATAAAAAGCTCAAATAGAACGGAGAACAACACTGCAGGTCTAGATATAACTAGCGAAGATCAGTGGAAAGGATTTTATAAAAAAAAGGATTTTATAAAAAAAAGTGGCGAACAGAAGATACAGAATTGATGGTCGAGGAGGGAATCATATCACATAATAGTACGACGGATTCAGTCGGAATAGAATAACTGCAGGTAATTTTAAAAAGTATGAGAAACAGGAAATCACATGGGCCAGAAAGTATTAACATGGAACTTTTCAAATATACTGGTCTCTTTATGATTTTCGATTATTACATTTATTTAATGAATGTTGGCGCTGGTGTAAAATTCCACACTCTTGGAAATTATCAGAAAAGATATTAGTTTTTAAAAAAGGTCACACGGACAGTTGTGAAAATTACACAGGAATCAACTTCCTAAACTGAACCTGTAAAATACTTGCAAGAATAATCAATAATCGAATCATAACAGAGACTCATCTATTAAAAGAACGATGTGGATTCCGTAAAGGCCTCTTATGCAGTAATAATACATTCACTATAAAAATAATTCTCGAGAAACGTCGAGAATTCAATTTAGAAACACATATAGCTTCTATTGAACTCGAAAAACCTTTTGACAGTGTGAACAGAGAGGAATCACAAGACATAATGATTTAAGCTGGATATCCTAGACATCTTTTTGAAGCTGTAAAAAGCTTATACTTGGCACAAAATAATAATAAAATTTGTAATTATAAAACTAATGAAATCTCTACCAATAAGGGACTCAAACAAGGCTGCAGCCTTTCACCAACGTTACTTAATGTACATATAAATATTTGATGAAAAAAACTGAATACAGGAAGTAAATTCTGGTATAAAGATTAGTAGAAATGAATATGTTAATATCCTTATGCACGCATATGATATTATTATGGAAGGAAGTGAAGATGAGCTACAAAAAGCAGGCTATACGATACATCTTCGAGTATTGACAAGGAAAAATCACATCAGTTATAGGAAAGAGAATAAAACTTTGGAATATCAACAAAGAAAATTAAAATCATAATTCATCGTGGGAAATAATAATAGATGATACACCACTTAAGCAGGTCTTCAACAATTTTGGCAGTTTCTTTTGTTTTCTTTGTATTATGGTCATATTATACGAACTTGCGTGCATCTTTTAAATCATGATCATAACATGAGAATTTTAACCTTGCAGCTTTAGGAAGCATTAAAGTGCGCGTTATTACTTAATAATACACCGAACTAGAATTTAATTTATGATTAAATTTTTGAGATTTGTGCACCATTTTACCTGCACCTGACAACTATGTATTTATACACAGCTACTGACATCTGGCAGATGTCAATAGCTGTGCATAAATGTATAATTTTATTTACATTTTAAATTAGTATTCAATTGCTCTACAGGATAGTTAAGTGCAAGTCTCATACTTCTTCATTTTTACCTTAATTATTAAGGTATGCTCCATCACCATGTCAGTGGAATTAAAGGGACACTACATGATATTATTATGGAAGGAAGTGAAGATGAGCTACAAAAAGCAGGCTATACGTTACATCTTCGAGTACTGACAAGGAAAAATTAGATCAGTTATAGGAAAGAGAATAAAACTTTGGAATATCAACAAAGAAAATTAAAATGATAATTCATCGTGGTAAATAATAATAGATGATACACCACTTAAGCAGGTCTTCAACTTAAAAGTTTTTAGGGTGCGATGTAAGATATGACATGGACAGGGACATAGAAACTAAGATTAACAAATATAAATCAATATGTGGAGTGATAAACAAAACATTTCAGAACAAAATACGAAAGGAAACAAATTAATTTTTATAAAAACATGCCTACACCAGTATTACTTTACGGGAGTGAGTCATAAATCCCTAAAAAACATAATAAAATGAGATTTCTTTGGAAAGTGAGAGGTATTACCAGGGAAACCCGTATAAGACATGGAGATATTACGAATGAACTAGTTATTTACAATATTAATGAAAAGACTGAACAAAATAAAACATTATGGAAACGCCACCTACAAAGAATAAGTGCAGAGAGAATCCCACGTCTGGCCGTGCTGTACCAGCGAAGAGGAAGGAAGGACGTAGGGAAACCCAGAATGAGGTGGCAATGAAAAGTGAAGACAGAACAGACACAAGTTCCTAAACCTTTAGTGCATAAGAAGAAGATGAAGAAGAAAATCTTCATATGAAGACTTCGTGACTTTAGTAGGACCCTCGGCACCCGTCCCTACCTCCTAATCACACTGTCAGTTCCGCACTTTCACCGCCACCTTAAACCACTCCTAAAGTGTGACGTAATTTATCAATGGCTACATTACAGTCACTCTCTCCACTCTCCTTGGCTGCTGTTCTTAGGAAGTATATGATGACCCTGCATGTAAATCAGAAAAAGAATCGGAGTATAATACGCGCATTCATTGAAACAAGACAGCTTTTATTGAACAAGTCCTCTTTATACGACAGGAAGCGCGTAGAAATCATAAGAATGTGGCTTTGGAGAAAGCTAACGAGGAATAGCTGGACAGAAAGAGAATCTAGTGAAGATGTTTGGAGAAGGAACAATGAGTGAAGAAATCTCATAGAAACTATTCAAAACAGGAAAACGAAAGAAATTGTACATAATAAAATTATAAACAGCCGACCAGTTGCAATGGATAAAGAATTCTTTACCTAGGTTTCGACAAATATAAATTTGTCTTATTCAGAAGGTGGTCTAATGACAATGAACATCATAGCTTCTATTAGAGAAGTATGAAACTTAAGCCAAGAATAAATTTTAACACAAATTATAGAGCTCTTGCATTACTGAAATATGATAACGACGACTGGTACTTACAATTTTACATCAGTAAGGACTAATGTACCATCGCCGTTTTTACAAATGTCGGCATAGATCCATTTGTCAAAAATGAAATATAGCCCTAGAATTAGGGTTTGTCACGTAAATATAAATTAGTACATGGATCTTGCAGAGCTCACAACCGACTGAGTGTAATCGGCGAGTGTAGTTACTCTGAGACCAGGGTAGGTGGCGCTCGTGGCGAGAACCATGTGCCAATTGGCGTACAAAGGCAACGTGTACATTGTCAGTATTAATAAAGTCCTTAGATACAGTAACAGTAAAAAAGAAGGAAGGCATTTAACACTCCCGTTATAACAGTATGGGAGCGTTAGTACAATTAATGGAGTTATACATAAAAAAAAGCAGGTGGCGCTTACGCCGAGAGAATTACGCCCAGTGGCATATACAACCAAAATATAAAAATTACATTACTATATTAGTGAAGCCCCCAAAAGGTATATAATTTTAGGGCTATATTTCATTTTTGACAAATGGATCTATGCCGACATTTGTGAAATCGGCGATGGTACATTAGTCCTTACTGATGTAAAATTGTAAGTACCAGTCGTCGTTATCATATTTCAGTAATGCAAGAGCTCTATAATTTGTGTTACAATTTATTCTTGGCTTAAGTTTCATACTTTTCTAATGTAAGTTATGATGTTCATTGTAATTAGGCCACCTTCTGAAGAAGACAAATTTATATTTGTCGAAACCTAGGTAAAGAATTCTTTATCCATTGCAACTGGTCGGCTGTTTATAATTTTATTACGTGAAACCGTTGCTGTTGTGCAGCTATGTTTAAAATATTGAAATTGTACATAGTTAGTTTTTACTAATGTTGCAAATAAACACCATTGGGGAGGCAAACAGCGAGAGCCAAAAAATAAATAAAATAAAATAAAATGCACTGGTGTGAAAAACTTATGGACGAAAGTAACATAGCTCGATGAAACTGGACCCATACATAGAAAGAACTGCTACGGTTTGGACAGATCATAAGTGAAATAAATTCCCTATGAGATGACCGGAAAAGACACTTTTATTCAAAGATAATAATTACACTAAAGACGGCGACATTTATAATGGTCCGCTGAACATTACAGCACGCGTATGTGCACCAACGACCATCCAGCAGGTGTCAACACCTCTGTTAAATGATTGCCGGCCGATGTGGCCGAGCAGTTCTAGGCGCTTCAGTCTGGAACCGGGCGACCGCTACGGTCGCAGGTACGAATCCAGCCTCGGGCATGGATGTGTGTGATGTCCTTAGGTTAGTTAGGTTTAAGTAGCTCTAAGTTCTAGGGGACTGATGACCTCAGATGTTACGTCCCATAGTGCTCAGAGCCGTTTGAACCATTTGTTGAATGGTTGGAACGCCCTAGCACAGGAATTCCGTACCAACCTAGTGGCCAGTATGGGAGCTTGTTGCAGAGCATCATACACGGTGGTGATTTCAGCCTTATTATTGCCTTTGAACAGAAGTGTCATTTCCGTTCGTCTCACTGCGTATTTCATTCAATTGCCTTCCGTTGTATGCTGCAGGAGCTCTTTGTGTGCGAGGTGCAAGTTTAATCGAGCTGAGTTACTTGGCAGTGGCACATCGTTGGAAAGTTACTTTCGTCCTTAAATTTTGTACACCGGTGTGCTAGTAGTTTTCTTGGCGGGAACAATCTGTCAAAACAAAAAAAAAAAAAAAGTTAAACAGGACAGAGCAAAATAGAAAAGAATGCTCTTAATAGTTGATGGCACCACAGTTAATGTTTGTTTGGAATTCACAGTTTCGTCGATGTTTAGTTTTTAATACATTGGTTTATCTGTTGCAATAAAGCGTAAGAAATTTTCGATAATTTAGTTCTACTACTGTACTGAAATATTAAAATCTTCAACGTTTTCGCCGGAAATTATTGACACAATATTTAATTCTCTTTTATTTTTCACAATAATTTTTAAATTAACTATATTATTGGGAGCTGTTCGATAACATTTTTCCACACAAGCGACTTGTAATTTGCCTCTCCCCCTCCCCTTCCTCGTTGCCCCCTTTCAAATGGTTCTGAGCACTGTGGGACTTAACATCTGAGGTCATCAGTCCCCTAGAACTTAGAACTACTTAAACCTAACTAACCTAAGGACATCTATGCCCGAGGCAGGATTCGAACCTGCGACCTTAGCAGTCGCGCGGTTCCAGACTGAAGCGCCTAGAACCGCTCGGCCACTCTGGCCGGCTGCCGCCTTTCCTTCAGCTCTTTCGTCCTTGCCGGTTTTGCTGCAAACAGTAACGCCCGCTATAAACAAATGTCGCACTTGGGTACCCATCTCAGCTTGGCGCCCCAAGTGGCCACTGTTAATTCTAATACATCCAGTGAAGAAATGTTTGAGATGTAGCGCCTCTGGCGCTCGAAGCGGCGGCTTGTGTTACCTGGGCCTCATACCAGTCCTGAATACAATAGGAGGTCTGTTCAAAAAATTTCGGAACGTTGTCCACAAAATTTTTCTACTATTACCTATTACTTATTGTGGATGATCTCTTTCGAAATACTCTCATCCACAACTGATACGTGGGCCACTCGGAAAGTAAGGTCCGATCGATAGCGAAATGGAAACGACAGTGAAAATCCGCTGAAACTTTTGCACAGACGTGTTGGGCAGTGTCTCCAGTATGCCAGTCGATAGCTTCAAGTCATTCATTTCAGTTTTCAGCGTACAATGAGCACGTAAATATGGCTAGAAAAAAGTGTCTCCCGCCAAGCGTGAGGGTCTGGTGAAAGATTTCGCCTGGAGCTATTCAACCCACATAAAATGACTGTCACGCGTTTCCTTCTTGAAGACAGTACTCGCCCGCACTCTGCAGGGGCAATGAAGATGCTCCTGCAACGTTTTCGATTGGAAGTGTTTGATTACCAAGAACACAGCCCGTAACTGGCTCCCATTGATTTTCGTTGATTTTCGTTTCTGCTCACATGAACCGCTGGCTATGTAGACAGCACTTTGGCACAGACAACGAGCCGTAGACCAGCGTAGAGATTTGGTAGAAAGCACAGACGGCTGTCTTCTATGACGAGGGCGTTGGAAATTTGGTACAACGTTACGACAAATGTCTAAGTCTGAGCGGCGACTATGCAGAGAAGTAGATGGAAGATCTAGCTAACCGTTTCAAATACAACATTATTTAACTTGTTTCCATTTCGCGACCAGTCGGACCTTACTTTTCGGATAGCCCTCATACACCACTCCCAACGCAGCTTTCACTTACGGTAGCAATCTTGCCTACTGCTGGAGCGCACGAAGCGCCGTCTGCGAATTTTATTTTATTTCGTCAGTCGTTGCAAATCTTCGTCTTTTCAACGGGGCTTTCGAATTTGGAAATTAAAGGAAAAGTTCACAGGGGCCAAATCTGGAGAGTATGAAGGATGAGGCAGCACAGTGTTTTCGTATTTTATGCAATAGGCACGCACCAAAACAGGGATGACTGTGCGGGTGCGTTATCGTGGTGGAAGAACATTTCAGGCCGTTTTCTTCTCACATTTCCTACAGGAATCGCAACATGTCCCCATCGCATTATTGGTTAACAGTTTGTCCCTGTGGCTCGAATTCATGATGAACTAATCCTTCAGAGTCAAAGAAATCTATCAGCATGGCTTTGACATTTGACCTGACCTGCCGAGCTGTTTTTCGTCTTGAAGAACCTTTCCCTACCCACTGTGAATATTGAGGCTTGGTCTCAACATCATATCCATAGGCCCATCTCTCACTCCAGTTATGATTCTCTCCAGGATCATCTGGTTGTCATCTGCACAAACCAAAACCTCTACACCGATTGCAAGGCGAACGTCTTTCTGGTCTTAATTCTTGAGCCGTGGGCCGAACCTGGCGGCAACTCGATGCATTTCCAGATGCTGTGTCAGGATTTCAGGACATTATGCAACCGAAATGTTACATTCTTCTGCAATCTCTCGGACAGTAAGTCTTCCATTGGCACGCGCAATTTCGGTGACGTCCCTCACATGAGACTCGTGGGTATTCGTCGTATGGCATCCTAAACGAGGATTATCTTCCGTCCGGCCATTTCTACACCGTGTGAACCCTTCGAAACACTTGGTGTGTCTCTACAAATGTTTTCTTGTTTCACGCAAAATTTAATGCGGACGCGTTGTTCATCTAACTCTGCCATCTCGAAATTCGCAAACTGCGCGATACAACGTTCTACTAAATATAGCACTGAACAATAGCTAACGGGAATACAACAATGCAACATCCAGCAGTTACACATTAAACACAGGGGTATGCAGGGGTGCCAACTGTGGTGTCACCGCCAGACACCACACCTGCTAGGTGGTAGCTTTAAATCGGCCGCGGTCCATTAGTACATGTCGGACCCGCGTGTCGCCACTGACAGTGATCGCAGACCGAGCGCCACCACACGGCAGGTCTCGAGAGACGTACTAGCACTCGCCCCAGTTGTACGGACGACGTAGCTAGCGATGCACACTGACGAAGCCTCGCTCATTTGCAGAGCAGATAGTTAGAATAGCCTTCAGCTAAGTCAATGGCTACGACCTAGCAAGGCGCCATTAGCCTTACATAGCTTGTATCTAAAGAGTCTCACTTGTATCGTCAAGAGCAATGTACCACAAGGATGGATTAAAGTTAAGTATTCCAGGAGCTACGTACTTTTCTTTATAGCATTCATTACGTATCCTGTTTCAGACCTATCTACTAGCCTGCGTGAGTTAACGCGTGCCTTTCGGCTACTTCCGAGTGGCGTGGCTGTCTTGTTACGCCACAACACCAACCACATTTCGCTCCAGCACACCATTGGTGCGAAATTACGAATATTCCAGAATTTTTTGAACAGATCTCGTACATTGTGAAGTTCTAAGGGGTTCTGTTTGATCAAAAATAAAGTGTGCATTACTTGACATAACTTTTTTGAACACATACTTATATCCAGTGTTCTAAAAAGAAGGAAGTGACATTCGGGTTAATGTCTTTCCATTACGAAGGCTCAGATGGGGAGGGAAATCGACTGCTGCATTTCAAAGGAACCATTCCGGCATTCGCCTGCAACCGATTTCGGGAAATCACAGGAAAGATAAACATTATTGGCCCCCACTCTCCCGAATTCTAGTCCAATATCTCGTCACTGCGCCTCTTCACTCGATCCAAACGTTCTAGTCCGTATAACAAGTGAAATTCGTTGCCAAAATTTCAGTCTTAAGGCCGAGCAGGAGCCAAGCGGAGGCGGAAACACATCCGAGAACCGAAAAGGTTACGGGAACACCCATCAAAAGCTGTCGATATGGCGTCACGAAAGGATTGGGTACGGTTAAACGGAAGGTCGTATTCTCCGACTTTGGAGAACACAGAGAGCTCTTTGGAATGGAGAACTTCTGAGTTCCCGGGTTGCTCATCTTTAGGTTACACAGGGACGAGCAATGGTCACCACTTGATGGTGGTTTGTGGGCATTCACATGAAAGATCGTGGAATTTGAATACCTTGACGGGGCAGGGAGCTCGGGAGGATGTTACATAGCGTCCACGGGAAACTGCGCGTTCGTAGATCGATATACTGCACCCGTGTGTAGCATGTAATCTTATGGTATGTCTCAATGAAATTAGAATGGCACGTATATTTAAGAGTGCCCACTACCCGTCTTTAGAGTTTTCCGCTGTCAGAGTGAGTGCGTTGAAGTGCACACTGTGAAATCTTGGGAGGTCCGCTGAACACGGTTCTCTGCTGGAGGCCTCGCATTATGGTCCAAGTCCGACGGAGATAGGCCTCCTCGGTCTAGTGACGAAAGACGCGCCGAAGCATACGGCGTGACGCGCCTACTGCGGAAACTCTCATTGGAGGCCGCTTTTGTGGGCTCTGATTCCAAGCTGAGACTGCGCGTGCCCTCTGTCAAGGAAAAGTGTCTGAAAAATTTAGCTAGAAGTTTGAAATGCAGTGGGTGAGGATATTAGTGAAGAGAAGTGATTCTTGCGGCGCTACAAATAAGGGCAATTCGACGCAAGGGTTCTTGTCATAGGCGGCTTAGTTTTGAAGTAATATTGTGATTAATGAGAACCAAAGCATCTTATTATTACACGTTTATTGTATCATGGCCGGTTTCGTTAGTAAGGAGGTCAACATGTGACTTGCAGTTAAACAAAACAAGAGATTACACTAAAAGCTACAGTGTCTTAACGAATAAAACAGGCAACTCATACTGTCAACTTCCAAGATGCTACTCCAGGCGGGTGTTAAATGAATTTGCGCAACGGAAATACTGAACGCGGAAATGAAGATTTGGCCTTGTTTGAGTACCCCCTGAAGCAGATCTTAGGATCTCTTAATGGTGATTATCTCCTCCTTCTTGTACTGTAACATATAAATTACAACATAAGCATAAATGAATGATTAAGGGAACTAGTAATTACCAAATGATAAATGCTGTTTCCGCTTATACGTTTACTGTCGATTAAAAGCCCTTTATATTACAAATGTTTATATATCAATGTCCAATGGACATAAATCGCTACAAATGAATTCCCTAACTAATAGGATTGATCAATTGCCCAAATCTGCCCCTTTTATGGGCATGCGATCTATTATAAATAAGGCGAGACGACTGACATCTACGTACCAAACACTAAAGACACTACTTTCAAAGATGATCTACAGTTGAGTGCAACCTCAGTGGAAATAACATTTACGTGATCACAGCTGTTTAGCTTTATAGGCCTAATAAGCCGAAGCAATTTGCAATATCACTGTATGTACTGCCTCCGGAGTGATGGTTCTCGTACTCGTCTCTGACGACAGAAGAACTCCAGCCGCAAAATATATTAAAAAAAAAAGACATTCAAACACTAGGACGGCACAAGACGGTTCTCTGACCAGTATAATCTAATACTCTTTTCTCCTCTCTGTGTTCTACAGACAAGAAACGGGAACTCCCAGCCACAAGGACGGAGTTCAGATAACGTCTCAACGTATTGACAGAAGTGCTCTGAACGCTGCGTACTCAACGATGATTCCGAACCCGGTGGTGAAGTCCAGAATCGTATAAGTTCGCAAAATACAGTGCCTAACTGTTCTAGCTATAAAAATCTCCTGAGAGCAAAGACAGCAAGTCCGTCCATACCAACAAAAGCCGATACTGAGCGACCGTCCAACACGGGTGCTCAAAACGGAAAACCTCTCCTCCCCACCGCTGGCTTCCCATCAAATCTCGGCTCCCCTTCATCGTAACTCTGAACGCAGATAATGTTCTCGAAACCACGGAATATTCTCCCTCTCTACAGATTCTTCCGTACGCCGACCAACCATATTTTAGTCTTTTGTCGTCCAGCGCTGAAAGTTTGCGAGGAAATACCTATACGCATACAATGGTACGATTCTCAGAGAAAAAATCCTGGAAATAACACAGCGTGCGATTTCCGAGGTAACGCTTCCTCGTTTCTCTTTGCTGCGTCCAAGATTCCCAGCGTTTCCGAAGTATTATCTGGTTATCCTTCCGGCCCCACTACAAACCGGCCGGCCGCCGCTGTATTGTGCTTCCGCGCTAAGGTGCCCAGACCCTCCGTCTTGGCACTTCCTGTGTAAAGCAGGACCAACACACCTGTGCGGGCTTTTCCACCCAGGGCCTGAGTTACGCCTGCCGTTTCATTTCCACTGGCGTTCCAACCTCTACTAGTACAGGCAATCATTCATAACGCCGTTTTGATAATAAAACCACTCCGTCACCTTTCATGCAATAAGCTTTAACAACTATTTACAAGGTGTACGTGACAATGTCAGTCTTCTTTAAATATTCATATATACGATATACAACCTATCAAATGATACCTAATTGCGGTTGTAAATCACGGCAAAGTATGTAGATGAGTGCTTTTAAGGTGCGAAATTACGGCCACCTTACAAACTGACTTAAAATAAATCCTTACTGAGTTGCACTAATATCATGTTACAAGATGGTTCAAATGGCTCTGAGCACTATGGGACTCAACTGCTGAGGTCATTAGTCCCCTAGAACTTAGAACTAGTTAAACCTAACTTACCTAAGGACAACACAAACATCCATGCCCGAGGCAGGATTCGAACCTGCGACCGTAGCGGTCTTGCGGTTCCAGACTGCAGCGCCTTTAACCGCACGGCCACTTCGGCCGGCTCATGTTACAAGAGGTCCATTTATCTTGTGCCACGTTGCAGGCAAAATCTGTAAATTACGATCATATAAACATTCTACTGACTGCCTGGAAGAAGCATGACATTTGTTTCTGTGGATAATTGTAGCGAGCTAACACAGTTCGAGTTTAATTTTGGTAACAACATACAATGGAAACCACCAGGTTTAATTATTTTAACTCTTTCACATTTTCGATGTAACCACTTTATTCATGAGTAGTGATTGTTCTATGAGATGTAATTACTGTTTCTGTTATATTCTACATAATTACGTTACAACAGTTTTCTACAGTCAGTCACTTACTGTCATATATATCGAACGACGATGCAACTTTGTGTAAGAACTGCCTCTGTTCCCTAGTTATTGGTTTTGTTAATCTTTGTTTGTATCTATTTTGCAGGCATTTTGAGTAATTGTGTAGTATTCTTTACACTTTAATGTCATTTCTGTATTTAAGGTTCTTTCTTTCCTTGTAACAGTTATGATCGACAATCGATATATTGCACTCGACAGAGGTCAAGCAGTATGTTTAAGTGTTCGCCTCTCCAGTGGGGCGACCCTGTCTGGTTATACGGGAAATGTATTCACAGTTGCGTATATGAACCACATTCGGCTGCATATTAGGATGACGACAATGAAATTTTGTGGCAGACTGAGACTTGAACCCGGATTGCCTGCTTTAGGCGAGCGGTCGCCTTAACAGGTTCGGCTATCCGTGCACGAATCACGGCCAGAAACGACTTTCCGTATGTCTTCGTCCGTGTGGTACAACCTGCACTCGTAGTTTACGTATATTCTCGTCCAGAAAGGACGTACTTATTGAGACTCGAGGGCCCGGTATCGGTGAATAAATAGGAAATAGCAGTGCCTGTGTTATTAAGAAGTACGATGGAATATTCCTTCTGACGTGCATCTACTGCCATTTCGCACCTGCCTGGATAGTCAAGTGGCATACACTGGGTGCAGTGCCTCATTCACTTACTGCTCGCCATGCCTCCGCCAGGCGATCGGCCGAAATACTGAATTCGGCCTTCTGAAGTTGTTTCAGTGCAGAAAATCGTAACACTGTCCCTTCTTTCAATCATCGTACGAACGTTGACGTGGCAGATATTGAGACAACCGATCGTGGAATACAAAATTAACTACAATCGCTTGGTATTAAAAAGACATCAGGACTAGATAAGATACCTGTGACATTATGCGAAAGGATTTTCTCCCCTTCTATAGCAATTTATCGTAGTCCGTTCGAAAAACGAAGGGTATCCAGCAACTGGATAAAGGCGCAGGTGATTCCCGTTTTCAAGATGCACTTAATTATGGGCCTATATCACTGACGTGAAGCTGTTAATAGAATTATGGAACACTCTTTGTTGATTCTGCAAACAGAGATCCTGCGGAACTCAACTCGCTCTGTTGCTCCATGAGATCCACAGCGCCTTAGACAACGGTGCTCAGGTCAATGCATTGTTCCTTGACTTCATGAAGGCATTTAATACCGTCCCGCACTGCCATTTAGTGCAAAAAGAACGAGCTTATCGGGTATCGGACCTGATCTGGGACTGGATTCAGCACATCCTTGGAGACAGAACTCAGCAATTCGCTCTTAACGAAACAAATCAACAGATGTAAAGATAATTTCCAGAGTACCCCAAGGGAGTGTCATGGGACCATTAATGTTTACAAATTACATAAATGATGTATTAGAAAGAGTCGAAAGGTCTTTAAGGCTGTTCCCAGATGGTGCGTTTGTCTATAAGAAAGTAGCAAACCCAGAAGACAGTATCGATTTGCAAAATGAACGACAGAGGGTTGACGAATAGTGCAGGCTCCGGCAGTTGAACCTTAATGTCAATAAATGTAACATATTGCGCATGCAAAGGAAAAAGAAACTGACTGCTGTATAACTACACTATTAATGAGAAACTGCTGGAAACAGTTCTACCGTAAAATATGTAGGAGTAACTAACGAGAGTGACCTTAAATGGAATGATCACGTAAAACAAAAAGTAGGAACTGCAGATGCCAGAGTGAAATTCAAGGGAGAATCTTAAGGAAATGTACCTCATATGTAACTCATACACGAAATAAGTGGTTTGCAAGGCGCTTGTTCGACCTATTCTTGATTACTGTTCATCAATCTCGTACATTTACCAGATACCACTGACAGAAGAGAGAGAGAGAGAGAGAGAGAGAGAGAGAGAGAGAGAGAGAGAGAGAGATTCGACAGTGACAGACCCGTTTTGTCACGGGATTGTTTAGTATGAGTGAGGGCGTTCGGGGGATTAGCCGAGCGGTCTTAGGCGCTGCAGTCATGGACTGGTCCCGGCGGAGGGTCGAGTCCTCCCTCGGCATGGGTGTGTGTGTTTGTCCTTAGGATAATTTAGGTTAAGTAGTGTGTAAGCTTAGGGACTGATGACCTAAGCAGTTAAGTCCTATAAGATTTCACACATATTTGAACATTTTTTTGAGTGAGGGCGTTACAATGATGTTCAACAAACTCAAGTGGTAGAAGTTACAAGAGATGTGTCGTGCATTATGGAGAGGCTTGCTGCTGAAATTTTGAGAGAATAGTCCCCGTGAAGGGTCGGACAACATATTACATCCTCCCACATACATCTCGCGAAATGACAACGACGAAATAATTCGAGAAATCAGAACCAATACCGAGGCTTACCAACTATCATTCTTCCCACGCGCCATTCGCTAGTGGAACAGAAGTACCCTCTGCCACATACCATCAGATGGCTTCCTGATTACTGATGTAGATGTCGATATTGAATATTTAAAAGAACGTCATTTCCAGAATTTTGGCTCTAATGTCAATGGAAAATGATGTGAGTGTAAGTTAGCAGCCTCGTGAGACACCAGGTTTCTTTTCCTCTCGCTGACCGAGCGAGGTGGCGCAGTGGTTAGCACACTGGACTCGCATTCGGGAGGACGACGGTTCAATCCCGTCTCCAGCCATCCTGATTTAGGTTTTCCGTGATTTCCCTAAATCGGTTCAGGCAAATGCCGGGATGGTTCCTTTGAAAGGGCACGGCCGATTTCCTTCCCAATCCTTCCCTAACCCGAGCTTGCGCTCCGTCTCTAATGACCTCGTTGTCGACGGGACGTTAAACACTAACCACCACCATCCTCTCGCTGATCCACCTCAGTAGTCCGCGTCGCTTACGCACGCCTTTGTGGTGGTGCTCGATTCGGAGGTACGCCGGTTTGAATCCTAGCGGTGGAAAATTTTCTCTACCTCTATTTGGCCTGTGAGGGAAGGAGAGGTGGGTTGTGCAAAGTTCCTGATCACGAGACTTTGCACCATGATCCAGGATTAGACTCCCAACTTCACCACAGTGTCTCATGAAGTGTGGATATGTGGCACTGTTAATGGTGATTGCGTCCGTTGCGTGCTGGCCTTAAGCTCGGCGTCCCGTTTGGTGCTATTCGAGAGGAGCAGTCGGTTGAGCTGGCAACGTGTTTCACCCGCTCCCTTCCGCTCATCCATAACAACACAAACCCAACACTATACTGTAGAAGCACTCATCACGCTCAACCACACAATACAGATATGTACTTGACACTTCGTAACAGATCGGAGGGGAGGATGGTAAACCGCATCCGCTACGATCTTGGCTGGAACGGCGATGCAGGACTGCTGCATCTCTTCCCCTGCCGTCATTCCCTGAGTGCGGCACTACTTTGACTTGACTACAGCTTTTAGTTTAATTTCTTTTTTTTTTTTTAACTGGAAGCCACCTGATGATGATATAACGAATGAAACCGGTCGTGACATAACAAATGTCTATCAGTACAACTGTGGTGGTGCTCATTAATCTTTAATGTTTGTGTCAATCAGCTGTGGAGTTCAAATCGATTATTTTTTAAACTAGGATTATGCAAAACATTAGTTACCAATAAGAGAAAATAACTAAATTGTGTCTGTCAGTACTGTTGTGTTGTTGAGTACAACGACGTTATGTTGTAAGGTCTTTCTCCGGAAAACTCATGGCGTTTGGATGTGGTGATGGACGTCTGCGTACGATGTATCTGCGACGTTAGACTTTCTGACTATATTTCACCATCCTATGTACGGCTATCCTGGGTACGTACAGACTAGAATAAAGCTTACTACACCTTCTGTCTTTCTCGTCATCTTCGAGCTCTTGCCTGACAAACAGCAGAATCACTCGTTCCCATCGGAGCAAGATCCTTTCTGTCCCAGTCCATCACTCAGACGCCTTTTCTAAGCCTCTTTCAGTTGCAGAAACCTGACTCTTTAACGACCTCGCCCATAACATCAGAACTAAATAGCATCCCCAGTTACAAGAGGCACCTAGTCCTACATCCACTAAAACAACTATTAGCCAAGTACGCACCCGTTTACGATCTTCCTCATTCCACAAAGTCTCCAGCTGCTGCAGCCTATCTTAATTTTTCTATCTCAGAACTTCCTGTGGCGGAATATGACACTTTTGTACCCCGATAAATACATTTTCTGTCTGTTAATACCATTGTTATTATTGTTATCGGCAGCAGCCGTAGTATTAATAAGACCGCTAATATTAATGCTATAAGTTATTAGCCAGTATTATTAATCATATTGTCATTAGGTACATTAAAATCTTGTTTCAAATCCTTTTTAAATATATTGCTGCCATTTTATTGCTATTTATCGTAGTAGAATTAGTATAATTTATTAATTGATTATGACGAAAAAATACTTTATGTACAAAACAGTGATCACATCTGATCAGGTTAAATAATCACGTAAAAATGAAACAGCTAACATAGAATGTAGGGAGAATCCCAAAAGAGGAGAAGTAGCAAGCTACAAGAGACAAATGCCACAACGGGAAACTTTGAACACGTGGATAAAAATCAGACAATATTGGAGGGATATCAACGCCCTCGTGTGTAAGAGAACCAACTATTGCAGCTACAAACTGCCGGTTGTGCGTCCACTTCGCTGAGAAACGAACAATCGTTCTGCCATACACCGCGATAGCCCATCTGTGAGCAGTGCTAACTAGGCAGCATGTGCAGGAGAGCTTCTATCGTCCGTGCAGTAGAAGACAAAAGAAAAGTACTGAGGAACATCATTTGCTGAGTGAGTTGGCGCAGTAACTTGCACGTGGGAGGAAGGAGGTTCAATTCCCAGTCCGACCATACAGACTTAAACTCTCTTGTTTTCCTTAAATCGCTTAATAAAATGCTGGCATAGTCCCTCTGGAAATGACACGCCGGTTACCTCCCACACCCTTCCCCAATCCGACCTCCTGCCTCGTCCCTAATAACACAGTCGTCGATGGCACATCAAACCGTAATCGTCCTTCTTTTATTATTTGTCTCTAACTACTTTGACATTTTGATTCATCCGTCTTTCTCTGCGAATCTTCACGTACCGTAGCCTGAAGTGCTACATACTGACAGTGGCTCTCGTGTGGAAATAAAATAAAAAAAAAATGACTGTGAAGGATAGAGATATTGTCCGCAAAATCTGTTAGTTTTACAGGAAAGATGCAGTTTGTCCCGAAACAATGCCATCCACTGATGATTTTGAAGACCACCTTCTCGATCTTAAATGAATTGAAACTTCCCACGTTTAGTATAAAACAAAAACCTTTTTTCAAAATTATTTTGGAATCATGTACTTTTTTGTATAGTATAACAGAGAAAGTATTACAGCTATTATAAGGAGGAGCTGTCAAATGAAAAAGAGATGGATGAAAAAAAAGTAGGTACCCTACTCATTATTTCAAAAGTAATCTCCATAACTGTTAATACGAGGCGTGTTTGGTCCGTTTTGTTGTAGACACTAGTAGTTCGCGCGCATACCGCAACGAGCGCGTGCGTCGTGTACTGACATGCCTCGGGAACAACTGTGCTCATTTTCAGCTCTGTAGCTAACCTGTACGGTTCTGTTCTGTGCTTTCAAAATGTTTAAGACTATCAACTCGCCCGCCGCGTGCGAGGTTCGCTCAGTGATACGGTTTTTGTCAGCAAGGAACCTGTCTGCTGCAGAAATTCACCGACAGATTTGTGAAGTGCACGGTGATACCGATATGAGTGAAAGCAAAGTGCGTAAGTTGGTATGAGAATTCAAAGATGGCCGTGGCAACGTCTATGATGAGGACCGCTCTGGTTGCCCTTCTTTGATTACAGACGATTTGGTGGCCTCAGTTGAAGCGAGGATTCGTGAGAACAGGCGCTTCACAATAACAGGTCTCTCAAACGAATTTCCTGACGTGTTGAGATCAGTGCCTAACAAGATTGATTCTGCACACCCAAAGTTTAAGGAACTGTGCTCCCGTTGGCTCCCGAAACTCCTAACAGAGGACTACAAACATCAAAGATTTGAGTGTGCGATGTAGTTCTCGACCCATTATCACGAAGAAGATGACGTATTCTTGAGTCAGATCGTAACTGGAGACGAAACATGGGTTTCACATATCACGCCCGAATCGAAGCAACAGAGCGTGGAATGGAGACACACACATTCGCCTGTAAAAGTGAAGGCCAAACAGACTCTGTCCCAGCGCAAAATCATGGCGTCGGTGTTTTGGGATAGGCATGGTGCTCTGTTGGTCGACTTCATGCAACGAGGAACCACTATCAGTGAAGAACCGTACTGCCAAACCCTGAGAATGCTACACAGAGTGATTCAAAACAAAGACGCGGCATGCTGACAAAGGGAATTGTCCTTCCCATGACAATGCAAAACCTCACACTGCAGGTCAGACATGCGATTTATTGGACCATTTTGGCTGGGAAGTTTTAGACCACCCACCCTACAATGCTGATCTTGTGCCGAGCGATTACCATGTGTTCTTCCACCTCAATCAACATCTCAGTGGCAACCGTTACAATGATGACGACGACGTGAAAACGGCGGTGAACTCTTGATTATTGGAGCAGGCGGCAAGTTTTTATGAAGAGGGTATTTTAAAATTGGTTCAGAGGTATGATACGTGTTTGAACAAACTTGGCAACTACTTCGAAAAATAGAGTGAAGTATGTACACTCCTGGAAATTGAAATAAGAACACCGTGAATTCATTGTCCCAGGAAGGGGAAACTTTATTGACACATTCCTGTGGTCAGATACATCACATGATCACACTGACAGAACCACAGGCACATAGACACAGGCAACAGAGCATGCACAATGTCGGCACTAGTACAGTGTATATCCACCTTTCGCAGCAATACAGGCTGCTATTCTCCCATGGAGACGATCGTAGAGATGCTGGATGTAGTCCTGGGGAACGGCTTGCCATGCCATTTCCACCTGGCGCCTCAGTTGGACCAGCGTTCGTGCTGGACGTGCAGACCGCGTGAGACGACGCTTCATCCAGTCCCAAACATGCTCAATGGGGGACAGATCCGGAGATCTTGCTGGCCAGGGTAGTTGACTTACACCTTCTAGAGCACGTTGGGTGGCACGGGATACATGCGGACGTGCATTGTCCTGTTGGAACAGCAAGTTCCCTTGCCGGTCTAGGAATGGTAGAACGATGGGTTCGATGACGGTTTGGATGTACCGTGCACTATTCAGTGTCCCCTCGACGATCACCAGTGGTGTACGGCCAGTGTAGGAGATCGCTCCCCACACCATGATGCCGGGTGTTGGCCCTGTGTGCCTCGGTCGTATGCAGTCCTGATTGTGGCGCTCACCTGCACGGCGCCAAACACGCATACGACCATCATTGGCACCAAGGCAGAAGCGACTCTCATCGCTGAAGACGACACGTCTCCATTCGTCCCTCCATTCACGCCCGTCGCGACACCACTGGAGGCGGGCTGCACGATGTTGGGGCGTGAGCGGAAGACGGCCTAACGGTGTGCGGGACCGTAGCCCAGCTTCATGGAGACGGTTGCGAATGGTCCTCGCCGATACCCCAGGAGCAACAGTGTCCCTAATTTGCTGGGAAGTGGCGGTGCGGTCCCCTACGGCACAGCGTAGGATCCTACGGTCTTGGCGTGCATCCGTGCGTCGCTGCGGTCCGGTCCCAGGTCGACGGGCACGTGCACCTTCCGCCGACCACTGGCGACAACATCGATGTACTGTGGAGACCTCACGCCCCACGTGTTGAGCAATTCGGCGGTACGTCCACCCGGCCTCCCGCATGCCCACTATACGCCCTCGCTCAAAGTCCGTCAACTGCACATACGGTTCACGTCCACGCTGTCGCGGCATGCTACCAGTGTTAAAGACTGCGATGGAGCTCCGTATGCCACGGCAAACTGGCTGACACTGACGGCGGCGGTGCACAAATGCTGCGCAGCTAGCGCCATTCGACGGCCAACACCGCGGTTCCTGGTGTGTCCGCTGTGCCGTGCGTGTGATCATTGCTTGTACAGCCCTCTCGCAGTGTCCGGAGCAAGTATGGTGGGTCTGACACACCGGTGTCAATGTGTTCTTTTTTCCATTTCCAGGAGTGTAAATCCAGGAGTGCTCGTCTTCGTCCGAAACAAAGGGATGTCTTTCTTTAGTGCTCCGAAAACATGGAGGTAGGATGGGGAGAGATCGGGAGTATATGGACGATGTGTAAGGGCTTTCCAACTAAACTTCTGAAGCGTACTAGAATCAACCTTGACAACACGCGAGTGGGCACTTTGTCGGCAGGCATAAGTTTCGCTGGGAGCCCTTACACGTCCTCGATACCATCCTGATCTCTCTCCATGCTATTTATCACATTTTTGGAGCACTGAAGGAAGACGTTCGTGGCCATCAATTTGCTTCGGCCGAAGATGTGCACGCCTGGGTACAGTCATGGTTCTTTTCTCACAGTGGGATAAATGTGTTAACAATACGACGACTAATTTTGAAATAATAAACAGTTTACTTACTTTTTCCATGTGTCTTGTTTTCAGTTGATTGTCCCTTATATTATTACTATTGTACAAAAACATAAAATGGCTGAGACCAGAGAAATTCGTTAAAAAATAAAATACAAAAAGACAGTGATGAGCCAAAATATTATGATCACCTTCTTAATAAAGTGTTGGTCTACCTTTGGAACGCAGTACAATAGCGATTCTTCGTGGCATGGGTTCAGTAACTATTTGGTAGGTTTCTGGAGGGTAGTGGCTCCAGATGTCTGCGTAAAGAACATTGAATTCCTGTACGTTACCGGTCGGTGGGTCATGGGGCGCGGAGCTGGCATCCAGTAGCTTCCCAAACGTCTTCGCTCGGGTTCACAGCAGGCGAATTTGGTGGCTAAGAAAGCAACGTGACTTCACTACCGTGCTCCTCAATCTACCGTAGCACGATTCTGG
Source organism: Schistocerca nitens (assembly GCF_023898315.1). Classification (NCBI taxonomy): domain Eukaryota; kingdom Metazoa; phylum Arthropoda; class Insecta; order Orthoptera; family Acrididae; genus Schistocerca; species Schistocerca nitens. The sequence goes on along the minus strand of NC_064619.1, from coordinate 711,362,258 downwards.
CCTTGTGACACGGGCAGTTAACGCGCTGGAAGATGCCGTCACATCGAGGGAAGACATCAAAAATTAAGGGATGCAGGTGGTCTGCAATAATTATCAATTAGTCCCCAGTTCCCATGGTACCTTCGATCAGTACTACAGTTCCCAAGGAAGCCCAAGTGGATGTCCCCAGTGGTACAGTAACGATCCTACCTGTGGTGTCATAGAAAGCCCATCTACGAACTCAGCTGATCTAACGCAGTTGTGGATCGTGAATCATAAGCTGTGTGAAAACCGGAATAGAAGCCAAAGAAGGAGAACTGAAGTTTGAAATGCGACGTTGCAGAAGGGCAGTCAAAATGGAGTATAATGATGATATTAGAGTTTCACCGCGGAATCGACGTGGAAAGGTACACTTGGAAAGAAACAGATAGATAGATAGATAGAGAGAGAGAGAGAGAGAGAGAGAGAGACTAGAAGAAGAGATACGACGAAAGGAGATAGGACATCAGGGAAAAAACTTCAGTGGTACTTGAAGGATCAATACAAGAAAAATAATAGTAGAAGAGGACTGATTTACAATACATACAACAAATATTTGAGGAAGTTTGGTGGAAGTGGTACTGTTAAATGAAAAGACTGACACAAACAATGAGATCATGCAGGCCCCATTAACGAAGTGAGCAGAAAAGCCAAAAAGAAATGCATCCCATAAGAACTCATCTCGAAATTCGTCTTAAGTGAGTCGGTCGCGCCACACAAAGTATTCATCGGGATGAACGCGATGAATACCTTAGTTAAACGCGTAACAAAACTGTGTTCATCGTACACTGGTGTACAAAAATGAAAGACGAAAGTAACTTTCGCTTGAATGATGTGTAACTGCCAAGCCGGGTAACATAGCTAGTTGAATCTTGGAGCGTGCACAGGAAGAAATGTTACAATACACTACAGGAAGGTAATTGAAAGAAATAAGCAACAAGACGAGCAGAAATGACACTTCTATTCAAAGGCAATAATTACGCTGAAGTCACGACTATTTACGAAGGTACCCTGGACGTTGCAAAAGGCGGGACACGGTCCTTGATAAGGCGTGTGAGCACCACGGACGCCAGTGCGTGCTCTCCAGCGTTCTCCCATAGTGTCCACAAGGTTGGTAGGGTGTTCTAGTACCAGTGCGGTTGACAACTGGTGGATGTATGCGGACGTGCTGTAATACGTCTTCCCAACGCATCCCCCATGTGCTCGATGGGATTTTTGTCGGGGGAACGGGCAGGTCAGTCCATTCGCAAATGTCCTCCTCCTCCTTCGCTGTTCGATGCGGACGTGCAGTGTCACTTATAAAAATAAAATCAGAGCCGAAAAGACGCAAGTGGTGAGGCATTCTAGTGCCACAATAACGTTGACAGCTGAGTGCAAGGTCATCAAAGTTTCTGATTTCAGTACGCCCAAGGAAAAATATTCCCTCCACACACCATAACACAGGTATGACGAAAACGATCATGTTCGACAATGTTGGCAAGAGATGGGAGCAGATAATGCTCCGAGGAACACTGCCGAACATGATCGCTTTGGTGACCCAGGTGTCGCGGTGTGGGGAAGCCTAATGTTGCTTGAGCGTACTGACCTCCATATCTTTGAACACGGCACACCGACGGATCAACGGTATTCTGACACTGTACTCCTTCCGCGTGTGTATCTCTTCAAGGTGCATTCGGACCTGGTTTCATTTTTACGGATGAATGTGCGCTACCGCATCGATCATCGCAGGTGGAGGAACTTTTGAAAAGAATGGATATTCGGCGAATGGACCGGCCTGCCCGTTCCTGCGACTTCAGTCCCATCGGGCACGTGTCGGATGGAATGTCGAGCCGTGCACGTCCACGTGCACACGTACCAACGATCATGCAGCAGTCGTAAACCTCGCTGGTGAAGGAATGAGACACCCACCACAAGAGCTCGTTACTGGGCTTGTGGCCAGCCATGGAGCAAGTAGAAAACTTGCATTGTCGTCCATGGCGATCACAGTATTAGCAACCACGTCCCGTCTTCTGTAATGCGCGGTGGACTGTCGTAAATCGCGGCGATATCAGTGTAATTTTTATCTTTGAATAAAAGTGTCAATTTTGTTCGTGTGATTGCGTATTTCTTTCAGTTGAAACTTCTTTATTTAAATGTGTGTATCTGTACTTAAATTGCTGAATGACTGAGAAAATGAAACTTCTACGTTATTTGATTCTGAAACAGCTGAGTAAAACTGAACGTACTTCGCCTACTTTCTCTTTACTTTTTTTTTTATTTATCATTTCAACACTGACCCACAATATTCTAGTGCAACGCAGTCTGACTGCTCCAAAGAATTACAACCTGACTTCAAATAATTAATTCAAAAGAATGCCCCTGACTAAAAAGAAATCTTAACAATAACCCATACATTTCATTAAGCACTTACCTCCCAAAAATCTTCATTACGCGAACTACTGCAATACAGCGAGCGTCAATAGTGGCAGCTAAATAAAAGATTCTAACTACTAAAGCCACTAACTACTAATAGGCATGTGGTTAGCAAAGGAAAGATTTTTTCAAACCAAATAATGTATTTTTTTACCTTGATAATGTGACATCCAGTTCAAACACGAATATAAATCGTCATTGACATCCAGTACAGAAGTATATAATCATGAATAATATTCAATCTCCAAGTCGAACATGTACAGATCGTTAGCCTACGCTAACACTTAAGACCTCTACCCTCCATCAATGCTAACTTCTCGCATCTAACATCCATCACTGCTGGCTGTTCACCTCCAACTGCCCAACAGTACTTCCATCACTGCTGGCGACTAACTTCCAACTGCCCAACAGTACTGGCGATTAACTTCCAACAATGAGTCCGACCAGCCACAGAGTCTCTTACAAAGAAAGCGCAGTCAGAGATCCAATGCAAAGCGCTACACAGCGCTACCAACACAAGCAGTCCACTGACACAGTTACCTTCTGTACTAGACTGTAGTGTGCTGTGCTGTACTGTAGCAGTTTTTTCTATGAAGTTTCATCGTGCTTTGTTACTTGCCAGTCATACATCATACGAAGATTGCTTTCGTCCTAAAGTTTTCCGTATCAGATTGTCAACGACTGCACCTTTCTGCAAGATAAGGAAAAATATCAGCCAGAGAATGGGGAAGGAAATAAGCCGCGTGTTTTTTGAAGGAACCATTCTGGACCTGACATTGCCTTCAGCGATTCAGGGTGTAAGTAGGCTGTTTAAGTTTTTATGTTGGTAACGCCACGTAGCGCTCTGTATGAAAAACACTGCCTGTGCTGTGTGAAGTCTGTCGCTGGTTGGCAATGTTGGAATATTCGCTATTGTAGTGTTGGGCAGTTGGATGTCAACAGCGCGTAGCGTTGCGCAGTTGGAGGTGAGCCGCCAGCAGTCGTGGATGTGGGGAGAGAGATGCCAGAATTTTGAAAGCGGACGATATGGACGTGTGTCCGTCAGAAAGACGAAATTCCTAAGACTGGATACCGTGAACTGATATATATGTGATGACTTTTGAACATTATTAAGGTAAATACAGTGTTTGTTCGCTATCAAAATCTTTCATTTGCTAACTATGCCTATCAGTAGTTAGTGCCTTCCGTAGTTAGAATCATTTATATAGCTAGCAGTATTGGCGCTCGCTGTATTGCAGTAGTTCGAGTAACGAAGATTTTGATGAGGTAGGTTATTGTTAGTCAGGGTCATTCTTTTGCAGGGATTATTGAAAGTCAGATTGCTTTGCGCTAAAAATATTGTGTGTCAGTTTATTGGTGATCAGAATAAGTAAAGGGAGAAATGTCTGAGTACGTTCAGTTTTACTCAGCTGTCTGTATCAAATAACGTAGAAGTTTACCAGCACAGTAATTTATAATTTTTCTAAGGGGACGTTTCATAAGAGACCAACAGCAGAGTTAAATCGGGACGGCCTGATAGGAGTTTGAAACTCCATTCTCCTGGAGACCAGTCCATTATCTTACCACTGTGGTCCTTTGCTAAATGGCATCCTCTTGTGATTAAAGTGTGTCGTTATCATCTGCTGTTTAAGCACTATGCTAGTAATATAACAAATGGATCTGTCCTGATAGTCACAACCAAACATCCACAGTTCCGCTGTTGAAAAGTTAGGTCGGAATAGCTGGAGTGTATCTGGCATGAAACGCAGATGCTCGGAACTGCCTATCAAAGCACAAAGACGCTCTCTCTCTCTCTCTGCGCAGCGAAGCGGCTTTCGCAGATCAATAATTCGTGACCGTGTCGCGCTGGTCGGTCGTTTGCCCCTGCCTTTTTACTGTACTTCGCACTCGCGCTATCGCAGCGGCCTTGCCATTCCATTACGCCTGCTGCAAGTGCGCCACCTCGCTCCTTATCTCGACGTCCCCGCCAGGAGAGATACCGACCATGCCAGCGCGGCTGATGTATGCTGTGACAGCCGCGTACAGGCCGCCAACTTGTACTCGCACACTGCCAAACACACGCAACGGTAACCTTGTGTCTTTCTCATGAGATAGCTATCGGAAACAAGTGTTGTACGTTGAAACCCTTTTCCGTTTTTACCTGGATTATCGCTGTCGACGAAGAGTGACAGCGTTACCCTTCCTACAGCTGAAGATAGAATACATTGCCATCAGCTGTATAGATCGCGCAGTTTTCTAATAATTTCCAAATTTCTAGATGGTTAACTTCAAAAGACTAGAAATGTAACTAACATACACTACTGGCCATTAAAATTGCTACACCACGAAGATCACGTGCTACAGGCGCGAAATTTAACCGACAGGAAGAAGATGCTGTGATATGTAAATGATTAGCTATTCAGAGCATTCACACAAGGTTGGCGCCGGTGGCGACACCTACAACGTGCTGACATGAGGAAACTTTCCAACCGATTTCTCATACACAAACAGCAGTTGACCGGCGTTGCCTGGTGAAACGTTGTTGTGATGCCTCGTGTAAGGAGGAGAAATGCGTACCATCACGTTTCCGACTTTGATAAAGGTCGGATTGTAGCCTATCGCGATTGCGGCTTATCCTATCGCGACATTGCTGCTCGCGTTGGTCGAGATCCAATGACTGTTAGCAGAATATGGAATCGGTGGGTTCAGGAGGGTAATACGGAACGCCGTTCTGTACCCCAGCGGCCTCGTATCGCTAGCAGTCGAGATGACAGGCATCTTATCCGCATGGCTGTAACGGATCGTGCAGCCACGTCTCGATCCCTGAGTCAACAGATGGGGACGTTTGCAAGAAAACAACCATCTGCACGAACAGTTCGACGACGTTTGCAGCAGCATGGACTACCAGCTCGGAGACCATGGCTGCGGTTACCCTTGACGCTGCATCACAGACAGGAGCGCCTGCGATAGTGTACTCAACGACGAACCTGGGTGCACGAATGGCAAAACGTCATTTTTTCGGATGAATCCAGGTTCTGTTTACAGCACCACGATGGTCGCATCTGTGTTTGGCGACATCGCGGTGAACGCACTTTGGAAGCGTGTATTCGTCGTCGCCATACTGGCGTATCACCAGGCGTGATGGTATGGGGTGCCATTGGTTACACGTCTCGGTCACCTCTTGTTCGCATTGACGGTACTTTGAACAGTGGACGTTAAATTTCAGATGTGTTACATCCAGTGGCTCTACCCTTCATTCGATCCCTGCGAAACCCTACATTTCAGCAGGATAATTTACTATCGCATGTTGCAGGTCCTGTACGGCCCTTTCTGGATAGAGAAAATGTTCGACTGTTGCCCTGTCCAGCACATTCTCCAGCTCTCTCAACAACTGAAAACGTCTGGTCAATGGTGGCTGAGCAACTGGCTCGTCACAACACGCCAGTCACTACTCTTGATGAACTGTGGTATCGTGTTGAAGCTGCATGGGCAGCTGTACCTGTGCACGCCATCCAAGGTCCCAGGCGTATCAAGGCCGTTATTACGGCCAGAGGTGGTTCTGGGAACTGATTTCTCAGGATCTATGCACCCAAATTGCGTGAAAATGTAATCACATGTCAGTTCTAGTATAATACATTTGTCCGATGAATACCGGTTTATCATCTGCATTTCTTCTTGGTGTAGCAATTTTAATGGCCAGTATTACTTCGCGGTATGCAAGGATTTCTCAACAGATCAGAGTTGGACGAAAAAAGCCCACCCACACTAGGAATACACAGGGGTTGGATAAAGGTATGGAAACACCATAACTGCATACATTACCATGCCTAATACACTGTGGGAAAACCGTTGACATTAGAAAAACGACTTCCAGTCGTCTCGGAATGGATTAATGCAGATCCTGTATAGTTTTCAGAGGAATCTTACACCACTGTCCGAGCAAAATAAGGCAAGTTCAGTTAACGATGATGGAGGAGGATACCGATCACGTACCCTTCTCTCCAAAGTAGACCACAAAGACTCAGTAATACTGATGTCTGGTGACAGTGGTGGTCAGGGGAGATGTGACAATTCATCCTCGTGCTCAGAAAATCAGTCTGGGACGGTTCGAGTTGCGTGAACCGGGTCCTGTAGCCTTGGAACACAGATTCACCATTGGGGAAGAAACATTGTAACATGGTATGGGCCTGATCAGCCAAAATGGTCACATAATCCTTGGCAGGAATGGGACTGTGCAAAATAATCATGGGGCCCACGGAACAGCACAATATGGCTGTTCAAATCATCATCGAATCCCAGACATGTTCACTGTTAGGAAGTAAAATGGTTGAAATGGCTCTGAGAACTATGGGACTTAACATCTGAGGTCATCAGTCCCCTAGACTTAGAGCTAATTAAACCTAACTAACCCAAGGACATCACACACATCCATGCCCGAGGCAGGTTTCGAACCTGCGACCGTAGTAGCAGCGCGGTTCCGGACTGAAGCCCCTAGAACCGCTCGACCACAGCGGCCGGTTAGTTCTGCAGTGACTTTTGCATCTATCGTCCTTATTTTTTCTGAGAATCCTCTTAATGACCGTGCGCCACGATCACTTAGTGCACACGTTCGTCCGCGTTGTGCTTCAGCGGATGATATTTATCCGCTTTCCCTGCTTGTGGTATAAATCTTCGATACAGGTCTCGGTGAATTACCAAACACATCGGGTCCCTTAGTTATAGAAGCAGCCACCATACCAGCACCAACCATTCGCCCATGTTCGAATTCACTTAGCTCCGACAAAATACATTCACATCTACACGGAACACTGTTTTGACCTGGACTGACACAGGTGGGTTTCGTGGGCAAGTACAACGGCGCAACCTACAGGCTTCGCTAGCATATGCATTGATGGAAATTTTGGAAATTTGTGGTGAGGACTATGAGACCAAACTGCTTACGTCATCGGACCCTAGGCTTACGCACTACTTAATCTAACTTAACTAACTTATCCTAAGGACAACACACAGACCCATGCCCGAGGGAGGACTCGAACCTCCGGCGGGGGGAGCCGCGCGAACCGTGACAAGACGCCCCTGACCGCACGGCTACCCCGCGCGACTCTGCATTAATGCTCAAACATGAATTTCTCAAACCGTTTCCGTTTTTTGTCCAACCCCTGTACTGCTTAACAAATCTTCATAGTGATGTTTTCAGCATGAGTCATAAAAGTGATCGAGTAAATCCTGTATTACGGTGCATCTGACTATTGTTGTCGACCGAAGTAAAATGCAGCAGTACCGTTGAACGTTTTCTTACAAACAACAGGTTCGAAGTAAGTGTTCTGAACAATACTAGCCTTATATTTTCAATGCAATGTGGTCCATAGCCAAGAAAAATTTTCCGGATGACAACAGTCAGATGCACATTCCCGTCAGACATATTTTAACGTTCTGTGGATAGATGTCCGTGATGACTGTAAGTCAAATAGGTCCATTTGTCAGGTTATGTTATTATTATTGTTATTATTACTATTTATTATGACAATAACATATTTTTCAAAGATTGCTTTACAATATATAGCTTAGAATAGGCTAAATCAAGTTTTAGGCTGCACTCTGTTATTACGTTATTAAATTTTCAATAAAACATAGTTTTCTGTACGTAGTCTGCTAAATGTGTCTGTTATCCAGACCCCTCACCATCTGGTTCTCAGGAAGAAATTCTCAGTGGTTCGGAGAGTTTTGGTACGGCATCAGTGTGTTGGGTACATCTAAGAAAAATATTATTAAAAATACAGATTATTGACATTCAGAAAATAAGTCTCACAATGGTGCATTAAATTTTTCTGCCTGCTTGATGCTTGATGTCTCTTTTAGACTCCAAACAAGATTGGTTTCGTTCCTTAAATGTGTGTATGTTAAAACGCTCCAGTCATTTATTACTTAATCGAATGGTGATCGTTTATGGTTTTGATAACGAATAAAACATTTTCGTGTCTTTTAATCTCACCAATTTTCTTATTTCTGATCCCTTGGGCTTGAGGAATTTGCCTGCGACCTTCGAATCCAATCTCAAGGTTTTGTGTAATTTAGTTATCTGCTATCATTCACAATGTATCGATTACCTGTAGAAGGTCAATAACAGACCAACGTATGCAGACTGGAATGTCTTTGGTTCATGATATAAATTTGTACAGCATTACAGTTAAATTTAGACTTTTCCTAACACACAGTGTTAATAGCAACATAGGTTTTGCTTGTAATTTGCTGAGTTGTTGAATAACACATAAGCTAAATACATTTGTATCTGTGAGTATATGTGAGTGGATTAAATGCACAAATACAAGTATTCTGTCTTGTGTAGATGTCAAATCATAAGAACTTTTATTGAAAGACGCATTATTCCTGTCCAGATAAAATGTTTTGTGGGGGACTACTTCACTAGGCTGCCCCACCACACTTGGTAAGTGGTGATTTGTATACATCATATCGTATAATTATGAGTACTACGTATGCCAAGAGATTGGGGCATTGCAAACGACGGAGGCTGTCGAACTATCTCAGTACAGGGAGTCGGATGGAAGGGAAAGGCAGTATTAATCAGTACTGAATTAACATTAAACCTTCATGTACATTCATCACAGGAAAATTTAACATCGAAACAGTTATTACACACGTAATGAATGGGAGTTATGTACTTTCAAACAGTATTTCGTAACCCATTAATTTGCGTGAAAGGTAGTCATTTTTTAGTGTGCCTTAAATCTAATCCATTTACTTAATTCTGTACCAAAAGTACTGGCATTCATTCGATACCAAAAATATTGACGTTTTCCGAAGGACACTATTTGAAATTGTAAGTTATTTATTATTGACTAAATCTGATTTCCAGCGAACAGTAACACTTAAAAGGTCTTCTGGCTTGCAGAGTTATGAAGCAGGTAATCTACATAACAAATAGTTGAGTTACGGATGTTGACTCACGCCGGTTGTGAAAGAACTTGTTTGGTAATTTCAAATTCATAATATACGTTCAGCCATGTTGATTCAGCTGTAGGGACGTGGTTGTTTGTATGCTAAAGACGCAATAGCAGAAACCTATATTTTTTTATTTATGAGTCACAAATTGTCAACTGAAAACATCAATTTCGAAATAGTTAACCCGTGAATCTGTTTCTGTGGATTATGCAGACAAGCAACAAGAAAAAAGTGTATCTAATCTGTTGTGAAGATCGACGTTCCTGAACTTCTGGCGTTTATCGTATTTATCTCGTCGTTTGATTAAAACTTGTGAGGAATGCCACTGGGTAGATAAGACGCTCTTGTCAATTGCTTCGTTCCGAAGTTGGCTGAACACGATGAGCACACCGCCATAAGTAGAAAGAAGTCGACGGAGAAGAAGAAAAGAGAAAAAGGAAGAAGATGAGGGTAGTAACAGGAGGCAACAGCGGTGGTCGCTTGACACTGAAATGTTCCAAAATGTTGAGCTTTAAATCACAGTATGGAAGAAACCTCAAAAACATCACAAGGCAAAATTTTTATTATGCTTTTAATTGTTAATTTTGAGTTGTAGTCTGTAAAGTTATTAACGATAAATGTCGTTAAAAAAAGGATAGGGAGAAGCTGCAACGAAGAAAGGTTAGGGGTAAGCATTCCCTCGTCATGGACGTTATAAGAGACTAGTTCGGGTAATACATAATAAAGAAATAATCAAGTGTGGTCTTCCTTAAAGGAAACACTTGATTATTCGTCTGAAGTGGTGTACGAAAACAACGGAAAATTCATCATGGCTGCTCGAGGATTTGAACTGAATGCAGTCAGCGTTTTTGCGTCTCGTTGTATTGAATAACTGTGGCATTTTTTTCTAAATATAGCGCTGCTGTTTTTAAGGGCAGTCTAGGATCTTTTAAAATGTGTGCGGTGCGTGTTTTTACAGCTCTACACGGCCAACAATAAGAAACGTAACAGCTGATAACAGTCGCATTTACCAAAATGAGGTAGTAAAAGTTTTATTGCTTCCTAGTAAATGATTATGATGAAAGAGTTAAGTTGTAATGTTTTCTTTTACTTAACGTTCAGCTTCAAGGAAACGGGAAAAGGACACTCGCATCATTAAAAGCCTATTCCCCGTCCCTCCCCCGATGTGACAGACCGCAAGACTCAATCAATATCTGAAGAGTGGGACTGACTTCTTCAAAGTTACGGCGACGTCCGTCTCTGACAGTAACGTACCCTATTGTGAGTTGTTTTTAAAATTATTATTGAAACGTTGTTCTCGGTGGCTTCGTAAATAGGTGCCAATCCCCAAACATACAGATCCATGACTGGATCCTAGGCTTCTTTTTCCTGTCACTTATCGCTGCTTTCACAGATATAACAGTTCGTCATTGTCGAAAATGCCGTGGTTTGCAGTCCACGTTGTAAGTCAGTTCAAAGGGGACAAGAAGGCAATTGGATCGTGCCTGGTAAAGGACTGTCGTGTTCAAACCAGCATTTGGAGTAAATAAATGTCGTGTGACTAGGGCCTCCCGTCGGATAGACCGTTCGCCGGGTGCAAGTCTTTCGATTTGACGCCACTTCACAACACAACGCAACACTCACTCCCTAAGCGAAGAAACTCTCCGGCCCAGCCGGAATCGAACCCGGGCCTTTAGGATTGACATTCTGTCGCGCTGACCGCTCAGCTACCGGGGGCGGACAGCAGTTAGATTGAGGATATCTTTACTTTTACTTTAGTGGCTGAACAATGCTGATATCAGAAATCACTGTCAGTTTGCACCAGAGGGACATTTGCAACAATCGTTTCAATGAAGTCGATGCTCTCATGATCTTTCGCGAGCTAATTTGCGCGTCCGTCCGTTGCTTGACACAGGATTATTTGTTGGTTACCGGCGAAGGTGTAGAGGAAAAGGATTACAACATTTGACGTCATAGGCGTATGATGTGCACGAGGACCTCAGTCATCCCTGTTGTTGTGCTCGAGGCCATGACATGGGGGAACATTATTCTTCGATAATAGTACAAGGCGTACGACTTGTTTATGTTTGCAGTTGAAATTTTTGCTAAAACCAATAAAACGTGCAAAATCTAAGAATTAAGACCGACAGGACGAAGTAGGTTTACGAATTCCGATAACTGTTACCCGATGGTCACGTGAAATAACACTGAGACATCTAGTCTCGAACATTTAAAACATTTCCAAACAATTTTCTGAGAAAAAGGGCTCTGCTGATGTTAACTTGCGCTCAATTTCACTCTTTGTGGTCTCGAATGTGCTGAAAAGATGCGTCGATTGCAAAAGTTAGAAGTTTTTCAGACCTCTGAATATAAATCTCCGAACATGAATCATTACGTACTAAAATTTGTTTAAATCTGAACTAAAGACCTACTAACATGTCGAAAACGAAGTATACTAGAAATGAACAACGGGAAATGTCAACATTGTTCGAGTGCTTATCACAGCACTGCGTTTAAACCGGAACAGAGAGGAGGTCTGTACCGAGTCCTGCTACGATGTCTTGGGGCTGACTGCTAGTGGCGACGATTCTTCCCAATTGACCCGTATTGAGGAACAATAGACCAGGTCACCACTGGTGAGCTCAACATCCCAGGCAGAGTGCGCTATCGAATGCGTTGTTTTAAATATTTTATTGTGGCCGAGGTGGTCTCGCGAGTAGAGTTCTAGACACCGGCCCAGGAGGTGGTGGGTTCAATCCCGGGTAGAGGTGGGGAATTTCCCTCGTTGCAGTCCTTCTAGGACTGCCCCAGACGCGCTCAGCCTGCTGACAAACCGAGTACTGGGGATCTTTCTCGGGGTTAAAAAGCGGACAGGACGATGGGGTCGCCACCCTTCCCCTACCAGTGCCACGGCGAACGTAAGGCTGCACTCTGTCTGCCGTCAGGTCAGAATTCCGTTCATGATTCGAGCCACACAGACTTGAGCTATGTTTCTACCTGTAATCTGCGTACTTCTTTTCATTTTGTTCGTGTTGCTCGATATAATTAGTTACGATGTTCACGATCTTTATAATGACGAGACGTTCGATTAATCATTCTGAAGAGGAAAAAATGGTCCTTTATGTTTACGACTCGGAAACAAATATTACAGCAAAAATATTTTTAATATAATTCCAATATTTTGTCGGTAATAGGAGCAAAAACCAAATGTAATGATTATTTATTCAAGTTTATGTCACAGTTCCGTGACTAGTTTCAAACGGTGACGTCTATTCTCAAACCACTGCCTACAGAGGTTACAGTATTATTAAAGGCAAAGAATGCGAAGTATTACAACAGCTATGAACATAACAGTGTGCAAAGCTCGCTGTAGTGGAAAAATGGCTCTGAGCACTATGGGACTTAACATCTGAGGTCATCAGTCCCCTAGAACTCAGAACTACTTAAACCTAACTAAGCTAAGGACATCACACACATCCATGCCCGAGGCAGGATTCGAACCTGCGACCGTTGCGGTCGCGCGGTTGCAGACTGAAGCGCCTAGAACATCTCGGCCACACCGGCCGGCTCGCAGTAGTGGAAATATCAAATAAGACATATCTGCATTTCAAGTGTTTGCTAGAGCACAATTTGACTGATACACTTGCACACCTTTATCTTTCCGTGCGAGCTCTGATTTCCTTTATTTTGCTATGATGATCGTTTCTTCTATGTAGGTCGGCTTCAACAAATGTATTTTCGCGTTCAGAGGAGAAAGCTGGATACTGAAATTTCTTGAGAAGATTCCTCCGCAACGAAAATCGCCTTTGTTTTAATGGACACGTTCTCCCCTGTTTCGCGATAATACAAAACGCGCTGCTCTTCTTTGAACTTTTTCGATTTACTCCGTCAATCTCGTCTGGTAAGGATTCCAGACCGCGCAGTAGGACTCCAAAAGAGTACAGACAAGCGTAGTGCAGACAGTCCGTTTAGTAGATCTACTACATTTTCTATATGTTCTGCCAATAAAACGCAATCTTTGCTTTGCCTTCCCCACAACATTTTCGATGTCTTCCTTCTAATTTAAATTGTTCATAACTAGAGTTGCTAGGCATTTAGTTGAATTTATGGCCTTTAGATTAGACTGATTTATCGTGTAACCCAAACTGAACGGATTCCTTTTAACACTCATGTGGATGACCTCACACTTTTCACAATTTTCGCACCATACAGATATTTTTTCTAAATCGTTTTGCGATTTGTTTTGATGTTATGATGACTCTACTTGACGATAAACGACAGCATCAGCTGCAAAAAACGTAAGACGGCTGCTCAAATTCTCTCCAAAATAGTTTATATAAGGAACAGCGGAGGCCTTATAACACTAACTGGGGGAACGCCAGAAATCACTTATGTTTTACTCGATGACTTTCCGTTAATTACTACGAACTGTGACCTCTCTGACAGGAAGTCACGGATCCACTCACATAACTGGGACGATATTCCATAAGCACGCAATTCTACTACAAGCCGCTTGTTTTGTACAATGTCAAATGCCTTACGGAATCAATTTGAAATGCCTTACCAATTACGCTCGCACTTCATGTGTGCGTGTGCGAAGAGCTTGTTGTGTTCCACAAGAACGATGTTTTCTACATCCGTATTAACTGTGTGTCAATAGACCGTTCTCTTCGAAGTAATAGAGAAGTGGTCACATTCAAGAGACTAACTTATACCGAAGTCAGTACGCACCCTGAAAAGATACGCATATAGTGTCGCAAAAACATTGACTGATTAATGGACCGTGTTCAAAGATTTGGAGATCAGTACACCCACGGAACATTATGCCCTCTAGCACAGCAGCACCTTGACGACCAAAACGGCCATGTACGACAATGTTACTGGGTGAACTGCGTGTTCCCACCTATCGCCATATAAGAGTGCGTCCAGTGTTGTCGAACATGATAGTTTTGGTGGTGCAGTTGTTACGGTGTGGGGAAGTATAGTACTGCATACATGTACTAACCTCCCTTCCATCTGCGCATCTGTTTAGGGATGCATTCGGCCCTGACTTCACTTTCATGGATGACAATGCGCGACCGCATCAAACTGCGACGATGAAGGAGCTCTTGGAACGAAAGGATATTCGGCGAATGGATTCGCCTGAGCGTTTCCGGGACTTAAATCCAGTCGATCATGTATGGGTTGCAGGGGAGAGGGACAGCACATCCATATTACAAAACTGTGACCTTACACAGCTATAGTTGTAATGTTACTCTATGAAAAAAAAAGAGCACTAGTGGTGCCGTATAATGTTAGCACCAGACGAAGGTGCTGTCGCCTTAACAGTTTACCAGTATCTTACTTTTACTAAGATCGGTAAAAAATGTTGGGTGACAGCACCTTGGACTGATTCCAACACGATATGACGTCATTGTTACTGTTTTTTCACATCGTTACTCCGTTCATATCATAATGTAACATTACATCTTGAACTGCGTAAGGTCAAGATTTTGTAACGGAGCTTTGTAAGAATAAAAATGAACTTTAGATAATTCTTTTGTCTGGAATGTAAATACGTGTTTGGTGCACTCTTTGCTTAAAATATAGTCAGCGCGTATGAACACATAGAAATTTGAAGCTGTGGAATACTATTGGCTACAAGCGTAGACGGCGCGTGCGAATAAACAAATATAGCATTTAAGCCACGTCATAACACTTTCTCTTGACTTTCCGGATTAACCGGATTTTCGATTATCTGGTTGACCTACAGTCTCGCCCAGTCTGGGGAAACGAGGTCCCACTGCAATCTTTAATCACCTACAGATCGATAGAAACTGTTTGCTAAACAGCACTGTGGTGGATGACGCAGATGGCAGGAATGTACACGCAGCACTGCAGTTCTCTGTTCGGACACCGGCTAGTATAGCGAGGACCATCTGACAACATTAATGAGTCCACTAACAAAGAAACAAGAAGTCAAGAAACGCAGTGATCACAGGAGAGATAGGCTCATTTTACATGTAGCCAAAGTAATGTGAAGAACCAGTAATAAAAGACTCGAAAAGTCGATGGAGGAGAATCTGTCTGAGCAATAATTCGGTTTTTCATGAAATACAGGCACTAGATATGCAATAGGATTCTTGCGAAATATTGAAAATGGATGGCACTTACAAGGTGTTAGGAGTAGATATTTCTGTTGCTGACTGAGGACAGTGCACTGAACAACGTTACACCAGTATTTACTTCATTTGAAGACAAATAATTATAGTAGTACGTTTTTGAATCGGTTAGTGTCTCAAGTATGAGTAGCCCAAGTAAGCCATTAATGGTTACTTTCCCCACGGCAGCGGGTCAGGCGTTGAAGCGCGGGTGAGGTGTTGAAGTGTGGATCCGTGGATGCAAAACGGTTAGTCTATACTGAGAGCACGCAAAACGGATAGTCTATACTGAGAGGCGTACACTTCGCGGAGTATTTATAACCGTGCAAAAAACATCAGATAGTAAATTATGTAAGGCGTTTGTGGGAAGACGGTTAGACCCAGGGAAAAACCAACACACTGAAGTGGGTACGTATTAGGGTACCTATGATCAAAATATCTGTATCTGTACCCCTAACACACTGTACAGGTGTTTTATAGACCTAGAAAAATCATTTGGTAATGTGGCTTGGAATGAGTGAAAAGGGATACGACTGGAAAACAAGCTGACTCAGAAAATCGTTATACTTAAATCGAAAAGAGTCAGTGAAAATGAGAGGAGAAAGTATCAACTGGATAGCACTTGGTAAAGGAGTAAAGCAAGGCTGCTGTCTATCTCCTACACTTTTTAATCGACTCTTAGAAATATGATGGACCACTGCCCACTAGATAATATAAAAATTGAGGAACGAAAGTATGATGCTTCAGGTTTGCAGACGGCATGGTCCTTCGAGCAACAGATGAAAATTAATTAGTCGCTCGGAGTGGCCGCGCGGTTTGAGGCATCATGTCACGGACTGCGCGGCCACTCCAGCCGAAGGTTCGAGTCCTCCCTCGGGCAAGGGTCTATGTTTTGTTCTTAGCATAAGTTAGTTTAAGTAGTGTGTAAGTCTAGGGACCGCTGACTTAAGCAGTTTGGTCCCTTAGGAATTCACACACATTTGAACATTTGAAAAAGAATTACTAGGTATCGTGGATACCACTGAAACTAAGGAAAGATTTATAGCGTGAAAATCACTACAAAGAACACAAAATTAATGACCTAGGAGGAATTAAAAGGTAAATATAGTGCTGAATGGAGAAATATCAAGAATTGTGTAAAACGTAAAGTACACTGCAAGCAGGACAGTAACCGACTGGAAGAGCAGCACCGTAATTAAAATGAGAATAGCAATGACGAAAGACGCATACTGTAAGAACAGGAGAATTTTCTGCAGCAATGTAGACAATGTTTTGAGGAAAAGAAGAATAAAAAATGTTTTGTGTGGAGTGTGATCGTGTGTGCTACTTAAACGTGGACAATGACAAAGAAAGGTAAAGCAGAAAGCTTTTAAGATGTGGACATGGCGAAGGACAGAAAAAATAAGTTGGATGAATTGAGTGAAAAAAGGAAAGTTAACAAGAAGCGTGGGGGAGGAAAGACAACTACT
Source organism: Schistocerca nitens (assembly GCF_023898315.1). Taxonomy (NCBI): domain Eukaryota; kingdom Metazoa; phylum Arthropoda; class Insecta; order Orthoptera; family Acrididae; genus Schistocerca; species Schistocerca nitens. Next base: position 711,345,301 of record NC_064619.1, on the reverse strand, counting down.
GAGTGTAATAAAAGGGAGGAAAAGAAACTGGATTGAACGTATGTTAACATAAAAGGAGGGACAATCTTAGAGACTGTCGAAGAGAAGAGTCGGCGAGAGAGGAGATTTATTTCAGATCCTGAATGATATCATAGACAGCAGCACATAAGGTAACATCAAGAAGGAAGCAATGTACAGCAGGAAGTTGAGCTACAAAGGACCAGTTAATATAGCAGAAAAACGTTGGTTGTAGGGATCACTGGTGTACACCTGTAAGCCTCAGTATAAGCGGTGATCCACAGACAATTTTAGGGGAGAAGTGCACAGGAGCTTCCTCGTGAGACACAAAGGGTTCTACAATACTATCGGCTCCCACCACATGTACACCGAAAGGTTTAACAGGACACTGATCGCTAGACACTGTCGATACAGCAAATAGTACCGTATCGCTCCCCTCTGTCGCGAAACTAATAATACACTCCTGGAAATGAAAAAAGAACACATTGACACCGGTGTGTCAGACCCACCATACTTGCTCCGGACACTGCGAGAGGGCTGTACAAGCAATGATCACACGCACGGCACAGCGGACACACCACGAACCGCGGTGTTGGCCGTCGAATGGCGCTAGCTGCGCAGCATTTGTGCACCGCCGCCGTCAGTGTCAGCCAGTTTGCCGTGGCATACGGAGCTCCATCGCAGTCTTTAACACTGGTAGCATGCCGCGACAGCGTGGACGTGAACCGTATGTGCAGTTGACGGACTTTGAGCGAGGGCGTATAGTGGGCATGCGGGAGGCCGGGTGGATGTACCGCCGAATTGCTCAACACGTGGGGCGTGAGGTCTCCACAGTACATCGATGTTGTCGCCAGTGGTCGGCGGAAGGTGCACATGCCCGTCGACCTGGGACCGGACCGCAGCGACGCACGGATGCACGCCAAGACCGTAGGATCCTACGCAGTGCCGCAGGGGACCGCACCGCCACTTCCCAGCAAATTAGGGACGCTGTTGCTCCTGGGGTATCGGCGAGGACCATTCGCAACCGTCTCCATGAAGCTGGGCTACGGTCCCGCACACCGTTAGGCCGTCTTCCGCTCACGCCCCAACATCGTGCAGCCCGCCTCCAGTGGTGTCGCGACAGGCGTGAATGGAGGGACGAATGGAGACGTGTCGTCTTCAGCGATGAGAGTCGCTTCTGCCTTGGTGCCAATGATGGTCGTATGCGTGTTTGGCGCCGTGCAGGTGAGCGCCACAATCAGGACTGCATACGACCGAGGCACACAGGGCCAACACCCGGCATCATGGTGTGGGGAGCGATCTCCTACACTGGCCGTACACCATTGGTGATCGTCGAGGGGACACTGAATAGTGCACGGTACATCCTAACCGTCATCGAACCCATCGTTCTACCATTCCTAGACCGGCAAGGGAACTTGCTGTTCCAACAGGACAATGCACGTCCGCATGTATCCCGTGCCACCCAACGTGCTCTAGAAGGTGTAAGTCAACTACCCTGGCCAGCAAGATCTCCGGATCTGTCCCCCATTGAGCATGTTTGGGACTGGATGAAGCGTCGTCTCACGCGGTCTGCACGTCCAGCACGAACGCTGGTCCAACTGAGGCGCCAGGTGGAAATGGCATGGCAAGCCGTTCCACAGGACTACATCCAGCATCTCTACGATCGTCTCCATGGGAGAATAGCAGCCTGCATTGCTGCGAAAGGTGGATATACACTGTACTAGTGCCGACATTGTGCATGCTCTATTTCCTGTGTCTATGTGCCTGTGGTTCTGTCAGTGTGATCATGTGATGTATCTGACCCCAGGAATGTGTCAATAAAGTTTCCCCTTCCTGGGACAATGAATTCACGGTGTTCTTATTTCAATTTCCAGGAGTGTATAATAAATATACTGTGAGGGCTGTTCAATGAGTAATACAATACCGTTTGTTCTGAAAGCAGGTTGGTTTTATTCAGGATTCCAAGACATCATTTTATTCCCCGCTCATTTGACTATAAAACCCTGTTTTTCAACATAATCTTTGTTCAACGCTGGAGCCTTACGGAATCTTACTGGAAGGGCCTATATGCCCTCACGCTACCACGTCAGAACCAACGTCATGCTGCGTTAATAACCTCAACACCATCCACGTACTACTTCCTGTGGAGTCAAACAGATCAAGTCGGAAGCTGCGATATCCGGGCTGTAGGGTGGATGAGGAAGAACAGTCCAGTGAAGTTCACGAGCTCCTCCTGGGTGAGCAGACTTGTGCGGCGCCTTGCGTTGCATTTTTGTGGCGACGAACTCGCTGAAATTGTTTCTTCAATTTTCTGAGGGTAACAGAATACACTTCAGAGTTGATCGTTGCACCATGAGGGACGAGATCGAACAGAGTAACCCCTTCAGAGTCCCGGAAGAACGTCGCCATGACTTCACCGGCTGAAGGTGCGGTTTGAACGTTTTCTTCGGACAACAGGTAGTGTGGCGCCGCTTCATGGGCTGCAGTTTTGTTTCCGGTTCGAAATGGTGAACCCATTTTTTCACCGCTTGTGACGATGATCGACAAAAAATTGTCGCGATCAGTGTCCAAGCAATTCCACGCGGAAGGTGCTTCGTTGCTCTTTATGGTCTTTTGTTAAGGGGCTCCGGAACGCCCTATACTTGCAATGTTAAAATAACGCTTATAAATTACATCTTTCCTCACAAAGTATTTGAGGTAGGAAGTTGAACTTTTTACAGATTATTTATTGGAATATGGGCTACAACTTAACACAGGGATTTTACAAAATTTTAGTTCAGTTATTAAAGATGATGTTTTCTCAATTGTAATGAAAAGTCACAACATTTTTTTGCAATTTTTTATTTATATATTCAAAAAAATAGTTTTTTGGAAAAAGGCTGCGTTAAATTATGCAGAAGGTACTGTGTAACATTTACTGAAAGTTTGAAACAAATATGTTTGGAAGATCCTTAGAAAACATGTAATTAGTATGAGAAAATAAAAGTTTTGGGAATCGAGCGACAAAGATTGGATTAACTTTTTAGTGCATTCCAGGTCCATAGGATGGATTATCTTCATCCTCTGCAAACTCCTCCTCCAGCTTCCTCTTGTTCCTCCTCCTGTTTACTCTTGCTTGTATTTCTAGACTCTTTACAGCCCTGTCTGCAGCCCGAAGGCGTTCCTTGTCTAAAGCAAGCATCGCTCGTACCATGTTAGAACCTATCTTCATTCCCATATTTCTAAATACCTTGCACCTTACAATGTTGCCATCATTGAAAGTCGCAACAGCATCATACACACCAAAGTGAAGTGTTTCTATTCCAACAAATACAGTCTTGGGGATTCTCGACCATATAACACTATTTACACTGTCATTGGGGTTTTGAGTTTTTCCGTGAATACACTTTTTCAACAGTTCAGGTGCTGCTAAGTCTCTGAAAATAGGTTTTATCACCTCCATTATTGCATGAGGCAGACTATGCTTATGAGTGTACACTTCACCAGTTAGCAATCCTTTGTTATATTTACACCAACTGTCTTCTTCTTTGGGACACAAGCTATGTTGGGGATTTTCATCGTCTTTATTGTTTACAGTAATAACACATACCTTTGGCTTTCCAACATTTCTCCTTTTCTTAAAAGCCTTCAGAGGATTTCTAATAACTTTACTTTTACTCATTATTATACTTCAACAAAGCAGAGACTCAAGAAACAGAATTAATTACGAATATTTTCGAGATAACGACAGAGTAAATAAACATGAAACAATCGACAATCACACCAGCGATATATATTGAACCATCACAGGTTAGCCACAACACATACTTTATCTCACATCACTAAAATGTACCTGATGAACACGGACGTTAATAATAACACCATTTGACAGGAGTTTAACAGCGCCACAGTGGGTCACGCCCATGTAGAACACATTTCAAAAAAAATTTAAAAATAGTTGTAGTCTTCGGAATTGAATAAATTATATATCTATTAAAAGGTAATAGTCTGCAGATTCAGAAAACACAAAAAAGTAAAAATTGAACTTTTCATGATTTTGAGCCTTTCCGGAGCCCCTTAAGCGGCGATGAACCCAGTAATCACACACCTTTGAGTACCCCAAATGGTGGACGATTATGTCAACACTACCAGCAGAGACGCCCAGTTGGGCAGTGAGGCATTAGGTTGTGATCCGTCGACAACCTCGGGTAAGAGTGACCGCACGTTCCAGCATTGCGGGAGTCGCAGCTGAGTGAAGCCCGCCAGCATGCGGGGCATCGGACATGTTTGCGAGAGCTTGTTGCGATGACGACAGGCGCCTCCGTAGACATTCTGTGAGCGTGAGCGCCTTTGAATATCTGCGATGCTCTGTTTTTCCACCAAAAGAAACTCAATGACAGCTCTGTATTAGGACTGCACTTCCGTTACAGACGTCATTTCGAAGGCTACGTACAGCGCCACTACCTATCGGAACTTCATGAAACTGTAGGGGTTGAAGCAGGAATATTCCAGGATGTCCTACAACAAATTCCGTATTTTTCAATCGAAATTGGCAGAGGAGAAAAGTGTTGCGTTACTTATTGACCGCATCTCATAATATACGAGGGCAGTTCAATAAGTAATGCAACACATTTTTTTTCTGAAACAGGGGTTGTTTTATTCAGCATTGAAATACACCAGGTTATTCCCCAATCTTTTAGCTGCACAACACTATTTTTCAACGTAATCTCCATTCAATGCTACGGCCTTACGCCACCTTGTAATGAGGGCCTGTATGCCTGCGCGGTACCATTCCACTGGTCGATGTCGGAGCCAACGTCGTACTGCATCAATAACTTCTTCATCATCCGCGTAGTGCGTCCCACGGATTGCGTCCTTCATTGGGCCAAACATATGGAAATCCGACGGTGCGAGATCGGGGCTGTAGGGTGCATGAGGAAGAACAGTCCACTGAAGTTTTGTGAGCTCCTCTCGGGTGCGAAGACTTGTGTGAGGTCTTGCGTTGTCATGAAGATGGAGAAGTTCGTTCTGATTTTTGTGCCTACGAACACGCTGAAGTCGTTTCTTCAATTTCTGAAGAGTAGCACAATACACTTCAGAGTTGATCGTTTGACCATGGGGAAGGACATCGAACAGAATAACGCCTTCAGCGTCCCAGAAGACTGTAACCATGACCTTACCGGCTGAGGGTATGGCTTTAAACTTTTTCTTGGTAGGGGAGTGGGTGTGGCGCCACTCCATTGATTGCCGTTTTGTTTCAGGTTCGAAGTGATGAACCCATGTTTCATCGCCTGTAACAATCTTTGACAAGAAATTGTCACCCTCAGCCACATGACGAGCAAGCAATTCCGCACAGATGGTTCTCCTTTGCTCTTTATGGTGTTCGGTTAGACAACGAGGGACCCAGCGGGAACAAACCTTTGAATATCCCAACTGGTGAACAATTGTGATAGCACTACCAACAGAGATGTCAAGTTGAGCACTGAGTTGTTTGATGGTGATCCGTCGATCATATCGAACGAGTGTGTTCGCACGCTCCGCCATTGCAGGAGTCACAGCTGTGCACGGCCGGCCCGCACGCGGGAGATCAGACAGTCTTGCTTGACCTTGCGGCGATGATGACACACGCTTTGCCCAACGACTCACCGTGCTTTTGTCCACTGCCAGATCACCGTAGACATTCTGCAAGCGCCTATGAATATCTGAGATGCCCTGGTTTTTCGCCCAAAGAAACTCGATCACTGCCCGTTGTTTGCAACGCACATCCGTTACAGACGCCATTTTAACAGCTCCGTACAGCGCTGCCACCTGTCGGAAGTCAATGAAACTATACGAGACGAAGCGGGAATGTTTGAAAATATTCCACAAGAAATTTCCGGTTTTTTCAACCAAAATTGGCCGAGAAAAAAAATGTGTTGCATTACTTATTGAACTGCCCTCGTATATTTCAGTTTGTCAACGGAATTATCTTCGTATTATCAGCGAGAGATAAGGGAGAGGAATTACTAACACTGGAGCACTTCTTTTGTCTTGCATATTGTTGAAAGTAACGATGCAACAAAAAGGAGCTAATAAAGAAGAGTTTAGCTCAAAGCGTCGTAGAAAGCAGACTAGTTGTCAGGAATGGTCGACAGTGGTGTTCGATCTACACGGAAGTAACAGTGAGTTTTAGTTTATGTGATGACTACAGTATTTAAAGTAACCCTGATATTTTTTATTGCAGATAAGCACGTTAGCCTGTGTCGTGTACCACACTGCCGCTTGAAACGATTGCCCTAATGTGAACTCTCTCTTCAGAGAACAGTCTAACAGGATCCTGATTGACCGATTCTGTCAATACAGGACGATGTTTAAGTTGTTCTGGGAGCTGACAGTGACGTCAACAAATGGTGGCACACAGCGTGAGTGCTGCTCATAAACTATTGCGAGAATCTGGAAGTAGAAAAATTCTAGGTACACTCAAGAGTATCTTCTTCTCATCCCTCTGCAAAAGACGATGACGGGATTCACACACTTCCAAGAATAGTGGCGGAAACAGTAGCAGGAGTTAATTTTAAGAAGTAAGAAACATAAAACTAAACTGGGAGCTGGACAAGATAGTTACAATAATGTAAGCTATTCTCTCTGGTAGTTGCGAAGTTGCGAAACGTTGCTCTAGGCGGCGGCATTCCGCAAATGTCGAGTGACTGGCGCATTTTCGCTGCCCTTTCGTGCTGTTTATAGACCACTGCTCTTCAGAGGTCCCGCTTGCTTGTCATAAATGTAGATCCTCACCACAATCAGACCGTAAGCTCTCTTGCCAGATGTTTTATGACTGAGCTGGCGGACCTTTGTAAGTACTTCTCGTATTTTGATAGACTTTTATACGATATTTCCTCATATTTTCATATTTATCTCAGTCTCCGCGTAAGTACTACACGTGTTTACGAGCGAAGTGGCGCAGTGCTTAGCTCACTGAACACGCATTCGGCTCAAACTCCCGTCCGAACATCCAGATTTAGGTTTTCCTTGATTTCTTTAAATCGCTCTAGGCAAATTCCGGGATGTCCTTTGAAAGGGCACGGCCGGTTTCCTTCCCCATCCTTCCCTAACCAGAGCTTGTATTCTGCCTAATGACCTAATGACGTCGCTGTCGACGGGAGGTTAAACTCTAATCATTCTAATCTTCTATCCTTCCTTCTTCTAGACTTGTCTTTTTTTTTTTTCCTAAGGGACCGATAGGAGAAGAAACGTTTATAAAAACATATGCACAACAACATTATGTCTAGAAAATACCGCTTCAAACATCGATGACAAGACGTTGGACATTGGGGTTCAACATCTATGAAAAGACATTGTCGTTCATGACAAAGCATGTGAGCACGTAGGAAGACTCAACCGTAACGTTTACTTGGAAGAAATGTTGATATACGAGGGTCGACGACTTTCAACGTATGAGACAGAACGAATCAGGTATTCTAATGTGTGGGATGGTAATGTGCCACGACAGATGAAGATCGCCGTGTCCTGGTGATGGGTAGTGGTGGGTTTGCGGCATGACCACTATTACAGTACACACGGCAAACGGCCAAGTCTCGTGAGTTCGATATACAACAGAGGGAAAGTTATGAGACAAAGTAATGCTGGTCGCCTAGGTACGACAACAGCCAGCCCTCGGAGGAAGGTCACATAAAATGTCATACTGTCCGTCGTATTTCGCAATAATACAGAACGAGCTGCCCTTCTTTGAACTTTTTCGATGTTCTCCTATCCGTTTAGGATCCCATGCCGCGCAGCAGAACTCCAAAAGAGGACGGACAAGCGTAATGAAGGCACACTCTTGAGTAGCGTCCTGCCAATAAAACACTGTCTCTGGTTTGCATTCCCCACAACATTTGCTATGTGATGGTTCAAATGTAACTTCTCACAGTTGTAATCCCTAGATGTTTAGTTGACCCGACAATCTGCAAATAGGTGTTATTTATCGTGTAACCGAAATTTAACACTCTTTTTAGCATTCATACGCAGAGCCTCACACTTTCCATTGTTCACGATCAACTGAAACTTTTAACACCATGCATGTATCTTGTCTAAATCATTTTGCAGTCCGGTTTGATATCATGAAGACTTCACTAGATGTTAAACGACAGCATCATCTGTAAGCAGTCTAACAGGGCTGCTCACATTGTCTCCTAAATCGTTTGTATAGACTATCAGCAGCAGAGGACCTATAATGCTTCTTTCGGGAACTACAGATAACACTTCTGTTTCATTACATGACTTCCCGGCAATTACTACGAACTGTGTCATCTCAGAGGGGAAACAACGAAACCAGTCGCACAACTGCGGCGATACTCCACAGCCTCGCAATTTCATTAACAGCTGCTTCTGAGGATCGGCGTTAAAAACCTTCCCGAAATCTAGAAACATGCCTTCCGCCAGAGGTTCGAGACCTGCCTCGGGCTTGGGCATGTTGTCTGTTGTTCTTACTATAAGTTAGTTTAAGTAGTGTGTAAGTCTAGGGACCGATAACCTCAGCAGACATTTGAACATTTTTCTAGAAACATGGAATCAGCTTGAGGTCTCCCGTCTACGGAACCCTTTACTTCACGTGAATAAAGTGCCAGTTTAGTTTCACAAGAACAATAATTTCTGAATATGTATCAATAGATCGTTTTCTTTCAGGTATTTCATAATCTTCTGACACAATTCACTTCAAAATATAGATCAACTGAGGACTTTTTTAAACTTCGTTTAGGCCAATATGCGTTTCAGGTTTTACTCATTTTAAGCTGCATTAAAGCAGTTCGTCGACTGCATTTTTATTTCTGCAGCGTTCTATGCAGTATAACAATACGTTTAGGCAACAAGTCTAACTGAGGAGCACTTATATTCATTTATCTGTGAGTAGATCCATGTTGCAGTATTATGTACATTTTTAACACACTTTTTTACACATTTTGGTACAGATACTGTTAACTTTGTGTGGCTGAGCCGTAATTTTCACCACATAGTCAACCATCGCGTTTGGCTTGGCCGGAATCGAAACGAAAGCACATTTACAATTTTTGCACATATTATGAAATTACTTCTGAAGTATTTTGCGTCAGTAAACGAATGAAACACTGAGTCCTATGTTATTGCTTGGCATTATTTTCGTTTTTGTTATTCATTTCCACGACGTGAGCTTGTACCAACCAAATTATTAAGAAGAGAGTAGTGGAACTAAAACTGATCCTTCTCCCAAAGTGATACACCGAGCGAGGTGGTTCAGTGGTTAGCGCGCTAGACTCGCATTCGGGAGGACGACGATTGAAACCCGCGTCCGGCCATCCTGATTTAGGTTTTCCGTGATTTCCCTAAATCGCTTCAGGCAAATGCCACGATAGTTCCTTCGAAAGGGCACGGCCGACTTCCTTCCCCATCCTTCCCTAATCCGATGGGACCGATGACCTAGCTGTTTCGTCCCCTCCGTCGAATCAACCAATCAACAATGTGTTGCAATTCATATACTGCATGGAATATTAGTTATTCGGCTGATATACGCTCGCTATACTCCGCAGTCACAAAGAAAGAAAATTAACAACAGTGTCATACAGGGAACAGGACGCATTATGTAGCTTCGATTCTTACTCTCTCTCTCTCTTTCTGGTTTTCTTCTTTTTTTTTTTTCATTCATACACATGCTTGTATTGTCTCTAAAATCAAGTTGCAAGACGCAACACAAATGAGAGGTAATTTTCGGACATATGCTAATGTATGCAAAAAATGCTTGCAATGGCTCTGCCGGCCTGTGTGGCCGTGCGGTTAAAGGCGCTTCAGTCTGGAACCGCGTGACCACTACAGTCGCAGGTTCGAATCCTGCCTCGGGCATGGATGTGTGTGATGTCCTTAGGTTAGTTAGGTTTAATTAGTTCTAAGTTCTAGGCGACTGATGACCTCAGAAGTTAAGTCGCATAGTGCTCAGAGCCATTTGAACCATTTTTTTGCAATGGCTCTAAGCACTATGGGACTTAACATCTGAGGTCATCAGTTCCCTAGACTTAGAACTACGTAAACCTAACTAACTTAAGGACATCATATACGTCCATGCCCGAGGTAGGATTCGAACCTGCGACCGTAGCAGCAGCATGGTTCCAGGCTGAAGCGCCTAGAACCGCTCGGCCACAGTGGCCGGCACTAATGTATGCAGATGTTAGCACAAAATAATAAGTCCGCAGCTCGTGGTCGTGCGGCAGCGTTCTCGCTTCCCACGCCCGGGTTCCCGGGTTCGATTCCCGGCGGGTCAGGGATTTTCTCTGCCTCGTGTGATGTCCTTGGGTTAGTTAGGTTTAAGTAGTTCTAAGTTCTAGGGGACTGATGACCATAAATGTTAAGTCCCATAGTGCTCAGAGCCTTTTGAACCTTTTTTGAAAATAATAAGTTCTCTAGACCAAATAGAAGTTTCCACCTTAAAATAGCACCCTGGACGCTTTGAAGAGTTGTAGAAGGTGCAGTACCGATACCACAGGGTCATCGGATCCTCCACAACTGACGTACGTCGCGGCAGTGAAGTGGTCTGGACACGCCAGTCGGTTGTATGGAATAAGAGCAGTAAGACAGTTGACGAGGAGACGTGAGAGAGTGGCACAAAAGTGTTACCGTGCTTGAACTTAGCTGTGACCACACCGTGAATGAAGTTCCCCGATTTTCTTATGTATCAACGACGACTGCCCAGTGTGGCTATACGGGGTAACGGGTATAATTGCAGTTATTTTTATATGTGACACCTTAATGTGTGCACACATCGGTGTCCTGGTAGTTTTTCCCTGCTTCGAACAGTCTTCTCACAAACACTTCACGAATTGTATGACCTGACGTTTGCTGCACGGTAGTAGCTGCACCATTATGATAGATCGCACCAACGTCGATTAAGAAGCAAGATCACCGAGGTTCCCGGATCACGGCTAAAGCGTAGTCACGATTAAGTTGTGTCTGCATTGTACCAACTTTAAACGCTGGTTAGGAAAATGTGTTCCGCTAACCGGAAATTTGACCGCTGTTAACTCCGTGTCTTACAAGGGAAAGCCTTCATTACACATGCAAAGCTAACGATAACCGCTGACTTGGTACTTACGCAGGCTTTTTAGTTTGTTATCGCAACGTGAGTATTGTTACTGCGCCGTGCCGAACAAGAAAAGGAGGCCAAATTTCTCAAAATTTGAAACTGATGTCCTGTTAGAGCTGGTCGCCCTGTAATTCGATAATTTTAGAGTGTAAAAGAAAAAAGTACTTACGCAGTGTTAAGAAGATATGGGAGACGTCGATACCTTGCCAACGAATAATGCTGTACAGCTGTCTGACGTACATACTAGTTGAAGTTATTCGTTAATTCAGTTGAGTCTTAATCCCATTTTCGGTTTTAAATTGAATATAATTAAACTATAGTGTCTAATGTCAATTTGCACATGCATACTATCCATTTTCCCATCCTTGCATTGACAGCCATCACTCTAAAGTAACGAACTTCATCAAATAAATTTCAAGATCGAGATTCGTTTCGTAAATTCATTTCTTCAAATCTGCTATCATCACTGAAAAAGACATTTACCGACAAGATACAGACATGAGGCAGTCCATTAAACCAAGAGATAGATATACATATTTTACACGTTACAGAAACGTCCGGGGTGTGACTTGTGTTTAACACAGACTGATAGTTGCGTTAAGGTTTCTGGCCACTGGGGTAACATTCCAGACGTTGGCCTTTGCAACAAGAATTGCAGCAAACACTTTTATCATAAATAACATCGACTGCTGCAGGTAACACTTCTATTTAATTAGGAAGAAAGATCCAGAATCTTTTACAAACCAAAGATGAAGAAAAATGTTTGGGAGAAGGTGGACGCGGCAGCTACTACCTTTCACTTCTCCGCTCACGACACTATCAATCTGACTACAGCTTGAACATACTAGCCATCTCTCCAAATCGATATACACTGTATAAAGAGTGTATCTACAAACATTGTACGATATTTAACTATGATAAATTGAATTAAAACGACGCGCTGTTGATAGATCATCACAGTGCTGTAGCATTGAAATCCTCTGCATCAGTGACTCCAGGAAATCCATCCAGTAAGCTGAAAAAATTCATCAAGGAATGTTAGTCTGCTCGAGAAGGAACTTCATATATTGTGGAGAGGTTGCTGCTGTGATCCCTGACACATCACTGATAATTTCTTGCGCTGTTGTACTACGTACATCAGCTCTGTCACCAAGAACTACGTTACATGCACCAGACGCATATGCCCTTAATGTCATTAGAAGTCTCTTCATTTGCGAGGCCGGGCTATCCCGATAACTAGGAAATTCCAACCCCTCGTTGATTTGACCCAATAACAATCACTATTTTCTTCTAAAATGTCAAAGGACGCCGCCATCTTCATATGGTACGTATTTACATCATTTTTACCAAAATCAGTTCAAGATAAACAAGTCTCCGACCTCTGTCAACTTTAACGGTGAAAATCCGCATAGTTTAACTTTAACTGGGGTTGGCGCAGTTGCAGTTTGCATTGACCAGCGTCAAATGCCGACAGAACGGCAGTTAAGTTCTAATCGACATTTGTACAGAGCCCTAAGTGCATTACGCCTGTCCGTATAGATTAACCATTTTGCGTATATGCGTCCACACTTCAACACTTTACCTGCTGCCCAGGGAAAAATAAGCATTATAGTCTTACCTCGCCTCATGCACTCGGAGGTACTAGCTGCTTTGGTACCGCTCGCAGCCATGTAACACGGCATAAGAACTGGCATCCTAATCGACAGGGATCGGAGAATAGTGTCACAATTGCTCAGTGACAGTCGCTTTCATAAAGCGACAGGGATTGTTGCTGTCAAAGAATGCAGGTCGACCTCAGCCATTAGCCTGCCGAATATTCCGAGTGAAACTGCGCACTTCTGGTACCTCGCAAAATACCATTGCTCGCAGCGGCACATAAAGCTACCCCGTTACACTGGGCCAAAAAGCACGGAATCTTGACAGTAGCTGACGGGAGCCGTGTAGTGCAACCTGAAGAGTCTCTGCTTTGCGCCTCTTCAAATGATCCAAGGTGTCCAGAGAAGCGACAGCACAGTCAGACTTGATTGCGCAATGTTTGGAGAGTATAGTTCGTACCGCAGATGGTTCTGTCATCCTTTGAGAGTTCTTTTCTATTTTCATGCCGTGATCTAGGCTCCCTCGTTCAGGTTCCAATGAACATGATCCAGATTGTTTATTTCAGCAGTCACGGTGACCAAGTACTGCCCATTCTCCTACACAGCGACGCACATAAAACTCGCCCCTGCACTGCCCCTGAAGAAAACCATTGCTCATCATCGCTTTCTTACTTTTTATTGTACAGTTTCATTATTAACTATGTAATTAACAGTTTAAGTAACAAATTTACATTTATTAGTTTAATAGGCATATTTTAGAATTTAAAGTCTGTGTTGACAATGTTCTCCGCCAGCATCCAAGCAAAGTTGTGCACCTCGAAGCACGTTAAGGAAAACACTTTGCAGTGCTCTTTGAGGAATGTTCGAAATTTCTTCACGTGCGTTGTTTTTTAAAGTGTCACGTGTTCTGCGATTGTTGCGGTAGACTCGAACTTTAGAAATCCCCAGAGGTAAAAGTCACATGGTGACAAGTCGGGAGAGCGGGGTGGCCACAAGCTCTTACAGATGGTCCTCTCTTCTGTAAAATCACTATGTATGCGAGCTGAGGACAAATCCTACGTATTATGAGAAGTTGCTCCAGCTTGCTGGAAATATGCACAGCATTTTTTGTTTGGTGTTAACTGAGCCGAAAATTCATTGTAGAGTTGCAAGTAAACATGTGTGTTGACAGTTTCGTTGAAGAACAATGGCTCGACAATTCTGTTACCAGATACAGCACACCATACACCAAGTTTTAAATCGTGTAACGGCTTTGGCAGTATGTCATGGGGATTCTCTGTAGCCTAATGTCTTGTGTTTTGTGAATTAACGTAACCCGACAGATGAAACCAAGCTTCATCCATCGAAAAAAGGAGGAAAGGATCAAGTTGTCCCCCAGCGACATTTTCCAGCAACCAATTACAGTAATGTGTACGTTTACCCTTAACTACTTCTTTTATTTGCTGAACAACACTCACACTGTAAGGTTTCATTTTTAAGCCATGAAGGATTCGTTGAAATGACCTTTGAGATATTCCAAATTGCTGTGATAATCGTCGTGTTGACTTGTAGGCAATTCTTTAAATGTGTGCCGTCACGTTTGCCACCACTTCACGTGTACGTACAGTCGGTGCCTTCTTTCTCTTTGAATTAGCAACACTGCCCGTCGAACGCCACTCTCTCACTAGATACTGAATCGTTGATCTTGCAGGACTATTAGTTTCAGGAAACTTTTCATAAAAAGTGTCACGAACAACTTTAATGGATTCAGATCGCATATATTCTTCAACAATGAACACACATTCTTCAATGGAGTAAGGCATGACAATGACGTACACGGTTTATAACGACTACTTTCCGTATGAATTACTCACACGCCACTGCTGTTGGAAGGTGGGAAAGAAACTGACAAGCTAGTAATGCTACTCACGCTCGTTCGCATTCCTGTTCGGGCCGGTTTTATGTGCGCCACTCTGTATATCTTCACAACGAGTAATCCATTGTCATTACCACCGTCCAAGAGAATGGCAGCGCTGTTAGTAGGGTTCTGCGCGTGTTCTCCTGATCTGACGACGCTAAGATACACTGTCCCGCCTCAGCTGGTCTCCCAAACCACCAGATCTTAAACCCACACTGAAAATGCCAGTAGATATTTGGAACTGAGGGTGAAATGAAGAGTCAGCACCACCGAAATTTGGTAGCTCCGCAGGATCTAAACCTCCATGACTGGTATCAGTCGGATGTGGTGCAGCTGAAGATACTTGTCGACTCTCTTGTTCGCCGAATTGAATCCGTTGTCAAACCAGAAGCCGTATTAGACGGTATCACCGTTACATCTCCCGGGCGCGACTAGTTTGTCACCTAGTGTACTCAATTTTTCATAAAACTTAAGCTTTGTACCTTTCAAAAATTAGGTGAACAATGGAGCGTTAGCGTAAATCCCTCTTTATACGTTTTTGACCAGTTGCAGTGTTAGAAATTTCTCATTATCCTTTCTACAGTGAAGTGGGAAAACGTAAGAACGAAAGTAACTTTCGCATGATGTGTCACTGTCAACAACAGACGTCGATGAAACTTGGGTCATACATAGAAAGAACAGCTACAGTATAAGACAGAAGATAACTCAAAGACATACGTGACGAAACGAACATAAAAGACACTTTTGTTCGAAGACAGTACTTATATTGAAGTCATCCCGATTAATGATGGTCCGCTGCACGTTACAAAAGGCTGGACATGGTTCTTAGTAGGCTATGTGATCACCACGGACGGAAATATTTTCTCCCCGATGTGCTCCCATGCTGGCAAGAAGGTTGGTAAAGAGTGCTTGCCTTGGGGACCCCCACTCCTCCACCGGCGCGGCTGAGAACCACTGCTGTATGTGGATGTGCTTCAGAATGTCTCCAAAATGCATCTCGCCCGTGACCGATAAGATTTAAATGCAAGAACTTCTCCACCTGAGCTATTCGATGTGGTCGCACATTGCCACCCATAAAAATGCAGTTAGTGCCGAATGCACCCTTGAAAATACGCACATGAAGGAGGAGTACAGTGCCACAATAAAACTGACCAGTGAGTTTACTGCGTTCACAGATTTGGAGGTCAGTAAACCAATGCGCCATTATGCCTCTTCACGCCATAACACGTGGACCACCAAAACGACCATGTCGACACTGATGGACGTAACCTCATATGGCGACAGGACGGAACGCGGAACGCACAGAAAAGAATTCTCGATCATGATCCTTTTAGGTGGCCAAGGTGTAATGGTGTGGGGAGGCATAAAGTTGAAAAGGAGCACGGAATCTGTGAAGACGGTACACTCGCTGGCCAACGTCATTGTCACACTATCCCCCACCCACTTGTGCGTTTTTTCAGTGATACATTAGACCCGGCCTTCCATTTTCATGGATGACACTGGGCGATGGATCGAACAGCTCAGCAGAGAAGCTCTTGGAACGAGAGAATTTCTGCAAATGGACTGGCCTGCCCATTCCACCAACCCTTCGGCCAGGTATGGGAGGCTCTGGGGAGTTGTGTTGCAGCACGTCCACACACACCAGCGACCACCCAGCTGTT
This sequence comes from Schistocerca nitens, assembly GCF_023898315.1. Taxonomy (NCBI): domain Eukaryota; kingdom Metazoa; phylum Arthropoda; class Insecta; order Orthoptera; family Acrididae; genus Schistocerca; species Schistocerca nitens. The sequence goes on along the minus strand of NC_064619.1, from coordinate 711,329,086 downwards.
TCCAACCCAGTTGGTGGAGGAATGCAACAGCCCGCCACAACAACTCCTTCCCAAACTTGTGGCCATCATGGAAGCACGTTGCAGAGCATGCGTTTCGATCTGTGATTATCACAGATACTATTAAGAACTATATTCCGCCTTTTGCAATGCCTAGGAAACCATCATAAGTCGCATCATAAGACCACAGTTTAACAAGTGTGTTTGAATTACAATGTCACTGTCGTTCGTCTCATTGCGTATTTCTTCCAATCATCTTCGGTACTGAACAGTAACATCTATGCATGGTCCAAGTTTCACCGAGCTATGATACTAGGCGGTGACCAATCATGTAAAAGCTACTTTCGCGTTAAGATACTATTCCTCATCATCAACGTTTCTGCCGAGCCCAATTTCTGTGCTAACAAGGGAACCTCCCCATCGCACACCCCTCAGATTTAGTTATAAGTTGGCACAGTGGATAGGTCTTGAAAAACTGAACACAGATCAATTGAGAAAACAGGAAGAAGTTGTGTGGAACTGTGAAAAAATAAGCAAAATATACAAACTGAGTAGTTTATGGAAAGATAGGCAACATCAAGGACACTAGAAGCGCAGGAGCGTCGTGGTCTCGTGGTAACGTTAGCAGCTGCGGAACGAAAGGACCTTGGTTCAAATCTTCCATAGAAAGAAAAGTTTAATTTTTTATTTTCAGTTTATGTGACAAACTCTTATGTTTTCATCACTTTTTTTTGGAAGTGATTGTCACATTCACAAGAAAACGTAAATCGGGCAAGGTAGAAGAATCTTTTTACCAATTCGCCAAGTGTACAAGTTAGGTTGGTCGACAACATATTCCTGTCATGTGACGCACATGCCGTCACCAGTGTCGTATAGAATATATCAGATGTGTTTTCCTGTGGAGGAATCGGTTGACCTATGACCTTGCGATCAAATGTTTTCGGTTCCCATTGGAGAGGCACGTCCTTTCGTCTACTAATCGCACGGTTTTGCGATGCGTTCGCAAAACACAGACACTAAACTTATTACAGTGAACAGAGACGTCAATGAACGAACGGACAGATAATAACAATGCAAAAATAAAGAAAGTAAAATTTTCGCTCGAGGGTAGACTTGAACCAAGGACCTTTCCTTCTGCAGCTGCTCACGCTACCACGGGACCACGGCGCTCCTGAGCTGTCGGTCTCCACGATGTTGCCTATGTGGCCCATGGACTACTCGGTTTGTATATTTTGCTTATTTTTTCACAGTTCCACACAACTTCTTCCTGTTTTCTCAATTGATCTGTGTTCAGTTTATCAAGGCCTGTCCACTGTGCCAACTTATAACTAAATCTGAGGGGGGTGCGATGGGGATGTTCCCTTGTAAGTACCCTGCGCCTTTCGCTCGGCAGTTGTCTTCCTTCCGTGCAGCCAGACGGACTATGTCGTCTGCGAGCCATCGTTATTTTAAAGAGCCAACAAGACGCATATAGCGCCCTTTGTCGACCGCGAGGGACCCGCCGTCCATTGAGAGACAGACGTTAGCATCGAGTGAGAGAACCTTTGGGCCCGCCAGCTGGTATCGCTCAGCTGGTGTTTACCTCTGCAGCCGCGGCTCGCGCTGTAATCGACTGGTGACGTAGGCGGTCACTCCGGAGCGACACGGCCGCGACTGACAAGCTGGCGCTACGTCACAGATAACGGCCGACTCAGCTCACGCCGAACTGGCGTGCACCGCAGGTCTGCGCAAGCGTGACTCTGCCTGTTCAAACCCACAATCGTAGTAGTAGTAGCTTTATTCATCCGTAGATCTCTTTTTACAAGGATATAGGACATGTCAAAGTGTTTACAAATCTAGATCAATTTAAAATAAGCTAATTCGTATACACATATATTTGCAGACTTCTAGTTAGAGACAATCATTAGATTTACTCCTGGTATACAAAACTTTTTTTACAAATAACTTATTAAATAATGTAATCCCACAATGTTCACTCACATCTCACTATCAGTCACTGCAAGCACTATACACACATTGATTCATAATACTTCACTCACTACACACACGCACGCACACACACACACAAACACACACACACACACACACACACACACTGGTGATCTCTGGGCCATTTTCTGTACCGCAACGTACCATTTGCTATCCTGAAAAGCTAAGTCAGCATCCCTCCATAATGAGTGAGATGTTGAGCTCAGAAAGGGGAAGCGGTGTTAGTATTATCCTACGAGGGGCTTGGGGCTAAATATTTCTAGAAATGGAAAAAAGAAGGAAAAAAAACATAAAGTGAAGGTGTTTCGTGGAATGTTGGATATTGTACAATCATTATTATTATTATTTATTTGTATAACATTTTTTATCAAACCCCTACCCTGTTTTAGCTAAGTAATCCTACAATCTATAAAATTTATTGCATAACAGGTACTTGTTACCTGCCTTTTTAAATAAGTGTATTTTTGCAATTTCTTTAATCTCTTTTGGTGATTTATTGTACAGTTTTATTCCTTGGTAGAAACTGCTGTTTCGACTTTTATGTTTATTTTTTCTTGGCAAATGTAAGTTGAGTCTATTATCTTGTTGCATGGTCATGGACAGAGCTGTTTGTGCAGTAATTACCAATGTTATTTTTGATGTGTACAACTGACTGGTAAATGTATTCACATGGTGCAGCTAAAATCCCCAGTGTTGTGAACAGATCTTTACAATGAGCTTGACTAGTATTTTTGGTTATTATTCTTATGACTCTTTTCTGGAGTATGAAAACTGTGTTCATATTTTGTGTATTTGTTCCCCAAAAAAGAATGCCATAGCTAAGAACTGAGTGTACATATGGTTAATATGTAACCAAAAGACACTGCATGTCACACACTGATCATAGGATTCTAAGGGCATAACATTCTCTGAGATAAATAGCCAGATCCACATCAAAATGGTTCAAATGGCTCTGAGCACTATGGGACTTAACTGCTGAGGCCATCAGTCTCCTAGAACTTAGAACTACTTAAACCTAACTAGCCTAAGGACATCACACACATCCATGCCCGAGGCAGGATTCGAACCTGCGACCGTAACGGTCGCGCAGCTCCAGACTGTAGCGCCTAGAACCGCTCGGCCACTCCGGCCGGCTAGATCCGCATCCCAGCGGTTCCCAACTAGGGACGTTCGATAATAATCGATATGTAAAAAATTCGAAGTTAGGAGTTTACACATCAATATTTAAATGCCGATAATGAAGTCAGTGACAGAGTGGAATATCGATGTTAAAGACGAGGTATCGACCGTTAATGTCCGCAAAAAAGCAGCAAATAACTTTCATAATAGACAGGAAGAAGGGAAAGGATGATAGGCCATGTGTAAGAGACCAAGGGAGAACTTCTATTGTACTTGAAGGAGCTATAGAGCATAAAAACTATAGGTGAAAACAGAGATTCTAATATATCGAACAAGTAATTAAGGACGTTTGCGTGCAGTACCACTCTGAGATGGAGATGTTGGCATAGGAGAAGAATTCGCGGCTGGCCGCATCAAACCGGCCCGGTCAGATGACTGATGACAAAAAATAATAAAGAGATGGAATAATATACAACAGCACGTGCCGGAATTCGACAGTTGCAAGATCGTGAGTCGTGACCTATCGACGATGCAGTTTACCGTTCGGTGATATTGCATCGGCATTTACATCTACATCTGGCGGTCATTACTCTTAGAACGGCTAACTGATTCCCCCTCCCATTTCCCTAGTCCACTCGCCAATGGCGTGTGGGAAGGAGCGTGTGGAAAGAATGATTGCCAGTAATCCTCTGTATAAATTTTAACTTCTCGGACTTTTTCGTTGGATGTATGGGAGAGGAAGTAATATGTTGTCCGACTCCTCTCGGAAAGTTCTCACTCGAAATATCAATAGCAAATCTCTCCGTAATGTAAAACGACTGTCTTGTAATGTCTGCCACTGAGGTTTGTTGAGCATTTCTGTAATTCACTCACACGTACTATACGAGCCCGTGACGAATCGCGCCATTCCTCCCTGGATCTTCTCTCTCTGTTCTATTACTCTTTCCTGGTAAGGATCCCACATTTATGAACAACACTCAACAATCGGTGGAACAAGCGCCTTGTGGAAAAACTCCTTCGTGGATGGGTTACGTTTTCTTAAGATTCTACCTACGAATCTCGGTCTGGCATCTGCTTTTCCTACTGTTTGTTCTACGTGGTCATTCAATTTAAGGTCGCTCTGGGTTGTTACTCCTAGATATATAATGTTATATACTATTTTAAGCAGTTTGTCATCAACAGTGTAGTTCTACAGTAGTGGATTTTTTCCCCTATGGATACGCAATATTCGTGAGCATCAAGTGAAATAAAGCCTCACGAAATTACATTCTACAATCCCTATACTGAACTATGTTCAAGATTGTTGGATGTGAGGTCCGCCAGTTACGCAAAACACCGTTTTTCGCAGTACCTGCCGGCCGTAGTGGCCGTGCGGTTCTAGGCGCCACAGTCTAGAGCCGAGCGCCCGCTACGGTCGCAGGATCGAATCCTGCCTCGGGAATGGATGTGTGTGATGGCCTTAGGTTAGTTAGGTTTAACTAGTTCTAAGTTCTAGGCGACTGATAACCTCAGAAGTTAAGTCGCATAGTGCTCCGAGCCATTTGAACCAAGTGCTCCGAGCCATTTGAACCATCTCAGTACCCAAACATGTTTCGGCACCACTGTGTCATCATCAGTGGGTTTTTGTTTTTATTTATTCTGCAATGTGAACATTTTTGTTAAATGACTATAAAATTACGTGCATCTTTAGTTCAACAAGCAGATTATTTTGTAAATACCTTTACATTTGGTGTGCATGAATTTTTTGGATCACTTGTGTGTTAATTAATACAGCTAGCTCGCCACGTGCAACCAAACGATGTTGATGAGAAAGTTTTTTCCTGGGAGTTAACCTATCTTCTAGCATACAATTTAGTTTGCCGCTATGTTTTCGCACCTATATTCGTTTTTACTTACGTTTTCGTGTGGCAAGCACTTCCATCCTCCGCATCATGCTGAGGTGTTGTCATGCACACGTAACTATAACAAGTATTTTCCACAAATAACGCAGTGAAAACGCTTTTCACCTCACCAAAACACAGTGTGATTGCGGTTTGTTGTGTGTCTCAGCCCAGTGTTCACTGGCGGATCTCACATCCAACAATTTTAACTGTAAACACGGCCTATAAAAGGAAGTGCAAAACTAAATGATGAATACACTCCTGGAAATTGAAATAAGAACACCTTGAATTCATTGTCCCAGGAAGGGGAAACTTTATTGACACATTCCTGGGGTCAGATACATCACATGATCACACTGACAGAACCACAGGCACATAGACACAGGCAACAGGGCGTGCACAATGTCGGCACTAGTACAGTGTATATCCACCTTTCGCAGCAATGCAGGCTGCTATTCTCTCATGGAGACGATCGTAGAGATGCTGGATGTAGTCCTGTGGAACGGCTTGCCATGCCATTTCCACCTGGCGCCTCAGTTGGACCAGCGTTCGTGCTGGACGTGCAGACCGCGTGAGACGACGCTTCATCCAGTCCCAAACATGCTCAATGGGGGACAGATCCGGAGATCTTGCTGGCCAGGGTAGTTGACTTACACCTTCTAGAGCACGTTGGGTGGCACGGGATACATGCGGACGTGCATTGTCCTGTTGGAACAGCAAGTTCCCTTGCCGGTCTAGGAATGGTAGAACGATGGGTTCGATGACGGTTTGGATGTACCGTGCACTATTCAGTGTCCCCTCGACGATCACCAGTGGTGTACGGCCAGTGTAGGAGATCGCTCCCCACACCATGATGCCGGGTGTTGGCCCTGTGTGCCTCGGTCGTATGCAGTCCTGATTGTGGCGCTCACCTGCACGGCGCCAAACACGCATACGACCATCATTGGCACCAAGGCAGAAGCGACTCTCATCGCTGAAGACGACACGTCTCCATTCGTCCCTCCATTCACGCCTGTCGCGACACCACTGGAGGCGGGCTGCACGATGTTGGGGCGTGAGCGGAAGACGGCCTAACGGTGTACGGCCAGTGTAGGAGATCGCTCCCCACACCATGATGCCGGGTGTTGGCCCTGTGTGCCTCGGTCGTATGCAGTCCTGATTGTGGCGCTCACCTGCACGGCGCCAAACTCGCATACGACCATCATTGGCACCAAGGCAGAAGCGACTCTCATCGCTGAAGACGACACGTCTCCATTCGTCCCTCCATTCACGCCTGTCGCGACACCACTGGAGGCGGGCTGCACGATGTTGGGGCGTGAGCGGAAGACGGCCTAACGGTGTGCGGGACCGTAGCCCAGCTTCATGGAGACGGTTGCGAATGGTCCTCGCCGATACCCCAGGAGCAACAGTGTCCCTAATTTGCTGGGAAGTGGCGGTGCGGTCCCCTACGGCACTGCGTAGGATCCTACGGTCTTGGCGTGCATCCGTGCGTCGCTGCGGTCCGGTCCCAGGTCGACGGGCACGTGCACCTTCCGCCGACCACTGGCGACAACATCGATGTACTGTGGTGACCTCACGCCCCACGTGTTGAGCAATTCGGCGGTACGTCCACCCGTCCTCCCGCATGCCCACTATACGCCCTCGCTCAAAGTCCGTCAACTGCACATACGGTTCACGTCCACGCTGTCGCGGCATGCTACCAGTGTTAAAGACTGCGATGGAGCTCCGTATGCCACGGCAAACTGGCTGACACTGACGGCGGCGGTGCACAAATGCTGCGCAGCTAGCGCCATTCGACGGCCAACACCGCGGTTCCTGGTGTGTCCGCTGTGCCGTGCGTGTGATCATTGCTTGTACAGCCCTCTCGCAGTGTCCGGAGCAAGTATGGTGGGTCTGACACACCGGTGTCAATGTGTTCTTTTTTCCATTTCCAGGAGTGTATATTCAAGATTTTAAAATACACGAAATATGTTATTTTCGTCAACTGCTAGGACCTGCACCATTCATCAACCCTCTGCAGTGTCAGCACGGCGAGTGTTGGCGCGGCTTCCCTTGATCCGCCACCGGAGAGAGGGGTGCCGGCAGTGGCTGTATCAGCGACAATAGGGTACACAGGACTACTGTAACACAGCGCCGTCTTCTACTGTTCTGCGTACGGTATCACGATGCATGTGCCTGTGTGTGGATGCTCTGAGGAGAAGCAAACGTTGCCACATTGCATTCGTTATCGTCATTCCAGCACCTAAAATGATGCTGTGGGCTGCCCTTGGCTGCTCAAGATGATCACTTGTGGTTCACATAGGCATTTATTTAGATAGATGGTGTTACATTTCTGGCGCTCGGTGGCTGTGCCCTGTCATCGAAGTTTACACTGAAGAGCCAAAACATTATGACCACCTGCTTAATAGCTTGTTGGGCCATCTTTGGGACGCAATAAATCACCGATTCTGCATACCATCTCTTCTAAAGTTCGTTGGTAGGCTTGCGGAGATACGTGACAGCGGATGTCTAAACACAAATAACGTAATTCCCGTAAATAATGGCCGATTATTTGTGTACTCGGTGGTCGCCTCAATGTGATTCACTATAATCCACCTCAAACCACTGTAGCACGATTCTGGGTTTGAGACACGGACAGTTATACTGTTCAAAGACTATATCGCCGTTGGGGAAGGCATCAAGCGTGAAGGGATGCAGGTGGTTCGCAGCTGTCAGCGTGTCTTCGATTAATGCCATAAGCCCCATGCAAGCAGCAGTTCTAGCAGAGCCGTCTCCTTGTTACCCTGAACAGAGTGTACGAGCAGGATTGGCCAATATTCAGGAACATAACAGGACCGATCATTGGAAATAAAAATATCCAGCAAACATGGGCTCTAAAATGCGTAACTTAAAAGCTAAGAGCACTTGTCCGCCTCCGCTACCGTGTAACATACCTTGTCTGCTGCACAACTGCTCAGAGCTCTTAAGGTATATTTTTTAGAACCCATATTTACTAGAGTTTTCTCTTCGAATGCATAGTTTGTCACATCTCTGAATACTGAACATTCCTCCTGGGACATTTTGTATGTTGATAGTATTTTAATGTGAAACCTGACTATTTCGCTGGTGAAAATGTTAACGATTTTCTCCTTGTACAAAGTTGAAACTATTGTCCTCCTTATTAAATATAAAACCGTTGAATACATCACAATAGCCTTTTCATTTTGCATTTCCTCTCCTTTGCCTTCAAGTACAGGTTATCGAAAAACTCATGAAAATTCATTAAATTGATAGACTCAAACTCTCTCTCTCTCTCTATCTCTCTCTCTCTCTCTCTCTCTCTCTCTCTCACACACACACACACACACACACACACACACACACACACACACACACATACAGTTCAGCTGTTCCTCCCAATCAGGTTAGTACGCTGGGCGAGGAGATGGTTCAAATTTCCATCCGATCATCCACATTTAGGGTATCCGTGATTTTCTAAATCGATCCATGAGAAAGCCGGTTGGCTCCTTTGAAAGGGGGCGACCGATTTTCTTCACCATCCTTTTGTAATTCGTTGTGCTCCGTCTCTAGTGACCTCGCTGTCGACTCTAAAAACCTCTGAGCACTATGGGACTTAACATCTGATGTCATCCCCTAGAACTTATAACTACTTAAACCTAACTAACCTAAGGACATCAGACTCATCCATGCCCGAGGCAGGATTCGAACCTGCGACAGTAGCGGTCACGCGGTTCCAGACTGAAGCGCCTAGAACCGCTCGGCCACACCGGCCGGCTGTAGACTCTAATCATCCAACCTTTCATGTTCCTTTTGTCATGTACTGTCTCAGTAAAACTCCACCTGGTAACAAAAGATGGTTAGCATAACCTTTCCTGCCGATGGAAATGTCCCGAACTTTTTTGTCTTTGGTGATTCGGTGTGCTTCCTCTCCATACCTTGACGTTTTGTTTCTAGCTGGTAGTGGTCAACACACGGTTCATCATTGGCTACTATCCTGGTCCAGAATGAGACGCCTTACGTTTTGCTACGATCAAGTAAGAGCTGGCAGATGTCAGCGCGTCTAACCTTGAGTTTTTCAGTAAGCTGACTTTTCCCATCGCACAACAACTTTATGGTAACCAAATTAATCGTGTATGATTTGATTAGAACCATACTGACGCCCGAAGAAGATGATACCGTATCACTAATCCGCTAAAGCCACCTCTTCAGACTGCTGAATCTTTTTGACAGTTGTGCGCATTGAAGTACAGCCTACTTCCTCTTTAGGTATCACAATCGTCCAGCCACTTTCAATATCTTGATCCACAAATAAATACTTTGGCGTGACATAGCATTGTCGCCATATTGCCCTGAAACTCTACAATGAATTTCAGTCCTTTTCGCCCCTTTCGACCAAAGAAGACGAATCACTGTGCATTCTTTCTCATCAGCGAAAATTACTAGCGGAGCCGACAAATATAAGCTGTCACTGACAGAACGTAACTGAATTGGCTGAAGTCTAATAACTGATGCGTGCAGTGGTGCTGTAAGCGTTCATGTGCAGTGTAGATAATTTTTGACCCTCCTTTATCGACAATGCGTCTCCGTGTGTTACAAATGGGAAGTCACTCAGGTATATTAGCAAAAAAAAGTGGTCGAAATATGGAACCCTGACGAACAACTCCATTGCAGTACCGTAATCAAATGAAAGTTTATTTTCTGTTGGTGTAAAAAGAATTTTCGCTTCTATGACATTAATAAGAGTAAAGCCATCTGCATCCGCATCTGCATCTTTCATTTGGTTTTAATATACGTTGCAAAGACTTAGAAATATCTACCCTCAAAATAATCTCCTACTGAAGCTTTTATAAATTCATGGTTATAGGTGTGCTTCATTACAATTCCAGACATACATTTTTAAATTAAACATGTAGCAGTTATATCCTGGGTACGTTTCATTAGACTTTAACATCAAGTTTCATTGGATAACATATTGTGGGGAAAAAAATTATCTTTTGGTAATGACAGTGTAAATATAGTTTCCTAAGAGCATTAATTTCATCAGACTTGATACTCCTACATCTACATTTACATCCATACTCTGCAAGCCACCAGACGGTGTGTGGCAGAGGGTACTTTGAGTACCTCTATCGGTTCTCCCTTCTATTCCAGTCTCGTATTGTTCGTGGAAAGAAAGATTGTCGGTATGCCTCTGTGTGGAATCTAATCTCTCTGATTTTATCCTCATGGCCTCTTCGCGAGATATATGTAGGAGGGAGCAATATACTGCTTGACTCCTCGGTGAGTGTATGTTCTCGAAACTTCGTCAAAAGCCCGTACCGAGCTGCTGAGCGTCTCCCTTGCAGAGTATTCCACTGGAGTTTATCTATCATCTCCGTAACGCTTTCGCGATTACTAAATGATCCTGTAACGAAGCGTGCTCCTCTCCGTTGGATCTTCTCTATCTCTTCTATCAACCCTATCTGGTACGGATCCCACACTGCTGAGCAGTATTCAAGCAATGGGCGAACAAGTGTACTGTAACCTACTTCCTTTGTTTTCGGATTGCATTTCCTTAGGATTCTTCCAGTGAATCTCAGTCTGGCATCTGCTTTACCGACGATCATCTTTATATGATCATTTCATTTTAAATCACTCCTAATGCCTACTCCCAGATAATTTATGGAATTAACTGCTTCCAGTTGCTGACCTGCTATATTGTAGCTAAATGATAAAGAATCTTTCATTCTTTGTATTCTTGTCTACATTGAGATTCAATTGCCATTCCCTGCACAATGCGTCAATTTGCTGCAGATCCTCCTGCATTTCAGTACAATTTTCCATTGTTACAACCTCTCGATATACTACAGCATCATCCGCAAAAAGCCTCAGTGAACTTCTGATGTTATCCACAAGGTCATTTATGAATATTGTGAATAGCAACGGTTCTACGACATTCCTCTGCGGCACACCTGAAATCACTCTTACTTCGGAAGACTTCTCTCCATTGTGAATGACATGCTGCGTTCTGTTATCTACGAACTCTTCAATCCAATCACACAATTGGTCTGATAGTCCATATGCTCTTACTTTGTTCATTAAACGACCGTGGGGAACTGTATCGAACGCCTTGCGGAAGTCAAGAAACACGGCATCTACCTGGGAACCTGTGTCTATGGCCCTCTGAGTCTCGTGGACGAATAGCGCGAGCTGGGTTTCATACGATCGTCTTTTTCGAGACCCATTCTGATTCCTGCAGAGTAGATTTCTAGTCTCCAGAAAAGTCATTACACTCGAACATAATACGTGTTCCAAAATTCTACAACTGATCGACGTTAGAGATACCGGTCTATAGTTCTGCACATCTGTTCTACGTCCCTTCTTGAAAACGGGGATGACCTGTGCCCTTTTCCTATCCTTTGGAACACTACGCTCTTCTAGAGGCCTACGGTACACCGCTGCAAGAAGGAGGGCAAGTTCCTTCGCGTACTCTGTGTAAAATCGAACTGGTATCCCATCAGTTCCAGCGGCCTTTCCTCTTTTGAATGATTTTAATTGTTTTTCTATCCCTCTGTCATCTATTTCGATATCTACCATTTTGTCATCCGTGCGACAATCTAGAGAAGGAACTACAGTGCAGTCTTCCTCTGTGAAACAGATTTGGACAAATACATTTAGTATTTCGGTCTTTAGTCGGTCATCCGACTACAGTACCATTTTGGGCACAGAGTGTCTGGACATTTTGTTTTGATTCACCTACAGCTTTGACATAAGACCAAAATTTCTTAGGATTTTATGCCAAGTCAGTACATAGAACTTTACTTTCGAATTCGTTGAACGCCTCTCGCGTAGCCCTCCATACACTACGTTTCGCTTCGTGTAATTTTTGTTTGTCTGCAAGGCTTTGGCTATGTTTATGTTTGCTGTGAAGTTCCCTTTGCTTCCGCAGCAATTTTCTAACTCGGTTGTTGTACCACGGTGGCTCTTTTCCATCTCTTACGCTCTTGCTTGGCACATACTCGAATAATGCATATTGTACGATAGTTTCGAACTTTTTCCACTGATCCTCAACACTATCTGCACTTGAGCCGTCAAGTACTCTGAAATCTGCTTTTTGTCACTTTTGCTAAACAGAAAAATCTTCCTACCTTTTTTAATATTTCTATTTACGGCTGAAATCATCGATGCAGTAACCGCTTTATGATCGCTGATTACCTGTTCTGCGTTAACTGTTTCAAATAGTTCGGGTCTGTTTGTCACCAGAAGGTCTAATATGTCATCGCCACGAGTCGGTTCTCAGTTTAACTGCTCAAGGTAGTTTTCAGATAATACACTTAAAAAAATTTCACTGGATTCTTTGTCCCTACCACCCGTTATAAACGTTTGAGTCTCTTGAGTCTCCCAGTCTATATCCAGCAAATTAAAATCTCCACCCAGAACTATAACATGGTCGGGAAATCTACGCGAAATACTTTCCAAATTTTCCTTCAGGTAGTCTGCAGGAAACGGCCGTCAGTGATGAGGAAGCCAGGAGAGCTCCTTACAAACAATCTAATATTGATGTAAAAGAGACCAACAAACATTATTGAATAACCACGTAACCTGATTTTCGAAAGTCAGCTCACTCAGTCCCAGCAGTATCTCACTCCACACAGGATGTTATGTGACCTTGCCTGACCAGTCAGAGATAAACTTACGTAATGTCGGCGACGTGGTATTCGTTAAAAAGAAAAAAAAGAGGGGACGCACTTGTCATTCGTCCGATAACCTTCTGGCGCGTGTTCTGTTTCACAGCATTGTCTTCTTTGTTACAGGTTAGTTTATGTACGCCTACAGCTAATTCAAATTACTTAGTAATGGAGAAAAACTTGTTGTTGTTGTTGTGGTCTTCAGTCCTAAGACTGGTTTGATGCAGCTCTCAATGCTACTCTATCCTGTGCAAGCTTCTTCATCTCCCAGTACCTACTGCAACCCACATCCTTCTGAATCTGCTTAGTGTATTCATCTCTTAGTCTCCCCCTACGATTTTTACCCTCCACGATGACCTCCAATACTAAATTGGTGATCCCTTGATGCCTCAGAACATGTCCTACCAACCGATCCCTTCTTCTGGTCAAGTTGTGCCACAAACTCCTCTTCTCCCCAATCCTATTCAGTACCTCCTCATTAGTTATGTGATCTACCCATCTAATCTTCAGCATTCTTCTGTAGCACCACATTTCGAAAGCTTCTATTCTCTTCTTGTCCAAACTATTTACCGTCCATGTTTCACTTCCATACATGGCTACACTCCATACAAATACTTTCAGAAATGACTTCCTGACAGTTAAATATATACTCGATGTTAACAAATTTCTCTTCTTCAGAAACGCTTTCCTTGCCATTGCCAGTCTACATTTTATATCCTCTCTACTTCGACCATCATCGGTTATTTTGCTCCCCAAATAGCAAAACTCCTTTACTACTTTAAGTGTCTCATTTCCTAATCTAATACCCTCAACATCACCCGACTTAATTTGACTACATTCCATTATCCTCGTTTTGCTTTTGTTGATGTTCATCTTATATCCTCCTTGCAAGACACCATCCATTCCGTTCAACTGCTCTTCCAAGTCCTTTGCTGTCTCTGACAGAATTACAATGTCATCGGCGAACCTCAAAGTTTTTATTTCTTCTCCATGGATTTTAATACCTACTCCGAATTTTTCTTTTGTTTCCTTTACTGCTTGCTCAATATACAGATTGAATAACATCGGGGAGAGGCTACAACCCTGTCTCACTCCCTTCCCAACCGCTGCTTCCCTTTCATGTCCCTCGACTCTTATAACTGCCATCTGGTTTCTGTACAAATTGTAAATAGCCTTTCGCTCCCTGTATTTTACCCCTGCCACCTTTAGAATTTGAAAGAGTGTATTCCAGTCAACATTGTCAAAAGCTTTCTCTAAGTCTACAAATGCTAGAAACGTAGGTTTGCCTTTCCTTAATCTTTCTTCTAAGGTAAGTCGTAAGGTCAGTATTGCCTCACGTGTTCCAGTATTTCTACGGAATCCAAACTGATCTTCCCCGAGGCCGGCTTCTCCTAGTTTTTCCATTCGTCTGTAAAGAATTCATGTTAGTATTTTGCAGCTGTGGCTTATTAAACTGATTGTCCGGTAATTTTCACATCTGTCAACACCTGCTTTCTTTGGGATTGGAATTATTATATTCTTCTTGAAGTCTGAGGGTATTTCACCTGTTTCATACATCTTGCTCACCAGATGGTAGAGTTTTGTCAGGACTGGCTCTCCCAAGGCCGTCAGTAGTTCCAATGGAATGTTGTCTACTCCGGGGCCTTGTTTCGACTCAGGCCTTTCAGTGCTCTGTCAAACTCTTCACGCAGTATCGTATTTCCCATTTCATCTTCATCTACATCCTCTTCCATTTCCATAATATTGTCCTCAAGTACATCGCCCTTGTATAGACCCTCTATATACTCCTTCCACCTTTCTGCTTTCCCTTCTTTGCTTAGAACTGGGTTTCCATCTGAGCTCTTGATGATCATACAAGTGGTTCTCTTATCTCCGAAGGTCTCTTTAATTTTCCTGTAGGCAGTATCTATCTTACCCCTAGTGAGAAAAGCCTCTACATCCTTACATTTGTCCTCTAGCCATCCCTGCTTAGCCATTTTGCACTTCCTGTCGATCTCATTTTTGAGACGTTTGTATTCCTTTATGCCTGCTTCATTTACTGCATTTTTATATTTTCTCCTTTCATCAATTAAATTCAATATTTCTTCTGTTACCCAAGGATTTCTACTAGCCCTCGTCTTTTTACCTATTTGATCCTCTGCTGCCTTCACTACTTCATCCCTCAAAGCTACCCATTCCTCTTCAAATGCATTTTTTTCCCCCATTACTGTCAATTGTTCCCTTATGCTCTCCCTGAAACTCTGTACAACCTCTGGTTCTTTCAGTTTATCCAGGTCCCATCTCCTTAAATTCCCACCTTTTTGCAGTTTCTTCAGTTTTAATCTACAGGTCATAACCAATAGATTATGGTCAGAGTCCACATCTGCCCCTGGAAATGTCTTACAATTTAAAACCTGGTTCCTAAATCTCTGTCTTACCATTATATAATCTATCTCATACCTTTTAGTATCTCCAGGGTTCTTCCATGTATACAACCTTCTATCATGATTCTTAAACCAAGTGTTAGCTATGATTAAGTTGTGCTCTGTGCAAAATTCTACCAGGCGGCTTCCTCTTTCATTTCTTAGCCCCAATCCATATTCACCTACTACGTTTCCTTCTCTCCCTTTTCCTACACTCGAATTCCAGTCACCCATGACTATTAAATTTTCGTCTCCCTTCACTATCTGAATAATTTCTTTTATTTCATCATACATTTCTTCAATTTCTTCGTCATCTGCAGAGCTAGTTGGCATATAAACTTGTACTACTGTAGTAGGTGTGGGCTTCGTATCTATCTTGGCCACAATAATGCGTTCACTATGCTGTTTGTAGTAGCTTACCCGCATTCCTATTTTCCCATTCATTATTAAACCTACTCCTGCATTACCCCTATTTGTGTTGATAACCCTGTAGTCACCTGACCAGAAGTCTTGTTCCTCCTGCCACCGAACTTCACTAATTCCCACTATATCTAACTTTAACCTATCCATTTCCCTTTTAAATTTTCTAACCCACCAGCCCGATTAAAGGATCTGACATTCCACGCTCCGATCCGTAGAACGCCAGTTTTCTTTCTCCTGATAACGACGTCCTCTTGAGTAGTCCCCGCCCGGATATCCGAATGGGGGACTATTTTACCTCCGGAATATTTTACCCAAGAGGACGCCATCATCATTTAATCATACAGTAAAGCTGCATGCCCTCGGGAAAAATTACGGCCGTTGTTTCCCCTTGCTTTCAGCCGTTCGCAGTACCAGCACAGCAAGGCCGTTTTGGTTATTGTTACAAGGCCAGATCAGTCAATCATCCAGACTGTTGCCCTTGCAACTACTGAAAAGGCTGCTGCCCCTCTTCAGGAACCACACGTTTGTCTGGCCTCTCAACAGATACCCCTCCGTTGTGGTTGCACCTACGGTATCGCTGAGGCACGCAAGCCTCCCCACCAACGGCAAGGTCCATGGTTCATGGTTCATGGGGGGAGAAAAACTTATAAATGTGAAATACGATAATGTGTTCGAGCCTGAAAAAATTTTTGTTTGG
This sequence comes from Schistocerca nitens, assembly GCF_023898315.1. NCBI lineage: Eukaryota > Metazoa > Arthropoda > Insecta > Orthoptera > Acrididae > Schistocerca > Schistocerca nitens. The sequence goes on along the minus strand of NC_064619.1, from coordinate 711,312,912 downwards.
TATCTTTGCTGCAACACAATAATCAAATCTGGAATAGAGACATTAAGTACATCATGTGTACTCCGAAGAACCAAAGACATATTTAGAAAGGTCCAGACATTGGAAAAAAAACATTAAAATATACCTGACGTACGTTCTATTCATACGCAGAACAATATCTATTTGATGCACAAACATAGGCTGGAAAAGCTGGAAGTGACAGAATCCTATGCCAATACGTCTTCTCAGATATCTGTGGCCATATTATTAACAACACTTCCCACAGCTGCTGAAGGGTCCACTGTGAAAGACTCACGTAGCAAACAGTTTTCCGATTATCATGAAAATACAGCGTGTCATAGGTGGGGACTGTACCTCGGTGATTTCCCTTGATTTTTTTCACTAACTTACCGACATTTCTAGGCCTGCGAAAGAAAGACATTTGTCGTGTATAGTTGGTCGTGGTCTTCATGGAAGCATTCGTAGCGAACTAGTTTCCGGAGTGTCTTCCACACAGAGTTGAACTACTTGAGAATGACGTGAAAACGTTACGTAGAGTGACATAAATGCTTCTTTTCAGCGCCGTGTTCTTTCAGAAATCGTTTCAGGAGCGTCTCTGCTCCCAAGTTTTCTACAAACACGCTTTATTCTGTGCGTCCTATAAAACAGGAAGAATATTATCGGAAAAGGCTACTGGACGCACATCAGCCACAGTCCAGTTTAGATAATGCCGATCCGATCCTTTTCTGTCGACGCGCGACTAAAGACATCGAAGTGTCTGCTTCGAAACGCCATACACAGCTCTATTCTTATGGTTTGGTCGGTTCTTGGTTTAGCTGGACTATTGATTTTAGTGTACACATAGGTGTAGTCTACCCTCAGCTTCAATGTCGATGGTACTTAGATTTACGACAGTAATTCACTGTGGTACCACTATTTCACTCTCCAGCCATGGTACACATAATTCCTCAGAGGGACACGAATAGTTCCTGAAACTCGTCGATAGGATATAGTGTCCTTGGCTCGAAAGGCGATGAAAATACCTTTTTTGAAACTTGGATGAGTCGGTTCCCGTACGCATAGTACCTGGTCTGTCAGCTGCTTCTTTCGTATCTGCTTCGCCAGTCGCCACATCTAGAAGCTGATCATGGGTATGTGGGTTGATACTGGCGAGGACTGCGTTTTCATGAAGTCTTTCACCAGATTATCTTTCATTAACTTTTCGTACCCAAATTTCTCTTCTGTGATAACATTAGTGTGCACTACAGTCATGAACAATATCAATATCATCACATCATCTTCGCCGGCCGGGGTGGCCGAGCGGTTCTAGGCGCTACAGTCTGGAACAGCGCGACCGCTACAGTCACAGGTTCGAATCCTGCCTCGGGCATGCATGTGTGTGGTCTCCTTTGGTTTAGTTAGATTTAAGTAGTTCTAAGTTCTATGGGACTGATGACCTCAGGAGTAAAGTCCCGTAGTGCTCAGAGCCATTTGAACCACTTTTGAACAATCATCTTCACCATCAGTATCATCAGCATGGTATGTATCACCACCACAGTGGTCAAACGCACCATTAGCGTGATTAATACCACAGTCACCTTGATCAATATCACTTGTTATGATCATCATTGCCAATACCAGCATCATCATCACCCCCAATACCAAGATCACCATAAAAATCATAATTATCCTCATAATCGTACACTGTGTTCGGATTTATGACACTAAATCGCTTTTCCGGTGGGGGACATTTGTTGTTTTTCACCCTTTGTACACGTTGTAGCAAACGTGATTTTGTTTTAGTTCTAGTTTGATACTTACTTCTCCTGTTCTGTCGTTATCTGGGGTGAGACTACATATATTGACACTCGATAAACATTTCATTTCTGATCGCTAAATTGTATTCTCGCCAAATTTTTGTAACGGTCTATGTTTCAGAAGCGTGCAGCAATGCTGGAAGTGCCATAGTTCATAAAAATTAAGTGTTTTTTTAATAATTTTTAGGCTTTTAGAGCTGTTAAGGTGAGGAAATGGAAATTGCTTTCTTTTATAGTAATACTTCAGTCCTTGTAAAGGTTTGATGTGTGAGACTCATTTAACTAGCTTATTTCTGTGACAGTTTTTGGGCCTACTGAATGTCTCCACCCTGCCGTAAGTCAATAATTTTTCGTTTTCGGCTTAGAGGTTTGGCTCGTAATTGCATTATGGCTTCTGTAATTGATCTACTAGGTCTTGTGTTTCCTATTTTCAAAGTGGACTACATACCAGCAGCATATAATACATTTTTACGAAATAAAATTTGTTTCCCTTAGTCCTGTATTATTGTCATTTCTCCGTACCCCTATAATAGAAATGACAGCTCCTATTTCACACTTTTTGCAGTCCTTTTGGTATTACTATTTTTTGTTGTTTTATTATGTACACCCATTTCAGTTCACCTGATTAAAGATTTAGTTTCAGTGAGGTGCGTGAATTTCAATCATCATTGTTACCTGTAAATTAAGGCTAGTTTTTTAGAAAGCTTCATCGTATTTCGTACATGCAATGAGCCTCTCTAATGCAAATTAGTGCCATTAGAACTACAACATAGTTAAAGATATGGTCAGTATATCTTGAGAACATACTCGCATACCGTATCTATGAAAATCTAAGAACCAACCGAAGCTGTTTGTTTCCCGTCTCTCGCCGCGTTCCACGGTCTGCTAGAGCAGAATATACTCTCCGTGTTGTGACTATAGGTTTGTTATTAAAACAGCAGCTGAAAGGCCCCCTGTGCGAGCAGAAATTCCCGGAAACTACCTCTGGGCGACGGTGCGCTACCATTACTTCCTGTCATGTGGCTTTCCGAGATGACTTGTTAACGTGGCCTGCCTGCCGTTGTGGGTGGCTTTCGCCGAAACGCGTCTCTTTAACCGTTAATGACGCGCGCTGTCCGACCAGGTTGGGTGTGGCTCGAAGGCATCTAGCACGCGAGGGTGTTCACATCGTCCTCGCTGTATGTACCCACGGATATTCACTAACGTGACCAGGACCTTCAACACTTACGAAAACTTTATTTTGCTTCGATGGGGGTTGGCAAGACTTAAAACATAATTCAATAGTTCTGAAATAACTCCACTAACGGTAAAAATCACCTATTTAAAAAGAGCAGATAATGTTCCGTTTTTGAGGACCAGAGAGAGGTTACAACCTTAATTTGAAACCCCACACACCAAAATTAACAAAACTACGGATCTGTGCGCATGATTATTGCTATGAATGATTTAAACATAAAGAAACAAGCTTCTTTTGCATTTTTCCATCCACTAATCGGTTGCAGTATCATATTTTGTGGAGACTTAATTTATGGGCTTAGTATTTTTAGAATACAATGGCTAATTATAAGAATCATATCGGGCGATAGTTCTGGACCATCCTATACAGACATTTTCAAAAATTTGCTGCTTCACCATTTAAGAACACACTAAGGTCCTTTGTCATTATAAATATATCATATTTCTCAAAAAATAGTGCAAACCACGAAGGTAATATTAGGACTCAAAACGAACTCTATAGACTTTGGTTGTATTGAATATTCCAATCCATCATATTATTCCCCACTCTTTTGGCTACAGAACACTGTTTTTCGACAAAATCTCCGCCCCATGCAACGGCCTTACGTCACCATACTGGGAGGAACTGTGTGGTACCACTCTATTGGTCTGTCGGTACCAACTTCTTGCTCATCAATTGTTTGTTGTAGTGGTATTCTGTCCATAGAGTGGTCTGATGCAGCTCTCCATGCCACTCTATCCTGCGCAAGATGTTTGATCTCCACGTAACTACTGTAACATACATCCTTCTGAATCTGTATAGTGTATTCATGCCTTGGTCTCCCTCTAAGATTTTTACCCTTCGCGCTTCCCTCCAGTACTAAACTGATGATCCCTTGATGCCTCAACACATGTCCTACCAACCGATCCCTTCTTCTAGTCAAGTTGTGCCACGAACTCCTCTTCTCCCCAATTCTATTCAGTACCTCCTCATTAGTTACGTGATCTACCCATCTAATCTTCAGCATTATTCTGTAACACAACATTTCGAACGCTTCTATTCTCTTCTTGTCTAAACTGTTTATCGTCCATGTTTCACTTCCATACATGGCTATACTACATACAATTTTTTTTTAGAAAGGGCTTCCTGACACTAAAATCTATACTACACGTCAATAAATTTCTCTTCTTCAGAAACGCTCTCCTTGCTATTGCCAGTCTACATTTTATATCCTCTCTACTTCGACCATCATCAGTTATTTTGCTCCCCAAATAGCAAAACCCATCCACCACTTTAAGTGTCTCATTTTCTAATCTAATTCACTCAGCATCACCTGATTTAATTCGACTACATTCCATTATCCTAGTTTTGCTTTTGTCGATGTTCATCTTATATCCTTCTTTCAAGACATGTCCATTCCTTTCAACTGCTCTTCCAGGTCCTTCGCTGTCTCTGACAAAACTACAGTGTCCTCGGCAAATTTCAAAGTTGTTATTTCTTCGCCCCGGATTATTTCTTTGCCATGGATTATAATTCGTACTACAAGTTATTCTTTTCTTTCCTTTACTACCTGCTCAGTATACAGATTGAATAACATCGGACAACAACATTCGGATCTCCGGGATGGGACGACTTAGGAGAACTTCGTTACCCGGAGAAAGAAAACCGGCATTCTACGGATCGGAGCACAGAATGTCAGATCCCTTAATCAGACAGGTAGATTAGAAAATTTAAAAAGAGAAATGGCTAGGTTAAAGGTAGATATACTCGGAATTAGTGAAGTTCGGCGATAGGAGGATCAAAACTTCTGGTCAGGTGACTACAGAGTTATAAATACAAAATCAAATAGAGGTAAAGCAGGAGTAGGTTTAATAATGAATAAAAAAATAGGAGCGCGGGTAAGATACTATGAACAGCATACTGAACGCATTATATAGCAACATACACGATTTGGGAGACAATCTGAGCAGCCGTCTTTGGTTGTTTGGAGACGACGCTATCGTTTATCGACAAATAAAGTAATCAGAAGATCAAAACAAACTTCAAAACGATTCAGAAAAAATATCAGAATGGTGCGAAAAGTGTCAGTTGGCACCAAATAACGAAAAGTGTGAGGTCATCCACATGAGTGCTAAGCGGAACTCGTTAAATTTCGGTTACACGATAAATCAGTCTAATCTAAAAGCCGTAAATTCAACTAAATACCTAGGAATTACAATTACGAACAACTTAAATTGGAAGGAACACACAGAAAATGTTGTGGGGACACTTAAAACATGTAACAGATCTACTCAGAATCTCTTTTAGAATACTGCTGCGCGGTGTGGGAGCCTTACCAGATAGGACTGACGGAGTACACCGAAAAAGTTCAAAGAAGGGCAGCACGTTTTGTATTATCGCGAAATATGGGGGAGAGTGTCACTGAAACGAGACAGGATTTGGACTGGACATCATTGAAAGAAAGGCGGTTTTCGTTGCGACGGAATCTTCTCACCAAGTTCCAATCACCAACTTTCTCCTCCGAATGCGAAACTGTTTGGTTAACACCGACCTACATAGGGAGAAACGATCACCGCGATAAAATAAGGGAAATCAGAGCTCGTACGGAAAGATATATGTGTTCGTTCTTTCCCCGCGCTATACGGGATTGGAATGATAGAGAATTTTAAAGGTCGTTCGATGAACCTTCTGCCAGGCACTTAAATGTTATTTGCAAAGTATCCATGTAGATGTAGATGTTAATGCACATGCGTTGCAGACGTCATTTGAGGCGTACGTATATTGCCGCTACCTATCGGAACTTCATGAAACTATAGGGCCTGAAGCGGGAATGTTCCACGGTGTCCCACAACAAATTCTGTATTTTTCCACCGAAACTGTCCGAAAAAAAGTGTTGCATTAATTATTGAGGGCTAATCGTATATTCAAGAACCGGCCAAAGAAAATAGAGTGTCTTATGTATAATGAAGTGGAATTTAACATAGAGTTCTATATATTCCCTTTCGGCAACTTCTTCTACGCCAACAAAGAGTATTTTCACAAAAATTCTTAAATTAATGCTTGTGGTTATATTCTAAACAACAATAACTCTTTAATGGAATAATATTTCATGGCGTTGAATCAAACCAGTCTATTGTACGGCTTTAGGACGCACTTCCGAACCGCATCAGTGTATTAATACAGGTCAGAAGGGGTTCAACGCCATATTGATAAGTGGGCTCGTATTGTCAAATTGTATGTAAAGTGGACTCGATTTTATAATCGCTGAAGTAACACCACATACCCTCTCAGTCCATGCAGTTTCATTTCGTTTACTCCTCCCATTCCGTGTGCTTAACATTTTCCTATCAGGCAGTGAATTTTGTAATTGTGCTACTAAATATTCTTTTTAATTCTGTGAACTCTCTTTTTTTATTCCAATAAAACAACATGTAATGCTGTATCTGCAAAAGTGATATTTCGTACTCATTGATCTGTTCTGTTCTACAGTTTCTCTGGCGACGTTCTGTAAATGATTCAAGTCCGTTTTACAGGGTGTTTCAAAAATGACCGGTATATTTGAAACGGCAATAAAAACTAAACGAGCAGCGATAGAAATACACCGTTTGTTGCAATATGCTTGGGACAACAGTACATTTTCAGGCAGACAAACTTTCGAAATTACAGTAGTTACAATTTTCAACAACAGATGGCGCTGCGGTCTGGGAAACTCTATAGTACGATATTTTCCACATATCCACCATGCGTAGCAATAATATGGCGTAGTCTCTGAATGAAATTACCCGAAACCTTTGACAACGTGTCTGGCGGAATGGCTTCACATGCAGATGAGATGTACTGCTTCAGCTGTTCAATTGTTTCTGGATTCTGGCGGTACACCTGGTCTTTCAAGTGTCCCCACAGAAAGAAGTCACAGGGGTTCATGTCTGGCGAATAGGGAGGCCAATCCACGCCGCCTCCTGTATGTTTCGGATAGCCCAAAGCAATCACACGATCATCGAAATATTCATTCAGGAAATTAAAGACGTCGGCCGTGCGATGTGGCCGGGCACCATCTTGCATAAACCACGAGGTGTTCGCAGTGGCGTCTAAGGCAGTTTGTACCGCCACAAATTCACGAAGAATGTCCAGATAGCGTGATGCAGTAATCGTTTCGGATCTGAAAAATGGGCCAATGATTCCTTTGGAAGAAATGGCGGCCCAGACCAGTACTTTTTGAGGATGTAGGGACGATGGGACTGCAACATGGGGCTTTTCGGTTCCCCATATGCGCCAGTTCTGTTTATTGACGAAGCCGTCCAGGTAAAAATAAGCTTCGTCAGTAAACCAAATGCTGCCCACATGCATATCGCCGTCATCAATCCTGTGCACTATATTGTTAGCGAATGTCTCTCGTGCAGCAATGGTAGCGGCGCTGAGGGGTTGCCGCGTTTGAATTTTGTATGGATAGAGGTGTAAACTCTGACGCATGAGACGATACGTGGACGTTAGCGTCATTTGGACCGCAGCTGCAACACGGCGAATGGAAACCCGAGGCCGCTGTTGGATCACCTGCTGCACTAGCTGCGCGTTGCCCTCTGTGGTTGCCGTACGCGGTCGCCCTACCTTTCCAGCACGTTCATCCGTCACGTTCCCAGTCCGTTGAAATTTTTCAAACAGATCCTTTATTGTATCGCTTTTCGGTCCTTTGGATACATTAAACCTCCGTTGAAAACTTCGTCTTGTTGCAACAACACTGTGTTCTAGGCGGTGGAATTCCAACACCAGAAAAATCCTCTGTTCTAAGGAATAAACCATGTTGTCTACAGCACACTTGCACGTTGTGAACAGCACACGCTTACAGCAGAAAGACGACGTACAGAATGGCGCACCCACAGACTGCGTTGTCTTCTATATCTTTCACATCACTTGCAGCGCCATCTGTTGTTGAAAATTGTAACTACTGTAATTTCGAAAGTTTGTCCGCCTGAAAATGTACTGTTGTCCCAAGCATATTGCAACAAACGGTGTATTTCTATCGCTGCTCGTTTAGTTTTTATTTCCGTTTCAAATATACCGGTCATTTTTGAAACACCCTGTATGTACCCTTTTCTCCGGCGTTAGACGTTTCTATTGAATGACGAACACCTCTAAGCATCTTTCTTTTCCCACAAATCCAAGTGGGTTTAATCACCTCATCTGACATTAGATCCGTATATCACTATTTTCATTACTAACAGTGTTTCTCATTCATCTCTTGAGCTACGAGTACACAACATTTAAATAAACGAATAACCGTGTAGCTTTCTCTCCGTTTTTACCGTGCCGTCTGCCCATTATATTTTAGTAAAGGTAAACATGGTCAGTAGTAGGCTGTATGGCGATTTTTATTTAATCGTGCGATCAGCCAATTCCGACTACACGTCATTGTCAAGCACCTGTAAAACCATGGAAAAGCACTACATTTTCTGCATACATAACTATGCATAAATAACACTTTCACATCCCACATTAAGACAAAACATTACTGCACAAATTTCTTACTTACATTTGTAACATCTGTACTTGAAGTCGTTTTCAAGTCACTCTTAATTACAAGTAAAAGATGGCCATATTCCGTCATTTTACCAAAGGATCCACGCTACACTGACACCTTTTAAGATCGTATTCTGAACTTTGCTCTGTGTACAACCACAACAGCAGCTGGTAATTTGTTGTCACAGATTCATAATGATCCAATGACTTGAAGACTGCCGATAGTAACATATCATAGGCATGTTACATATATTGCTGGCGTGCCATTCGATTCCCAGCGGGGTCAGGGATTTTCTCTACCTCGTGATGACTGGGTGTTGTGTGATGTCCTTAGGTTAGTTAGGTTTAAGTAGTTCTAAGTTCTAGGGGACTGATGACCATAGATGTTAAGTCCCATAGTGCTCAGGGTCATTTGAACCATTTGAACTTAGCTGCTGTCATGTACAAAAATACTCTGCGACCAAAGAATACATTAGGGGCATACAAATTAACATAAAATAACTCATATCACCGCGCAAACTACATTATTTTACACATCATAACAAAAATGTACTTGGGGTACGCACAAAATCAACTGCTGGGGCGCCAGGTATAACGACTGCCTTATATCATAAGACGTGAGTGTCTGAAAGCTTTGTCGTTTGTTCTACGTTTCTGGATTTGACATCAGAACTTCTTCGTTTGCACCGGTGGTGCGCCTCAGAGTAAACATCACATTTACGATGCACATCACCAGGTGGTCTCATCATTGGGGAAAGTGCCGGACGCAAACAAGGTTCTGAAATAGAACAGATTCGAGCTATTCGCACCCGTTTAATAGCGCGATAACTGCGCTTGGTTTGTAGCATTCGCTACTGCCGGATCACATCTGTTTACAGCAGATTTATTAAGCGGCCTTAGCGTGGGGATTGTTGTCCGCTGGAAACTATGTCTACAAGTCGCTGCCAGGGTGCGGGCCAACACGTCACTTGTATTTTGTGCATAGCCGCGACGAGTCGAGTAATGGACTGCTCGCTTCGAAAGCGATTCATCTTTAAATGCGAACATTTTAGGTTAAGGTTTACCGTGACTGTTATTGACATTAAATGAAACAACAAGTTTACTGTTACCTGTTACTGTTTATTTATCTCCACGACGCGTTTCAATGGTTTACACACCCATCATCAGGTGGATTTACATTTGTTAATATGACATATGTGTGTGTATGTGTTGTGTTATGATTTTTTGGAGGAACTTGTGGCACTGTCTAGTGGAGAATCAAAACACTATTCCAGAACATGATTTTGGGTTCCTTCTGCCAAAAAATTAAACGCGTATCTAACGGTAAACATAAAATAAGTAAACTAAAGTACCTCCAGTGGTCACAGGTTCCTTTCACTTATATTAAGATCACCACAAATTCTCAGGGACTACTACAGGTATTTTCATCTGGTTCTCAGTAACAGCTAGAGTTGTTGAAGAGAAGGTTTGTGTAATTACACTTTGTGATCAAAAGTGTCCGGACACCCCCAAAAACATACTTTTTTCATATTAGGTTCATTGTGCTGCCACCTACTGCCAGTAAATCCATGTCAGCGACCTCAGTAGTAGAGAGAGCAGAATTGGGCGCTCCGTGGAACTCACGGACTTCGAATGTGGTCACTTGTGTCATACGTCTGTACGCGAGATTTCCACGCTCGTGAACATCCCTAGGTCCACTGTTTCCGGTGAGATAGTGAAGTGGAAACGTGAAGGGACACGTACAGCACAAAAGCGTACAAGCCGACCTCATCTGTTGACTGACAGAGACCGCCGACAGTTGAAGAGGGGCCGGCCGCTGTGGCCGAGCAGTTCTAGGCTCTCCACTCGGGAACCGCGCTGCTGCTACAGTCGCAGGTTTGAATCCTGCCTCGAGCATGGATGTGTGTGATGTCCTTAGGTTAGTTACGTTTAAGTAGTTCTAAGTTCTAGGGGACTGATGACCTAAGATGTTAAGTCCCATAGTGCTTAGAGCCATTCTTTACTTGAAGATGGTCGCAATGTGCAATAGGCAGACATCTATCCAGACCATCACGCAGGAATTCCAAACTGATCAGGATCCACTGCAAGTACTATGACAGTTAGGCGGGAGGTGAGAAAACTTGGATTCCATGGCCGAGCGTCTGCTCATAAGCCACACATCACGACGGTAAATGCCAAACGACGCCTCGCTTGGTGTAAGGAGCGTAAACGTTGGACGATTGAATAGTGGAAAATCGTTGTGTGGAGAAACGAATCACGGTACACAATGTGGCGATCCAATGGCAGGGTGGGTATGGCGAATGCCCGGTGAACGTCGTCTGCTAGCGTGTGTAGTGCCAACAGTACAATTCGGAGGCGGTCGTGTTATGGTGTGGTCGTATTTTTCATGGAGGGGGCTTGCACCCCTTGTTGTTTTGCGTGGCACTATCACAGCACAGTCCTACACTGATGTTTTAATCACCTTCTTGCTTCCCACTATTGAAGAGTAATTCGGGGATAGCGAGTGCATCTTTCAAAGCAATCGAGCACCTGTTCATAATGCACAGCCTGTGGCGAAGTGGTTACACGACAATAACATCCCTGTAATGGACTGGCCTGTACAGAGTCCTGACCTGAATCCTGTAGAACACCTTTAGGATGTTTTGGAACGCCGACTTCGTGCCAGGCCTCACCGACCGACATCGATACATCTCCTCAGTGCAGTACTCCGTGAAGAATGAGCTGCCAGTCCCCAAGAAACCTTCCAGCACCTGACTGAACGTATGCGTGCGAGAGTGGGTCATCAAGGCTAAGGGCGGGCTAACACCATATTGAATTCGAACATTACCGATGGAGGGCGGCACGAACTTGTAAGTCATTTCCAGCCAGGTGCCCGGATACTTTTGATTACATAGTGTTCAAACATCCCCTGACAGTCTATTCCCATAACATACACAGCGTCTGTAATGATAATTATGGTAAGTGAAACAGGGTTGCACTGCCATATTTTGGGATGAGGTCCGGACATTCCATAAAATATACGTCGAAGCATTCCACGGGGCAGTTCGCTATCTGTGCAGCAACAACAGCTCTGTGTGTTTTTCGTATCGTTTTGTTGTCTGGAAACTTTCTACAGGTCTGACTAGTAATCGCAACACAGACGAGAACAGACGAAGTCAACGCACCTGTAATTGCCAGCTAGCAGAGCATTTTAATATAATCCAAAATTAGTAAAGTAAATAAAAAAACTAAAATAGCGAATGTGAAATTCCGAAAACATTTAAATTTAAAATCGAAGCATTCTCGGACGTCTTGGAATTCCCAGGACAGATATCTTACCAGTATTGATGTCGAAAACAGGCAAAAATCACCCAGATTCTCGATTCGCAGGATAGACGAACTATCTATATATATAATTAAGAATCCACGTAATTCTCTCAGTGCGAGTCCTGCTTGAACTTGTCTGATTTTTGTTTACTAACACACGTTTCGCAAATTTCTCTACTCCAGTCTGCCATTTTTATTTATTTACTTTTAATTTTTTTTTTATGCGGACCGCCACGAATTCCTGTCCTGTGCCAACCTCTTTATCTCAGAGTAGTACTTTCCATGTACTTCCTCAGTTATTTGCTGGATGTCTTCCAATCTCTGTCTTCCTCTGCAGTTTTTGCCTTCTACAGCTCCCTCTAGTACCACGAAAGTCATTCCCTGACGTCTTAAAAGATGTCTTATCATCCTGTCCATTCCTCTTGTCAGTGTTTTCCACTTACCTTATCAGTCCACCTAATTTACGACATTCGTCTGTAGCACAACATCTCAAACGTTTCGATTCTCCTCTGTTCCGATTTTCGCCACAGTCCATGTTTCACTGTCCAACAGTGCTGTGATCCAAACGTACATTCTCAGAAATTTCTTCCTCAAATGAAGGCCTATGTTGGATCTAGTAGACTTCTCTTGACCAGGAACGCCCTTTTTGCCAGCGCTAGTCTGCTTTCGATGTCCTCCTTGCTCCATCCGTCATTGATTACCTTGTGGCCTAGGCAGCAGTATTCCTGAACTTTATCAATCCTAATGTTAAGTTTTTCTCTGTTCTCATAGAGATTCGGCAAAATATTGAAATTTGCTAACATGCTCTTTTTTACCATTTTTGATTTTATCTGTTCGTTTTAATAATGCCTGTAATGTTTTGTAACTCTGTAGTCTGATATTATGGCCTGCCTCCTATGATTACGCTATTTCATGTGTGAGTTTAGCGTTCAGGGCCTCTTGTGCAAATGTTGCCGATTTGACGTATCGTACGTACTTATGTATGTATTAGAGAAAGGCTACACAGTTGAAGGTGTTACAATAATAGAATCAAAATAGAGGGAAACTGCCTGCATTGACAAGCATTGACAGGCATTGCGGTAAAATGTTATCATTCATACTACAGGGTATTTCAAAAATGACCGGTATATTTGAAACGGCAATAAAAACTAAACGAGCAGCGATAGAAATACACCGTTTGTTGCAATATGCTTGGGACAACAGTACATTTTCAGGCGGACAAACTTTCGAAATTACAGTAGTTACAATTTTCAACAACAGATGGCGCTGCAAGTGATGTGAAAGATATAGAAGACAACGCAGTCTGTGGGTGCGCCATTCTGTACGTCGTCTTTCTGCTGTAAGCGTGTGCTGTTCACAACGTGCACGTGTGCTGTAGACAACATGGTTTATTCCTTAGAACAGAGGATTTTTCTGGTGTTGGAATTCCACCGCCTAGAACACAGTGTTGTTGCAACAAGACGAAGTTTTCAACGGAGGTTTAATGTAACCAAAGGACCGAAAAGCGGTACAATAAAGGATCTGTTTGAAAAATTTCAACGGACTGGGAACGTGACTGATGAACGTGCTGGAAAGGTAGGGCGACCGCGTACGGTAACCACAGAGGGCAACGCGCAGCTAGTGCAGCAGGTGATCCAACAGCGGCCTCGGGTTTCCGTTCGCCGTGTTGCAGCTGCGGTCCAAATGACGCCAACGTCCACGTATCGTCTCATGCGCCAGAGTTTACACCTCTATCCATACAAAATTCAAACGCGGCAACCCCCCAGCGCCGCTACCATTGCTGCACGAGAGACATTCGCTAACGATATAGTGCACAGGATTGATGACGGCGATATGCATGTGGGCAGCATTTGGTTTACTGACGAAGCTTATTTTTACCTGGACGGCTTCGTCAATAAACAGAACTGGCGCATATGGGGAACCGAAAAGCCCCATGTTGCAGTCCCATCGTCCCTGCGTCCTCAAAAAATACTGGTCTGGGCCGCCATGTCTTCCAAAGGAATCATTGGCCCATTTTTCAGATCCGAAACGATTACTGCATCACGCTATCTGGACATTCTTCGTGAATTTGTGGCGGTACAAACTGCCTTAGACGACACTGCGAACACCTCGTGGTTTATGCAAGATGGTGCCCGGCCACATCGCACGGCCGACGTCTTTAATTTCCTGAATGAATATTTCGATGATCGTGTGATTGCTTTGGGCTATCCGAAGCATACAGGAGGCGGCGTGGATTGGCCTCCCTATTCGCCAGACATGAACCCCTGTGACTTCTTTCTGTGGGGACACTTGAAAGACCAGGTGTACCGCCAGAATCCAGAAACAATTGAACAGCTGAAGCAGTACATCTCATCTGCATGTGAAGCCATTCCGCCAGACACGTTGTCAAAGGTTTCGGGTAATTTCATTCAGAGACTACGCCATATTATTGCTACGCATGGTGGATATGTGGAAAATATCGTACTATAGAGTTTCCCAGACCGCAGCGCCATCTGTTGTTGAAAATTGTAACTACTGTAATTTCGAAAGTTTGTCTGCCTGAAAATGTACTGTTGTCCCAAGCATATTGCAACAAACGGTGTATTTCTATCGCTGCTCGTTTAGTTTTTATTGCCGTTTCAAATATATCGGTCATTTTTGAAACACCCTGTATCTATGACGACTGTGCAACCTATTGCAACCAAAGTAATGTAGTTTCGGAATAGATTTTGGAGCTGTTATGAGGAGAGCAGGTTTCTGGAGCAGGTGCCCTCTGTGTTGCAGAGGGCCTGGCCGTGCTGTTCATCTTCCTGTTCGGGAAGCCGTTCCGGCGCGGCTTCTTCTGCGACGACGAGTCCATCCGGCACCCCGTCAAGGCGGACACCGTGCCCTCGCTCGCCCTCGCACTCGTCGCTCTGGGCCTGCCGCTGCTTGTGGTGAGTCCAGCCAGCTCTTCTCCAGCCTCCAGCGAAACCATTGCTTACCAACACACCTCGCTCTTTTATGCAGGTACCGGACAAACATATGGAAACATCCGAAACAAAACATGTTGCCACGCCTAATACGGTGGTTGCCACTTTTCCTGCAAAATAGTGGCAAGTTTAAGTAATGATGATGGAGGTGGATGGCGATCACAACCTTCCTCTCCAAAGTAGACCACAAAGGCTCAATAATGTTTAGACGTGGTAACAGTGATGGCCAGGGGGGTGGAGTGGGATAGGGGGCGAGGGTGCGACAATGCATCTTCGTGCTCACGAAACCAGTCCTGGACGATGCGAGCTGTGTGAACAAGGCCTTGTCGTCTTGGAACACAGCTTCACCATTGGGCAACAAACATTGTAACGTGGGATGGACCTGATCATCCAATATTGTCACGGAATCCTTGCCAGTAAGGCAACCTTGTAGAGTAACCGTGGAGCCCACGGAATACCATGACATGGCTGCGAAATCATCACCAGACCCCCACGATGTTTCACTCGGCTAGATGTTGGTAACAGTGTGCAGCGAGACTCGTCCGCCCAAATGACTTTCTGTCGTTCCTCCGTGCTCCAGATTTATAGTCTCGGAACCACCTTTTCCCGTCAAGGGTGCTCCTGTCACTGATGAATGGTTCTGCAACCCCAGGGCACCCTGCCGTTCCTTGCATACTGTGGTCCCTTCGTGTTGTTTTGGTACTGACAGCGTTCGCGAGCGACGAATTCAGTTTCGCAGTGACTTTTGCAGCTGTCGTCCTCTTATTTTTCGTCACAATCGCCTTCGATGACTGTCCGTCACCATTACTAGAGACATACTTTCGTCCGCGTTGTGAGTTAGCTGCAGATCTTTCTCCGCTTTCAATGTATGCCGGATAAATCTTCCGTACGGTGCGTCTTGAAACACAACACACTTCCGCTATCCTGTTTATGGAAGCACCCACTTTGTTGTTCTTGTGGTATTCAGTCCAAAGACTGGTTTGATACACCTCTCCATGCTACTCTATCCTGTGAAAGCCTCTTCATCTCCGAGTAACTACTGAAACCTACATCGTTTTGAATCTGCTTACTGTATTTATCTCTTGGTCTCCCTCTGCGATTTTTACTCCAGAACTAAACTGGTGATCCCTTGATGCCTCAGAATGTGACCTACCAACCGATCCCTTCTTCTAGTCAGGTTGTACCACAAATTTCTCTTTTCCCTAGCTCCATTCAGACCGCCGCATTACTTACGCGCTCTACCCATCTAATCTTTAGCATTCTTCTGTAGCACCACATCTCAGAAGCTTCTATTCTCTTCTTGTCTAAACTGCTTATCGTCCATGTTTCACTTCCATACGTGGCTACACTCCATACGAATACTTTCAGAAAGGACTTCCTGACACTTAAATCTATACTCGATGTTAACAAATTTCTCTTCTTCAAAAACGCTTTTCTTGTCGTTACCAGTCTACATTTTATATCCTCCCCGCTTCGACCATCCTCAGTTATTTTGCTTCCAAAATAGCAAAACTCATCTAATAATTTAAGAGTTTCATTTCCTAATCTAATTACCTCAGCATGTCCTCGTTTTGCATTTCTTGATGTTCATCTTATATCTCCTTTCAAGACACTGTCCATTACGTTAAACTGCTTTTCAAAGTCCTTTGCCGTCTGCGACAGAATTACAGTGTCATCGGCAAACCTCAAAGTTTTTATTTCTTCTCCCTAGACTTTAATTCCTACTCCAAATTTTTCTTTAGATTTCTTTACTGCTTGCTCAGTATACAGATTGAATAACATCGGGGATAGAATACAACCGTCTCTCACTCCCTTCTCAATCACTGCTTCCCTTTCATGTCCCTCGACTCTTATAACTGCCATCTGGTTTCTGTGCAAATTGTAAATAGTATTTTGCTACCTGTGTTTTACCCCCGCCAGCTTTAGGATTTGAAAGAGAGTGTTCCTGTCAACATTGTCAAAAGGTTTCTCAGAGTCAACAAATGCTATAAAAGTAAATTTATCTTCCCTTAACGTATCTTCTATGAGAAGTCGTAGGGTCAGTATTGCCTCGCGAGTTCCGGAATCCAAACTGATCTCCGAGCTCGGCTTCTACCTGCTTTTCCATTCGTCTGTAAAGAATTATTCTTGTTAGTATTTTGCAGCCGTGACTTACTAAACTGATTTTCACACCTGTCAGTACCTGATTTCTTTGGAATGAGCACCAATAATTTGCCTACGTTCGAATTCACTTACGTTCAACGTAATACCCTCACAACTACACAGAACACTGTTCTGACCACGACTGATAGTTTCAGTGTGTTGGCTATCGTCTGAATACCGTAACACCTACAACCATGAAAAAGAAACGCAAAGTATATTTATTTAAAAAAGCTGTTAAAAATGCTCTTAACAACGTTTTAAGAGACAGTCTGCACTCCTTCCGATCATATCATGCAAGCGTAGCAAAGTTGTGGAATGATTTCAAAGAGATAAAAATGGTTCAAATGGCTCTGAGCACTATGAGACTCAACTGCTGTGGTCATCAGTCCCCTAGAACTTAGAACTACTTAAACCTAACTAACCTAAGGACATCACACACATCCATGCCCGAGGCAGGATTCGAACCTGCGACCGGAGCAGCAGCGCGGCTCCGGACTGGAGCGCCTAGAACCGCACGGCCACCGCGGCCGGCTCAAAGAGATAGTATCGACAGCTATTAACAGACACATACCACATAAATTAATAAGTGATGGTAGTGATCCCCCATGGTACACAAAACGGGTGAGATCGCTGTTGCAGAAGCAGAAAAAAAAGCATGCCAAATTTAAAAGAATGCAAAATCCCCCAGACTGCCAAAGGTTTGCAGAAGTTCGAAATAAAGCACGTACTTCAATGCGAGATGCTTTCAATAATTTCCGCAATGAAATTCTGTCTAAAAATCTGGCAGAAAACCCAGAGAGATTCTGGTCATACATGAAGCACATCACTGGCAAGGCGCAATCAATACCTTCACTGCGCGATAACAACGAGTAAGTCTCTGACGACAGTGCCACTAAAGCAGAGTTATTAAACACGGTTTTCCGAAACTCGTTCACCAAAGAAGACGAATAAATGTTCCTGAATTCCAATCAAGAACAACTGCCAAGATGAGAAACGTAGAAATAGATATCCTTGGTGTCGCAAAGCAGCTTAAATCACTTAATAAAGGCAAGGCCTCCGGTCCAGATTGTATACCAGTCAGGCTCCTCTCAGAGTATGCTGATGCAATAGCTCCATATTTAACAATTATATACAACCGCTCGCTCTCAGAAACATCCGTACCTAAATACTGGAAAATGGTTCAGGTCACACCAACACCCAAAAAGGGAAGCAGGAGTAATCCGTTGAATTACAGGCCCATATCACTAACGTCGATTTCCAGTAAGTGTTTGAAACATATACTGTATTCCAACATTATGAGTTACCTCGAAGAAAACGATTTATTGACTCATAGTCAGCACGGATTCAGAAAATTTCTTGTGAAACACAACTAGCTCTTTATGCTCAGGAAGTAATGAGTGCTATCGACAGCGGATGTCATACTGATTCCATATTTTTAGATTTCCAGAAGGCTTTCGACACCGTTCCCCATAAGCGTCTTCTAACGAAACTGTGTGCCTATGGAATATCGCCTCAGTTGTGCGACTCGATTCTTGATTTCCTGTCAAAAAGGTCACAGTTCGTAGTAATAGACGGAAAATCATAGAGTAAAACAGAAGTAATATCCGGCGTTCCCCAAGGAAGTGTTATAGGCCTTCTATTGTTCCTGATCTATGTTAACGACATAGGAGAAGATCTTAGTAGCCGTCTTAGATTGTTCGCAGATGATGGTGTCGTTTACCGTCTTGTAAAGTCATCAGATGGCCAAAATGAATTGCAAAATGATTTAGATAAAATATCTGTATGACGCGAAAAGTGGCAATTGGCCCTGAATAAAGAAAAGAATGAAGTTATTCACGTGAGTACCAAAAGAAATCCGCTAAATTTAGATTACGCGATAAGTAACACAAATCTGAAGGCTGTAAATTCAACAAAATACTTAGGGATTACAATTACAAGTACCCTAAATTGTAACAATCACATAGATTGTGGGAAGAGCAAACCAAAGACTGCGATTCATTGGCAGAACACTTTCAAGGTGTAACAGGTCTACTAAAGAGACTGCTTACACCACGCTTGTCCACCCTATTCTGGAGTATTGCTGTGCGGTGTGGGATCCGCATCAGATGCGACTGACAGATGACATCGAAAAAGTACAAAGAAGGGTAGCTCGTTTTGTATTATCCCGAAGTAGGGGAGATAGTGCCACAGACATGATACGTGAATTGGAGTGGCAATCATTAAAAAAAAAAAGGCGTTTTTCGCTGTGACGGTATCTTCTCATGAAATTTCAGTCACCAGTTTTTTCTACCGACTGCGAAAACATTCTGTTGGCACCCACCTACAGAGGGAGAAATAATCATCACAATAAAATAAGAGAAGTCAGGGCTCGCACAGAAAAATTTAAGTACTGGTTTTCCCCGCGCGCCGTTCGAGAGTGGAACGGTAGAGAGATAGCTTGAAGGTGGTTCATTCAAACCTCTGCCAGGAACTTTATTGTGAATAGCAGAGTAATCACGTCGATGTAGATGTATGTGCAAGCATCCATTTCCCGGACTGTTTCTATATTTTTGTCCAGCTCCTGTACATTACCACTGTTTGCGATAAGTTTAAAGTTGCATCCATGGCGTTCAATATCAGCCTCCACAGGGAACTGATAATCAGTAACTCCAGGCGTCACACGGGACTTGGCTTCATGTTTGGCTTATCAACGGAATTTGACAGTGAATAACGGCAGTCTATTGCTCAGGGTGGGCACATGAGCATCTAGTCCAGCATAATACTGCGCGAGACTTAGGCTACTTTCATATTTAAGATGCAGTCCTTCGACAGAGAATTCTAGAGATTTCAGAAGTGTATACTAAACTGAAAATTTTGTAAAGTACACATGTTGTACTGTGTGGCGATCTATATGGCAGGGTATGAAGAACACACTCCGTACGCCGCAGTCACAGTGTGGAAACTTCTATTATTCCAAGATGACCTGTTTCAACAGTCTCCGATGTATCCGATGTTATGCAGCTTGTTATAAAAGTACCATGATCAGATGACGGCAGCATAATCTGTTGAAACCTATCATCTTGGAACAACAAAAGTTACCATTTTGCCATTGCGGAGTACGAAATGTGTTCTTCATTTCCTAATCTGAAAATTGATGAAAATTGACTCTTATTCTGCGTCACAAGCGGTTTAGTTGGATGTTTTGTTTCTTTGAACTAAATGGAGAGCAGTCCATTCCTTCTGAAATTATCCGGCCGCGGTGGTCTCGCGGTTCTAGGCGCGCAGTCCGGAGCCGCGCGACTGCTACGGTCGCAGGTTCTAATCCTGCCTCGGGCATGGATGTGTGTGATGTCCTTGGGTTAGTTAGGTTTAACTAGTTCTCAGTTCTAGGGGACTGATGACCTAAGATGTTATGTCCCATAGTGCTCAGAGCCATTTGAACCTTCTGAAATTACATCGGGAGTTTTCAGGAAACGACATTACATTTAATTATAGAAATTCCGCATCAAGCAATAAAAATTAACGTATGTATCTTAATGCTTTACTCGCTAGTTTTCATAGTCTTTATTTTTCATCTGCACCTACAAACAGCTGTAATTAGCAATTTGATGGCCTACTTTAACTTTGTAAAACTTTTCGAATCATTTCAGGCTTACCTTCGGACGAGGCTTGAATAAATATTCTTAAAGAATCGTTCTGAGTCCTTTTTTCCTGCTCACCTTATCTTATCTCATCAATCGTCGCGGACGGGACTTCAAACCCTAATCATCCTTCCTTCAAATTTATTAATTATTTTTCATTATCAACAATAACGGTTATTGTTGAAATAAATGGTTGTAGCCCCGTCATAAGCTGCATTGAGAAGTATCTATCTTTTATTTCTTTATGGTGAATAGTTTCAGATACTTGTATTCATTTTCAAACCATCCGTGCGGCAAGTGTGACAAATACAGGTGACTGCCCATGTACAGAAACTGTTTCTGCGGTAATCAGAGAACTCTAATGTCCGTCCTATGAGGTGTATTTTGCTGTTGTTAATTCGGCTTTATACCATTTTGATTGCTGCAGGGACAGTTCCTGTACATGGGCTATCGCCTGTATTTGTCATACTTACATCACGGATGGTTTGAAAATGGACACTAGTGTCCGAATCTAGTTACTATCAAGAACAAAAAAGAGAGCAGATACTTCTCAATGCAACTTATGGCCGAGCTACAACCATTTATTTCAATTATAAGACAAGTTGCGGACTTATTTTTCACTTGCAGCATGCTGCAGGTTCATAAATTGTTATTGTATCTATATTAAGTATACCAAACCACAGCGACCACTTTAAAGTTTAATGTCACTTTATTATATAATTCTCTGTAGTCTTCTGAATTCATATAAATAATTCTTTTAACTGTCTCATCAAAACTCCAGCTTTTTTTATTATTTTGCTATTGCGTTTTGATCTCAGGCACCATGGCACATGACCTCCAGTCTCAGACGCTCCTATTCCGTATCTCTCCCTCGTTTGCGGTCTGCCGCCGTACCGACAAAAGGAGTGAGCTATCAGTTACATTACAATTTGTTGTTATTTTTCAGAGTTCTTAGAAGCTAACCAATAACATATCGAAAAACTTGCGTGAGGGTTTTGCTCACTGACAGAGTCAGTGATGAACTCATAGTTGTCTAGCAAGTCTGACGGGCTAGTACGGTAAGGAGAAGGGCAGAGAGAGGTCCATGCCAAATACACTGAAGCGTCAAAGAAACTGGTGCAGGCATGTGTATTCAAATACAGAGATATGTACACAGCCACAATACGGCGCTGTGATCGGCAAAGTGTCTGTTAGACCGGTTACTGCTGCTACATCGGCCGGTTATTAAGTTTTAAGTGAGTTTCTAGGTCGTGTAATAGTCAGCGCTCGAGCGATGGAACACAGTATCTCCAAGGTAGCGATGAAGTGTGGGTTTTCCCGTACCACCATTTCACGAGTGTACCGTAAATATCAGGAACCCGGTAAAACATCAAATATTCGACATAGCTGCTGTCGGAAGAAGATCCTGCACGAACAGGACCAACGACGACTGAAGAGAATCGTTCAACGGGACAGAAGTGCAAGCCTTCCGCAAATTGCTGCGGATATCAACGCTGGACCACCAACAAGTGTCAGCGTGTGAACCATTCAACGAAACGTCATCGATATGTTCTTTCGGTGCCGAAGGCCCACTCGTGTACTCTTGATGACTGCCCGACACAAAAATTTACGCCTCGCTTGGGCCCGTCAACAATGACATTGGACTGCTGATGACTGGAAACATGTTGCCTGCTCGGACGAGTCTCGTTTCAAATTGTATCGAACGGATGGGCGTTTACAGGTATGGAAAAAACCTCATGAACCCATGGACGCTTCATGTCTGCAGGGGACTGTTCAGGCTGGTGGAGGCTCTGAAATGGTGTGGGGTGTGTGCAACTGATACGTCTAGACCACTGGTAGGTGAAACGTACGTAAACATCCTGTCTGATCACTTGCTTCCATTCATGTCCATTGTGCATTGCGACGGACTTGGGAAATTCCAGCAGGACAATACGGCACCCCATACGTCCAGAATTTCTACAGACTGGCTTCAGGAACACACTTCTGAGTTCAAATGCTTCCGCTGGCCGCCAAACTCCTCAGGCATGAACATTATTGAGCATATCCGGGGTACCTTGCAAAGTGATGTTCAGAAGAGATCTCCGCTCCCTCGTATTCTTACGGATTTATGGACAGCCCTGCAGGATTCATGGTGTCAGTTCTCTTCTGCACTACTTCAGACATTAGTCGAGTCCACGTCACGTCGTGTTGCGGCACTGCTGCGTGCTCGCGGGGGATCTACACGATATTAGGCAGGTGTACCAGTTTCTTCGGCCCTTCAGTGTAGATTGGTCACCTGGAACGCCAGTATTGCACAGACTATCGATTATTATGCTTTTCCTATAATTCTAAAGAATTTCTCCTTTAGAATTCTCATAATTTTGGTGCGTAGTCTATTTGCTGTACCAGGGGACTTCTGCAAGTATCTTACATTTTATCATGGCAGGCCAAATAACTTTTATTGCCTGCTGCGCTACGCTTCAAAGTAACATAGTATACGAGGCAGTATTTTTCAACAAAGTCGTGGGGTCTCTGCAAACAAAAGTCAGAACGTTCTACTCTCAGTTCCTCGATGACAGAAATCCGCCCTTTGGTCACGGAGCCATTCGAGAAACGACCTGTGAACATCCTCATCGTTGGAAAATCTCTTTCCCCAGGACGTTTTCTTCAGCTTGCAGAAAAGATGGAATTCGAATGGTGTAGGATCTGCACTGTATGGCGGGTCAGTACCAGCCACGCCTGTGAGGCTTTGGTGACATTGTCGACACTATTTGACTGTTGCTGGATGTGACAATGCATTTGGTCTATGTATCACCACAATTTCACGGTGAATATGTGTGCAGTTTAGACCGTTTGACGACGGGAACTGTACGCTACCGCCGACTTTAGCTTTGGAGTACAATCGCATTTTCTGTACCAAAAAAATGGTTCAAATGGCTCTGAGCACTATGGGACTTAACATCTATGGTCATCAGTCCCCTAGAACTTAGAACTACTGAAACCTAACTAACCTAAGGGCAGCACACAACACCCAGCCATCACGAGGCAGAGAAAATCCCTGACCCCGCCGGGAATCGAACCCGGGAACCCGGGCTTTTCTGTACCACTTCACTCGCAAATTATTGGTTCAAATGGCCCTGAGCACTATGGGACTTAACATCTATGGTCATCAGTCCCCTAGAACGTAGAACTACTTAAACCTAACCAACCTAAGGGCAGCACACAACACCCAGCGCACATTATTATCCGTCTTCATGCGTACCACAGTAGAACTGTATCTGCAGGACACCCTGAACGTGTGGTCTCTTCTGACAATGCGCCACCGTTGTTGGGTAACGGTTATAGTGTCGAACGGTACACGTAACTTACTTTGTGAAGTCGCCACGTACATAACGCATCTTACGGACTACAAGACGTACTTTTTTCTTCGAAAAATTGCCTCCAAAATTCAGGTTGGTCTTGTACTCGAAATTAATATAAAAATGTTAGTGTTTGATTTAAAATTCCCGGCAGTCTTAAAAATAACCATATATTCGATGCCGCTGGAAACCTATCTCTATCTGGCAACGTTGGATTCAACTGGCAGCAGAAGAGCACCAACGGACGGACGCGAGTTACGTTGATTCGCAAGCTTGCTAATACTGTCTTCCTCCCGCCTCGGTTATCACAAACCGAGACCACTGTCTAGCCTATGATGCGTCATAACAATGCCTGTGAACTCGAATCGAAAATGATTTGTTTACTTTGTTTTCCGTAACGGAAAAAAGTAAAATGTATTCATAGGATGAGGGCTATAAATTGAAAATAATATCATACACAGAAGGACATGGAAACAGAGCAGCTGAGCGGTATCTCGGCCCTCCACCAACAGAAAAAACCTTTCGCGATTGGCGGGCAGTAAGGAAGAACTGAAAGAAATGATGAAGGCTAAATGTGCAAACAGAGGACTGAATACAAAATGGCCAGAACTAGAAGATGACATACTGAAATGGATTCAAGGACACCGTTAAAATGGCGTTGGAATTAATACAAAAATGATTCAAATACACATTCGTAAGCTAGCGCTACAGTGGAATTTAATAGATTTTAAGGGTGGAGTTGGTTGGATCTACAAGGTTGTGCTTGCGAACCAAACCCAAAATACATCAGAAAATACAAAGGCAGCTGTTATTCCTAGAGGATTCACTTCACAACTGCAACTTCTTTATGTCTGGATAAACAGACGACTGGAACAAGTGGATGATCTCGTCGGTCCATTGTGGCCTGGGAGACATTGGCTGGTACGTATTTCTTGATTCAAAAAGCTATACCAACAGCCGTATGTTTTGGTTTATTTTATTTTATATCTCAAATGCCAGCAGTTTCGGCAACTCAGTATTGCCACCTTCAGGCCCCATATTCTATTATCGTATTAACAATCTTATCGAATGGTGCCATAAAACTGGAATCGTAAATTCGATCGTTATGCAACAGTGTCATCCGTTCACAGGAATCTGTTGCATAACGATCGGATTTACGATTCCAGTTTTATGGCGCCATTCGATAAGATTGTTAATACGATAATGGCGTATGGGGCCTGAAGATAGCAATATTGAGTTGGCGAAACTGGTAGCACTTGAGATGTAAAATAAAATCAACCAAAACATAAGGCTCTTGGTAAAGTTTTTTGAATCAACAAATGGATGATGGTTGAAACCCAACATGAATTCACCCCGAAGGGAGCTTTAAAACAACCTACACTCAAACAAGTGTGACAGTGGATATAACAGTCATGGTCTAGAGTGACAGAAGACATTATTGTGAAGTCATTCAAGAAGTGCGGCATAAGTAACGCTCTCGATGGCAGTGAAGGCCATCTTGTATATGAAGAGGACGACGATGACGACGAAGAGGATGAAGAAGAAGAAAAAGAAGAAGAAGAAATTTCAGACGACGATTTTCAGGTACTTTAAAGATCAGTTCGCTTTATTTTTTAGTCTGGCTTTGAAATCTAATAATAAAAATAGCAAAAGTTTCATTTTTTAAAAAAATTGCTTAAAATTTAAGGTGCGTCTTATAGCCCGTAGCGTCTTATAGTCCGTAAAATACGGTATACGGGACCGCGGTATTTTTGGAACACTAGCCTTGCATACAACAATCTGCTGTCTTGCTGATTTAATGCGACTCACATTTGACAACAGCTGGGAAGTTCGCAGCCTCAGTGCATTACGAAATGAAAGTTTATGCGTTACACAGGTATTCATTGTACCTGAAACTCCGTGTGAAGTCAAAACCCAAAACAGTACACCGGATTCAAACGTCGTGTAGAAGAAAAACTGACTCTTCTCGCGTGACGTTTAATGAAGACGCTGCAGTGCAGTTGTACACAGACAGAGAGGCGAATTACTATAAACTGTGTTAACGCGCCTCCGCAACTCCTAGGATGTCCACCGCCATGCGGTAAGGGCGTCGCGTCGCGTTTCGCTGACGACGACCGGAAGGTGGCCTCTGGTTGCACACCAGGCGCTTCAGCAGCGTGGCAGCTGCAGCTGCAGAAAAAAATGTGAGCGTGTCTCCCCGGCCACTGCGAGGAACTCGACAATGCTTGGCACCTTTCACTTATTCCCGCATGTCACTCGTTCCGTTTACCATACGTAACTCCACTGGGACGTTACTGTTCCGTGCCATAATAAACGAGTGACGAGCTTACAGTGTCCTGTACATTATTGCTATTTTGATTAAATTACGGTAATATTTGTAAAATAATGTCTTATTCTGAAAAAAGGAAAGAAAGGAAAAATGCGTAACAGTCGCTTAATCAACAATCTTTCATTGTGTACGCAACCAGTCTCGGAACACTTAGCCGGCCGTTGTGGCCGAGCGGTTCTAGGAGCTACAGTCTGGAACCGCGCGACCGCTACGGTCGCAGGTTCGAATCCTGCCTCGGGCATGGATGTGTGTGATGTCCTTAGGTTGGTTAGGTTTAAGTAGTTCTAAGTTCTAGGGGACTGATGACCTCAGATGTTAAATCCCATAGTGTTCAGAGCCATTTTAACCCTTCAGAACACTTAAAATTCCATCACCTGGAGTAACCTGTCCGTCCCCCGGTAGCTGAGTGGTCAGCGCGACAGAATGTCAGCCCTAAGGGCCCGGGTTCGATTCCTGGCTAGGTCGGAGATTTTCTCCGTTCAGGGACTGGGTGTTGTGTTGTCGTAATTATCATCGTTTCATCCCCATCGACGCTCAAATCGCCGACATAGCGTCAAAATGGTTCAAATGGCTCTGATCACTATGGGACGTAACATCTGAGGTCATCAGTCCCCTAGAACTTAGATCTACTTAAACCTAACTAACCTAACGACATCACACACATCCATGCCCGAGGCAGGATTCGAACCTGCAACCGCAGCGGTCGCGCGGTTCCTGACTGAAGCGCATAGAACCGCTCGGCCACCACGGCCGGCGAAATAGAGTCAAATCGAAAGACCCGGCGAACGGTCAACCCGACGGAAGGCCCTAGTCGCACGCCGACCTGGTGCAAACTTTTAAAATGAAAATGTTGTGGTATACGTCAATCGGAGGAATCCTCAAGTCTGAAATGTCAGGTAAGGACCTATGCGCCAACACTTATCATCTGAGGTCAACGTTGTCATGGAACCAAGTGTTCCGTGCCAAAAGGATAAAAATGACCTAGAAAAATCCGAAAAAAAAACAGACATCACGACCGGACAGAAAAATTCAGTAGAATCTTGAAACATGTAAACTGCAGTAAAAAGAGGAAGAGAAATCACATATTGGTTGAAATAACTTACATAAATTCCATAAAACCGTTCGCCGCAATGCGTAACCTGAAACGCAAACAGGAAAACTATGTAACAGTACTGAGGCCACACAAGACCCATAGCGCAAGCGTGGTATGAAGCAGATATGTGATTCCTGAACTGTTTAAACTGGAAAAAAGGGAAGTATCAGCAGAAAGAAGACGGAACCATCCCAACATTAAGGGGGAAGAGGCCCTGTAAATTAAAAAAAAAATGGAGAAATGTTATGTTCTATACACACCTTAACGTACCTGAATAATGTCATAATTAACTAAAATATTTTAGTGATACAGGGCAGTGCGTTCATTAGCTGTATCGAGAAAATGGGAATGAAACTTCTTAAGATTTAAATTTCTTCCAAGACTCTGAGCAACCAACCTTTCTCTGCAGTGTGCAATCATTTAAATGCATTGTCAGGGCTGACCTGGAAATGGCCAGGTCGTTATATTCTTTAAATTTCGTATAAAAATTCCTGACTGTCTGGCCAGTGTATCTGCTTTTATGCAACTGGGTTGCATCGCACTCAATACGGAACCCTCCGGGATAGGAGAAATGATCATTTTTAAGACTTCACGGTCCCTTAACCTGCTGCATAAATATTTTAGTATGAAAAATGCCGGAGCTATGTCGATTCACATCAGTTTATTTCCAGGTCTCTCTGATTCGAATCAATGATATGGACTATTAAAAAAGTTCTTATTTCCCTTTTTCTCTACTGGTTTAAAGTAATTCCCTTCCACGCTCCCTCACGCTTTACAACAATTTTTCTACTCAATTTCTCTATCATAGAGCCCGGATACCAATTACACGCGCCAGTACACTTGATTATACCGAACACCCTTTCCTACACCTCAGATGTGAGTGGAACATTATTTGATCAGTTTCTTTTAATTCATTTTAGACGCATGATTCATTATCTGACATTATCAGACTTGAAGATTCCTCCCGATGTCGTGCAACACAGTATTTTCATCATTGCGGTTTACACCAGATAATTGAACTTCAAATGTTCCTAAACCGGTTGTATATACAATTAAAGATTGTTGATCAAGCGCTGTTGCGCTGTTTCTTCATTTTACAAAATAGACTTAAACAGTTGCGGCTGTCACATTAGAAGTACTCTTAATGACGTTTTATTTAGTCTGTTTAGTTTCAACACTTTCTCTTGAGGACACAAGGCAAGTTACACACATCAAAAAAAGTTTTGCATCACCTCGGTTCCGAGAGTTCCGGAACCTGTACAAAACATTGGTATAGAGATCACCATAAACATCATTTCCGCCCTTTTCACTGCTTATGAAAACCACACATTGCATGTTATACCACCATACAGCGAGACCTTCATAGGTGGTGGTCCAGATTGCTGTACACAACAGCACGTCCTCTTGCATTGATGCATACCTGTATTCGTCGTGGCATACTATCCACAAGTTCATCATGGCACTGTTGGTCTAGTTTGTCCCACTCCTCAACGGCGATTAGGCGTAGATCCCTCGGAGTGTTTGGTTAGTCACGTCGTCCATGAACAACCCTTTGCAATTTATCCCACGCATGTTCGATTGTGTTCATATCTGTAGAACATGCCGGCTACTCTAGTCGAGCGATGTCGATGTCTTGAAGGAAGTCGTTCACAATATGTGCACGATGGGGGCGCGAATTGTCGTACATGAAGACGAATGCCTTGCCAATATGCTGCCGATATAATTGCACTATCAGTCGGAGGATGGCATTCACGATTCGTACAGCCGTTACAGCGCCTTCCATGACCACCAGTGGCGTACGTCGGCCCCACATAATGCCACCCCAAAACAGCAGGGAACCTCCACCTTGCTGCAATCACTGGACAGTGTGTCTACGGCATTCAGCCTGACTGGATTGCCTCCAAACACGTTACCGACGATTTTCTGGTTGAAGGCAAATGCGACTCTCATCGGTGAAGAAAACGTGATGCCAGTCCTGAGCGGTCCATTCGGTATGTTGTTGGGCCAATCTGTACCGCGCCGCATGATGTCTTAGTTGCGAAGATGGACCTCACTGGGGACGTCGGGAGTGAGGTTGCGCATAATGCAGCCTGTTGCGCACAATTTGAGTCGTAGCACGACGTCCTGTGGCTGCACGAAAAGCATTGTTCAACCTGGTGGCGTGGCTGTCAGGGTTCCACTGAGCCATAATCCGTAGGTAGTGGTCATACACTGCAGTAGTAGCCCTTGGGCGGCCAGAGCGAGGCATGTCATCGACAGTTCCTGCCTCTCTGTATCTCCTCCATGTCCGAAAAACGTCGTTTTGGTTCACTCCGAGACGTTTGGACAGTTCCCTCGTTGAGAGCCCTTCCTGGCACGAAGTAACAATGCGGACGCGATCGAACCGTGGTATTGACCGTCTAGCATGGTTGAACGACAGACAACACGAGCCGTGTACCTCCTTCCTGGTGGAATAACTGGAACTGATCGGCTGTCGGACCCCCTCCGTCTAATAGGCGCTGCTCGTGCATGGTTGTTTGCATCTTTGAGAGGGTTTAGTGACATTTCTGAACAGTCAAAGAGACTGTGTCTGTGATACAATATCCACAGTCAACATCTATCTTGAGGAGTTCTGCGATCCGGGGTGATGCAAAACTTTGAGAGGTTGGAACTATTTTTGTGTGTCTAGAAAAATGCGTGAGTAGTTAAGAGAAAGTGGTCAAGAAGTATCTTTCGAAAATGACATTACTCATTTGCGCACAGCCGTAGAGAGTAGCAACGTTGTATAATACACGATTCATCCTTTGCCTATATGAAATCTATATGAAATCAAGTGAAAACGGACCTTTAGTGTAAATGAAAATCGTTAACAACAAATTACCACATTAACCGATATTCTTATTGCTCTAAAATGTTTTCCTATCCATCACGGATACTAATATTCCTGAAAAAGATTAGGTGAATGTGAACAGATATACACATAGGTCTCTATAAATGGTACATTATTGCATGGTTTGCATGCATATCTAATATTTCATTGCTTTTGGCGGTCAGTAGAAAATGATCGTGAAGGAAAACCATTCGAGACCAGACAAGTGTTCGAGTAGCACACTCTCTGGTGAAGTTTGTCCCCAATAAAAGATGAACATTGGCCTTCCTCCAATGTCACAAGTACTTCCTGTCAGATAAGACGATGGGAGCGAGGAGAGAAGGAGGCGGGAGGCTGTGATGAGGAGGGGAGGCGTGAAGCTCGAGTCACTCGTATCTCGTAACTTGGCGCTCCCTGCAGACAGAAAAACAGAGATATTTGACGTCACGTTAATTTTCAGTAACAGTACACACATCAGCTCGGACTGACACACTGGTCAAAGTGGGGCAGTGATTGAGACAATGGACTGGAATTCAGGAGTAGCGGTGTTGAGACCTCCGTCCGGCCATGCAGGCCAAAGTTTCTCGAAGTCGTAAAAGACAAATGGCGAGATGGCTCCTTTGAAAATAAATTGTCCGATTTCCTTCCCCCATGCTCTAATGACCCAGTCGTTGACGCGACGTTAAGTCCTAACCTTCTTCCTTTCGGATTCGAGCAAAGGACTAGCTAATTCCATTCCTGATGTCTTGAAAGTGTGACCTACTAATCACTTTATTCGGAGTTCGTTGAGTTGATTTTGTTATCTACCACTGGCAACAGCGTTTCACTGTCCACTAATAACTCTATATCTAAATTAAACCATAAACTAGCAATTAAAACAATTTCTCTGTCAGTCAGTTATATTTCGTTCTAGGGCGCGTTTCGTGGATATACACCCTCACCTTCAGGTGGATTGCTAGTTTCCAGCATTGTTTATTTCCCTGAATGTAGCTACCTGCCTGCCTTTATGCTTCATGTGGCTACAAATTAGCTATTATTGGTTACGGCACTAAAGTCATACATTATACACGATACTAAAGTTGTTCACAGAATGTTCCAGCAGAAATGACAGGACAGGGTGTTAAAAGAAGTAGCACATGTTCCATGCCGGCCGCTGTGACCGAGCGGTTCTAGGCGCTTCAGTCCGGAACCGCAGTGCTGCTACGGTCGCAAGTTCGAATCCTGCCTCAGGCGTGGATGTGTGTGATGTCCGTAGGTTAGTTAGGTTTAAGTAGTTCTAAGTCTAGGGGACTGATGACCTCTGATGTTGCCATAGTGCTTAGAGCCATTTGAACCATTTTTGAACATGTTCCAACAGGAGGTGTATCTATCAAAAGTAGAGAAGAAGTCCGATAATACAGGGATTCAGATCTGGAGGTATACAGTAACATAGGTTTGTATTTCAAAACCTTTTAAGGTTTATAACATTATCTGTCCAACATTGTACACAGGAACTCAAACATTCTTCAGTGAGGGCACTCTTTGAAACTCGACAATATCGAAACGGCTCTCCATCTCTCGCCACGTGTTCGTAAGCATGACTGGTTGTTACGGCCTCTACTGCGGCCTACATCCGTTGTCACAAATCCACCAGATCTCGAGCCTTTGTTCTGTAAACAATATCTGTATAAATAAAAGGCAAACCGTTAAAGATAGAAACTTGAAATTTTGAGAAGGTATGCATCTTCTACAGTAGGCGTCGCTTACGATAGGATTTTTCGAAATTCCAACCCTGAGGGGCGCAATAGGCATTGAAGAGCTTCTTTGAAAAAGTCTCTAGTTTGGAAGTTTTGAAGCTAGACCTACGAAAATTGTTATTTGGTTTCTCGGTCAGAAATAAAGAAATACGTGTTTCAGCATTTGTGGAAATTTAACGCTATGGGATATGAAGTAGGAGGTGAAAGCTTGTTTTGAAGATATGTCATAATTACAGAACTACTAAAGTACTTTTAATTCTACTTCTATGAACATTGGCATTTGACATCTCAGTTACAAATTAAAAAATGCGTGTTTCAATATTTTTAAAAATTGAACTCTTTAACGGGGTCAAATAGAGGATGAGAATTTTATGAAATTGTTTTATTATGAAAGCATTTTTAAAGCTAAGTCCATGAAAATTTAGATTTGGCTTCTCAGTTAGAAATAAAAAAAATACGTGTTACACTGTTTTTGGAAATTCAACTCTTATGCAGGTGGAGCGAGGGATAAACGTTTTTAGGGAAATATTTCATTGTGCAAGCATTTCTCAAACTAAATCTATGAAAATTTGCACTTGGCTTCTCTGTTAGAAATGAAATATACGGATGTCAGTATTTTTGTAAATTCAACCCCTAAGGGCGTGAAAGTTTTATGAAACTATTTTTAAAGCTAAATCTTTGAAAATTAGTGTTCGGATTTTCGGTTAGAGATGGAAAAATACGTGTTTCACCGGTTTTAGAAATCCAATCACAGAAGGGGCGAAATAGGGTCACACTGACTCATCGGCACATCACCGCCCAGCCCAAACCGCTAAGGATGGGAACTTAAAGTTTGTAGATGGTATGGAGCTTACACTGCAGGGATTGTCCGAAATTCCATTCCTAAGGGGGTGAAATAGAGGATGAAAGGCTTTCTGAAAGTATGTTGCTAGTAAGGGAATTTTGAAACTAGAACTGTAAAAACAGGAATTTGGTTTCTCAGTCAGAAAATAAAAAATAAGTGTTTCAGCATTATTGGAAATTCAACCGCTAAGGGAGTGAAATAGTGGGTGAAAGGTTTTTTTTCAAAATAAATAACTACTAAAGGATTTTAATGCTACATCTTTGACAGTTGGTATTTGACTTCTCGTTTAGAAATTTAAAAAAAATACGTGTTTCAGTGTTTCTGGAAATTGAACCACTAAGGAATCCAATAAGCGATGAAATTTTTTAAGAAAATATTTCGCTTCGTTAAAAAAATTTTAAAGCTAAATTTATGAAAATTTGTTTGGGCATGAAAGTTGCTATAGAAACATCTCCACATAAAGTAAAAGCTATAAATCGCTCTTTGATCAGAAGTACATTCGGAAAAGATCATGATTTGTATGGCCTTAATTAGCGTGAAAAGCTTAGAAAATGTCTCAATTTGTGAACAATATAAAAATTCGATTAAATAAAAACAAAACTCTCTTGGAGGCTATACAGTCTCCGCGAGCGAAGCAGCGGGCGCTAAGGCAGTTCTTGATAAACCCCCATGCACAGAAATCCAGCGGAGTTAGATGGGGAGTCCGAGGGGACCAGACCAGACATTTTCGCCTCCCCCTCTGATCCAGCGCTCAGGAGACGTCTCATGGAGAAATGTGGTGACATCCTCATGATACCTTATGGGGGGGAGGGGGGGGGGTTGGCACCATCCTGCTGGAAAATGAGTCGGGAGGCATCTGATGAAATGCACAGCTCGGCAACATGTCGAGACAGTTGCGTCCTGACACTGGCGCGCATGCGCCATGCGACTCATAAAATTTCTTCGGGAGTGTCTCTATCGTTTGCGTATTTATCCAGCAACATAAAATGTCTAGTTCTTTCGTTATAACGATTTGTATGTGAATACCTCTAGCCCGGATATCCTGTGTTATGTCCGGAAATAAATACCTGTTGAGATATGGGACATTGAAGATTCTCAGTTCAGCATGCAGTTTGTTTACATCTGAGGCGGGATCCACAAGACATGGCGTAGTAAATCAGTGCTATACGAGGTCTGTTCAAAAAATCCCCGAACATTCGCAATTTCACGCCAATGGCGTGTTGGTGCGAAATGCGGTTGGCATCTACATCTACATCTACATCTACATTCATACTCCGCAAGCCACCCAACGATGTGTGGCGGAGGGCACTTTACGTGTCACTGTCATTACCTCCCTTTCCTGTTCCAGTCGCGTATGGTTCGCGGGAAGAACGACTGTCTGAAAGCCTCCGTGCGCGCTCTAATCTCTCTAATTTTACATTCGTGATCTCCTCGGGAGGTATAAGTAGGGGGAAGCAATATACTCGATACCTCATCCAGAAACGCACCCTCTCGAAACCTGGCGAGCAAGCTACACCGCGATGCAGAGCGCCTCTCTTCCAGAGTCTGCCACTTGAGTTTGCTAAACATCTCCGTAACGCTATCACGGTTACCAAATAACCCTGTGACGAAACGCGCCGCTCTTCTTTGGATCTTCTCTATCTCCTCCGTCAACCCGATCTGGTACGGATCCCACACTGATGAGCAATACTCAAGTATAGGTCGAACGAGTGTTTTGTAAGCCACCTCCTTTGTTGATGGACTACATTTTCTAAGCACTCTCCCAATGAATCTCAACCTGGCACCCGCCTTACCAACAATTAATTTTATATGAGCATTCCACTTCAAATCGTTCCGCACGCATACTCCCAGATATTTTACAGAAGTAACTGCTACCAGTGTTTGTTCCGCTATCATATAATCATACAATAAAGGATCCTTCTTTCTATGTATTCGCAATACATTACATTTGTCTATGTTAAGGGACAGTTGCCACTCCCTGCACCAAGTGCCTATCCGCTGCAGATCTTCCTGCATTTCGCTACAATTTTCTAATGCTGCAACTTCTCTGTATACTACAGCATCATCCGCGAAAAGCCGCATGGAACTTCCGACACTATCTGCTAGGTCATTTATATATATTGTGAAAAGTAATGGTCCCATAACACTCCCCTGTGGCACGCCAGAGGTTATTTTAACGTCTGTAGATGTCTCTCCATTGATAACAACATGCTGTGTTCTGTTTGCTAAAAACTCTTCAATCCAGCCACACAGCTGGTCTGATATTCCGTAGGCTCTTACTTTGTTTATCAGGCGACAGTGCGGAACTGTATCGAACGCCTTCCGGAAGTCAAGAAAAATAGCATCTACCTGGGAGCCTGTATCTAATATTTTCTGGGTCTCATGAACAAATAACGCGAGTTGGGTCTCACACGATCGCTGTTTCCGGAATCCATGTTGATTCCTACATGTAGATTCTGGGTTTCCAAAAACGACATGATACTCGAGCAAAAAACATGTTCTAAAATTCTACAACAGATCGACGTCAGAGATATAGGTCTATAGTTTTGCGCATCTGCTCGACGACCCTTCTTGAAGACTGGGACTACCTGTGCTCTTTTCCAATCATTTGGAACCCTCCGTTCCTCTAGAGACTTGCGGTACACGGCTGTTAGAAGGGGGGCAAGTTCTTTCGCGTACTCTGTGTAGAATCGAATTGGTATCCCGTCAGGTCCAGTGGACTTTCCTCTGTTGAGTGATTTCAGTTGCTTTTCTATTCCTTGGACACTTATTTCGATGTCAGCCATTTTTTCGTTTGTGCGAGGATTTAGAGAAGGAACTGCAGTGCGGTCTTCCTCTGTGAAACAGCTTTGGAACAAGGTGTGAGGGGAGTGACGGTGCACGGTGAGTGTAAACTCTTTCCCTGATTACAAAAGCTTATTTCTAGGCAACTATGCTCTAAGGTGTTTAGTATTTCAGCTTTACGCGTGTCGTCCTCTGTTTCAATGCCATCATCATCCCGGAGTGTCTGGATATGCTGTTTCGAGCCACTTACTGATTTAACGTAAGACCAGAACTTCCTAGGATTTTCTTTTAAGTCTGTACATAGAATTTTACTTTCGAATTCACTGAACGCTTCTCGCATAGCCCTCCTTACGCTAACTTTGACATCGCTTAGCTTCTGTTTGTCTGAGAGGTTTTGGCTGCG
Source organism: Schistocerca nitens (assembly GCF_023898315.1). Lineage (NCBI taxonomy): Eukaryota > Metazoa > Arthropoda > Insecta > Orthoptera > Acrididae > Schistocerca > Schistocerca nitens. Next base: position 711,276,992 of record NC_064619.1, on the reverse strand, counting down.
TTTAAACTTGGAGTGAAGCTCTCTTTGCTTTCGCAGTAGTTTCCTAACTTTGTTGTTGTACCACGGTGGGTTTTTCCCGTCCCTCACAGTTTTACTCGGCACGTACCTGTCTAAAACGCATTTTACGATTGCCTTGAACTTTTTCCATAAACACTCAACATTGTCAGTGTCGGAACAGAAATTTTCGTTTTGATCTGTTAGGTAGTCTGAAATCTGCCTTCTATTACTCTTGCTAAACAGATAAACCTTCCTCCCTTTTTTATATTCCTATTAACTTCCATATTCAGGGATGCTACAACGGCCTTATGATCACTGATTCCCTGTTCTGCACTTACGGAGTCGAAAAGTTCGGGTCTATTTGTTATCAGTAGGTCCAAGATGTTATCTCCACGAGTCGGTTCTCTGTTTAATTGCTCGAGGTAATTTTCGGATAGTGCACTCAGTATAATGTCACTCGATGCTCTGTCCCTACCATCCCGGCACATAACGGCGTTTAATGTGTAACTGCCGGAAGTTTCATTGTTGGGCCGGCCGGAGTGGCCGAGCGGTTCTAGTCGCTTCAGTCTGGAACCGCGATACTGCTACGGTCGCAGGTTCGGATCCTGCTTCGGGCATGGATGTGTATGTTGTCCTTAGGTTAGTTAGGTTTAAGTAGTTCTAACTTCTAGGGGACTGATGACCTCAGATGTTAAGTCCCACAGTGCTCAGAGCCATGTTTTTCATTGTTGTATGTCTGTTAGCTGTTGTCCAGTGCTGTATTGAGTAGAACTTTGTGACGCACAGACTGCAAATTTCGGTACGGCGGAGTTGGAGGAGCAAGGCGTCTGCATTAAAGTTTGCTTGAAACTTATAAAAATAAAATCCATAACAGAGGCACGCCAAATGACTCAGGGAGCCTACGGTGATGAGTGCTTAAGCCGTACTTGGTTTTACGAATGTTCACACGGTTTAAATATCACCGGACGGAAGTTAAAGATTCAGGTTTGGAGAGTACGGAGGAGGAGCCAATAGTCGCGCACCAGCAAGGGTGAAAGTGCGGGTGCGTTACCGTGATGCAAGAGCCATGAATTGTCTCGCCACACTTCAGGCCGTTTCCTTCTCACATTTTCTAGCAGGCGTCGCAACAAGATACCCTTCGATGTCTGACGGTCATGTCAGGAAGGTCAACGAAATTGTGCGTGTCCGACCGAGAAATTGCAGAAGAATGTAACGTTTCAGTTGGATCATGTCATGAAATCCTGTCACCGTCTTAAAATGCATCGTATTGCCGCCAAGTTTGTCCCACGGCACATGAGCCATGACCAGAAGGACCTCCGTCTCGCATTCTGTGAAAAGCTTTCGGATCGCGCAAATGAAAATTCGGAAATTTGTGGTAAAGTCTTATGGCACCCATCTGCTGAGGTTAGCGGTCCCTAAGCCTAAACACTACTTAATCTAACTTACGCTATGGACAACATACACACCGATGCCCGACGGAGGACTCGAACCTCCGACGGGAGGAAGCCACATGGACCGTGCAAGGCGCCTTAGACCGCGCTGGCTAGGTGTTCCTTAAGAGCTGATGAGACGTGGGTCTACGGTTATGATGTTGAGACAGAGGTTCAATCTTCACAATGGGTCGCGAAAGGGCCTCGAAGATCAAAAACATTTCGTCAGTTGAGATCAAATGTCAGAGCCTTCCTAATAGTTTCCTTTGACTTTGTTGGATTAGTTCATAATGAATTCGTGTCACAGGGACAAACTGTTAATCGATGGTACTAGCGGGACGTGTTGCGACGCCTGCGAGAAAATGTGAGAAGGAAACGGCCTGAAATGTGGCGGCGAGATAGTTCATGGTTCTTGCATCACGATAACGCACGCGTACATTCATCTCTGTTGGTGCGTGACTGTTGCAAGAAAACGAAATCACTGTGCTGCCCCATCCGCTGCGGATTGTTTTTAATTCCATAGTTGAAAACCCCGTTGATAGACAAGATAAAAGAAAATTCGCACACGATGCTTAGCGGGACCCAGCAAGAGGCGTACCAAGACTGCTTTCGGAAGCGGAAACGACGTTTGGAACGGTGTACCAGTTATGGAGGAGAGTATTTCGAAGGAGACCATGCACAACTGCACAATAAGTAAAAGGTGAGAGTAGAAAAATGTTGTGGACAAAGTGCCGGAATTTTTCGAACAGACCTCGTACGCACGTGATGTCAGATCCAGATCCTCGTGCAGTCATGGAGGTGAGGCATTAGGATTATTTAAGTATCAGTGTATGGAAAGGAATTATCCGTTACGTAGTCATAGGACCATACACTTTACCAAACACATTAACAGTTGCTATGTACCACCTATTTTGACGCCATGAGTTTCCATTGCTATTGGAGAATGATATTCTTGAAGAAAGGAAACGGCTGTGTTCTGTGTACTACGGGGTACCAACCTGTTTTCTACGGATCGTTCGAAAGTGACTCACCGCAAAGTTTCTTGGGCGGTGGATAGGTCGAGGCGATGCAGTACCATGGCTGTCCCATTCACCGGGCCTGAACCCGTTGAATTTCAGGCTATGGGGATATTTAAAGGCTCTCGAGTGTGTTCAACTTATCGACAGCCGGCCGCGGTGGCCGTGCGGTTCTGGCGCTGCAGTACGGAACCACGCGACCGCTACGGTCGCAGGTTTGAATCCTGCCTCGGGCATGGGTGTGTGTGATGTCCTTAGGTTAGTTAGGTTTAAGTAGTTCTAAGTTCTAGGGGACTTATGGCCTAAGATGTTGAGTCCCATAGTGCTCAGAGCCATTTGAACCATTTGAACTCATCGACAATCTGCAGACTATACGGAGATGTGGGAGGGGGGGGGGGGGAGGACAAATGCAATCTGAATGGAGCCGGGTGAATTTGAAACAGTATGTGATTCACTGCGAAAAAGACTGAAGGATGCTTTGGTATGCTTGATAATCTCATGCAGAACAACCTATAGTGTCTATCTCTACAGACAGATGGGAATGAGTGGACAGATTAACCCTAATACCAACAAGAATTGGTTTGAGAATTTATCATTACCCCAACTTTCCTTCTAGTTTTGACCAATACTGCCTCCTGTAGGAATATGTGACAGTTGTTTTAAATACACTGTATACACATATTTGTCCCATACAGTATAAGTATCTATGGGGTGAGCAAGCAGATGCACAGAACGAGAATTCTGTTCCCAGCATCTGCTGCAGCTCAAGTCAAGTGGTTTTGGGACGGCGCATTTTAGCCCGTATAGAGTGCTTAGCGTATTTTGAGAGTCATTACATCGCTGATACTGATATCACCTTCAGAGGTACCGTGAAACTTTGCATACGTGTTTTACAGACATCTTAACAATTTGATACCAGCTGCAGAAGATGAGTTAAAGATGTGAAGAGTAATACTATCGCGCTTTTTCGTCACAGTATCATAGCTCAGGTCCCGCCTTAAGTACGTATTTTCGATAGCGGAATAAGAAGTGACAGCCAACAACATTTTTTTTTACGTTTTGTGTTGCACTTACTCATGTTGTCGAACCTCTGTTTTAATCAATTACGCCATAGTGACACCGTAGACAGCGCCTAATGTCACGAAAAAACAACGCATCTGGAATTATGAAACTGTTACAATAAATACGGTAAGAGCTTTGCTTAACCTGCTTGTCCATTATTCTTTTCAACTTTTCTTTATTTGCCCTCCTGCTTTTTACAAACAAGTAAAATATCTGTAACATTTTTTCGCCAACTCACCAAAAAAGTAAAATGAAACGTTATGCACAAGAAAATTAAAAAAATACGAGAATAGTGCTCGAATTTTGGAGTAATAAAGTAAGTGATAGTAAAACAAGTGACAGCCAACAATATTTTTTTAGGTTTTCTATTGCACTGATTCATACTGTCGAATCTGTTCTAATTAATTACGTTACAGTGACACTGTATAGGTAACTGTGTCACGCAGAAATACTTAGATACACACAAGGGTTTGAAAATCTGCATAAATTGGAGAAAATTAGTCAGACAGTCATGTATAAATTTTATCTGCGTATGAACGTAGCACCAGTATATGTACACTGACTGCAGTTTACTCAAACACACCTCAAAATTTATCGAGCACTTGTCTCGTAAACAAACTGCCATAAAACCGCAGAAGTTATCTCTACAATACAAGACCATATAGTACCGTGTCTCGATATTTTACAACATACGAGGGCTATTCCGAAAGTAAGGTCCGATAGGTCGCGAAATGGAAACCACGGTAAAAATCAAAAATGTTTTATTTGCAACAGTTAGATACACCTTGCAGCTACTTATCTCCATAGTCGCCGACCCGACTTAGACGTGTATCGCAGCGTTGTACCAACTTTCCCATACCCTCGCTATAGAAGGCAGCCGCCAGTGCTCTCCGCCAATTCTCTACGCTGGCCTACGGCTCGTTGTCTTGTGCCGAAATGTTGTCTTCATAACCAGCGGTTCATGTGACCTGAGCTGAAACTCAGAGGGAGACAATTACGGGCTGTATTGTGGGTAATCTCACATTTCCATTTGAAAACGATGCAGGAGCATCTTCATTGTCCCTGCAGAATGCGGCTGAGAATTGTCTTGAAGACGAAACAGCACGACAGTTATGTAATGTTAGCTGCATAGCTTCAGGGGAAATTTCTCACCAGGCCCCCGTACTTGGCGGCAGACACTATTTTCTAGACATCTTTACGCACTCACTGCGAGCTCAGAAATGAGAAGAGCGACGTGATGCTAACTGGGGTTATACTAGAGACACTACCCAACACATCTGTGCAAAGCTTTATCGGATTTTCATAGTCGTTTCCATTCCGTGACCGATCGGACCTTACTTTCGGAATAGCCCTCGTATAAAGTGCTGCATATCAACTTTACACTTACAATTACACATTTGTTGTACGTACCTCTGAAAACTAACTGGTCTTCCTTTCACATACTTATCTTTTACATCCATAGCAACGACAATACTGCTCCACAGCTGTTACTAAAACTCAAGCATGCAGAAACTTATATAAACAAGGCGAATATGTGTAATGTGTAATATTGAAGTTTCGCTATTACCGTAAATTGTAGACGAGCATCGTGATCCCAATCACGTGACTAGCTGGGTTTGATGTTGAGAATATGCGCAATAGACTATGCACACTCCATAGATATACATACTCTATGATTTGTATCGCTAAATATCACAAACACAATACGAAAACTTTTCATAGATAGTACAGGTACAGATCTACAGCCGAATTGAATCATCTTTCAGACTTAGCACTACTTTATAACTCGCGAAGCACACTAGTGTAGTTTAGTGATAAATATTAAGATGGCTGAAAGCTCCCGAAACCGTCATAGGTAATCTTGACAAGTTTATTCTTTAAATTAAACGAATAACAGTACATATTTTTTCCAGCTTGCAATCATAGAAAAGTGGTCTAAGAACGTAATAAAAAGTTAGATAAAAGCAAAAATAAGAGTAACAAACAGACACCAAACAGAGTTGAATCCATATTTAGATGGCGTTTCACAGAAAATAATTCATAACATATTGAGAACATACAATGAGGCAGTTTTTTTTCAGCAGCAATGAATTACATATAGGCTGTCACACAATATAAAAAGTAACAAAAGCAAACTTTCCGATACAAAATAAGAGTGATCAGACTGGACGGAACTTCCCACATTAACGACATAGGACATGCTTTCAACATCATCACAAATTAAACAAAGGCGACAAAGTACGTCTCTTTGATGTATTGGAAGTACTTATTTGCAGCAGAAACCATGGGAAGAATGAGAAAACGTAGACAGTGCCAATGAATCATTTTAGACGTTTTTCACTGTTACTAGATTATAAACAATAACTTTGACTCCAGAAATAATAACTTTGAATGCTACCTCTTGAGCGTCTAAAACTGAAGAAACCAGAACGCAATGCCCAAATTATCAAACTGATTAATTACCAAATAAATACGCTCACAATTTTTGTATGTAAATTTTTTAAAGATTATGTTTATGTGAGAAAGTTCTACAGATGTACATGCCTGTTTTCATGTGGTTTGTAAGTTTGATTCACAAGGTAAGCTTTTCTCTTTGACTTACAAAATATGGTATCTGCCTGTCCAACCTCTGGACTATTTTTGTTTTGTTTATATGTGTGATATTCACCGACGCAACGTGTAAACGTAACGATCTACAATATGCTTTTTGTTAGAACATGTCAAAAGTAATTATGATATCGCTGATAATGTATAACTACAGTGCTATATTAAGATTGGAAGTATTATAACTAATCTGAAGCAAAATGAAGTGTACGACAGACAAGTCCCTACATCTAGGAAAACAAATGCGAATGAAAATGAGTGATCCACCTTGAAGATGAGGGTGTAAGGCCTCGAAACGTGTTGTATGAGAAAATAAGTCAGTGACACTCGATAATTGTTTTGCCATTTATATCATAATTAGACGCAGTTTCCAAAGCACAGTTCAATATGGACGAAATAAGGTTAAAATAAAATTTGTTGTAAATAGACGGTAGTCTTCTATTACAACTGCCATTTTGTTATAAAATTGGAAAAAGAAAATACTAACTTTCGATTTTCATTCGAAGAAAATACCGCATTTTACAGCACAACGTATCTAACAGGTTCGGAGTTATTCAAGGTTAGGACGTACACACCGTATTTGCCAATGCTATCGTGTAGCGTTATCGTGGAGTTACGTAAGTATCACCGGTGCGTCATTACGGCAAAAGGACTGTTCTAAAAAATGAACGTCTGAACAGTTCTAGGAATCCTGCGCAGGAAGAAACTATTTTCGTTGGTATTATAGCATCCGGTAGATGGTCTAATGGGTATCGCTTCCGCGAAATCCTTTCCGATATCTTCATCTGGACATTTACTCGTATTCCATTATGTCCATAATGGAGCTCACTTTCATTTAATCTGTAAAATAAATGTTTTATTTTAGAGCCACAGTTATTGCATAATAGTACATTCAGTTACTTTCTGTGGTTGTAGATTTCCTTTTAGGAAATCGATGTTGATGAACGTACATTTACATTGAGTAATAGTAGTAGTAGTAGTAGCTTTATTCATCCGCAGATCTCTTTTTACAAGAATATAGGACATGTCAAAGTATTTACAAATTTAGATCAATTTAAAATAAGCTAATTCGTATACACATATGTTTACAGACTTCTAGTTAGAGACAATCATTAGATTTACAAAACTGAAGAAACAAAGAACCTATACACCTAACTTAATATCGTGTAGGGCCCTCGTGAGCACGCAGAAGTACCGCAACACGACGTGGTGTGCACTCGACTAATGTCTTAAGTAGTGCCGGAGGGAACTGACGCCCTGAATCCCGCATGGCTGTCCATAAATCCGTAAGTGTGCGAGGCAGTGGTGATCTCTTCTGAACAGCACGTTACAAGGCATCCCAGATAAGCTCAATAATGTTCATGTCTGCAGAGTTTGGTGTCCAGCGGAAATATTTAACCTCAGAAGAGTGCTCCTGGAGCCACTTTGTAGCAGTTGTGGACATGTGGGGTGTCGCATTGTCCTGCTGGAATTCCCCAAGTCCATCAGAATGCACAATGGACATGAATGGATGCAGGTGATCAGACAGGATGCTTACGTACGTGTCACCTGTCAAAGTGGTCTAGACGTGCCAGGGGTCTCATATCACCCAAGGTGTCCATGGATTCATGAGGTTGTCTCCATACCTGAACAAGCCTATCTGGTCAATACAATTTGAAACGAGACTCATGCGACCAGGCAACATGTTGCCAGTCATCAACAGTCCAATGTCGTAGCTGACGGGCCCAAGCGAGGCGTAAACCTTTGTGTCGTACAGTCATCAAGGGTACACGAGTGGGCCTTCGACTCCGAAAGACCATACCGATGACTTTTCGTTGATTGGTTCGCACGCGGACACTTGTTGATGGCGGAGCATTGAAATCTGCAGCAATTTGTGGAAGGGTTGCACTTCTGTCACGTTGAACGATTCTTATCAGTCGTCGTTGGTCCCGTTCTTGCAGGACCTTTTCCGACCGTAGCGATGTCGGAGATCTGATGTTTTACCGGATTCCTGATATTTACGGTACTCTCGTAAAATGGTCGTACGGGAAAATCCCCACTTCATCGCAACCTCTGAGATGCTGTGTCTCATCGCTAGTGCGCCGACTGTAACACCACTTTCAGATTCGCTTAAATCTTGATAACCTGCCATTGTAGCAGCTGAAACCGATCTAACAACTGTGCCAGATTCTTGCTGTCTTATATAGGCTTTGCCTATCGCAGAGCCGTATTCTGACTGTTGCCATATCTCTGTATTTGAATAGGCATGACTACCAGGTGTACTGGTATGAAATGAGCGTTTTTTTGTGAAAATGAAACACTAATTTTGAATTCAAAAGTAAAAACATTTTATTCAAAGTACTGACCATTGCTTTCTATACATTTTGACCACGTTTCTATCAATTTGTGGACACCACGCCAATAGAAATGTTCGTCTTTTGAAGCAAACCAATCAGACACCAAATTTTCGACTTCTTCGTAGGAATCGAAGTGTTCCTAAGCCAATGCGTGTCCCATTGATGAAAACAAATGGTAGTCGGAAGGGGCAAGGTCTGGTGAATACGGCGGATGGGGTAGCAGCTCCCAGTCAAGTGTTTTGATTGTATCCTGAAGCAGTTTTGCTTTGTGTGCAGGTGCATTATCGTGTAAAAAAATTACTTTGCCATGTCTTCTGGCCCATTCTGGTCTTTTTCCGATCAATGCATAGTTCAAATTGATCATTTATTGTCTGTAGAGATCATTATTCACAGTTTCACCGGGTTTTAGAAGCTCATGATATACGACACCTTTCTGATCCCACTAAACACAGAGCATTGTCTTCTTGCCGAATCGGTCTGGTTTTGCAGTCGATGTTGCTGGTTGTCCCGGATTAACCGATGATTTTTCCCGTTAGGATTCTTAAAATAAATCCATTTTTCATCGACAGTAACAATTCGATGCAAAATTGATTTTATTTCATGTCTTTGAAGCAAAATGTGACAAATGGTTTTTCGTTTTTCCATCTGTCTTTCATTCAATTCATGTGGCACCCATTTTCCACACTTTTGGATCTTTCCCATAGCTTTCAAACGGTCAGAAATTGTTTGTTGTGCAACATTTAGCATTGCAGCCATTTGCTTCTGACTCAAAGTATCATCTTCATCCAATATTGCTTGCAATTCGGCGTCTTCGAACGTTTTTGGTGGTCTTCCACATTCTTCATTTCTTACATCAAAGTCATTATTTCTGAACCGTTGGAACCATATTTTGCATGTTGCTTCTGATAGAGCATGATCACCATATACCTCGACAAGCATTCGATGTGACTCTGCAGCACATTTTTTTCAAATGAAAACAAAAAATTAATGCTTTCTGCAAATCATCACTTTCTGGTACAAAATTCGATATCGTTAACACGATGAAAACATATGATGTTGTTCGTTCCATGACTTGATGTACACTGAATATCTTTGACAGATGTCATACCAACCAAACAAAAAGAAAATAAAGGCTCGTTCACAACAAATGTTCCCTATCGACACATTTGTATCTTAACGCCCATTTCATACCGGTACACCTGGTATACCAGTTACCTTGGCACTTCAGTGTAGATACAAATGACGTTAGAGACGGTGTTGAAAACACCGTAGTGCAGTGGTTGGGCCCATCCTTGTTAGACCACGTATCATACTGAGTGTACGTGACATCGCAGTGCGAGAGTTCAGGCATTCACTACTTGATCAAAAGCATGGGGACACCTACTAGTGGATTTTAATAGGGGGTGTGTCCACCCTTCGCGTTTATAACGGCTTTAATTCTGCAGCGGGCCCTTTCAGCGTGGTGTCAAAATGTCTGTGGATGAAAGGCAGCCGAAACGTGATGACGCTGTGATCTGGAGCGCAGTCGACGTTCGAACTCATCCTAAAGATGTGGCTTTGGGTTCAGGTCCTGACTCTGGGAAGGCCAGTCCATTTCAGGAATGTTACTGTCTACAGACACTTCGTCGCAGATGCTGTTTTATCGCATGGAGCATTGGCATCGCTGATACAAACACTCATCGTATCGGAACGATTCCTCCACTGTACGTGTTGCTCACTGCTGTAAAATGTGTTCATCTCCTTCCGCATTTATCGTTTCTTTAAGCTCAATAACGATACCACACACTGACAACAATAAACACCACCATATAATATCAGCAATTCCTCCATACTTCACTGTGTGCACTACATATGACAATAGGTAACGCTTTCCAGGGATTCACCAAACACCAACCTTTCCATCGGATTGCCACTGGGTATAGTTCGGTTCATCACTCCAAATCACTCGTTGCCACTCACCAACTGTCCAATGGCGAAGCTCTTTGCACCACCTCAAACATTTCTTAGCACTGACCACAGATTCTCTTTAATTCCCTGTGCACAGTCATTGTGCTTGCTGGATTTTTGACAACATTTTGGAACTCACGAGTGATTCCTCTTGCTGATTTCATGCAATTTTCTGTAACCACGTTCTGCAAAATTCAACAGTCCCTGTACGTGCATACATGAGGACTTCCTGGTATCGGTTTAGTTGTGACTGTTCCTTTACGTTTCCACTTTACAATCACACCACTAACAGTCGACATGGCCAGCTGTAGAAGGGTTGAAATACCACTGGTAGATTCGTTACTCAGGTGACATCCAATGAGTAGTCCGCGTTCAAAGTCACTGAGCTTTCCTGAAAGAAACATTCTGCTGATGCTTCTCTATGATAACACAATACTCACCGCTTCCTTCTATAATGGCGGGCCTCTCAAGACAATTAATGGCCAACTCCACATCAGATGGGGGTATCCAGGCAGTGTTTCATTATTTCCACTTTCACACACAAAATGTATTTTAAACAACATGGGCTTAGCACCCTACACTGGATTAGAGACAACGGCAAAGGTCGAAATAAACCACTCGTGTCGACACGGCGCAAGTATTCTTTCATTGCGGCACTTAACTGTGTTTGCAATCGAACTCGTAGTGGCTGTGCGCACGGCAGTAGAAAACCTTTCTGGTGAGACATGAGTTATCGTTGGTCATCGGGGCTCAGTTCAAAATGGAGCTCATCCTCGAAGACAGTTCTACTCTAGTCAATGAGATTCCAAGCGAAAGACGTGTCTGGAGATGCACGGGCACTGGTGGGCTACCAGCCTGACTGCCGCCTGCCATACGGCCCGACAATCAGGACTGATGGAATGGGGTGGCGTTTCTTTTCATAGCAGAAGTCCTTTGTTACCCTTACAGCACATCAGTTTCTCGACAATGCTCTATATCCCATTCTGATAACTGGGACTGATGTCTGTGGTGCCACATCTTTTCAATGCAGTTCAACTTTCTTTGTCATCCATGGCACCCTTAAGGCACAGTGCTATGTTGATGATGTTCTGTGTCCCATACCAACAGCCAGGACTGATGGTCTGGGGTCCTGTTGTTTTTCAAAGCAGGACCCCTTCGTTTGTCATTGGTGACACCCATACAGCACAGCAGTTCATCGATAATACTCTACATCCCATTCAGTTAACAAGGACTGATGTCCTCAAGTGCCATTTATTTCCATATCAGAACCCTTTTATTTGGCATCCATGGCACCTTTATAGCACTGTGGTACATCAGTGATATTCTATGCCCCATTCCGACAACCAGGACTCATGGTCTGGGGTGCCACACGGCTATAGTTTCTACTCCTCATCTCCGTGCATGCTAAACCCTACCTTGGCCGGCGAGGTAGCCGGATCTCTTTCTAACTGAGAACATTTTGAGCATTATGTGCACGCTCCACCAACCAACTCTGGATTTTCTCGATTTAACTCGCCAATTGGGCAGAAACTGGCATGATATTCCACAGGTCATCATCCAACAACTCTCTCAATATATGTCAAGCCGAATAACATCTTGCATAAGGACCAGGAGAGGATCAACATGTTAATCATGACTTGATCGATTTGTGAAGCTCCTTCTATTGAATAAATCATCCAATTTTTCTGAAATTGTAACCAATCATACGTACATCACATCTACTTATTTCCCTCCCATTTGGAGAAGTCCTTCATGGTGAGGATTCTTTTTTTCTTAATGTATTATCAGTAGTCTGTAGGACTGTGATATGATTAAACATGTTACCAGTAACTTTTTAAATAATAGCGTTCTATGTGACAAAATTTCGTGACATTTTTACAACTTGTAAAAGAATGTATGATCATCGTCTTCCTCACACAGTCCAGTCCATACTCACATACTTTGTATTATGCATCTACGACAGTAAAATTGAGTCATATCCATCACATATGCTTCAATACCTCATAAAAATCCCTTCTCTGAGTTGTATGTAGTACCCATAATGGACCTGTGTCAGTGGTCATACACAAAGCACCGGCAGCCTGAAATCTTCCAGTTTCTAGCAGTTCCGAAGAATATTGAGGTGCAGGATGGAGATAAACAAATGTAGCTAGGGAGGGGAGAGGTGCAGAGTACGTTCGTTTTGTAACAAGTGCCTGACCTCATCACGGACAGTTAGCATTGTTTGCTGAGGAGGAACTGTACACTCGCATTGCACTGACCATTGCTTCATCATTCTGTTAATAATAAAAAAACGGGGGAAAGACTTAAAGTTATTAGAAATATACACTACCAGTTGACTCATCAGTTTGTAGTTTAATTAAAAGATCCCACAAAAACAAAATATTATTTATCTTTGATCGCTTTAAAAATAAACGTGTTGAAAGAAAATTTTATTTCATTCTAAAGCATAGTTATGTGCTAATGTTGCTGATTTTGAGGGGGCCGAGGGGTGCAGGGATGGGAGATACTACCTAATATCTGATTGCATTCTGGGGTAATGGTCTCAGAAATGTTGGGGACCACTGCTATAGGCGGCAAATCACTAAGTCGTAAAATACCTAGGAGTAACTTAGAATCGAAAGAGCACATAAAACAAATGGTAGGAAAAGTATAAGAGTCAGATCCATTGGGAGAGTCGCAGGAAAATATAATTCTTCCACGAAAGAAATTGATTTCAGAAGACTCATTCCACCGATTCTTGGACGTTGTTCATCAGTCTGGGACTAAATGGTTCAAATGGCTCTGAGCACTATGGGACTTAACATCTGAGGTCATCAGTCCCCTAGAACTTAGAAGTACTTAAATCTAACTAACCTAAGGACATCACACACATCCATGCCCGAGGCAGGATTCGAACCTGCGCGACTGTAGTGGTCGCGCGGTTCCAGACTGAAGCACCTAGAACCGATCGGCCACACCGGCCGGCGGTCTCGGCCGCTACCAAATAGGATTAACATACGAGGTTAGAGAAGATGCAACTAAAAGCAGTGCGTTTCGTAGCGTAATCATTTACTCGGGGCACTACGGAGGTCCCCAACAAACTGCAAAAGAGGCATTGTGCATCACAGAGGGCTATACCAATTTCTAGAGTGTACGTCCTGCTAATAGTGGAGCAAGCTATTGCTTCCTCCCTCATATGTCTCGCGAAAAGACTACGATGGGAAAATCAGAGGAATTAGATGTCACACGAACCTCTACCGACAATGATTGTCCCCATGCACCATTCGTGAATAGAACAGGAAAGGAAAGAACACATATTGGTGCCAGAGGTCCTCTCCGCCACACACTGTAGTGTAAACGTAGATACACCTATCAGTCAGTATCTTATGACCACTACCTAATAGCCGGTATTTCAACCTTTGGCACGGATAACAGCGGCGACGCGTCGTGACATGGAAGCAATGAGGCCTTGTAAGGTAGCTGGAGGGAACCAGGCAACCTAATTTCCGTAAATTTGGGGGAGGGGGGCGATGAGCTCTGACGCCATGTTCAATCGCATCCCAGATGTGTCTGATCACCTTCAGATCTGGCGAATTTTGGGGCCATCACATGAACTGGAACTCGCCACTGTGTTCCTCGAACCGCTCCACACACTGCTGGCCTTGTGACATGGCGCATTATCTTGTTGAAAAACACCACTGACATCGGAAAACGTGATCGTCATGAAGGGGTGTACGTGGTCCGCAACCAGTGTATGATACTCCTTGGCCGTCATGGTGCCTACTACGAGCTCCGCTGGGCTCATCGATGCTCACGTGACCGTTGCCCAGAGCATAATGAAGCCGCCACCAGTACAGAGGTCAAGGAGCTGTTCCCCTGGAAGACGAAGGATTCGCGCCCTCCCAAAGCTATGGTGAAGGTATCGCGATTCGTCAGACCATGTAACGCCTGCCATTGCGCCCAGTGGTCACGTGCCCATTTCAGAAGTAGTTGCCGATGTCGTGGTGTTAACATTGGCACCTTCGGCTGCTCTGCCCAGCAATAAACTCTGATGTTAGTTCCACCACGGTTCGCCGCCTGTCCTGTTACACAAGTCTACCCAGCCTAAAACGTCCGATATCTGTAATGAGGGGTGGCCGGCCAACCACACGACGTGTGACGTGTTTTCACCGTGGTTTCGCCACGTGTTCAAGACAGCGGCACCTCTCGAGTACCCGTCAAGTCGTGCAGTTTTCGAAATGCTCGTGCTGAGCGACTGGGCCGTCACGATCTGCCCTCGGTCATGTGTCGCGCGCTTTTCCATTCTACACGCGGACTGACCTCTCATTGATATTACATGTACCATGCGTGTGTCTGATTAGCGGCCATTCGCCACAAGGAGAAGCTGCTGTCGCCTCTACTGATGATTTATATCGACAGTAGGTCGGTGGTGGTCTTAATGGTTCAAATGGCTCTGAGCACTATGGGACTCAACTGTCCCCTAGAACTTAGAACTACTTAAACCTAACTAAACTAAGAACATCATACACATCCATGCCCGAGGCAGGATTCGAACCTGCGACCGTAGCAGTCGCACGGTTCCGGACTGCGCGCCTAGAACCGCGAGACCACCACGGCCGGCTGGTGGTCATAATGTTCTGGCTGATCATTGAATAGAGCACATGTACCGAGGAAGAAGGATAATGCATTATACTGAATAGTCTAGCAACACAAGTACACTACTGGCCATTAAAATTGCTACACCACGAAGACAACGTGCTACACACGCGAAATTTAACCGACAGGATGAAGATACTGTGATATGCAAATGATTAGCTTTTCAGAGCATTCACACGTGGCTGGCGCCGGTGGCAACACCTACAACGTGCTGACATGAGGAAAGTTTCCAACCGATTTCTCATACGCAAACAGCAGTTGACCGGCGTTGCCTGGTGAAACGTTGTGATGCCTCGTGTAAGGAGGAGAAATGCGTACCATCACGTTTCCGACTTTGATAAAGGTCGGATTGTAGCCTATGGCGATTGCGGTTTATCGTATCGCGACATTACTGCTCGCGTTGGTCGAGATCCAATGAGTGTTAGCAAAATATCGAATCGGTGGGTTCAGGAGGGTAATACGGAACGCCATGGTGGATCCCAACGGCCTCGTATCACTAGCAATCGAGATGACAGGCATCTTACCCGCATGGCTGTAACGGATCGTGCAGCCACGTCTCGATCCCTGAGTCAACAGATGGGGACGTTTGCAAGACAACAACTATGTGCACGAACAGTTCGACGACGTTTGCAGCAGCATGGACTATCAGCTCGGAGACCATGGCTGCGGATACCCTTGACGCTGCATCACAGACAGGAGCGCCTGCGATGGTGTACTCAACGACGAACCTGGGTGCACGAATGGCAAAACGTAATTTTTTCGGATGAATCCAGGTTCTGTTTACAGCATCATGATGGTCGCATCCGTGTTTGGCGACATCGCGGTTAACGCACATTGGAAGGGTGTATTCGTCATCGCCATACTGGCGTATCACCCGGCGTCATGGTATGGAGTGCCATTGGTTACACGTCTCGGTCACCTCTTGTTCGCATTGACGGCACTTTGAACAGTGGACGTTACGTTTCAGATCTGTTACGACCCGTGGCTCTACCCTCCATTCGATCCCTGCGAAACCCTACATTTCAGCAGGATAATGCACGACCGCATGTTGCAGGTCCTGTACGGGCCTTTCCGGATACAGAAAATGTTCGACTGCTGCCCTGGCCAGCACATTCTCCAGATCTCTCACCAATGGAAAACATCTGGTCAATGATGGCCGAGCAACTGGCTCATCACAGTACGCTAGTCACTACTCTTGAACTGTGGTATCGTGTTGAAGCTGCATGGGCAGCTGTACCTGTACACGCCATCCAAGCTCTGGCTCAATGCCCAGGCGTATCAAGGCCGTTATTACGGCCAGAGGTGGTTGTTCTGGGTACTGATTTCTCAGGACCTATGCACCCAAATTGCGTGAAAATGTAATCACATGTCAGTTCTGGTATAAAGTATTTGTCCAATGAATACCCGTTTATCATCTGCATTTCTTCTTGGTGTAGTAATTTTAATGGCCAGTAGTGTATTTCATAAAACACGAAAAGAGTTTTGTAAATATGGAAATAACGTAAAACTGTAGTATTGTAGCTTATCGATATTGTCGGAGCCGGTGCCTCGAAGATTCCTGCGGGCACATCGAGCCGAGCTTTAAACTTCGCCACCAGCGAGAAACCTCCAGGCCGCCAATGAAGATATCCAAGACGGTGTTATATGCGCGGGCACCTCAGCACCAGTCTTCTTGTCGAGAATACTTCCGTGGCACTATTTAGTGCCGAACGTTACACCGAGTTCTTGATAGGTACCGGCAAACATTCGGTGTACACAGGCGCTAGCCCATATCGGGCCTCTGCTCATAGCTAACCACGGCTGCCGCAACTTGTATACATTGCAGCTGAGTACAATATACTTATTTGAAGTGGACTTGTGTCAACTAATCTTTTGCTTTCCTGTCCAGGTTTCTACGGCGACAGATCTTTTGGCCATTAAATAGCAACGTGGACTCCTAGGAACATAACGGCTGCCGGCTCGCATCATAACAAAAACGTATGGGAAAAGCTCGTACCGTGGTTGCATTTCCTTCGGTGTTATTTTGTGGAGAGCTAGTGATGCAGTCCATCCGTCTTCTGGTATGATATGTCGTCAAGTGCGCTAATTTCCCTGAGAATGTACTGCAGTGGACTCCAACCTCTGTTCTGGAATGGTTTGGTATGCAGAAATCTTAAGTGGCTGTTAGGTTATTAGGTTAGCTAACTTACAGTGTAGCCTCTCCGTTGCGGAGGCAGGTACGTTAACACTGAAGTCGCTACCGGTGAAAATAAGTGGATTTTGCCAGGAAATAACATCTGTAATATAATAGAATCATCACCGAATCGTGCGAAATGTAACGCTGCACAAGTATGCAGGGTATGCCAGGAGGAATGGGCAATATTCAGTCACATTGGGAATGCTCATTCGAAGAAACGAAAGTCTAGTAAACATGGGCTCTGAAGTGCATACCTTAAGAAGTATGAGCACTTCTTCATCTAAGTTGCCGAGTATCAAATCTCTTCTACTGCAAGGTCTTTGCTTGCCATGTTTTGAGAGGTGGTAGCATGGTTCGAAACAAGAAGAAAAAGTCTAGTAAGAAATTTAGAAGTGCTTACCTCAAGAAAAATATTGAATAGCCAATGAAGTGATAACGTTTTAAGAGTCGGGGCATGGAACGTCATAATCTTGAACGTGGTAGGGAAGCTGGAAAATCTTAAAAGTTAAATAGAAAGACTCAGTCTAGACGTAATAGGGGTCAGTGAAGTGAAATGGAAAGAAGACAAGGATGTCTTGTCAGATGAGTACAGGTAATATCAACGGCAGTAGAAAATGATATAACGGGAGTAGGGTTTGTTATGAATATTGTAAGTGGGCTGCTTCTGTGTTGGCAAGGCTGTGTAGCGCTTTGCATTGGATCCCTGAGTGCGCTTTCTGTGTAAGAGACTCTGTGGCTGGCTGGACTCATTGTTGGAAGTTAATCGCCAGTAGTGTTGGGCAGTTGGCAGTTAGTCGCCAGCAGGGATGGAAGTACTGTTGGGCAGTTGGAGGTGAAGAGCCAGCAGCGATGGATGTTAAATGTGAAAAGTTAGTATTGATGGAGGGCAAAGGTCTTAAGTGTTAGCGTAGGCTAACGATCTGTTCATGTTCGACTTGGAAACTGAATATTATTCATGATTATATACCTTTGTACTAGATGTCAATGACGATTTATATCCGTATTTGAACTGCATGTCACATTATTGAGATAAAAATAAATACATTATTTGGTTTGCAACAAAATCTTTCCTTTGTTAACCACATGCCTATTAGTAGTTAGCGGCTTTAGCAGTTAGAATCTTTTATTTAGCTGGCAGTATTGACGCTCGCTGTATTGCAGTAGTTCGCGTAATTAAGATTTTTATGAGGTAAGTGCTTAATGAAATGCATGGGTTATTGTTAGGATTTCTTTTTAGTCAGGGCCATTCTTTTGGTAGCTGTCAGATCGCGTTACCGTTGTATATTGAGAGTAATTAATGAATACGAGAAGTGTGAGTTCTGTTTGCCAGGGAAAATTCAGTAGGTTAGTGTCGTAAGATTGGAGACTAGCAAAGTGACACTTCCATTGAATTTCATTCAGCAGTTTAAGCAAATATTTTATTAAGAAGTTTCAATATGAAGATAGGGCAGAGAGTGTGTTTCTGTGAACAGTTCAGTGATAGGGTCGCTCTTACCGGAATCGACAGCATACCAACACCGACAACGATAGTTCAGGTATCCATGCCGACGTCGTAAGTTGAAGATGAAGAGGTAGAGAAAGTATATGAGGATATTGAAACCGTAATACAGCACGTAAAGGGAGCTGAAAATCCAATAGTCATGGGGAACTGGAATGCATTTGTAGGGGAAGGAGCAGAAGAAAAGGTTACAGAAGAAGATGTTCTTGGGACAAGGAATGAGAGATGGGAAAGACTATTTGAGTTCTGTAATAAATTACGGCTAGTAATAGCGAATACTCTGTTCAAAAATCACAAGAGGAGGTGGTTTACTTGGAACAGGCCGGGTGATACGGCAAGATTTCCGTGAGATTACATCATAGTCAGACAGAGATCTCGAAATCAGATTCTGTATTGTAAGGCGTACCCAGGAGTAGATATAGACTCAGATCACAATGTAGTAGTGATAAAGAATAGATTGAAGTTTAAGAGATTAGTCAGGAAGAATCAATACGCAAAGAAGTGAAAAACAGAAGTACTGAGAAATGAGCAAATACGCTTCTAGTTGTCTAAGGCCATAGATACAGCAATACGGAATAGCTCAGTAGGTTGTGCAGTTGAAGAGGAATGGACATCTCTAAAATGAGCAATCACAGAAGTTGGAAAGAAAAACGTAGCTACAAAGAAGGTAACTGCGAGGAAACCATGGATAACATAAGAAATACTCCAGTTGATCGATGGAAGAAGGAAGTAAAAAAATGTTCAGGGAAATTCAGCAATACAGAAATACAAGTCACTGAAGAATGAGATAAACAGGAAGTGCAGGGAACCTAAGACGGAATGGCTGCATGACAAATGTGAATGAATCGAAAAAGCAATGACTGTCGGAAGGATTGACTCTTCTTCTTTTAGTGTTCAACCCTGAGGTTGGTTTGCAGCAGCGCGCCATTCCTCTCTTCTGTGTGCCTTCCTCTTCATTTCCACGTATGTGTTACATCCAACGTCATTCACGATCTGTTGCATGTATGATATCCTTGGTCGCCCCCGCCGATTCCTTCCCTCAATAGCTCCTTCTGCTATTGTTCCAATGATGATGTGTCGTAGGATGTTCCCCTACAAGTTTGTCTCTTCTCGTTTGGGTGTGCCTCCACGGAGATCTGGTTTCCTGTACTCTTCTAAGAACCTGTTCATTTGTGACTTTGTTTCTCCAGCTGATCTTCATCATCCTTCTATAGCACCACATTTCCAGGGCCTCTAGCCGTCTTCTCTCTTCTCTTCCAATTGTCCAAGTTTCACAGCCGTATAGGGCCACACTCCAAACGAAACCTTTCATGGTACGTTTCCTTATTTTCAGACATGTTGTTGCTGGTGAGTAAGTTCCTTCTCCGATTAAATGCACTTTTGGCCTCTAGTATTCTGCTCGCAATTTCTTTCCGGCTTCTACCATCCTTTGTGATTTTGCTTCCCAGGTAAGTAAATTCCTCTATCACTTCCAGCTCCTCTCTTCCAATTCTCATTCTCAGACGTTCATATTCTGCTCCTGTACTGCATATCATCACTTTAGTCTTTTTCTTGTTTATTCTCATTCCATATTGATTGCATAGAATTTTTTCCACTGTTTTGGGGACTTTCTCTAGATCTTCTTTTGCCTCCGTGACTCTAGCAATATCATCTGCATAACGTGGCACGTCCATCTTCTGCCCATTAATTTCGATCCCCAGCATACAGGAAAGTCAAAACAGCCTTCGGCAAAATTAAAAGCAAGGGTACAACGGGAATTCTACAGTTACATTCTGAGGAGAGAGCGGGTAAGTGGAAAGAGTACATTGAAGGCCTCTGTGAGGGAGAAGATTTGTCTGATGTGATAGAAGAAGAAACAGGAGTCGACTTAGAACAGACAGGGAATCCATACTATTCCGAAGACAGCAAGAACGGCCAATTGCGAGAATTATCACACAGTCAGTTTAACAGCTCCTGCATCTAAATTGCTGACAAGAATTATACGGAAAAGAAAATTGAGAGTGTTAGATGTCGATGAGGATCAGTTTGGTTTTAGGAAAGGTAAAGGCGCCAGAGGGGCGATTCTGACGTTGCGGTCGTACGGGAGAGACGGGTAATATACAACATGTACAAGAGCCAAGAGGGAATAATAAGAGTGGACGATGAAGAATGAAGTGTTTGGAGCAAAAAGGATGTAAGACAGGGAAGCAATCTTTCGCCTCCTCTGTTCGACCTGTTCATCGAAGACGCAGTGATGGAAATAAAAGAAAGTTTCAGGCGTGGAATAAAAATTCAAGGCGAAAGGATAACAATGACACGATTCGGTGATGATATTGCTGTCCTGAGTGAAAGTGAAGCAGAAGTCTAATAAGTATAGAATATGGGCTGAGAGTAAATCGCAAACAGACGAAAGTAGCAAAATAAGAACAGCTAGAAACTCAACATCAGGATTGATGATCACAAAGTAGATGAAGTTGAGGTATTCTGCTGCCCAGGCAGCAAAATAAGCACTGATGGACAGATTAAGGAGGACATCAAAAGCAGACTAGCACTGGCAAAGAGGGCAAGAGAAGTCTACTAGTATCAGACGTAGGCCTTCATTTGAGGAAGAAATTTGTGAGAATGTACGTTTGGAGCACAGCATTGTAAGGTAGTGTAACATGGACTGTGGGAAAACCGGAGCAGAAGAGAATCGAAGCATTTGAGATGTGGTGCTACAGACGAATGTTGAAGATTAGGTGGACTGATAAGAAAAGGAATGAGAAGGTTCTGCTCAGAATCGGAGAGGAAAGGAATGTACGGAAAAGATTGACAAGAAGAAGGAAGGGATGATAGGACATCTGTTAAGACATCAGGAAAAGACTTGCATGGTAGAGAGCAAAAACAGTAGAGGAAGACAGAGAGTAGAATATATCCAGCAAATAATTGAGGAGGTAAGTTGCATGTGCTGTTCTGAGATGAAGAAACTGACACAGAAGAAGAATTCGTGGCGGGCCGCATCAAACCAGTCAAAAGACTGATGACTCAAAAAAAACTCAAGAGTTATTAGCACTTGTTCATCTTCGCTACTGTGAAACGCATCCCTGGCCTTATCACATATCTTCACAGCGTCGGCATGTTAATCTGGATTTGGCAAAAAAATGTTCAAATGTGTGTGAAATCTTATGGGACTTAACTGCTAAGGACATCAGTCTCTAAGCTTACACGCTACCTAACCTACATTATTCTAAGCACAAACACACACATCCATGCCCGAGGGTGGACTCGAACCTCCGCCGGGACCAGCCGCACAGTCCATGACTGCAGCGCCTCAGACCGCTCGGCTAATCCCGCGCGGCTGGATTTGGCAATGTAACGGTAGAGGCTGACCCTTCGTGACACCCCCTCCCCCTACCCCTGCCCCCCGAAACTGACCCTCATCCCACCCTCGGACTGAGTTTATTTGCCCCACCTCTCTGCGTCTAGTGTTATCCCATGTGAATTAGCGAGAACGTTTTGGAAATATTTGAGACTCGTGGGACTGACGAGGGATGTGGGTACCACCCCTTTATTCTCCTACTCGAATGTGGAAAACAGTCTAAAAACCACATCCAGGCTGCCTGCCACCCCTCGTCATTAATCAACCTCGCGGATTCGATCCAGCAACAGCACGTCTGCTCGACCCCGGAAGAGGCGTGCTAACGCGGGCGCTTCAGATATGTAAGATTTAGTGTTGATTCTTAATTGAGTCATCCGCTTGTATGTTTCCTCACACGTTTCTACTGAATCACCGGTGATAGGAATAGAAATATGAAGTAGTTAGTGTTGGTTAGACGCCAACGACTCTTTCTTTCTCACACTAACTTAAAATTTCGGAGAGAGAGCCGGCCGGTGTGGCCGAGCGGTTCTAGGGCTGTAGTCTGGAACCGCGCAACCGCTAAGGTCGCAGGCTCGAATCCTGCCTCGGGCATGGATGTGTGTGATGTTCTTAGGTTAGTTAGCTTTAAGTAGTTCTAAGTTCTAGGAGACTGATGACCTCAGAAGTTAAGTCCCATAGTGCTCAGAGCCATTTGAACCATTCGGAGAGAGATATCAAGTCGTGAAAGAGAGACAAATGACTCTTACAACCGTTGTTTGGGTGCCGCGCGCTGGGCGTTGTTACAAGAGAGGAATGCGATGGTACCGCCACGTTTGTTTTGCGACGTCGCAGATAAGCCGAGTCCACAGAGACTCACACACGTTACTTGGCTTCAGGCAGATAATGTCGGATTAACACAGGGCGGGGAGCAGTCCACGTGTACAGCTGGTATAAGTTAACTGCATACAAAATATGTTTACGTTGCCGCGGAAAGCATTACTCACGGCCGGTGTCACATGCCATTCACTCGTGCGCCACCCAGAAACACTGGCGCTACCTGAACCTTGATGTCAAGGAAAGGTGGGTGATAAGACACACGCGTTAAGGTGTAAACAATGTGAGGCAAGGCGCTGTTTACCAGCGAGAGGACTACCAAGGGTTAATCGTATCCTATTCAGTCTGTTTCTCGCGGAGTTGACCTCAAAACGGAATGCAATTTACAAAAAATTGAATAAACAGAAACAATATCTCGTGTGCGAGATTTACACAACAAATACAAGGATTGAACAAAATAATGTTGACACCCTCTTACGAGCTCTCCATTTCTAAAAATGCTCAGACTTAACTACAACGCACTGAAGTCTGTGGCACCAGTACGCCTGTGATAATAGTGTTGCGGTGGTGCATTGTTCTACCACCATGACGGAGTATGTCATAATCGTATACCTGTAGGGGCTATATAGGAATAAGACTCATAGTGAACAAGAAAATAGGAATTTTAGTGAACTGCTATGAACAACGTCCATATCTCTGAGTCGCCAGCGTGGAAGGCTTCCATACAGAGGGCCCTAGTTCAGTTCCCGGTACTACCAGGGATTTTTTCTTGGTGAGAGGACTGTCACGTGGTTTACTCAGCCTTTTGATGCCAACTGAAGAGCTGCTTCAATGAGAAGTAGCGGCTCCACGGTTTCGAAAGTCGGATAAATGGCAGGGAGAGTGGTGTGCTGGTCACATGCCTCTCCATGTCTCATCCGCATTAGGCCGCAAGGCAGAGGATGGCGCGGCGGCTGGTCAACATGCCTTAAGCTTTCAAGGCCTAGACGAGGAGCTCTTGTAAAAGTACATTATGAACAGTGCAACGAAATGATTATAATGTTGTTGTTGTTGTTGTTGTGGTATTCAGTCCGAAGATTGTATTGGTGCAGCTCAGTATTGTAACAAGGCCGGTCCCATTCCAAGCCGGTACCATTCCAAAATACCGTAACCAACCCCCTCCACCCCCCCACCCCCCTCCCCCCACCCCCACCTACGTATACGCGCTAGACATGAAATGTTTTCATAACACCGTCACCTTTCCAAAGCATCGTTAGTCGACAAGGTCGCACGCAATGTAATGTGTTGACTCTCTAATCGTTATTACCGGCGCGGGGTTGTGACAGAGAGAGAGAGAGTTAGCGCCATCTCTCTCTACGCACGCAATGTATCCGGCACGTGTTGCCTCTCTAGTCGTTATTACCGTAGCGGGTTGTGACATAGAGAGAGTCCATTCCTTGACGTCAGAGTCGGCGGGAATTTCTTGGTCCTATGGCTAAACTCACATCCCTCCCCACCCACCCAGCCGGGAATTGGCGTGAAATTAAAAATGCCGGAGCCCTTTCTGGGACTCGATCCCTGGTGCTCCTGGACGGAATGCCCAATTGCACCCCCAACACATGAAACCTGTCTAGATGCGGGAGAGGAAGGTTAGGTTAGTGTACTTTATTTATTTTGGTCGAGAAACTGACGCAAAGATCGATCCTAATTGCGTAATTAATCACAAAGATCGGTCCTAATTACACAACTATATGCAAAGCACTACAGAAGGACGGCATAAAATCGCAATACGCCGCGAAAACTGACGATACCATACAACTGGTGTTATCCTGCCAAAGAAAAAAAATTCGCAGAACCACTCGAAACCAGCGACAGAAACATCGAAACTCTACCCTACACCTACAAGCTGCCAGAGTCGATATTAGCTAACTTTGAGACGGGTGTATTTCCTGCTTTTCATGTATGCGTGTTTCTACTGCATTACAGAGAAGTTATTATCAGAGTTTTTTTTTTTCTTTTTATACGTCTACGGCATTGCATGTTTAGAATTCTTTAAGTTCAATGGGCTCCATGTACAATTAATCTTAAATAGAGTGATGGTAGAACTGCTGTCTGGACGCTTCCATATGAGGTCTACTTTTTTCGTATTTGGTCTTCGTGGTCCTTATGCGCAATTAATGGTAGCTGCAGTAGAGTCGTTTGGTAGTTACCTTGAAATGAGGGTCTCTAAATTTTGTGTTTACAGTTCCTTGGAAAGAACACCGTCCTCCAAGGACTTCTGTTTGAGTTCTGAAAGCAGCTCCATGGCACTTACAGGTAACAAATCTAGAAGCCATTCGCCGAAATTCTTCAACATGATCTGGAACGGATCAATCCCACCAGTGAAGTAGCAGGACGATAGTAATACTTCACCTGAAAGTTACTGGTTTATTATTCCTACTCATCAGCATTAACTTGCATTTTTTCTGCATTTAAGGCTAGCGACCATTCATCACACCAAATGGAAATTTTGTCTAAATCGTCTTGTGTCCTCCTACAGTCACTCAGCTTTGATGACTTATCGTGGACCGCTGCATCGTCGGCAGACTACTGACCCACCAAATCATTTAAGTATAAAGAGAACAGCAGCTATCCAATTGCACTGGGCTGCATATTGGATATAGCCACTCTCGTATCTCTGAGCCTGTTACATATGCTCGTGCCTTGGTTAACGGGCTGCGATGGGAGATCGTGTCATATACCTTCCTGAAATCTAGAATATGTAATCCACCTGTTACCTTCCTTTATAGTTCGAGATATATCATGTGAAATAAAGGCATGCCGAGTTTTGAACGAATGATGCTTTCTAAAATCAGGCTGATTCATCAACATAAACAGCTTAGCCTCAAGAATGTTTATTATATTCGAACTGAGAATACGTACAAAGATTCGGGAGCAGTCCGAAGTTAGGGATATTGGTCTGTAATTTTGCGGTCTGTTCCTTCATCTTTCTTGTATACTGGAGTGACCCGCGCTTTCTTTCTTTCCTTTATACCATTCGTTTCGATCTTCGTGTTGGACGAGAAAGAAAGAGAGAGAGAGAGAGGCGGGGTGATGGACCAATTCCCTGGAGTACTCCTTCTAAAATCTAACAGGAATGCCATCCGGACCAGATGATTTGTCTGTTTTTCAAATCTTGACGGTGCTTCCTTATGTCAGTTATACATCTTCCATACGGGAGTCCGTCCGAAGGTCAAGAGACTGCATGTTTGTACGGTTTTCATGCTTGAACGATGTCTTAAACGTGAAATTTTAAACTTCGGTTTGGCTTTTGCTATCTTCAACTGCCGCACCAGACTGGTCAACAAGGAACTGACTGGAATCCTTAGACTCGCTTACCGATTTTACACACAGCCTGAAAGTTCTCGGCTCCCTGCCAAATCTTTTGCTAAGTTGTGACGGTGGCAGTTACGTGCTTCACGCATTAATATTTCGGCAGCCGGCTAATGGCTTACGAGGCCTCGATTAAATCTATTAAACGTGCTTGATTCGATTATTCTATTCCCTACACCTTACAGCCATGAAATATCGGTCAAATTATACATCATCTTCGTTTCCATTAATGTCGATGGTACTTAATTCCTAAATATACGGCTTACAAGTAGTATTGTTTAGTGCTCGTCGCAGTTATGAGTACCGGTAACTACAAGCGAGGTTCATTACAAAAGCGATTCACTACAAAAGCGATAATGTCTGACTCGAAATAGCCAGGTATCTATGACAGGGTATGCTAATACACAGAAAATTCGGTGCATAACTGATTCTTTGTCTATGTGATGCACAAAACTAATTTCATTTTGTTTTGATGTTATTTATTTATTTATTGATTCTAGTTTCAGAAGCTATCCCCGATAGCCCCGCATCGCCGTCACCACTACCATCACTGACAAGATGGTACTTACTTCCGGAGGAGGGGTATGGAAAAGATGATAATGATGACGATGATGATGTAATATTTCTCTGTGAAATAATAAATATCGAGTAAAAGCACTACATATTTTGGAACACAACCTACGAGCAGCTTAGAGACAGAAGTGATGACACTTTCTGCGGGACCTGACCATCATTTTGCAGAACAATTCTCAAGCACATAGAGTGCAAACTGTTACTGATTTGTTTGACTGATGGGACTGCTGAGTGCTGTACCACTTACTGTGGTCCCCTGACGTAAGTCCTCGTGAGTTCAACTCGATTTCTGACTGAAGGAAACACTTCACGGCATTTGCTTGACGACTGCTGCAACTCATCGATTAACAGACCGCGTCACTCGAACTGTCCACACATGTGACACTGCTAAGAGCATCACTGGCAAGGGTTATACACTATGCTGGAGACTACTTTGAAGGTCAATAAAACTTTGAAAGACATATTTATTTTGTACGAGCTGTAAATAAATAGTTTCCACTGTTAAATTTCCCTTCCTCATATATAAACTCTCTCCTAGTATCCACCATCTCCTACAAGACGAGTCCCTTACAACAGAGTACACCACAGAGGTGCATGTGTGTTTGATGCTTTAGAAATACGCAGTGTGTTGCCTCAACAGTTGCTAAATTCATCGTAGCATCCACAGTGAGTAAATGATACACTGTCACTGTTGCGGCCAAAGATGCCAATACAGAGATAGAATGTATTGTACTTAAACTGCCAACAGCCTCGATTTTTACATCAGTCTATCGCACACCCTTGTTCAGTCTATTTCAGTAATGTCCAGCCTCGTACCTATCCATATATCATCAATTTACACTATAACTTTGATGCCACTGGCTGCTCTCCATGACAGCAGCAATATCTCCCTCCCTGTAATACTATTACTTGGAGTGCAATAAGACTCTCTTCACCAACTGTTCGGTGTTGTAATCAAGGAAGAAATTAACCGCATATTTACCTTCTCAGAGGAACCGAAAGTATAGGACCACTCGTATTACGTTTCGCAGACTCATCCATCAGTCAATTTGATTTCGTTTGGCTCCCATACAGCTCAGCTGATGACGCCATTCTTACGTGCTCTCCGTCCCACTCAGCAACTTGTGTGATGAACACGCTCGATCTGCTCACCACACAACGAATTCAACCACTGGTGGTGTTAAAGATTAATATGTTTTAGAACAGTTAGTCTAATTCTGAAGACGACGCTAGTTTGACTGATTATGGCATTGGTCTTCCGCTCCTAGTCTGCTTCTGTCTGTAACGGCAGGCTCAATTCAACGTCATGCTTATCTGTTGAACAAAACAAGAGTTAGTTTTACACGTTACAGCAAGTAAAAATCAGTGATAGTGGTCAAGGTTCATGGCTGGACTTGAGAGCATCTATCTTTTGTGGTGACCTTCATTATCATCCTTTAAACTGACTGACGTGTTGTTTTAGCGTCTCTGCTTAACTCAAATAGTTAAGTCCAGACTCGGCTAGCGTCGCTAATACGTCTCTACAACACTCCTACGGCCCAAATCATCAATAAGCTCTGTCGATCACGCTATTGCGTGCGACCAGCCACCTGATTTACGTCTTTCTATGACGGCTCAAAACTCGCCTTTTCACACAACATCCTCATCGCACCGATTACGAATTATCCATGTTTGATGCGTCCCTATCGCCTAATTTCGATTGACTGGCCACCGGATAGTCGTTTTGATCACCGTACTCACACTATCAACACAATTGAGATAACAGGTACGTCTCGAACACTACTGCGTCGGACAGAACACCTCATAATTATCACCCGAAACACCCGCACTCACCATACGCCGATAACGCAACGGGTGGGTCCTGAACACTACCGTTTTGGACGTCATACCCTGCACTCGTCTCAAGAAACGCAACACATTCGGTGGGACGCAATATCCACCTACCACATCACAACACGCTCAACACACCCCAAATCCATCCACCACAGAGCCAGATTTTATCCTGAAAGCTCTCCTGTCCAATAGCCTTGCCATAAAATTTTGTATAGGAAGTTATCTACATAAGATAACCCCTTCTATAATTAATCTAATACTTCTAAATATTGTTTGTGTCATAGCTGAAGCAAATTTTCTATACTAAGCGACCCAGTGGTCCCCATACAACAAAATTTAACATCAAACACATAATATACACACAAGCCATACCAAAATAAGACAAGCACATGAAAATAGGAAAATAAATACACACAACATAAAACAAATAATCACAAAACACAAATAAAACACTGCCTATACTAATACAAATAAACATCGCCAACAAATCACAAAATCTAATCTAATTATACACTACTTTGTTCCCGGCCACGTTCTTCCGCTGCCGAGTGTGCCGCCCTAGTCATTCTTGTCTGTTTTGCGCAGTTTGCGTACGGTCAGGGTTCGCCGGACGTATTTTGATTATTTGTGTAGGTTCTGGATTGCGGTCTTCACTCGCTCTCCAGTTCTGCACTGGTTGGTCCCTTCCATTTTTATTGGTTGGTTTCCAGTTATTATTACCCTGGTTCCACCTACGTTCCTGTGGCGGATAATGTTTGTCCTCTATTATCGCGTCACTGTGGATTGTTTCTTCAAGTTGCATGCTTTGTGGGCTGCACCGCGGAACTTACCCGTAAGATGACAATGGTCTCTACGAGGAGTCTCCGCTTTTCTATCTAAGGCCAGCCCGTAAATATGTCAATTAACAGCCTTTTCATACAAGTCATCATCATTTTCCTTTGATTTGGTCATGGGAATATTGATGCTGTAGAGCTTGTGAACTTGCCATGAAAGTTTTCCAAGCTCAGTGAGAAGCCAAACCGCCGGATCGTCCCCTACATAAGACTGATAGCTATTAAGTTTACAATCATATGCGCATGCAACTTGGAACGCCGCCGCATAAGGTACGTGTTTTGTGTGAAGGTTGTGTGTGAGGCTAAGGGGTTCCCTTCACAACGAGTAATAGGAGCCAGCAAGCATCAAAATCGGCGTACACAACAAAAGGACAACGCTGCTGGTGGTGAGCATTTTTAAATTTAATGAAGTTATTTTCCTCAGTGGGCATAACAACACGTACCGGGTCCTTGCATGCACAATCTAATAGATGTGTCGCTAATAACTCTTGAGATGAAAAATAATTCAAACACCTTATACAAATATGTTGTTTATGTTCATTTTTACTTAACTGGGAGGAAATGAGTCGGGACATGTCTTTGATCCAGACGTAGTGATAATTATCACGTTCGGAGAAGAGCAGCATGTTGACATGCAAATTTTGAGAAATGGAGGGGGCCTACTACTGTATGCTTGTTCTGCTCATCTGACTTGCTTTTCTTCTCCAGGCCACAAACGTGGACCGATATTGCGGTATTCTGAGCTTAAAACTTAGGTATGTCCTGGATTCTTAAAGGGAACTCTATTCCGTCAAAGTTGTACTGTCTCTTAATATCTTTGACTTTGTAACTGCTGGGACGCTCGGGATGATGTTTGTAATTGTAATTTCTCTCACAAGCCAGGACTGACCATGCAAAACACGCATTATCATAGTTATTTTGAACATTAATGCACGCCTGCTTTTTCTCAATATCTATAGGGAGTTTAATATAACTGGACCCTCCATTCATTGGATCATAGACATGTATATGGATGTCGAGGTGTGGTATACTGCTGAGCGCTTTAGCGGATCCACGTACTTCCATCTCGGAAAATCGGGCCATAATAGCGCTCAAGGTTGATTCTCGGTACTACTCAGCAATCGATGTGCTCCGAGAAATAACGCCATTTTCACCCATATATAATGCAGAGCAGCCGTCTCCGCGTCACCTTGATGTTTAGGGGGATGACTCAGTTCACTGCATAATACCGCACTGCATTTAATGGCGTTAAATTCCGGATCTTCTAAGAGTTTGAGGAGCTCGGTCTCCAAGACAGGGAGGCACGCATCCAAAAACCTTACAGGATCGCGATACCTCCCGCCTGGATTCTCAATTCTGGTGAAAGAGATTCGCTCCTCAAACGCTCTAGCAACTGCTGAGTATTCTAAGGGAGTCATTACGCCGTTATTCTGATCGAATTCGTTATCGATAGGATGGGGGAGAGAACTACCGCTAGCCATAAGGAAATTACTATTATTACTGTTGCTACAACTAGGAGTCCACCCGATAGATGAATGGGCTGGTGATGGGTGATCGTAATCATCATCATTTGCGGGGAGAGGTATACGTCTCGGAACGCATACCTTGCGTGGGCGGCGGTGGCGAGCTGCCGCCGGTAATAAAGACTAGAGAGTCAACCCATGCCGGATACACTGCGTGTGACATAGATGATTACGATCACCCATCACCAGCCCATTCATCTATCGGGTGAACTCCTAGTTGTAGCAACAGTAATAATAGTAATTTCCTTATGGCTAGCGGTAGTTCTCTCCCCCATCCTATCGATAACGAATTCGATCAGAATAACGGCGTAATGACTCCCTTAGAATACTCAGCAGTTGCTAGAGCGTTTGAGGAGCGAATCTCTTTCACCAGAATTGAGAATCCAGGCGGGAGGTATCGCGATCCTGTAAGGTTTTTGGATGCGTGCCTCCCTGTCTTGGAGACCGAGCTCCTCAAACTCTTAGAAGATCCGGAATTTAACGCCATTAAATGCAGTGCGGTATTATGCAGTGAACTGAGTCATCCCCCTAAACATCAAGGTGACGCGGAGACGGCTGCTCTGCATTATATATGGGTGAAAATGGCGTTATTTCTCGGAGCACATCGATTGCTGAGTAGTACCGAGAATCAACCTTGAGCGCTATTATGGCCCGATTTTCCGAGATGGAAGTACGTGGATCCGCTAAAGCGCTCAGCAGTATACCACACCTCGACATCCATATACATGTCTATGATCCAATGAATGGAGGGTCCAGTTATATTAAACTCCCTATAGATATTGAGAAAAAGCAGGCGTGCATTAATGTTCAAAATAACTATGATAATGCGTGTTTTGCATGGTCAGTCCTGGCTTGTGAGAGAAATTACAATTACAAACATCATCCCGAGCGTCCCAGCAGTTACAAAGTCAAAGATATTAAGAGACAGTACAACTTTGACGGAATAGAGTTCCCTTTAAGAATCCAGGACATACCTAAGTTTTAAGCTCAGAATACCGCAATATCGGTCCACGTTTGTGGCCTGGAGAAGAAAAGCAAGTCAGATGAGCAGAACAAGCATACAGTAGTAGGCCCCCTCCATTTCTCAAAATTTGCATGTCAACATGCTGCTCTTCTCCGAACGTGATAATTATCACTACGTCTGGATCAAAGACATGTCCCGACTCATTTCCTCCCAGTTAAGTAAAAATGAACATAAACAACATATTTGTATAAGGTGTTTGAATTATTTTTCATCTCAAGAGTTATTAGCGACACATCTATTAGATTGTGCATGCAAGGACCCGGTACGTGTTGTTATGCCCACTGAGGAAAATAACTTCATTAAATTTAAAAATGCTCACCACCAGCAGCGTTGTCCTTTTGTTGTGTACGCCGATTTTGATGCTTGCTGGCTCCTATTACTCGTTGTGAAGGGAACCCCTTAGCCTCACACACAACCTTCACACAAAACACGTACCTTATGCGGCGGCGTTCCAAGTTGCATGCGCATATGATTGTAAACTTAATAGCTATCAGTCTTATGTAGGGGACGATCCGGCGGTTTGGCTTCTCACTGAGCTTGGAAAACTTTCATGGCAAGTTCACAAGCTCTACAGCATCAATATTCCCATGACCAAATCAAAGGAAAATGATGATGACTTGTATGAAAAGGCTGTTAATTGACATATTTACGGGCTGGCCTTAGATAGAAAAGCGGAGACTCCTCGTAGAGACCATTGTCATCTTACGGGTAAGTTCCGCGGTGCAGCCCACAAAGCATGCAACTTGAAGAAACAATCCACAGTGACGCGATAATAGAGGACAAACATTATCCGCCACAGGAACGTAGGTGGAACCAGGGTAATAATAACTGGAAACCAACCAATAAAAATGGAAGGGACCAACCAGTGCAGAACTGGAGAGCGAGTGAAGACCGCAATCCAGAACCTACACAAATAATCAAAATACGTCCGGCGAACCCTGACCGTACGCAAACTGCGCAAAACAGACAAGAATGACTAGGGCGGCACACTCGGCAGCGGAAGAACGTGGCCGGGAACAAAGTAGTGTATAATTAGATTAGATTTTGTGATTTGTTGGCGATGTTTATTTGTATTAGTATAGGCAGTGTTTTATTTGTGTTTTGTGATTATTTGTTTTATGTTGTGTGTATTTATTTTCCTATTTTCATGTGCTTGTCTTATTTTGGTATGGCTTGTGTGTATATTATGTGTTTGATGTTAAATTTTGTTGTATGGGGACCACTGGGTCGCTTAGTATAGAAAATTTGCTTCAGCTATGACACAAACAATATTTAGAAGTATTAGATTAATTATAGAAGGGGTTATCTTATGTAGATAACTTCCTATACAAAATTTTATGGCAAGGCTATTGGACAGGAGAGCTTTCAGGATAAAATCTGGCTCTGTGGTGGATGGATTTGGGGTGTGTTGAGCGTGTTGTGATGTGGTAGGTGGATATTGCGTCCCACCGAATGTGTTGCGTTTCTTGAGACGAGTGCAGGGTATGACGTCCAAAACGGTAGTGTTCAGGACCCACCCGTTGCGTTATCGGCGTATGGTGAGTGCGGGTGTTTCGGGTGATAATTATGAGGTGTTCTGTCCGACGCAGTAGTGTTCGAGACGTACCTGTTATCTCAATTGTGTTGATAGTGTGAGTACGGTGATCAAAACGACTATCCGGTGGCCAGTCAATCGAAATTAGGCGATAGGGACGCATCAAACATGGATAATTCGTAATCGGTGCGATGAGGATGTTGTGTGAAAAGGCGAGTTTTGAGCCGTCATAGAAAGACGTAAATCAGGTGGCTGGTCGCACGCAATAGCGTGATCGACAGAGCTTATTGATGATTTGGGCCGTAGGAGTGTTGTAGAGACGTATTAGCGACGCTAGCCGAGTCTGGACTTAACTATTTGAGTTAAGCAGAGACGCTAAAACAACACGTCAGTCAGTTTAAAGGATGATAATGAAGGTCACCACAAAAGATAGATGCTCTCAAGTCCAGCCATGAACCTTGACCACTATCACTGATTTTTACTTGCTGTAACGTGTAAAACTAACTCTTGTTTTGTTCAACAGATAAGCATGACGTTGAATTGAGCCTGCCGTTACAGACAGAAGCAGACTAGGAGCGGAAGACCAATGCCATAATCAGTCAAACTAGCGTCGTCTTCAGAATTAGACTAACTGTTCTAAAACATATTAATCTTTAACACCACCAGTGGTTGAATTCGTTGTGTGGTGAGCAGATCGAGCGTGTTCATCACACAAGTTGCTGAGTGGGACGGAGAGCACGTAAGAATGGCGTCATCAGCTGAGCTGTATGGGAGCCAAACGAAATCAAATTGACTGATGGATGAGTCTGCGAAACGTAATACGAGTGGTCCTATACTTTCGGTTCCTCTGAGAAGGTAAATATGCGGTTAATTTCTTCCTTGATTACAACACCGAACAGTTGGTGAAGAGAGTCTTATTGCACTCCAAGTAATAGTATTACAGGGAGGGAGATATTGCTGCTGTCATGGAGAGCAGCCAGTGGCATCAAAGTTATAGTGTAAATTGATGATATATGGATAGGTACGAGGCTGGACATTACTGAAATAGACTGAACAAGGGTGTGCGATAGACTGATGTAAAAATCGAGGCTGTTGGCAGTTTAAGTACAATACATTCTATCTCTGTATTGGCATCTTTGGCCGCAACAGTGACAGTGTATCATTTACTCACTGTGGATGCTACGATGAATTTAGCAACTGTTGAGGCAACACACTGCGTATTTCTAAAGCATCAAACACACATGCACCTCTGTGGTGTACTCTGTTGTAAGGGACTCGTCCTGTAGAAGATGGTGGATACTAGGAGAGAGTTTATATATGAGGAAGGGAAATTTAACAGTGGAAACTATTTATTTACAGCTCGTACAAAATAAATATGTCTTTCAAAGTTTTATTGACCTTCAAAGTAGTCTCCAGCATAGTGTATAACCCTTGCCAGTGATGCTCTTAGCAGTGTCACATGTGTGGACAGTTCGAGTGACGCGGTCTGTTAATCGATGAGTTGCAGCAGTCGTCAAGCAAATGCCGTGAAGTGTTTCCTTCAGTCAGAAATCGAGTTGAACTCACGAGGACTTACGTCAGGGGACCACAGTAAGTGGTACAGCACTCAGCAGTCCCATCAGTCAAACAAATCAGTAACAGTTTGCACTCTATGTGCTTGAGAATTGTTCTGCAAAATGATGGTCAGGTCCCGCAGAAAGTGTCATCACTTCTGTCTCTAAGCTGCTCGTAGGTTGTGTTCCAAAATATGTAGTGCTTTTACTCGATATTTATTATTTCACAGAGAAATATTACATCATCATCGTCATATTATCATCTTTTCCATACCCCTCCTCCGGAAGTAAGTACCATCTTGGCAGTGATGGTAGTGGTGACGGCGATGCGGGGCTATCGGGGATAGCTTCTGAAACTAGAATCAATAAATAAATAAATAACATCAAAACAAAATGAAATTAGTTTTGTGCATCACATAGACAAAGAATCAGTTATGCACCGAATTTTCTGTGTATTAGCATACCCTGTCATAGATACCTGGCTATTTCGAGTCAGACATTATCGCTTTTGTAGTGAATCGCTTTTGTAATGAACCTCGCTTGTAGTTACCGGTACTCATAACTGCGACGAGCACTAAACAATACTACTTGTAAGCCGTATATTTAGGAATGAAGTACCATCGACATTAATGGAAACGAAGATGATGTATAATTTGACCGATATTTCATGGCTGTAAGGTGTAGGGAATAGAATAATCGAATCAAGCACGTTTAATAGATTTAATCGAGGCCTCGTAAGCCATTAGCCGGCTGCCGAAATATTAATGGGTGAAGCACGTAACTGCCACCGTCACAACTTAGCAAAAGATTTGGCAGGGAGCCGAGAACTTTCAGGCTGTGTGTAAAATCGGTAAGCGAGTCTAAGGATTCCAGTCAGTTCCTTGTTGACCAGTCTGGTGCGGCAGTTGAAGATAGCAAAAGCCAAACCGAAATTTAAAATTTCACGTTTAAGACATCGTTCAAGCATGAAAACCGTACAAACATGCAGTCTCTTGACCTTCGGACGGACTCCCGTATGGAAGATGTATAACTGACATAAGGAAGCACCGTCAAGATTTGAAAAACAGACAAATCATCTGGTCCGGATGGCATTCCTGTTAGATTTTAGAAGGAGTACTCCAGGGAATTGGTCCATCACCCCGCCTCTCTCTCTCTCTCTTTCTTTCTCGTCCAACACGAAGATCGAAACGAATGGTATAAAGGAAAGAAAGAAAGCGCGGGTCACTCCAGTATACAAGAAAGATGAAGGAACAGACCGCAAAATTACAGACCAATATCCCTAACTTCGGACTGCTCCCGAATCTTTGTACGTATTCTCAGTTCGAATATAATAAACATTCTTGAGGCTAAGCTGTTTATGTTGATGAATCAGCCTGATTTTAGAAAGCATCATTCGTTCAAAACTCGGCATGCCTTTATTTCACATGATATATCTCGAACTATAAAGGAAGGTAACAGGTGGATTACATATTCTAGATTTCAGGAAGGTATATGACACGATCTCCCATCGCAGCCCGTTAACCAAGGCACGAGCATATGTAACAGGCTCAGAGTTACGAGAGTGGCTATATCCAATATGCAGCCCAGTGCAATTGGATAGCTGCTGTTCTCTTTATACTTAAATGATTTGGTGGGTCAGTAGTCTGCCGACGATGCAGCGGTCCACGATAAGTCATCAAAGCTGAGTGACTGTAGGAGGACACAAGACGATTTAGACAAAATTTCCATTTGGTGTGATGAATGGTCGCTAGCCTTAAATGCAGAAAAAATGCAAGTTAATGCTGATGAGTAGGAATAATAAACCAGTAACTTTCAGGTGAAGTATTACTATCGTCCTGCTTACTTCACTGGTGGGATTGATCCGTTCCAGATCATGTTGAAGAATTTCGGCGAATGGCTTCTAGATTTGTTACCTGTAAGTGCCATGGAGCTGCTTTCAGAACTCAAACAGAAGTCCTTGGAGGACGGTGTTCTTTCCAAGGAACTGTAAACACAAAATTTAGAGACCCTCATTTCAAGGTAACTACCAAACGACTCTACTGCAGCTACCATTAATTGCGCATAAGGACCACGAAGACCAAATACGAAAAAAGTAGACCTCATATGGAAGCGTCCAGACAGCAGTTCTACCATCACTCTATTTAAGATTAATTGTACATGGAGCCCATTGAACTTAAAGAATTCTAAACATGCAATGCCGTAGACGTATAAAAAGAAAAAAAAAAACTCTGATAATAACTTCTCTGTAATGCAGTAGAAACACGCATACATGAAAAGCAGGAAATACACCCGTCTCAAAGTTAGCTAATATCGACTCTGGCAGCTTGTAGGTGTAGGGTAGAGTTTCGATGTTTCTGTCGCTGGTTTCGAGTGGTTCTGCGAATTTTTTTTCTTTGGCAGGATAACACCAGTTGTATGGTATCGTCAGTTTTCGCGGCGTATTGCGATTTTATGCCGTCCTTCTGTAGTGCTTTGCATATAGTTGTGTAATTAGGACCGATCTTTGTGATTAATTACGCAATTAGGATCGATCTTTGCGTCAGTTTCTCGACCAAAATAAATAAAGTACACTAACCTAACCTTCCTCTCCCGCATCTAGACAGGTTTCATGTGTTGGGGGTGCAATTGGGCATTCCGTCCAGGAGCACCAGGGATCGAGTCCCAGAAAGGGCTCCGGCATTTTTAATTTCACGCCAATTCCCGGCTGGGTGGGTGGGGAGGGATGTGAGTTTAGCCATAGGACCAAGAAATTCCCGCCGACTCTGACGTCAAGGAATGGACTCTCTCTATGTCACAACCCGCTACGGTAATAACGACTAGAGAGGCAACACGTGCCGGATACATTGCGTGCGTAGAGAGAGATGGCGCTAACTCTCTCTCTCTCTGTCACAACCCCGCGCCGGTAATAACGATTAGAGAGTCAACACATTACATTGCGTGCGACCTTGTCGACTAACGATGCTTTGGAAAGGTGACGGTGTTATGAAAACATTTCATGTCTAGCGCGTATACGTAGGCGGGGGTGGGGGGAGGGGGGTGGGGGGTGGCGGGGGTTGGTTACGGTATTTTGGAATGGTACCGGCTTGGAATGGGACCGGCCTTGTTACAATACTCAGCTCTCCGACCTACTGTATCCTATGCAACATCTCTTCATCTCCAAATAACTACTGCAACCTACATCCTTCGGAACCTGCTTTCTGTCTTCATCTCTTGGTCTTCCTGTACGATTTTTACCCCCAGACGTCCCTCCAGTACTAAATTGGTGATCCCTAATGTGTTCTGCCGACCGATCCCCTCTTCTAGTCAGGTTGTGCCACAAATTTCGTTTCTCCCCAATTCTATTTAGCATCTCATTAGTTACGTGATCTATTCACCTAATATTCAGCATTCTTCTGTAGTTCCACATTTGAAAAGCTTCTGTCCTGTAGTTGTCTAAACTGTTTTTCTTCCAGGTATAACTTACGTACCTGGCTACACTCCTTACAAATACTTTCAGAAAAGACTTCCTGGCACCTAAATCTGTATTAGATATTAACAAATTTGCCTTGTTCAGAAACGCATCTCTTACAGTTGACAGTCTACATTATATATCCTCTCTACTTCGGCAGTCATCAGTTATTTTGCTCCAAACAGCAAAACTCGTTTACTGCTTTAAGTATATGGTTTGCTAATCTAATTCGTTCTGCATCACATGATTTAATAGCGAAGATAATCACAAAGCTACGAGTCAGCACAGTAACGTAAGTGTAAATGTCTCTAGCTTTGCAGATCATGAAGTGACTAAAAAAACATATCACAAGATAAAATAACTTATTCAGTACATTAATGGTGACAAAAGTTTAACTGCGATTAGGGAATGATATTCAATTGTAGCAAAAGTAAAATAAGTAAATATAAGACAAGGGTATGCACTTGGGGAATGAGTGAAAGGAGAAGCCACCTGGGAGAATTTTACACAGAGTACAATAATCATTGCAAACACTTGGCTTAAGGTGTCATAAAAGAAGGTTGCAGATGTGGAAAAGATCTGGGGACACTGAAAAGTTTCAGACAGGATATAAAACGGCAAGTTAAAGATTCAGAAGGCATATTTTAAACTATAGAACATTTCCAGGTGCAAAAGTGGACTCTGATCATAATTCATTACATATAAAAATGCAGACTAAAGCTGAAGAAATTGCAATAAGTTACGAACTTTTTCAGCAGTGGACGCGAAAGAGTAGGAACAGTTGAGAAGGAACTGAGACAGATATTATTCAGTCTGTACAC
This sequence comes from Schistocerca nitens, assembly GCF_023898315.1. NCBI lineage: Eukaryota > Metazoa > Arthropoda > Insecta > Orthoptera > Acrididae > Schistocerca > Schistocerca nitens. Next base: position 711,237,645 of record NC_064619.1, on the reverse strand, counting down.
TGAGCAAGCAGAGAAGGAAGCCATGGTGAAATTTGAAAAAGGTGCTTTGATACGTTCATTATTAATATAATTTCTGCTATTCCTCATTGTCTCCGTGTTTGTTTGTTTTACTCTCACTTCACATATTTTGCTCTTTAGACTGTTCGCTCTATTGAACAGATCCCGTAATTATTTCTCACTTCAGTTTCAGTAAAGATAGCACTGTCATCGCCTAATCTTATTCTTGATATTCTTTCACCCTGAATCAATCTCAATCTCACTCCCTAACCTTTCTTGCATTCTCAACAATGCTTCTTCAACTTACAGGTTGAACAACAAGGAAGAAACACTGCATCCCTGCCTCATGGCCTTTTTAATCTGAGTACTTTTTCTCCTCTTCTTGTATTATTAACGTACCCTCCTACCAAACGGTGGTTGACAAATTGATAATTCAAGGATTAGTCATGCTTTCATGATATCATAATTGTTGAACATTTTGCAGTATGTACTTAGTGGCGCAACGAAATGCGCAACTAGTGCTTCTGTCGGAAGCATTTGAAAATTTAGAATCAAATAACTACTGTTAACCTGCACCAGAACTTCCCAGAGAACCATATACTTTAATCAATCCAGCTTATCCAGTGAAATATGCCTAATTACGTTAGGCGTGAATTTTCTGGAATGTTTAGCGAATTAAGCTAGACTGTTAAATCGTCTAGTTTCATTTCTCTGAATTACACCTAAATGTAATTCAAATATAATATCAGTATAGTATAAAGAAAATGCCGTGTACGAAGAAGGTAAAATCCACTCGTATATTGCCGGTACACTGACCAGCCTGTGGTTATAGGCAGTTTGCCATGCTTGTTTAGCCAAATCCTGGGCTGGCCTTCGGATTTCTCCTCAGAGGGTATAACACATCACAAACGATGAAAAACAAAGTTTTCACAGACAGATGGTGTACACGACTTCCCTTCCTTAGGTTACCTCCACGACTGTGGTGTCAGGAAGGCCGTCTGGTCACGATGTTAAACAGTGAAATCAAAATTTGTCAAATCCTGCGAAAGCGAACCGCCCGCTACACGGGATAGAAGTTAAGTAAGAGATGACGAGTATATCACCTACACTAAAAATACCGCAACACCATTAGTTTGTAGGACAATAACCTGCAAAGTACTGTCGGGTTCCGTACTTTTACACAGAGACATACTGATTCGTAACAGTTCATCTTGCCGACAAAGTACACGCTATTCTACCAAACGATAATGATACACATGTTCGATAGAGGCAGGAGGCTCTGAGCACGTTCCGTTGACAGAGGCAGGCGCCCTCGGGGACCACAACTCTGGCGCGATATTTTATCAGAGTTATGCCAATCCCCGTATCGCCTGAATTGCCTAACCCGTTTTCCGTAAACAGTGAATCTCGTTCCTTCCCCCCCCCCCCCCCTCCTCCTCCTCCTCAATACGATAAGCCGCCGACTGAATACCGGTGACACTTGTTAGCTGCACACTATACCACAAGGGGCCACGAACAGTCTCTACCAGTGGACTGTTGGCTACAACTGACTCTTATCAGTCTCAGCTCAAGAATTAAATCCGCAATCATTGTTGTCAGTGCCGAGTGCTGTATGAGATTCTGGTGGTGTACTGATGGCAGTATGCAAAAATGTTTCACACAATACTAATGTTTTCACCATGTAATCCTTGTGAAGTACTAGCGATGGTTTTAATGCACTGTTTCCCGTTGCTGTAGATATTGTAGACTTCACACACGTTCCAGATCTATAATTCGATCTACAGCTGAATTTGGACTATTTTCGAACCCTCTGGCAGATTAAAACGGCACCGCACCGGGACACAAACCCAGAAACTTCCCTATCGCGGGTAACGCCCTGACCGAATGAGCTATCCAGGCTCGAATCTTCTCCCCCCCCCCCTCCCCTCACCTCCTCGTCTCTCTTCGTCTCCCCCAGTACCATGCTCCTAGTTTCCAAACTTCAGACCAGCACTCCCGCATACATCATATGATCAAACCTATGTGGCTATGGTCGCAGGTTCGAATCCTGCCTCGGGCATGGATGTGTGTGATGTCCTTAGGTTAGTTAGGTTTAAGTAGTTCTAAATCTAGGGGACTGGTGACCACAAATATTAAGTCCCATAGTGCTTAGAGCCATTGGAACTATTTGAAAAGTATGTGGACGCCTGTTACTGGACATTAATATGGGGTGCGTCGACCATTCGCCTTTACGACGGCTACAAGTCTGCTCCGGAAACTTTCAATGAGCCATCTCAAAGATAACGGATGTGTAACGTATACACTTCTTGTGAAATGAACTTTGAAAAGTTCTCAAAAGAATAAAATAATACTGTTCTACGAAGCATTACTACAATACCTGAGAGGTAACAGTAATAATGGGATCACGCCGTAGTAAAACGTAATACATATTCTCTGATCACTCTTCATTTCCCGTTACGGTGATATTTCTCAAGACATTGTTGTACAACTTGATTTTTCGATTCTTCTCCTTCCGTATGATTTTCGTTGCTTGCGTGCAATGACAGCTTTTAAAGGTTACCAAGAGCAGTGTCTCAATGGTTAAGGCGTTTAATTCGTATTCGAATCTAGTAGGGCTCGACCCTCATTCGGACATCCAGTTTCCGCAGTTTTCGAAATCAACTGAGGCGAATGCGTGGTGATTTCTTCAAGAGCGCAAAAGTCGCAACCATTCCATTCCCTCTTCTGCTGAGCCAGCGCTCCGTCTCCAGCGACATTTGAAGTCCACAGGAGGTTCTAAATGAATTCAGCATGCATGCTACTAATGAGGAAATAACTGAATAGAGAGAGAGGTGGAAACAACATGTGAATAGTATGAGTGGTTTGAGACTACCAAAAAAAAATCCTGAACTACAACCCCAAAAGAAGGAGAGAAACAGGTCGGCCACGGAAGGACGTACAGAGACTGTGAAGATGGTGAGCCATATGCCTAATCTCTGTGCGTAAGACTACGACGACGACGATGAATAACATCAGGTTCTTCATTAACATCTCTTTCCTCGAGTAAATAAAATGAATGAAAATGAAATACCAATCACATTTCTGGCCACTAAAACTCCATCTAATTATTGTACTTTATAAGCCATCTCGCGATGTGTGGCAGAGTTATGATGGACATAATTATCATTTAACCCCGTTTCTTCTTCAGTTCACTAATGGATCTCGAATTTCTCTGATTACTGTGATGATCGCCAACCTTCGCAGCACACAGACAGGTTCGATTCCCCATACCGCGAGGGATTTTTCCTCGGTCGAAGGACTGGTATGGGGTTTACTCAGTCTCACGAGGCCTGCTGAGGAGCCACTCGACTGATCAGCAGCGGTTACAGGGTCAAGAAACCCGATGACGACAGGCGGAGCGGTGTGCTGACCACACGTTCCTCCATACCGCATCCAACACGGGGGATGACACGGTGGTCCGTCTACGCCCACAACCCAGAACTTTAATTTACTACCCTGATGATCATTTCGTGAAGTATGCGACTGAGGCAACACTATGTCGCTTATCTCTTTTCGGTTCGCATGTCATCTCAATTCGACAGTGAATCTCCCCAACTTTCTCGTAGCTCTGCCAGTGAACTTGGATGAGGATCTTCGTCACGAACCCGTACCTGAAACAAAGCACGGTGCTCGTCTTTGGATCTTCTGCATCTCTTCCATTAACCTTGCTTGGTAAGGGTGCCGCTCTGACGAACAAGAACTCACAATCTAGAAAGGGCGCTCAAACATTTTTGCACAGTCATCTCTAGTTCTGTTTATGTTTTGCAGGAGGAGAATGAAATTTTTTGTGAACATACTTGGAACATTTAGCTATACATTGAGCCTACTCAATGTAGCCTCCATCAGCTCTGATGCATCTGGCCCATCGTTCTGTCCATGCTTTTCACAATATATAAAAATGACCTAGTAGATAGTGTCGGAAGTTCCATGCGGCTTTTCGCGGATGATGCTGTAGTATACAGAGACGTTGCAGCATTAGAAAATTGCAGCGAAATGCAGGAAGTTCTGCAGCGGATAGGCACTTGGTGCAGGGAGAGGCAACTGACCCTTAACAAAGACAAATGTAATGTATTCCGAATACATAGAAAGAAGGATCCTTTTGTTGTATGATCATACGATAGCGGAACAAACACTAGTAGCAGTTACTTCTGTAAAATATCTGCGAGTCTGCGTGCGGAACGATTTGAAGTGGAATGATCATATAAAATTAATTGTTGATAAAGCGGGTGCCAGGTTGAGATTCATTTGGAGAGTCCTTAGAAAATGTAGTCCATCAACAAAGCAGGTGGCTTACAAAGCACTCGTTCGACCTATACTTGAGTATTGCTCATCAGTGTGGGATCCGTACCAGGTCGGGTTGACAGGGGAGATAGAGAAGATCCAAAGAAGAGCGGCGCGTTTCGTCACAGGGTTATTTGGTAAGCGTGATAGCGTTACGGAGATGTTTAGCAAACTCAAGTGGCAGACTCTGCAAGAGAGGCGCTCTGCATCGCGGTGTAGTTTGCTGTTCAGGTTTCGAGAGGGTGCGTTTCTGGATGAGGTATCGAATATATTGCTTCCTCCTACTTATACCTCCCGAGGAGATCACGAATGTAAAATTAGAGAGATTCGAGCGCGCACGGAGGCTCTCCGGCAGTCGTTCTTCCCGCTAACCACACGCGAGTGGAACAGGAAAGGGAGGTAATGACAGTGGCACGTAGAGTGCGCTCCGCCACTCACCGTTCGGTGGCTTGCGGAGTATAAATGTAGATGTAGATGTAAATGCACTTTGGTAAAATTCTGGTGATTGTCTTCTACACCATCGCTTGACGCAGGAAATAAGGTCTTCCTCACTATAAAATGCTTTACTGCACAGGTGGTGGTGGTGGTGGTTGTTGGGATGTTTAAGGGGGACTAAACAGCTAAGGTCATCAGTGCCCCATTCCAAAAACAGGCGAGACATAAATTCGTGGAGCAGGGAAAACCCCAAGGGGAAGGAGACTCCCCCCCCCCCAGGCACTGAAAGAACACAAATTAGGCAACGAACACTACAGACAAGAAGAGTACAGATGAACACCAGACAGAAAGAAACAGAAGAAAAGAAGATGGCCGAAGACTGGTTGACTGACCACGAGAACAACAAAAAAGGGAAAGAGTCAACCATCTTACAACACACTAAAATCGGCAACCAAATATGAGAGACTCGAGAACAAGAGACACAGAAAGAGAAAGATGCAGGACCTCCCTAAATGGAACTATAAAAAGGACTACCATGGATAAAATTTAAAACGTTGTCAGCCATGGAGGCATCGTCGCATAAAACCAAAGGCAAAGTGCCCGGGAGATTAAAAGACTGCCGGAGGGTGCGCAGTCGGGGACACTCCAACAAAATGTGGGCGACCCTCAGCCGGGACCCACACCGACACAGGGGGGGATCCTCCTGACGCAAAAGATGGCCGTGCGTCAGGTAGGTATGGCCGATGCGGATCCGACGGGATGACAGAGTCCCTGCGAGAAGCCCGCAGGGAGGAGCGCCACACATCGGTCGTCTCCTTGACAGCCCGCAGTTTATTCGGGGATGTCATGCCACGCCACTCAGCAGTCCACATCCCAAGCACCTTACGGCGGAACACCAGCTGCTGATCGCGAGCCGTGAGGCCGATCTCCAAAGCTGGGGCGTCGATCGCCCCTTTGGCCAGCCTGTCAACACGTTCGTTCCCCGGGATGCCAACGTGACCTGGCGTCCAAACAAAGACCACCGAACGACCAGAACGGGTAATGGCGGAAACAAACTCCTGAATAGAGGACACCAGAGGAGAAGAGGTATAGCAGCGGTCGATGGCCTGGAGGCTGCTCAGGGAGTCACTGCAGATGACGATGGACGTACCTGAGCAGAAACGCATATGCTCAAGAGCGCGCAATATGGCCACCAGCTCTGCAGTAAAAATACTGCAGCCAGCCGGCAAGGAACGCTGCTCAACATGGGCAGCGTGAGCAAAAGCGTAGGCAGTGTGACCATCAACCAGGGAACCATCAGTGTAGACAGTCTCACAGCCCGAAAATGAGGCGAGGAGCGCAAGAAAACGGCGACGGAGGGCCACAGGCGGAACCGAGTCCTTGGGTCCCTGTGCCAAGTCCAGACGGACGGACGGCCGGGGCAAACACCAGGGAGGCGTAGGTGCACGGACCCGGAAGGGAGGCAGAAGAGGGAATGACCCCATTTCCGACATCAGGTGGGTCTTCAGACGACCAAAGAGGTAAAAATCAGACGGAGCCAAGTCCAGACTGTAGGGAGAATGAGGAACAATTTTCCAACCCATTTTCCTGATTTTCTCCTGCGTCATAAAGGCTGCATGAAGTTAGACATTGTCATGGTGTAGTTTGATAAGCTGAACCTGAAGCTGTGGTCTGTGGGTCTTGATGGCACGTCGCAGCTTGTCCAATGACAAACAGTAACAGTCCCGGTTAATTGTGCAGCCAGGTTCCAAAAAGTCCATGAAAATGACACCACACTGATCCCAGAAGAAGGAGGCCATGACCTTTCGGCCTGTTGTTCGCGAAAGTCTTGGTTTCTTCTTCCGAACGGAACCCGGGTGATGCCACTCCATGGATTGGGTTTTGCTCTCAGGTTGGGACAAAAACTACCATGCTTCATCCTGGGTAATGACGCCGTCAAAACACTGTTTCCAGTCTTCAGTAAAGATCTTCATGAGACCCTCGCACACATTCTTCCTCATCGTTTTCATTTCTCTCGTCAATAATCTAGGCACCCAACGTGCACAGATTTTTCTCTACCCTAGTGACTGTACCAGTGATACCACACTACTCAATGACAAACGAGTCATTTCAGCAAGCTGTCGTGTCGTCACACATCTCTCATTTTGGATTATTTGATCAATCGTCTCCTTATTCACATCACTCACTGCCGTCGATGGTCTACCACAAAGTGGATTGTCCAGTAGAGAGACATCACCTTCTTTAAACCTCTGCAACAACCGCTGGGTACTGCTGCGATCCACTGTGTCCTCCCCATAAACAGGGAACAACTTCCTGTGAATCGATGTGGCAGAGTCATCGCCGGTCTTGTAGAGGAACTGCATCACCGACCTTTGTCGCAACCTGACATCTACTTCACGGTCCATTATGGCTCACCTGCAAATAAAATAAAATGCTTTTATGTACCAACTTAAAGCTAAATGTTCCAAAAAATTTCATTCTCCTTCTGCAAAAAAGTAAAAGAATTACGGACGGCTGTGCATAACCTTTTTAACGCCCTTTGTACATCTAGTTAACATTGTCCACAATCTACCACACTGTTCATGGTGAAACATACCACTACCGGTCAGTCCCTTTCCTGTTCCATTTACAAACTGAGTGAGTGGAAAACAACTCTTTATGCAGGGTGGTCAGAAACAGTCTGAAAAGCTTGAATGGGTGCTGCGGGGGAGATTGTGCTGACAAATAACTGTTAATAAAAAAAAATCGATACGTTGCACTGTTTCCATGTTATTTAGCACTGAAGATAGGCAATCTGGTCGTTGTGCGCGCAAATTGAAGCACTGGCATATACATAAATCCGGTAAAACATGAGTCATCACTTGTTCAGATGCGCACAACGACCTGAGTGGCTAACTTCAATGCTAAATAATTCAGGAACGGCGCAACGTATCGAATCTTTTTATAAACAATTATTTGTCAGTACTACGTCCGCAGCAGCGCCCTTACAAGCTTTTCAGATGTTTTCTGATCACCCTTTATGTCTCCATTAGAGCCCTAATTTCTCTTGTCTTCTCGGCTCTTACGCAAAATGTACATTGACGGCTGCAGAATCGTTCTGCAGTCAATCGTACGTCTGAGTGGGGTACTGTCAAGTGGGGGGGGGGGGTGCCCCAGGGATCAGTGTTGGTGCCGCTCCTGCTCCTTATTAATGTAAATGATATGCCCTCAAGTATTACAGGTAACTCAAAAATATTTGTTTGCTGATGACACTAGCTTTGTAGTATAGGTTGTTGTGTGCAACATTGGCTCGTTTTCAAATAGTGCAGTTTATGACGTAAGTTCATGGCCTGTAGAAAATAAACTACCGCTAAATCACAACAAGACTCAGTTTTTACAGTTTCTAACTCACAATTCAACAAAATCTGGCGTTTTAATTTCACAGTATGGGCACATAATTAGTGAAACTGAACAGTTCAGATTTCAAGGTGTTCAGATCGATAGTGGTTCAAATGGCTCTGAGCACTATGGGACTTAACATCTGAGGTCATCAGTCCCCTAGAACTTAGAACTACTTAAACCTAGATAACCTGAGGACATAACACGCATACATGCCCGAGGCAGGATTCGAACCTGAGACCGTAGCGGTGGCGCGGTTCCAGACTGAAGCGCCTGGAACCGCTAGATCACTCCGGCCGGCTCAGGTCGATAGTAAACTGTCGTGGAAAGCCCACGTTCAGGAAAGACTTAATGCTGCCATTTTTACTACTCGAACGGTATCAGAAGTGAGTGATGGTTCGACACGAAAATTAGTCTACGTTGCTTATTTTCATTCGCTTATGTCGTATGGTATTATATTTTGGGGTAGCTTTCCCATTCTAAAAGGATTTTTTTTTTTTGGCCGAGAAACGGGCCGTTCGGGGAATAAGTAGTGTAATTTCACGAACCTCTTGTCGACCCCTGTTCACGAGTCTGGGTATTTTGACATTGGCCTCTCAATATATATATTCCTTACTGTCGTTTTTTGTTAACAGTATTAGCTTATTCCCAAGAATAAGCAGCTTCCACTCAGTTAATAATCGGCAGAAATCAAACCTCCATTTGGATCGGACTTCTATAACTCTTGTGCAGAAAGGTGTGCAGTGTACTTGTAGTGCTGCATCCATTTTCAATAATCTACCACTAGAATAAAAAAATCTTATCAGTAATACACACGCTTTCATATCGAAAGAGGAGTTCCTTGAAAAATTAAGCTGATTCTTGTTGTATTTTGATTGAGTTTACTTAAACTTATGACCGGCTGCGGTGGCCGAGGGGTTCTAGGCGCTTCAGTCCGGAACCGCGCTACTGCAGCGGTCGCAGGTTCGAATCCTGCCTCGGGCATGGATGTGTGTGATGTCCTTAGGTTAGTTAGGTTTAAGTAGTTCTAAGTTCTAGGGGAATGATGACCTCATATGTTAAGTCCGATAGTGCTCAGAACTATAAACTTATGGCTTGACTTTGCGAGGTGCTGGGTGCTAGCAGTGTATTTTACACTAAATTCTTCTAGAATCTTCATATGGAAATGATGCTCTGAGCCCCCCCCCCCTCCCCTTTTCTAACTCCGACTGTTGCTGTTGCACATGGATTAAGAAGAAACGCGACCTGACTGTAATCGACCCTGCAAGTGGAGTAGAAAAGAGTTTGGCACCTGCAATAATTTAATTTGATAGAAAGTAATTCGATAAAGGAAAGTTTCATTGACGTAGTGAGAAATGAAAGGGTTACTCTAGTGATCAACAGAATGAAAGTTCTGTCCAAAATAACAATTTGATTTATTATGACTAAACTCAAAATAATAAACAATACACATGAAACATTTACAATACGTCAAATTGGATACTCAAATAAATGCTGTTAAGGTGAAGTTGTCCATAAACTAGATTGTGACATTTATGACCAAGTGGTATGTGGAGCCAATTCCTTGCAACTCAATCTTAAGAGAAACACCCAGCCAACCCAACATTAATTGCTGCTACAGTAGTGATAGCTCAGACAATGAACACCCAAGACAGAACCACGTTAGAAAAGACGGGAACAGGCGCGCTCTGCTGAGCTCTGATTGTCAGATAACTAAATTCCCTAAACTGCTGGTGCTGCGGACATACTTTACCAAGCTATCTTCTTAACAGGAAGGAAACGATCTGGCGTACAGGCGGCGATGGCTGGTTGCTTCGACGTCGCGTCGTGGTGATGATAATGTCGCGAGTATAGCCCGAAACAAATTATCCTGGTCTGGTTGTTCCAGACTAAAGACTTTCTAGCAACACAAATGCGCCTCTGAGGGAGACGAAGAAGGCTCAGTGTACAATCACTGACGGTACAGTGTTTGATTTTAACAAGCGAAGTCACACAGTAACTCCGATACAGTCAACTTTAGCCAAAACTGCTCAAGACGGACAACATAGGCCGCTTGTACGCAGAACGCTCAATTGCCAACTGTACTCGGAAAGTTGCGTTGAAGTCGAAACTTCAGCAACTTCGTCAAACAGTTACAATTAAATGAAAGTATATTAGACAGCCAACGGAAGGCAGCGAGAGCTCAGTTTTGTAACCTACTCCGACCCTCTCATGAGCACCCGTACAAGCCGAACACAGAACATTCTCGCCCCCACGACAGTGGCCGTGGTTAAACGAGCAAATCAGCAACGCGAAAACCGGCGGGAAATTCCACTCTATTGCCGAAGCACTACTATTTCGCCAATGGAGATACTTGGCGCCAATTTCTGCCCCGATTTTGCTACGTCATGGATCTATCCCCTGAGCAATACAATCACAGTTATGGTTTTGCAGAAAACGCTGGGATTTGCCTGCCAAGACTGCCTGGGAACACAAGTCATTCCCACGCCTCGCCGGTAGCCCGTCAGAAAGTTTTTTCACTAAGTTTCTTCCAAGTAACGGAATCTCTAGCCCCAGCCGCTCCTTCAGGCCTGTTGTGGGAGTGTCGTGCACACTCTTATGACAATGTCAGCGTCTGGACAGCATCCACTCGACTCCCTCACACCCGTCGGCATAACCCTTTCAAGATCAGTAGAACCCGCCCGTCACCAGAGCACCCAGGTGATGAGAGACGCTGCGTGGGAAGTCCGCGTGTGAAGCAATAGCAGCGTTGCACCACATGCAATTACAGAGGAAAATATTCGTATCTTCTGAGTTCTCAATACTAGCCTTGTAATGACAATACTCGGCCATACTTCCCCAAATCGTATTACTCAGAGTAAGATATAAATATGAGAGGGGGCAAGTCACTGTGTGCGTCGTAAAGGCATGCTACCTCTCAACTTTCTTCGGTTTCATAAACATTTTATTTTTATCTGTTATTACTTTTACGTTGTAATTTCCTGTACTGACACATTCCATGACCTTGGAGATTTGCCCCTCAATTGGGTCCTACTTGTGTAAATAAAATAAAAAAAAGCAAAAGTGGGCCCGACGCGATATTAGGCGGTATCCCACGACTTTGTCCCATTGTAGAGCGACGACCCGGTGAGGCAGTGCCACGTGACTGAGGAGTGAGGCTGACGCACCCCGTGCTTCCGCAGGTGGTGGTTACGGAGCGCGTGGTGTGGGGCGCGCGGCCCCGCAGTGGCGGCGGCGGCGGGGGCGTGTCGTTATCATTGTGCTCGCGGCGCGCGGCGGTTCCCCGCTGGGTGTCGCGCGCCTCTGCGGCCGCGCTGGCCTTCCTGTGGGGCGCCGGCGCGCAGCAGCTGCTCGTCGATTCGGCCAAGCTGGTGGTCGGCCGCCTGCGGCCACACTTCTTCACCGCCTGCCAGCCCGACGTCAACTGCTCTGCGCTGCAGCCGCCCTACACCTACATCACCGACTACACCTGTCTCGGCACCGACCCGGACGTCATAGAGGAGGCGAGGTACGTAAGGCTACCCATTCACAGGCGACCGGCCACCCCTGCCGGGCTGGCCCGTCTCGACGATTCTATTGATTGCAGTCGGGTCCAGGGTCCAGGCTCCACCAGCGCACAGCTCGTATATGCTAGAGACTTTGTGCCAGTAGGGTCCACCGTGGAGTCAGACAGGTGTGTCAGTGACCCGCACAGTTGTGGAGCGGGGGGGGAGGGAAGGGGGAGAGTCAGCAGACTGGTGGCGGGGGGGGGGGGGGGGGGAGGGGCTGTAGACGAGGTTGGCCGAGTCATCGGCCAGTGAATTGGTGTCTTTGTTCTCAGACTGTTGTGACGCTGCCCCATGGGATACGGGCACTCGGTGATGCCCCTCAGCTCTCTTGCAGACAGGCGTATTTATATTCTGACCGGTAAAAGAACTGCCATGACACTTCAAACATGTGGACCTCTTTATATCAAGGTGACACTCCAGCGGCAAATATAAGGGGTGTTAAAAATAAATTTTGACCCTACGACTTATCTTAGAAGATAGATTAAGGAAAGGCAAACTTACGTTTCTAGCATTTGTAGATTTAGAGAAAGCTTTTGACAATGTTGACTGGAATACTCTCTTTCAAATTCTGAAGGTGGCGGGAGTAAAATACAGGAACCGAAAGGCTATTTACAGTTTGTACAGAAACCAGATGGCAGTTATAAGAGTCGAGGGGTATGAAAGGGAAGCAGTGATTGGGAAGGGAGTGAGACAGGGTTGTAGCCTATCCCCGATGTTATTCAATCTGTATATTGAGCAAGCAGTAAAGGAAACAAGTTCGGAGTAGGTATTAAAATCCATGGAGAAGAAATAAAAACTTTGAGGTTTGCCGATGACATTGTAATTCTGTCAGAGACAGCAAAGGACTTGGAAGAGCAGTTCAACGGAATGGACAGTGTCTTGAAACGAGGGTATAAGATGAACATCAACAAAAGCAAAACGAGGATAATGGAATGTAGTCGAATTAAATCGGGTGATGCTGCTGGAATTAGATTAGGAAATGAGATACTTAAAGCAGTAAAGGAGTTTTGCTATTTGGGGAGCAAAATAAGATGGTCGAAGTAGAGAGGATATAAAATGTAGACTGGCAATGGCAAGGAAAGCGTTTCTGCAGAAGAGAAATTTGTTAACATGGAGTATCGATTTAAGTACCAGGAAGTCGTATCTGAAAGTATTTGTATGGAGTGAAGCCATGTATGGAAGTGAAACGTGGACGATTAGTGGTTTAGAGAAGAAGAGAATAGAAGCTTTCGAAATGTGGTGCTACAGAAGAATGCTGAAGATTAGATGGGTAGATCACATAACTAATGAGGAGGTATTTAACAGAATTGGAGAGAAGAGGAGTTTGTGGCACAACTTGACCAGAAGAAGGGTCGGTTGGTAGGGCGTATTCTGGGGCATCAAGGGATCACCAGTTTAGTATTCGAGGGCAGCGCGGAGGGTAAAAATCGTAGAGGGAGACCAAGAGATGAGTACACTAAACAGATTCAGTAGGATGTAGGTTGCAGTAGGTACTGGGAGATGAAGATGCTTGCACAGGGTAGAGTAGCATGGAGAGCTGCATCAAACCAGTCTCTGGACTGAAGACCACAACAACAACAATCCTATAAGTTGGTAAGCGTGCTACAAACAGCGTGCAGAGTGGCTTGTAGGTGGTAGCATAGTTCAGATGCACACATACCGTCGCAGTATCAGTATAAAGATGGCCGCCCCACTTGCAACTTGCACCAAGGAAGAACAGCGTTGTGTTATTCGGTTTTTGCGTAGTGAAGGTATGAAACCTATTGTAATTCATCGACGAATGAAGGTTCAGTACAGTGATGCATGTTTATCATATATGTAGGAAGTTCGCAAACGGTGTGACTTCAGTGGAAGACGCTCCTCGTCCAGGTCAGGCACAACGAGTTTTGACTCCACAGAACATTGCAGCAGTTGAATCTATGGTGAAGGGAAGCTGCCGAGTGACACTGGATGACATTGCAGCATGTTTGCAGATTAGTCATGGGTCAGCACACCACAGTGTGCATGATGTGCTCCAGTTTCACAAAGTGTCTGCAAGATGGGTGCCACGGCAGCTGATACCTGAAATGAGAGAACGACGTGTTGATGCTTGTGAACAACTTCTTCGGCGCTTTGAATGAGGTGATGGCTTCCTTGCAAGGATCTTTACTGGGTTCACTTCCACCAACCGGAAACGAAGCGAGCGAGCAAGGAATGGCGCCGTTCCTCATCACCAAAACCAAACAAGTTTCGAACAGAGCCATCAGCAGGGAAGGTTATGCTGACTCTCTTTTGGGACAAAAAAGGCGTCATTTTGGAGCATTACATGCCTAGAGGGACCACTGTCACCAGTGCATCATACAAAGATCTCCTTTTGAACGCCCCTCATACATCTCTGCAATTCCTAAACATTTCTATGGTTAGGGTGCTGTGTTGCCATCTGTACCACTCAAGATCGCAAAAGGTTCCATGCTTTCTTAGTGGCTCCAATGCATCTCTCCTGTGTTCATCGTTTGTCACAGATCATGAGTTACTGATTCAATTCACGTTGAATTTCATTAATTTCAAACAGATCCGACATGGCCTCTTCCTCTAGTCTTAGAAGTGTAGCCAGGGGCGCTACCTTAAAGAGCAAATCTCGTGAACCCATCTACAGGACGATTAGAAACAGTTTGTAAAGCTTGTAAGGATGTTGCAGGAAAGGTTATGCTTCGAAATAATTGTTAGAAAAAATTTCGATACTTTGTGCTTTTTCGGAGTATATTAGCACAGTAGTCAGCCAATCAGGCCGTTGTGTATGCAAATTCAAGCGACCCGCCAGAAGTGGCACCGCCAAACCTGTGCTTCGTTTGCTTTCCTAAAACCGAACAAGACAGCGGTACAAAATGGGGATACAAAAAGAGGCTCGAACCCCGGGACAATACCTGAGCAGTCTCATGCGCTATCAACACTACGCTATGAGAGCAACTGACACTAATTGTTTCCGGCAGGCCACTTGAGTTGGCTCGCTCAACGGTCTGACTGGCTAATCTCAGTGCAATTAACTCTGAAACGGCGCAAAGTATCGAACTGTTTTCTTAACAATTATTCTTCAGCACACCCTACCCTGAAATACCGTTACAAGCTTTTCAGACTGTTCCTGACCGTCCTGTATATTTCCAGACCTTTTACGTTTGTTTATGAAAAACTGAAGAATGCCTTTCGATCCCGGAGATTATAAGCGAGGGGGGCGGGGGGTACCAGGCAAAATATGATGCGCCAAAGAAGTAGCATGTGTGACTGCGTCCTGTATGAGGTTGGGCATTGTCGTAGAACAAGAACACCAATTAGGACAGCTGTAATCACGATACTTCGGCTTTACAGCATTACTGGAGCTTTAAGATGGAGATTGCACATGCAGCTTATGACCATCGTTCACACTCTCAGAAAGCTCGAATCATTCATGTGAGAGACACGGGAGTGCCATATCGACAGACCATGCAGACAGTTGTTTGTTCTACTATGACTAAAGAGCGAGTCGTGACGGTATCAATCCTGAGCAACAGCTTAGCAAGATTAGTAGGCATGGGTCCTTCCATAAGGACTACACCACGATAACGTCGTAGGATTCTTCGACTGGCTCTGACGAATAGACAGATGACAACAGCTGAAATCCAGCCGAGTTCCATCACGAATCCTCGGGAACAGCGCTGATACCACACCACAAACAGCAAAGACCAGCATGGTGCAGTGCCAGAGTCTATTGGGATATTTCGTCTCATTGTGTGGCGGTCAGAGACGAGTATTTCTTCTGTTTGTGGCGATCAGATCGTTGACAACGTGTTTTTACACGACCTGATTGAAAGGTCACTCAAAGCAGTAATTCTCGAGACCTATACCTCCCAAACTCATAGTATCACTGTGACGGGAGGTACATGGCAACAAAAATCATTTGTCAATTGCAGAAGGGAGGCTGAATTCTCGCCACCATGTGACAAGAATGGTTAACCCTCTCGCCATAGCCTCCACGGCTAGGTTTCAAAAATGGCTCTGAGCACTATGGGACTCAACTGCTGTGGTTATCAGTCCCCTAGAACTTAGAACTACTTAAACCTAACTAACCTAAGGACATCACACACATCCATGCCCGAGGCAGGATTCGAACCTGCGACCGTAGCAGTCCCACGGTTCCGGACTGCGCGCCTAGAACCGCGAGACCACCGCGGCCGGCTGGCTAGGTTTCCAAATGGAATATTCCAGCAGTATAATGCAATAGCCCAAATTGAAGATCACACCATAAACATTTTGAGAAGTATACAGATCCTTGACTGGCCAGCCTGATCCCCTAATTTCCCACCTACAGAGCGTACCTGGGATGCGACGGGAAATATCAGGCTCCAGTCAGCAGTCTCCATGAATTGGCACATCATATGTTTCAGAAATGGCAAGAAATTCCTCAAGATGCCATTGGGAGGCTGTTTGCTATCATGCCACAAAGCAAACAAGACTGTATTCATGCCCGTGGGGGTCAACCTCCAGTTGCTGATGACTGACATCAGTTACAAATGGAATGAAAGTTTAATCAATGAATGTTGGTGTTCTTTTTACTCTGTTAGCCAAGATCACATATAGGAAATCTGATAACTAGTTCCTACCATTACCCGTCATCTTCAGATGAAAATATACACAGCACTGTCTAAGGTAAGAGAACACTTCGTCAACTGGCTATAAACAACGCAAGGGAATGTCAGCTTTGAGCTCCTACTTCTAACATGAGTAAATCGTAAGTATAGGCATTTTATATGTTACAAATATGAATTCAAATCTGACATTTCATTTCGTTGATAACAGCCAATTGATAACGTGTCCTCTTACCTTGGACATTGCAGAGTGTACTTTGATCTGAAGATCACTGGTAGTAGTGGAAATAGTTATCAAATTATCTATATGCGATCTTTGCTAATAAAAGTTATGTAAAGAAATGAACATTAATTGAAGCAATAAATCGCGTCTCTATATAAGTTTAATCGTTTAATACCGGCTTTGTGATGATCACCTCCATGAAATTTGTTAAATATCGGACTGCAACTCGATGGTACACCACTTCCCATTCCTATCAGTGTATCTGCGTTGATGTATTAGTGTGCAAATATATTTCGAACTTAAATTGTATCCCAAGGCTGTGAAATATATTTCATCAGAATTTATGAACTAAGTGCATTAGATGGTATTCATCGCTTAGAAACATTGTACTGGTCGCGCAAAACTAAATAGCGAGAATAGGAAATGGTTTCATCCACAATCATAACCATCTTTTGAAGGAGCTAGGCACAGTAATCTCACACTCACAGTATGTCCACTCGCTAATAAAATTCATCGCAAATAAGTCGCCACAATGTGGAGACAACATTAGAAAGGAATTAAGTTCAGTACTCATAACTAAAACTGTCAGTGCCTCCTAATGTTTTCGACACTCAGCTACAAGAAAATTTTGATCATTAGCAAAGGAACGTCGTAGCAAAGCAAATTTGAAACTTAAACCAAAATCCTATTTTCTGGATATTTCCATTATAGTTTAGACGAAATTTTAATTGAAAAGTGTTGCCTTATAAAGGGTAGTGTCACACAACCGTTTTTCGCCATCTGCCCCGTAATTGATACAAAACCAGAATTAAAGAGACAAGTCAGATCAGAATAACTAACCTCCACTGATAAAAGAAATTTCCAGTACTCAACCGATGCCGAATTTGATGATTCGCCTAAATAAGAGATCTCCACGTGAAAGCATATTTCAGTGGGCAGTGAATGAGCGAGAGTAGGTTGGCCATAGAACAAGGAAGAGAGGCAACCCTCAGCAGCAATTCAGAGAAAGGTAAATGATGGGGAACCTCCCAGAGTGGTCGTACTCATCAGAACAATGAAGGGACCGCAGTGTGTACTAGACACCAAGAACCCTGTAGCGCCGATCACCAGTGTCTGCTTTTAACGACCTGTATGTGGAAGGTGGGATGTGCCATTTTTAGCCAGGAACAGGACAGCAGAAAGCAGGCATTCCCTGAAATGCACAGACCGCTATAGACGTGGGACACCGTTGAGCTCAGGATCTGCAAAACGAAAATATTTAAGACGATGTGAAAACTGCTGGACTGGATAATATGAATAATTTTCAAGTTCGAGAGAGAAACACGTTTGTGCCACAGAACTCCACCCATATTGGCCGTAGACAGAGACAGAGAGAGAGAGAAGGAGACAGTTTTTCAGCGCCAAGTGTCAGGTGGCTTGTTACAGGTTAACAGCCTGAAATGAGACTCAGACTAAAAGGCCAGCGTTTTTTAATAATTATTTTCACTGGTCGGCACTCGGAATGTCTATACTTCAGCCAATCAAAATAATGTGATGAATGAATACCGCAGAGACACAAATCTTCATTTAGGAAGCAGAGGGCACAAAATTCCTTTTCTGCCAGGCTCCCTCTCCGCTAGAGTTCTTCTCCGGCAGATATCGTCAGCCTCCCACATTAGCCGAGCGTTTCTGCAGCCAGGCACCTCTTCAAGCAGACTTGATTAGCTGCGGACTTAGAAATTTTTCCGGCTGATATGAACTTAGCTGTAAGCGTACGTTGTTAGTACGAAACCAATGACTCGTTTTGCAGCCACCTCAGCCTCCACCTGCAGATTAACATGGTGAAATCCAGCCATGACAGCGAGTTGAACTGTAGGGTCAATCAAGTCATTTTTTGCCGAGTTCAGTAATTGTAAGCTTCATCTGAGGATTTTCTGGCAGTTTTACTTTCAACATGCTTTCAAGTCCGGCCATAAATGCAAACCCATATCCTTCTATAGCACTATCTGCCTTTTAATAATAACCTTTCAGCAGCTATATTACGGCTTTATGAATTTGATTGTTTTATAAGGATGCGTATTCATTAGTATCAGACCACAGATCCCTTGAGTAGGCTTGCCAAGATGTTATTTTAGCTTTGCCAACGTTTGTCGAGACATTTATCATGCACTTTAACATACTAGATTGAGTTAATTGCGAATCTTGTTTAAAGTCATAAATAACAAGTTCCTTCTTCATTAGAGAGGGCCGGGGTGGCCGAGCGATTCTAGGCGCTACGGTCAGGAACCGCGCGGCCATTACGGTCGCAGGTTCGAATCCTGCCTCGTGCATGGATGCGTGTGATGTCCTTAGGTTAGTTAGGTTTAAGTAGTTCTAAGTTCTAGGGGACTGATGACCTCAGAATTTAAGTCCTCAGAGCTATTTGAGCTATATGAAATAACCCAATGGTGAATATTTATTGTCCAATGTGTTCATAAATACTCGATCGATAATGTGTTGGTCTATAAGTTGACTCCTTTCGTCAGAAACAATATCATTCAAAGACGATATCAACCTTTCAAAAGTAACAGAACGCCCAACCAAACTGTTTTATTTTTTTTAACAAAAATTTAGTCCCACTGCTATGGAAAATTGATACATCGGTTATCAGTAAAAAAGAAAAATACCTATTATAAACGAGACCAAGCAAATACCGAGAAATACCGCTTATTCATAACTGAAATACAGCCACCGGTTTAATCAGTCGATTTTTCCCATCCACATTTCACAGAGAGCAGCGTTTTGAGTTACTTTAAACTGGTCAATAAACACAATCTGCTGCTCTCGCTCACTCAGCTGTAATGACATAGCGAAGTTCTCAGGACGCAAAACTTGGGAAACACGCATGTGCCTACATGTGACAGCAAGCGACTAGTGCACTTATATCACGGTTTCAGTGTCTTCTGTTGTGGGTAGTCCTTCTGTTCATTACCAAGGTTCAGATCCACGCTAGTCTTATAAACATTATCGAGGCCAGTTTTACTTTGTCGACCCCGTACTGGTTGCTGTTACACGTCTGTGGTACACGTACTAATCTGAATACTTAATAAGTAGAACGTAAGTCTGAAAGAATTTAGTGTTGTCCAGTTACAAAAAATGGTAACGACCGATAGAGGTAAAAATAAAGTAAGATACCAAAACAATTCCACAACAACAGAATATAGTCAGCTTCTTGTAGCCAAACAAACTTGGCGGGACATATCGCGCAAGCAGACAGTTTAGGGACTTCAAACGGAATACACGACGCGCAGTCGATAGCGTCGAAACCACAAATCAGGAAGACAATGCCGTAAGGATACTCTTCAGCGCTGCAAGACCTGTAATTCTTGTGATCTCACAATACATGTGTCAGATTACTTCCTTAAATCACTTCCGATTTTCTATTTGTTGTGTTCAAGGTTTACATTTTTATCTTCAATCCCTGCAGAATAGTTTATGTTATTTCCTGATAAATCTTTTCCCATATTACTAAAAGGAATTATAGATTTTGCCCTTCCACGCTCTCATTCAGACAACTCATGACGTTACAAACAAGACATACTTTTTTATAATTTTTACTGTATTTTACAGTTTTATGGGCAAGTTTAGCACGTATTCTTTGTTTCCAAGTGGTGTATTGAAATGTACATTGAAACTAAAGTCGCCTTGTGTGTGTTTTGTCGTGTGGTAAAATGTTGGTAAAAAGTTGTGGCATTTTGTTGTTGCGTGCTCTTGAGTACATTGAAAATAGCCGTGTTTATTTTCAGGTTCGTGCGCCAATCCCCCCAGGGTCTCTTCAACTCCGCGTCCATAGTACAGATGACACTTTCTTTAGTAATTAGCATGACTAGAAAGAGTAATATTTATGTTCGAGTCTCACTTAATTACCTATCAGGGATGAGCACCCGTTTATTTATTCCTTGAACACAACTTTCACTATTCTCTGTTATAAGTTCACTTTCGTCTTTATCAGAGAAAGAACAAAATCAGAGTCACTAATATTAAGTTGAATAACAGAGATAATAAAAATCAGAGATTATGTAATGATAGTGTTCGCTTTTCTTATGCAAGGAGTAACATCTTTGGTTCCTACACACAGCAGAGTACCTGATACAGTTATTTCCTAAATGTTGTTGTTGTTGTTGTTGTTGTTGTTGTGGTCTTCAGTCCTGAGACTGGTTTGATGCAAAAAATGGCTCTGAGCACTATGGGACTCAACTTCTGAGGCCATTAGTCCCCTAGAACTTAGAACTAGTTAAACCTAACTAACGTAAGGACATCACACACATCCATGTCCGAGGCAGGATTCGAACCTGCGACCGTAGCGGTTTCGCGGCTCCAGACTGGTTTGATGCAGCTCTCCATGCTACTCTATCCTGTGCAAGTTGCTTCATCTCCCAGTTCGTACCGCAGCCAACATCCTTCTGAATCTGATTAGTGTATTCATCTCTTGGGCTCCCTCTACGATTTTTACCCTCCACGCTGCCCTCCAATACTAAATTGGTGATCCCTTGATGCCTTAGAACATGTCCTACCAACCGATCCCTTCTTCTAGTCAAGTTGTGCCACAAACTCCTCTTATCCCCAGTTCTATTCAATACCTCCTCATTAGTTATGTGATCTACCCATCTAATCTTCAGCATTCTTCTGTAGCACCATATTTCAAAATATTCTATTTTCTTCTTGCCCAAAGTATTTATCGTCCATGTTTCACTTCCATACATAGCTACACTCCATACAAATATTCTCAGAAACGATTTCCTGACACTTAAATCTATACTCGATGTCAACAAATTCCTCTTCTTCAGAAACGCTTTCCTTGCCATTGCCAGTCTACATTTTATATCCACTCTACTTCGACCATCATCAGTTATTTTGCTCCCCTAACAGCAAAACTCATTTACTACTTTAAGTGTCTCATTTCCTAACCTAATTCTCTCAGAATCTCCTGATTTAATTCGACTACATTCCATTATCCTCGTTTTGCTGTTGTTGATGTTCATCTTGTATGCTCTTTCAAGACACTGTCCATTCCGTTCAACTGCTCTTCCAAGTCCTTTGCTGTCTCTGACAGAACTACAATGTCATCGGCGAACGTTAAAGTTTTTATTTCTTCTCCATGGATTTTAATACCTACTCCGGATTTTTCTTTTGTTTCCTTCACCGCTTGCTCAATATACAGATTGAATAACATCGGGGAGAGGCTACAACCCTGTCTCAATCCCTTTCCAACCACTGCTTCCCTTTCGTGCCCCTCTAGTCTTATAACTGCCATCTGGTTTCTGTACAAATTGTAAATAGCCTTTCGCTCCCTGTATTTTACCCCTGCCACCTTTAGAATTTGAAAGAGAGTATTCCAGTCAACATTGTTAAAAGCTTTCTCTACAAATGCTAGAAACGTAGGTTTGCCTTTCCTTAATATTTCTTCTAAGTCGTAGGGTCAGTATTGCCTCACGTGTTCCAACATTTCTACGGAATCCAAACTGATCTTCCCCGAGGTCAGCTTCTACCAGTTTTTCCATTCGTCTGTAAAGAATTCGCGTTAGTATTTTGCAGCTGTGCAGATTAAACTTTCTTTAGTAATTAGGATGACTAGAAAGAGTAATATTTATGTTCGAGTCTCATTTAATTCATTATCAGATATGAGCACTCGTTTATTCATTCCTTGAATACAACTTTCACTATTCTCTGTTATAAGTTCCCATTCGTCTTTATCAGAGAAAGAACAAAACCAGAGCCATTAATATTACATTGAATAACAGAGATAATAAAAATCAGAGATTATGTAATGATAGTGTTCGCTTTTCTTATGCAAGGAGTACCATCTTTGGTTCCTACATACAGCAGAGTACCTGATACAGTTATTTCCTAAATAAAATGTGATATTACATGTCCATAGCTAATATTCCAGTCTCAAAACGCTGTAGCAAGGGAACCGCTGCTCAGAATGACGTGAAATTTGAACAGTACACTATTGATGCAGGGAAAACGTCATGGGAGAAAGGACTTGGCCGATAGATGGCGCTGTAAGCGTCAGAACATGCGCACCAACGGACACGCGCTACGCGGCTGTTCCTCAGTTTGCGTCCGAGACGGCCAACGCGAATGTCTCCACGAAGAATCGCGCGTACTGCTGGTAAAGCTCTTTTTCAAGAACGGTGACAGTGCGCCAGTATCCCAGCAGAAGTTCGGGGCACTGAAGGGTACGAAATGTCTGCTAAGGCTCTGGAGAAAGCGTTTACAAAATTCGAAAAGACAGGTTCTCTTGAAGTGCAATGGTGCAGAGGGAAGAAAGCAGTAGATGCGACGTCTGTCGAAGGTGTAGACACAACATTGCACGAGCAGTGGTGTGCAAACATGCCGTGATAGGGCAACTGCTCGAACGGTGGTCATGCATGCGAGCGCGGTGCATGAAATCCTACGAAACATCCTGCGTTTCTATCCATACAAAATCACCCATGTTCAGGAGTTGCTTCCTGTTGACCCACCAGCAAGACAAAGGTTCCCCCTGGAATTTCTTGCTCGGGTGGAATTGGACAACGAATGACCATGGAACATTCTGTGGACTGGCGAAGCCCATTTACATCTCCAACGATATGACAGTATGCAGAAATTCAGAATACGGGCAACGGAAAATACGCACGCACGTCTACCAGTACCGCTTCATCGTGCAAAGGTAACTGTGTGGCACGGGTTAACGGCATCGTTCATCGTAGGGGTGTATATTTTCTAGGAGATGAGTCCTGTTACCTATGCCGTCAATGGTAAACGCTATGAGCGTCTTTTGCGCACCAACGTCATTCCAACCCTTCAACAGTGTGGATATGTGATAGGCCCATTTCTATGCAAGATGCCGCTTCTCCGCACATTCCAAAGCCGGTGAAGCGGCTGATACAGAGGCGATTCGGAAATGCTGAAATTATCAGTCGTCATTTCCCTACACCCTGTCCGTCCAGATCACCTGATATTAATCCGTGCGACTTCTGGCCGTGGAGTTATCTGAAAGACGATGTGTTCAGTGCTCGAATTACGAACGTAGCTGAATTGTAGACACGCACTGCACAACGCATTCTGATCGTGAACCCCGAGATACTCCGATCTGTTGTGGAACATGCTCTTTCTCGATTTCGGCTTGTGGCAAAAGACGGTGGACAACATAGTAAACATGTCTCGCGCCATCTCACGACAATTAGAAACCTATGTAATTTGGAATTTATGCTGTTTTTCGCCTCAGGAAAATTAAAAACGGGTTTTCCCCATCCGATGTGGTACGACCTTGCCGTGGTCGATAGACTTAACTGACAGTTCACGCTGAACTTGTGCAGCCATGCACACTGAACAGTACGTATTGTGTAATGTGCAACTCAAACCGTAGCCATCGTATTACGATTCACCTGTCATTTGTAGCTGACCCCAATTACGTTAAGACGCTTACACTACTATCTATTGGTAGGATTTTCGTTAAAGTTTTTTTCCTCCATGACACTTTCCCCTGTGTCAATAATATGCTGTTCAAATTTGATGTCTTTTTCAGCAGTGGTTTTCTTTCTACAGCGTTTTGACACTGATACTTAGTTATGGACACACTCCATACTTAAATGTTTATACATATCTTTTTTTTATTCTCTGCAATTAATAACACACTGAAGTACCTCTGACTGATTCAAATATCATAAACTGACTTGGAACCGCACTTACAAATCACACAACAGAAATCCCACAACAGAATGAAACTAATAAGCGATCAAACATACGGAATGCGTTCCCCCAACATTCTCCAAAGCTCTGACTTTTCTAATCCTCTGCTATGCCTGGATATACACCCCACCAAAGCGCTCTCTCTCTCTCTCTCTCTCTCTCTCTCTCTCTGTCCCTGCATCGTTCCGTTCACCCTTTCCCACTGGAACTCTGTAGGAAATTACGTATAATTCCCGTCTCTGTTCTCCCTGCACTTCCTTCAGACTTGACATCGTTCAGCCCGTTTTTGTTCCTGAAGATCAACCATCGAAGGCTCTCGCCTGAAGGGCAGTATTTACGCATAAAATTGGTTCAAATGGCTCTGAGCACATGGGACGTAACTTCTGAGGTCATCAGTCCCCTAGAACTTAGAACTACTTTACCCTAACTAACCTAAGGACATCACGCACGTCCATGCCCGAGGCAGGATTCGAACCTGCGACCGTAGCGGTCGCGCGGTTCCAGACTGAAGCTCCTAGAACCGCTCGGCCACCCCGGCCCGCACGCATAAAAAAATCAGCATCTCGTTTCGGCGTACAGTTGAAACTGCTCGTATTTATGACTCCCAGCCATGTTCCCTTCTATAACAGTGGAGCAAGGTGTTGAAAACACAAAGTATCTACTCCTTGGAAGGGGTAAATAATGCAAAGGCTAATCGGATCATGGTTACGGTATACACAGACACTTTTCGCGGTTTATGAGAACTAGTTTTTGTCATTTTTTTAAAAAAAGAACGAAACTGTACGAATGTTTCCTACTCCGTAGGTACAAACTCGCATCAGCAACAGCTGAAAGACACAAATGATGACTTCACTTTTGGTTCTTATATTGACGTTGAGAAAAGATAACCGAGTCAGTAAATAGTTAATCGTATGGGTGGTTTGGGGTGTGTTATGTACTTTTTTAAACATCAGTCTGAAGTTGGTGAGACGTCATTACCCAACACTTTCTGTCCTCTGACAGGCTCTTGGTCTACCAATACCTTCTATGCCCAACAACAACAACAGCAACAAAAATAACAATATAATCTACGACATTTCGTTCCTTCGGTTTCAATTATTCCTAGTCGTCGAATTTGCTGATCATAGATATCTTAACACTTAAAGGTCGTAAATGAATACATCAGACGCTAAGATCGAACAAGCCATGTAAATCACAGGCTTATAAATTGCTATTTTTCTTCTGAAAAGGATTTAGCTCAGTACTATACCTATGCTCATTATCGAAACTAAGATTGTGTGTGGTGTCATTCGAAATTTATGACGGTATCTAGAATTTCTTGGTAGAGAGGAAACGGGATGTTGTGTCGGATGCAGAGTCATCGACAGATGTAGATATAATGCGTGCCCAAGAGGAGTGTGTTGGGACCCATGCTGTTCATGTTGTATATTAATGACCTTGGACATAATATTAATAGTATGGAGCTACATGTAATAAAATACTGCCTGAATAAAGTTGCAAAACATTCAGTCAGATCTTGATAAGGTTTCAGATTGGCGCGGAGAGTGGAAACTTACTTGAGGTGTTAAAAAATGGAAGAGTAAACACTTCACAAAATGAAGATGCGTAGTGTCCTAGACTACAATATGAGTGAGTCCAAACAAATACTTTGGTGTACCAGTTTGTCGGGATATGAAATGAAATGATCGCATCGGTTCAGTCTTAGATAAGCAGTTGATAGACTTCTGGCACGTAGCAGAGCAAATCTGAAACTTTAACTAAAATCGTTTCTCGTGAGCATTGCCGTATACTGTAAAGACGAGTTTTTAACTGAAACTGATAGAATAGCAGGGAAATGCAGTTAGTTGAGAAAAGAGATTTCTTACAAAATTGTTGTGCAACTCATCCTATAACATTCCTCAAGTTCGTGGGACCCATATCACGTAGGACTAAAAGGAGATACTGAACCTATACAGAGAAGAACAACACAAATAGTCACATATTTGTTCGACCCATGAGAGAGTATCACGGAGATGCTGAAGAAATTGAATAGGCAGACGCTTAAAGATAGGCGCAAACTACGCCGAGGAAGGGTACTACACTGTTTCAAGAACCAGTGTAGAGTGAGGAGTTTAGAAACGTACCAACCCCCTAAATACCTCTCACATAGTAATCGCGAAGCGCAATGAGGCGTTTAAGTAATCTCTCCTCCCTCTCTCCACACGCGAATGGAACGGGATAAAGCCCTAGGAGATTGTACAATGAAAACAATACACAGTCGCGTGTGATCTGTCCACGAAAATTATTATTATTATTATTATTATTATTATTATTATTATTATTATTACTTCTTTTTCTAAGCTACGTGAAGTCGATCGTATTTGAAACCCACTGGAAACTGAAGGGCTGGTCGGTAGTGTCCTAACTGCCTCCTCTTTGCACGGCACACTACAGCAATATTTAAGAGAGTTCAGCAAAATTTTATACTCGTTTTAATGAATGCACTGGTAATAGCAGTCGTAACGCTGAACAGTTGCTAATTTCGTTGCTGTTGCGATGAGGTGCCAATCGTTTGTATCAATTAAAAAAGCATTAATTTCCGCCCTTCTCTTCCTCGTCTCAAAGCATTCAGTTAAGAATTCTATACCATCTGTACGCTTTTGACGCTAAAGTCTTTGGACGCCCTGCATGTTGCTTCAGATATGTAATTGTAGAAAGGTATTTCATTCTGACTTAACAATATGTAATAAGTGTACTTCTTTATTTGCAGGCTTTCCTTCCCGTCCGGCCATTCTTCGCTGTCGTTCTACGCCGCAGTTTTTACAATTGTAAGTAACCAGTATTCTCCAGCCTTCTCTTGAGTGTTGTGCTTTCTAATTCTCAATCGGAGGAAGGCAGAAGACTTATGTCTGCCGACTTCCAATTTTGGCGTCAAACAATACTGTCTGCAGTACGATATGTGCATGACTAACACGTGTTTCAAAGTCACCATGGTGACACACCCGATTTGTCGAGCAATGGCTAAACGGGCAAATAGAGACATCACCTGGCATGGAATCTTCGTAAGAGAACGTATAACCTGTAGTATTCTGATTTTGCTGTAATTACATGCTGTATAAAATTTATGCTCCCTAACACACACTGCCTCAAGCAAAACTTGATAAACAGTACGAATGACTGGTTCGCAAAATCAAATTACCCTGAATAGAACTTTTAATACCGAATATCGATGTATTCATTAAATATACATGGCTGTGAGAATTTACATTACACATCCTCAGAAAGGTGCGATCAATTTAACGCCTGTGCTTTAGGTACCACGGATTGGTGAAACTCACATGCATGTTGATCACTTACCTACTTACTGCTGTCCTTGCTCCGTACTCTCACTGCATTTCACGGTTTTCATGAGATCTTGCTGACGGGATGGATACATTCATGATGCTCGTTAATTTTCTCGCGTCAGACTGATGCTAAGCAACGGCATTTGCCGCTCCAGAGACCACTGTATTGTTGAGGTCTGCGTCACGTAGCGATCGATATCTTGTTTACTCCAAGAAGACGATATCTGGAAATCTATCACCGCACAATTAAGGAAACTATCCAGCGATGGTAGCACAGGCGTAATTAGGTCCGGACCACCGGGCTGTTTCCTCCGAGGGCGAGGAACCACAGGAAAGCACAAACAGAAACGAAAGAGATAAAATATAAATGAGAAGGAAAAGTGGAGATATTAGTAAAATCAGTCGGTCAAGTGAAGTCTTTCGGTATGTTAAAACAATGAAAGATTGCTTCGCAAATTATTCTGTCGTAAAGATACACGAATCATTTGCCTATGTTTATGCAGGTCAAAAATCAGTCTGCGTTATGTATTTATATATCTAGCCTGAACAGATTACGGCCATTATGCCATCTCTTACATGGGACCAGGGTTTACATCATAGTTACCTAAGAAATAACAATTTCAATATGACAAATATGTAGTTTTAAATTGATTTGAATCCTTGAAGTGGCAGCGTTGGTAAATTATACTGTCCATGAACTAACAAAGTTTGTACTGCCATTACTTGTACTACTGCAGCTGCAGCCGCTAACAGTGATAATAGTAATAATAGTAATATTAATATTAATAATAGTGACATAAATAAGAATAATGATAGTGGCAGATATAAGAAGTACTTTTAGGTCTACAAAATAGATGTTTTCTGATATTGCGAGTTCTAGTGAAAGGAAACTTAAATAGACTGCATCGGCTACGAATACTGGGAAATGAGGGAGATCAGGATGGAAAGAGGGATGTACAAGGGTAACGAGTGCGTACAGGGATAATGGTAATCTTATTGTTGATTTAGAAGATATGTCATTATCAGCCTTCCGAAGCTGAAGATTTTATTCAGTTCTCTAATGTAAGGCAGGAGGTTGTTCCTGAGTGGGATTGCTGCTACTGAGGAAGTACAACTAGAAGGTGGCTGAACGATTGAGTGGGACAGAACAGATTTTGCTCCGATGAGAAAGGGTGTTTCTGCCATGTTGCTCAGGCAAAAGCGTTAAGGTCGACGAGAGATATGAGGGACAGTGACATTGATCAGACGGTAAAGAAGACAGAGGATATGCAGATCGGTCTGCACGCAGCCAGTATAGCTGTGCATATGATGGTGAAATGTGATCAAAGAGTCGAACATCACAGCTATAACGAACACAGGCATTCATAAGCAGTTACAGGCGTCGTGAGCGTTAGGGTATGAACATCAGTTAACTGAACGTAGGGTGGCAGTAATTTAACTTTCACTGCTTCAGTCAGTGTAGACGGAGAACTGTTTATTGCATGTGTACCCAACTTTACAGAAACGATTTTCAGACTGTGCGCAACAGGATTTATGTTGTTAGTGATATTAGTGTCATGACTTGTCGCTAGAAGTCATTACTGACACGGCGACGTAAGGATGAAACACGAGCACCAGTGTGCATTACAGCTGCAGACAGTCAACATGGATCTGGTGGGCAGGGCTTTACTCGTAAAGCTGTTTTCTCACAATAACGACAATAGTGCTGCTACTCTTCCTGAGTATAGGCGCATTGAAGGAACCCAACTCTGTCCGCACCGAGCTGAAGGACGTAATTCGAAAGTTCGAATTGCCGACCGTATCAAACTGTGTGCCCACCAAGAGCAGTAGATTTCAACCCATCTGATTTCTGGCTGTGGGGTTACCTGAATGAAGGGGTCTTTCAACAGGACACTAACACACGTTGGAGGTTCAGGATGAGCATAGCGAAGTAGGTAGCCTATATTCCGACTGAGATATTTCAGGCAGCAGCAGAGCAATTTCTAGTGCGGTTCCAGGTTATCGTGGATGTACATAGTCGTCACGCTGAGCATCCTTTGTAACCTTGAACGTAAACATGGTACGCAGTTAACAGATATTAACCTGCCACGAGTAAATTAAAATGTGTTTCTTTCAGTGGTTTATTAGTTATTTCTCTTCCACATGTTCTTAAAAATGTTTCTACATATTTTCATTGACCTAAGATCAGTCATTTTCCATGGGGGTATTCACAAATGGCGGAAGGTTAAATATCACCAGCCAGTATGTAAAACGAATGTGAGCAAGTGTTCGGTCAAGGTTACGACGGAGCAACCGCCATCAGTGACGCATACAATGGTGAATACTATGGTGTATGTCCCTGATAGAATGACATGAAAAAGAGCCAGTAGTCAAGATAGGAGTGAGACAGGGATGTAGTCTATCCCCGATGTTGTTCAAAATCATTCAAATGGCTCTGAGCACTAAGGGACTTAACTTCTGAGGTCATCAGTCCCCTAGAACTTACTACTTAAACCTAACTAACCTAAGGACATCACACACATCCATGCCCGAGGCAGGATTCGAACCTGCGAACGTACCGGTCGCGCGGTTTCAGACTGAAGCTCCTAGAACCGCTCGGCCACCCCGGCCGGCGTTGTTGTTCAGTCTACATTGAGAGAGTACTGAAGAAAAACCAATGAGAAAATTGGAAAGGGGATTAAAGTACAGGAAAAAGAAATTAAAAGGCTGAGGTTCGCCGATGACTTTGTAATTCTGACAGAGACAGCGAAGGCCTTGGAAGCGCAGTTGAATGGAATGGATAGTGTCTGGTTCAAAATGGATCTGAGCACTATGGGACTTAACTTCTGAGGTCATCAGTCCCCTAGAACTTAGAACTAGTTAAACCTAACTAACCTAAGCACATCACACACATCCATGCCCAGGGCAGGATTCGAACCTGCGGTCGCGCGGTTCCAGACTGAAGCACCTATAACCGATCGGCCACTCCGGCAGGCGATAGTGTCTGGAAAAGAGATTATAATGTGAATGTCATCAGAAGTAAAACGAGGGTATTCGAAAGTAGCCGAATTATATCAGGGAATGCTGAGGGAATTAGATTAGGAAACCAGACACCAAAAGTACTAAATAACGTTTGCTACTTGGGCAGAAAAATAACTGATGATGGCCGAAGTAGAGAGGACACAGGATGTTGACAGGTAATGACAAAAATACAAAGTCTTTTCTCAACTGCGTCGGCCGTGGTGGCCGTGCGGTTCTAGGCGCTTCAGTCTGGAACCGCGTGACCGCTACGGTCGCAGGTTCGATTCCTACCCGGGGCATGGATATGTGTGATGTCCTTAGGTTAGTTAGGTTTAAGTAGTTCTAAGTTCTAGGGGACTGATGACCTCAGATGTTAAGTCCCATGGTGCTCAGAGCCATTTCGACCATTTTTGAGCCATCTTTTCTCAACTTTTTATATCGAGTGTACCCTCATACGAAAGTGGAGCAAGGTCGATTAACAGTACACACAAGTGGAGTACAGTGTGTAAACTTTTAGATGGCTTAGTTGTGAGGGGAGTGCGGGGAGAGGAGGAAGCAAGCATTGGCTGGCGAGGAGTCAGGAGCCGTTGGGGGAGGGGGGGAAGGGGGGGGGGGAGGACAAGGCACACCTACCAGCTGCAGTTCAAAATGGTTCTCAAATGGCTCTGAGCACTATGGGACTCAACTGCTGTGGTCATAAGTCCCCCAGAACTCAGAACTACTTAAACCTAACTAACCTAAGGACAGCACACAACACCCAGCCATCACGAGGCAGAGAAAATCCCTGACCCCGCCGGGAATCGAACCCGGGAACCCGGGCGTGGGAAGCGAGAACGCTACCGCACGACCACGAGATGCGGGCCCAGCTGCAGTGCTGGCACTACAAATTACGCGTCATACTTACACGAAAGCAGACGAAAGGCTTGGAGTAAAACTCGCTTTAAATGTTGTTCGTAAACGAAACTGAAATCGTCATGTACATTAAAATCTATACATATATAAATGAATGTATGTATGTTTGTTTACTATGCGCTCACAAACCATTCATCCGATTGGAATGAAACTTTGGTGAGTTGTTCTCCGAACGCCCGGAAAGAGTACTGAACAATGTTTTTTTTACAGCTAGGTCACTGCGTAGCGCAATTTATTAGGTTCAGGCTTGTCATCAGTGGACCCGGGTTAGATTCCCACTGCTCGCAATTTTTTTTCATTTTATTTTATTCCCCGCAATGTTAAACTATTAATTATAAAATTTAAATATACTTAATCAGGTCATATAGTATATCGTATCTGTTAATCTCTCTATATATAAAAATGAATGTATGTATGTCTGCCCTCTGTGCGTTCCCAAATCATTAATCCGATTGCGATGAAATTTTGATGATTTGTTCTCCGTACGCCCACAAAGGTTCCTAGCCGAAAAAAAGAAATGAGACACATTCTTGAGGAGATATGACGTCATAAACAATGAGATGCCACCGCGGGAAAATACTCAGATTTATGCATCCACTATTTGAGAATGAGAGCACTTAGCGACTAGCAACAAACGTTACATACAATTTCAAACCTTCACGAAACTTTTTCTCGCTGACACCCCCCATAAAATAATGAAAGGCAAAAAGGTTGTCGCTTACTACATTTTCTCAGTACATACCGTAAATCTGCATCAGTAGGCGTGACGTTTTAATGTATTATTTCGTTACTATTAACTCTAATCGCAACGTATTTCGCATACAGTATCCACATATATCAGTAAACGCGCCGGCAAATTTACGTCTCTTTACGACATATAATTCAGGAGATATGACGTGGTAAACATCGAGATGCGTGAAAAAGTGCCGCGGCAGGCATGACGTTTTGTTCTATTATTTTTTCACTACTAACACTATTCGCAACACGTTTCGCAAACGTGTTAAAAAGCGTATTTGTTAATAGGGTGAAGCAATTTTTTCTGCTCCGTTTCCCTTTCGCAGCATTCAATCACACGCAATATAATTTTGCGAGCATCGCTACGTGATATTGGTTTCCTTCCAACTGTAGGCCTACCGGTAGGGGTTGTTGGCGACTCCCGAGATGGGCCAGCAACTGCATCTTCACTCATTTTGATAATGTTCAGCACAACTGCACAATAAAAACACGCAGAACAGTACAGCGCAAAACAATAACGAAGCAGACGACAATGGCTACCTCGTACAACACAGTCAGCTACGTAATGTTGGCAGCAGTCGAAACTGCGTGCCTACCGAAGCCTCCCGACGTTCACCGACTTCTACCGATTCAGGACTAGGGAGAGGTCTGCCATCTAAAAGTATGGAAGCTTTGTGGCACTACCGAAGATTTCTGCAAATTAAATATGTAAACTGAATAACTAATGAATAGATACTGAATGTAACTGAAGTCACAATAGCTGTATGTCTTAACTTGACTGTTGTAAGGAGTTAGTTAATAGCATATAAATGCTCTTGCCGTATAGTAAGCTGTTAACACACACATTAAAAAAGTTTTGCTTCACCCTGGTTCTCAGAACTCCTGAATATAGACATCGACTGTGGATATTGTATCACAGACACAGTCCCTTTGACTGCTCAGAGATGTCACTAAACCTGCCCAAAGATGTAAACAACCATGCATGAGCCTATTAGACGGAGGAGGTCCGACATCCGATAAATTCCAGTCATTCCACCAGGAAAGAGGTACACGGCTTGTGTTGTCTGTAGTTCAACCATGCATAGACGGTCAATACCGCGGTCCGATCGCGTCCGCATTGTTACTTTGTACCAGAAAGGGCTCTCAACAAGGGAAGTGTCCAGGCGTCTCGGAGTGAACCAAAGCGATGTTGTTCCAACATGGAAGAGATACAGAGAGACAGGAACCGTTGATGACATGCTTCGCTCAGACCGCCCAAGGGCTACTACTGCAGTGGATGACCGCTACCTACGGATTATGGCTCGGAGGATCCCTGACAGCAACGCCACGATGTTGAATAATGCTTTTCTTGCAGCCACAGGATGTCGTGTTCCGACTCAAACTGTGCGCAATAGGCTGCATGATGCACAATTTCACTCCCGACGTCCATGGCGAGGTCCATCTTTGCAACCACGACACCATGCAGAGTGGTACAGATAAGCTCAACAGAATGCCGAGTGGACTGCTCAGGACTGGCATCACGTTCTCTTCACTGACGAGTGTCGCATATGAGCAGCTTGGTGGATGTTCCCTGCTGTTTTGGGGTGGCATTATGTGGGGGCGACGTACGCCGCTGGTGGTCATGGAAGGCGCCGTAACGGCTGTACGAATCGTGAATTCCATCCTCCGACCGATAGTGCAACCGTATCGGCAGCTTATTGACAAGGCATTCGCCTTCGTACAACAACGAATATTTGCTGAAAATCGTGAAAAATTATTACATGAGGACAAGGAGTAAATTAAATAATACCAGTCAACAAAGTAAATATATAGTGAAGCGCCAAAGAAACTGGTATAGGCATGCGTATTTAAATACAGGCAGAATACGACGCTGCGGTCGGTAACGCCTATAAAAGACAACAATCGTCTGGCGCCGGAGTTTTATCAAGATTTAAGTGAGTTTCAACGTGGTGTTACAGTCGGCGCACGAGCGGTGGGACACAGCAACTCCGGGGTACCGAGGAAATGGGGATTTTCCCGTAAGACCACTTCACGAGTGTACCGTGAATCTTAGGAATCCGCTAAAACATCAAATCTCCAACTATTTTTCCGGATGCGGCTGGAAAGCAAGAACGCGACCAACGACGACTGAAGAGAATCGTTCAACGAGTCAGAAGTACAATCCCTCCGAAAATTGCTGCAGATTTCAATGCTGGGCCATCAACAAGTGTCAGCGTGCGAATCATTCAATGAAACATCATCGATATGGGCTTTCGGATCCGATGGCCCAGTCGTGTATCCTTGATGACTGCACGACACAAAGCTTTACTCCTCGCCTGTGCCCGTCAGCACGGACATTGGACAGTTGATGACTGCTAACATGTTACCTGGTCGGACGAGTCTCGTTTCAAATTGTATCGAACGGATGGACGTGTACGGGTATGGAGTCAATCTCATGAATCGATTGATGCTATATGTCAGCAGAGGGCTGCTTAAGCTGATGGAGGCTCTCTGGGCAGCTGGAGTGATATTTGACCCCTGATCCGTCTAGACCACTCTGACAGGTGACACATACGTAAACATCCTGTTTGATCACCTGCGTCCATTCACGTCCATTGTGCACTCCGATGGACTTCGGGGATACCAGCACGACAATGGGACACCCCACACGTCCACAATTGCAACAGAGTGGCTCCAGGAACACTCTTCTGAGTTTAAACTCTTCCGCTAGCCACCAGACTCCCCAGACATGAGCGTTATCCAGCATATCTTGGATGCCTTGCAACGTGCTGTTCAGAAGAGATCTCCACCCCCTCATACTGTTACGGATTTATGGACAGCCCTGCACGTTTCATGGCCTCAATTCCCTACAGCACTACTTCAGACACATGCCGAGTCCATGCCAAGTCGTGCTGCGGCACTTCGCGTGCTCGTAGGGGGGCTTACACGATATTAGACAGGTGTACCAGTTTCTTTGGCTCTTCAGTGCACATATTATTGCAATTCAGCGCAACCAGATCAACATCGTAAGACACAACCCTTTATTACATCCATTCGTTGAGACGGTTACAACAGAAGAGACAGAGTTCAACACAGTACTGAGCCACTAGCATTCTTCGTGAAGCAAAATCATTTCATAAACAAGTCACAGAACAGCTCTAAGATCAGGGAGCTGTAATAGTAACTGTGGGATTACAAGGACACATGCTGAGCCATCGAGGAATCGACAGTTTCGGAATGGACCGAATTGTGGAGAGTAAAAATGATAGACACAGACCAGTGACTGGGTGCAGTAACCGGTTTCAGAGGATGACTGTTGTAGTAGCTACGCAGAGACGAAGAGTATTTCAGTGGATAGACTGGCGAGGACAGCTGCATGATACCGACTTCAGACTGAAGATAGCAACAGAAACAAGAAATAGTATAGTGCAGAGACTATAACAGGGCAGTCGGTCGCGAAAGTTAACAAACTGGAGCTCAGATCGACCGGCGTGGTGCGGCGTTGGGGGAGGAAATAAAGCCCGCCTTACCCTCTCAGGCCTGGCACTCTAAAACTCAAGGCGTCCACATAAATTTATTCAATAGGGGACAAGATTCTAAAATTACCACTTTTGTTACAACTCAGTCGGTAAATTTGGTAACACAGGTTGGCCAAAGAGCTAAATTTTACAGGAAATACGCAAAACTTATGTTATCTTAAGGTCAGATTGTCATTCATATGAGGAAAAAATAAGCAAAGTTTGGAAATTTTTTGTCAACGAAAAGATGAAAAGATATACAAAGGATCTGTTTGGGGATTATGATTGATCATGGTTTGAACTTCAATTTAGATTTTCAATGCAAAAAAAAAGTGGCCCCGGTATCATAGTTTGATCAAGGGCCAGAGAGTTTGAATTCCGCAGATGTGAGCAACGTAGCCCCTCAGGAGTTATCTGAAATCAAAAATGGGTAACATCAGTTGATACTACATTAAATTTAGGGTACGTTATACCCAATCTCAACGAAATAACCTTGAATTTAACGACCGTTGATAACTCGAACTTAAAGTTCTGTCTTTTGGGGATTGCGTCACTCTTTATAGCTTTACGAAAAATAGGTAATATTAACAAGTTGCACATGTTATAGGTATAAGCTCCCAAGAAAAGTGTTTACTTTTCGGAAGTCAAAGTTATAAGTTAATAGGTTGAACAGTTTTTAGTTTATGTTGCATGCAGTTTCGAGAAATCATTTCGTGTTTAAACGTTCGGGAAAACTTTTATATGTATTATTTGTTCAATTTGTATAAAAACTACACGTTATTACATATTATTGATGTCGCTGAACACATATCTGAAGTTCGATTTTCAAAATTCAAAATGGCTAATCTAATATGACGGATGAAAAATTATATTTTGACCAGTTTTGACCAAAAGTTGACCAAAAACAGGACTTTCGTTACTTAGTTTAGTCTGCAATTCCAGGACCGTACATCAGCCGTTCCTCTAACACGAATTGTTTCTGGAGAGCAGTTCCCTCGTTCTTCTTGGCGAGAAAAGCCGATCTGGCTGAGCTGGACATGCTGCGTTCGGCAGGCTGCACACGGTGTTCGTCAGCTTTTCGGGCGAATACGTTTGCATGTGTATTGCAATAGAAATCATTTTGTGAACGTGCGTCACGGTGCGACATGTTTACTACATGAGCCGGCCATCTCCGTCTCAGAGCGCCCACGGCTGCTGTGACACTGCCCCCGACAACGGGCTTTAGAAACTTTTGTAAGGCACGGATTAAAAAAAAATTCATTCCAACATTCTAAACACATATACCTTTAAAAAAAATGCAATAAAAATCGGATTTTCGACCATTTTGAATGAGATCCTGTGTGGTGTCACCGCCAGACACCACACTTGCTAGGTGGTAGCTTAAATCGGCCGCGGTCCATTAGTACATGTCGGACCCGCGTGTCGCCACTGTGTGATCGCAGACCGAGCGCCACCACACGGCAGGTCTCGAGAGACGTACTAGCACTCGCCCAGTTGTACGACGACGTTGCTAGCGACTACACTGACGAAGCCTTTCTCTCATTTGTCGAGAGACAGTTACAATAGCCTTCAGCTACGTTAATGGATACGACCTAGCAAGGCGCCATTTGTACCATTGCATGTATCTCAAGATAGTCTCACTTGTATCATCAAGAATGCTGTATACCAAAGGACGATATAAAAGTTAAGTGTTCTAGTAGCTACGTTCTTTTCTTTATCACATTCATTACGAATCCTGTTCCAGACTTCGCGCCAGTCGGCGTGTGTGTACGTGTGCCCTTTCGGCTACCCGTCTCTGTGGACTGGCTTCCTTGTCAGTCCACTACATCCTGGACTTAAAATATTGATTTTTCACTCAATATTTTTGAGGAAGATTACTTTGGTATGCAACCCCAAACGTATTATCACGTAAAAAATATATCTTTTGATATTATTAATATGCCTTATTTTTAGTCTAGTGATCCGAAATTACGTCTTCATATGACCAAGCGCAAAATATCCAAAGAGGCGTGAAATAAAACGAGAAAATATACAGGAAAATGCTTTTTTCCTGTATCAATAATGTTGACACATCTCGAGCTTGGACGGTTTACTGTTTATTTTGCTTTCTTTTCACAGTTCAGTACACCTTCTTCTTTTCATGCTTGATCCCTGTTCAGCTGTTGACCGGTTATCCACTGGTCTATTTTACCACTAAATCTGACGAGGGTGCGATGGGGTGTTTCCCTTGTAAGGAATGCTGTGTACGTTTCTTCTCTTTATATGATGTCGCAAGTTTGTTGTACCACCTCTCGTGTTTAATCTTTTAAAGTAAATGGAGTAGTGTTCCTCACTGGTACCGCATTTTGTAAAATACTTCCAAATTAGGCAAGGTGCCATTCAGCAACACAACCGATGTCCGAGGGCGACAGCGAGAAATTACCTCATAGACGCGGCTTACAAGGGGAAGGCCTCAGACACGGCCAACCGATTCGGCTCATATTTGGCAGGTCGCTTGTGTACAACCTAAAACGAAGGAATCTAAGATATTTTGGGTCAACACCCCCGCAATTTTGAGAAAATCACCCCTAAAGGTTATGACGAGCAATCGGCTCAAAATTAGAGAGATCGATGGATAATTGTGAATAGAACATTTCTCATCATCAGGTATGGGGTCCGCAAACGTAAACTTTTCCAGAAATCGAGGAAAGAAACTTTTACAAATGTCGCTTGTGTACCTTCATGGTTAACGCTTTTCGCCGACAGGGGCTATAGCGCAACGGCCAAGGTAACTGGCTGGGAATCGGAGAGCAAGGGTTCGAATCTCAAAGAAACCTCGCGGATGTTTTTCTTTTCGTTTGCATTTTTCCATATCTCAATTGATCGGGATAGGAGGGTTAATATTGCAAGTAAATCAATAAGGAATGATAATAATAAGGTAGGCAAATAAATTTCTCAAACCTCTTGGGATAGTAAACAACCAAACTGATACTCCAGGTCACTTTACAATGGCTCTTCCTCACTTTTCTTCGAACAACTAGATGGATGGTACTTGTCATATAAACATTCGAAACAAATATACTCACGGCAGAAAGAACATCTAATGAATGCAATCTTTCGACGGCTACACTGTTCCATCCAAAGAGTCGGCGGAAAACAAACTTGGTTTATATTTAAAAATACGTCTTTTTTGGTAATTAATTTTGATGCGTACCGTGCATACGATATCATTGCCTGAAAAATCTGTGCTGAAAGTTGGTTATGAATTATGCTGTGAATAGTTATTGCATCCTTGCGGTTGTGCAATTCCCGCTGGGTTTCCAGAAGCACACTGCTATTCTGAAGCTTGGAAATAAAGTTTTTAACCTGGCGATAGAAATAAACATCACACAGTTGGCATAAAGGTGTGCAGTTTGGCGATATTACTTTTACTGTGCACGTCGGTTGACCCTCGCCATCTATAAACATTGTGTCATATATTCTAGTATTAATTTGTCCACTCCAGGAATCCAATATTAGACAAAACTTGGTATCAGAAACGTATGGTTTAAACCTTCTCAAGAAATGTTCTGTAAATCGCATTCGTCAGTTTCCCGGATTTGGAGCAGGTAATGTAAACATTTTTCAACGAGTCGGTTAAACGATTGACCTCTTCAATAACCCGAGGACCAAATGTAACATTCGTTTCTTGTAAACACAGGAAAACCTTAAGCAACACTTCTCCAGAGGCTGTGATGGCATATTGCCCCGTGTACGAATGTATCAGTTTGTTTTTACTACCAACTGCGACAAGGGTTCGTTTTTCTCTCTTAGGAGATAACGTGTGTCGAATGTTCGCCCAATACTCGCATCCTGTTTGATCGGTGTTGATCACGTAAACCGGTCATAAGTGACGCCGTTTGCGTGCTGAAAAGAGCGGCCACTTTCTGTATATATACACTCCTGGAAATAGAAAAAAGAACACATTGACACCGGTGTGTCAGACCCACCATACTTGCTCCGGACACTGCGAGAGGGCTGTACAAGCAATGATCACACGCACGGCACAGCGGACACACCAGGACCCGCGGTGTTGGCCGTCGAATGGCGCTAGCTGCGCAGCATTTGTGCACCGCCGCCGTCAGTGTCAGCCAGTTTGCCGTGGCATACGGAGCTCCATCGCAGTCTTTAACACTGGTAGCATGCCGCGACAGCGTGGACGTGAACCGTATGTGCAGTTGACGGACTTTGAGCGAGGGCGTATAGTGGGCATGCGGGAGGCCGGGTGGACGTACCGCCGAATTGCTCAACACGCTACGCAGTGCCGTAGGGGACCGCACCGCCATTTCCCAGCAAATTAGGGACACTGTTGCTCCTGGGGTATCGGCGAGGACCATTCGCAACCGTCTCCATGAAGCTGGGCTACGGTCTCGCACACCGTTAGGCCGTCTTCCGCTCACGCCCCAACATCGTGCAGCCCGCCTCCAGTGGTGTCGCGACAGGCGTGAATGGAGGGACGAATGGAGACGTGTCGTCTTCAGCGATGAGAGTCGCTTCTGCCTTGGTGCCAATGATGGTCGTATGCGTGTCTGGCGCCGTGCAGGTGAGCGCCACAATCAGAACTGCATACGACCGAGGCACACACGGCCAACACCCGGCATCATGGTGTGGGGAGCGATCTCCTACACTGGCCGTACACCACTGGTGATCGTCGAGGGGACACTGAATAGTGCACGGTACATCCAAACCGTCATCGAACCCATCGTTCTACCATTCCTAGACCGGCAAGGGAACTTGCTGTTCCAACAGGACAATGCACGTCCGCATGTATCCCGTGCCACCCAACGTGCTCTAGAAGGTGTAAGTCAACTACCCTGGCCAGAAGATCTCCGGATCTGTCCCCCATTGAGCATGTTTGGGACTGGATGAAGCGTCGTCTCACGCGGTCTGCACGTCCAGCACGAACGCTGGTCCAACTGAGGCGCCAGGTGGAAATGGCATGGCAAGCCGTTCCACAGGACTACATCCAGCATCTCTACGATCGTCTCCATGGGAGAATAGCAGCCTGCATTACTGCGAAAGGTGGATATACACTGTACTAGTGCCGACATTGTGCATGCTCTGTTGCCTGTGTCTATGTGCCTGTGGTTCTGTCAGTGTGATCATGTGATGTATCTGACCCCAGGAATGTGTCAATAAAGTTTCCCCTTCCTGGGACAATGAATTCACGGTGTTCTTATTTCAATTTCCAGGAGTGTACTATATTTTGCACCTCCTTATGAAAGACGTATTTAGTGACGTGCTGTTGACGAATTTTATACTCCGATTTGAAATTTCTTGCCCAAGGTAATGATGCAGCAAACGTAAAATCCTTGTTGGCCGTATATTGAAGCGCTGCACCTGCAGCCCACTCCTTAAGTATTCTCGTTGTTACATTCTCGTTACGACGACGAGATTCGACAAATCTGTCGTATGTCCACTTATTTATCGCCTGGTATTTGTCGTATCTTGTCCCTCCTTTAACAATATCACTTTACCACAATTTCAAGTCCCTCTCCCTTTCCAGGGCTGTTGTTTGTCCATTCTTTTGTAGTGTTTGTAAGTTCCAATTTGGATGATTCCTGGCTAGCGCTACCGCCTTTACTTTTACTTCAAGGGATATAGCGCCGTAGTTCAACCGTTTAGTAACCGGTTCGTAATACTCATCGGGAACAGATGAAGCACATATTCCCAGTGACGTGGAGATTTCCAAAGTGTTATGACCATTTTGCGAGTCACTAGTCGGGATATCTTCCAATGAATCACCTTCTGCTTCGTCTTCATGGTATAGTACTTCAGTATCAACAAAAGTCATTTCGTTCGTCAGCTCCAAAAATCGCTCGACGATAGCCGCTCCTAT
This sequence comes from Schistocerca nitens, assembly GCF_023898315.1. NCBI lineage: Eukaryota > Metazoa > Arthropoda > Insecta > Orthoptera > Acrididae > Schistocerca > Schistocerca nitens. The sequence continues at coordinate 711,196,127 of NC_064619.1, read as the reverse complement.
CAGTCTGGAACGCCGAGAAACAGAACTGCCTGCTTCCGGTAGTGCATTGATAATGCATCTGTCTCGCAACACTGCTACAAACCAAAACACAGCATCAGTAACTTCCCGCTTGCCATCGTCTGTGACAGGCTCCCAACTACATATTACAGCGCTAGTCGAAGGGTGTGCATCCTCCATTATTCAGATTATGCACCTGAAAGATATGACACAACAAACAATAACTAGATAAAATTGTTAAGGCTTTCGTGGCCACTTGTTGACAAACTGCCTGTTGGCTTCTGTCTCGGGTTCTTCGGCCGACGTTCATCTAATGATTTTTCTGACGTTTCGCCAGCACGAGTGGCTGGCATTGTCAAAGCTTCACCCTCCATTGCCGGTGGTGAACTGGAGGCGAGCTCGCGGCTGCAGACTATATGTACCTGGCGCGCCAACGTCCGAGGGCTTCTCCGCGGTCATTTCCGGTGCGGTTCTCTTGCTACCTGCGACGGTCGTTCGCTGCAGTACGGGAAGCCAGGATCCGTTTACCTTAAGGCTTTCCTCTTTCTTGTTGAAACTGTTCGCGTGTTTTTGGATTTCTACAGCTTCTCTGAACAAGCGCGTGTGATAGTGCTTCTCTACAGCCAGAACTTCCGTGTCGGCGAATTTTATTACGTGGTCGGTCTCATTCAGTGCGTGTTCTGCCACGGCCGATTTCCCCACCTGCCCCAACCTGCAATGTCGCTTATGCTCTTTGATCCTGGTGTTAATGGATGCACATGCGGAAAAGTTTATGTCGGAATGACTGGACGATCCATTAACACCAGGATCAAAGAGCATAAGCGACATTGCAGGTTGGGGCAGGTGGGGAAATCGGCCGTGGCAGAACACGCACTGAATGAGACCGACCACGTAATAAAATTCGCCGACACGGAAGTTCTGGCTGTAGAGAAGCACTATCACACGCGCTTGTTCAGAGAAGCTGTAGAAATCCAAAAACACGCGAACAGTTTCAACAAGAAAGAGGAAAGCCTTAAGGTAAACGGATCCTGGCTTCCCGTACTGCAGCGAACGACCGTCGCAGGTAGCAAGAGGAGAACCGCACCGGAAATGACCGCGGAGAAGCCCTCGGACGTTGGCGCGCCAGGTACATATAGTCTGCGGCCGCGAGCTCGCCTCCAGTTCACCACCGGCAATGGAGGGTGAAGCTTTGACAATGCCAGCCACTCGTGCTGGCGAAACGTCAGAAAAATCATTAGATGAACGTCGGCCGAAGAACCCGAGACAGAAGCCAATAGGCAGTTTGTCAATAACTAGATACTACGGCATAAACAGACGAGCTGATTACTACAAACTACATACAGTACTCGTTATATGTTACTAATGGAAGAACACTGTATTCATTCACAAAACGTATTTCATTCGGCACATTAACGATGGAAAAATCACTACATGTATCCACGAGGTTCGCGGCAGCCTAATGACGGAAAACTACTCTTTCCGATTGACTTCTACAAGAATCGTGCTGGACACCTTCACTCTTCCAGGTTCACAACTATGATATGACGGAGAGGCAACCGGGACAACATAATTCTCCCCGCGTGCATTCCCTCCCGTGCCTCGTTGTAAACAAGCGTCGTGCAGTTGGCTATCTGTGATCCCTCGTGAGGAATTCGCAGCACTCTTATTCGGAGCTGTTTACAAGGCTTAAGAGTTTAATACTTTACTAACTCACGGCGTTTGGGAAATTAGTTTGCCTACATTATTATTATCATTCCTTATTGATTTACTTACCTTATTAACCCTCCTATCCCGATCAATTGAGATATGGAAAAATGCAAATGAATAGAATAACATCCGCGAGGTTTCCTCGAGATTCGAACCCGGGTTCTCCGATTCCCAGCCAGTTACCTTCGCCGTTGCGCTCCTTTTTGTTTTTTTTTTATTTTTTTTTTATTTTTTTTTAGTTGACCTCATTTTGTTCGTTAGAGTGTGGTCTTTTTGTACGGGCGGACGTCTTATGACGTCCGTTTAAGTTCTTCATTGATCCATTCACTCAGTTTGTTTTATTGCAGAGGGAAGCTAACCCTCTGACCGAGCACGCTGAGCTACCGCGCCGGCGCTCTCACCGCTGTCGGCGAAAAGCGTTAACCATGAAGGTACACAAGCGAGAGTTGTAAAAGTTTCTTCCCTCGATTTCTGGAAAAGTTTGCGTTTGCGGACCCCATACCTGATGATGACAAATGCTCTATTTACAATTATCCGTCGATCACTCCAATTTTGAGTCGATTGCTCATCATAACCTTTAGGGATGATTTTCTCAAAATTGCGGGGGTGTTGACCCAAAATATCTTAGATTCCTTCGTTTTAGGTTGTACACAAGCGACCTGCAAAATTTGAGCCGAATCGGTTGGCCGTGTCTGAGGCCCTCCCCTTGTTAGATAGACGTTGCACACTGCACGTGAACGCACATCGTGTAATACGCCCCGCCACACGGCAACACACACGTACATTATTGTCGCTGCAATGCTCTACCGATTCCATTTGTCATGTGTTTGGTAATAGTTTTCTAACTGTAGCGTTGTTATTAAAATAGTGCTGATTGCTTTCTCCAGTTTCTATAAAAACTATAAAAGGCAAGGGAAATTTTACTCGTTTTTAAAAAAATTTCACTGAGAAATCAAAAATTGTAGCACTGCTGCTATGGAAAATTTATATGCCAATATTTTTAGACAGATACAAGGTGTACGACTTTGCTTCGCCGTTTTTTACCCAACATTTGAAGCTTTAATGAAACGAATTGGTTACACATGTATCATTCAATCGCTGGCCACTACTTTCTCCCATCTGTCGGGCAGTGTACGAATCCCATGTCGAAAAAATTGTTCATCTTTTGAAGGCATTCACGAATCGATCCAATTTGAGACTACTTCGTCAGATCGGAAGTGTTGGTCAGCCAGGCCATGTGCCATTGATCTAATCAGGCGATAGTCAGAGGGAGCAATGTCAGGAGAATACGGCGGGTGGAGTAGGACTTCCCATTCTAACGTTTACAAGTACCTTTTGACCTCTTTTCCAGCGCGGGGTCGAGCGTTGTGGTGCTGGAAAATCATTTTATTGCGCCTCTCGCTGCATTCCGGCCTTTGTCTTTTAATGCTCTGCTCAGACGCATTAATTGCGTTCGATAACGAGCACCTGTGATTGTTTCACTTGGTTTTAACACCACATAGTACACGACTCCGAGCTGGTCCCACCAAATGCAGAGCATGATCTTGGAGCCGTGAATATTCGGTTTGGCCGTGGATGTGGAAGAATGGCCGGGTTATCCCCATGATTTTATGCGTTTAGGGTTATCGTAATGGACCCAATTCTCGTCCCCGGTAACAATGCGATGCAGAAATCCCTTCCGTTTTTACCTCTGAAACAACTGTTCACAAACACACAAACGCCGTTCAACGTCTCTCGGTTTCAGCTCACATGGGACGCAAGTTCCTTCTCTCTGAATCATGCTCATAGCCTTGCACGTTTTGAAATGGCTTGCTGTGTCACGCCCACTAATCATGCCAATTCTTCTTGAGTTTGACGCAAGTCTTCACTCAGCAATGTCTCCAATTCTGCATCTTCGAAAACATTCTCTGTTCCACCTCTATGCCGGTCTACGACGTTAAAATCACCATTGGCTCAAGTGGCTCTGAGCACTATGGGACTTAACATCTGAGGTCATCAGTCCCATAGAACTTAGAACTACTTAAACCTAAATAACCTAAGGACAGCACACACATCCATGCCCGAGGCAGGATTCGAACCTGCGACCGTAGCGGTCGCGCGGTTACAGACTGTAGCGCCTAGAACCGCTCGGCCACACTGGCCGGCAAAATCACCATTCTTGATGCATTGGAACCACTCACGACACATTCTTTCACTAATAAAGTCCTTACCATATGTACTTGAGAGCATTCGATGAGACTCAGCCGCTGTCAGAGTAATGACGAGAATTAGGCTCGTAAGCTGACATTTTCAATCAAGAACAACTTTATGATGCAGACACAAATCGACTAATGTTTGAATGAAGTTATGTTGACCGAGGTCCAAGCTAACTGTCTGACGTCTTCGATCTGTTTCTTTCGACCGCTACTTACCGTTGTCGCCACCTATCGGCAAACGGAGGAAGCAAACTTGTACACATTGTATTAGTAAAAAAATGATTAAAACCTGTTATAACCGACCAAACAAATACCGAGAAATACTGGTTATTCAGAACTAAAATACCGGTATCGGTTTTAACTCGTCGGTTTTTCTAATTCCTAACATGTACGAGGCCTACTCAAAAAATTCCGGAACTTTGTCCACAAAATTTTTCTACGCTTACCTTTTGCTTTTTGTGCATGGTCTCCTTCGAAATAATCTCCTCCACAACTGATACCCCACTCCCAACACCGTTTCTGCTTCCGGAAGCAGTCTTGGTACGCCTATTGCTATATAGCACGAAGCGCCGTCTGTGACTTTTATCTCGTTTATCGTTGCAAATCTTCGTCCCTTCAACGGGGTTTTCAACTATGGAAATAAAAAAAAGTCTTCAGAGGTCAGGTCTGGAGAGACGGAGGATGAGGCAGTACAGAGATTTCGTATTTTGTGCGATAGTCGCGCACCAACAGAGATGAATGTGCGCGTGCGTTATCGTGATGCAAGAGACATGAATTGTATCGCCACATTTGAGGCAGTTTCCTTCACACATTTTCTCGCAGGCGTCGCAACACGTCCCGATTAGAACCATCGGTTAACAGTTTGTCACTGTGGCACGAATACATGAAGAACTAATCATTCAAAGTCAAAGAAAACTACCAGCACGGCTTTGACATTTGACTTGACCTGATGAGCATTTTTGGTGTTGTAGAATCTTTCCCGACCCGTTGTGAAGACTGAACATTGGTCTCAACATCATAACCGTTTGTCCACGACTAATCACCAGTAATGATTCTTTTAAGGAACACCTCGTTCTCACTTGCGCTACCCAAAAAGCTCTTCACAGATATGCAAGGGCTTTCTGGCTCATGAGCCGTCGTACGAACTTTGTGGCAAAGCGATGCATTCCAAGATGCTGGATTTCATGAAATGTTACTTTCTTCTGCAAACTCTCGGACATTCAGTCTTCGATTGGCGCGCCCACTAGCGTTGAAGTTCCTGACGTGAGCGTCGTTGGTAGGCATCGAATGGCGTCCTGAACGAGGGTCATCTTTAACATCTGTCTGGCCAGTTTTAACTTCTGTCCGCCACTTTTAAACAGCGCAAAACATTCCTAAGGCCGGTATTAAGGTACGTTTGCACTGGGATACATGTATCGCGATATGTATGAGCGACATGTCAATTTGACATGTCGCGATACATCACCTCATACAAAAATTCACGGAACTTGTATGCGGACTCTCGAGCTCATACATGTCGCGTATACATTTTGTATATCGCTTTTTGGCCATATACGCGACATGTATGAGCGACATTTGAACTCGCGCATGCGCAATACTATCATTTCCTGTCGTCTTGTCGACTGCCGCTTATTTCGACGATTAGCGCATGGGTAGTACCAAGCTCTTTGGCGGCTGTTTGAGTTTTGAAGGTCCCGACTGTCGTTTCGACGTTAATGTATCTGCATAGAATATCAAAAAGTGCCATATGCAACATTATTCTTCGTGTTTGCGAGGCCATTGTGCAAGTTTATCCCAAGAAGTGAAGGTAAAAGTTTTAAATATATATATCAGAGTATGTAATACATTATATAATTTTTTCATGCATCTGGCACATATTTCAATGTTTTGCTATTATTCCGGCGGCCTCGCGTGATAATGTTGACAACGGATGCCGACAATCGTGTGTGAGACGTTGGCATTAGCAATCGCGCGACAATGCAAATGTTTTGTCATGAAATCTTCGTTTTACGAGGAATCCCCAGTGGCTAAAAAACGGAGTGTTACTGCCAACTGATCCTCTGGTGGAATCGCTTCCCGAAAGTTTGTGTTGGTTTTGAACACAAGAGGAGCCACAAGTGATAACAAACCGTGGAAATCCTCCATACTCATCCTAACATAATTTCTAAAATATGCACCATCCTCTAGCGTTAATTCACGAGAAACTCTCTGTGCCACCATCTACGCTTCCTCCGCCTTTTCTTTCTATCATCTTCCAAAAGAGCAAGTGTATCAGCACATAAAAATGTCAAATCTTCCAAATCGTCGTCGGAAGCTATCGCACAGTGATACATATCAACCAGTGTAAACGCACGCTCATACATGTATGAGGTTGATACTTGTCAACTCATACAAGTCGCGATACATGTCGCAAAGTCGCATATACATGTATCTCATACATGTGCCGATACAAATCGCAGTGTAAACGCACCTTTACACTATCAAATTTCTTTGTCAAAGATATGATCAAAGATGTGATGAAATATTCGTCAAACATATTTGACAAAGATCTTTGACGTGGCGCTAAAAAGGAGTATTACACTGTCATCAGATTTTTCGTCAAAGTTCAAGATGGCTAACAACAACAAGTTTTTATTAATTGCAGCAGTTGAATGTACCACAATTGCACTGTGTGCACATGTGGAAGAGAGGTGAGGGGAAAAAACGGAAACTTGCCTGGGTGAAGCCGTGGGTTTTATGACGACACGATAAAAGCATTCAACAAAACTTGTTACGTGAGCTTATAGTGAGGGACGTCAAATCGTACGTCAATTACTTAGGAACGGATGAGCATACATTTCTGTATGTGCTCAGTGAAGTGTATCCTCATATCACAAAGCACAATACTCACTTAAAAACTGCTATATCTGCAGAAGACAGGCACACTGTAACGCTCCAATTCCTTGCTACAGGAGAGAGTTAGGTTATGTTAGGTCAGGTCTCCAATCTTCTTAATCTATTTTTGTATTCAGGGTGCCTCACGTTGCAAAGCACCACATCAGCTTCATACATCTCTATTAATTTTGTAGTTGTCGGTTAAGTTGTCGGTACACACCAATTGTATTTACTGACAATGTTTATAGAAACACTACAAATGACAGAACGCTGCAGCGATGCTAGCGCTCCACGTGATAACATGTCACATTGCAGTGAACAGAAGACAAGCGACTTCTTTGATCAAATCTACAGCGAGGCCCTAGATTTGATCCAATATTTGACGACATTTGACAATGTTCCCTGTTACACCATCAAATTTCTTTGACAAAGATATTGGACAAAGAAATTTTGTAGTGTAATATCGGCCTAACACCGATTACGGCTTAAGTACTCATTGCTGTTGACTTCCTACGTCATTTGGTGTGTCTCTGTAAAGGTTTTCCTGAGTTTCAAACAAAATTTAATGCAGACGCGTTGCCCCTCTAAGTTGCCATCTCGAAATTCGCAAACAGTGTGACACAACGTTCTACTCAATACAGCACTGAAAAATAACTAACAGACATGCAACGTTTAAACTTCCGGCAGCTACACATTTAACACAAGCGATACGATTCCAACCGCATTTCCTTCAGGCACATCACTGCGCGAAATTACGACTGTTCCAACAGCTGTAGAATGCCACAACAGTGAAAATTTGTGCCGGACCGGCAGCTGAACCTGGATTTCCCGCTCATCGTGAGCGGTCGCCTTACCATTTGACTCTCCGTGCATGAGTCACGGCCGGACCCAAACTTGCATATCACGTCTATACCTCTTCTACCATGCGTCTACAACCTGTAGTCGTGCATCAGTTGTGTATATTCCCGTACAGGTGAGACATTTTACTTGAAAGTCGATCGCCCGATGTCGGCTGATGAATTGCAGTGCCTGTGTTATTTTGAATTAAGATGCAAAGTTCGTTTCGACATGCATGCTAGCGATTCAGAATAACGCAGGCATTGCAATATCTTATAGATTTGTCAGGTCCATCAAGAGAAGGAAAACAGTTTCAGGGTTTAACGTCGCTCTGACGATAGTATTTCTCTGAATGCTGGCTGATAGGGCTCAGAACTTTAGAGAAAGTCTTTAAGATTCCACGCAACGAGTAATTCGGGATTTCGTAGAACAGAATAATCTTTGTAAAACAACGTTTACCCGTGAAGATTAGGACGATACGTCTTCACTTCCTCGCTCTTTGATAACAATTTCATCAACATGTTGGTCTCTATCGTAAAACAGTTGCGCTTACTTCTACAGCTGCGCCATCTGCAAGACGCCGGCGAAGCTTTCTCGTAGTAGTTCGCAAGCTTCCGCGGAGCGGCGCCGCTAGGCAGGCGACGGTTAAGACTAGAGGCTCAGAGAACCTGTAGACAGAGAGAGCGTCAGACTGCTGCCAGTACTTGGCGACAGCAGTATATGCCGGCGAGGAAGCTTCGCCTTTGGGTCGTTCCTCAACTTTGCATGTCAGCATCAAGAGGCCCATTAGTATTAGCGCCTACGAATGTTAACTGCTGAGAAGACAAAAATGAGCATGTACGTTATCTGCCGAGTTGAGAAAACGTGCTGTAGTACAGTTATGAGAATAGTAGATACCTTTAAAATAGTAACCAGTCACAAGTAGGTCATAAATATATTTTTTCAAAATTTTCCACAACCGGTTGAGGCCTTTTGCTACTGGCTGCTACAGGCCTTTTTTAAGATCCGTTCTGTGGTCAGTTTATTGCTATGATTCCGTAATATGAACCAACTATTGTGAATTCCTTATTTATCTGACCATTGTGTCCTTCCTGAATAAGTAATGAAGCTGTTTTAATTGCAGAGGGAGAACAAGTGACGAGTACTGTAAGCAGTTTCAAGTGGATGTAGCTACAGTAGCTATTCGGGGATGAAGAGGCTTAGCATAGAATAGAATACCGTTCAGAGCTGCATCGTCGGACTGAAGACCACAACATCTTAAATCTGTCTAGGAGCTATTAACGTTCCTAATTTTTTCATACCTCTCATTTAATTGGGTTAAAACATCATGAGTGGTCTAGAATCACAAACATTACAGTTTTGGATTGGTTATATCTCTAAAACAGTTCGTTTATGGGGTAGTCGAAAGCTGCAAACTTTCAACTAGTAGCTGCAAACATTCAACTCTATATATATATATATACATATATATATATATATATATATATATATATATATATATATATATATATATATATATATATATATATATATCCGTGCTACACTTCAAGTTTTTTAATCTAGCTATATATGGGTTATATAACCTATATGTGCAAACGAAAACATCGTGTAATATTTCAGGACAACCACTGAACATGCCCTGTAGCTATGACGAAACGCGTCTGGGCGCATAAGATAAAAAAAACCCTTGAAGTGCAGAATGGAAAAGACGTTTATCATTTGAACTACTGTATTACTTGCAACATAATTTTGTTTTAGGCATTTATAAATCAAACAAAAGATTGCACCAAAAATGCTCTTTTGCAGATATCACACAACGGCTACGTACACTGAGGGAGAATTCAATCTGAAAACCGGCACCCCCCACTTCACCCCCTTAGGGGTTCAGTTTTCAAAAACACTGTAACGAGTATCTTTTATTTGTAACCGAGAAGTCAAACACCAATGTTCATAGATGTAACTGCACCGTCATCCACAAACCGCCCCTTTTTTGACTTACCAAGTGCAACAGGCACGAACTGCCTCTCGCAAACTGACATCCAGCACCGGTGCAACACAATGCATGCACGTCTGCATGCTTGCATTCAACATTCTGGCGGTTACGCCGGTTATTAATGTGTCAGCACTCCACATTTGCAACAGCTCACATTGGGCTTACATTAACCTGTGATCTTGTAGTGCTGATGACATAAATATGTTGCCTAGAGAAATGTATTCCCGAAATTTCACTATATGGATTATTTTTTGGTGTTGCGATTATTTTCCATCAGCATATAAAAATTTATGCTTCTCTTTAAGCAAAGATAACAAACAGGGACCAAAATGCTGTCCTGCTAAAAGTATTGCTTGGCTGAAAGCAGTGTAATATTTATTTGTTTATTAGAGACGGTAATGATTTACCAAATAGGTTGCAAATGAGCAACTCACACCTGTTCACATATTACAGTAGCAGATACAAATGTTACCAGGCTTTAATCAGTTTGAAAACAAGATGGCAACATTCGCATGAAACAGTAAAAAGTTAATCAGCAAGTAACTGCCGGACAAATGAAATGGATTGCAACAAAGTGACTAATTTTTATTGCGTGAATGAATTACATGGACAAGACCCGCCTTGGAGACAGTACCATCAGACGTCACATGAACGCGGCACGAGCGAAAGCTCGAGAATTTGACGGAATCAAAATTGAAATTTTTTATTCATTTTGTAATTGCATTTGTTACGCATGACTTGCACCATAAAGGATATCACAATCTATGTTTTACGGTTATTTTTATTCATAGAATCCATTAGACAGTGCATTAAGAACTCTAAGACAGGTCGTTGTGATGGTACCAACAAACGTTATTAGCTCGTAGTCCGATCAAAAGATCGCACGGATCCAGAGATTTCTCGAACTGTGACGTAGACTGTCCGAACAGCTCAAGTACTGTTCAAACACAGACCTATTTGGCACACGTTCACACTGCCAGTGGGCAAGTAATGTAAATGGTTAAAGTTGCAATTCTGTGATACAGATACACTGATGCGCCAAATAGACTGGCATAAGCATGCGTATTCAAATGCAGACATATGTAAACAGGAATAATGCGGCGCTGCGGTTACCAACACCTAATATAAGACAAGTGTCTGGCGCAGGTTGTTAGATCGGCTACTGCTGCAACAATGGCAGGTTATCAAGGTTTTTTAAGGGGGGGGGGGGGGGGTAGGACGTCAAACGGGCCGACTTGGAGCAGGAGAGGCACCACAGGACATTTTAATTTGCACTGTCTATACTTTTACATATATATTCATAAAACTTTGTCAGCATGACCAGGAAGGATTCAGAATTCTCACTCATAGTAGTGGAAGATCGAAAACATAACGAAATGATTTTTTTACATGTGAAATTTCATCATTTTTTTCACTTACTAATGGCAGTATTTGATGCTATAGGTACACTTTTCATAAGTATAAGAGATTCTTCGATGAATTTTGCACGCCATACAAACCATGCATAAAGGTGTATGATACTCTAGAATTTTCGAAATCTATTAAAAACTGTGGTAAAAATTGAGGTAATTAACTATAAAATTTGTGTTTTTTCTAAACATGAAGTTTAAAATATAACAGTTCATTCGTTTTTTTCATAAATTAAATAAATTCTAGAGTTTCATACACCTGTAAGTATTGTATGTATGCTGTGCAAAATTCATCGAAGAATCTCTCTAACTTATGAAGAAAAGTGTACCTATAGCAACAAATGCAGCCATTAGTAAGTGAAAATGTGATAAAATTTCGCAGATAAAAAAAAAAGTATTTTGATATGTTTTCGAACTTCCACTGCAATGAGTGTGAATTCTGAATCCTTCCTGGTGATGCTGACAAAGTTTTATGAATTTGTTTGTAAAAGTATAGACACTGAAAATTAAAACGTCCTGTGCTGCCTCTCCTGCTCCAAGTCGGCCCGTTTGACGTGCTACCCCCCTTAAGTGAGTTTGAACGTGGTGTTATAGTCGGCGCACGAGCGATGGGACACAGCACCTCCAAGGTAGTGAAGAAGTAGGAATTTTTCCGTACACCATTTCACGAGGGTCCCGTGAATATCAGGAATCCGGTAAAACATCAAGTCTCCGATATCGCTGCAGCCGGAAAAAAAAGGAAGAAAACACCTGCAGGAACGGGACCAACGACGACTGAAGATAATAGTTCAACGTGACAGAAGTGTACCCTTCCGCAAACTGCTGCAGATTTCAATGCGGGCATCAACAAGCCTCAGCGTGCGAACCATTCAACAAAACATCATCGATATGGGATTTCGGAGCCGAAGGTCCACTCTTATAACCTTGATGACTGCACGACGCACAGCTTTACGCCTCGCCTGGGCCCGTCAACACCGACATTGGACTGCTGATGGCTGCAAACATGCTGCCTGGTCGGACTAGTCTCGTTCCAAAATGGATCGAGCGGATGGACGTGTACGCGTATGGAGACATCCTCATGAATTCATGTACCCTGCATGTCAGCAGAGGACTGTTCAAACTGGTGGAGGCTCTGTAATGATGTGGGACGTGTGCAGTTGGAGTGATAGGGGATCCCTGATACTTCTAGATGGGACTCTGACAGGTGAAACGTAACTAAGTATCCTGCCTGATCACCTGCACCCATTCATGTCTATTGTGCATTCCGACGGACTTGGGCAGGACACTTCTGAACTAAAACACTTCCGCTAGCTTACAACCTCACCAGACCTTACTGAGCATATCTGGGATGCCTTGCAACGTGTCGCTCAGATGAGATCTCCACCCCCTCGTACTCCTACATATTTATGGACAGCGCTGCAGGATGCATGGTATCAATTCCGTCCAGTAGTCCTTCAGGCATTAGTTCCGAGTCCATGCCACGTCATCTTGCGGAACTTCTGCGTGCTCGCGGGGGCCTAAGCGATATTAGGCAGGTATACCAGTTTCTTTTGCTCTTCAGTGTAGAGCGCCCGCCATAGTGCTTTGCTGTTGTTCTTTTTTTCTTTTTAGTGCTGGTGCGAGACCTGGTGGTACATACAGGGTGATTCCGTGACAATGTTTCAAATGTCAGGGACGATGGAGAAAGGTAAATGTATCAAAGGAATCTAGTAAACAGGGGCTCTAAAATGCATACCTAAAGTGCTATGAGCACTTCATCTTCCATAATGTGAAACAAATCTATTCCACTGCAAGCCTCTCCCTTTCCATATTTTGAGAGGTGGACCAAAACAAGAACAAAAGTTCCATAACATGGGATCTAATGTGCATACTTTAAGAGCTATGAACAGTTTTTCATCTTTGCTACTGCGAACAAATCTCTTCTATTGGCCGAGTACTTATAGCTCTTATGGTATCTGTTTTACAGCTCATGTGTACTAGACAGTTTTCTTATTTTGTTGCGATCTATCTCGTCGTAAAATGTGGAAAGCAAAGCGCTTGTAGTGCAAGAGATTTTACTAGACTTTTTTTGATTCGTTTACCTTCCTCCATTATCCCTGACACTTTGCAACATAGAAAGATTGATCCCTTATCATTTAGCTACAAAATAGCAAGTCAGCAACTGGAAGCAGTTAATTCCATAAATTATCTGGGAGTACGCATTAGGAGTGATTTAAAATGGAATGATCATATAAAGTTGATCGTTGGTAAAGCAGATGCCAGACTGAGATTCATTGGAAGAATCCTAAGGAAATGCAATCCGAAAACAAAGGAAGTAGGTTACAATAGGCTTGTTCGCCCATTGCTTGAATACTGCTCAGCAGTGTGGGATCCGTACCAGATATGGTTGATAGAAGAGATAGAGAAGATCCAACGGAGAGCAGCACGCTTCGTTACAGGATCATTTAGTAATCGCGAAAGCGTTACGGAGATGATAGATAAACTGCAGTGGAAGACTCTGCAGGAGTGACGCTCAGTAGCTCGGTACGGGCTTTTGTTAAAGTTTCGAGAGCATACGTTCACCGAGGAGTCAAGCAGTATATTGCTCCCTCCTACGTATATCTCGCGAAGAGACCATGAGGATAAAATCAGAGAGATTAGAGCCCACACAGAAGCATACCGCCAATCCTTCTTTCCACGAACAATACGAGACTGGAATAGAGGGGAGAACCGATAGAGATACTCAAGGTATCCTCCGCCACACACCGTCAGGTGGCTTTCGGAGTATGGATGTAGATGTAGATGTAGATGTCATCACGGAATCACCCTGCACAAAGGGCGTGAAGAGCGGCGGATGTCGAATGATCACTGTACAGATTACAGACCCGTTGCTTAATCGTATGATACAGCGTTATCGGCACCTGACAATTTGAAAGTGACCTCATGTGAATGTTCACTTGGCCAGATGGTCGAATTCTGCAATATCCAGATTTGTGGGGCATTCGGCCGTTATAGCAGCACGATAGTGGACCGACTGTGAACGTGAGGGCTGGCATTCTCCTCGTGAAGGTTCTGGTCGACCACGTCTCACCACCAGAATGGAGGATAGCCCAACGGTGCATCAGTAACATCGTATCCCTTCACAGATGTGACTGGCACCTAAGAACAAGTAACGGACAGCCCGCAATATTCTGTATGAACCCACACCATTGGTCGGAGACTTGCAGCAGCTGGGCTAAGGTGTAACAGTTGTATTACTAAATGTGACACTTCTGTCACTAAATGTAACTGGGTTTTCTCTTTCGATGCTGTCAATTGTCAGGATGAGCATTCTAAAGCATTCTGTCAGGGTGAAAATATTAAATAAATTAACTTTTCTCTCTTAACAACATGTGGGCAGGGTGCGTTCTTCCTTGGCTCGGGTATGAGGTCGAATGAAACATCATTTTTACATAAGATAACTTTTATTGAAGATTTGTACAACTGTATCTTACTGAATGTTCTGGTTCGGAGAGCGGCAGCTGTGTCGTTTGTGAAGGCTTCTGCTGCGGCAGCGGCGGCGGCGTCTGATTACGCGTAGCGGTGTGTATCTCGTGTCGCCGTCTCGCCCAGCTGACTGGAGACGCGCAGCGTGAGGTGGCCGGTTTAATTATTGCGAGCGAAGTCGTGCATCGGATGATACCTTGGGTGTGGCGTTCCAGTGTTTCTCTTCTCTAAGCGGCCGCGTGTGTTGTGCGTCGGCCACCGGAGCGGCGCGGCGGGGGGCAAGGCCAGTGTCCCGGACTCGAACCACGGACTCCTGCTTGCCAGTCTTCGGCTGTCAGGTCTTCATCCCAGCTCACAGGTGACTGCTGAGGTGAGGCCGTCTCCTTCCCGTCCTCACGAGTCACCCGGGTACGTAAAAATCAGACTTCAAATACCTTTTAACTTCTGTCTTCTGGCGCCGAGGCTGCTGCTTGCTATTCCATTACAGCGGCGGACTCGGTGCGTCTGTGCATGATGTAGACTCTTCTTGCATGACGGTCTTCAGCACCGAAACTGACTGAAAACTACTGCTACTTCTTCGTCTTCTTCGTCTCCGTCTCCCTCCGTCTTCATCTGTCTGGCCCACTGCGTCTCGCGTATTTATTCACTTCAATTTACTGGAGGTGAACGACTTTACGGTCATTGCCTCTTCTGTCACATTGAGAAGCTCCTCGAAGAATCTTCTTAACGTCGGTCATTGGCTCTTGGGATGTAGGCGAGGGCCTTTGCTCACATACGACAACTGAGAAACACGTGAGCCGGTCGGGCGATGCCCCGACGGCTGAATCGACAGCGCCCGCTTATGTGGAACTTGCTGACTTCACGGTCATTGTCTCTTCTGTTCTGCTGTTCTGCCCGCTGTTTGCGAGTATGTAACTCTCTAAACTAAACCAAGTTTTTCATTTATATCCTAATTTCTAGTTCACTTTGATTTCACTAATTTTTTTACTTAAGTACCACTCAACAAAGGAGATACAAACCCATGTGTAGGCTGCATTTGACACCGTAACGCAAGCGGTAGCATCCATAACACAAACGGCTGCATTTGGAGTGGCCCCTTTGAAGGGAACCATGGACTCCTGATAACTGATGTCAAAGAATCTTGGTTCTGCAGTATGCCGGATGATCATAGTTGGCGAGTACGGCCGTGACCGGTGGAAAGGTCCCATTCATCTGATATTTTGGAGAGGCACAGGGATACTACTGCTGGCGTGATGGTGTGGGGAGCCATAGGGTATAGTGATGGACGCTGAAGAAATGAATTAAAATTTGTGCCATAGCCAGGACCTCAACCTGGGACTCCTTACTTACTAGACAGGAATGTTACCCATTATACCACCATAGCATTACAGCAAACATAGCTGCACAGACGCCGGCCGTTTTGGCCGAGCGGTTCTAGGCGCTTCAGTCCGGAACCGCGCTGATGCTACGGTTGTAGGTTCGAATCCTGCCTCGGGCATGGACGTGTGTGATGTCCTTAGGTTAGTTAGGTTTAAGTAGTTCTAAGTCTTGGAGACCGATGACCTCAGATGTTAAGCCCCATAGTGCTCAGAGCCATTTGAACCAATTTTGAGCTGCACAGACTACCTTAACACAAGCTTCACTTCACACCTTCACCATATTTTGAAGTTTGCGTTAGGAAGGGCGTTGGACTAGGGTAGTTCCTGCACCTCTGTTAGCTATATTGTTATGGTGGTGTAAAGGCTAGCATAACTGCCTATTAAGCAAGCCGGCATGGTGAGTCAGCGTGTTCGGTCAGAGGGTTAGCTACCCTCTACAATAAAAAAAAAATAAAGAAACTGAACGGATCAACGAAGAATCTGAACTGGTGTCATGGGACGGTCGCCCCGAACAAATACAACAAACAATATAGAACAAAATGAGATGAACAAAGAATTAAAAAAAATTAGAAAAAGTAAGCAAGGATATCTGGTTTCAGGTCCCGGCCATGGCACAAATGTTAATTCATTTCTTCAGCTTCCATCATTATTGTATACAAAGATGAGACTCAAATGTCTAGAGGAAAATTTAATTATATCATAGGGCACAGCTTCAGGTCAGTTCTGGTAGTGATTGAGGGATAGAAGTACGGTACCTCATGGACATTCTGTGTCCTGTGTTACTTCTCAGCCGAGAGTATCGTGGTGCCATTTTTCAGTCAGACAATCCACATGTCCTTACGAACCGTGTGCATGATGTTGAGGTACTCCTGTGGCGAGCAAGATCCTCAGATCTGTCCTCGATAGAACATGTTGGGACAATTTCAGATGTCAACTCTGTCCCAGTGTTAGGATCCAGGAAATCCAAGATCATTCGGAACAGTCGTTGGCCAACTTGCCTCACGAGAGAATACAACTGCTTTATAACACCTTTTCCTACCCACTCAGAGAGTGCATCTAGTCCAGGAGGAATACAACGTCACACTGATATATAGGCTCACACTGCCAAGTTCTTTGTAGTTTTGCCTCTATTTTCTAACCAATTGTTCGCCAGGACAGTGGAATAAACCCTGACACTTTCCTGCGTGTTCCGATCTTATGTACTTTCCAGTAAATTGCATGTGGCTCCAGGACCTAAAAAACTGAGGGAAGATGCCGGCTGGTTATAATTAAAGTACAGCTACTAAACAGAAGTCCAGTGTGGGCTGTAGCTTTCGTATGGCCGCGAAATTTGGTGGATACGCTAAAACGTTAATCCGGAAGTGATGTTGTTGTTGCGGTCTTCAGTACAGGGACTGGTTTGATGCAGCTCTCCATGCTACTCTATACCTGTGCAAGCTTCTTCATCTCCAAGCACCTACTGCAACCAACATCGTTCGAAATCTGCTTAGTGTATTCATCTCTTGGTCTCCCTCTACGATTTTTATTTTCCACGCTGCCCTACAATATTAAATTTGTGTTCCCTTGATGCCTCAGAACATGTCCTACCAACCGATCCCTTCTCCTAGTCAAGTTGTGCCACAAATTCCTCTTCTCCCCAATTCCATTCAGTATCTCCTCATTCGTTACGTGATCTACCCATCTAATCTTCAGCATTCTCCTGAAGCACCACATTTTGAAAGCTTCTATTCTCTTCTTTTGTAAACTGTTTATCGTCCATGTTTCACTCCCATACATGGCGACACTCCACACAAATACTTTTGAAAAAACTTCCTGACACTAAAGTCAGGACTTTCCTTCTATCACTGGTTTTCCATCTGAGCTCTTGTATTCATACAAGTGGTTCTCTTTTTTCCAAAGGTCTCTTTAATTTTCCTGTAGGCAGTATCTATCTTACCCCTAGTGATATATGCCTCTACATCCTTACATTTATCCTCTAGCCGTCCCTGCTTAGTCGTTTTGCACTTCCTGTCGATCATTTTTGAGACGTTTGTATTCCTTTTTGGCTGCTTAATTTACTGCATTTTTATATTTTCTCCTTCCATCAATTAAATTCAATATCTCTTCTGTTACCCAAGGATTTCTACTAGTCCTTTTTACCTACTTGATCCTCTGCCGCCTTCACTATTTCATCTGCCCATTCTTCTTCTATTGTATTTCTTTTCCCTGTTCTTGTCAATCGTTCCCTAATTCTCTCTGATAGTTTCTACATCCTCTGGTGCTTTCACTTTATCCTGGTCCCATCCTCTTAAATTCCTGCCTTTTTGCATTTTCTTTAGTTTTAATCTATAATTCATAACCAATGGATTGTGGTTGGAGTTAACATCTGCCCCTGGAAATGTCTTACAGTTTAAAACCTGGTTCCTAAATCTCTGCCTTACCATTATATAATCTATCTGAAACCTTCAGTTGTCTCCAGGCCTCTTCCACGTATATAACCTACTTTCATGATTATTAAACCAAGTGTTAGCTATGATTAAGTTTTGCTCTGTGCAAAATTCTACCAGGCGGCTTCCTCTTTGATTCCTTACCCCAGTCCATATTCACCTACTACTTTTCCTTCTCTTCCTTTTCCTACTAATTCCCAATATATCTAACTTTAACCTATCCATTTCCCTTTTTAAATTTTCTAACCTACCTGCCCGATTAAGGGATCTGACATTCCACGCTCCGATCCGTAGAACGCCAGTTTTCTTTCTCCTGATAACGACGTCCTCTTGAGTAGTCCCCGCCCGGAGATCCGAATGGAGGACTATTTTACCTCCGGATTGTTTTACCCAAGAGGACGCCATCATTATTTAACCATACCGTAAAGCTGCATGCCCTCGGGAAAAATTACGGCTGTAGTTTCCCCTTGCTTTCAGCCGTTCACAGTACCAGCAGAGCAAGGCCGTTTTGGTTAATGTTACAAGGCCAGATCAGTCAATCATCCAGGCTGTTGCCCCTGCAACTACTGAAAAGGCTGCTGCCCCTCTTCAGGAACCACGCGTTTGTTTGGCCTCTCAACAGATACCCCTCCGTTGTGGTTGCACCTACGGTATCGCTGAGGCACGCAAGCCTCCCCACCAACGGCAAGGTCCATGGTTCATGGGGGGAAGGCTGGAAGTGATATATTCTGGAAAAAAATTATTTCCAGTTTTGGCCATCAAGTGTAAATCTGGCGCTGTACACTGTTTGTATGACTGTGTGACGTCCACGCTGTCATTTGACAAGTCACAACCCGAGTGAACAGTATGGTTGCCAAGAAGACAGACCGAGCGCCGTTAGTGAAAGAGTTTTAAGTAAACGGCAGCAATTATAGTGCTCCACTGAGGGTCTATCGCCGACTGAAAGGTCTGAGGAGGGGTTTTATGTCATTAAATGCCGGCCGGAGTGGCCGTGCGGTTCTAGGCGCTACAGTCTGGAACCAAGCGACAGCTACGGTCGCAAGTTCGAATCCTGCCTCGGGCATGGATGTATGTGATGTCCTTAGGTTAGTTAGGTTTAATTAGTTCTAACAAGGGAACCTCCCCATCGCACCCCCCTCAGATTTAGTTATAAGTTGGCACAGTGAATAGGCCTTGAAAAACTGAACACAGATCAATCGAGAAAACAGGAAGAAGTTGTGTGGAACTATGAAAAAAATAAGCGAAATATACAAACTGAGTAGTCCATGCGCAAGACAGGCAACATCAATGACAGTATGAGCTCAGGTGCGTCGTGGTCCCGTGGTTAGCGTGAGCAGCTGCGGAATGAGGGGTCATTGGTTCAACTCTACCCTCGAGTGAAAATTTTACTTTCTTTATTTTCGCAAAGTTATGATCTGTCCGTTCGTTCATTGACGTCTGTGTTCACTGTAATAAGTTTAGTGTGTTTTGTGACCGCACCGCAAAACCGTGCGAATAGTAGACGAAAAGACGTGCCTCTATAATGCCTCTCTACTAATCGCACGGTTTTGCGGTGCGGTTGCAAAACACAGACACTAAACTTATTACAGTGAACACAGACGTCAATGAACGGACAGATCATAACTTTGCGAAAATAAAGAAAGTAAAATTCTCACTCGAGGGTAGACTTGAACCAAGGACCTCTCGTTCCGCAGCTGCTCACGCTAACCACGGGACCACGGCGCTCCTGCGCGCACATTGTCCTTAATGATGCCTATCTTGCACATGAACTACTCAGTTTGTATATTTGGCTTTTTTTTTTCATAGTTCCACACAACTTCTTCCTGTTTTCTCGATTGATCTGTGTTCAGTTTTTCAAGGCCTATCCACTGTGCCAACTTATAACTAAATCTGAGGGGGGTGCGATGGGGAGGTTCCCTTGTAAGTTCTAGGCGACTGATGACCTCAGAAGTTAAGTCGCATAGTGCTCCGAGCCATTTGAACCATTTGTCATCAAATATTTAAAGGAAGATGATAATGAAATACGAAACAGGTGTGAGCTTGGTGTGGCACGTAGAGGAGGAAGACGTCCTAGCGCGATGAGAACTACTGACGAGGGTGATGTTGCTGTAACTGACCACGAAGCACGTGCCCAGGCCTGTGCTAGCGTCGTGCAACGTCACGAGAACTGACCATCCCATGTTCAAGGGAGCGTAAGTTTTGCCGTCTGTTTTGCACTAGTATCTGTACAAGATCCAGATGGAGCAGCAGCTGGAACATCATGTGCCGCAGCAACCTTCTGCAGGTGATCTTCGGTTTCTGGCTTGGATCGATGTTGATGACATGTGGCTGGGCGATGTTCTATGGAGTGACGAGGCACATTTTTACACTACAGGGGGCAGTGAATACACAGAACTGCCGAGTTTGGTGTACCGTTAAACAGCAAGTTATGTACGAAGAGCCTTTGCACTCGCCGTATGTGGCTGTGTGGTGTGGATTCACAAGCACCTTTATTCTCGGTCCTTCCTTATTTAAGAGAATACACCCAGAGGGCCTGTCATTCGTACCGGATGTTTGCACGTTATCGAGACCTCACTGTACAACATGTGATACTTGCTTTGGAAGATCACAACTGTGTGGAAGACGCTGTTTTCATGCAAGATGGGGCAACACCTCATGCCTCTCGCCCAGTGAAAGATTTGTTTAATGCAACCTTCCACGAACGTGGCACACCCACAGGTCCTACAGACGCATGGTCTGCAAAATCACCTGATCTGAATCCATGTGCTTTTTGGCTCTGGAGATGTTAAAAGAACGTCTTCACCAGGGACACGTTTGGTCTCTTCTTGATCTGAAGGCCACTATACAGTAATATGTTGCTCACAAGGGAACCTCCCCATCGCACCCCCCTCAGATTTAGTTATAAGTTGGCACAGTGGATAGACCTTGAAAAACTGAACACAGATCAATCGAGAAAACAGGAAGAAGTTGTATGGAACTATGAAAAAAATTAGTAAAATATACTAACTTAATAGTCCATGCGAAGATAGGCAACATTAAGGACACTGGGGGTCAAGGTGCGACGTGGTCCCGTGGTTAGCGAGAGCAGCTACGGAACGAGAGGTCCTAGGTTCAAGTCTTCCTTCGAGTGGAAAGTTTAATTTTTTATTTTCAGTTTATGTGACAAACTCTTATGTTTTCATCGCTATTTTGGGAGTGATTATCACATCTAAAAGAAAACCTAAATCGGGCAAGGTAGAAGAATCTTTTTACCCATTCGCTAAGTGTACAAGTTAGGTGGGTCGACAACATATTCCTGTCATGTGACGCACATGCCGTCACCAGTGTCGTATGGAATATATCAGACGTGTTTTCCCGTGGAGGAATCGGTTGACTTATGACCTTGCGATCAAATGTTTTCGGTTCCCATTGGAGAGGTACGTCCTTTCGTCTACTAATCGCACGGTTTTGCGGTGCGGTCGCAAAACACGGACACTAAACTTATTGCAGTGAACAGAAACGTCAATGAACGAACGGTCAGATCATAACTTTGCGAAAATAAAGAAAGTAAAATTTTCAGTCGAGGGAAGACTTGAACCAAGGACCTCTTGTTCTGCAGCTACTCACGCTAACCACGGGACCACGGCGCTGCTGAGCTCGCACTCTCCTTGATGTTGCCTATCTTCCATAAGGACTACTCAGTTTGTATGTTTTACTAATTTTTTCACGGTTCCATACAACTTCTTCCTGTTTTCTCGATTGATCTGTGTTCAGTTTTTCAAGGTCTATCCACTGTGCCAACTTATAACTAAATCTGAGGGGGGTGCGATGGGGAGGTTCCCTTGTCAGAACCAAGCGGAAGTACTGTGAGCAACTGCTGATCACATTGTTTTACGAATGCAGTATCTCGTCAACGTCTGTGGTGTGCATGAACAAATTGTGTAACTAGTGGTTAATAACAAAATCAACATTGTGCAGTTTCTCACTTGTGTGACCTTTTCCGCCCACGTCCCGTTGTTAATCCATTACCTATGGAAACATTTCTGTACTTCTTTCTTGGATGCACAGCGCCAGATTTGCGCCTGGTGGCCATAAATGTAACTCATTATTCTTCAGAATAAATCGGTTGCGCCTTACTACTACTACTACTACTACTACTACTACAACGTGATCAGGCCCAGTGGACCGCACGCATCTACACGTTTCCTCCTCCACTGTATTCAGTCCATTGGTGCTATCGGCCGTCTGTTGACATATATTGACACTTGGTTTACATCTTCATGGAGCCCATCCCTCCAGCGCTTCTTGGGTCTCCCTGGCGGTCTCTTTCCTGTAGGTGTGAAATCCAGGAGCTTCCGAGGCCATCTGTGATCCTCCACCCGGGCTACACGGCCGGACCACTGCATTCGTCTGGCTTTGACAGTTCCTGCTATGTTGGGCTGCTGGTATAGTTCCTCCATTCCCCTGTATCTGCATAGAGATCTTCCGAAGCACTTTTCTCTCAAAAACAAGCTTATGGAAGTTGCGCCTTAATGCATTAGAATATCTACCAAGGTTTGCAGCCATACCATAATTACAGCCTACACTGGAGGTCTGTGAACAACTGAATTTTAGTCATAACCAGTGTTCTCTTAGCGTCAGCGAGTGGGCCACGACGCACGCACGCAAATAGGTTAGCGAACTGTCGCACAGGTGTATCCGACAGTCGAAGCAAACGACCATAAGATTTCTCGACAACAGAAAGATGTGGCGGAGAAAGTTGGTAGCGGTCCCGTAGCCGAACTGGGCGCAGCACGGAATTGTTATGAGGTGCCAGCCAGCTGTGGGGCCGACGGCCGCCACGCGGAAACAGATCGGACGGCGGCAGCGCTGCGGCATGCTAATGGCCGCCTACTTGCCGTGCCGCGGACAGCCTATCTGTATTCCGGCGAGACGCACGGACGCTCCGATTGGGCCAGGCACGTCTCCAGCTTGTAGCGTGTAGCGTGTAGCGTGCTGTAGGTGGCGGGAATCTGAAGCACGGCCGCTGCTCGGGCGTGGGCGTGACACGGGCACCAGCCTTCAGGAACACCGTGGACGCACTGGTCTAATAGCTGTGCCGGGACTTACGTCAAACCAGTCCAGCAGAGTGAGTGGGACGAACTTAATAACATCTACATCTATATTTATACTCCGCAAGCCACCCAACGGTGTGTGGCGGAGGGCACTTTACGTGCCACTGTCATTAGATACATTTCCTGTTCCAGTCGCGTATTGTTCGCGGGAAGAACGACTGCCGGAAAGCCTCCGTGCGCGCTCGAATCTCTCTAATTTTACATTCGTGATCTCCTCGGGAGGTATAAGTAGGGGGAAGCAATATATTCGACACCTCATCCAGAAACGCACCCTCTCGAAACCCGGACAGCAATCTACACCGCGATGCAGAGCGCCTCTCTTGCAGAGTCTGCGACTGGAGTTTGCTAAACATCTCTGTAACGCTATCACGCTTACCAAATAACCCTGTGACGAAACGCGCCGCTCTTCTTTGGATCTTCTCTATCTCCTCCGTCAACCCGACGTGGTACGGATCCCATACTGATGAGCAATACTCAAGTATAAGTCGAACGAGTGTTTTGTAAGCCACCTCCTTTGTTGATGGACTACATTTTCTAACCACTCTCCCAATGAATCTCAACCTGGCACCCGCCTTACCAACAACTAATTTTATACGATCATTCCACTTCAAATGGTTCCGTACGCATACTCCCAGATATTTTACAGAAGTAACTGCTACCAGTATTTGTTCCGCTACCATATAATCGTACAATAAAGGATCCTTCTTTCTATGTATTCGCTATACATTACATTTGTCTATGTTAAGGGTCAGTTGCCACTCCCTGCACTAAGTGCCTATCCGCTGCAGATATTCCTGCATTTCGCTGCAATTTTCTAATGCTGCAACTTCTCTGTATACTACAGCATCATCCGCTAAAAGTCGCATGGGACTTCCGACACTATATACTGTGTGTGTGTGTGTGTGTGTGTGTGTGTGTATATAAATTGTGAAAAGCAATGGTCCCATAACACTCACCTGTGGCACGCCTGAGGTTACTTTAATGTCTGTAGACGTCTCTCCATTGAGAACAACATGCTGTGTTCTGTTTGCTAAAAACTCTTCAATCCAGCCACACAGCTGGTCTGATATTCCGTTATTTGGTTATTTGCCTTGCGGAAGGTTTGGACTTTGTAGCCTTCCATGCTAGGCTGTCCTCTGCTTTCCTCTTCACTGACGTGAGGGTTAGCCGTGGGGTCTGAGGCGTCTTGTCACGGTTAGTGTGGCTCCCCCCGCCGGAGGTTCGAGTCCTCCCTGGGGCATGGGTGTGTGTGTTGTCCTTAGCGTAAGTTAGTTTAAAGTAGTGCGTAAGCCTAGGGACCGATTACCTCAGCAGTTTGCTCCCATAGTCCTTACCACAAAATTTCCAATTTCCTCTTCATTCTTTGTTATCCCCCTCGCGGGCTACTGACATAATAATTTGGATACGGACAAATTTATATTTCTAGAGAAGTTCTTATTCTTATGTGACATACTGGGAGTGCAAAGACAACTGAAGACTATTCTGACGTACGGGGATTTGAACCCCAAGTGCTTCGGAACACTAGTCAGCGTCTTTAGAAAGATGTCTGCTCTCACTGTGGTTTATTGTTTGTCTTGACAGAAACATTTTATTATTCACAACTGTCAAACTACGAACAGTACTGACGTCATTATCGCTGTATTTAGGCAAGACAGGCTATAACGCGGCACTTTCGCATAGTCATTCCCCAGAAATTCACAACTTGTCTACTGCGATCCTCAGCGCTTATGCGGTTGCTGCTAGGGGTATTGCAGCGTACTGCAACATTTTATTCCCGAACACTCAGTAGAGTCATCCTCTTGCCAGATGGGACGCAAGATTTGAGCTTTGTCCAGTCTGGTGCTAACTAACAGGTCTTTCAGTAGCCTGCCTAAGATTGGTTTCGGTTGGAACCAGCAACGCTAGCTTCGACGCTATGACTGTCTGCATTCCAGCACGTGTTGGAACTAAACTAGCGAAAGAAACCTACAAGGGAAACAGCACTTTCGGGAAGAGTGCTGTTAACCGGAGAAGGAAATGAGTAATTAGAGTGTTTGCATTCTGCTCTTAAGGAAAAAAATGTGTGTGAAATCTTATGGGACTTAACTGCTAAGGTCATTAGTCCCTTAGCTTACACGCTACTTAACCTAAATTATCCTAAGGACAAACACACACACCCATGCCCGAAGGAGGACTCGAACCTCCGCCGGGACCAGACGCACAGTCCATGACTGCAGTGCCTTAGACCGTGCTCTTAAGACTGATTGACTGAAAGGAAGGAATGTTTAAACATTTTAGGCAGTTGTTGATAGCTCGCGGTAGTTGGTCGACAGTCCTCTGGGTCGAAGGTATTTAAAAGTGGTTAACAATTCTGAAGTTATGAGCTAGTAGTCCTTCTTGATCAGCCGCGGCTCCTGCAAAGGCTGCGACATTTACCGATCGGAACTGTTGTTGCAGGTCTCTCTATTAAGTTTAAGGGCTGTACTTCCTTTCTTTTTCGTAATCAATTACTAAATAATACCAAGGCTAATACTAAACAACACCAATTCTAACTCCAAAATAATGTATATAGGCAGCATATTGAGGCGCTGACGTCACGTTTTCCTACACCTTATCACAACAAACAGTACAAAAAATAATGTGCTGTAGGGAGACCACCTGGTATCTTTTCCTGCACGTTACTCTCTTCTCTTGAATAAAACCTGCAGTTCTCTCTACTAGGAGGGAATCAGGTGTCAGATTATGTCCTATGCAGTTTAACTTCCCACTCATCACTGCCAGCAACGTCCTCCGATGTTCTCCAATTCATCTCAGTATCTCCTTATTCCTGACTTTACCAGCCTTGCTGATGTCTGTCCGCCTCTCACAATTCTCCTCTCGTCCCGTTTTCTCAGTGTCGGCGTCCGTGCTGCGTACCAAGCCACGCCCCATATTAGACATTTCACTAGACGCTTTCTTAATTCTGTGTTTAAACCATTAGCTGAGACTCTTTTCTGTTTTTGAAACACCACTTTCGCCAGAGCCATTCTGACTTTTGAAGTCCTGTTCACGCAGCACTTCTTCCCTAATCAATCTTTCCCAGTACTTGAAAGCTCTCACCTGTTATACGGTTTCTATCCCTAAATTGTAGTTCGCTCTTCTCTTCTTTAAGCCTATAACGATGCCTATCGTTTTCTTTTTCTTTTTTTTTTCACTTTCGTACCATGTGCTACACATGCTTCGTTCAGGTCATTTAGCATCTGAATCAGTGTCTCTTCATTTTCTGCAGGAATCACCACGTCTTCTACGAGTCTTATGCATTGTGTTTTCCGTTCACCTATCCCGACGCCTCTTTTCCCATCCGAAAAACTTTTCACTATTTTCTCCAAACAAATGTTAAAAAACGGGAGAGAGACAACATCCCTATCTGACCCCTCTTCTGATCTTGCTGTCTTTCGAGGTCTCATTTCCTTTGTGTAACCCTTCTGGGTCAAGTGCAGATTCACATTTAGTCTTGTCTCCGTACACGTCACTCCCTTTCCCTTCTAGATGCCCATGACCTTATCCCACTGCTTTCTATTAAATGCCTTTTAGTGGCTTATGAAGTAGAGAGATATTTCTTTGCCCTTTTACATATACATTTGACTAATAGTCTTTAGAAGTTCAATGGCATATCGAATCGATTGTGATATGGGGGGGGGGGCGTGGAGGGGGGGGGGAGGTCTTAGAGTTACACTAAGTTTTTCCAGATTGCAAGCGATGCGTGTGCCCAGTCTGGCAGAAATTACTTTTGGCGTTACAAAGATGACCTTTTATGTCACTGTATTTGCATTCCACTCTCTCTCTCTCTATCTCTCTCTCTCTCTCTCTCCCTCTCTCTCTCCCCTGTCACTCACTCACACACAAACACACACATACACACACACACACACACACGTAGAGCCGAAACGTCATCATGGCTGTCACCAAAGCGCCTATTCAAACCCCTACACTATTATAGCTCGTTACCAGACATTTTTACACGTCACCCACACCTACACGAAGGGGTAGTACGTGGAAGCATATCACCAACACAGTATTTTTGTAATAAAAGTTGTGGGTCACGTGTGTAGAAAATTGTGTTAAAATTGTTCCAGATATTCCCTAGTTATATTTCTATATCATACCGTTCACACCCCCACCACCTCCACATTGAAGGTACGTGGTTCTCTCTAACACAGTGCTTCTTTAGGCATAGTAAATGATATGAAAGAGAAGTTTCGTTAAAATCTATCCAGTGGTTTAGGAGGACATGTGGAACCTACATAGATACATTTATGTGATACGTATCGTTTATATGTTTGTTTGGACTACAAGTATTTCACTCATTTCATGACACATTCGGCCGCTGGCCTTCCTACTGGGATCAGAAGCTCCTGTTCACGCAGTTTTGCACGTACCTGAGAATTAAATTTGAATTTTAAAACTCCGTTTCCGCGAAAATTAAAGTATTCCTTTTTTTGCCATTTACCCAAACACGCTTGGACAGCTATTTGTTATTTTTTATGGAAAACCGCCAACTAAATAATATTGAAACTGACAACATCCTCACAGAAAGCATTAGTCTCTACCAAGAACACAACACAGGAGAAGATACGAAAAGTTGTAATACAAGGAAAGAAAGTTTTGATTGAATACTCAACACCGCAACAAAACACTGTTTGCAAAGAATCTAGGTCCCGTGAATAAAACGGCTTCAAACATCGTCTGATTGCTTTGCGAAAGAGTCAGTATGTTAAAGAGTTGATGTTAATCATATAAAAACTTTATGGCTGAAGACGCAAAACCCTAGTTTTTCACATATCTCTGTTTTTATGACGTCGTATCACCTGAACTACAGTAACAGACAAAGAAACTGTACACCTGCCTAATATTGTGTAGGACCCCCCGCGAGCAAGCAGAAGTACCGCGCAAGATGACGTGGCATGGACTCGACTAACGTACGAAGTAGTGCTGGATGGAATTGACCCCTTTAATTCTGCAGGGTTGTGAATAAATCCGTGAGAGTACGAGGGGATGGAAATCACTCCTGAGGAGTAAGTTGCAAGGCATGCCAGATATGCTCAATAATGTTAATGTGTGGGGAGTTTGGCTGCGAGCGGAAGTGTTTAAACTCAGAAGTGTTTAAACTCAGAAACTCCTGGAGCCACTCGTAGCAATTCTGGACGTGTAGGGTGTCGCATTCTCCTGCTGGAATTGCCCATGTCCGTCGGAATGCACAATGGACATGAATAGATGCAGGTGACCAGACAGGAAGGACGCGTGTCTAGATGTAACAGGGGTCCCATATCAATGCAACAGCACACGCCCCACACCATGACAGAGCCTCCACCAGCTTGAACAGTCCCCTGCTGATTTGGAGCGTCCATGGACTCATGAGGTTGTTTCCATACCTGTACACGTCCATCCGCTCGATGCAATTTGAAACGAGACTCGTCCGATCAGGCAACATGTTTGCAGTCATCAACAGTCCGATGTCGTTGTTGACGGGCCCAGGCGAGACGTAAACCTTTGTGTCGTGCAGTCATCAAGGGTACACGAGTGGGGCTTCGGCTCCGAAAGCCCATATCGATGACGTTTCGTTGAGTGGTTAGCACGCGGACAGTTGTTGATGGACGGGCATTGAAATCTGCAGCAATTTGAAGAAGGGTTGCACTTCTGTCACGTTGAACGATTCTCTTCATTCGTCGTTGGTCCCGTTCTTGCAGGACCTTTTTCCAACCGCAGCGATGTCGGACATTTGATGTTTTACCGGATTCCTGATATTCACGATACTCTCGTAAAATGGTCGTACGGGAAAACCCCCACTTCATCGATGCCTCGGAGATGCTGTGTCCCACCACTCGTGCGCCGACTGTAAACACCACGTTCAAATTCACTTAAATCTTGATAACCTGCCATTGTAGCAGCAGTAACCGATCTAACAACTGCGCCAGACACTTGTTGTCTTATATGGACGTTTTCGACCGCAGCGCGTAATCTGTCTTTTTAAATATCTCAAACAATGAAAAACTGAGGATGGAAAGTAACAATATTAGACAAGGAAAGCAGCTACTCACCAAATAGCGGAGTTGCTACGTCTGAGATACGCACAACAAAAAAGATTAGCAACTTTCCTTCTCTAACATTGTTTAAATATCTCTGTATTTGAATACGCATGCCTCCACCAGTTCCTTTGGCGCTTCAAGGTATGCGTCGTACAATGACATAATTTTACAGGGACATTAAGTGGTGTATTAGTATACTGTCTGCAAAATGTAATGCGAACAGAGTCAGTAGCAAAGAAGTAACCAATTAAAATGTTATGCCTGCCATTCAGGTTTTACTACACAGCGAAAATCAATAAGCGATAATTTTTTTTCGTTGTTGGGAAGGGAGTGGGGCTGTCAGAGAAGAAAAAATTAGAAGGTATGTGGAATTATGTGTAAAGTTTGTTGGAAATGTCTAAGTGCTCTTTGCATTCTCAAATACTGCGTGAATATAGTCCGAATAATTTGCGCTCCGTGAACTATGCTACATCTACATCTACATACATACTCCGCTATACGGTGCGTGGCGGAGGGTACCTCTTACCAACACTAGCATCTTCTCTCCCTGTTCCACTCCCAAACAGAACGAGGGAAAAATGACTGCCTAGATGCCTCTGTACGAGCCCTAATCTCTCTTATTTTTGTGGTCTTTCCGCGAAATATAAGTTGGCGGCAGTAAAATTGTACGGCAGTCAGCCTCAAATGCTGGTTCTCTATATTTCCTCAGTAGCGACTCACGAAAAGAACGCCTCCTGTCCCTCTAGAGACTCCCACCCGAGTTCCTGAAGCATTTCCGCAACACTCGCGTGATGATGAAACCTACTAGTAACAAATCTAGCAACCCGCCTCTGAATTGCTTCTATGTCCTCCCTCAATCCAACCGGATAGGGATCCCAAACGCTCAAGCAGTGCTCAAGAACAGGTCATATAAGTGTTTTATAAGCGGTCTCCTTTACAGATGAACCACATCTTCCCAGAATTCTACCAATGAACCGAAGACGACTATCCGCCTTCCCCACAAACTGCCATTACATGCTTGTCCCACTTCATATCGCTCTGCAATGTTACGCCCAAATATTTAATCAACGTGACTGGGTCAAGCGCTACACTACTAATGGAGGATTCAAACGTTACGGGATTCTTTTTCCTATCCATCTGCATTAATTTACATTTATCTATATTTAGAGTTAGCTGCCATTCTTTACACCAATCATAAATCCTGTCCAAGTCATCTTGTATCCTCCTACAGTCACTCAACGACAACACCTTCCCGTACACCACAGCATCATAAGCAAACAGCCGCACATTGCTATCCACCCTATCCAAAAGATCATTTATGTAGATAGAAAGCAACAGCGGACCTACCACACTTCCCTGGGGCACTCCAGATGATACCCTCACCTCCGATGAATACTCACCATCGAGGACAACGTACTGGGTTCTATTACTTAACAAGTCTTCGAGCCACTCACATATTTGGGAACCAATCCCATATTCTCGTACCTTAGTTAGGAGTCTGCAGTGGCGCACCGAATCAAACGCTTTCCGGAAGTCAAGGAATATGACATCCGTCTGATACACTTCATCCATGGTTCGCAAGATATCATGTGAAAAAAAGGGCGAGTTGCGTTTCGCAGGAGCGATGCTTTCTAAAGCTACTTCAAGACATACGCATAACACGTAACTTAAATATTGGTCTTATTGTGTTAAACGTCCGACATAAGGTTATAGGCCTTAATGAGTGGAGTATGATAACATTTTAAGTATTTAAATTCTTCCAGTCATTATATGAAGTTTGTCGCCCCTGGAAGCCGTCAGACGGACGACCTGCAGCTGGGACTGGGTGAGAGTGTAGGCATTCAGTGACGCAGACGCCGGTGTGCCCGCAGATCTACATCGGGCGCACGGGCGGCCCCTGGGCGGCGACGCTGCCGCGCCACCTGCTGCAGTTCGTGCTCTTCCTGGCGGCCTGGTGCTGCGCCCTGTCCAGGGTCTCCGACTACATGCACCACTGGAGCGACGTCCTCGCCGGATCCTCCATAGGCACCGCCACCGCCATCCTCACGGTAAGCACTTCATATTCACTGCTGCTGTCGGCTTGCTACTGTACTACACGAACACTCGGTGCCTCTGTTAAAGTTCGGAGCATTGTGTTTTCTGCGTCAGATTTGAACTAAGTGCATTTTCTAACTTGACGGGATCTCAGAAGCATATTTAAGTGGATACCCTAACCTCGTTTTAGCTGGGTACATCTGCATCTACATATGTACTGCGCTAGTCACCAAGCAGTGTGTGGCGGAGGGCACAATTCGCGCCAAAGTCTTCCCCCCCCCCCCTCCCCATCCCCTCTGTTCCACTCGCGGATCGCGCGAGGGAAAAAAGACTGTCTGAACGCCTCAGTACGAGCTCTTATTTCCCTTATCCTTGAATGGTAATCATTGCGCGATTTGAAAGCTGGTGGTAATAATATATGCTCTACATCCTCGGTGAAGATCGCATTTCGGAATTTAGTGAGCAGCCCCTTCTGTTTGGCTCGCCGTGTGTCCCACTTCAACCTTTCTATCAGATTTATAACGCTCTCGCGATGGCTAAATGTACCAGTCACGAATCTTGCCGCTCTTCTTTGGACCTTCTCAATCTCTTGAATCAGCCCCAGCTGGAAAGGGTCACACACAGACGAACAATACTCTAAGACTGGACGAACTAACGTCATGTAAGTTATTTCCTTTGTTGAAGGACTGCATCGCTTCAGGGTTCTACCAATAAACCGCAACACAGAGTTCGTCCTACCCGTGACTTGTGTAATCTGATCATTCCATTTGAGATCATTTCGAATAGTCACACCCAGATACTTGATGGACGTTACCGCTTTCAAAGACTGGGCATTTATTTTGTACTCATACATTAATGGGGATTTTCGCCTTGTTATACG
This sequence comes from Schistocerca nitens, assembly GCF_023898315.1. Classification (NCBI taxonomy): domain Eukaryota; kingdom Metazoa; phylum Arthropoda; class Insecta; order Orthoptera; family Acrididae; genus Schistocerca; species Schistocerca nitens. Next base: position 711,163,794 of record NC_064619.1, on the reverse strand, counting down.
CAGTAGGTTACACTTACTAATATTGAGAGATAATTGCCAATCATTACACCACACATTTATTTTCTGCAAATCCTCATTGATTTGTTCACAACTTTCGTGTGATACTACTTTCCTGTAGACTACAGCATCATCGGAAGACAGTCTCAGGCCGCTGTCAATACCTTCAACCAGATCGTTTATGTAAATCGTAAAAAGCAGAGGACCTATTACGTTGCCCTGGGGCACACCTAAAGTTACGCTTGTTTCTGCTGAAGTTACCCCGTTCAGGACGACATACTGCTCCCTGTCTGTTAGAAAACTTTCTATCCAACCGCATATGTCATCGGATAGACCGTAGGCGCTCACTTTTTGTAGCAAGCGACAGTGCGGAACTGAGTCGAACGCCTTTCGAAAGTCGATAAATATGGCATCAACCTGGGAGCCGGTATCTAGAGCCTGTTGTATATCATGCACAAAGAGGGCCAGCTGTGTCTCTCATGACCGCTGTTTCCTAAAACCGTGCTGGTTTCTGCAGATGAGCTTCTCAGAGTCTAGAAAGGTCATTATGTCTGAACACAAAATATGTTCCATGATTCTACAACAAATCGATGTCAGTGAAATTGGCCGGTAATTATGTGCATCCGATTTTCTACCCTTTTTATGGATTGCTATGACCTGGGCCTTCTTCCAGTCCCGTGGAACTTTCCGCTGTTCCAATGATCTCTGATAGATGATGGATAAGAACGGTGCTATATTTGTAGCATAGTTAACATAAAATGTTACGGGCAAACCGTCTGGGCCAGGTGCCTTCTTGGTGTCTAAGGATCTTAACTGTTTTACAGTCCCAGATACACTAAACACTATGTCAGCCATCCTTTCGTTTGTTTGATAATTGAAAGGGGGAATGGCGCTGCAGTCCTCTACCGTAAACGAGTTTTTGAAAGCTAGGTTTAGAATTTCGGCCTTGTGTTTATCATTATCAGTTACCTTACCCGTACTGTCAGCAAGAGAAGGTATTGAATTATTTGTAGCGTTCATAGATTTTACGGACGACCAAAATTCTTTGGTTGTTTTTAGAATCTGCAGATAAAATATTGCTTTCAAATTCGTTAAAAGAACTAGCAACCTGCGGAGCGCGGATAGCACTAACAAGGGAAACTCCCCATCCCTACCCTCTCAGATGTAGTCCAGTGGACAGCTCGTCAAAAACTGAACACACATCAAGCATTAAAACAGAAAGGAGGTGTGCTGAACCGTGAAAAAAAGAACCAAAATGTAATCAGTGAACGGTCCAAGCAAAAGATAAACAACACAAAAATCACAAGGATAATGGGGTCGTAGTTGTGTGGTCATGGTGACAGACTGTGCCGTGGGAGTTGCGTGTTCAAATCTCCCTCGTGTCCCTTCTTTTCTTTTTTCTTCAAAAAAACTATAAACTTTTCATCCGGTCATTTGAAGTGTGTTTTCTTCTTCTGTAGTCTTGGCAACTGTCATGCTATACATTGATTTTAGAATATGACTCACCTGGTAATAATATATTACGCTGAAGCAAATATGATGAACAGTGAGAGCATGCGAGACGCCGCATAGAGCTCTCACAGAAACGAAAATAGCTAATAAACGGGTGTGAACTATGTTACAACAAAGGAACTCAAGAGTCAAAACTTCCAAAACGGAACGCAAGACTGGTAACATGTGGTACTTGTGCAGAACGAATAGGAGGTGCGCACGTCTTGAGGTCCCTTCCTTACACCTCGCTGTTGCGAAGGGACGCACAGGCACAAATTTGAATACAGCGAACAGGCACGTCAATGACCGGACTGACATTTTATAACACACATACACACATTATATATATATATATATATATATATATATATATATATATATATATATATTGCGAGGTGCCGGGGCTATCAGTGAATTTAACACTAAATTCTAGAATCTACATATATAAATGATGCTCTAAGCCCCCCCTATTCTAACTCCGACTTTTGCTGTTGCACAAGGATTAAAAAGAAACGCGAACTGACTGTAATAGACCCTGCAAGTGGAGTAGAAAAGAGTTTGGCACCTGCAATAATTTAATTTGATAAATAAGTTAAATAAACGAAGGTTTCATTACGTAGAGAGAAATGATGGGTTGCTCTACCGATTAATAGAATGAAAGTTCTGTCCAAAATAACAATAGGATTTATTAAGACTAAACACAAAATAATAAACAAAAACACATAAACATTTACAATAAATCAAATTGGCTCAAATTGGATACTCATACAAACACTGAAAAGGTGAAGTTGTCCCTGAACTAGATTGTGAGGTTTAAGACGAAGTGGTATGTGGAGCCAATTCCTTGCCACTCAAATCTTAAGGGAGACAGACAGCTAACCTAACAATAATTGCTGCTACTCAAGACAGAACAAAGTTAAAAAAAAAAAAAAAAACGAACAGGCGCGCTCTGCTGAGCTCTGATTATCACCTAAGAAAATCCCTATCTGCCGGTGCTGCGGACATACATTACCAAACTGTCTTCTTATCTCCCAGAACACGATCTGCCGTACCGGAGGTGATGGCTGGTTGTTTCGACGTCCTCGACCGAAAGGCGAGAGCCGACTACCTAGAGCACCCGTACAGGCCGAACACAGAACATTCCCGCCCCCACGACAGTGGCCGTGGTTAAACGTTCCAATCAGCAACTCGAAAACCGGCGGAAAATTCCACTCCATTGCCGGAACACTACCATTCCACCAATGGAGATTCTTGGCGCCAATTTCTTCGCTGATTTTGCTACGTCACGGAGCTATGCCCTGAGCAAGCCAATCACAGTTACTATTTTGCAGAAAGCGCAGGAATTTTCCCGCCACAACTGCCTGGGTACACAAGTCATTCCCACGCCTCGCTGGTAGCCCGCCAGAAAGTGTTTTCGCTAAGTTTCTGCGAAGTAACGGAACCTCTAGCCCAGCCGCTACTTCCGGCCTCTGCGGGCGTGCCTCTTGACAATGTCGGCGTCTGGAAAGCATTCACTCGACCCCTCACACCTGTCGGCTTACCCTTTCAAAGTCAGATGAGCCCGCCTGTCACTGGACCACCCGGGTGACGAGAGACGCTGCATGGGAAGTCCGCGTGTGAAGGAATAGCAACTTCCCACCACATGCAATTAGAGAGGAGAATCGTAAGATAGAAATATGAGAGGGGGCTCATGCCACCTCTCATTGCCCCTACGCCATTTTAGAATGTAATTGTTGAGCGGTTGGCTCACTTAGGAGCAAGGTAGTGAGTCAATCGCCCAAGAACAATCTTACAAACTGACTCCACATGCCGCACTCTATAAAAAATCATTGCAACTGAAAAAATGCAGCTCATAGAGGGAGGATTATTTATGATGTAGCCAACTTCACCTTCTTAATATGGAACACAAACACTCACATCACACATCCATACGCAGGGAGCCCCTTCCAAACACCGATTCACACAGACATTCACGCTCTAAATATGGCCCGGGCATGTGAGCCAAATATGGAGCAGTTTATTCTTTACAATCAGAGTTGGTGTGCTCTGCAATTAAATGCCCAAGATTTTACAACAATTTGAATCATGAAACTAACCTGAACTCACTCACACATGATACTGTTTTAAGTTAACAATCTCTTTGTGAGCTTTCAGAATCTAGTTCCAACCTCCGATTCATTCTGTCTCCCTGCAGCAAGAATAACCTTTACAAAATGTTCCCTGAACTGATGGTCCATTCACAATGACAGTGGTGGTATCTGCTTCAGTTTATGGGGACTTCAGGCATACTGTTTGCATACACACAACAATAAATACAAAATACAAAAAAACATGGTGTGGAGAACAATACAGTAATTTGTAATAAGAATTACAGTGTAAAACACAAACGCATACAAGGTATAACATACATTACAAAAACAACATAAGAGAAAGAAATTTAAGAAAAAAAACAAGGTTCATGGGGCATCAAATTGTGCGTGCACATTGCACAAAGTTCACGACTGTGCTGAGAATGAGGCACTAAATCACAGTTAGAAATATCCGAAGCACTTCACAAATTTAACAGTACTGACATCACATAGGGCTAAACGTCGCGTGTTGTTGCTACGTTGTTGCAACGGCAATAGGGTGTGCTGGAGCATCTGCAGCACTCTGTTGAGATTGCACCAAGACCTACGCATATGATCACGGCAGTACGGTAGGAAGACATAGTGATAGGCTCTCCTCACGTTGATTAATTGTCTCTGAGGTCTACTTGTTGGGATACATCACTAGTCTAGGTCTCTTCTCTCGCTGGACAGTACTTTACGTTTCCCAATATTGCGGTTCGACGAGGGATGATGGCACGTGGAGTGACTCCACATGTGTGTGAGGTCATCCATACAGGATCGAACTAGGAGCGACGATTGCTAAAACTGCTCTCTAATAGAGAGGAGAAGTTAGAAATGAGACCATTCATTTGTTAGAGTGTGTGGCACGATACTGCTTTGTGTATGCAGATCGGCCAATACTAGTGAGTTGTAAAAACCGAAACAGGTGAGTATAGAGCGTCCCTTTCTGTCCTGAGGCACATGAGGCGCAGGTTCTGACACGATATGTGATCTTCTTCGTGTACTCACGACAACGTGGACTGCCGCAGGGAATCCCTCCAAACGGCTGCCGCGTCTGGAGAGCTAGCAGGCTGTCGCGTGTGGGTCGCGTGTCAGTGTCAACGGCCAGCCTCACTTTCGCTTGTGGCCCGGCGAGGATCCCGCGTAATCCCTCCGGTATACGGCCTGGTGACTGTCAGCTTGTAGGACCGGATGTTCTCGCGCCCTTCACGTCAAGTAGCGCGCTGACGCTCCCTTCTTGCAGGTAGCCGATGACCTCCGGCTGGCCTCTGCATTGCCACGATCCCCGTCATCTGCACAATTCTTACAAAAATCTTATGCCTAACTTTTCCCCATGACCTTCTATGTTATGATAAATTTACATCATGATACATTGATGGTCTGTCATTTCAGACACTCTAATTTTAATTTTATAGTTATTTATCAATAGCTGTCATAACAAAAATCATGGAAATAATTTATCTTGATATTTATGTAGAGACCGATCTCACTATTGTACATGGTGTGTGACGCTATATTGGATGAAGAACTAAATGTGCGGGCCCGCACCAATATTACTATTACTTACATAGATCGACAGTAGACATGCTCAAGAATTAACTACCATATCCCAAGGATCTACATTCTACGTCTTTTACTTAAATTATGTTGTTATGCAGGTCTAAGTTTTACTGTGCTATAAAGAACATGCAACTATACTACTTTCGCTCGCCCGTCGTCCCTCCATCTCGGGTCTGTGGTTTGGTGACCTGAAAAAATAGCATCTCAACAGGCGCGCGCCAAACACAACACTTGTGGTAGAAAACCCCCACAATATTAATCTAGTTATTGTTAAATCCTACAGTTTAACTTATCCTAGTATATCGTACTTTCCCTTTTATTTATTTATTTATTTATTTTATTTTATTTTTTTATTTTATTTTTTTTTTTTTTTTGTTTACCTTATACAATACTCTTACATAATTCCTGTTACGTTGAGATGTCTCGCTGCTCGCCGCTATTGACGACAGTGATGTGCGCGCCGTACGACATGACCTCCGAGTTTTCATTACGCCTCACTGAAACTCCGGAGACTGGGTTAGCCATGGCTATCCAAGACAATAAATTTATAGTTGAACTTAATTTTGTATGTGATGCAGTTTTAGCAATGAAAGCGCACCTTTCCAGAGGCAATGTAATTTGACCAAGCCAAGTCTGGTTCCTGTTGAGGATTCAGTCGCCCACCACACGCCAGCTACACAGTATGTCACGAATATCCTAGTATGAGTCACTGGTTATTCATCTGTGACAGTCGCAAGCATCATGCTAAATCCCCAACCAGCACATTGGCATGGTCGGCTTTATGCCCGCATTTCTACCGTCTAGGGCACCATTGGAGTCAAACGCTCACAGGTTCACCCCGACTTGCAAGACAACGATGCTGGCGCATCACTGTAAAAACTATACTGCCCATATTCATCCTCGAAATCACGCAATATACCACAATCTTGCAGTGCACTGACGCGTGCCTGCAAGCATTGGTATGAACGTCTCACGAACTGGTTGTGGCCGCTATGGAGCGTATCACGACTTCTCAGAACGCTTCTAAGAGCACGTTCTTGTATGCGCCCGTTTGTGCGACATCTCGTCACTCATCTTTATCCCTTAACATGGACACCAGATAGGAAAGGACAAAAAAAAAAAACATTGCTCATGGAAAGGTAGTGCCTCTTATCGCAAAGACAGAGGAGATCGCGAACATAGACAAAAAAAAACGTTAACAGCAGTAAATTCTTATGCAGCGTGTTAATACTTTGACAATCTTAATCTATTAATGCAACGATTATTGTTCCCCGAAGAAAGGTTCATATATTTGCCTATTCTACTATGTACACCACTTAAACTACTATTATTCCACGAACTTCTTTGTGTGAGAGAAGTGGTGGAGTCCTATGGACTAGCGCCAATCCCTTGTCAGACTCCCCTTCCTCTGACGTCCATTAGGATTTGGAGGTCTAATTTCAATCTCCTGGTTCTCCTGTTGTCCTTGATTTCGCGCTCTCCAATTACGGTCGCTTTGCCGTTCGTCATTCCTCCTGTCCCAGATTGCTTGTCTAGATTGACCCTGTTCCCTGACGTTCTGGTTTCCGTGTCTCTGGTTTCCATAACCTTGAATAGCGTAACCTTGATTCCCGTAACCCTGGTTTCCTAACTGGCGAACGCGATTATGCGATCTGTTGTCGTCTGCCCTTGCTGGCCCGTGGTATTTGTTATTTTGCGCCTTCTTCCTGTCCTTTGCGTCTTGTTTATCGAAGACTACTTCGAGTTCGCGCAATAGACTCTTGAATGCTTCTATGTCAGATCCACACTTGCCGACAAGTGTCTGTTGATACCTAACAGGCAATTTGGAAAAACAAAATTTGGTGATTTCTCCCTTGCTATATGGACTATCTAAAAATAGATTCTTCTTGAGTAAATCATCAAAAAAATTGGTGGCGCTCCTATGCCCGGACACCTCCAGTTCAGGACAAAATATTATTTCCTCTTTAATCCTGTCTTGCGTTTCCTTTGACCAGTAGGTCCGCAGGAATGCACCAACAAATTCCTGATAAGTCCGACACGTCGCTGCCACACCCCGCATCTTTTCCGAGGCTTGGCCTTCGATGTGTCCACACATGAATTCTAATTTTGCGTGGGTTGGCCATGATGACGGTAATGAATTAGTAAACTGCGTCACCCAGCTCTTCGGATGCATCGCCCCTCCATTATCTTTGAACTTCTGGAATTTTAGTATCGACAGGAAGTGATTGTGATCAAAATCCTGTCTGATCCTCGCACTGGTGTTGTCACTCGTTTCCGATACTTGTACCTCTGCAGAGTGTCCTGCTCTATCTTGCTGATAACTGTGATGTGCTACCTCTGTATCACAGTGGAAGTGGCACTCAGAATTCACTCTCCTAAATGGGCTATAATTATTGGAGCTCTTACTAGGTGTTTCTGCGTGTGCATTGTTAGTTCCGCACTCTGTCACTGGGCTAGAGCACGGCGGGCTTTTCCTCGGAGACACAATTCTGTGTATTCCATCATTGGTATCCGAACGCGAAGTGCTCGTGTGCCCGTTTTGCTCTAGTTTTGCTATCCGACTCTCTACTTCTTCCATTCGTTTCATGGTGTTCGCAACCGCGATATTACCTTGAGTTTTTAAGAATGCTAGGGATTTTGAGTGGGATTGTGTTGTACGTCGCAAGCGACCTGCAAGTTGAGAAGTTGCTTTTGCGATTTTCATTGCCCCTGTTGCTGCCGTTTTGGCTAGGCCTGCTACTTTTTGTGCTACCATTGACATTTGTTTTGCTTCTGCACATTCTTTCTTTATTGTTAGTAATTCCCCACGAATTTTCCCTATATGCGAAATTATTGCCTCTGTGTCCTTCTTACACTGTTTCTCATCCTCTTCCTTCTCCTTCTTACGCTGTTCGTCAGATTCTTCTTTCATTGATCGTAGGAAGCTCAGTATTAGGTTTACGTCATCTTTTTGATCCTCTTCAAACATGGGCGATGTAGCTCTGGACACCTGGGCGCTAGAGCTCTGACGTGGCCGAGCTGGCCCCTGTCTGCTCTCGTTCGTTTGATTATTAATTTCTGCTACCGTCTCGACCTGTGTGCCTGTCTCTGTTTCATCCTCTACCTCACTATCATAATCACGGCCGCGCCGCTGCTCTATGATCGCGTCCAAATCACCCTCCTCATCAATGAGTCTGTCGTCCTGACCTACTAAAAATGTGCCCATCTCATCTCCGAACCTATCCCCGTCAGTAAACTGCCCCTTATCCATTATGCTATTCTCTTTTGTTTTAGTTTCGCTCGCTAATAGTCGTGACTTACTTCTCGTGATCATTCATAAAAAAAACAAATTTATCTAAAATTCACAATAAAAATCATCTACTCCCAATATTTTTCCACATAGACATAAAATTTCAACAACGCCGTTCCAACGCTGTAACTACAAACACAATTTGATGTGGTACAGAAACCGCACACAAATCCGACAAAGTGCGATGTGGTACGGACACCACATCAACGAAACACAAAAAACAATGAACAAAAAAATATATACACTGAAAACAAAAACTGTAATCATGCGCCGCTACTTAAAACTAAACGCGGAACTACCAGAAAAAAAACTTGGGTATCAATCAATAAAAAAATTAAGCAAAAAATTCTGAATGTCCCTGAATGTCGCTTATCAGCGATTCACAGGAAAGATCCGAGGCTAAGGGTCGCCATTTTATGCGAGGTGCAGGGGCTATCAGTGAATTTAACACTAAATTCTAGAATCTACATATATAAATGATGCTCTAAGCCCCCCCTATTCTAACTCCGACTTTTGCTGTTGCACAAGGATTAAAAAGAAACGCGAACTGACTGTAATAGACCCTGCAAGTGGAGTAGAAAAGAGTTTGGCACCTGCAATAATTTAATTTGATAAATAAGTTAAATAAACGAAGGTTTCATTACGTAGAGAGAAATGATGGGTTGCTCTACCGATTAATAGAATGAAAGTTCTGACCAAAATAACAATAGGATTTATTAAGACTAAACACAAAATAATAAACAAAAACACATAAACATTTACAATAAATCAAATTGGCTCAAATTGGATACTCATACAAACACTGAAAAGGTGAAGTTGTCCCTGAACTAGATTGTGAGGTTTAAGACGAAGTGGTATGTGGAGCCAATTCCTTGCCACTCAAATCTTAAGGGAGACAGACAGCTAACCTAACAATAATTGCTGCTACTCAAGACAGAACAAAGTTAAAAAAAACGAACAGGCGCGCTCTGCTGAGCTCTGATTATCACCTAGGAAAATCCCTATCTGCCGGTGCTGCGGACATACATTACCAAACTGTCTTCTTATCTCCCAGAACACGATCTGCCGTACCGGAGGTGATGGCTGGTTGTTTCGACGTCCTCGACCGAAAGGCGAGAGCCGACTACCTAGAGCACCCGTACAGGCCGAACACAGAACATTCCCGCCCCCACGACAGTGGCCGTGGTTAAACGTTCCAATCAGCAACTCGAAAACCGGCGGAAAATTCCACTCCATTGCCGGAACACTACCATTCCACCAATGGAGATTCTTGGCGCCAATTTCTTCGCTGATTTTGCTACGTCACGGAGCTATGCCCTGAGCAAGCCAATCACAGTTACTATTTTGCAGAAAGCGCAGGAATTTTCCCGCCACAACTGCCTGGGTACACAAGTCATTCCCACGCCTCGCTGGTAGCCCGCCAGAAAGTGTTTTCGCTAAGTTTCTGCAAAGTAACGGAACCTCTAGCCCAGCCGCTACTTCCGGCCTCTGCGGGCGTGCCTCTTGACAATGTCGGCGTCTGGAAAGCATTCACTCGACCCCTCACACCTGTCGGCTTACCCTTTCAAAGTCAGAAGAGCTCGCCTGTCACTGGACCACCCGGGTGACGAGAGACGCTGCATGGGAAGTCCGCGTGTGAAGGAATAGCAACTTCCCACCGCATGCAATTAGAGAGGAGAATCGTAAGATAGAAATATGAGAGGGGGCTCATGCCACCTCTCAATATATATATATATATATATATATATATATATATATATATATATATATATATATATATATATATATATACAGGGTGTTTCAAAAATGACCGGTATATTTGAAAAGGCAATAAAACCTAAACGAGCAGCGATAGAAATACACCGTTTGTTGCAATATGCTTGGGACAACAGTACATTTTCAGGCAGACAAACTTTCGAAATTACAGTAGTTACAATTTTCAACAACAGATGGCGCTGCAGTTGGGAAACTCTATAGTACGATATTTTTCACATATCCACCATGCGTAGCAATAATATGGCGTAGTCTCTGAATGAAATTACCCGAAACCTTTGACAACGTGTCTGGCGGAATGGCTTCACATGCAGATGAGGTGTACTGCTTCAGCTGTTCAATTGTTTCTGGATTCTGGCGGTACACCTGGTCTTTCAGGTGTCCCCACAGAAAGAAGTCACAGGGGTTCATGTCTGGCGAATAGGGAGGCCAATCCACGCCGCCTCCTGTACGTTTCGGATAGCCCAAAGCAATCACACGATCATCGAAATATTCATTCAGGAAATTAAAAACGTCAGCTGTGCGATGTGGCCAGGCACCATCTTGCATAAACCACGAGGTGTTCGCAGTGGCGTCTAAGGCAGTTTGTACCGCCACAAATTCACGAAGAATGTCCAGATAGCGTGATGCAGTAATCGTTTCGGATCTGAAAAATGGGCCAATGATTCCTTTGGAAGACATGGCGGCCCAGACCAGTACTTTTTGAGGATGCAGGGACGTTGGCGTCATTTGGACCGCAGCTGCAACACGGCGAACGGAAACCCGAGGCCGCTGTTGGATCACCTGCTGCACTAGCTGCGCGTTGCCCTCTGTGGTTGCCATACGCGGTCGCCCTACCTTTCCAGCACGTTCATCCGTCACGTTCCCAGTCCGTTGAAATTTTTCAAACAGATCCTTTATTGTATCGCTTTTCGGTCCTTTGGTTACATTAAACCTCTGTTGAAAACTTCGTCTTGTTGCAACAACACTGTGTTCTAGGCGGTGGAATTCCAACACCAGAAAAATCCTCTGTTCTAAGGAATAAACCATGTTGTCTACAGCACACTTGCACGTTGTGAACAGCACACGCTTACAGAAGAAAGACGATGTACAGAATGGCGCACCCACAGACTGCGTTGTCTTCTATATCTTTCACATCACTTGCAGTGCCATCTGTTGTTGAAAATTGTAACTACTGTAATTTCGAAAGTTTGTCCGCCTGAAAATGTACTGTTGTCCCAAGCATATTGCAACAAACGGTGTATTTCTATCGCTGCTCGTTTAGTTTTTATTGCCGTTTCAAATATACCTGTCATTTTTGAAACACCCTGTATATATATATATATATATATATATATATATATATATATATATATATACTCCTGGAAATGGAAAAAAGAACACATTGACACCGGTGTGTCAGACCCACCATACTTGCTCCGGACACTGAGAGAGGGCTGTACAAGCAATGATCACACGCACGGCACAGCGGACACACCAGGAACCGCGGTGTTGGCCGTCGAATGGCGCTAGCTGCGCAGCATTTGTGCACCGCCGCCGTCAGTGTCAGCCAGTTTGCCGTGGCATACGGAGCTCCATCGCAGTCTTTAACACTGGTAGCATGCCGCGACAGCGTGGACGTGAACCGTATGTGCAGTTGACGGACTTTGAGCGAGGGCGTATAGTGGGCATGCGGGAGGCCGGGTGGACGTACCGCCGAATTGCTCAACACGTGGGGCGTGAGGTCTCCACAGTACATCGATGTTGTCGCCAGTGGTCGGCGGAAGGTGCACGTGCCCGTCGACCTGGGACCGGACAGCAGCGACGCACGGATGCACGCCAAGACCGTAGGATCCTACGCAGTGTCGTAGGGGACCGCACCGCCACTTCCCAGCAAATTAGGGACACTGTTGCTCCTGGGGTATCGGCGAGGACCATTCGCAACCGTCTCCATGAATCTGGGCTACGGTCCCGCACACCGTTAGGCCGTCTTCCGCTCGCGCCCCAACATCGTGCAGCCCGCCTCCAGTGGTGTCGCGACAGGCGTGAATGGAGGGACGAATGGAGACGTGTCGTCTTCAGCGATGAGAGTCGCTTCTGCCTTGGTGCCAATGATGGTCGTATGCGTGTTTGGCGCCGTGCAGGTGAGCGCCACAATCAGGACTGCATACGACCGAGGCACACAGGACCAACACCCGTCATCATGGTGTGGGGAGCGATCTCCTACACTGGCCGTACACCACTGGTGATCGTCGAGGGGACACTGAATAGTGCACGGTACATCCAAACCGTCATCGAACCCATCGTTCTACCATTCCTAGACCGGCAAGGGAACTTGCTGTTCCAACAGGACAATGCACGTCCGCATGTATCCCGTGCCACCCAACGTGCTCTAGAAGGTGTAAGTCAACTACCCTGGCCAGCAAGATCTCCGGATCTGTCCCCCATTGAGCATGTTTGGGACTGGATGAAGCGTCGTCTCACGCGGTCTGCATGTCCAGCACGAACGCTGGTCCAACTGAGGCGCCAGGTGGAAATGGCATGGCAAGCCGTTCCACAGGACTACATCCAGCATCTCTACGATCGTCTCCATGGGAGAATAGCAGCCTGCATTGCTGCGAAAGGTGGATATACACTGTACTAGTGCCGACATTGTGCATGCTCTGTTGCCTGTGTCTATGTGCCTGTGGTTCTGTCAGTGTGATCATGTGTTGTATTTGACCCCAGGAATGTGTCAATAAAGTTTCCCCTTCCTGGGACAATGAATTCACGGTGTTCTTATTTCAATTTCCAGGAGTATATATATATATATATATATATATATATATATATATATATATATATATATATATATATATATATATTACGAGGGAGATTTGAACACGGATCTCCACCTTCATAGCCCTACGCCGTGAAAACACAACCACAACGCCATAGCTTACACGCATGTTCAGTTTTACATATTTTGGGATTTGGTCGTTCACTGTTTATATTTTGCTTCTGTTTGTCAGGGTTCATCATATCTTCTTCCTGTTTTGATGCTTGATCTACGATCAGCTTTTGATGGACTATCCGCTGGCAATCTTACCACTAACACTGAGGGGGTTGGGACGGGGAGTATCCACGGCCGGGCGATTCGTCTCGTATAGCAGTAGTTAACTATATTCCTCGTGAATCAGCCTATCTGTTAGTGAAAACCATATGGAAATACCAATGGCAGCTCACATAGGTAATACTAAATGGTGCGGTTGACTTTAATTTATAATACGGGTGGAAGATACACTCTCCAGTCACATTGATGTTCAAAATGGTTCAAATGGCTCTAAGCACTGTGGGACTTATCATCTGAGGTCATCAGTCCCCTAGACTTAGAAGTACTTGAACCTAACTAACCTAAGGACATTTCACATATCCATGCCCGAGGCAGGATTCGAACCTGCGACCGTAGCAGCAGCGCGGTTCCGGACTGAAGCGCATAGAACCGATCGGCCACAGCGGCCGGCCACATTGATGTGACCACCTGCCAAAAGCCTGAATGACCACCTTTTGCCCAGTGGACCGCTGCGAGACATACACGAATAGAGTCGGTGGGCTGCTGGAAGATAGCAACAGGGTTGTGGATTCTCTGCCGACTCCAGAGCCGATCGAGGTGGTCACATAGATTGTCCACTGTGTTTTAATCCGTGGAGTTTGGTGGTCAGGCGAATGGGCAGACTCATCCTGGTGCTCTTGCAACAACGCGCGTACATTGCGAGCTGCGTGACACGTTGCGTTGTCCTGCGGTACGTGCCGTCGTGCCGAGGAAAGAGAAACTGCATGTTGCGGTGCACGTGGTCCTCGAGCATACATGCATACTAGTGTTGAATCATTGTCCCTTCCAGAATGCCGAGATCACCCAGGGAATGCCCTCTGGCCTGGGCCCCTCCTACGATTGTTGCAGTTTTTGCTTTCAGACGTTTCACGACGCAAGCGCCAATAACCATCTCTCCGATGCATAAAACGTCATTCATCCGAAAATACCACCTGTCCCCACTCACTGGACGTCCAGTTGCAGTAATGGCGTGGAAATTCCAGCCTTCGACGCCGATGAGCAACAGTCTTCATGTGTGGACGAACCAGGCACCTGCTGCGGCGGTCTATACGCAGCAGCTTTCGCTGAACCGTCGTTGAGGAGACTCTGTTTTCAACCGCGGCGGCACGCGAATAGTTTACAAACTTAGCCGTTTCGGAAATTCTTCCACCCTTGGCCCGAAAGCCAATCACAGTGCCATTCTGGACGTCAGGCAGATCGCTCCTTTTCCGCATTGCTGCAGTGACTGCACAGTTTACCGCGTCCCCTTGACAAGCTTTATATAACCTCCACTCTTACTGCTGCCACCTGTCCTCTGTGGGCTGTTATTGCACCGACGTCTACCACAGGTGGTGATCACATTAATGTGACTAGACCGTGCATAAGGGGCAGTCAAATGAAAACGAGGCGAACTGCCTATTGGCTTCTGTCTCGGGTTCTTCGGCCGATGTGCGTCTGATGATTTTTTCTGACGTTTCGGCAGCACGACTGGCTGGCGTTGTCTAAGCTTCATCCTCCACTGCTGGTGGTGAACTGGAGCTTTGACAATGCCAGCCACTCGTGCTGGCGAAACGCCACAAAAATCGAGGCGCCCGCTAAACCCGCTGGGCAGAAAGGGAAACGGCCAAATAAGGTTGGGGTCAGCCTCACCTTAAAATTGCAATCTATTGTGATTTAATAACACCTTTAAACCAAAGTGGCACATAGCCGAACCTTTACAATTAAGAGTTTCAAACTCAAATTATTTCACTGCTGAAGGCCTCCAAACAACTGCGTGTCTTCGTTTACTTGAAATTTATTTTGTTGCTTTTAAGATTCCTTGTTTGGAGGCCTTCAGCCGTGAAATAATTTGAGCGTATATATATATATATATATATATATATATATATATATATATATATATATATATATATATATATATATATATATCACAGCTAGGCTGAAAGCGTCAAGGCAAAAGTGGATAGACAAAAATAAACAAGATGCAATACAAATGGCTGAAGCCCCACAATAAAATTTTCAACATTTTAAAATAAATTACCATAACCTTTCGTTAAGCGACTGAGGGCCCACAATTGATTTTCCAAAATTCAGAAATACCATAAACCTTTAAGGGCAGAAGACCGCAATATTTAAGCTTTAAAGGTAATTTTAAAAATAAGGTTCCAAGCGGCTGAAGGCCCACAATTAATTTTCCAAAATTAAAAAAAAAGCTATAACCATAAGCCTCAAGTTTTAAGTGGCTGTAACCGCACTAAAAGAAAAGACAACACAACGACAATAACCTTTCAGCAAATATCCACTTCTCAGAATTCGAACTTACTTATACGCAGCTGAAGGTGTTTAATTTACATAAAACACAGTAAAACCAAGAATTTTTTAAATCACTGGCTATGATACATTATAAACAGACAATTAAACACTGGTGAGAAAGACAATAAAGACAACGGCACTCAGAAGCCTCCAGGCGGTCGGTCTGCCCTCGTTCAGTTAGGTGAGACAGGTGGTGAGCCCAACTACACTTGATCCGTCGGAACGCAACCAAGGGACAGCCATGGACAGACCGACAAACGACTTGCTTACCACCAATCCGTACATGAGAATTCAAACACAAAATGTTATGGGCGTAATTATCCATAATCAAATATGTACTGTATACGTATTAAGCTGTCGAAACTACACACCGTGTTGGACAGCAACAACAGGTGAGGAAAGGACACTGCCAGAAATTACGTTAGTGGCCAGGGCAGGAAACCGGAACACTAACGGCCACAAGGCAGAAAATTCCGCTGGTGCACTTGAATTGTAGTCAACCAATGTAGTTAATTCCACCACATGGTGGCTAAATTTCAGCAATACAAGCACTCGGTGTTGCTCACAGGAAAACCTCCCCAACAGCAAACCACCAAAACGAACCACACAACATTAATGGACGTGGCTTGGGTAGTTGAAACCACTACTCAACTTTGACGTCCTGGGTCGGTGAACCACGAAGCTCGCAGCGATCGGAGAGCTCCACACACGGCCCACACTGTGCAGGGACCGCCAGCGGACCCAGCCGACTGCACCACGCGGACATATCTTCCCTAACCCGCAGCAACCGACCGACTGCCCACAGACCCCCTAGCCGGAAACTATATGCACAAAACCGAAGATGGTACATAGTGCAAATATCGTTACACATCGCTGCTGCCACACGTAGAAGAAAGAAGAACCACAGCATAACCGCAACAAGGGCGGGAAACCGAACACAGATAGACAGCCAAGTTCACGAAAACGCTTGGTTGAGAGTGAGCACGGCTCAAAAATCATCAGACGCGGCCGAATAACGCGAGACAGAAGCGAATAGGCAGTTTGTTAATAAGTGGCCACGAAAGCCTTAACAATTTTGAAAACGAGACAGGTGGAAAAATTACCTAAACTGGCTTTATTTCTAAAGCAGTGGTCATAATTGTTAATACATATATCCCAGTGTGATACAAGATGGTCAGTGCCTTCATGGAAAAACGTTTGCGGTTGTAACCACGCGTGCACCACTTCGTCCGAAGCAAATCGTCGGTCACGAATGTCTTTCTTCAGGGCTCCGAGTATCTGGAAATCGCATGTGAAGAGAACGAGACTGTATGGAGCATGTGTAACGCCTTCCCAGCGAAAGCTATGCAGCGTAGTGAAAACAACAATCACGCCAGCTCCGGGGAAAACATTGGAGCCCTGATTGGAGCCCTGATGAAAACACTTGTGGCCGTCGATTTGTTTCGGTTCAAAAATGGTTCAAATGGCTCTGAGCACTATGGGACTCAACTGCGGAGGTCATTAGTCCCCTAGAACTTAGAACTACTTAAACCTAACTAACCTAAGGACATCACAAACATCCATGCCCGAGGCAGGATTCGAACCTGCGACCGTAGCGGTCTTGCGGTTCCAGACTGCAGCGCCTTTAACCGCACGGCCACTTCGGCCGGCATTTGTTTCGGAAGAAGACACAGTCATGGTTCTGTAGGCAGCCGCAAACATTTTTTCCATGAAGGCAGTGACCGTCTTGCGTAACAGTGGCGCAAATTTATTAATACTCATAGCAGTTACTTTTGAAATAATAAATAGTTTGCTTGCTTTTTTTTCCATCAGCGTCGGTTTCATTTGACTGCTCCTTATGTAGGGTGATTGAGCTGCCCCTACAAATCAGTTTTATGCAACCCGAACACCTTCATATACCACACACACGGTTTTTTTATTCTCTTGCTTGCTACCTGCAGACTGTTAGTCCTACAGAAAAAGTGAAGAGGAACCTTTCGTAGGAAATTTAATGTACTTAAATTTGATACTGGGATACGTTTTCCCTGGGTGCCACGGTCCTCGAGTTATTCAAGAAAAATGCGTTTGGTTAACACTATCATACCTTTTTCTGAAATAACTCGACAACCGTGGCCTCCACAAAAAAACATAGGCCAGTACAAAATTTAAGAACATTAAATTTCCTACAAACATGGCCACTTCATTTTTTCTCTAGTACTAATTGTTTGTGTGTAGCAAGCAAGAGAATATGAAAATCGTACACGTGGTATTTGAAGGCATTGCAGGTTGCATAAAACCGATCGGTAGGGGCAGTTGAGTCACCCTGTACATGTGTGTAGAAGAGACGAGTGGGTCAAAGCGCTTAACTTTTAGTGAATCGTCTGGAGGACACCATTGGTTGAAGTTCTTAGCATGTCGCAGAGTGGTTGGCTTATCCAGGCATTCCATATTCAAATGAAACTACGTGGTTCCAGAGACCTTCTCAAGCCTCGAACATGCATGATGTATAGATGCAGACTGAAGAGACGAAAGAAAATTTGTACCAAGGCTGGGATTCGAACCTAGGTCTGCTGCTCACTAGGTGCTAAGCACTCCGCCACCCTGGCATAGTGGCTTTGCACAACTGCACACCCTCCTCCTCAATCCAAATTCCCGTTGACGCCTCAGGCCACTCGGTATTCCCCTTAAATTCGAACAGCATTGCAGAGGCCCTTCAAATCATCCATTTAGTTCGATGCTGAGGTGCTATTCCAATACAGTTGGAGAGCCTCTGCAGTCTTGTTCGAGTTTACGGGGAATACAAGTGGTCTGATTCGTGAATGGAAATTGAGATTGAGGGCGGACACGAGCGTGGGTTGTTCATGCGGCTGTGCAAAACCAGTGTGCCAGGGTGGCGTAGTGGTTAGCTTATCTGCCTAGTGGGCAGCAGACCTGATTTCGAATCCTGGCCTCGATAGCAATTTTCATTTATCTCTTCAGTCTACACGTACAGGTGATTCAAAAGTAACTGTACACACTTCGTAGGTGTAATGTACGTATCAAAATAAGAGCAAAACGTTAAATAAAGTTTCTTTCTGAAAGTAATTGATTTCAGAGTGAAGGGACCCGAAATTCAGCTCAACTACGTACTGTACGTTATCCCACGACATGTTCAAAACGATGTCCATGGTAGACGCAGGCTGTGACGTTGCGCGACGTCTCACTGCTCTCGGAATACTGCAGGCTCCGTTCATCTCATTCTGCACAGCTGCACTCCTGTTATCTTTTCGCTGCTATAGTTGTGCTACGTTCCTAGTTGAAACAGCATACACGAGCTCCTTCAGACAGCCCCAAAGGTAGATGTCCAGGGGTTACAATCTGGAGATCTGAAGGGCGAAACAACTGGTCCTGCACGACCATTCATTTATCGGGATAAGCAACTTTGAGATACTTTCTTGCCTCCCGACTGAAATGTGCAGGAGCACCGTCGATAAAGCAGCGTCAGTCTACATCGGGTCACGTGCCTGCAACTCCAGTAAGGCGGCGTTCATTTTCACGCTGGGCAGCCCATCATAATGTTTGGGACGTCATTTTGTTAGACTCTTCCACTTAGCCAGAACGCTAGAAGATTTGCACGTAGGCCACACACATCGTGCCATCTGCATCCAAGCCATTCCTCATGGGTCTCTCTGGCGTCGTTTATGGCATCTGGATGTTTACTGCACGTTCGGTGGAGGGCGCATTGAACATTTCTGTATGGTAAATGAAAGCTTTGATCCTAAATGCTATAGTTTGTTTGCGTATGGATGTAAAAGATGCACCCTTTAAAATCACACCGCCCTTTACTCGTATCACATGCGTAAGTTAAGATCATCCCATGTTTCTGTCTTCATTTAAGCAGAATATACAATCATGTGAAATGGGATGAATTTGTTAGAAACACTTTGTATTTTGCTATCAAGCTGAGGAGAGATGGTGGTGCATGGTTCCTGATTACCGGACTTCGTGCCGATGGCCTGGACATATTCCATACCTCTGCGCTGTCTTACGCAGCTAAGGCTTAAGCTCAGTGGCCCGTTTGGTGCGACTCGAGAGAATTAGGCTATGTACCGACAATGGGTTTCATCATATTTCTGCTCTCTCAACATCATCATCATCGTCGTCGTCATCGTCATCGTCATCACAGACGTGAGAATATACACCCAATAATTTCATTCACTTGCACTGGACAGGTACGCTTACAACAACTCACTCACACTTCGTGTGCGGATAAGGGAAGTCGTCCTATTCGGCGGCTGAAAGACCCGCTATACGATATGCTATTAAACATGACCGTTTTTGTTGCCCACAAGGGAACCTCCCCATCGCACCCCCCTCAGATTTAGTTATAAATTGACACAGTGGATAGGCCTTGAAAAACTGAACACAGATCAATCGAGAAAACAGGAAGAAGTTGTGTGGAACTATGAAAAAATAAGCAAAATATACAAACTGAGTAGTCCATGTGGAAGATAGGCCACATAATGGACACTGTTAGCTGATGAGCGCCGTGGTTAGAGTGAGCAACTGCCGACCGAAAGGTCCTCGGTTCGAATCCTCCCTCGAGTGAAAGTTTCTTTATTTTCGCAAAGTTACGATCTGTCCGTTCATTCACTGACGTCTCTGTTTACTGTAATAAGTGTAGTGTCTGTGTTTTGCGACCGCACCGCAAAACCGTGCGATTAGTGGACCAAAGGACGTGCCTCTCCAATAGGAACCGAAAACATTTGATCGCAAGGTCATAGGTCAACCGATTCCTCCACAGGTTGGTTCAAATGGCTCTGAGCACTATGGGACTCAACTGCTGTGGTCATAAGTCCCCTAGAACTTAGAACTACTTAAACCTAACTAACCTAAGGACAGCACACAACACCCAGCCATCACGAGGCAGAGAAAATCCCTGACCCCGCCGGGAATCGAACCCGGGAACCCGGGCGTGGGAAGCGAGAACGCTACCGCACGACCACCTCCACAGGAAAACACGTCTGATATATTCTTTCCGACACTGGTGACGGCATGTGCGTCACCTGACAGGAATATGTTGTCGACCCACCTAACTTGCACAGTTGGCGAATGGGTAAAAAGATTCTTCTAACTTACCCGATTTAGGTTTTCTTGTGCATGTGATAATCACTCCCAAAAAAGTGATGAAAACTTAAGATTTTGTCACATAAACTGAATAAAATGAATGCAATAGTTTCACAGTCGCACAGTTTTCCCTGTGCTCTGTCAAAACATGTTTTTTTACGTTTTCAAATGTTTCCGTGCGTAGACCGTCAAATCCTGTATATGTCCAAGCAAATCTGAACATGTCCTGGAATTTTGGAGAGCGAAGTTGATTATGTGTGAGTGCCTGAACTTTGATAATTATCTGAAAATAAAAAATTAAATTTTTCACTCGAGAGAAGATTTGAACCCAGGACCTGTCGTTCCGCAGCTGCACACGCTAACCACGGGACCACGGCGCTCGTAAGCTAACACGCTCCTTAATGTGGCCTAGCTTGCGCATCGACTACTCAGTTTGTATATTTTGCTTATTTTTTTCATAGTTCCACACAACTTCTTCCTGTTTTCTCGATTGATCTGTGTACAGTTTTTCAAGGCCTATCCCTGTGCCAACTTATAACTAAATCTGAGGGGGGGGGGGGGTGCGATGAGGAGGTTCCCTTGCCAGTAATGTGTACCCGTGGTCTAGGGCGGTCGGATCACAGCCGTGCTAGCGTGCGGAGCTGCTCCGCGCGCCGTCCGACGCTCCGCTCTCGGCGGTGTTTACTTCCGCGTCGCGGTGTTTGTGTCTATCGAGTCCAGTACTAACGTACGCCATGGCGCACTCGTACCGCCGTGCAACGATCAAAGTAACGTTTCAGGCCGAACATCCACGACCCAGAGCTTTCGAAGTCGAACAGTTCATCCGAGAGGATCTACGTTTGAACCCCCAGGACGTAATCGGCATACATTTTTCCATCACTGGAAGTGTTGTCTAGATCAAGATGTCGACGGAGGAAATTTGCAATGACATAATTCACCGTCATGCCACCGGACTCAAATTTAAACACTCTGATGGACATATGGGTGCTGTGACAGTCGCCCATGCTAGATTCGGTCTCCGGACATTGCGAGTGTTGGAGCTCCCGTTCGAGGTGCCTCAGGATGTGGTCATTGCCGCTTTCCAACCATATGGCACCGTCTTTGGTCACGTCGCGGAGAAGTGGCAAACATTTACGACCTACCCCGTATTAAATGGCGTCCGGCAAATAAAAATTGAGCTGACGAAACGTGTCCCATCGAACCTGCTGATTGGCGGTGTGAGGGCCATCGTCATGTACGATGGACAGCCACGAACGTGCGCAGGATGTGGCCAGGAGGGACATGTACGTTCCGAATGTTTACACCGCCGTTTAATACAGACGCCGTTACGTGAAGAGACCCAGGCTTCGACGGTCACGTCCTTACCCATCACCTACACCAAGGTTGCACAGGACCCCGTCGTACCAATCTCGATTGCGCCAGCAGCATCGTCAACGCCACCCGCCGCAGCACAACGCGCCGACGACACAAGCACGGCGTCGCCTCCAGTTCTCGCTTCAGGACCGTCCGGGTTGCAGACCGAAACCGATGTTCCTGTTGGAACCGTGGACGTCGACCTCGGTGTCGTGCCGACGTCTGCCTTTGTCCAGACGGGTTTGACGTCAGACGACGGGCGACCACATTCTGATTCAGAAGGCCACATCAGAAAACAGCGGTCGCCTCGCAAACACAGGAAACGACGACGAACGCCTTCCGATGACGCCCTTTCTCAGACGGCCCCGCGAGATGTCGACCTGATGTCTGACGGTGATCTCCCACATTGCGTCCAGTCACGCGATGCAGCAGCAACAGGCGCCCCTCCTGTGACGCCTCCTCTCCCGGTTCGGGACGTGTCCTGTCCGTTGTCAACGAATGATGACGGCGGTCCCCCTGCCACTCATGTTGCGGAATCCACAACACCCGTTCCGGAAGTACGTGACCGTCACATGTCCACGTCGTCAGCTTCCTGGGCCGATGACGTTGAAGAAGAAGTGGAACAGACTGCCAGCGTGTCTGCACAGGAGTCCACCTCGGCGACACTGGGGCTGGCGCCCCGCCAGTAATTATCACCACTGCGGCACCACCGGCGGGTCTCCACCTGCCGGCTACTTCTACCGCACGTTCTGCAAATACTGAGGATGGCCGTACACAGCAATATCGTATCGCCACGATGAATCTTGCCACCATTCGTGCCCCCCATAAACTGGCCATGTTGAGCGACGCTATTTACTCTGCGGATGTGGATATAGCACTCTTACAAGAGGCGTTTGTGGCTGACTTCCTAGTTCCCACCGGATGCAACGCCCATGTTTCCCCCGCATCCGACACCGGTAGCGGCGTCGCCATCCTGCTACGCGACGAACTCCCTGCAGAGGACGTCATCTACCTCCCCACTGCGCGAGGTATGGCCCTCACACTGTTCGGCGTGCGTATTATTAATATCTTCGTTCCGTCCGGCACTGGCCGCCGTCATGACCGACAAACGTTTTTTGCCGAAAGCGTCACACCCATCTTCACCGGTCCGCAGGACGATTTGGTACTCGGTGGGGATTTTAACTCGACACAAGAGCCCGCGGACCAACTCCCGCGACATTCCCCTTGTGCATCTCTCTCAGTGGTCATCGACCGTCTACGACTTGTTGACACATGGAAGAAGCTCCACGGAATTCAACCGTGCTATACATTCTACACCTCTCACTCGTCAAGCCGCATAGATCGCATCTACGTTACCCGCTCCCTTGCTGATGGCACACGTCATGCGGAAGTCTGGCCCTTGGCCTTTTCAGACCATGATGCGTACCTCTGTGACGTCACTCTCGCCCGATAGCGAGTGAGCGAGTGTGGCATAGTCGTGGTCTGTGGAAACTCAATGTCGCTCACCTGACCTCCTCAGTCGCCGTATGGTCGAAGAAGCGTGGGCACGCTGCCACCATCGTCGAGAAGCCTATGACTCCACCTTATCATGGTAGCTCTCCTGTGCAAAGCCGACCCTCAGGAAGACTCTGATGAGTTATGGGAAGGAATTAAAGGCGTGGCAAACTCATACCCTGCACTTCTACTACACCATACTACGTGACTGTACGACGATGCCTTTCTCGCCAGCCCGGCAGTCGATGGTCCATCGCACGAAGGCGCAGATCTCCTTGATCATGCGGCGTCACTTGGAAGGCACTGTAGTCCGTTCTCGAGCTTCTAATCGAATCCCTCAAGAACGTCCGTCGATGTACCACCTCCTTCAGGAAAGACTACTACGAACACTCTTCCGGAGGATGCAGTGCATGATCTCCAAGACGACGTAACCACAGATGAAGTGGTAGATGCTATCAAGGCGGGTTCCGATAACAGATCTCCTGGACCTGACGGTATCCCCATCGAATTTCATAAACGTTTTCACTATTTGTTGGCTTCCACGTGGACGGAAATCGCACAAGAGCTGATGTCACCGATGACAGTGGTTCCGAGCGCCTTTCTAGAAGGCATTATTATCCCCGTACATAAACCGCGCGGGTTATCGAGGGTCCAGGACTATCGACCAATTACTTTGCTCAACAGCGACATGAAAATATTCACACGGCTACTGGCATCGCGACTCAAGAAGGTCGCACGTTACGGCACATCCTGCGACCAGACTTCCCTAGGAGGCGACAACAACATCCGTACGCCCCTTTGCCGTTACAGAGACATGATAGCATTAGCGCATTATCAGCGTCTCCCTGGCGCCTTGGCTTCACTGGACTTTAGCCAGGCTTTCGACCGTGTTGACCACTTCTATTTACGGACAGTTCTTCAGCATATGGGTTTTCCTGGCGGTATTGTCACAGTGGTTATGCGCCTGTTGAGTAGTGCAACCTCTAAAATCATTTACAATGGTCGCCTAACACCGCCCCTGGTCATCGCACGATCTGTGCGGCAAGGCTGCCCTCTTTCCACGATTTTGTATGCTTTCGCCTTGGAACCCCTGCTCCAGGGCATGCGCCAACGTTTGGAAGGTATGGCTGTGCACGGCCACCGTTTTTGTTGTACAGCCTACGCAGACGACATAGTACTATATCTGCGCAGTGAAGATGAAGTATGAGCAGCACTGGCATGGGTGGCGACTTACGGCGAAGCGTCGGGGAGCTGCCTCAACGTGTCAAAATCCAAGGTCCTGCTCATTGGTGAGGGCTTGCCGGAGAGATGTGCTGCCCCCCTTTGTGTCGCCGCCACCATACGGTGTCTTGGACTTGATTTCACATCATACCTGCGCCGCTCAGCGACTATCAATGGTAGACGGTTGCTACAGACAATCAGAGCAAATCTCGCAGATCACCGGCTACGAGCTCTCGACGTTATCCAACGCGCGCAATACGTGAACATGTATCATGCTTCCCGTATATCACACGTGGCTCAAGTACTACCAATCCAAAATCTCCTGGCGCGACGACTGTTGATGGCTTTCGGCTCCTTCGTCAGCTCGGGAATGTTATTCAAGGTGCAGTATGAATCCCTTGCACTGCCACGAGATCGTGGCGGGATGGGACTCATCCACGTGCCGACTCGTGTCAAGGCCCTATACGTCAGCTCCCAACTAAAACTTTGGCATCGTTGCCCGCAGAGCCTTACTAGCCTCCTGCTTCACAACTTTGCGCCGGCCTCCGTGTCCGCCCCAGTACTGGTATCGACCATTCCAACCCCCTTTTATTACATCCAACGATTTTTCCTGGAGTTCAGTTATATCTACCGGTCCTTACCACTTACACGTTTGTACCTCACGAAAACAGTCTCCGAATTGTTACAACATTGCCACCCGTCCAACCCCATCGAACGTAAGTATCCACAGTACGTGTGGCGACACATATGGAAGGCGATCCATGCGCGTTTTCTTGAATCAAACGTTCAATCAGCGTGGTACATCACCGTGAATGGCAAACAGGTTAACCGAGATCGTCTGCACCGCATCCATCTCGCCGATTCATCCCTCTGCACCCACTGTGGAGTGAATGGCACGCATGTCCACCGGTTCCACTGTGGCACAGCGTTCGACGTCTGGACACTTGCGCGGCGAATTTTGGCGTTTCTTACTCGCCAGACACCGGCTCAGATCGATGTCCACATGCTTTTGTACCCCGATAAGACTTTCTACCCCTCAGCCAAAACTCACTCTGTGAATTGGGTCTGTGGCCACACGATCCGCTGTCTTTTTACTTCTGGCGACAAGTCTACGGCCGGCCGGAGTGGCCGAGCGGTTAAAGGCGCTACAGTCTGGAACCGCACGACCGCTACGGTCGCAGGTTCGAATCCTGCCTCGGGCATGGATGTGTATGATGTCCTTAGGTTAGTTAGGTTTAAGTAGTTCTAAGTTCTAGGGGACTTATGACCGCAGCAGTTGAGTCCCATAATGCTCAGAGCCATTTGAACCATTTTTTTGACAAGTCTACGCTAGGATATTGGACTTATCTCGACGAACGACACTGCGTCCTGATACGCAACCCACGCTATAAACAATATTTTTCCAATTTCTTACGGAGCACTTTCGATGACCCACCTAGTAGCTGGAACGTCCAAGCCCTGAGAAGCTGTAAACTGTATAAACCGAACCGAACTGAATAGATCTGCTACCCAGAACCCACGTCTACGCAATGAGAAGACACGTTTGGACGAACTGGCCTGCTGTAGGCGGAGACACTTCAGGCACTCCTGTAAGAACTGGTCTTTGACTAAAAGTCGCACGCCGACTTTAATTTAAAAAAAAAAATCTTTTCCTTATTTATTCCTCATAATTTGTTCTTAAAGGAAAAAGAAATTTGATTTTGGCTTTGAGAAACTCTTTTTTTTCCCAAAAGATTGCTTCTTCACCAACAAGACGAAGGAGACTCATTTTTGTTTACTGGAAGGAGAAACCAGTATAATTGGAGTCTTTGTTTTCTTTTGAAAAGAGAAAAAACAAAAAAAAACAAAAAAGGGGTAGCGTCTTTGATTCATAATCAAAACGTCTTCGGTCCCGGGTTCGATCCCCGACACTGCCTAAATTTTGATAAATAATCAGCATTGGCGGCCGAAGACTTCCAGCATAAGAAGTCAGCCTCATTCTGCCAACGGCCTTGTCAAAGAGGGCGGAGGAGCAGATAGAGGTTCAGGGCACTCTCTTGTCCTAGGGGTAGGAAATTGCCCCTAAAGGCGGAAGAATCAGCAATGATCAACGACATGAGGATGCAGAAGGCAATGGAAACTACTGCATTAAAGACACGTAACGTGTATCCACAGGATATGTGGCCTGTAATTGAAGAAGTGTCACGATGATCTCCCCATTGGCAAAAGATTCCGGAATAGTCCCCCATTCGGATCTCCGGGAGGGGACTGCCAATGGGAAGGTTACCATGAGAAAAAGATTGAATAATCAACGAAAGGATAACGTTCTACGAGTCGGGGCGTGGAATGTCAGAAGCTTGAACGTGGTAGGGAAACCAGAAAATCTGAAAAGGGAAATGCAAAGGCTCCATTAGATATAGTAGGGGTCAGTGAAGTGAAGTGGAAGGAAGACAAGGATTTCTGGTCAGATGAGTATCGGGTAATATCAACAGCAGCAGAAAATGGTATAATAGGTGTAGGATTCGTTATGAATAGGAAGGTAGGGCAGAGGGTGTGTTACTGTGAACAGTTCAGTGACTGGGTTGTTCTAATCAGAATCGACAGCAGACCAACACCGACAACGATAGTTCAGGTATACATGCCGACGTCGCAAGCTGAAGATGGAGAAAGTGTATGAGGATATTGAAAGGGTAATGCAGTATGTAAAGGGGGACGAAAATCTAATAGTCATGGGCGACTGGAATGCAGTTGTAGGGGAAGGAGTAGAAGAAAAGGTTACAGGAGAATATGGGCTTGGGACGAGGAATGAATGAGGAGAAAGACTAATTGAGTTCTGTAACAAGTTTCAGCTAGTAATAGCGAATACCCTGTTCAAGAATCACAAGACGAGGAGGTATACTTGGAAAAGGCCGGGAGATACGGGAAGATTTCAATTAGATTACATCATGGTCAGACAGAGATTCCGAAATCAGATACTGGATTGTAAGGCGTACCCAGGAGCAGATATAGACTCAGATCACAATATAGTAGATATGAAGAGTAGGCTGAAGTTCAAGACATTAGTCAAGAAGAATCAATACGCAAAGAAGTGGGATACGGAAGTACTAAGGAATGACGAGATACGTTTGAAGTTCTCTAACGCTATAGATACAGCAATAAGGAATAGCGCAGTAGGCAGTACAGTTGAAGAGGAATGGACATCTCTAAAAAGGGCCATCACAGAAGTTGGGAAGGAAAACATAGGTACAAAGAAGGTAGCTGCGAAGAAACCATGGGTAACAGAAGAAATACTTCAGTTGATTGATGCAAGGAGGAAGTACAAACATGTTCCGGGAAAATCAGGAATGCAGAAATACAAGTCGCTGAGGAATGAAATAAATAGGAAGTGCAGGGAAACTAAGACAAAATGGCTGCAGGAAAAATGTGAAGACGTCGAAAACGATATGATTGTCGGAAGGACCGACTCAGCATACAGGAAAGTCAAAACAACCTTTCGTGACATTAAAAGTAACGGTGGTAACATTAAGAG
This sequence comes from Schistocerca nitens, assembly GCF_023898315.1. Taxonomy (NCBI): domain Eukaryota; kingdom Metazoa; phylum Arthropoda; class Insecta; order Orthoptera; family Acrididae; genus Schistocerca; species Schistocerca nitens. The sequence goes on along the minus strand of NC_064619.1, from coordinate 711,135,550 downwards.
TGCAACGGGAATTCCGCTGTTAAATGCAAAGGAGAGAGCAGATAGGTGGAAAGAATACATTGAAAGCCTCTAGGAGGGTGAAGATTTGTCTGATGTGATAGAAGAAGAAACAGGAGTCGATTTAGAAGAGATAGGGGATCCAGTATTAGAATCGGAATTTAAAAGAGCTTTGGAGGACTTACGGTCAAATAAGGCAGAAGGGATAGATAACATTCCATCAGAATATCTAAAATCATTGGGGGAAGTGGCAACAAAACGACTATTCACGATGGTGTGTAGAATACATGAGTCTGGCGACATACCATCTGACTTTCGGAAAAGCATCATCCACACAATTCCGAAGACGGCAAGAGCTGACAAGTGCCAGAATTATCACACAATCAGCTTAACAGCTCATGCATCAAAGCTGCTTGCAAGAATAATATACAGAAGAATGGAAAAGAAAATTGAGAATGCGCTAGGTGACGATCAGTTTGGCTTTAGGAAAAGTAAAGGGACGAGAGAGGTAATTCTGACGTTACGGCTAATAATGGAAGCAAGGCTAAAGAAAAATCAAGACACTTTCATAGTATTTGTCGACCTGGAAAAAGCGTTCGACAATATAAAATGGTGCAAGCTGTTCGAGATTCTGAAAAAAGTAGGGGTAAGCTATAGGGCGAGACGGGTCATATACAATATGTACAACAAACAAGAGGGAATAATAAGAGTGGACGATCAAGAACGAAGTGCTCGTATTAAGAAGGGTGTAAGACAAGGCTGTAGCCTTTCGCCCCTACTCTTCAATCTGTACATCGAGGAAGCAATGGTGGAAATAAAAGAAAGGTTCAGGAGTGGAATTAAAATACAAGGTGAAAGGATATCAATGATACGATTCGCTGATGACATTGCTATCCTGAGTGAAAGTGAAGAAGAATTAAATGAACTGCTGAACGGAATGAACAGTCTAATGAGTACACAGTATGGTTTGAGAGTAAATCGGAGAAAGACGAAGGTAATGAGAAGTAGTAGAAATGAGAACAGCGAGAAACTTAACATCAGGATTGATGGTCAGGAAGTCAATGAAGTTAAGGAATTCTGCTACCTAGGCCGTAAAATAACCAATGACGGTCAGAGCAAGGACGACATCAAAAGCAGACTCGCTATGGCAAAAAAGGCATTTCTGGCCAAGAGAAGTCTACTAATATCAAATACCGGCCTTAATTTGAGGAAGAAATTTCTGAGGATGTACGTCTGGAGTACAGCATTGTATGGTAGTGAAACATGGACTGTGGGAAAACCGGAACAGAAGAGAATCGAAGCATTTGAGATGTGGTGCTATAGACGAATGTTGAAAATTAGATGGACTGATAAGGTAAGGAATGAGGAGGTTCTACGTAGAATCGGAGAGGAAAGGAATATGTGGAAAACACTGATAAGGAGAAGGGACAGAATGATAGGACATCTGCTAAGATACGAGGGAATGACTTCCATGGTACTAGAGGGAGCTGTAGAGGGCAAAAATTGAAGAGGAAGACAGAGATTGGAATACGGCAAGCAAATAATTGAACAGGTAGGTTGCAAGTGCTACTCTGAGATGAAGAGGTTAGCACAGGAAAGGAATTCGTGGCGGGCCGCATCAAACCAGTTAGTAGACTGATGACAAAAATTTGGTTATATTAAAACATTTGCGTCATAGTGGCGTCCTGCTATTTGCGATCTATAAGGACAGATATTTGCCGAACTATTAGTGGTCTGTCCAAGACAACAAGGAATAGCGACAAGCCGAATTTGGAGAATCTGACACTATAATGTCTTTCAGTAACATGAATCTGTCAAGGAAGAGTATGTTGAATAACTTGCCGTATGACATATTGCATATGGCAACGGTCGAAGTACCAACGTATCTGACTGCCATATTCGGAGACAGAAAAAACGTATTCATATAAGTGAGGAAAGCCAACTGCCAGATAATCGTTGAAATTCATGGTGCAAACTTTCCACTCTCTTTTATTTTGCACAGTGCCACTAGTTTCTGTCACAGACTGTTTTCAAGCTTAGCCTAAACGAGGAAATACAAAACGTTAGCGACTGCACGGTCTGACAACTTAGTGTAAAATTATAAACATCGTACTTACAGGCATAATTGGCAGGAATGTTATACCACGATGTAAACGATAACAAGTTGCTGTTGCTGGCCGTCCGTATTTAATACAACCGTCAGCAATATAATAACTGTACAGAGCAGTTGTCACCAGAAGGCTTATTTACACCGAAAGTAAGTAACAAAAATACCAGACGAAAATAAGTTAAGCAGCTCATGAAAAATAGGCAAGATAATGTCGTGTTAAAGACAGAAACAGTGCAACATATACTAACAAGTGAAGCATTAACCTAATAAACAAAGTAGTACAGTGTAGTCTTTGGTTGAAAGTAAACAACTTACACCTGTAAAATAGATCGTAATATTAAGTGTACAACAGAAATAGAAACAAAGAAAGCTAAACGGGCCAAAATGATTAGTAACAAATTTATAGTGCCTGTACATTCGTTTGAAATGAGTGCTTAGAAACACGTTCTAATTTTAACCAGCCTAATGAAAGAAGAGAGGTGGGGGGGGGGGGGGGGGTGCGAACCGTTTCTTTAAAGTGTAAATTGTAATTAACTACAAATATGGGACAATGTAAAGAAAAAGAAAAGGTAGTAATGAAAGAGAAAGAAGAACTGAGGGGTCAGTCCGACATTTTTTATTTCTATTTATGCTGCACACTTAAAATTACAGTTTGGTCTCCAGCATTGACTTTATAAGAGATCAGTGTTCGAATTACTACATTCCATACTTCCTTTGGGGGCAGTTATAGAAACTTCTGTTTACAGTTCTTCATATGAGCTTCTCAGTGTTAAAGGAAATGCGATACGTAGCGGAGGAATGGTTATTCGTAGCGTCTAACAAGGGAACCTCCCCATCGCACCCCCCTCAGATTTAGTTATAAGTTGGCCCAGTGGATAGGCCTTGAAAAACTGTACACAGATCAATCGAGAAAACAGGAAGAAGTTGTGTGGAACTATAAAAAAATAAGCAAAATATACAGAGTAGTCCACTCGCAACATATGCAACATCAAGGACAATGCGACCCCACGAGCGCCGTGGTCCTGTGGTTAGCGTGAGGAGCTGGGGAACGAGAGGTCATGGGTTCAAGTCTTCCCTCGAGTGAAAAATTTACTTTTTTTATTTTCGCAAAGTTATGATCTGTCCGTTCATTCATTGACGTCTCTGTTCACTGCAATAAGTTTAGTGTCTGTGTTTTGCGACCGCACCGCAAAACCGTGCGACTACTAGACGAAAGGACGTGCCTTTCCAATGGGAACCGAAAACATCTGATCGCAAGGTCATAGTTCAACTGATTCCTCCACAGGAAAACACGTCTGATATATTCTATACGACACTGGTGATGGCATGTGCGTCACATGACAGGAATATGTTGTTGACCCACCTAACTTGTACACTTGGCGAATGGGTAAAACAATTCTTCTACCTTGCCCGATTTAGATTTTCTTGTGGATGTAATAATCACCCCCAAAAAAGTGATGAAAACATAAGAGTTTGTCATATAAACTGCAACAAATGAATGCAACAGTTTCACAGTCGCACAACTTTCCCTGTGCTCTGTCAAAACATATGTTTTTCATACAACGTCCCCATACTACGGCGCAGTTACCTCGCATCGGACGAACAGATAATAATTGTCTGAAAATAAAAAATTAAACTTTTCACTCGAGGGGAGACTTGAACCAAGGACCTCTCGTTCCCCAGCTTCTCACGCTAACCACGGGACCACGACGCTCTGGGCTTCGCATTCCCCTAGATGTTGCCTATGTTGCACATGCACTACTCAGTTTGTATATTTTGCTTGCTTTTTTTCATAGTTCCACGCAACTTCTTCCTGTTTTCTCGATTGATCTGTGTTCAGTTTTTCAAGGCCTATCCACTGTGCCAACTTATAACTAAATCTGAGGGTGGTGCGATGGGGAGGTTCCCTTGTAAGTTACCACATGCCGGTTTAATTACTTGACACTCCTTTGGAAAAAATTAAAAATTCTTTTCAGCTAGTGTAATTTATCAGAGTAGCTAATTATTCATACAAAGTACATTTCGAGAGTTGAACTTGAACCACATGAAACTGATTCATAGCCTGGCGATATATTCAAATCCTCTTTTACCATTTCATTGACATTATCCAAAGCATCGAAAGGTTCTTTTCAGCAGACGGTACGGGAAAGATTTCGCACTGTGATTTAGAGAAGGATTGACTGTCTGATAAATTAAACTGCTTTTAAGTAGGCGCCGCATTTTCTTCTCCTTTTTTTATCACTTTGCCGTTTTTCTCCATTACTGTCGTTAATGGAAGAGAGTTTTTCGTCGTATGCTCCGTCTTCCTTTGACACTAAATATTACATTAACTGACACAGTAGCTTTAGCAATGCAATTAAAACTTCTCACAGACATCAATCCTGCTTCAGCACACGTTTTAACTCAGAATTTATTCATTGACATGTGTTCTAAGATTGCAGGCTTCCACGACCGGTTCATTTTACTACGCCCAACATGTTCTTTCAGATCGTCAAGTAAATATTCGACGTCTTACGGTATCAGTAGTGGTCTCATTAAAAGAAACATGGCATATGTAAGTCTTTAACACAAGTAGAAGTTAACTTGCGAGTGGATTTCCTTCACGGTTGCCAGAGGTTAGAATTGCAATTCTCTGCGAGGGGCGACATTTGCAGTCATTGCTGCAGCCAATCTGATAGCAATGTGCCACATAGTTGGCGCGAGGAAAGAACTAGCAGCTTTCGCTCGCCTATTGTCACTGCAATAGAGCTATTGCCGTCTGTAAGTGGCGACTACCATTCAGCTGAAAGTAAGGCTTCGCAAATAAAATGTATTCATGACTGAGTAACGGATATTTTACGAGACTCAGAGCACCGATCTGGTAGCCTCTACGATGTTTTGTTGCTCGCATATCTTCTCTCTTGCAAGCAAATCGTGCCCGATTCGGTCCTAATCGGTAGATTTCTTATCCCGATTCGTTACGCTGGTAAACAGGGTGAATCATCTAAAACTTGCACCGCAAATATTACGGAAATGGAAAGTGCTATTGATGTGCGGTTTCACAGAGTGGATTGGTGGGCAGGCGATCGTATTCTTAGCTGATAAACAGATTATAATAATATCTAGGTAGCGTATTTTTTGTGCAAAGACTTTTTTAAATGGAACAATGCCTATTGACATTAACAAACTCAAGGTAGGGTAAGTTAGAATATCAGTGGTGTTTGTTGCAGGTTTGTAGTCCGCGTCGTTTACGAAATACCATATTTTGAAAAGTTCCCTGCCGGCCGGGTGGCCGAGCGGTTCTAGGCGCTACAGTCTGGAACCGCGCGACCGGTACGGTCGCAGGTTCGAATCCTGCCTCGGGCATGGATGTGTGTGATGTCCTTAGGTTAGTTAGGTTTAAGTAGTTCTAAGTTCTAGGGGACTGATGACCTCAGAAGTTAAGTCCCATAGTGCTCAAAGCCATTTGAACCACTTTTGAAAAGTTCCCACACCGACACTTGTGCAATGTCTGAGGTAGCAAATACTAAGGAATAACACAAGTACATTCAGTAGTTATGTGGATTCTGACCTGTATCGAGACAATGGACCATCACACATCTGTACAAAATGACCACCGACAGCTGCAATACACACTTCCAGAGTGGTATGGAATGACTACTGCACACGTGCTATCATTTCAGTGCAGATGTCCTATCAGGCTGCAATCATACATCGTTGCATATCACCGAATGTAGTTAGTATGTCCTTGTAGACAGCCTCTTCCAGCTTTCCCCACAGAAAAAAGTTCACAGGCGACAAAACCGGGGAACTGGCCAGCCAAGGTACAGGTCCTCTGTGTCCAATCCAGCGGTTTGGAAACAATTCGTGAAGACATGCTGGAGTACTTCGTGCACTGTGGGATGGGCAGCCGTCATGTTGGTACCACTGATTCCTCCTAGTCTGCACAGGAACTTCTTCTAGCATCCGTGCAAGATGGCCTGTTAGAAGGCTGCGGTAGTTGTGCGCGTTCAGTGTTCTGTCCGTGGAAAACGAGCCTGTGAGTTGATGGTTCACTATCCCACTCCAACGTTTAGACACCATGGACGCTCACGTACCACCTGACAAAGCCAACGGAGATTGTCAACAGACCAATAGTGCATGGTTCGGCGGCTTACCTGGCCATGATTGGTAAATGTAGGTTCACCACTAAACAGGATACATGATATATCTGTAGTATCCTGTGAAAATGCGCACGTACAGAAGTTAACAAGATTCTCGTAATGGTCTCCATGCAGCTCTTGATGGGGAGAGATGTGGAATGCGCAGGACACTTGCCTGCCTCATGCCACTTACTCGCGCGATTGCGATGGATCTAATGTGCGGGTCACCTGCAACAGCAGCAAGAACATTAATTTTCCCCTTTTCTGTTGTCAGTTGATTCTTCTGTTACATTGTCTAGGTGATGCACTACCACTTTCACGTAACTGGTTGAAGATGTTTATAAATAATTTCCCGTTGGAATATCTTGCCGCGTACACCGTACAAGAAAGAGCTGTATTCTTCCTACACTCTCCACGTACTATGAGCATGTCGCCTTTACTGCGTTAGTAAATCCCATCGCCCACTGATGACCTAGTGCTTGGACTGTCACACTGACTAGCAACTCGCAGTGCATTCTAGGAACACAGAAGCGCACTGTAAGCGAACATAACAACACTGCACCTAGCAACTACGAAGGTTGAATGGCACTAACAAATATCGTTATGGAAGCTTTACAGAATAAGATATCTCGTAAACGACTCACTCTATACTCCTGCAACAAACACCACAGACATTCTAATTTTAATCTGTTAAAGTGAATAGGCATTTTCCTGTTTTTTGCACAAAAATACACTTTTTGACTATTATTACAGTCAGTTTATTGGGTAACAATATGAGCTCCTGACTAACAATCCATTCTGTGAAAACCGCGCATTACTAGCACTTTCCATTTCTGCAGTATTTACTGTGTAAGTTTTGGATGATTCACCCTGTATACGTTGGTAGTCCTGTGTGCCCGTTCTCGTGAGGCACATTGAGCCTAAAAGACAAGAGCGTGTGTCACTTGCATAAATCGATTAGTTCGACTTGCTTACGCTTACAGAAAAAAGTGTCTATCCCTGCATGTAACAACTTAATTGAGCTTTGTCAAAAGATGAGTAGGTAAAGTAGTTTCGTTTTGAATAGCATAACTTGAATAATATTCTAAGAACATGAGTTAATATTAATTATAGCTCAATATCTGTCGTTCAGTACAATCGAGTCTCCAATCCAGCGCAATCTCTTTTAGCAAAATATGCTGCATGAATGTGTTGTATGGCTTGTAGCAGGGTCAACAATCAACAATAACTTCTTAAAGCATTTACTAACGAAGCTACAACCTTCTTACGATAGTTCATTCCCTTTACAGTCACTGTATCTATCACGTCCTTTTGTACTAACATTACCCTCGTCTTTAGGCGTATTGAACGAACACCCATGTAAAATGACAAAGGATAACGAAAGCAACAGCTAGTGGAGGGTTTATGAGGGGTAGGGCACTCGACAGTACTGAATACACGTGATATAAAATAATTATTACTTGTGGAGCTCTAACTGCAGATGTAAATGTTGTGTGACTAGGGCCTCCCGTCGGGTAGACCGTTCGCCGGGTGCAAGTCTTTCGATTTGACGCCACTTCGGCGAATTGCGCGTCGATTGGGATGAATGACGATGATTAGGACAACACAACACCCAGTCCCTGAGCGGAGAAAATCTCCGACCCAGACGGGAATCGAACCGGGGCGCTTATGACGGACATTCTGTCGCGCTGACCACTTATTTTTATTTTTTTAATTTTTGTTCGATGTAGTTCGTTGCGTTTGGTCTGGGCGGACGTCACAAGACATTCGTTCAAGTTGATCGTTGATTCCGTGACTCAGTTTTTTTTATTACAGAGAGCACGCAGCCCTCTGTCCGAACACGCTGAGCCACCGTGCCAGCACCACTCAGCTACTCGTGGCGGACACTGCAGATTAAGCTAACAGTTACGTAAAGTTAGCTACCGAGTAAATGAAGCATATGAACTTAAACAGTAAAAACCTGTATTCGCTCGAGTACCTGCGGTTCACATTGTAAGTGCGTACAAGTTGTGAATTGTTTCCCAAACAATACTGCGACATTCGTCGTGCAGCGTACTCTTGATTCTGTCGATACTGTACACGGTTTCCAACTGCTGGATTCTGTGCTCCGTATCGGAGAAGCGGGCAGGACAGGGGAAGTGTTGAAGTCCATTTCCATACTTCCATCTGCGCAGGTCAGTGTGAACTCTATCATCTTAAAAGTCGCTGTCCTTGTACAGGAAGTGCAACTGTAGTCATTTTAATTCTTGAGTCCTTACTGGAATATTCCTATTAATGTTGTTGTTGTTGTGGTCTTCAGTCCTGAGACTGGTTTGATGCAGCTCTCCATGCTACTCTATCCTGTGCAAGCTTCTTCATCTCCCAGTACCTACTGCAACCTACATCCTTCTGAATCTGCTTAGTGTATTCATCTCTTGGTCTCCCCGTACTATTTTTACCCTCCACGCTGCCCTCCAATACTAAATTGGTGATCCCTTGATGCCTCAGAACATGTCCTACCAACCGATCCCTTCTTCTGGTCAAGTTGTGCCACAAACTCCTCTTCTCCCCAATCCTATTCAGTACCTCCGCATTAGTTATGTGATCTACCCATATAATCTTCAGCATTCTTCTGTAGCACCACATTTCGAAAGCTTCTATTCTCTTCTTTTCCAAACTATTTACCGTCCATGTTTCACTTCCATACATGGCTACACTCCATACGAATACTTTCAGAAATGATTTCCTGACACTTAAATCTATACTCGATGTTAACAAATTTCTCTTCTTCAGAAACGCTTTCCTTGCCATTGCCAGTCTACATTTTATATCCTCTCTACTTCGATCATCATCAGTTATTTTGCTCCCCAAATAGCAAAACTCCTTTACTACCTTAAGTGTCCCATTTCCTAATCTAATACCCTCAAAATCACCCGACTTAATTCGACTACATTCCATTATCCTCGTTTTGCTTTTGTTGATGTTCATCTTATATCCTCCCTTCAAGACACCATCCATTCCGTTCAACTGCTCTTCCAAGTCCTTTGCTGTCTCTGACAGAATTACAATGTCATCGGCGAACCTCAAAGTTTTTATTTCTTCTCCATGGATTTTAATACCTACTCCGAATTTTTCTTTTGTTTCCTTTACTGCTTGCTCAATATACAGATTGAATAACATCGGGGAGAGGCTACAACCCTGTCTTACTCCCTTCCCAACCACTGCTTCCCTTTCATGTCCCTCGACTCTTATAACTGCCATCTGGTTTCTGTACAAATTGTAAATAGCCTTTCGCTCCCTGTATTTTACCCCTGCCACCTTTAGAATTTGAAAGAGATTATTCCAGTCAACATTGTCAAAAGCTTTCTCTAAGTCTACAAATGCAAGAAACGTAGGTTTGCCTTTCCTTAATCTTTCTTGTAAGATAAGTCGTAACGTCAGTATTGCCTCACGTGTTCCAGTATTTCTACGGAATCCAAACTGATCTTCCCCGAGGTCGGCTTCTACTAGTTTTTCCATTCGTCTGTAAAGAATCCGTGTTAGTATTTTGCAGCTGTGGCTTTTTAAACTGATTGTTCGGTAATTCTCACATCTGTCAACACCTGCTTTCTTTGGGATTGGAATTATTATATTATTCTTGAAGTCTGAGGGTATTTCGCCTGTTTCATACATCTTGCTCACCAGATGGTAGAGTTTTGTCAGGACTGGCTCTCCCAAGGCCGTCAGTAGTTCCAATGGAATGTTGTCTACTCCGGGGGCCTTGTTTCGACTCAAGTCTTTCAGTGCTCTGTCAAACTCTTCACGCAGTATCGTATCTCCCATTTCATCTTCATCTACATCCTCTTCCATTTCCATAATATTGTCCTCAAGTACATCGCCCTTGTATAGACCCTCTATATACTCCTTCCACCTTTCTGTCTTCCCTTCTTTGCTTAGAACTGGGTTGCCATCTGAGCTCTTGATATTCATGATATTCATACAAGTGGTTCTCTTCTCTCCAAAGGTCTCTTTAATTTTCCTGTAGGCAGTATCTATCTTACCCCTCGTGAGACAAGCCTCTACATCCTTACATTTGTCCTCTAGCCATCCCTGCTTAGCCATTTTGCACTTCCTGTCGATCTCATTTTTGAGACGTTTGTATTCCTTTTTGCCTGCTTCATTTACTGCATTTTTATATTTTCTCCTTTCATCAATTAAATTCAATATTTCTTCTGTTACCCAAGGATTTCTACTAGCCCTCGTCTTTTTACCTACTTGATCCTCTGCTGCCTTCACTACTTCATCCCTCAAAGCTACCCATTCTTCTTCTACTGTATTTCTTTCCCCCATTCCTGTCAATTGTTCCCTTATGCTCTCCCTGAAACTCTGTACAACCTTTGGTTCTTTCAGTTTATCCAGGTCCCATCTCCTTAAATTCCCACCTTTTTGCAGTTTCTTCAGTTTTAATCTACAGGTCATAACCAATAGATTGTGGTCAGAGTCCACATCTGCCCCTGGAAATGTCTTACAATTTAAAACCTGGTTCCTAAATCTCTGTCTTACCATTATATAATCTATCTGATACCTTTTAGTATCTCCAGGGTTCTTCCATGTATACAACCTTCTATCATGATTCTTAAACCAAGTGTTAGCTATGATTAAGTTGTGCTCTGTGCAAAATTCTACCAGGCGGCTTCCTCTTTCATTTCTTAGCCCCAATCCATATTCACCTACTACGTTTCCTTCTCTCCCTTTTCTTACACTCGAATTCCAGTCACCCATGACTATTAAATTTTCGTCTCCCTTCACTATCTGAATAATTTCTTTTGTTTCATCATACATTTCTTCAATTTCTTCGTCATCTGCAGAGCTAGTTGGCATATAAACTTGTACTACTGTAGTAGGTGTGGGCTTCGTATCTATCTTGGCCACAATAATGCGTTCACTAAGCTGTTTGTAGTAGCTTACCCGCGTTCCTATTTTCCTATTCATCATTAAACCTACTCCTGCATTGCCCCTATTTGACTTTGTGTTTATAACCCTGTGGTCACCTGACCAGAAGTCTTGTTCCTCCTGCCACCGAACTTCACTAATTCCCACTATATCTAACTTTAACCTATCCATTTCCCTTTTCAAATTTTCTAACCTACATGCCCGATTAAGGGATCTGACATTCCACGCTCCGATCCGTAGAACGCCAGTTTTCTTTCTCCTGATAACGACATCCTCTTGAGTAGTCCCCGCCCGGAGATCCGAATGGGGCACTATTTTACCTCCGGAATATTTTACCCAAGAGGACGCCATCATCATTTAATCATACAGTAAAGCTGCATGCCCTCGGGAAAAATTACGGCCGTAGTTTCCCCTTGCTTTCAGCCGTTCGCAGTACCAGCACAGCAAGGCCGTTTTGGTTATTGTTACAAGGCCAGATCAGTCAATCATCCAGACTGTTGCCCTTGCAACTACTGAAAAGGCTGCTGCCCCTCTTCAGGAACCACACATTTGTCTGGCCTCTCAACAGATACCCCTCCGTTGTGGTTGTACCTACGCTACGGCTATCTGTATCGCTGAGGCACGCAAGCCTCCCCACCAACGGCAAGGTCCATGGTTCATGGGGGGAAGATTCCTATTAATAGTCCATAAAAACACGGGAGAACTGCCGGATGTCAGTAACGTCCTGCCACCATATTTCGGCGCAGAGTCTTCTGGCCATCTTCAGGTGAGTACCACTGTAGTAGTACTGGCGAGTACGCGCTGAGCTCTGCTATTTAAAGCCACACTGAGGTGACATTGCAGGCAGTCCATATAGCCTAGGTGGAACTGAACTGTTTGGTTTCAGTCTCTTGATGACCTCATTCGGTAGAGAACTATTTGATAAAAGTTCTGCTGTTTTTCGCATCACTCGGCTCGTGGGATCCTTATCGATTTTGCGATACGTTGAGTCACATAATAAAACATTGATCTTATTAATATAGTCATCCCTTGGTATGAGGACAGTAGCGTCTCCTTTGTCAGATTTTAAGACTACTGTATCCACATATGCTCGTAAGTTACGGCGGGCTATCCTTTCCATGGGCGAGATGTTACTCTTCATTGGTGCACCTCTGGTTCACCTAGGCTACATGGACTGCATAAGATCCACAAGGAAAATGTGCCGTTACGTCCAATTGTGAATACCATTGGAGCAGCCACGTACGACCTAGCAAAATTCTTGGCATCTTTGCTCAAACCAGTGATAGGCAAGTGTGCACATCACATAAAGAATTCTAGTGATTTTATCAGCCGACATGAGTCACAACAGCTACAAAGTAACGATTTATTGGTCAGTCTTGATGTGGTTTCTCTTTTCACAAAGGTGCCCCTTGTGGACTCTCTACACCTCATTGGCAATATGTTTGGTGCAGACATTACAGCATTGTTTCTGCATACTCTCTCCTCTTCATATTTTATATTTAACATCGAATTTTACGAACAATCTTACGGTGTCGCCATGGGGAGTCCTTTGCCCCCCCTGCTGGCCAATCTTTTTATGGAATATTTTGAGGAGAGAGCACTCGACTCTGCCACTTTTAAACCGACAGTATTTTGGCGATAAGTTGACGACACTTTTATAGTGTGGCCTTATGGTTTTTACGTCACATGAACTGCATACATGAAAACATAAAGTTTACCATGGAGATAGAGAAATGTGGTTGCTTGCCATTTTTAGACGTCTTTGGTGCGACGTAAGAGTGCTGGCACACTTGATCACTCGGTGTACAGAAAGCCCACTCATACAGACCTGTATCTGCAAGCTACTAGTTGCCACCATCTAGCACAAACAATGGGTGTTCTCAAAACCTTAATCCACCGTGCCCATACCATCTCTGACGGCGACAGTCTGCAAGCGGAACTGGAACACCTGCAAAAAGTATTTCTGAAGAATGGCTTTTCAAGTAAGCAAGTGAACAGAGTGATGCAGACCTACAAACGACGGAACAAGGAAGAGGAAGAGGCCTTCAGGTCGACTGCTTATCTACTATTTATTGAGAATATAGCTTCACAGATAGGCAGAAATTTGATCACTGGTGGGATCCGTTAAAGACGACCTGGGCCTTTGTAAATCAGGTGTTTACAAGATTCTGAGTGAACGGGGCAAATCATATATAGGGCAAACAACACGAACTGTGGAGGAACGTAACACCAACGGCATACTCGCCTTCTCCAACCCACCAAGTCCGCAATCGCCGAACATTGTATTTCCACAGACCACTCCATGAATTACTACGACACAAAAATTTTGGCCCATACATCAAACTTTTGGAGCTCGATTATCAATGAATCTATGGAAATAAGATTGTCTAACAACGAGACTCTCATCAGTCGAGATAGTGGTTATCAGCTAAACTCTGTTTGGAATCATGTTATAGAGAAACTTCGTAGTCGACGTAGTTATCTGCATAAAGATGAAAATCGACCTGATATCGATATGCCAAGCTTTCACCGTGGAGGGTGCGAGGCGCAGCGCAAGGAGTTGTTATGAACGCGCACGCTGAGCTGTGCATGCGCAATGTCACCTCGGTATGGCTTTAAATAATAGAGCTCAAGGGCGTACTCGCCAGTACTACTACAGTGGCACTCACCTGAAGATGGCCAGAAGACTCTGCGCCGAAATATCGTGACAGGACATTACTGACAACCGACAATCAGTACGTCGGGAAAGCTTTAAACTTCCTATTAATAGTCAATGAAACCATCCAGCAGTCGAAAATTCAGGCCTACCTTCAAAGTTCCGGCGTGCCGCACGTATTCAGAATGGTTTTCAGAATTTTAAATGCACAGGAAGTGGATAAAAGACTCGTGAACGCGAATAACGGACTTGCGGGTGCAGTGCGCACGCGTGTAACATTTCTTTCATCCGTGCAGACCTGTAAGATCACGACCGACCGTGTACAATTTGCTGAAAATCCTCTGGAGCGTATAGCGTTAGCTAGGATGGCGCAGGCTGGCAACGGCCAGACGAAGGAATTCGCCGCCCGAGCGACCCGGAGCGGGCCAATTACGGACATCCGGCCCGCGGCTCCCGGACTAAGCACGACGCGGCGCGGCGCGGCGACGCAAAGTGTTTCTCGCTGCGCTGCGCTGCGCTGCGCCGGTTGGACGCTCGCCGACCGGGCCACACGCGACCTGCCCGCCCAACAGCGCACAGGAGCGAACGTGTTGTCGTTACACACTCTGGAGGCGTCTCGCTTCTCACTCACTGCGGCTGTCGCCTCACGGATCTCCTAACGCAGTTCTCCCTAAACCTTTTGAGACCAGTACCCATCAACGAAGTACACTGCCGGATAAACATGCAGATTCCTCAAGAACTGTGTTCTGTGCACCATGCTATAATATACTGCCGGAATGTAGTGTTTATGATTCACGTGTCACGGTCATCGGCGATCAGACGACGCTCATGAGGGCTGTCTGTGGGCCCTTTGTTTGACTCTGCATGCAGTAACTGTGCTGGCTTTTAGAGGTGAACACTGTTTCCAGTATTCAAAGGTGCAAACGCGTCCCACCGACAAATACATTCCCTTGCTGAACAGCTTCAGCTATCTGATTCGAATCGCATTGTGGCCCTGCGGTATCCTTGATCGACGTATCGATGGACTGCAGCATAAAGGGGGCACAATGCACTGGTGTTGTGTTGCTGCTTCAGCAGTTGTCGGTTGAACAGACACCTATAGACCAGATTCTGGACGTCCGCGTAGCAGACACACGTGATTGACGCTTAGCGCTAGCGTCCCATCAAGGGACGAAATCCGGACACATGTTATGTTAGTGTGTGGGTTTTATTTTGTCAAGTTGCGCAATGGATTAATCCATCAAGTACCCTTTGCCTCCTGCAAGAAACAATTTCCACCTCACACTACTACAGAAGTCAGACAGACGCTCCTAATGTACTAACAAGAACTGCTTGAAAAACATTCAGCAACAAATATCTTCTGGAGTCGTCCGCTGTAAGGAAAAGACACAAAAATATTCTATATTCTTACGTAACTAGAGGAATACGTGGGTACTGGATTATTGCTAGTTAGTGTAAGAAAACATTAAGCAAACGAAAAATATTATTCATTGCAAAAAGATCTGAGAAATCAAGTGAAACTTTTTCCTATAAAATAATAAATTTCCGGGTTCTCTTCGGAACAGTAGATTGCCTCTTATGGATAGGAATGCTATTATTTTACACAGGATGGAAAGGTTCTTTTCCCCCTTTTATTTAAGAATGTTATTTACTCGGCAGAATGGCTGAGAGGCGCACGCACCTACACAACTTCAGAATGTGGCCTACCGACCGATCCCCTATTTTAGTCTAGTTAAATTTCTTCTTTCTCAAATTCGATTAAGTTAGTTACTCTGTGTACGCATCTGATTTTCGACTTTCTTCTGTAGCATCACATTTCAAAAGGTTCCCTTCCTTTCTTGACTGAAATAATTACCGTCCACTATCCTCTGCAATACAAGGCTAAACTCCAGATAGATCACTTCAGAAAAGACTTCCTGCCACTTTAATTTATATTCGATGTTAACAAATTCCTCTTTTCAGAAATGTTTTTCTTGCTATTCGCAGTCTGCATTTTATATCCTCTCCACTTCGTCGATCATTAGTTATTTTGCTGCCCAAATAGCGAAACACATCGACTACTGTTACTGTTTCACTTCCTAATCCAATTCCGTTCGGCTGCTCTTCGAAGTCCTTGCGGACTCTGACAGAATTGCAATATCACTGGCAAAGCTCAAAGTATTTATTCCTCCTCCGCAAACTTTAATTTCGTTTCTATCTTTCTCCTAGGTTTCCTTCACCGCTAGTTCAGTGTACAGACCGAATAACATCGGGGATAAGCTACAACCTCGCCTCACTCTGTTATCAAATACTGCTTCTGTTTAATGCACTTCGACTCTTAGAACTGCCGTCTGGTTTTCGTGCAAGTTGTGGATATATTTTTTGCTCCCTGTATTTAACCCCCGTACTCCGAGAATTTGAAAAAGTAAATTCGAGTCAACGTTGTCAAAAACACTTTTTGTACCCCTAAAAAATGTTACTACGTAACTAAATTTAAGGTTAAAAGAACGGTCCTTCTTTTAAAATGAGGAAAGGTTGGTAATACACAGGGTGCATCATCATTAATAACAAAAAAGGACACCGGTGAAATTAGTTAGTAATAGAAGCAAAAACGTCCTGGTAAACATGAGTCCGCAAAAGAGCTGTTTGGAACACAGTTGCGAATGTGTGGCTACGGGCAGTCACTGACATCAATAGTTATTATTGTCGTAGTTGGTACAAACGTACTGAGTGGTTTTAGTTATAGTGCAGCTACTCACAAAGGTCCTGTTAGGCTGTAATTATCGTATGGCAGCGAAACTTGCTAGATACTTAAATGAGTTAATACAGAACCGATTTACAATGGAAAAAAATTAGTTACAATTTTGGCCACCAGCTGCAAATCTGGCTCTGTACAACATCTCGTCGACGTCTCCAGTGCTCATATTGAACACATTGTGCTAGCGGCGGTTAATAATAAAATGAACAATATGCCTTTCTTACTTGTTTCAGCTTTTCTGTCCACGTCCTGTTGCTAATGCGTTACATATGGAAACATTTCTATACGTCTTTCTTGCATTCACAGCGTCACCACCTATAGAAAATTGGAATTAATTTCTTTTACAGCGGTTCCACATTAACACTTTATTTCACTGCCATACGATATTACAGCCAATATGAAGATGGCGTCTGCCATGTAAGCAGGAGATCCCGGGTTCGAGTCCCGGTCGGGGCACATATTTTCAACTGCACCCGTTATTTATCAACGCCTGTAAATAGCTAATGGTCTGGATTTCATTGTAATTTCATATTATAGCCTGGACCTCTGTGAGAAGCTGCACTTTAATTATAACCATCCTGTATTTCAAATGTAAACTTCTCCATTAAGTGCCCATCGAAACGGGCTCCAATTTCTGCAGTTCCTCTAAGTTGGAGAACGTGGTATATGCAATATGAAGCACTGACCCCTTGCTGCTGAAGTAAGACGGCATCTAAAGTGCCAATATGGTCCAAGATGGACAGACCGAGCAGGGTATGTACGTCGGCCTCTTAAAGTCACACGGTCTCAATCCTCCGCATCTTTGTGGCTGGGATTTTCATATAATAAAAATGATGAGTGCAAAGTATTGGGTCTGGTGTGGCCTGCGTCATTTATGTGTTTAAATTTATACCCTTACAGTGTTACGCAAGCTAAATATATGATGTGTAAACAGCCGACTAATTCACAGCCACCGAGCGAGGTGGCGCAGTGGTTAGACACTGGACTCGCATTCGGGAGGACGACGGTTCAATCCCGCGTCCGGCCATCCTGATTTAGGTTTTCCGTGATTTCCCTAAATCACTCCAGGCAAATTCCGGGATGGTTCCTCTGAAAGGGCACGGCCGACTTCCTTCCCCATCCTTCCCTAATCCGATGCGACCGATGACCACGCTGTCTGGTCTCCTTCCCCAAGCAACCAACCAACCAATTCACAGCTCCATGGTTGAATAAACTAGTCTGTACATGAGTTCACCAATAGGCACGGTTGTGAAAATACGCCACCGATTTCTAAGGCACCTATATACCAAAAATGTTTAGCCACATAGGTCAAAAGTGCTATCTAGGCCGTAAATATGTGCAAAAAACTAATAACTCGAGATTCACAATAACAAATATCACAGCACTGTTGTTAGGTCGTTTCCAAGTGGAAAGCTGCAATTGCTACAGCTTATACAACAATTGTTCCTGATATTAGTGAAATAAACACGTTACGCTTAGGTGGACGAGAAGAATTACAAGATAAGAGAAAAATGCGATTAGAATGATTACCATTCGTTACTCGTTTCTGAGTAAATTTTGGAGACAACCCATATATTCAACAATGTGCAGAAGAAAATCGTCTTAAGCTTATACGCCGCGCGGAATTGGCCGAGCGGTCTAGGGCGCTGCAGTCATGGACTGTGCGACTGGTCCCGGCGGAGGTTCGAGTCCTCCCTCGGGCATGGGTGTGTGTGTTTGTCCTTAGGATAATTTAGGTTAAGTAGTGTGTAAGCTTAGGGACTGATGACCTTAGCACTTAAGTCCCATAAGATTTCACACACATTTGAACATTTAAGCTTATACAAATGGCCCCGCTAACGTTGTATTAAGACAGAGCATAAACTCGGATAGAAAGAAAAAAGCTAGAAACAGTCGTATAGCATTTTTAACTGGAACGGCTTTTCTTTTTCGCAATGACATCTTTTCTTCGTGTTGTGTGAGGGATGTGTCACCCTTAACGACCCAAGTGCGGTTTTTGTTACTCCATTTCCAGTGCACAGAGGAGGGGTAGGAGATTACAGCGTTGTCCAGTTGTTCTTTCCCGAGGCTGCCGTAGTTTCCTTTGTCAGTATTCAGTTGAATGTGACGTGAACCTATACTACGTACTGCTGCTTCCTTCACGCAAGCCGACTCTGGGACCGCACCTGCGATTTTGCGTTATGGATTCAGAGCCAGGTCTTTGTCTGTTGACTTTCCGCATACTGATTTAAAATGATTTGAGGACAGTTTAGGAAGTGATGTTGGATTAGACAGTGACAACGAAATTGAAAGTGAACATAATTCAGAACAGGAACAGTGCGAAAGTGAAGCCGAATATCAAGCTTGTTTGCGTGGCAAAAAAAAACGCATTTTCTTGCTGCACTGTAATTTATGTCTCCCAGACGCGTTTCCCCTTTTTTCACTCTAAGGCATCTTCAGTAGGGTAGTTTGATGGTATCGGCATTTCCTCTCATCTGGTCTGGATGTCGCATTACCACTTCATTTCTGAAACATAATCACATTTTTATATTCTGAACTTTTTCTTGACACTGTTCATCATGTTTACCTTTATTTTTGTGGTGCACAATTACTCTTTTGTCACTGTTATAGATACTCGTTCGCAATCTGCGCTATTAAAGACGTAAATATTGTGAGTTCATTATGAAACACATATAAACAATTCGGTCAGAGGACTAGCTGCCATATGTAATAAACAACTGAGTCAATGGATCGATGATGAACTTGAACGGGTGTCATGAGACGTACGCTCCTAACCAATACAATGAACAACAACGAACAAAGTGAGATCAACGCAAAAAAGGGGGCAGTGTCTTTTATTAGTAACCAAAACATCCTCAGTCCAGGATTCGAACCCCGCTACCGCTTAAATTTTGAATAAAAATCAGCAGCAATGGCGGCCAAAGACTTCCAGCATAGGAAGTAACCCTCATTCTGCCAACAGCCTTGTCAAAGAGGGAGGGGGGGGGGGGGGAGAGGCACTCTCTTGCCCATGGATTGGTAAACTGCCTCTAAAGGAGGAAGAATCAGCAATGATCAACGGAATAAGGATGCAGAAGGTAAAAGAAACCACTCCACTAAAGACACATAATGTGTAGCTAAAGGACATGTTGTCTGTAATTGAAAAACTGTCATGATAGTCTTTTCATTAGCAAAAGATTCCGGAATAGTCCCCCATTCGGACCTCCGAGAGGAGGCTGAATAACCGACAAAAGGGTGTTCTGCGAGTCTGGGTGTGGGGGATGGAATGTTATAAGTTTGAGCGTGATCGCGAAGCTATAAAATCTCGAAAGGGAAATGAAACGGTTCAATAAAGATATAGTGGATGTCAGTGAAGTGAAATGGAAAGAAAACAACGACTTCTGGTCAGATGAGTATAGGGTAATAGCAACAGCAGCATAAAATAGTATAGCGGAAGTACGATTCGTTACGAGTAGGAAGGTGGGGAAGACGTGTGTTACTGTGAACAGTTCAGTGACAGGGTTGTCAGAATCAACAGCAAACCAACACCGACAACAATAGTTCAGGTATACATGCCAATATTGCAAGCTGAAGATGAAGAGGCAGAAGAAGTGTATGTCGATATTGAACAGGTATTTCACTACGTAGAGGGAAACAAAAATCTAAGTCACGGTGGACTGGAATGCAGTTTTAGGACAAGAAAAAGAAGAAAGGGTTACGGGTGAATATGGGTTTGGTACTAGGAACGACAGAGGAGAAAGACTAATTGAGTTCTGCAATAAATTTCAGCAAGTAACAGCGGATACTCTGTTCAAGAATCACAAGCGGAGCAGGTATACTTTCAAAAGATCAGGTGATACGGGAAGATTTCAGTTGGATTACATCATGGTCAGGCAGAGAATCCGAAATCGGATACTGAAAAATAGTTCGAATGGCTCCAAGCACTATGAGACTTAACTTCTGAGGTCATCAGTCCCCTAGAACTTAGAACTACTTAAACCTAACTAACCTAAGGACATCACACACATCCATGCCCGAGGGAAGATTCGAACCTGCGACCGTAGCGGTCACGCGGTTCCAGACTGTAGCGCCTAGAACCGCTCGGCCACTTCGGCCGGCTCGGATACTGAAATGTAAGGCGTACCCAGCAGCAGATATAGACTCAGATCACAATCTAGCAGTTATGAAGAGTAGGCTGAAGTTTCATAGACTAGCCAGGAAGAATCAGTGAGCAAAGAAGTGGCATACGAAAATACTAAGGAATGAAGAGATACGCTTGAAGTTTTCTAAGGCTACAGATACTGCGTTAAAGAATAGATCAGAAGGCAGTTCGGTTGAAGACTAATGGACATCTCTAAAAAGGACAGTCATAGAAGTTGATAAAGAAGTTAGGTGCAAAGAAAGTACCGGGTGATCAAAAAGTCAGTATAAATTTGAAAACTTAATAAACCACAGAATAATGTAGATAGAGAGGTAAAACTTGACACACATGCTTGGAATGACATGGGGTTTTGCTAGAACAAAAGAAAAACAAAGTTCACAAAATGTCCGACAGATGGCGCTGGACAGCAAAACGCCAGTAACTGCTACCGTGACGGGTGATGAGAGGTACGACGATATGTTACAGAATCGCATCATCCCCAGCCTGGCTGATAAACACCTGCTGGAACGTACGGTGTTTATGCAGGATGGCGCTCCACCCCATATTGCTAGACGCATGAAAGATCTCTTGCGCGCGTCGTTTGGTGATGATCGTGTGCTCAGCCTCCACTTTCGTCATGCTTGGCCTCCCACGTCCCCACACCTCAGTCCGTGGGATTATTGGCTTTGGGGTTACCTGAAGTCGCAAGTGTATCGTGATCGACCGACATCTCTAGGGATGCTGAAAGACAACATCCGACGCCAATGCCTCACCATAACTCCGGACATGCTTTACAGTGCTGTTCACAACATTATTCCTCGACTACAGCTATTGTTGAGGAATGATGGTCCACATATTGAGCATTTCCTGTAAAGAACATCATCTTTGCTTTGTCTTACTTTGTTATGCTAATTATTGCTATTCTGATCAGATGAAGCGCCATCTGTCGGACATTTTTGAACTTTTGTATTTTTTGGTTCTAATAAAACCCCATGTGATTCCAAGCATGTGTGTCAATTTGTACCTCTCCGTCAATATTATTCCGTGATTTATTCAGTTTTCAAATTTATACTGACTTTTTGATCACCCGGTAACTGCAAGGAAACTGTGGGTAACAAAAGAAATGAGAACCGCGAGAAACTTGACATCTGGATTGATGTTCACAAAGTAGATGAGTCTAAGGAATTCTGCTGTCTAGGCAGCAATATAACCAATGACAGACGGAGCCGGGAGGACATAAAAAAAATAGCACTGGCAAAAAGGGCATTCCTGGCCAAGAGAAGTCTGATAGCAGCAAACATAGCCCTTAATTAGAGAAATAAATTTCTGAGAATGTACGTTGGTAGTGAAACATGGACTATGGGAAAACCGGAACAAAACAGAATCCAACCATCTGAGATGTGGCGCTACGGATGAAAATTAGGTAGACTGATAAGGCAAGAAATGAAGAGGTTCTGCACAAGAATCGGAGAGGAAAGGAATATGTGGAAAACATTGGCAAGAAGAAGGGACAGGATGATAGGACATGTGTTAAGACGTCAGGGAATAACTTCCATGGTACTAGAGGGGGCTGCAGTGGGTAAAAACTGTAGAGAAAGACAGAGACTGGAATACATGCAGCAAATAATTGAGGACGTAGGTTGCAAGTGCTACTCTCTGAGATGAAGAGGTTGGCACAGCAAAGGAATTCGTGGCCGGTTGCATCAAACTAGTCAGAAGATTGATTTGATGACTCAAAAAGAAGAAAAAGTGGTAAGTTGGAACCTAACTCACACCCTTCTCAACTCGAACGCGACCCTCTCGATTTCCGACTCTTACAACTCTGACAGTAGAGTCCACGTCAGAACGTTGTGCTGGGAAGGCGCCACCGCCGTGGGAATATGCACGGCTATGGCTGGAGTGCCGAGGCGCCAGTGTGAGCCGGCCTCGTCGTGTATCACGGAACTGTAGCCGT
Organism: Schistocerca nitens; assembly: GCF_023898315.1. NCBI lineage: Eukaryota > Metazoa > Arthropoda > Insecta > Orthoptera > Acrididae > Schistocerca > Schistocerca nitens. Next base: position 711,112,944 of record NC_064619.1, on the reverse strand, counting down.
GCAGCCGTGTTACGGGCCCATTAGCGTGACTAACAGCCCATTAAGGCTCGTTGTGTCCGGACAGCTTTTGCGCAAAAAGCCGCCTGTCTCCGCTGCCACCGCCACCGCCGGCGACTATTTTCCGAAACGGCGCCGCGCCCAGAATTCACGAAAAATATTGACCACGTGCGCAAACAGCACTAAATCATCGCCACGGCTGTGACTTTTTCTAACCTAGTTCCGGAACGGGTTTGCAGCGAGAGTATGGGGATAAATTTCTCAGAGGACCGGGGGAGGCATTTCCGCGATCTTTTGGTGAGATAGCTAAGCCTGACACCGAGCGACGCGGAGCAATGGTTAAGGCGCTGGAAGCGGGAGGAGCGAGGTTCGAATCTTGGCCCGGATACCCAGCTTTTGATTAATATGGGTTTCGCTAAATCGATTAAGGGGAATGTCCTGTATGACTCCTTCTCCATCGCTGTGACATGCGATGTCGTGCGCCGTCTCTAACGACTTTCTTGTAGACGGGAAATTAAGCCCTCAGTTTAGTTTCTAATTAGTTCCACCGTCAGAATAGAATTTAATTAGTGAATCACCGTATCTGAATGTTAACCTAACATCCACTACGGAACATCTTTCATACTCATGCCCAAAGTACTTCAATATTAAGAAGAAAATGAAAGAAATATTCGCAATTACTAAAATATTCCTGGTTGTTATGCCGTGATCAAACGAATTCCTTGGTGAAACTCTACGTCTCGTCCCCGTGTGCGGTGGACACCCTCGAGGGTGATAGTAGCTTATCTGAATGTCCGACTCGCGTTCTAGGTCACTACTGAGTAGCCTGTGAATCTCTCACTCAGAGATGCTTTGAACGCCTCCTGAAGATGTCCTCCGCCGATGGCGACGAAACAGTTGGTTACTCTAAGGAACTAATTCTATCACGGCGAAATAGCCTGGAATATTTCAAGAAGTATGACATTTCCGGTAGTGAAAGTTTACATTTTACTTAGAGAAAATTCGCAAGTGGGGTCAAATCTCATGGAGGAAGGATGTAAATTATCAGTTTCGTCGATTACAGTGCTATCCTCTGCGACTGCGAAGCAGAATTACAGAATACGTTGAATGTAATGTAGAGTCAAATGAGCATGGAATACGGCTTGAGAGCAAGCCAAAGAACAGCGAAAGTATTGAGGAGCAGCTGAAACAACATTAGCGATAAGCTTGCAGGGCCACTTAGCAGACTCAGTGAACCGTTCTATTATCTTGGAAGCAAAACAAGGAAACAAGGAGGTTGTCAGTAGTAGACTAACACAGGCGAAGAGACCAATCCTAGCCAAAGCACGAGAAAGAAGTTTCTGAGAGCGCACGTATGTAAGACAGCATTGTATGGAAATGAGTCTCGTATTGTTGGAAAATGAAAGAGTATCGTACGGTTTGATGTGAGATGTTACAGAAGAATGCTGTATATTAATTATACTGATAGAAAATGAGGAAATCCCGCGCAGCATGGGCGAGGAAAGGAATATGTGGGAAACACTGACTAGGAGAAGGGACAGTATCACAGGATATGTGTTAAGACATCAGGGACAAACATCTGTGGAACTAAAAGGAATCTTTCTACTTTTACACGTGGAAAAGGATACGCATTAATATTCAAAGGGATTGCATGTTCTGAGAGCCTGTTCCATTTATTTCTGTCGACTGCACTCTGTGTCCATTTAGAGAAGATGTTTATCCTAGCTACGTCCTCCTGGATATTCTCTCTTCCTCGTCCTCTCGTTCCCTTATTCTCCTGCTGAATGCTGTTCTAGAAAGTCTGTTTGTAAGTTCTCCACTATGCTTTTCTGTATGAAACTTACCCCAAATTTACCTCCCACTTTATAAAAAGTCTAATTATTATCAAAACTGTGTATCCAAGAACTGTTATGCAACTTAAACTCGTATGCTAGCCTTTGACTAAACAGAATCTAATTTGAACTGAACTCTGTAACTGGCCTGAATACAACTTGTCTTTATATTAAATGCACAACGGAAGTACAGCAATTATCTGGCCCTAATCAAAATTTCCACTTACCTCCCATCTCAATAACATTTTTACAGATTTCTCGAAAACGCAACACCAAACAGTAGGCAGGCAGCCGCTAAGATAGATTTATATTTTTCGAAAAAACTTCAGACAGTGTTCAAAATGTTGTATACCGTGTGGTGCAACGTGGTGATCGGTAGTAATAAACCTTCTTTAAACAGCAGGATTGGGAGAGCAACTATTACTATGAAGAGATACTGCAAGACAACGATTTTAGAAAAAATGGTTCAAATGGTTCTGAGCACTATGGGACTCAACTGCTTTGGTCATCAGTCCCCTAGAACTTAGAACTACTTAAACCTAACTAACCTAACGACATCACACACAACCATGCCCGAGGCAGGATTCGAACCTGCGACCGTAGCAGTCGCACGGTTCCGCACTGCTCGCCTAGAACCGCGAGACCACCGCGGCCGGCACGATTTTAGAATGAAGTATATATTCAAAGAGACAAAGTAAAACTTCGCGTGATCTTCACACATAACATTGGTCTGAACAATACTACGTTTAACAAAGTGAACAATGATTTTAAAATGGTATCTTGTTAATAGAGAATTTCTATGAAAACCAAAGATGATATGTTAACGCATGACTCAGGGAAGAGGTGTGGTCTTTCTCTCAGCTCTGAGTAAGTGAATAAAGTTAACTAGTTCACAATAATCATTCCGACATACTAGCTGCGCAGTGCTGCAGCCTTACCTCAAACTTCTTCCCTTAAAAAACAACATTATTCAAAATTTAGATTCTTTTCGCCTTTCAGTACATATATCACATTCATTCTTGGTGTCCTTTACAGTAAATCTATCTTCACCCAACAGATACAATCACAAGTCAACACAGCGGTACTGAATACCTCCACCTATCACGCTTCAACTAAGAATGTATGAGACTGCGCAGAGACTGTACCACAATAAGACCAAAGATTGTTTAACAGTAACCTATCTTGCTCTCTCTCTCTCTCTCTCTCTGACATGCACATTGATTAACTTATAAAAATCAAAATGACATGCCCACCTTACGTATTCGCCGTCTTTCTTGCCGTATGGCCAGCCCAAAACCTTCTCCTCTTTAGCATTTCGTCGGTGTTACGGTGTTTGACAGCTTTCTTTATTCTTCATTTTTTCTTATCCTCCATTCCGTGTTATTTTCATCACATAACCGTTCAAAAATTTTACTTTGTATTAGTCCTTCGAATGTTAACAGTTTTTCTTCATCTTTCTTGCCAAATATTGATGCTTAATGTCGGTATAACAGTCGATTTTGAAGTTAGTACTAAGTGATCTTCCCTTTAAGATTTTTATCGGACTAAAAAGTGTTTTGTTCAAAAATGTGTGTGAAATCTTATAGGACTTAACTGCTAAGGTCATCAGTCCCTAAGCTTACACACTACTTAACCTAAATTATCCTAAGGACAAACAAACACACCCATGCCCGAGGGAGGACTGGAACCTCCGCCGGGATCAGCCGCAGCGGCTGAGACCGCTCGGCTAATCCCGCGCGGCAAAAAGTGTTTTGTTCGCTGTTTTCGGGCGGACATCTATTTTTATACCTGTTCTGCTGTTGTTACGAAAAAGTACCTTGAAGCGACCAACTGCCTTGAAAGCCAAAGCTGCATCACTTTGGATATCCTCACTTAGAACCAGATATTCGGCCTTTTCGTCATTGACACGTAATCCTGTTTTCTCAACGATTTTGTAATAATTTTGCATCATTCTCATTAATTCTGTTTTAGAACTACTAATTAATGCTACATCATCTGCGTAGTAAGTCTAGTAATGGTCACCTCCTGCATTTGGCTCCCTTGTGGATTATTTTTAGTAAATTCTGCGTCGATCTTGTCTAAGACGACTTTAAATAAAATAGGTGAAATGACGTCTCTCAGTCCAGTACACACCTTACAATTTTTAGTTTCTCCTGCAGTTCAAAATGTTCAAATGTGTGTGAATTCCTAAGGGACGAAACTGCTGAGGTCAGCGGTCCCTACACTTACACACTGCTTAAAGTCACTTATGCTAAGAACAACACACACACCCATGCCCGAGGGAGGACTCGAACCTCCGGCGAGAGGGGCCACGCAATCCGTGACATGGCGCCTCAAACCGCGCGGCCATTCCGCGCGTCTCTCCTGCGGTTGGCTACGCACATTTTAATTAATCTGATTAGCTCTGAGGGTATTTCAAACTCCCTTATTATATTTCGGAGTGTCTGTCCGAATATGCTATGATAGGCTTTTTTGATAACTTAGTTATTTGTTTTAAGTCTGAATAAATAACCTAATTTGGATCCACTACTACGGAAACCGTATTGCTAGTCACCAAGTAGTTCTTCAGATATTGGGATCAGCCCGTTTAATGGGAACATCGGTAAGATTTTATAATTAACATCCAGGAGAAGACCGAGTTTAGAATATGCACTGCACAAAATTGAGGTGAAGGAACTGGCATAGGGAAAGAAATAAAGAAATCGTGGTAGGCCACGTCAAACCCACAAAACTGACGAAAAAAATACATTTTCGAGAAATAAATTTAGCCCAAAAACAACGATATAGCGAAGCCCATACACCGGTTCCCCTGTGAAGACTGATCAATTTCGAGCGCATCCGAACTACGATAAGCACGCCTGTTATCCTCCAGAAACGGAACTATAAAAAATTGCTGAATCTGTGTGAGATTATTCAGTGTTCGCAAGAGCTGTTAAATCCGTCTCAGTCATCCAATAAGCAGAATAAATTCTTATTGAGTAGATGATATCTGTTTTCCGTGTTTGCAGTATTCTTCTTCGCCTAATGAGATGGCCGACGAATTCCGGAATTTTCCCTTAAACTAGACAGTGATATTTCCTGCCTCATTCCTGTCGAAGTGTGCTTCCGAGACTTCTTTAATAACCGTTAACTCTCCTCACTACTCAATATGTAAATGGTGTCTGAAATATGGTGGCTGTAAAATTGAAGTAAACTAAAGAAACTGCTAGCTGCGACTATTTTGTAATTTACACCTAATTAGGTGACTAGTAATATGAGAACTATTCGGAAAGTAAACTCTGTTTTTAGTCTCCCCCTGTCTGCCTGGTACAGAAAAATGATAACAAACTACATGAAAGCCGGCCGGAATGGCCGAGCGGTTCTAGGCGCTACAGCTTGGAGCCGCGCGACCGCTACGGTCGCAGGTTCGAATCCTGCCTCGAGCATGGATGTGTGTGATGTCCTTAGGTTAGTTAGGTTTAATTAGTTCTAAGTTCTAGGGGACTGATGACCTCAGCAGTTAAGTCCCATAGTGCTCAGAGCCAAACTACATGAAAACTAGCATTTTACAATATCGCAACTGTCGGACGTAATTCAGCGGCTTTCTTGGAGTATTATGCACATGGCCACGAGCAACACTGTTATGGTATCACAAATTCTGTGCTCGTTGGGTTCCAAAAGCTCTCAAGAAATTTTGGAAATTTGTGTTAAATTCCTGTGGGACAAAACTGCTGAGGTCATCGGTCCCTAGGCTTACACACTATTTAATCTAACTTGACAACACACACACTCATGCCCGCGGGAGGACTCGAACCTCCGACGGGGGAAGCCACGCGAACCGTGACAAGATGCTTCAGACCGCAAGGTGGCAGACAGAGCCCTCCTGTTCACGGATCTTTTTTTCCAAGTTATTGGCTTTCGGGCCGTGCCCATTCAGCCATCTCAACACTGGAATGTCCGTTACGACAATACGAGCTTAAGAATAATACAATATCCAGTCGTCGATCGAAGAAAACCTCAGACCCGACCATTTGGTTATCCGTCCCCGACTCACAGTCAGACCCAAACTTCCATACATGTCGTGAACCACGTGTCGACCGCGTGTACTCGTACATCCATTTTATGTATTCCCGTACAGGCGAAACATTGTACTTGAAAGCCGCTTTCCCGCAATTGCGAATAAATTTAATGTGTCTATAGAGATTGTTTTGAAATCTTGTTCGAAAACATGTCATTTTACGCAGAAAGAGTACGAAATACGTCAACCTCGTTCAAACAAAATACCTGAAGATTTCTTATTAAACGGAGTTAATGATTTTCGATTTACAATTTAATCATGCCAATCACGTCAAGGAACGCGAAACTCCTGCAACTGTATTCCACTTTAACAGCTTCACTTTTCCAGTGAAAAGAGAATAACGCGCAACAGCAATGTTAATAATTAAACAGTGCTATGCTATTTCATTAGATTACACTCCATTTGGGCGGCCTTTGTGACCGTGCGGTTATAGGCGCTTTAGTCCGGAACCGCGCTGCTGGTACGGTCGCAGGTTCGAATCCTGCCTCAGGCATGGCTGTGTGTGATGTCCTTGGGTTAGTTAGGTTTAAGTAGTTCTAAGTCTAGGGTACTGATAACCTCAGATGATAAGACCCATAGTGCTTAGAGCCATTTGAACAATCCATTTGTGAATCGCAGCATGAAAGTGTTCAAAGCAAAGACATATCTGGTACCAGTTACAGGCAAGAAACCGCGCACTCTGTCACACTGGACAAAGCACAATCGCTGGTTGCTTCACTCATATTATGAACACGAACTTCGTATTGATTCCACAGTTCGGTACTTCGAATTCGCAGATTGCGCGGCTGCAGTGGGACACAGTGAATGTTTAAAAGGTGTTCATTCAAAACGTCGTAACTGCATAGAGTCTGCACAGGACATCGTGGCCAATGGATATTCAGACAGTGGGCACGCGGGGAGGAGGGGGGGGGGGGGGCTGCAGGCAGGAGCTGCAGGGGAAATTCCAAGTGCAGGAGGGCAGGTGCCATTCTAACAGAAGCCTACATTCACATTTTCTGTAAATATTAAGCGGGTCCCTCCACACCTACACTTGCATGGTGACCATTCAAAAAGATCTGTGACCTCTGTTTAGGTTAGTATCTAAAAAGAATTCCGCCGAAAATGCTGTGGTTTATTATCGACTGGCTTGTTAACCATTTGTAACTTTCAGAGAGGTGTCATGAGTGGCGAATTTTGAGTAAAACCTGCACATTTCTATTGTTATTATGTTAAAATTTGCTTTTTTTTTGCCAAAACGCGGCGGAGTTTGCACAGACTCACCTCACTAACATGTTGTGCAGACGCAGTCGGGAGAGAATTCAGAAATGGTGGTTTATTAAATTTATTATGTGAGGAACTGAGGAAAAGTAAGGTCAATATCTTATGAGAAAGCTCATCCTCGGTACAAAATAAACGGGTAGTGTCTTACCTTACGTTGTTCCAAAATCCATACAATTTTTCGTTTCACCATCTATCAATGGCGCTTAAAAGTACATTATTTCATCAAAACACTGTAAGTAATGAAGTTTTGCATAATAACCGTATGGCAAAATACTTTCCTCTCTGAATGCTACCATTTGCCAAAATCTCATTGTGATATCTCAGACCGTTTATGGAATATGAGGAATGTTGTGGATATTTCACTCTGTATTTATCGCTGGCGCGGTGCGATCGCAAATGAGTGTGCTACATCAGATCAGTTTTCTCGAGATAGGTGACAGACAGAGACCTCTACCCAAGTCCACAGAAAAATTCAATACGTTAGCTAAATTTCATACTCAGCAATATACTATGTAAAATGCACCAAACGCAAAATCATAGCGACCTCTATTTTTCATTGCAAACTTTTTCAAATTCCACATAAATAAATTATGACCATTAACGAAATGCTGGGCATATCATAATGAACCTGTCATATACAGCTATAAGTAAAGCAAACATGAAATTTTTTACCGAATACTTTCTTTAAAATCTTTTGAGAAAGACTGCAGGGCGTGCACCTCGATTCTGACAACGCAGTGTGTTGCCGGCCGGCCGAAAGGTGGCAGAAAGTGTCGGCCTCCCCTTCTGAACATACGAATGAATTCGCTCAGCGTTTTGGACGAAAATTAGTCGTTGCACAGCCGCCACCGTATCCTGGAACTGATATCTTGCATGTGCGCTTTTTTCTACTTAAAAATATGAGGTGATGCTGATGTTTTCTTGTAAGAGGAGAGGGGACGTGAGGCGCGACTACGGAAAAAGTGGGCATCTTTATGGAGAGGAGATGATGTCTAAACTGATAATGATGCCAAGGACGAGAGTCACGATCAGGGAACACAAGAACACACTTCATATAATGTGATTGTTCCAACATGTCCGGTTTCAACAATCTTATGCTGCCAACATCTGATCTTATGCAACTTGTTAAAAGACTGTCTTGCTACATTACACGAAGTCTGTACAACAAAGGCACTCCACACATGTATACATCTTGATAAAGGACATAGAGTTGGTAAAATGAATACAGTTGATAACATACTCATACGATGTGTGGCTAGAAAAAAACCGGACTAGTACTGGTGAAACAATAAAACGAATGCAATAAGGCTGAAAGTCACGTGGCCTGTCACGTAACTCTCGCTCCGCCTACTGCTCGAGTTTCATCTGCCTCCTGCACTCAGTCTGCCCGTGGCGTCTGTTTTAAGTAGTTGACGTTTTGTCTGTGCGTCGGAAAATGTTGAGTGTACAGAAAGAACAGCGTGTTAACATCAAATTTTGTTTCAAACTAGGAAAATCTGCAAGTGAAACGTTTGTAATGTTACAACAAGTGTACGGCGATGATTGTTTATCGCGAACACAAGTGTTTGAGTGGTTTAAACGATTTAAAGACGGCCGCGAAGACACCAGTGATGACACTCGCACTGTCAGACCATTGTCAGCAAAAACTGATGCAAACATTGAAAAAATCGGTAAACTTGTTCGACAAGATCGCCGTTTAACAATCAGAGCAGTGTCTGAGTTAACAGGAGTTGACAAGGAAGGTGTCGAACAAGTTTACCGATTTTTTCAATGTTTGCATCAGTTTTTGCTGACAATGGTCTGACAGTGCGAGTGTCATCACTGGTGTCTTCGCGGCCATCTTTAAATCGTTTAAACCACTCAAACACTTGTGTTCGCGATAAACAATCATCGCCGTACACTTGTTGTAACATTACAAACGTTTCACTTGCAGATTTTCCTAGTTTGAAACAAAATTTGATGTTAACACGCTGTTCTTTCTGTACACTCAACATTTTCCGACGCACAGACAAAACGTCAACTACTTAAAACAGACGCCACGGGCAGACTGAGTGCAGGAGGCAGATGAAACTCGAGCAGTAGGCGGAGCGAGAGTCACGTGACAGGCCATGCGAATTTCAGCCTTATTGCATTCGTTTTATTGTTTCACCAGTACTAGTCCGGTTTTTTTCTAGCCACACCTCGTACTAGGGCTTCTGATGAAATATGGATACATCGATATACATTCCAAAAGGTCTCGATATAAACCAGTTATATCTTCTTCACTGGTACATCGATATATCGATATCGGAAAGGAAATATTGAGCACCGACTTTTTTTTATATTATACTTCTTTCGCAGTTTCGTAAATGTCTGAAATTTTCTTTTGAAATTGTAGTAGAGCATAATTTTCCTTTCACTGTGTGAAGGAGTTTTACTAGTTTTTTAGCTTTCGTCAGGTCTAGTCTGTTAGCAATTGTAGGTGGCACAAAGAAGTAGTCCAATGGAATGGGAGGGGAGAGAGGGGGGACAGGTCGGGGAAGGGGTGGCAGTGCGAATGAAATAACAAGATGATTTCCGAAGTGAAGGAGTAGCACACCATTTGCATTAAAAAACAACTTTTATCGCTGCTAGTGTGCTATTGCTTGACATCGACGTTCTTCAAAAACAGTTATTGAAAATGATGAACAAAAATCTAAGTGACGAGACTGGTCTTTCCGGTGTGCGAAGACGTGCTGAAGGGGAATGCTGACATTATCGGCACTCGGCGCTACGAACAGAAACTGCAACGTTTAACTGCACCACGCAGTTTTGACACTTCAGCTGCTAGGTCGCTGGCGTTGGCAGAAATGAATAAATAGGGAAGTCGACATGAAGTGTTCCGGACAAATCCGATATGTGATGAAACCTAACGACGGGTCCATCGGACACCTTCTATTGTGCCACTTACATCCAGTTATCATTGCTAACAAAATGAAATGCACCACTTTGCTTTTGTTCTACGGTAGAACAACAGCAAAATGGTACTTTTCATTTATTATAATGTTGTTCTACGAAGAACCGAAGGTAAATTCTGTTTACATGTTAACCAAGTGGTTATCCCCATTAGTCAAAGTGCCTTGCTTTCCTTTCAATTCTTGCTCGAAGCGGGATAAGCAGTCTGTTAGCTTGTTGATGTACAGAATATTTAAACCAAAAAAATGGACAGGCAGTATGTTTACAATATGCGGCCAACGTTTTTATATGGCAGAATTTCGATATCTTTTGCGGGTACATATCGATTCATTTTTCGAAATATCGAGGGCCTGTTATGATATTTTTGAAAGTATCGATGTATCGGATGCCCAAAATTTTAAAAATATCAACGGTCCTGCTTCGTACCGTCCATGCATATCGACGTTGGACATGGCGTCCCAAGCTTGCCGCACGACGCTTTAGGCAAACTTGGGAGGTGCATTTTGTCAACTCTAGGTTCTTTAACAAGATATGTATATGTGTGTGGAGTGCCTTTGGTGTACTGACTTCATGCAATGTAACGTGGCACTTTTACAGCAAGTTCCACAAGATCAGATGTTTGCAGCATAAGACTTGAAACGCCGGCCGGGGTGGCCGAGCGGTTCTAGGCGCTACAGTCTGGAACCGCGTGACCGCTGCGGTCGCAGGTTCGAATTCTGCCTCGGGCATGGATCTGTGTGATGTCCTTAGGTTAGATAGGTTTAAGTAGTTCTAAATTCTAGGGGACAGATGAGCTCAGAAGTTAATTCCCATAGTGCTCAGAGCCATTTGAACCAAGACTTGAAGCTGGCTGTCTTGGAGAAATAAAAATTTCTATACTGAAATTCTACACATCTACATCTACATCCATACTCCGCAAGCCACCTGACACTGTGTGGCGGAGGGTACCCTGAGTACCTCTATCGGTTCTCCCTTCTATTCCAGTCACATATTGTTCGTGGAAAGAAGGACTGTCGGTATGCCTCTGTGTGGGCTCTAATCTCTCTGATTTTATCCTCATAGTCTCTTCGCGAGATATACGTAGGAGGGAGCAATATACTGCTTGACTCCTCGGTGAAGGTATGTTCTCGAAACTTCAACAAAAGCCCATACCGAGCTACTGAGCGTCTCTCCTGCAGGGTCTTCCACTGGAGCTTATCTGTCACGTCCGTAACGCTTTCGCGATTACTAAATGATCCTGTAACGAAGCGCGCTGCTCTCCGTTGGATCTTCTCTATCTCTTCTATCAACCCTATCTGGTACGGATCCCACACTGCTGAGCAGTATTCAAGCAGTGGGCGAACAAGCGTACTGTAACCTACTTCCTTTGTTTTCGGATTGCATTTCCTTAGGATTCTTCCAATGAATCTCAGTCTGGCATCTGCTTTACCAACGATCAACTTTATATGATCATTCCATTTTAAATCACTCCTAATGCGTACTCCCAGATAATTTATGGAATTAACTGCTTCCAGTTGCTGACCAGCTATATTGTAGCTAAATGATACGGGATCATTCTTTCTATGTATTCGCAGCACATTACACTTGTCTACATTGAGATTCAATTGCCATTCCCTGCACCATGCATCAATTCGCTGAAGATCCTCCTACATTTCAGTACAATTTTCCATTGTTAAAACCTCTCGATATACCACAGCATCATCCGCAAAAAGCCTCAGTGAACTTCCGATGTCATCCGTAAGGTCATTTATGTATATTGTGAATAATAACGGTCCTACGACGCTCCCCTGCGGGAGTGTGTTCTTCCTTTCCAGCCATACACATCGCCCCACAGCAGAAGATGTGTATTTTACAAAAGATCAGGGTACAGTTTGAGACTCCCTGTGGATCCCAGAACAGACATGGTGCCTAGGTGTAGTTGCGGCGTTGGAGGCCGTTGGTGACTTAGCGGTATTCAGAAACAGTCCAGTGAATGCGAAAGTCAACTGCGGCGTGGCGTACCCTCTCGGTTTCACCTGTGTGGAATGAGACGGAACCAGTTCTCTGGTAGTGAAACGCCGCTGGACCATTAAGCTGGAGCCGTGGAAAGCCGCGAGCGGTCGAGTGGCACACGTCTTCGTCCGCTGTCGCCTGCTGCGGTCTTCGGCTAACGGCACCGCCAAGCCCCTGCGGCCGCCCACCTGCCGAGCTGAGAGAGCGACCGCTCGCCAGCGCGTGTGGGATGATTGCCGTCCGCTCAAGGGCGCCATTCCCCGGCGCCCACCACACCCGGTGAACTGCAGGGTAAACACACGGATTGATTGCCACAACCCGCTTCCTTATTCCGCGGTTTAAGGCCCACTCGTAGCGGGTCTGCTAAACGCAGGACAATCCCGTCAGTTTGGACGAGGAGGCAAGGACTGGTCACTGACCCTGAATACGCTCAAATGTCAAGTAATGGACTGACGTAACCATGTGATTCTGAGGAGTAGAGATGGGTAGTTCGCGAACGAACGGGTGCAAAGGAACGGTTCACCAAGATGAACGACAGGACCGAGGAACGAATTCCAAGGAACGATCGGTTCATAGTTCACTTCGGTCGCGGCGGTCTACTTATAGTTCCCGGAAACGAGGAACGATCGGTTTATAGTTCAGTCACGGCGGTCTACTTATAGTTCCCGGGAGCGAGGAACGATCGGTTCATAGTTCACTTCGGTCGCGGCGGTCACTTCGGCAGTTCTCGTTCCAGCCTCGGTCGCGTGCTCGTCTCAGTCTCTGTCTCCCTCGGCCGCACTCTTCGTTCTTCCCATGACCACCTGTCTCAGTTCCACTGCCGACTGCTCCTAGTTAGTTCAGTATCCAGTTGTTCGTTTCGTTCACTGCGCTCGCCCATTTTACATGTGTTCCAAACTGTTCTCGCACTTGAGTCTGGCTATTCAGCGTCCACGACCGGTAATCAAAAAGTATTTTATAGTTACGTAAATTACATAAAAATTACGTTATATGTAATAGGTACGTCTTTTCAGGTAACAAAAGGGCATATCAGCTCACTTCATTATATCGATGAACAGCAGAAAACATACTTACAACAAAGCAAGTTTTTTTTGTTATTCATATGTTTTTAGGTTTCATCGACTTGATTCAGCAACTAACTTTCAATAATTTGCTTAATTTTTAGTGTAAGAAAATTCATATAAAACGATTTTCGTGTATCTTTCATATACAAAACATTACATTTAGGAAGGCTCTAATTATTTTTAAGTTTGGTTGTTTCCAATTTGCATTACCTGCTAGTTTGGTTTCTTTGCAAAAAAAAAAAGAAAAAAAAGAAAGTGGGTTGTGGGACATTTTGGCTCAGTAGGAAAAGCGGTGCCTCTCCATTTGAAAAGAACCAAAAACTTTATTACTGCGAACTTAATTATTATTATTATTGCTGCATTAACTTTAATAATGCAACACAAAAACCTAATTTTTACTAAGCATGTGACGCAAGTATGATGAGAAAACCACATTTTATTTTATGCTTCCATAAAGTCTACGTCGTCTACGAACTCAGAGACAACGTGAAGTATATATAGGGTGTAAAAGATTATTGTTTACAACGTAGCATAGCTATGTAGTGGAAGTCGAAACGAAGAATTTTATACAAGACACTTGTGGTCTATTAAGATGGGAAACAGCCACCAACAGGTTTACAAGACTACATGTGCTATAGCCCATGCGCTTCGAGTGAGATTTTCATGTTCTCTTCTCCAACTCTCTACACATCGTCATCGATTGTTTTGCCATTGTTCCTTGCATTAGCTTGTTATTTCTACACTGCCTAGTTATTACATGTTTGTCTGTTTGTTGTACCCGCTCGTTACGGGCAACACATCGTCCGTAATTGGCGAGCAGTCTAGTCTACTGACTGGTTTAATGCGGCCCGCCACGAATTCCTTTCCTGTGCCAACCTCTTCATCTCAGAGTAGCACTTGCAACCTACGTCCTCAATTATTTGCTTGACGTATTCCAATCTCTGTCTTCCTCTACAGTTTTTGCCCTCTACAGCTCCCTCTAGTACCATGGAAGTCATTCCCTCATGTCTTAGCAGATGTCCTATCATTCTGTCCCTTCCCCTTATCAGTGTTTTCCACATATTCCTTTCCTCTCCGATTCTGCGTAGAACCTCCTCATTCCTTACCTTATCAGTCCATCTAATTTTCAACATTCGTCTATAGCACCACATCTCAAATGCTTCGATTCTCTTCTGTTCCGGTTTTCCCACAGTCCATGTTTCACTACCATACAATGATGTACTCCAGACCTACATCCTCAGAAATTTCTTCCTCAAATTAAGGGCGGTATTTGATATTAGTAGACTTCTCTTGGCCAGAAATGCCTTTTTTGCCATAGCGAGCCTGCTTTTGATGTCCTCCTTGCTTTGTCCGTCATTGGTTATTTTACTGCCTGGGTAGCAGAATTCCTTAACTTCATTAACTTCGTGACCATCAATCCTGACGTTAACTTTCTCGCTGTTCTCATTTCTACACTCCTGGAAATTGAAATAAGAACACCGTGAATTCATTGTCCCAGGAAGGGGAAACTTTATTGACACATTCCTGGGGTCAGATAAATCACATGATCACACTGACAGAACCATAGGCACATAGACACAGGCAACAGAGCATGCACAATGTCGGCACTAGTACAGTGTATATCCACCTTTCGCAGCAATGCAGGCTGCTATTCTCCCATGGAGACGATCGTAGAGATGCTGGATGTAGTCCTGTGGAACGGCTTGCCATGCCATTTCCACCTGGCGCCTCAGTTGGACCAGCGTTCGTGCTGGACGTGCAGACCGCGTGAGACGACGCTTCATCCAGTCCCAAACATGCTCAATGGGGGACAGATCCGGAGATCTTGCTGGCCAGGGTAGTTGACTTACACCTTCTAGAGCACGTTGGGTGGCACGGGATACATGCGGACGTGCATTGTCCTGTTGGAACAGCAAGTTCCCTTGCCGGTCTAGGAATGGTAGAACGATGGGTTCGATGACGGTTTGGATGTACTGTGCACTATTCAGTGTCCCCTCGACGATCACCAGTGGTGTACGGCCAGTGTAGGAGATCGCTCCCCACACCATGATGCCGGGTGTTGGCCCTGTGTGCCTCGGTCGTATGCAGTCCTGATTGTGGCGCTCACCTGCACGGCGCCAAACACGCATACGACCATCATTGGCACCAAGGCAGAAGCGACTCTCATCGCTGAAGACGACACGTCTCCATTCGTCCCTCCATTCACGCCTTATCGCGACACCACTGGAGGCGGGCTGCACGATGTTGGGGCGTGAGCGGAAGACGGCCTAACGGTGTGCGGGACCGTAGCCCAGCTTCATGGAGACGGTTGCGAATGGTCCTCGCCGATACCCCAGGAGCAACAGTGTCCCTAATTTGCTGGGAAGTGGCGGTGCGGTCCCCTACGGCACTGCGTAGGATCCTACGGTCTTGGCGTGCATCCGTGCGTCGCTGCGGTCCGGTCCCAGGTCGACGGGCACGTGCACCTTCCGCCGACCACTGGCGACAACATCGATGTACTGTGGAGACCTCACGCCCCACGTGTTGAGCAATTCGGCGGTACGTCCACCCGGCCTCCCGCATGCCCACTATACGCCCTCGCTCAAAGTCCGTCAACTGCACATACGGTTCACGTCCACGCTGTCGCGGCATGCTACCAGTGTTAAAGACTGCGATGGAGCTCCGTATGCCACGGCAAACTGGCTGACACTGACGGCGGCGGTGCACAAATGCTGCGCAGCTAGCGCCATTCGACGGCCAACACCGCGGTTCCTGGTGTGTCCGCTGTGCCGTGCGTGTGATCATTGCTTGTACAGCCCTCTCGCAGTGTCCGGAGCAAGTATGGTGGGTCTGACACACCGGTGTCAATGTGTTCTTTTTTCCATTTCCAGGAGTGTATTACTGCTCATTACCTTCGTCTTTCTCCGATTTACTCTCAAACCATACTGTGTACTCATTAGACTGTTCATTCCGTTCAGCAGATCATTTAATTCTTCTTCACTTTCACTCAGGATAGCAATGTCATCAGCGAATCGTATCACTGATATCCTTTCACCTTGTATTTTAATTCCACTCCTGAACCTTCCTTTTATTTCCATCATTGCTTCCTCGATGTACAGATTGAAGAGTAGGGGCGAAAGGCTACAGCCTTGTCTTACACCCTTCTTAATACGAGCACTTCGTTCTTGATCGTCCACTCTTATTATTCCCTCTTGGTTGTTGTACATATTGTATATGACCTGTCTCTCCCTATAGCTTACCCCTACTTTTTTCAGAATCTCGAACAGCTTGCACCATTTTATATTGTCGAACGCTTTTTCCAGGTCGACAAATCCTATGAAACTGTCTTGATTTTTCTTTAGCCTTGCTTCCATTATTAGCCATAACGTCAGAATTGCCTCTCTCGTCCCTTTACTTTTCCTAAAACGAAACTGATCGTCACCTAGCGCATTCTCAATTTTCTTTTCCATTCTTCTGTGTATTATTCTTGTAAGCAGCTTCGATGCATGAGCTGTTAAGCTGATTGTGCGATAATTCTCGCACTTGTCAGCTCTTGCCGTCTTCGGAATTGTGTGGATGATGCTTTTCCGAAAGTCAGATGGTATGTCGCCAGACTGTTGGCTAAACGAGAGGTTCTGCAGAATCACAGAAATTACTTCTAAAAGTGTGTAAGAATTCTGTAATGAATAAAAACTCTATACTCCAGGGGGGAGGCAAATGCCCCCTTTTGGTGTCCTCCATCCTTCAGTCACCTACACTACTACACTCCTGGAAATTGAAATAAGAACACCGTGAATTCATTGTCCCAGGAAGGGGAAACTTTATTGACACATTCCTGGGGTCAGATACATCACATGATCACACTGACAGAACCACAGGCACATAGACACAGGCAACAGAGCATGCACAATGTCGGCACTAGTACAGTGTATATTCACTTTTCGCAGCAATGCAGGCTGCTATTCTCCCATGGAGACGATCGTAGAAATGCTGGATGTAGTCCTGTGGAACGGCTTGCCATGCCATTTCCACCTGGCGCCTCAGTTGGACCAGCGTTCGTGCTGGACGTGCAGACCGCGTGAGACGACGCTTCATCCAGTCCCAAACATCCGGAGATCTTGCTGGCCAGGGTAGTTGACTTACACCTTCTAGAGCACGTTGGGTGGCACGGGATACATGCGGACGTGCATTGTCCTGTTGGAACAGCAAGTTCCCTTGCCGGTCTAGGAATGGTAGAACGATGGGTTCGATGACGGTTTGGATGTACCGTGCACTATTCAGTGTCCCCTCGACGATCACCAGTGGTGTACGGCCAGTGTAGGAGATCGCTCCCCACACCATGATGCCGGGTGTTGGCCCTGTGTGCCTCGGTCGTATGCAGTCCTGATTGTGGCGCTCACCTGCACGGCGCCAAACACGCAAACGACCATCATTGGCGCCAAGGCAGAAGCGACTCTCATCGCTGAAGACGACACGTCTCCATTCGTCCCTCCATTCACGCCTGTCGCGACACCACTGGAGGTGGGCTGCACGATGTTGGGGCGTGAGCGGAAGACGGCCTAACGGCGTGCGGGACCGTAGCCCAGCTCCATGGAGACGGTTGCGAATGGTCCTCGCCGATACCCCAGGAGCAACAGTGTCCCTAATTTGCTGGGAAGTGGCGGTGCGGTCCCCTACGGCACTGCGTAGGATCCTACGGTCTTGGCGTGCATCCGTGCGTCGCTGCGGTCCGGTCCCAGGTCGACGGGCACGTGCACCTTCCGCCGACCACTGGCGACAACATCGATGTACTGTGGAGACCTCACGCCCCACGTGTTGAGCAATTCGGCGGTACGTCCACCCGGCCTCCCGCATGCCCACTATACGCCCTCGCTCAAAGTCCGTCAACTGCACATACGGTTCACGTCCACGCTGTCGCGGCATGCTACCAGTGTTAAAGACTGCGATGGAGCTCCGTATGCCACGGCAAACTGGCTGACACTGACGGCGGCGGTGCACAAATGCTGCGCAGCTAGCGCCATTCGACGGCCAACACCGCGGTTCCTGGTGTGTCCGCTGTGCCGTGCGTGTGATCATTGCTTGTACAGCCCTCTCGCAGTGTCCGGAGCAAGTACGGTGGGTCTGACACACCGCTGTCAATGTGTTCTTTTTTCCATTTCCAGGAGTGTAGTTTTCAGTTTTTCATAAGAACCATTTACCAAGCACAAATGAACGGTGAACGAGTAAAAATGAACGGTTCCCAAAAAAGAACGATCAGCAGTGGACTAGTTCCCAAGGATGAACGAGTTTGGCCATCTCTACTGAGGAGTTCAGTAGTTACATCAGTGTTTCGGTACCACTGGAATCCTTCGGGGATGCTGCTTGGAGAAACACTTACTTTCATTATTTGCCTGTTTGGAAATGTGTCGGTGCTATTCCATAACAATTTGTTTTGTACGAGGTTATTCGCAAAGTAAGGAACGATCGGTCGCAAGATGGAAAATACAGTGAAAATCTGATGAAGCTTTGCACAGATGCGTTGGGCACTGTGTCTAGTACGCCCATCGATCGCATCATGTCGCTCTTTTCAGTTCTGAGCTCACAGTGATAAAGTAAAGATGGCTAGAAGTTAGTATCTCCCCCACTTATGAGTGCCTGGCGAAAGATTTCGCCTGAAGATATGCAATCCACATAACATAACTGTCATGTGGTTCGTTCTACACGGCAATTCTCGGCCGCACTCTGCAGGGGCAATGAAGATGCTCCTGCAGCATTTTCGATGGGAAGTGTTTGATCACTCACAATACAGCCCGTAATAGGCTACCCCTGAGGTTCATCTCTGCTCAAATGAACCGCTGGCTATGAAGACAATATTTTGACACGAGCTGCAGTCCAGAGTAAAAAATTGTAGAAAAGCACTTGCGGCTGTCTTCTACAACGAGAGAACTGAAAAGTTAGTACAACGCTACAACAGATGTCTAAGCCTGAGCGGCGACTGTGTAGAGAAGTAGCTGGAAGGTGTAGCTAACCGTTGCAAATAAAACAGTTTTGATTTTCATTGTGGTTTCCATTTCGCGACCTATCGTTCGTTACTTTCCGAAAAGCCCTCGTATATATGTAGTGTTAGGTCTTTGCGACATGTTCGAAAGAACGGACGCCATTCAGTATGGATGAAGACAGAAGAAATTACAAACATTGACTGAGACTGGACATTGATTATATCAATGGGGAAAGTTGAAAATTTGTGCCAGACCTGGACTCGAACCCTGGTCTCCTGCTTACAAGGCAGTTGCACTGACCAGTGCGACAGCCACGCACAGTGGTCACCGCAGATCTATGGAATGGCTTAGCACGCGTCCCGTCAGAGCCAAATTCTGAACTTATCTACACACTACTACTGTAGTGGCCCTTGCCCGTTATCCTCATGACTTGCGCTGTTCGCAGATTCCTGTAAGAGTTCGAGCCTGGTATGCATCCGCCTTGAAGACATCGCTGGTCAAAAATCTACCTCGTGAGCAGGAGACCCACGTTCGAACCCCAGGCCGGCCCAAATTTGCAGCTTTCCTCATTGATTTAAGCTATGCCGACTCGCAGTTAATGTCTGTAATTTCTACGTGTCTCAATCCATACTGCTTGCTAGATGAAAATAGTGTCTATTCTTTCGGACATGTCCGAAACAACAGACGCAACACACACACACACATATATATATAAGGGGAGGACGGCCATGATGTCTTCAGTGTGGATCCACACCAGGCTCGAACTCTTACGGGAATCGGCGAACCGCGAAATGCAGCGTGTAATGACGATAATGGGCAAGGGGCGCTATCTTAGTAGCGTGTGAAGAAGTTGAGGATTTGGGTCTGACGGGAGGCTGTTATGTCAGTCCGTGGAGTTGTGCTGATCATTGTGGCCACATGATGCAATGATCAGCGTGTCCGCCTAGGAAGCAGGAGACATGAGTTCGAAACCCAATATATATATATATATATATATATATATATATATATATATATATATATATATATATATATATGAGGTCTAAGCAACGATAGGTCGCGAAATGGAAACCACAGTGAAAATGAAAACTGTTTTATTTGCAACAGTTAGCTACAACTTCCAGCTACTTATCTCCGTAGCCGCCGACCCGACAGACGTTCGTCGTAGCGTTGTACCAACATTCCAATACCCTCGTTATAGAAGGCAGCCGCCAGTGCTTTCCGCCTACGGTTCGTTGTCTGTGCCAAAATGTTGTCTTCATAGCCAGCAGTTCATGTAAGCAGAGATGAAACTCAGAGGGAGACAATTAGGGGCTGTATTGTGGGTAATCAAACATTTCCAACTGAAAACGATTCAGGAGAATCTTCATTGTCCCTGCAGTATGCGGCTGAGAATTGTCTCGAAGAAGAAAACGCACGATTGTTATGTAATGTTGGCTGCATAGCTTCAGGCGAAATTTCTCACCAGGTCCTCGTACTTGGCGGGAGACACTATTGTTTCTAGGTATCTCTATGTGCTCCCTCTGTTTTCAGAACTGAACAGAACGACGTAACGCGACCGGCGGACATACTAGAGACAGTGCCTAACACACCTGTGCATAAAACGTCATCAGATTTTCACTGTGGTTTCCATTTCGCGACCGATCGTTCCTTACTTTCCGAATAACCCTCGTATGTATATATATATGTGTACGTGTGTGTCACGCAGATTGGTGTAAGTGCAGATATTTTTATATCTGGCACCTTTATATGTACACACATCACTGTGTTGACTGCTTTTTCTCTGCGTCTAACAGTGTTTCCAAAAACACGTTACAGACTTTACGACCTCATGCTTTCTGCATGGCGGTGAATTGAGTGACACCTGGCAGTATACACGAACCATTTACATCCACACTTCAACACTTGACTTGCTGCCCAGGGGAAAATAAGCCACTGCTTGCCCTTGCCATATGTACTTGAAGGTACTACCAAAGTAAAAACATACGACTTCTAATAACTGTAATTATTAATCTCGGCAGCCAGAGACTGTGGCCATGTATGTGTGAGTTTCACTTTCATGTGCGTGTGTGTGTGTGTGTGTGTGTGTGTTTGTGTGTGTGTGTGTGTTGTCTAATTCCGATGAAGGCCTTTTTGGAGGAAAGCTTATTTGCCTCTCACTCTTTTTGTTGTGCCTCTCTGTGAGTCAGCTTCGCCGACAAATGGTGTATAGCAACGATCCTTTCCATAATATTGTCATTATTCCAACCAGGATTTTCCATTAATTTTCAACTTGCCATAATTGTATGAAAGGCGGCGAAGCTTTACGATGTAAGGCAGAAATTTCGGCTGCCTGACAATCTTGCCAGTCGGCGTTAGGACGTGCCTGGAGCCAGTTCATGTGTGATAGTCGACGATGGGACTTGTCTTACGTGATAGTTGGCTTTGCCATGCTATCGGATTTTATTAACTTTTCTAGAGGAATCGTTTCATAATACTAAACTGTTACTATTTTACGGTGTTTAAAAGTAAGTGCATCGTAATAGCTCCGTGGGAGTAATGTTATATAAATTAGCTACCAGTACCACGAATTAAAACCACAGGTCGCATCTTGTGAAGAATCCAGTGCGCTACAAGAGCAGCTTTGAGGGACGACATCTACGAGAGATTCACATAGATCAGGCGGGAGAAAATCCTTCGCGCCGATTCACTAAGATAACTGCGCAGTCCCCGGGTGTGAAGGCTTGACCAGTACACTGTACGTCACCTATATCGCTTTTTACGGAATCGCGGCTGAGCTGAGAAACGTGAACGCAGTTTGGGATCGCGAGGTGAGTTTGCATATTGCCTCCAAATGTGAGGACGGCACCTGTTAACACCTCTTTTAACAGTTCGGGTGTACAGTAATTTGCAACATGCTATTTGATGGATTACAGTTACATAGAAGTAGGCCAGTCGAAACAAGGCCCCGGGAGTAGACAACATTCCATTAGAAATACTGATAGCCTTGGGAGAGCCAGCCCTGACAAAACTGTACCACCTGGTGAGCACGATGTATGAGACAGGCGAATTACCCTCAGACTTGAAGAATATAATAATTCCAATCCCAAAGAAAGCAGATGTTGATAGATGTGAAAATTACCGAACTATCAGTTTAATAAGCCACGGCTGCAAAATACTAACAGGAATTCTTTACAGACAAATGGAAAAACTGGTAGAAGATCAGTTTGGATTCCGTAGAAATGTTGGAACACGTGAGGCAATACTGACCCTATGACTTATCTTAGAAGATATATTAAGGAAAGGCAAATCTACGTTTCTAGCATTTGTAGACTTAGAGAAAGCTTATGACAGTGTTGACTGGAGTACTCTCTTTCAAATTCTGAAGGGGCAGGGGTAAAATAGAGGGAGCGAAAGGCTATTTACAATTTGTACTGAAACCAGATGGCAGTTAAAAGAGTCGAAGGACATGAAAGGGAAGCAGTGGTTGGGAAGAGAGTGAGACAGAGTTGTAGCCTATCCCCGATGTTATTCAATCTGTATATTGAGCAAGCAGTAAAGGAAACAAAAGAAAAATTGGGTGTAGGAATTAAAATCCATGGAGAAGAAATAAAAATGTTGAGGTTCGCCGATGACATTGTAATTGTGTCAGAACAGCAAAGGACTTGGAAGATCAGTTGAACGGAATGTACAGTATCTTGAAAGGAGGATATAAGATGAACATCAACAAAAGCAAAACGAGAATAATGGAATATAGTCGAATTAAATCGGGTGATGCTGAGGAAATTAGACTAGGAAATGAGACACTTAAAGTAGTAAATGAGTGTTGGTATTTTGGAAGCAAAATAACTGAGGATGGTCGAAGTAGAGAGGATATAATATGTAGACTGGCAACGACAAAAAAAGCGTCTCTGAAGAAGAGAAATTTATTAACATCGAGTATAGATTTAAGTGTCAGGAAGTCTTTCCTGAAAGTATTTGTATGGAGTGTAGCCATGTATAGAAGCGAAACGTGGACGATAAATAGTTCGGACAAGGAGAGAATAGAGGCTTTCGAAATGTGGTGCTACAGAAGAATGTTGAAGATTAGATGTGTAGATCACATAACTAATGAGGAGGTATTGAATAGAATTGGGGAGGAGTTTGTGGGACAACTAGACTAGAAGAATGGATCGGTTGGTAGAGCATATTCTGAGGCATCAAGGGATCAGCGCAGAGGGTAAAAATCGTAGAGGAAGACCAAGAGATGAATACACTAAACTGATTTAGAAGGATGTAGGTTGCAGTAGGTACGGGGAGATGAAGAAGCTTGTACAGGATAGAGTAGCATGGAGAGTTGCATCAAACCAGTCTCTGGACTGAAGACCACAACAACATCAGAAGTAGGTCTTGGATAAAAATTTTCGTGGACTTAGATGGGCAGTTATCGGAAAGTTTACTTTTCAAATAAATCAAGCAAACTTATAATATGACTATTTCGTAGTGAAATCAGCGGCGGCTAGTAACAACACATTAGAAATGTCCTCGCAAACAGTTCGTTTGCCCAAGCATCTCTACCGTGACGCTTTTCCTTCTACGAATACTATGGTATACTTTCACCTGTAGATGGTCACTACTAGTTATTTCGCATTCTGTGAACAAATTTTGCACTTGGACGGAGGGTCTCGTGCCCGTGTCAGCTTAGCGCCACAAGCTGCCGCTTGTATTATCGCTTGGGCCTTTTAAACCGGCCCTGGGTGACTCAGCGTAAACACAGATAACCTTTCTTCAGGGTCTCCCAGTCACCAGTGCCTTACGGCTTTTTCTTTTGCCGAAGCAGAACAGTTTCGGACAGTGAGTTCTCGCCGCGGCTGCCCGGCGCCTGCTGTTTCCCGCTGGCTGCTGGCCCGCCGCGGCAGCCTCGGCTGGAATGCGGCAGGGTCGTGGGACGGCTCGGACGCTCTTCCCTCCACTCCAGCGCCGCCTGCGGCCTTGGCCAACACTGCCCGCCGCCTCTGCGGAGCGATGCGCCGCTGCGCGTTGGCCCTGCTGTCTCGCGAGCACTCAACCCAACAACACCGCACTGACCGGAACACGATCCACTCTTCCTTGGTGGAATTCTGAATGCTCCCGGGAAGTTGCGAAGCGACGACTCGCCTTGAAAACCTATCGTCAGAATCCTTCATTGGACAACTTCTTGGCTGTGCAAAAAGTGAATGCGCGAGTTAACAAATTCCTGAAGAAAACCAAGAAGGGGAGTTGGAAACAATTTTGCCTGTCCCTAAATAATGAAACCAGTATGGCAAGCATCTGGCATAAATTAAAAGCTTTTAGAACAAGAAGACTGTCTTCCTGCCCTCCTGCTACCACGGTCTGGTTAGACGAATTCATAGCTACAATCGCTCCTCCCACGGTGCCACATTTAAACCATCGGTTCCCTGCTGAAGAAGACCGCTATCATGTTCTCCGTCGTCCTTTCTCTAAAGAAGAACTCAACGAAGCTATTAAAGTATCGAGCGACAGTTGCACTGGCATTGATCATATACACTACTCTATGCTTGCACACTTGCCTATAGAAGCGAAAGACTTTATCTTGAACATTTTTAATCAGTACTGGATGGAGAAAGACCTGATATTAACATGGAAGACGCAAGTAATAGTTCCAATTCTCAAAAGTGGTAAAGATACAAATGTCGGTACTAATTATAGGCCTATTGCCTTGTCGTCGTGTGTTGCAAAAACACTGGAACGAGTGGTAAAAAGGAGACTAGAATGGTGGCTTGAAAAAAGTAATTTGTTGCCTCGGAGTCAATACGGCTTCAGAAAAGGCAAAGGGACCACGGATAACCTGTTTTTGCTAAATATGGATACCACGTCAGTCTTTCAAACGAAAGAGACAGTAGTGGCAGCTTTTCTTGACGTTAAGGGTGCATATGATCACGTACAAATACCGATACTCTTGGACAAGCTGGCAGGATTAGGAATTCCTTCACGGATGATCTACGGTATCAGTACCCCGATTACTCAAAGAACGATCTACGTCCGTTTCAAAGGTACCATGATCGGACCTTTTTATGTCTCCCAGGGCTTGCCGCAAGGTCCAATTTTAAGTCCTCTCCTGTATATATACGCACGACCTAGAACGCTTAATTACTTCCCCCACAAAAATCCTATAGTATGCTGATGATATATGTGTTTATTCTACTGCTGCTTCATATCTTCAGGCCAAAACGGCATTAACCACAACCATCGCACACATCGATGAGTGGCTATCAATGGGCTGGAGATCTCGGCTGAGAAATCAGCAGTCGTTCCCTTCTCCAAGTCGACGACAGCTCGCACTGAAGATCACATTACCTGTGGCAAGTACACCTTCCAAATAAAATCTCACGCTCGATTTCTGAGGATGATTTTTGACTCTCTGTTAAGCTGGGCGCCCCACATCCGATCCACCGTTACCAAGTGTGAAGAAGGTTTAAATGTAATCAGATCACTCACTCGTGTCTGGTGGGGAGCGCATCAGAGTGTTTTACTCACCATGTACCGAGGGATAATTCGATCTCGATTAGACAATGGCTGTCAATTCTACCACGCTGCGTCAAAGATTCGTCTCTCCAAATTAGATACTCTTCAATATAGAGCCATTCGTACCCGTCTTGGAGCCATGTTATCGGACAAATTCTACATTCAAGGCATGGCCATTATGGACAGTTCCGTCTACCAAAGTAGAGACTGCATTTATCGACTGCGGATTGCATCCCACAGAAGGAATAAAGTGCCAGCCGTTTGTGCCAGCTTTGACACTTGGTCGCCTGTCATACATTCTATACGGCGTTCAGCGCATCTACCTGTTTTTGAATATGATCTTCAAACGCTCTGCTCCCAGATCCCAGTCCATTATTTAAGTACGACCTGGTTGGACAGTACTAATGTCAACGTTGGCTTCAATCGTCTAGTTCAAGCACAGTGGCCGGGTTTTCTCTGTGTATATACCGATGGCTCCAAAATTCCGCAAGAAGAGTGTACAGGATGCGCTTTTTTCTGCCCTCAGATCCAGATCCGCAAAACCTTCAAACTGCCTACGAGCACTTCTATTTTTACGGCGGGGACAGTGGCAGTTTTGAAAGCACTTAAGTTTGTCTCTAGCACTTCCTTCCCCAAGATATTGATAGTATCTGACTCGCAAAGCGTTCTTAAAAACACTCAGTACAGTCGATGGAACAAAACAACCAACAGTTATATCTTGGATGTGATACCTGAATATATTCGCAGCACACGCACGGGCCGGACGGTCCATTTGTTGTGGGTACCTTCCCACTCTGGTATCCTCTATAATGATGTTGATGCATTAGCCAAACAAGCGGCAACCTTAGGCACCGTCCTGGATCTGCACCTTCCTTATACAGACTACTTACGTGAAGTCAAGGATCACGCAAGACAACAATGGCAGGAAATGTGGAACGTTTCTCAACAGAC
Organism: Schistocerca nitens; assembly: GCF_023898315.1. NCBI lineage: Eukaryota > Metazoa > Arthropoda > Insecta > Orthoptera > Acrididae > Schistocerca > Schistocerca nitens. The sequence goes on along the minus strand of NC_064619.1, from coordinate 711,086,417 downwards.
AAAAGGTGGTTATTACGCAGTGCTGCAACCTCGGATTCCTTCACAGCCGTGGTTCATGAGGACACATCTGGACCGATCCACGATTTCTACCATCATAAGACTCCGCTTCAATCATGCCTCTTTCCCACAACATCTACATCGGATGAACGTTTACAGTTCACCAGCATGTAAGTGTGATCCTGGGTCGGAAACTGATGTCAACCACATCTTATTTATGTGCCCCAAATTTGACCGTGAACTGTTGGTCTTTCTGAAGACATTGCTGAGTATGGGCTACCATCTTCCTCAATCAGCTTCTTCTCTTTTGTGTACTAAAGACGTTCGTCTATATAAAGTGATAGTTAACTTCATCAAGAGTACTGGTTACAATCTGTAGGTTTTAATGGTGTATGCAAATTATAAATATGTCTTGCTGATGAAGATATTTCAGAATTGGTGTGAATTGTTAGCCAAGACACTTTTAATTATTTTCCAATGCAATTCAATTCAATTTTTAAAACATTCTTTACAAAATTGTAACAGTTAAGCTTTTTATTCTTGTAAATATGCATTTCTGTATTTGTTTATTCAATTATGTGTACATTGTCATTATGTGTTGCCGATGGCTAAATTGAGTACACACTCAAAGGCCAAATAATAATTAAAAAAAACACGCTCCACTGTTACAACATTAGTGACCACTTGAGGTAGATAACCTGAGTAATACTAAAGACAATTCTGAACACTTTCGTAGCATTTGTCGACTTGGACAAAGCATTCGACAATGTACAATGACACAAAATTATCGAAGCTTCGAGAAAAATACGAGAGAGCTATGCGAAAGTAAATTTGGAACTTTCCGGTAGGTTGCTATGGAACCAAACTGCTGAGGTCATTGGTCCCTAGGCTTATACATTACTTAATCTAAGTTAAAGTAACATACGCTAAGGACAACACACACACCCACGCCCGAGGGCGGACCTCGAACCTCCGACGTGGGGAGCCGCGCAATGGGAAACGATGGGTAATACCCTACTGGCCATTAAAATTGCTACACCAAGAAGAAATGCAGATGATAAATGGGTATTCATTGGACAAACACATTATACTAGAACTGACATGTGATTACATTTTCACGCAATTTGGGTGCATGGATTCTGAGAGATCAGTACCCAGAACAACCACCTCTGGCCGTAATAACGGCCTTGATACACCTGGGCATTGAGTCAGAGCTTGGATGGCGTGTACAGGTACAGCTGCCCATGCAGCTCCAACACGATACCACAGTTCATCAAGAGTATTGACTGGCGTATTGTGGCGAGACAGTTGCTCGGACACCATTGACCAGATGTTTTCAATTGGTGAGAGATCTGGAGAAAGTGCTGGCCATGGCAGCAGTCAAACATTTTCTGTATCCAGAAAGGCCCGTACAGGACCTGCAAAATGCGGTCGTGCATTATCCTGCTGAAATGTAGGGTTTCGCAGGGATCGGATGAAGGCTAGAGCGACGGGTCGTAACACATCTGAAATGCAACGTCTACTGTTCAAAGTGCCGTCAATGCGAACAAGAGGTGACCGAGACGTGTAACCAATGGCACATACCATCACGCCGGGTGATAAGCCAGTATGGCGATGACGAATACACGCTTCCAATGTGCGTACACCGCGATGTCGCCAAACACGGATGCGACCATCAAGATCCTGTAAACAGAACCTGGATTCATCAGAAAAAGTGACGTTTTGCCATTTGTGCACCCAGGTTCGTCGTTGAGTATATCATGCAGGTGCTCCTGTATGTGATGCAGCGTCAAGCGTAACCGCAGCCATGGTCTCCGATCTGATAGTCCATGCTGCTGCAAACGTCGTCGAATTGTTCGTGCAGATGATTGTTGTCTTGCAATCGTCCCCATCTGTTGACTCAGGGATCGAGACGTGGCTGCACGATCCGTTACTGCCATGCGGATAAGATGCATGTCATCTCGACTGCTAGTGATACGAGGCCGTTGGGATCCAGCACGGCGTTCCGTATTACCCTCCTGAACCCACCGATTCCATATTCTGCTAACAGTCATTGGATCTCGACCAACGCGAGCAGCAATGTCGCGATACGATAAACCGGAATCGCGATAGGCTACAATCTGACCTTTATGAAAGTCGGAAACGTGATGGTACGTATTTCTCCTCCTTACACGAGGTATCACAACAACGTTTCACCAGGCAACGCCGGTCAACTGCTGTTTGTGTATGAGAAATCGGATGGCAACTTTCCTCATGTCAGTACGTTGTAGGTGTCGCCACCGGAGCCAACCTTGAGTGAACGCTCTGAAAAGCTAATCATTTGCATATCACAGCATCTTCTTCCTGTCGGTTAAATTTCGCGCCTGTAGCACGTCATCTTCGTGGTGTAGCAATTTTAATGGCCAGTAGTGTATATACTGCTAAATAAATAAAAGTCGTTGTTTAATGTAGTTACCAAAAATCTCGAAAAGTACTTCACCCCTTTTACATCAAATTTTTACACGATACACTCATAAAGTATCAAGCGGACATAGGCTACATTCACTGAAGCGCTAAAGAAACTGGTATAGGTATACGTATTCAAATACAGAGATATGTAAACAGGCAGAATACGGCGCTGCGGTCGGCAGCACCTATATAAGATAAGTGTCTGGCGCCGTTGTTAGATCGGTTACTATTGCTGCAATGGCAGGTTATCAATATTTAAGCGAATTTGAACGTGGTGTTATAAGTGCCGCAAGAGCGACGGGACACAGCATCTCCGAGGTAGCGATGAAGTATGGATTTTCCATTCCACGAGAGTACCGTGAATATCAGGAATCCGGTAAAACATCAAATCTGCGACATCGCTGCGGCCGAAAAAAGATCCTACAAGAACGGGACCAACGACGACTGAAGAGAATCGTTCAATGTGACAGAACGGCTAACTGCTGCGGATGTCAATGCTGGGCCATCAACAAATGTCAGCGTGCCAACCATTCAACGAAACTACATTGATATGGGCTTTCGGAGCCGAAGGCCTACTCGTGTACCCTTGATGACTGCACGACATAAACCTTTACGCCTCGCCTGGGGCCGTCAACACCGACATTGGACTGTTGATTTTTGGAAACAGGTTGCCTCCTCGGACGAGCCTCGTTTCAAATTGTGTCGAGAGGATGGACGTGTACGTGTATGGATACAACCTGATGAATCCATGGACCCTGCATTTCAGCAGGGGGCTGTCCAAGCTGGTGTAGGCTCTTTAATGGTGTGGGACGTGTGCAGTTGGAGTCTTATGGCACTCCTGATATGTCTAGATACGACTCTGACACGTAATACGTACGTAAGCATCCTGTCCGATCACCTGCATCCACTCATGTCCATTGTGCATTCCGACGGCAATTCCTGGAGGACAATGGGCCACCTCATACGTCCAGAATTGCTACTGAGTGGCTCCAGGAGCACTCTTCTGAGCTTAAACACTTCGCTGGCCACCAAACTTCCCAGACGTGAAGATTATCGAGAATATCTGGGACTGCTTGCAACGTGCTGTTCGGAAGAGGTCTCCGCCTCTCGGACTCCTGCGGATTTATGGACAGCCCTGCAGAATTCATGGTGTCAATTCCCTCCAGCACTACTTCAGACAATAGTCGAGTCCATACCATGTCGTGTTGCGGTACTTTTGCGTACTCGCGCGGGCCCTACACGATATTAGGCAGGTGTACCAGTTTCTTTGGCTCTTCTGTGGATTTCTTAAACCACGATGTGCAGCCTTTCCGCTAAAACCAACTCCGACAAAGAAAATGCTCTGCGCTATGAAAATGTACCGTTCCGTTTCTTTATTTCTCGCAGTCAGTTCCAGCTACTACAGCAGGGCATGTAGACCATTACGCAAATTGTTTCTGCCGTACATATTTACTCTCTTTACACTGACGTTGCAAAAGACATAGGATACCGATATTCATATATACAGATGGCTGTAGTATCGTGTACACAAGTTATAATACGGCTGTTCATTACCGGAGTTGTCATTTGATTCAGATGATTCATATGAAAAAGTTTACGACGTGATTGTGGCCGCACGGTGCGAATTAACAGACTTTGAACACGCAATAGCATTTGGAGCTAGACGCATGGGACATTCCATCTCGGAAATCGCTAGGGAAATTCGGAGACCCATAGTGTCAAGAGCGCGCCGAGAAGTCCAGATTTCAGGCATTACCTCTCACCACAGACAACGCAGTGGTCGACGATCTCCACTGAACGACCGAGAACAGCGGCGTTTGCGTAGAGTTGTCGGTGTCAACAGACGAGCATCACTACGTGAAATAACCACAGATGTCAATGTAGGACGTACGACGAACTTATGCCTTAGGACAGTGTGTCGAAATTTGGCGTTAACGAGTTTGGCAGCAGACAACCGACGTGCGAAGAGCACGACATCGCCTGCAGCACCTTTCCTGGGCTGGTGACCATATCGATTGGACCCTAGACAAATGGTAAACCGTGGCCTGGTGAGATGAGTCCCAATTTCAGTTGGTAAGAGCTCCGAGTGTGGCCCAGACCCCACGAAGCCATGGACATGGATCCACAATCATACTGGTTCTGTTTAGATGGAATTGACTGGATCCAACTGTACCAACTGAGACCTTTTGTAGCCATTCATGGACTTCATGTTCCCAAACAACGATGCAAGTTTTATGTTACTGGGTCACCATTGTTCGCGATTGGTTTAAAGAATATTCTGGATAAAGATGGAATGATTTGGCCAACCAGATGCCCGACATGAAACTCATCGAACACTTATGGGACGTAATCGAGTGGTCTAGTCGTGCACAAAATCCTGCACCGGCAACACATCCGCATTTATGGACGGCTGTACAGCCAGGATGGCTCACTATTTCTCCAGGAGACTTCCAGCATGTCGAGTTGCTCCACTACTCCGGACAAAGCGGGTCGGACACGGTATTAGGAGGTATCTCATGATTTTTGTCGCCTCAGTGTACCATACGTACAGGAACCAAGGGCGAACGATAAGAATGCACGACTAAAGCCGTCCTGTCACGGGACGCAGGTGAAAGAGGAGCTAATGACCTCACAGTCTGCAATTTCACGTTCCAGTACACTGTAGAGCTTCAAATGAAGAATATGACATGCTAGAGGAACGAGGTCAGCGAGTTACTACATCGTTTCTACTTCACAAACAGAACTGAGGAGCAGCCGTATTGTTGAACTACATCTTCAGCGCGTTTGTGTATCATAGATTACGTGGTACAAACATAACCTGTTTAAAATCATCAACAAATTGAAGATTTCTCGAAAACGTGTCATTTTAGCTAAGATTTGTAATAATAAAATGAAACGAAACCACACATCGGTCGCTAAAGGCTTCCCGTATTTTATTTTTGTTTTGTTTATTTTTTTCGCATTGTACAGTGTGTGCTATGAAAGTATGCCGTTTAAGTGCTACGGCTCAATGTTCGTCCATCAAAACGGCGTCGCATTAATACAGTGGGCCATTGTTAAATATCAAATAATCACAGCTGCAGATAGAGTCTTTAGACAGTGTACTATGTACCTTATACGGGTGCTGGCTACCTTGTTGAAGCAGTAGCTCAGTTGATACTGTCGTGAGCTATGTAAGCGAAAATTAGCTGGTTCGCGTGTATTTTCCTCTAATTTTTTTCCACATTTTGTATTCTAAAAGATTCGGGATATCGCTTATTAATTTAATACAAGTATTACCTGCAGTGGTCGATGTTATTTATTGCAAAAAATGTGAACATTTTTGATTAGGCTTTACCGTGACTGGTATTGACATTAACTGAAATAAAAATGTGTGTCACCCCACAGCCCACAAAATGGCGGCATTCCGGTACATGATCAATAGACCTATCCAACTACCACTCTCTGAAGACAAATGTGATCAAGAAATTGAAATAAAAAACAAACAGCTATTGCAAATAGCTATAACCGCTCCATAGTAGACACCCTAAAACACTCAATAATAGCAAAGCAATCACAACACAAAAAAAGAATGAAATAACACCTTCCATACCACTGCAGTACACAGGTGTGTACAAAATTGAAAGTTTGGACTGTGACTGCTTCTAGATTGGCCAGACAGGCAGATCATTTGAGATTAGATTCAAAGAACACATGGCAGCACTAAAAAACAAAAAATACCACACATTAGCAATAGCCACCCACGTGCATGGAACATACACCATGTCAACAACACAAGTATCAGCATCCTACATATCCAACCGAAAGGCAGAAAACTAGACATTCTTGAAACACTCCAAATATACAAATACCAAACAAAACAACCTGAATCCATCTTAAACGACAAAAATGACAATATTTACAATAGTATCATCTCTGTTTTCAGCAACTGCCTAGATCATTAAAACTGCAAAGCGTGCACGCGCGCGCACACACGCACACGCACACACACACACACACACACACACACACACACACACACACACACACACACACTAATATTTACCACAAATATTTAGTTATGTTACCATGACAGCTGCTAAGTGTACTAGAGGTTGACCTCATTTGCAGATATATCATCACACCAACAGCTTCTACCCCTTGTCAGCTTGAATTTATATGTACATCAACTACTGGCACAAATTTCACATACATCTGCATATTTTTAAGCATTAACCAATGTATTACCCCAACCTTTACATGGTTATTACATGTAACTGATATAATCTTAAGACCCCTTGCCTTGTAAAGTTTGCTGTCATACAATCACACTTTCCACCCTCTCTCTCCCTCTCACTTCCTCTTTCACTTCCTCCCCCTCAGGCCTCCTTTCATATCTATCTATGAATCCCAACCAAAATTGTTATTTATGTATAATTTTACCACTGTAGCCAATATGATTACTGTACTTAAAAGTTTGTAACACTTCACCTGATTGTATAAACAAGTATGAAGTTTAAGGTACTTTAACTTGTCAAAAGTGGATTTATATACCACCTGAAGTATTTATTCCAAAAAATGTGTTCGACACCTCGAAACGACACCTCCAAATGCTTTAAAATTTATTATGTAATAATCTTGTAAGGAAGTATATTCTTTGTCCATTGTGATAATGTTTTCTCTTTTGTATACGATCCATGCACCCAATAGTTTCCTACGCCATATTTGTTTACAACATATGATAGTACACATGTAATGTGTTACGACAGTGAAAGGAACCTGTGACCACTGGAGGTACTTTATTTTACTTATTTTATGTTTACCATTAGATACATGTTTAATTTTTTGTCCAAAGAAACCCAAACCATATGCTCTGAAATAGTGTTTAGTTTCTCCACTAGACAGTGCCACAAGTTCATAAAAAAATGGTAACACAACACACTCACAAATGTCATACTAACAAATCTAAATCCACCTGATGGTGGACGTTCAAACCTTTCAAACGCGTCGTGGAGATAATGAAACAGTGACTGGTAACCATAAAGTTGTTGTCTCGTTTACTGCAAAAAATGTATTTGCTGAAATTCTTGTTGTTAAGTCCGACGGTTGGAATTTTTCCCAGGTGGCCAGAAATCTTAACGTAACTGCCAGTTTAAGTCAGAAAGTAAACACAAGATACACACTAGCAATTTCTGCTGTTATGAAACTTAGTGTAAAACATATATACCTATTTCTCGGTTTTATGGACTGCCTCGTGTTTGTATCTTGTCGCTAAATGTCTTTTTCAGTTATGGTGAGCACCTTGGAAAATAAAATAAAATTACTAAACGATTCTCGGGGTTGTAATCTACACTCCTGGAAATTGAAATAAGAACACCGTGAATTCATTGTCCCAGGAAGGGGAAACTTTATTGACACATTCCTGGGGTCAGATACATCACATGATCACACTGACAGAACCACAGGCACATAGACACAGGCAACAGAGCATGCACAATGTCGGCACTAGTACAGTGTATATCCACCTTTCGCAGCAATGCAGGCTGCTATTCTCCCATGGAGACGATCGTAGAGATGCTGGATGTAGTCCTGTGGAACGGCTTGCCATGCCATTTCCACCTGGCGCCTCAGTTGGACCAGCGTTCGTGCTGGACGTGCAGACCGCGTGAGACGACGCTTCATCCAGTCCCAAACATGCTCAATGGGGGACAGATCCGGAGATCTTGCTGGCCAGGGTAGTTGACGTACACCTTCTAGAGCACGTTGGGTGGCACGGGATACATGCGGACGTGCATTGTCCTGTTGGAACAGCAAGTTCCCTTGCCGGTCTAGGAATGGTAGAACGATGGGTTCGATGACGGTTTGGATGTACCGTGCACTATTCAGTGTCCCCTCGACGATCACCAGTGGTGTACGGCCAGTGTAGGAGATCGCTCCCCACACCATGATGCCGGGTGTTGGCCCTGTGTGCCTCGGTCGTATGCAGTCCTGATTGTGGCGCTCACCTGCACGGCGCCAAACACGCATACGACCATCATTGGCACCAAGGCAGAAGCGACTCTCATCGCTGAAGACGACACGTCTCCATTCGTCCCTCCATTCACGCCTGTCGCGACACCACTGGAGGCAGGCTGCACGATGTTGGGGCGTAAGCGGAAGACGGCCTAACGGTGTGCGGGACCGTAGCCCAGCTTCATGGAGACGGTTGCGAATGGTCCTCGCCGATACCCCAGGAGCAACAGTGTCCCTAATTTGCTGGGAAGTGGCGGTGCGGTCCCCTACGGCACTGCGTAGGATCCTACGGTCTTGGCGTGCATCCGTGCGTCGCTGCGGTCCGGTCCCAGGTCGACGGGCACGTGCACCTTCCACCGACCACTGGCGACAACATCGATGTACTGTGGAGACCTCACGCCCCACGTGTTGAGCAATTCGGCGGTACGTCCACCCGGCCTCCCGCATGCCCACTATACGCCCTCGCTCAAAGTCCGTCAACTGCACATACGGTTCACGTCCACGCTGTCGCGGCATGCTACCAGTGTTAAAGACTGCGATGGAGCTCCGTATGCCACGGCAAACTGGCTGCCACTGACGGCGGCGGTGCACAAATGCTGCGCAGCTAGCGCCATTCGACGGCCAACACAGCGGTTCCTGGTGTGTCCGCTGTGCCGTGCGTGTGATCATTGCTTGTACAGCCCTCTCGCAGTGTCCGGAGCAAGTATGGTGGGTCTGACACACCGGTGTCAATGTGTTCTTTTTTCCATTTCCAGGAGTGTATATGATGAAGTACGTTTCTTCAGAATGATAGTAGTCAATGCAACATGGAGAATATAAATATTATGGGACCGCAAATTGACATTAGACACTGTACTTTAACTGTATTCAATTTAAAATCGAAAACTGGATGAAATTTAAACTGAGTTAACGAATAGCTTCTACTAGTACGTATGTGAGATCATTGTAAAGCATTTCATTCCCTATTCAAGCCATTGACGCATGCAGAATGGTCTTCGCGATTTCCTCCGCTTTTCTCGCTAACATAATTAAAGCAGTTATTTCCTCCGTGTACTTTTGTAAAGAAACTGTGTGATTTACGCACCGGATGCGGCAGACTGCTGCTGGAGAGACACCACCACCTCGCGCGGTGCCTTGTTGACAAGCTGGATCCACGGCTTCGTGGGATCTGCGCCTCATTCGAATCCTACCATCAGCCCTTGCCAGTTGAAATCGGGACTCATCTGACCATTCCACGGTTTTCCAGTCGTCTAGTATCCAACCCATATGGTCACGAGCCCAGGAGAGGTGCTGCAGGCGCTGTGCTGTTAGCACAGGCACTCGCCTCGGTCGTTTGCTGCCGTAGCCCATTGACGCCAGATTTCGCCGCACTGACCTAACAGATAAGTTCGTCGTACGCCCCACATTGATTTCTGCCGTTATTTCACGCAGCGTTGGTTCCCTGTTAGCACTGACAATCCTACGCGACGCGGACGCACTGTTCTCGATCGTTAAGTGAAGGCTATCGGCCACTGCGTTGTCCGTCGTGAGAGGTAATGCCTGAAATTTTGTATTCTCGACACACTCTTGAGACTGTGGATCTCGGAATATCGAACGCCCTAACGTTTTCCGAAATGGAACGTCCCGTGCGTCAAGCTCCAGCTACATTTCTGCGTTCAAAGTCTGTTAATTGCCGTCGTAAGGTAATATTGTGGCGAACACCTTTCCACATGAATCAGCCGAGTACTAATGACAGCTCCGCCAGTGCACTGCTCTTTTATACCGTGTGTGCGCGATGCTACTGCCGTCTATGTATGTGCATATCGCTACCCCGTGACTTTCGTCACCTCAATGTGTGTCCTCGTTACGTCGTCCGTCACGTGTTATTTTGTTTCCGACGTAACAGAATTCCTTCAAGTCATCTACTTCGTAATCACTAATTTTGATGTTTAGTTTCTTGTTGTTCCCATTTCTGCGGAACCTCATAACTTTCCTCCTTCTTCTGTCTATTCTGGACTCATCAGATTGTTCACTCCATTCAACACGTCGTATATTTATACTTCAATTTCGCTGTCGATAGCAATGTCTTCAGCAAATCTTACAATTGATACCCTTCAGATTGAATTTTAATCCTACTCTTGAACCTTTCTTTTATTTCCGTTGTTGATTCTTCGATGTATAGATCTAACTGTAGGGACGAAAGGCTGCATCCTCTTCTTACACTCTTTTTAAACCGGACACTTCGTTCTTGGTTTTCCAGTCTTATTGTTTTTGTACCTTCCTTACAGCTTTCTCGTATCTTTCTCAAAATTTCGAACAGCTTGCATGATTTTACATTGTCGAAGGCTCTTTCCAGGTCATCAAATCCTATAAACGTGTCTCCTTTTCTGTTAAGTCCTGCTTCCTTTATCAAGCACAACGTTAGAACTGTCTCTCTGATGCCTCTAACTTTCTGACAGCTAAACTTAACGTCGTTTAACAGATCCTCAATTTTCTCTTCCATTCTTTTACACATTACTCTTGTAAGCAACTCGGATAAATGAGCTGTTAAGCTGACTGTGCTACACTTGTCGCACTTATCCCCGCTTACTGTCTTCGAGATGGTATTTTTCTGAAAGTCTGATGGTATGTCTCTTCTCTCATTGATTCTACAAAACAACCTGAATAATCGTTTGGTTATCTGTTCCCTCAATGATTTTAGAAACTCCAAAGGAATGTTATCTATACTTAGTGCCTTATTTGATCGCTAGCAAAGTATTCCAAAGCTATTTCAAACTCTAATATCGGATCCTCTATGTCTTCCACAAACACTCCCATTCGCGCTTCTATGACCTAATCAAACAAGTTCTTGTTCGGAAGACGGCTTCAGTGTATCTACTCTCTTCTCTGCGTTCTACAGTGAAACGTTGGACGCTCAATGTCGCCACCCTTGCTTTCAATTACGCAAAAAGTTGTTTTGACTTTTTTGTATGTTGAATCCATCCTTCTGACGACCATTTCCTTTTCGATTTCCTACAGCCATTTCGCCTTGGCTTCCCCGAAAACCGTCTTCAATAAAGCATACCTGTAAACTTATAGCCCTGTGGAAACACGTTGATCCTGAAATTAATGGAAGTTGTGGGGCACATCCAGAAGGAAACAATTAAATTAACTTCAAAAACAAACTGAAATATTTTCGCTTGACCTCCTACTCCCTAGCAGTGTTTCGGAACTTATAAAAATATCGTACGTGTGTGTGTGTGTGTGTGTGTGTGTGTGTGTGTGTGATAGAGAGAGAGAGAGAGAGAGAGAGAGAGAGAGAGAGAGAGTGATGGATGGGAAAGAGGGGACACTGGTCACAACTGAACACAATAAAAATCACCATAGAAGAATAGCTTAAGCAATCATATAAATGGTCGGCATGTTGCACATTTTCTCAGAGGAAGTTAATTTGTGATTGTAAAACTGACCTCATCATAGCTAGACATCTCAGCTATGGTCCATGGAACATAAAATAAATAACTTGAGTGTAGGCTTTCTCGGCGTGTACTGCTGATGAAATCTTCTCTGGCATCCATCCAGGTGCATGCATTGAAATTTCGCGATGTTTCGGCGAGTGTCACTCTCATCATCTCCCGGCGGAGTGTCGAGTTTGCACAGTGGTCCCACATACACACTGGTCAGACAGGACATTATCACCACCGACCTGCTATCGATATAACCCGGCCAGGTGACAGCAGCGTCACCTGACGAGGAATGACTGCTGGTCAGACACACGCACGGTGCCTGTAGTGTCAGTGAGTGTGCTGTCTGTGAGTAGAATGGGGGAGGCGCGCGATCTGTCTGAGTTTGACAGAATGTAGAGTGCGATGGCCCGGAGGCTCAGCACGAGCATTTCGGAAACTGCACAACTCTTCGGGTATTCGATGAGTATTGTGGTGAGTGTCTATAACACGTGGCAAAACCAAGGTGAAATCATGTCCAGGCGTTGTGGGATTGGGCAGCTACCCCTTACTACAGATGTCGGACGCCGTAGGCTGTGCAGAGCGGTAAAACAGCACAGGAGACGAACAGTGGCGCAACTAACATGAGACTTTAATGTTGCTCAGGTATAAATGTGTCTCAATAGACAGCGCACCGAACATTCCTAACACGGGCCTCTGCAGCCGAAGACCCGTGCACGTACTAAAGTTAACACCACGATATCGGCAACTTTGACTGAAATGGGCACATGACCATCCACACTGGATGTTGGCACGCTGGCAGAGCGTTGCATGGTCTGATGAAATCTGATACCTTCTTCATCATGTGAGAACGGCTATAAATTTCGTTTCAGAGGTTTGAACCAAGCAGAAACGATGTACATAAGAACAAGCCTTTATTAAAAATGATAAGCACAATAAATTTTTGTGAAATCAAGTGCGAATATGTACCTATTATGCTGATTACGATTAAGAATATGCGAAAGACCTGATCAGTCTCGTTGCATATGTTCGTAATGCCTGTAATTACAAGGCTTATGTCTCAGTGATATGTTAGAGATTCTTGATGACAAATAGAAATGGTTTACCCATAATCATGCTATCTGACCTCAAACTATACAGCAGATTTTATCAAGTAACCTATGTGCCAGGTCGTATGTCAATTTCACATTTCATTAATTGTATTTTATTGACATTATCTTCCTAATACATAAGTTGCTTTAATAAAATCCTTTAATTGCGCCGCGTGTGTCACTGCAGACATCAGAAACTACCTCATATATATGCGAAACAACCAGTTGCCAATAACCAGAGTGTTATTACAACGCTTTCTTCAGATTACGTTGGCAGTCAGTAATTAATGCACTGCTTTTAAATTTCCTCCTTAGTTGTAAGGAAACCAGCAAAAATTGGCAACCTACATATGTTCAATGCTGAGCTCTAACTTCAATGCACTACCTCCACGCATTTCCCGACACCTAATTCCCTTAAATTCCGGGGAGGGGGGTGATGATCTCTGACACCACGTTCAGTCACAACGCAGATGTGTTTGACTGCGTTCAGATCTATCGAACTGGTGGGCCAAAACATAAACTGAAGCTCGCCACTGTGTTCCTCGAACGACTCCATCACACTCCTGGCCTTGCGGTATGTTGCCTTGTTGAAAAATGTCACTGCTGTCGGAAAACATGATCGTCGTAAAGGGGTGTACGAGGTATGCAACCACTGTGCGGTACACGTTGCTCGTCATGGTGCTTTGCACGCGCTCCGCTGGACCCGTGGATGCCCACGTGAACGTTCCCCAGAGCATAATGCAGCCGCCGCCAGCTTTTCTCCGACCCGCAGTACAGGTGTCAGGGAGCTGGTGTGTTTCGTTCCAAAGACGGACAAACATGCTACTAAGCAGGTCGTCATAATGTTTTGGCTCATCAGTGTACATGTGGAGCTTCACAAGACGTTTCTGCACGACCACATAAGCCTTTTCACGACACGTAGCCATTTCGAAGTGTGTTCAGTCACAAAAGTCCTTAGACTTACCTATTTTTCACATAATTTTCTTCGCAGAATTACTTCCTATGTTTGAGATGTCGTGGACACGTGGTACTGTGTTACAAAATTGTTACTTACAGACTTTCGTGTTGGCAGGCAGTTCTGCAGCGCGCACATCTGGCACCTCGATGGTAACTGGAACACGTGTGATCTGTGCAGATGGTGTTCGTGCAGCCGCAGCGGCGGCGCGCTCCCGCAGGCCCGGCTGCGGGGGCGGCGGAGGCGTTGTCGGAGGGCAACGTGTACGGCAGCGTCGACGGCAGCGTGCCGCCCGCGTGACGTCACAGCCCGCAGACTGCCGTCGGGGGCGGCGGGGGCGGCGGGGGCGGCGGGGGCGGCGGGGGCGGCGCCCGCGGCCCCCAGCCTGCTGCCTCACAGGCGTCTCCAGACATGACCGACTGCTGCAGGGAGCCGTGGAGGAGCCGATGAATTGCCGTCAGCTGGTACCCCTCTTCCCAGCCGTCGGACTTTCCATGTTCTTAAGAAACTCCCAACCTCACGTGTGGCTGCGTCGCAATGTAGTGCCTAAACGTTCGGGCTGAACAATAGTACAGTGCGTCTGACGAATCCTTTCTCTGAGCAGTGACGATGCTAGTTTCTGTTGGCACAAAAATAGTGCGACGGTAAAGGTAGGACGCTCTGCAGGTACAGAGCAGTCAAGGAAAGTGTGTGCTGGACGAGCTGTGTCATAATACTGCTAACAACGAGTGACCTTCGTCGCCCAGGTAAAGCTCATTTGCTGGGTTCACAGATGAAAAGGCTCGAATAAGCAGAATATTCGCTCCAACAACTGTTTTCTTTATGCGCTTCTTAGGCTACGACTGATTTCGAAACATACCATTTGACTTTGTGATCATATGTTCACCATAACCAAAGGAATACGTCGAACGCTCAAAATAACTCAGCAAGAGCCACATTCTGTTGGCTACCTCCACAAACCATCTACTTCCATTAGATATACGACAACGTGAAACTGCCCTGTGTTCATAATATTCAGTTTCCCGAGGCACAGATTGCAATACACATTTACACACAAATTGGCATGTGTTTGTAGCACTTGGTAAATGTAAAATTTCGTCGTCAGTATGCGTATCCTTTACAGAGAAGGAACGCAGACAGCCTCAGAATATTGAAGACTGTAGTGTGTGGAGAAAAAGGTACACAGACAAATGGACTTTTCAAACTGTTTACCTCGTGCCCATTTTGGTTGAGTATGAACAATTGCAGTGCTCAACGTAACTGACTACTTACCGCGTTCAAAACCTGTGTTAGGAAATGAACCTCCTTTGTTCCTGGCACACATTTCACTGGTTCGAGTTCTATTATGCACTTGCTGAAATATTAATGTATTCAGGGTGCGGCGGAAATTACTTGCACATTTTTCGACGGATGATATAGAGCATGATAACCATCTTTCATAGATAAGAAAGTGAGAGAGGGAAACTGATAGATTGCTCTCCGCCCCTTCCTCCCCCCCCCCCTTGCCCCCTCCCACCCCCCACCCCCACCCATCGACCGTCACCATTCTTGCTGATGAGACTCTTTTGAAACCAAAGAGTTAGCCTTAACATAACATTCCCTGTTTATACCTATTATACCTATTATACCTATTATAAATCTATTGAAATGAAAGCTACGAGATTTTGCACGGCCGGCCGCTGTGGCCGAGCGGTTCTAGGCGCTTCAGTCCGGAACCGCGCTGCTGCTACGGTCGCAGGTTCGAATCCTGCTTCGGGCATGGATGTGTGTGATGTCCTTACGTTAGTTAGGTTTAAGTACTTCTAAGTCTAGGGGACTGGTGACCTCAGATGTTAAGTCCCATAGTGTTTAGAGACATTTGAACCATTTTGCACTGTCTTAACAGGTCAGGAACAGAAATTTTTTTTTTCATGGCTCCACGTAAAGTAGGCCACCGATTTATAGATCTTGGTAACCAACCGAAAGATACAACTCCTTCGACCCATCTCGCACAATATTATGCCCCCAGTTGCATTACGGTGATCTAATGTTTGCTGGAGCCCGATCGTTGGAGGTGATCTCTTCTAGCCCTCCTCTCTTTCATATCTATAAGGTGGAAGTAACATTCAAGAGAGAAGTAACGATGTATTTTCTACCCATACTTTCTTATCTAAAGTAGACTGTTCTAAAGTATGAACACTTCGGCTATCATTGCCATTGCGCTACAGCAATATGGGTTATGTACTTTATAAATGTAGTTCTGTCGGAAACTGTATACTGAAATATTTTCAGTCACTAGCACCAATGTCTTACTGAGTAACAATTTTTCTCATTACCGCCGCTAATGAAGCCTCTTCAGATGCCACGTACACAAAAACTTTCTCAAACTCACATAAATGACGACGTTCCTAGTGGGCAGGTTAGTGTAGCGGGAACTCCAGACCCTTATTCGTGTGTTTATGTATTGGTAGTGGTGGGGCATTTATTGCGGAAGTTGACAAATATTAGTAAAAAGACTGACGTAAATGTAAAACCAGAAAAAGGTATCATATAAAGACTTTTAAGTGTACTTAAGGTACCATCTGTATTCTGCACGCCAAAGAAGAAGAATATCAGCGTTATCTTCCTTTAAAAAGTTTTTACACTAACGAAGTCTATCTTCAATTCTTTCTTAAATTACTACTCAAAAATGAATAACTAACGAAATATTAAACTAACGTCGATAATTTCAGAAACTGGTCTATTATTTTACAATTCTGATACTATAAAACTCTTCAGCATTTTGATTTATTGGAGTATTTATTTTTGCACTCGCCTTGGAATACAGAAGCAGGTTCCACAATATTTGTAGAGTAAGAGGAATTGAGAGTTTTTTTCTGTTACCAATTCAATCTCCATAATTATTAGGCGTATGGAGGAATCGTTAAAATAGTTGCAGTCTTTCGATGTAACGGTAAAACGATGCTGTAATTAACTAACATTTTTTTCCCTGTTCGTTCTGTAGAATTAAATAAAGCACTGGTCCCTTCTGTCATCTTCCCTTCCTTTCATGTCCGTCTGCTAATTTTAAGCGGTCATACATGTATAGGATTATTGCTACGTGGCAATATAAAGAATTTTAAAATCTTTCACGAAAGCAGTGGATAAGAAGGTTGCGCTCTACAGTTACCCGAGGTAAGTCAGGATGCAATTTATGATGACGTGAATGAGCTGTGTAGATTCATCTAATTGTGGCCACCAACTTGCACTCCCATGGGCAAAACAGTAAGTCGTATAAGAGACAGTCCCAGAAAAGTATCAACGTACAAGCATAGAATAAAAATCTTCTTCGCTCTTAATGAATAAATTTCCACACTAGAGTCTTCCATTTCTACCTTGTCCTTCCAGAAACTGCTAGCTTCCAAAGTTTCAGTCTTAAAGACTTGCAATAGACCATTGAGCCACACGAAACTATTTTCAGCCTCTGTCTGTACCATTTCTTATTCGCGCTAGAAGAAATCGTTTATACCTCAAGAAAAAACTGCTTAACAGCTGCTGCAAAATCTGCATAGTTTTCATGCCTTCCCGGAAGCTAACAGCCTCGTCACAGCAAACTTAAAAATTCTTTGTCAATAAGCATCACTACCTACATTTACGTATGACATATTAGAAATTTAGAAACATCTTCAACCATATCTGTTTCTTTAGTCGTGATATATTTTGCCTCGAAAGTAAAAATGCGTCAGCTTACGGTCTGTAAATAGCAACGTGATATGTTGGTCTTCCACTAACCGGTAACAGCAGTTATTTCCAGTCTTAATGTCCAAATACATTTCGCCTGTGCTTATCATAGAATAATACATTAAAGTATGTATACTACGTCACACATTTTTCAGTAATTTTTTTTTAGGAAACACTGCTTCCAAAAAATCCTTAAACACAGAACAATAGAACAGGTTTTGCAAACCGGTTATTTATCATTACGATTAAAAGTAAGAAAAAAATGAAACATGTAACTCGGTCTCTCACGAATGTAACCAGCCAACACTAAAATTTCAAATTTTAATACCGCTAGAGTATCCAGAAAATTCCTTAGTTTCAGCATCCAGAATGACTAACTTTTATTTAATTACTGAATAGGTAACGAGAAACAATATAATTGTATCAATTCTCTGTCTTAAACTTCAACAGACGAAGTACTCAACCTATTTTAACGTAATTTGTAAGTGTTCTTAGTATCTCGTTCGAAGAAGTCTCTACTCTGATTGTGTTTTTACCGTACTTTGGAGCAAAAAATAATTTTACAATTGATGTACGTCATAAATTAAATATAAACAAATACACAAGAGCCTTCAGCGATAATCTTACTGAGTAGTGTCACAAATTCGTGATAACTAGCAGCAATGTACAACACGCAATCCATTCACAGTGCAGAATTAAAAGCTGAAGACATTTCTGCGGAATTGTTGACTGACTTAGATCTCAGTGTCACTAAAGACAGGAAACGGGAAATAGGTTAGATTTTCTTGCTTAAGTATAGGTATTATTCCGTGTTCGGCATCAGATAAATAATTTTCTGTTGTAATCGATGTAAATATAACATTATTAGTAAAAGTCCTTGTACGTGTTGTTATTATCTGGAAGCCGGCAGACACAGAACCATAAAATGAACAGAGGAACGTCATTCTGTCATGAAACATGCATTGTCCTTCAACAAGTCCAAAGAGCGTGTGTCAACATAGCAATGACTAGCAAGAGTCTCACTGAAACGAAGTTTTCCAGTTAAAAATCTGATTATAGAAAAATCGTCTGGAAAAGACACCTTTGTAATGTTGCATAAGTGACTAGTTACAGCAGTTGGAGAAGTGATGCGTCCCATAGTACATAACAATGTATATCTCTTGCTCAGTTAATAAATATGACCTTTTCTGTGTGCTGTTATCATTTCAGTTTCAATCGGCTGACTTGTGAAAGTTTCAGTTACTAGCTGTTTGTGCGTTTGTAATGTGATACGAGACTTCATTTTATCTCTTTTTCGTAAATTATATTGCAAGGAGCCATGCACTGTCAATTACAATTATTGTTATGTAATAATGATATAAGAGGGTTGAGTTTCTTTCTTAACTGCTAAAACATATTAGATAATTTATAAGTACATGAATGTAACTCTCTGTCACAGGGCTGTAGTTTTGGGATGAAAGCATTATGATGTACAAACAGATTGTTTGATAGTGTCAGTGAGCAAAATTAAGATGAGTTATAAATAAAAAAAGTGGTTCCCTTTTTTCCTGAACTTATAAATCTGTTCCTATGCCGTTGTATACCCTATGTACCTGAAAATTTGAATGTCATAAAAATGATGTGAAGGCCAAGGTAAGAAACTGTAAATTTCTAAGAAACAATTCATTTGGATTTGTTTCATATTTATAATTATTTTTAAGATCATACAGAGTGGATGCAGACTCTTCTAAAAGTTCTTCAGAGATAGTTTTGGGGTATGTGCTGATTGTTTCGCTATTACGAGTGCCAAATCTCTAACAGTACTTACTGAATAATTCTATGTTCATGTTATATGTGCAGAGCCGTCGTAATAAAGACATACTGTTTCTGATATTAAACGCTTCAACTACCCATTAAGTTGCTACGAGTCTATAGGATCAAATAACCAAAATTTAAACAACAAACTACCTGGTTAACGCAAAAACCTTTAGAGAAAAAAACATATAGATATTTAACATCCAGTTTCTCACTGCACAAAAGTGTTCCTTTTTTAATGGAAATGTTAAAAAATTCGTCCACATGGGGATGACATATAGTAGACCGATGGTTGTGTACATGACAAACGTTCCATATAAACATGTACACAGATAATTCGAGAAAGAACAAAAGCGAAGAAATTATTCGGTTGAGAGTCAATGGAGATTTATAGTAGGCTGTATCAAGCCAAACAGCAAATTTCCTCGAATGAATGTGTTATGTCACTTCCATGCATGTTCAACAAATACATTCACAATTTTTAAATTTTTTATTTAGCAATAGCCATCATTCCAACCATAGCAACGCAGTACGTTAACTAGTTTCAGCAGATTCAGTAACCAACTTTTTTTTAATCACAAGAAAACTTTATTTCATTCTCTTTGGTCCCTTGTCCTTATGCCTGTATTCTAAGAACTACACCAGGCCTTGTTTGTAAGATTTTAGTGTTCGTGGTTATATGAATTTGGGCAAGGCATTTATGTGCTGATAGCTTTATTAACCTATCCAGCTCGGGGTTGTTAATTACATTAGTTATTTACAAACACTACACTGCCTCGTTGTCGATTTGGTGGCTACACAGCTCAATATGAAGAAATATAATTATAAATTCTACAATGCACAGCTGTAGTTGTAGAACAAAAGCTGAAACAAGATGAAGACTACAGAGTGTTAGAGTCTACTTTACAGGTCAGTTTCAGTGTTTTAGATTTGCTTCATTCATTTAAAGTAACAGTTTCAAATTTGTTTTCTGACGGAACAAAAAAATGGTTCAAATGGCTCTGAGCACTATGGGACTTAACATCTCAGGTCATCAGTCCCCTAGAACTTAGAACTACTTAAACCTAACTAACCTAAGGACATCACACACATCCATTCCCGAGGCAGGATTCGAACCTGCGACCGTAGCAGCAGCGCGGTTCGGGACTGAAGCGCCTAGAACCGCTCGGCCACCAACGGCCGGCTTGACGTAAAACACTGAGAATTTTGGTACCTCGATAGAACAGCTTTTTTATTTTGAAGGTTAATGAATTAATAATTAAAAAAAACGAGAAAATTTGTTTTATTCAGTGATTAATGTTAAATCATGATTAATAACACACAAATCATAATAAAAAATTTTAAAAATAAGAAAAAGTGTCGTAAAAGTACGCCATGTTATTAGAAGCGCTTCCCACAGAGCATCACTGTTCTGCAGAACACAGTTTGTGAAAACCTGATCTAGTCGAATATTCGACCTCGTTTACAATCTACACAACGTCCAGAAATATGTAATTTTCAAAACACATTTCTCTAACTATAATCATGACAGTATTTTTTAAAGCCAGTGTAGCAAAAATATCTTCAAACTTCGAAGCTTTGTATATGGTGCCTTGACGAATAAATTGTGGATGTGAACACATGTCTGAGAAACGTGATCCAGCGAGGCTACAGACCATCGTAGATCCATGGAAAACGCCTGCAGCTAGGCCACCCCATTGGCAGAAAACGTGACGGACAGCAAGCCGTACTCTTCGCAAAGTCCGCAGTTCTTAGGGTGGCACATGGCGCCTTACTCGTCCACGCCAGTCACAACAACAAACCCAGCAACGGCTGAGACGTCAGGTTTGCTACCGAAGATCTTGCCTAGCAGCAGGTGTTTTTCCCTGCAACTTCGACGATGTGCAGCGTCATTTGACGACATTTTTCTCATGCAGGTCTTTGTATTCAAATTGCTTGTCACGAAACCCTCTGCAATCGCATTGACGTTTGTAGGTAGACTCTAAGAAAAGAAAGCAACGATGCACCACGAAATAATTATGCGAACGAGACGGAAATCGGTAGGTGGGATGTACATGTAGAAACAAACAAATGATTATAGTTGGATAAAATTATATTTTTTATCCAAGAAAATTTGGAAATATGTGGCAAGGACAATGTGACCAAATTGCTGAGCTCATTGGTCCCTACTTAATCTAACTAAAGCTAACTTACGCTAAGGACAATACACACACCCATACCTGAGGGAGAACTCGAACCTCAGACGGGGGGAGCCGCGCGAACGGTGACAAGACGCCTCAGACCGCGCGGCTACACCACGCGGTTTTATTCAAGAGAAAGAGGTTCACAAATTGAGCAAGTCAATAACGCTTTGGTCCATCTCTGGCCCTTATGCAAGCAGATACTCGGCTTAGCGTAGATTTATAGAATTATTGTATGTCCTCCTGGGGGATATGATGCGAAAATCTGTCCAGTTGGCGTGTTACATCGTAAAAATCCCGAGATGATTGGAGGGTCTTGCCCATAATGGTCCAAACGTTAACAACTGGTTAGAGTTCCAACGACCTTGCTAGCCAAGGTATGGTTTGGTAAGTGCGAAGACAAGCGGTAGAAACGCTCGTCGTGTGTGGCCAGGCATTATCTTGCTGAAATGTAACCCCAGGATGGCTTGCCATGAAGGACAACAAATTGAACCTTCGATTATCTTCGACGTACCGCTACGTTGTAATGTTATCGCGGGTGACAATCAAATGGTTCCTGCTATGAAAAGAAATGGCACCAGGGCCATCACTCATGGTTGTCGGGCTGTATGGCCGGGCAACAGTCAGGTTGGTATCCCACCTCTGTCTGGAGTGTCTCCAGACATGTCGTTGCTCTGGAGTCTCATTGAATGGAGTACAATTGTCTTCGAACCGAGACCTGATGACCACCAAAGACGTGTCTGGAGACGCCTCAGACATGTCTCGGACGCCTTGGATACCAAACTATATGTAGTCTGACAACCGGGAGTGATGGTCTAGGATGCCATTCTTTTCCATAGCGGGACTCCTTCGGTTGACATCTGCGACACTCTTACAGCACAGCAGTACGTCCAAGATAATCTATGCCACATTTTGGTGTCCTTCATGGCAAACCATCTTGGAGTTACATTTCAGCAAGATAATGCCCGCACGCACACGAATAGCGTTTCTACTGCTTGGCTTCGTACTTGCCAAACCATACTGTGGCTAGCAAGGTCGCCTGATCCCTACCCAATTGTTGAACGTTTGGAGCATTATGGGCAAGGCCCTTCAACAATCCGGGGATTTTTGCGATCTAACGAGCCAACTGTACAGGGTTTGGCACGATGTCCCTCAGGAGGACATCCAAGAATTGTATCAATCAACGGCAAGCCTAGCAACTGCTTGTATAAGGGCCAAAGGGGGACCAACGCGTTACTGACTTCCACAGTCCGTGAAACACTTTCCCTTGAATAAATCATCCAATTTTTCTGAAATTGTAGTCATTTGTTTGTCTGTGCATCTATTCATATATGCCGATTTCTATTCCATTCGGATAATTCCTTCGTGGTGCGTCATTTTTTTTTACTTTGAGTGTATTTATTACACCGTGTCTGTGCACTATCTAATCAAAAATATCAGTACTCCTATTAGTGAACACAAATGTGGAATGTGCCCACCCCTCGCCTTTAACACCAACCCTGCTGGAGACATTTTCAATGAGTGTCTGTATGTCTGTGGAGAACGACAGGCCCACCCTTTCTCAAGACCCGAAACCAGAAGAGATATGTCTGTCCCATTAGCTAAACGGTCAGCGCGTTGGAATGCCATGCACGGGGGCCCGGGTTCGATTCCCGGCTGGGGTGGGAGATTTTCTCCCCTCAGGGACTGGGTGTTGTGCTGTCAAATGGCTCTGAGCACTATGGGACTTAACATCTATGGTCATCAGTCCCCTAGAACTTAGAACTACTTAAACCTAACTAACCTAAGGACATCACACAACACCCAGCGTTCACGAGGCAGAGAAAATCCCTGACCCCGCCGGGAATCGAACCCGGGAACCCGGGCGTGGGAAGAGAGAACGCTATCGCACGACCACGAGATGCGGGCCGTTGTGCCGTCCTCATCATCATTTCATCCCCATTGTCGATGCACAAGTCGCCCAATGTGGCGTCGCACTCAATAGGACTTGCACTTGGTGGCCGAACTTCCTGCCAGGGAACTCCTGCCCACTGACGCCATACGATCATTTCCATTTCCCAGAAAAGATAGCGGTTTCTAGATTCTGGAGCTAAGTCGGTGTTCTAACTCATCCCAAATATGTTCTGTTACGTTCAGGTCGAGACTTTGCGCAGGCACTCCACTTCAGAAATGATAGTGTTCACAAGCTATTGTCTCGCAGATGTTGTTCTGTGACAGAGTGCATTGTCATGCTAATACAGGCGTCCTCTCCAAACTCCTCTTCTACTGTACACAGCACACAATACAGTAAAACGTGTTCACACCCTTCCGCAGTCAGTTCAAAATGGTTCAAATGGCTCTGAGCACTATGGGACTCAACTGCTGAGGTCATTAGTCCCCTAGAACTTAGAACTAGTTAAACCTAACTAACCTAAGGACATCACAAACATCCATGCCCGAGGCAGGATTCGAACCTGCGACCGTAGCGGTCTTGCGGTTCCAGACTGCAGCGCCTTTAACCGCACGGCCACTTCGGCGGGCCGCAGTCAGTGTTTGCTTCATCGCAATAAAGGGACCACACCCCAACCACGGAAAACACCCCTGCAGCATAACACCATCTCCTCTGTACTTTACTGTTGACACCACACATGATGGTAGGTAACATCCTCCAGGCTTTCTCCAAACGCAAACCCTTCTATCGAATTCGTACAGCATATAGTGTGATCCATCACTCCAAACCACCCATTTCCAGTCAATCGACGTCGAGTAACGTCGCTCTTTACAGCACCCCAAATCAAGCTACTGACTACGGAAATGTGTGGCTGATGAGGAGCTGCTCCACCATTGAACCCTATTCTTTTTAACTTCTTATGCACAGTCGTTGTAATAGCCAGACTGCCGGTAGCACATTGTAATCCACGAGTGACTCCTTCTGATGATTTCATGCCATTCTTTACAGCCACCCTTTGCAGTACTCTATGATCATTATTCATCAGTTCAGGAGATCTGCCTGGTCATGTTTTATCTGTGGCTCCTCCTTCGCGTCTCTACTTCACAGTAACCTCACCAACAGTCAGCTTGGGGCGCTTTAAAAGGGTTGAAACGTCCCTGATGGATTTGTCACTCAGGTGACACCCAGTGGTCCAGGTTCGAAGCCAGTGAGCTCTCCTGATGGCCCCTTCTGCTGTCACTACTTCTCTACTGACAGCACGACACTCCCAGCCTCCTTTTATAGCGGCGGTGCCGCCTCTCGTGGTCAGCTCGGCATTTCGTAGGTGTATCTGGATACACTAACAAGCTAAAGCATTATGACAACCTGCTTAGTATACATCCACCTTTTGGAATGCAACACAGCAACGATTCTTCCTGGCATGGATTCGACAAGTCCTTGATAGGTATATGGCACCAGATGACTAGGCACAGGTCAAGAAGTTCTTGTAAATTCCGGCCGGTACTCTGTGAGTGCAGAGGTGACACCTGATAGCGTCCCAGGAGTGACAGGGCTTAGATTAGGCGAATTTGGTGGCCAAGACATCAACGTGAGTTAGCTATGATGATACTCAAACCAATGTAGTACTATTGTAGCCTTGTGACACGAGCAGTTTGTAACCTCCTCCTTACTAATCGACCTATCCTGATTGCGATATAAAATATGACCGTGGATCGCGTGTATACGTAATGGAATTTTTCTAAATGGATAAGGCCATCTTTCCCGAAGAAGTAATACCGATAAATAGGTACAACCGATCTTTCTGACAGAAAAGTCTACTAAATATAAAAAAGTAATTAAACCGAATGGGGCTACAATTTAAAAAAAATGAAAGTTATTTTGTGCATTCACTCACGAACAACACTGGACAGAAAAAGAGTTAGACTAATGAACGAAAAGGAAATAATTACGGTCGCCAGCCCACTAGGGCGATTTACATCCAAAGTCCTGTACAAGATGATGGGAAAGAAAAACATTTATTATTAAACACTGACGTGGCAACTGAAGGTTGTCACGTTTCTTGACACTAATTTTAAGTGAGTATATAATGATAAAGAAAACTGAGAAGTCACTTTTACGTTAAGTTTGTCATTAAATTTTGAAAAAGGCAGTCGAGTAATGATTTGAAAATATCCATTTAAAATGTATGTTAGTACTGAACTTCGTTACGTGAACAATGACTTTCAGAGACCTCAACATAACGTCATCAAAGAAATTTAGAGAAAGGCAAGCAATTTTTACTTTGCAGCTACTTAATTTTCAAATTGGATTACATATTATTGTCTGAACAACTGAGCCTTTTTTACTGACTTGAACAGAATTAAATACTAGAATACGTACCAAAACAAACAGCCATGTGCTCTAAGCTATATGTAAAAGAAATAAAACTTCCGCACTCTTAATTTGTGCATTTTCTTTAGATTTGGATTTTTTCCATTGATACTCAAACTACGGTTAGCATATCAGGAAAAAAGGGAACATGGACCCTCCTTGGTAACAATGTCTGGGGACAATGAGGACACAACCACCCTGAATGTAACTGATTATTATTTATATAAAGTTCATTAATCAAATCACATTAAGTTGTGCTGCTGGGTTAGCCGTTAATACTTTCTACCAATGAACAGTCTTACTTGAGTGCAGTGCGTGCCGACGACGAATGTATTGCTGGAACTGCTGCTGTTGTTGAAGACGGTAGCATCTTGTGGGGCCACGGATAATTACAGGGACGGACAATCGTAATTAATACAGCGTCTTCCGCCCGTCCACTGTCCTTCCTCCTGCTTCTAGTCATCTGGCCGGCGCGCGTACATGATGCCGCCGAAATGGTACTCACTACTGCGAGAGCGTTAACACCACACTTCCGCACACCACAAGCGCTGGAACCCGTCTCCCGCTCTCTCCGCGCGCTCTGCGCAACATCCCCCTACCCAAAGATTTTACAACTCACAAGCACTGCTATTATCGTTGCTAGTCGATGCAAATAACAATTCCTTTGGATTTTTCACAGAGCTTATAAGTTTCACAGTAAAACACAGATAAATACAATAAAACGTCAACAGACTTCTACCTAAATGTACACATACAGTGAAGCAATGTCCTTACTTATTAAAAGAAAACATTTAAATTACAAATATTTACATGAAATTAAAAAAATTATACATTGGTAGCAGGTGCCATGAATCCTACTTTTTCGGTGTTACAAGTTGTCCTGCTGGAAAAAACCATCGCTGCTGCGGAAGACATCAAGTATGAAGGGATGCAGGTGGGCCACAATCTCGTTTATGTAGTCCGTTTGTCATGGTATGTTACGTTACTACCACAGGTCCAATGGAAGCTCAGATGAACGTCCCATACAACAGAACACTGCCCCCATCGGCCTGCGTCCGTGGCGCAGTGCATGTTCTGAGCAGCCATTTGCCTGGGTGACGGTGTATAATTGATCTGACGTAACAAGAAACGTGATTCACCCGACAAAGCGACACGTTTCCATTGATCCAAGGTCCAATCTCGATGGTCCCACGGCCATTGCAATCGTAACTGACGATGTCTTTGTGTCAACACGGAGACATGTAGGGGGCCGGCCGCGGTGGTCTCGCGGTTCTAGGCGTGCAGTCCGGAACCGTGCGACTGCTACGGTCGCGGGTTCGAATCCTGCCTCGGGCATGGATGTGTGTGATGTCCTTAGGTTAGTTAGGTTTAAGTAGTTCTAAGTTCTAGGGGACTGATAACCACAGCAGTCGAGTCCCATAGTGCTCAGAGCCATTTGAACCATTTTTTGAGACATGTAGGGGGTCATCTGCCTTGGAGTCCCATGTTCAACAATGTGTGCTGAAGGGTATGCTAAACACTGTTGTCGCCACCAGCACTGTACTCTGCTGTCAGATCTGCCACAGGATATCCCCCTATTCTAATTTACAGAGCGGGCAAGCTTCCGACGTTAACATTCTGTGGTCAGAAGTGAACGCCCATCACCTTATTGTATACTCGTAATTTCACCGTCCTTCAACTAATTTCCATAGATTCACACCACATTAGCATGCTGTAAATCAACTTGCTTCGCCATTTCGTGTAGGCTCGTTCCTAGGTGTTAGATCAAAACTATCTGTCCCTTGTCAAAGTCGTTTGTATCAGTAAAGTAGCTGACAAACTCGGCAGGTTTCATGTTGCCAATTTTGTATTAAAAACATACGGTTTCTGTACGCCAGGTGCGGCTGCTTCGTGTATCTACAATGCGGTCTTGTAAACGTTTCTATGCCAACGCCTCTTCAGAACTCTATAGGCGGCTATTGTTTTCTTTTTCAAATGGCTCTTTGTACTATGGGACTTAACTTTTGAGGTCAGCAGTCCCCTAGAACTTAGGAATACTTAAACCTAAGGACATCACACACATCCATGCCCGAGGCAGGATTCGAACCTGCGACCGCAGTGATCGTGCGGTTCCAGACTGTAGCGCCTAGAACCGCTCGGCCCCCTCGGCCGGCTGCTATTGTTTTCTCCTACAGCAGTTTGCGCTTCGCAGTCGAAAGGTGTCAAAGCGGTGCCACGTGTCACTGATTTCCCTAACTTGACTCGACTATGGAAGTGTCTTAGTAGCAAAGAATAAATGTGTTAAAATTTCATGCATGACGCGGAATTTTTTCATGCATCTCAGTGTTTATGTAGTAAAGAATAAATGTATTAAAACTACACGCGCGATGCTGGAATTTTTTACGCTGATTTCCCATTTACCGTTCCTCACGTTGCTATAATGGTTCCCGATTCATCTGTGTTCCCGTTGTATTAATATTTTATCAATGTTCACAACTGCAGTGAGACAACAGTTAATTTCGTAAATGTGATAAATCTAAGACCAAACTTATAATACGTCAAAAATAATGTAAACAAACGCTGTAATAACAAAATAAGAGAGTTGGCAAGTTTCTATCCATGTAACACCCGTGTTGAAGTTCCAAAGAAGTCTAGACCTCTTAGAAACCTATGTGGAATAAAAGCATGGCTCATTACTGCAGACCTTCAATTACGACAATAGCATCGCGAGTATCATTTTTCAGATGTCGGTCTGTGTACAGTATTGCCTGGGATGCATAGCTCTAGTCGTAGATGTACGTATCACATTTAGGGCATTCGTGGGTGTCTAGTTTCGCTACTGCTACATTCTTTTAGACAACAGAGTGTCTCTAACTTTCGCCCGCCAGCTTTCTACTGGAAGCGAAACAATGTTGTTTCATGTGAACGGGCACTGCAGTGTTGTCGGCGATGGAGAGAAGAACCAACACTGATTGTGGTACTGAGAGGGAAGCGTACAAGGACAGAGGCGGATGTGGCTGGGCCATACCAAAAATTCTCCGTCGTCGATGGACAGCGCCTCAGCAGTACGCCGGCAATTACCTGCAACAGTCTGTTCCGTCAGTAATATTCTCCGGCCATACAATACTGTCATGTATAGCTGCCACATTGCTGCAATATTGACGGCTACGCTATTGTGGATACACGCTCCTGTGAATGCACCTTAAAAGTACTCGTATCAAAGTGTATTTCGTGCAGTACTGGACTTTGGAATGAACTACATTTTGCAGTGGCTTCTTTGATCTAACGATGACTCTCTGAGAACAAAAACCGGTAATCAGTAAAAATGATTATGTGATCAAGACGACCTATTGTCCTGTAGTAAAAGTAATAACCATATTTACCTGTGTAAAAATCCAAACTAATTTAGTTAATCTGCTTACCTCTTCGGGCGCTGTTAATTTTGTATCTGGGGAGAAAATAATGGCATACGCCCTTAGGGAATATGTTATGTAAAGGAAAACTTATGATTAGTT
The DNA here is from genome assembly GCF_023898315.1 of Schistocerca nitens. Classification (NCBI taxonomy): domain Eukaryota; kingdom Metazoa; phylum Arthropoda; class Insecta; order Orthoptera; family Acrididae; genus Schistocerca; species Schistocerca nitens. Next base: position 711,057,046 of record NC_064619.1, on the reverse strand, counting down.
GACGTTGCATCTCAAGCTCTAGAAAATGACTGACTTGCAGGTGTTGGGGTTCTTTACGCAACGTAATCACATGTACTGTACGTATTTTGCGTGGGGACTCTGCTAATAATGACAAGAAGTGACCTTCGAGGCAGACAGTCGCTTAGATGAATGGAAAGTGTTCTCGAGCAACAAGGCAATCAATTACTGACAGACTCCAGCGTGACAGCAGAAAACACACACACACACACATTGAGCATAGTGTCGCCCACAACTCTTCGCCCACACTAGTCAAATGTCAAGATCAACAGGAGTTCTTTCAATGATTAAGAACAGTTATTGATTGCAATAATAGAGAGTTCGGTAAACCTGTCAATTTGGACGTATGTTTCAGGCAATCCTTCACGTTGATCTATGTCAATTCCAGTCTGCTTTCCTAATTTCCTTGTGATTATGCGCATACTTATTTATTTAAGTACAACCAGTATGCAATACGACTGTCGACGTGAACGTATTTCAGGCCGTGCTCCACATTCATATAAGGTGATTTTTAGTCTGATTTTAGAATTCTCATATTATTTAACTTACTGGAAAATGTGTACGTTTGTGTTGATTCAATACAGCCAATGTTTGATACGCCTGTCGACCTCAACAAATGTTCATTAACTCCTATGTGAGCTTTAATTTGGTATGCACATTTCCTTGTTATCTGAGGTATTGTTGCATAAATAAGTATAAATTCCCATCATGTCTTCTACGGGCTTCTGTAATGGGGGTCCACCCGAAGCAGAAGTTCGACGTTCTCGCTGTTTAGGTGAAATTACCTGTGCAGAACACTTCTAGATATGTGATTCACAGCAGAGTGAACCTTTTTGAGGATTCAGTCTTTATTTCAGAGGCTCTTTATGAGGAGATGCAGTATTGCATTAATGATGGAAACACACTATTGTACACATTTTATAATTTTAGTGACCTGAGGTTCATCTTGATCATTAAATCTACTATATAATGAAGTTTTTATCTTTCAGAACACGATGAACACCTTAAGCTCTGAAAGGTTTAATTCCTATTTATGTAATTAAATCTCGCAAACCAGAAAACACAGTATTACCAGGGGACATCGTTCTGATATCTCCTGGGTTTTCTCTGTATCATCTGTGTTGTGTGAAAAGTTCGTTCATGTATTTCAACGGAAAATATTTTGAAGTGTGTTTTTCTTCCAGTGATGCACATGCAGTGTCACTCTCCGTCGCTGCGCCATTCGACGATTTTTCGTTTGTTCTGTTCTATTTACTGTAATTATTCCTCTTTTGTGACCTGTAATATCTTTGGAGGTGTTCCTCTCTGCGGTGTGATGCTCAAATGTTTGAAAATATTCCAAAATCATATTAGTGGACTTGGAGCAAAAATGTAAGTGAAACAAGAAATCACCAACAAGTTAAAGCAGCAAGTTATTAGACCAGTATATCTGGTGTACTAGGCAAGAAATATGTACTACACATAAAAAGAAAACTGATATGTTAATTGAAGTACAATGACCCTATGTCAAACATGAAACACAGCAAGGAATCAAGCCACGATTCAAATTTTTCGAACGTGTAAAAAATCTAATTCATATTCAGTTTACAAATACTGAAACAGAATTACTCAGCAAAGGTCCTGAATATAATAACAGAACCACATATAGCTAATACAACCTTATAACACGTAATAGCTACAACTGAGATTGCAATAGACATGGCAATATGGAAATATTGGAACACGTGAGGCAATACTGACCTTACGACTTATCTTAGAAGGAAGATTAAGGAAAGGCAAACCAACGTTTCTAGCATTTGTAGACTTAGAGAAAGCTTTTGACAATGTTGACTGGAATATTCTCTTCCAAATTCTAAAAGTGGCAGGGGTAAAAGACAGGGAGCGAAAGGTTATTTACAATTTGTACAGAAACCAGATGGCAGTTATAAGAGTCGAGGGACATGAAAGATAAGCAGTGGTTGGGAAGGGAGTGAGACAGGGTTGTAGCCTATCCCCAATGTTATTCAATCTGTATATTGAGCAAATCAGTAAAAGAAAAAAAAGAAAAGTTTGGAGTAGGTATTAAAATCCATGGAGAAGAAATAAAAACTTTGAGGTTCGCCGATGACATTGCAATTCTGTCAGAGACAGCAAAGGACTTGGAACAGCAGTTGAATGGAATGGACAGTGTCTTGAAAGGAGGATATAAGATGAACATCAACAAACGCAAAACGAGGAAAATGGAATGTAGTCGAATTAAATCGGGTGATGCTGAGGGAATTAGATTAGGAAATGAGACACTTAAAGTAGTAAAGGAGTTTTGCTATTTTGGGAGCAAAATAACTGATGATGGTCGAAGTAGAGAAGATATAAAATGTAGACTGGCAACGGCAAGGAAAGCGTTTCTGAAGAAGAGAAATTTGTTAACATCGAGTATAGATTTAAGTGTCAGGAAGTCGTTTCTGAAAGTATTTGTATGGAGTGTAGCCATGTATGGAAGCGAAACATGGACGATAAATAGTTTGGACAGGAAGAGAATAGAAGCTTTCGAAATGTGGTGCTACAGAAGAATGCTGAAGATTAGATGGGTAGATCACATAACTAATGAGGAGGTATTGAATAGAATTGGTAAGAAAAGGAATTTGTGGCACAACTTGACGAGAAGATGGGACCGGTTGGTAGGACATGTTCTGAGGTATCAAGGGATCACAAATTTAGCATTGGAGGGCAGCGTGGAAGGTAAAAATCGTAGAGGGAGACCAAGAGATCAATACACTAAGCAGATTCAGAAGGATGTAGGTTGCAGTAGGTACTGGGAGATGAAGAAACTTGCACAGGATAGGGTAGCATGGAGAGCTGCATCAAACCAGTCTCATGACTGAAGACCACAACAACAACAACAACAACAACATGGCAAAATTATCAATAAGAGAACAGAATGGAATTTGATGAACTAAATATAATGGAAAGAAGCGAAACTCAGGAAGGTTGGCATTCAAAACAGAAAATGCTTTAGTGGAACTACACACAGTGAGTACGTATTTAAAATATAAATAATAATCAGAGAACACATAACGCCATAACAGTGAAAGCAGTTAAGTGAAATATTGTGGTTATTCTGAAACATGAAAATTATGTAGAGCAGGTACTAGACTTCTTCAAAAACAACAATATGACAAATATACAGCACAATCCATCTAAAAGAATCATTGCAACGGTCCAACAAACATTCAAAAAAATGTAAGGTAATCCTCTCAGATCAAGATAAGTAATCATACAATGTTATAAACCTCTGAACCACATCCTTACGAGCACAGCCAAAAATTGATCTAAATATGACCTATAATTAATTGCATTTGCATCCCAACCTATATTTCGAGTAAGAAACTAAGTAGATCTTTAACCAAGTTACAGACATACAATAAGGAATATAGAGTAAAATATTCGAAAAGTACGTTAACACTGCATGGAAGACAGATATGAATGAATTATTTATAACGGTAACCCAAAAATGCGTATGGACTGATTCTATGTAGATCTGTACACTGTTAGAGAGGAAGTTAATTAGTTAATTCAGTACGGTAGTTGTAGCGTCCTTCAGGGAAAGGCAACTGCCCCCAAGACGAGCACTGCTCGAGTTTCAGTTTGCAGTCGGGCTATAGCTTCTCAGCATATCTTCTCCCGTTTTCTTACGTAAGTAGACAAAGTATCTCCACTGAGCTAAGTTAGTACTTATCTGTAGCTGTTAACTGCGATATTGTGTGAAATAGCTCAACAGTTGGAGCTGTTATTTGTCTACCACGCTGAAGATATGTGACAAGTGTTGCGTGCTGTTAATATGCATTCGACAATGTCGCTCTCATTGTCTCCACAGACAATAGCTGGAATACCTGTCACAGCATGAGAGGTATCATATGTATCACCACAGCCTCAGTTCTCCCAACATCTGAAGGGGCCCTTAAATTGGCTCCCGTTGCAACAGAAGAAGGTCACCTAGATGTTATGGAACTTCAGATATTTTAACACAAGTCAAGGAATGCATTACAGCAGATTACTGCTTTAGACTTGAACGTGACCAGTACCGTACCATCAGATATATTCACACCCGCCTTGTTTAAGAGACACTGTGGATGTGTGACAAGCGGCTCGACTCAGTGCAGGCCACCCTACGAGTGCCAGCGCTTCCTGAATGCAAGAGATTCCTGCAGTGTAACAGGAACACACTTAATGCTGAGTGAAGTGCAGTAACTTCTTGGCCGTCCATCAACACCAAGTGACTACAACGCAATTACACAGCTTTACAATATCCTGCCACCGACAGACAGCATCAACATGCCAAGTTTACCAGACCAACCTCTTTCCCACCAACACTACACAGCAAACTGTCAACATCACACTTACAAATTAAAGGCTTCTCAGTCGTTATTTATAGGAAGGTATTTTACACAGAAAACTCTCTTGACAACTGTAAATAACTAGTCACTCAATAAACTGACAATAACTTTTATATACAGGGACTACCATTTATCCTGACCGCCCTAAATAACAGTTTTTCGACATGCAAATTACAAAATGTTTTAAGTACATGTTCTTTAGACGTCAGGGGGACGTCATCAGCATGATTGCGTTCGTTGTAGCTTTGTTTTTTTACAAAGATATGAACAGCAGTATCACTTTTTTAAACCACGCCCTGTATTTTTTATTCGGTACTTCATTTTCTCTCCTAAAGACCTGTTCGAAAATGTATCACAGTGTACCATTCACTGAAACACAACGTTATTAGTTACATAACACAACACTGACGTTGACGCTCTCAGTCTGGAACCGCGAGACCGCTACGGTCGCAGGTTCGAATCCTGCCTCGGGCATGGATGTGTGTGATGTCCTTAGGTTAGTTAGGTTTAAGTAGTTCTAAGTTCTAGGGGGCTGATGACCTCAGCTGTTAAGTCCCATAGTGCTCAGAGCCATTTTTGACGTTGACGCTCCCAGCGCTTAGTGTAGGTAGTCGGGGTAATGGAACACATCCACGTGCTGACGTTGACAGAGGACAAATGTAAACATAAGTAGAATGCACACCCATCATTCCGTTAACCATCGTCAGTTGAAGAGTTGTGTGAGTAGAATGTACACCAACGAAGAGAAGGTAGAAATGCTACTCATCTATGGGGACTGTAAGTTAGCAGAACAGTAATTGCAATACTGTTTTCTTATGTACGGCTATATTTAGTGCAGTAGTTTAGTCCTTTTAAATACTGTTGTTCAGAGTAGGCATACAGTATAGGCTGTCCTTCCTACAAACTGCATCGAAATAACGTTTTTTCTTGTTGTTGTTGTTGTTGCATGGACTGTGCTGTTGATCCCGGCGGAGGTTCGAGTCCTCCCTCGGGCATGGGTGTGTGTGTTTGTCCTTAGGATAATTTAGGTTAAGTAGTGTGTAAGCTTAGGGAGTGATGACCTTAGCAGTTAAGTCCCATAATATTTCACACACATTTGAACATTTTGTTGTTGTTGTTCTTGAAGGTAGGTGAAATGCTACGCAGGCAGCGGAACTGTACAGAGAGCGATATCCTGACGACAGCTTGAACACGAGACTGGCGTTCCTAAAACCAGTGTACATCGTATTTTTACACGTCACCGAATCCATCCTTACCACGTACACCTACCTCAAGAATTGCATGGGAATGATTTCCAGAATCGTGTACAGTTCTGTCAGTGGGCACAGCAGCAAATCCTCGCCAACCCGAACTTCTTCTCCAATTTTCTATTTACCGATCACTGTTCCTTCTCACACAAAGGACAGGTAAATACAAGGAACATGCATTATTGGTCCAGCGACAACCCACAATGGCTTAGAAAGGCGGAACACCAGCCTCAATGGAGAGTTAACATCTGGTGTGCGATGCTTGGTGCTACAATTATTGGCCCTTATTTCAACAATGGTAGTCTAAACGGCACAGCGTCTGCCAACTTCCTCAGACGACTTCTTCCTCCTCTACTGGATGAAATGCCACTAAGAACCAGAAATCTTATGCGGCATCACAACATGATGGATGTCCAGCACACAATGCCTTGCGTGCACACCGTGTTCTGAACCGAAGGTATCCTGCCACATGAATTGGTCGAGGAGGAACAGTTTCTTGGCTTGCTGGGTCTCCTGATTTAAATCCTCTGAACTTTTTTCTTTGTGGATGCATTAAAGACGCTGTCTATCGAGATATTCCAACGACTCCAGAGGACATGCAGAATGTATCGTGCTTGCTTGTAACTGTCTTCAGCAGGCAACACTGGAAGCAGTAAATAATTCTCTCATTCAACGAGCGCACCAATGTACCGGTGTCCAGGGTCACCACTTTGAGCACCTTTGAATGTTCTCCTCCTGGACAGTGGTAAAGGAGAGTCAAAGTCAATTTTGTGCTATAGTTTTACTTGGTTTTCATTTGTTGTCTGAAAACTCCAGCAAGTGGACGAGATTGTGATCCTGGGTTCAAAGTCAATGTTGTGGTATGTAATTAATAACGATGTGTTTCAGTGAGTGGTACACTGTGATACATTTTTGAATAGGACTTTAGAAGAGGAAATGAAGTACCGAATAAAAAATACAGGGTACCATTTAAAAAAGTCATACCGCTGTTCATATCTTTGTAAAAAACAAAGCTACAACGAAGGCAATCATGCTGATTGATGTCCCCCTGACGGCTAAAGAACATTTGCTTGAAACATTTTGTAATTTTCTTCTGGACAAACAATTATTTAGGGTGGTCAAGATAAATGAGACACCCTGTATCCTCCCGAACAGGCCACGAAGGCCCAAGGGTACCAACCGGCCGCCGTGTCATCCTCAGCACATAGGCGTCACTGGATGCGGGTATGGAGGGGCATGTGGTCAGCTCTCCCGGCCGTATGTCAGTTTCCGAGAACGGAGCCGCTACTTCTCACTCAAGTAGCTCCTCAGTTTGCCTCACAAGGGCTGAGTGCTCCCCGCTTGCCAACAGCGCTCGGCAGACCGGATGCTCACCCATCCAAGTGCTAGCCCAGCCCGACAGCGCTTAACGTCGGTGATCTGACGGGAACCGGTGTTACCACTGCGGCAAGGCCGTTGGCTATATATACGAGCTCAGTGAAGTCATTTTGACCTACTCACGTAAGAGAACTGGACAGAAAATGCTACGGAGGTATAGTGTATCTAAATTGAAAAGTTAGGATAACTTGTGGTGATGGTGAGACGGGGGGATGGGAGGGGGAAGAGAACGTTAGAGCTGCTATAGAGTATAACTAAGAATCCATTTCCTCTCTAGGTGTGTAGGACATTATAGACATATTTGCTTAAGAATTGTCCATATGCTTTTCTTACCTTAATGTTACTAGTAACCCATATTCCACGTAGGGTTAATGGATACTGCAAGAAGTAAACAACTCAGCCATATTTGAGCACTGTGTCGCCAGCTGTGTAAGGGTCGGTACAAGTTTTTGAAACACCCCGTAATTGCTTCTTGTGATGTGGCGTCGTAGTTAACACGGGGTCTCGCCTGCCTTCCTTTTCAGTCTGGAGGAGGCTGTATTCCCTCGTACTTCTACGCCGCCTCGCCCCCCCCTGGGTAAACTCCTCAATTAATCCCATAGTACAGTTCTACTGTTCTTACATGTACACACTTTTAATATTTGTTCTAACCCGCATCATTTAACAACATTCATTAATTTTATATTATCATAAAAATAGTTTCACCAATACTCGATTTTCCAATCCGCTGCAGCGAGCAACCTACTAGTCTCAGAAAAAAACTGAATAGACCCTTTTATATACGAAATTTAATGTAGTTGAATTTTGTAATGGTACCGTACACGTTTTCGCTAGAAGGCGTGTTTTCTGCGCTCTACAAGAAAAACACAAAAATTAGCTTTAAACGCCCCTTACTTCACCTCTCCCCCTCGCTCCTACACACCTACCAACCCACCCACACACACACACACACACAGACACACACACACACACACACGCACGCGCGCGCGCGCGCGCGCGCGCTTAGATCCCACCAGTCAGGATTTCTGGCATTTTTGTGTGTTGTTCATGACACTCCTTCCTACAACTGTTCAAGGATTTGTGGCTACTCAAACTTTTTCCTCTAACTTGCCTTCGTTGACTTGCCTAAAGATATGTTTAGTTGGTGAACTGAAAACCGTATGTGAACATTTCTTATATTTTGATGTGTCTACTAAAACAGAGTACGGTGTTTATGACAATAATTGTAAATTCTCTTATGGCACGAGATGTGTAGGAAATGGCATGGACGCGTCTAATGTTCTGTGTGGTATAATGAATAAGCCGCCACCTCTTAGAAGATTCAAAACGGAGAAAAAATTCATTTCGCAGTCTGTTAGTGATGTGGAAAAGGAGAGCATAACCGTGATGTTAACGAAATGTACGCTGTAGCATAGATGCTGAAATAAAAGAATGAAGTGCCAATGATCTTGCTGTTTCAGTAGATGGCTCATGGATGAAGCGAGGACACACAGCACTTTATCGTGTCTCATCTATCGTCAGTACGGAAGCAGGCAAAGTTATGGATGTCGAGGCAATGTCCAAGTGTTGTCATGGGTTTGCTGTAGGGAAAAAGAAGAAGAAGCAGAAGAAGCCAATCAAGGAAAACATGTAACAAAAATTAGAGTGGTCCAAGTGTGTGTGTGTGTAGGGGGGATTGGGAGGGGAGGGGGGTGTTGGAACCAGCTACTCTTGTGACAATGTTCCAGCACTGACACAGCATATATGAAGGGCTTATTTCAATAGTAGTACAAGTCCATTACCTCGACTTTTCTGTCTATAATGCTTCTGAAATTAATGAGCCAAACAAACAGAAAGAAAGGTTCATCTCTAGCAAGAAGCCATATGCTTGAATATTTCTGGTATCTCAACTGCAGATTTTTCAGCGCTCATTTAACTTTAGGACTCTGTATTTCAATATGAACAAAAATAGACTTGTACCAGCATTGAAATAAGCCCTTCATATGGTGTCACACACACTCAATGTCTAGGTGAGCTCTCAGTCTTTTAAATCTGTAACTGAGTGTACAGTTTGTGACAAAATTAGGAAGTGTGGGGCGCGTAGAGAAATGCGTTGGAACTGGAATGCGTTATTTGCTGCAGACAAAGACAAGAAACTAGAAGATAGTAAACTATTAGGTGAAGAAGGTCGTCTATCTCATTAAGAAATTAACCCCTTTCAGTTTCATCTTGGAAAACAAATGAGGGAAAACAACGCTAGCGCCGATGCTATGAGAATTTCTGTCTGGGCTGTGTTCTTCCACATGTGTTCTACCAACAAACATACCATCCACTATTTGTGTCCGAAAGATGGGTGGTGCAAGGACAAAAGGAGAATAGAGACAGTGTTACAGCCAGGAGTATTGCCTGCCAGAAACCACGGAATCAATTAAGCCTATATTCAGGTCCTCAGCTTGGTTCAGCGTCCTGAAGTCTAGCGTGGTCTGGCTAAGATGCCCAAAAACATCATTCTATGATATAAGTGTTATCGGTACAGCTTCGCCTTATGCTGTTCTGTATTTTAATGAAAACAGTAGGGTTAGGATTGAAGTATTTAAGAACACTGACTCAACCCTGGAGTTTTTGCAATTCATACCCGCCAATATATCGACTTCTGCAGGATTGAAGATGCAGAAGCTTCAATCGCTCAGATAGAGAAAGTTACCAGACAAGAGAAGAGTACGAAAAGAAGACTGGTTATTTGGAGGCAGCGCAACATAATTGTGAGTGGTTCAAACGGCTCTGAGCACTATGGGACTTAACTGCTGCGGTCATCAGTCCCCTAGAACTTAGAACTACTTAAACCTAACTAACCTAAGGACATCACACACATCCATGCCCGAGGCAGGATTCGAACCTGCGACCGTAGTGGTCGCGCGGTTCCAGGCTGTAGCGCCTAGAACCGCTCGGCCACTCCGGCCGGCAATTGTGAGTGAACTACAAAGAAAGCTTCTAAGTGCCATTGTTTCACCTACGAGTTTTTCAGTGCTTAGGTACATTTTTGTCAGGAACTGAAAGGTGTAAGGTGCTCGAATTTTCAGGGTTGATTTGTGCAGTCATGGTACCACTTTGTATGAACATATTCAGCCTTTACTTGTAAATATTACTGATATTTAGAAAGACAATTTTACTGTACTTTTCGCCATTCAAAATTGAAAATATCAAAACAATTTTGCCTTCCATTATATTTTAAGAGCTGTTATACCTTCTGGGATATTTGTGGGCTATGTCACTACCCTCACGAAACAAAGCAATATCGCCAGTGTTTGACCTGTAATGTGTGCTAATTCAAGGAAAGAATATTTATTTAAAATGATTGTACCGGCACCATTTCCTCCATATAAGTCTTTGCGTACATGCGTATAGAAATGCTAGTAAATAGAAAAAAACTTTGCAATATTTTATCTTTGAAACTATGTCACAACATAAATTTGAAGAACTTTGTGCAGTCTCAGTTATACTCAAAAACTTAAATTACTAATATAAATCAATTCTCGTAAAGATGAATTCTTACAAATACTCGATATGAATCTCTGAACTGTATAAACATCTGTGTAAATTACGCCATCGCTGGCGAGCGGGTGTATCCTACACTATTCAAGTCGGTCTTTAACCTTCATCAGTTGTAAAGTTTTGTCTTTGGGTTAAAAGTAACATTTTATGGTTAAAAGCAAATAAATGAATGTACCTGGTTGTAAATGAAGAAACTAATTAATAAGAAAATCACAAATCGCCAGTTACACTTCGAGTATACAAAAATCGAGTTGACTCTGGGACTTAAAGTGGACTGTCGTGGAGACAAGCAACACGAAAGATAAGTAACAGCGTGTTGTGCATATGTCCTCAAATGTTTCTCAAATATTGCAGTTTACCCGTCATTTGGGATAATATTCTAATGGTGAAAACAGTGGTAAGCTTTCAGCTGAAATAACAGCTACAGTTTAAAATGGTCTGTTATCGCTGCTTGTACCCCAAGTGAGTTCTCATGAATTTACTTAATATTAAATCCTGCATTTAAAAATCAATTCCTGCATGAGTTCCGTGCTACCGTCTCAGTGTTTTGACAGATGCGCGCACTCACAACCGAATAATAATAATAGAAAAACACATGTAGTGCAGTGCAAAAATTTTTACTAACAAAACGAAGTGTGTTAAACAGGACGATGGATGTTCAACAAAAAATCTCCGATGTTCTTAAAATACCCTAACGATTTATCAGATAAGGTCAAAGCACTCTCAGATTGTTTACTGATGACGCTGCTCTTCAGCAGAAAATAGAGATGGGAAAAACCGACCGGTGAAAACCGATGACAGTATTTTTGTACTGAATTGCCGGTATTTTTCGGTATTGGCTTGGGTTCGGCAAAAACATGTGGTTCTTTCATATTTTTTACCGAGTAAAAAAACGAAATATCAATTAGCCACAGTAGCAGTGCTAAAATGTTTCGTTTCTAAATAAACGTTTTTTTTTAAATAGACAAATTTTTATTCGTAAAATGTGTATGATCTGAAATGTTACGTTATGATACAAAGTGGGAAAAGCTATCAGTGCTATTTTTAATCACACTGCCAACAAAACAAGCAGCAAACTCATGGCATAAGAACTGGCACAGGATTGCTGAGACAATAATGTTCCTGTCGCCACGTGTAGTGGCTTCAGGTATGAGTGTACCTCCAGTACACAAGACATGCCTCCATCTGCTCTACACGGTGGTCTATCGCTGTCGTCGTGGAACATCATTAGAATTGTAGAATGGCACCAACCCTAGTCTGGAAATATTTTTACTGAAAAAACACAGCGACCAGACACTTTTTTTTAATGCGTTTTATTTATGCCAATATGCATTTGGGGTTTGCATCCATCTTCAGCTGGCAAATTACATGTATCTTCAGTTTCTACAGTTGTAAAATATCGACAGCAGTTTGGCTGCTGAAGCTGGCCTGTTCAAAAGCAACGATTCCAATCATTTACTTCAATTTAGCGAGTTTAAGGTTACGCAGTATCAGTTGTTCATTTTACTTACATTCTCCTCTCCTTGTTTTTTCTTGGCCTTTCTTCTTTTTCGTAACAGCACAAACACTTTTTGTCACGTATTTTACATAGGTGCACTGCGTTATCCGCCATCTTGTCGACTGACAGTTTTGTTTATATACAAGCAGTTTATCTATGGACAGAGTTATGTTTTTTTACGAAAGTTTTGAGGTTCTAGCTAAGCTACTGTTTACTAAACACTGACTTGGGTGATAGAAGTATTCTAAGTACGATGTATACTAAGTTCTTTTTTTTTTTTTGGTTACTTAGGGAGCATTGAAGATAATAAACTAACATAACACATTTATACAAAGCAGTAATTCACACATTTACAAATATCAAAGATATTTTATGTTGTATATTATTACATGCATTTGTTGGGTTTATATTAGATTTGTTATTTCTTGATTGTGCTTAGTAAGTGGTTTGAAAAGTAGAGTGTGGAAGTTTTTCAGAAATATTCCGTTTGGTAACTCTGTTTGGACGTTAAGTATGTCAGAAAGGGATGCATGTTTATGTGAATAGATTTCGATTTCTTCTAGGAGGTTCATTCTTTTTCCTTTGTTGGCTAGGTGGAGAACTTGTGTAGGTTATGGGATATGTCTGTTACTTGATGTTCTTCTTCTGCTACATGTTGGGCAAATGTGGATTTATTTAAGTTTTTTAAACGAAGAGCATCAATGTGTTCTCTAAAACGTAAGTTTCTACCTGTTTCGCCTATGTATGTTTTTGGACATGAGTTGCAGTTAAGTTTGTATATTCCTGATTGATTGTACGGCTTGGTATCATTTTTAATGTTATGAATAGCTTTGTCCTTTATTTTATTATTTGTATAATAGCTGATTCTGATATCCGTTCCTCGGAACAGGTTTGCTATTTTATATGAGAGTTTTCCTACAAATGGCAAGCTTACATATTTTTCTTTTGGCTTTGTTGTGGTATTCTTTAATGCTGTTTTGTTATTGTATTTGGTTTTGTGGGGATTTATCTTAGAGTTTAGATCATCTATTAATTTTGGATTGTAACCATCATTGTAAGCCATTGCTTTGATGGTGTTTAGTTCTTCTATTTGGTCAGCTGGTTCTAGTAATATTTTGTGCATTCTGTTTAGCATTGCTCTGTATGAAGCCATCTTATGTTTATCCGGGTGGCAGGATGATTTATTAATTGTGTTATCTGTGTATGTTGGTTTCCTGTTTACTTGAAATTTGTGTTTGTTGTTGGAGCTACTTATACAGAGATCCGGAAAATTTAAACCTACTTCTGTTTGGTGTTCTACAGTGAAGATGATGTTTTGATGCATTTTATTCATTTCTTCTGCTGTGCCATCAAGTAAGATTACTATATCATCAACATACCTTTTGTAATAAATTATCTTGTTTACTATCTGGGGGTTTTCTTTAAAAAAATTACATTCTAAGTTATTGATGAAAATGTTGTTGTTGTTGTGGTCTTCAGTCCTGAGACTGGTTTGATGCAGCTCTCCATGCTACTCTATCCTGTGCAAGCTTCTTCATCTCCCAGTACCTACTGCAACCTACATCCTTCTGAATCTGCTTAGTGTATTCATTCTACGATTTTTACCCTCCACGCTGCCCTCCAATGCTAAATTTGTGATCCCTTGATGCCTCAAAACATGTCCTACCAACCGATGCCTTCTTCTAGTCAAGTTGTGCCACAAACTTCTCTTCTCCCCAATCCTATTCAATACCTCCTCATTAGTTACGTTATCTACCCACCTTATCTTCAGCATTCTTCTGTAGCACCACATTTCGAAAGTTTCTATTCTATTTATCGTCCATGTTTCACTTCCATACATGAAAATATCAGCAAGCAAACTGGCAAGGCAGCTACCCATAGCCAGGCCCTCTTTCTGCTAGTACATTTTGTTATTAAAAGAAAAGTAGTTGAGTGATAGTACTAGTGTTAATAGATCAATGAATTCATATATTTCTGGTAATGACAAATTTTTATGTTTAAGTAAATTGGCATAAATAAAACGCATTAAAAAAGTGGCTGGTCGCTGTATTTTTATAGTAAAATATCATTATCCACGGCCACGGAGCTCAACAGTCCAAATAAAATGGACAAATTGTTAAATATTTTTACGATGTGACGTAGCAATGAAATACAATGCGTCATTTGCTTTAAAAGGCTGAAAATTTGTGAGATGAAACTGACACTGTGGACCTCAGAATATTGAATTCCTGACGATTTCTGTAATGGAATGTCCCACGCGACTAGCTCTAACTACCATTCCGCGTTCAACGCCTGAATTCCCGCCGTGCGGGCGTAATCACGTAGGAAACTTTTCACATGAAATACCTGAGTATAAACGGCAGCTCCGCCAATACACTGCCCTTTTATGCCTTGGGTACGCAATACTACAGCTGTCTGCATAAGTGCATATCGTTCTCACATGTCTTTTGTCACCTCAGTGTATATCTCTGCCTTCACGGTCTTCTTGAACGATATCCGTAGGAGGAATCAACATATTGGCTGACTCTTCTAGACACTGTATGTAGTGTTAGCAGTTAGCCAACACTACGCACACTACTTGGTTGAGGAGGCCGAATGCACGCGTTAAACTCACGCAGGCTAGAGATAGGTCTGAAACAGGATACGTAATGAATGCTATAAAGAAAAGTACGTAGCTGTTGGAATACTTAACTTTAATCCATCATTGTTGTACATCGCTCTAGACGATACAAGTGAGACTCTGTAGATCATGCAATGTAATACTAATGGCGCCTTGCTAGGTCGTAGCCATTGACTTAGCTGAAGGCTATTCTAACTATCTGCTCTGCAAATGAGCGAGGCTTCGTCAGTGTGCATCGCTAGCTAAGTCGTCCGTACAACGGGGGCGAGTGCTAGTCCGTCTTTCGAGACCTGCCGTGTGGTGGCGCTCGGTCTGCGATCACTGACAGTGGCCACACGCGAGTCCGACATGTACTAATGGACCGCGGCCGATTTAAAGCTACCACTTAGCAAGTGTGGTGTCTGGCGGTGACACCACACTGTACGGTCTTACAATTTTAACTTTGTACACCACCGTGAAATTACATTTATGTAACTCTTATCAGTACCGAGCGAGGTGGCGCAGTGGTTAGCACACTGGACTCGCATTCGGGAGGACGACGGTTCAATCCCGTCTCCGGCCATCCTGATTTAGGTTTTCCGTGATTTCCCTAAATCGCGTCAGGCAAATGCCGGGATGGTTCCTTTGAAAGGGCACGGCCGATTTCCTTCTCCATCCTTCCCTCACCCGAGCTTGCGCTCCGTCTCTAATGACCTCGTTGTCGACGGGACGTTAAACACTAACCTCCTCCTCCTCCTCCTAACTCTTATCAGTGTTTGTGACATATAACAAAATCCTGAAGGCAGCTAATGGAATGAATCAAGTAATGAGACACGGACATTTGAAGTGGTAATAACGGGGTGTGGGTTGCCGCAACATAAAGCCACTTGCTGTGGACTCTCCGTGGGAGGGGAGCAGTGGGCGTCGTGACACCGACTACTCATGGCGCCTTCCAGCAGGTGTGGAGTCTGGCCAAGCAAGAAACACTTATTGCTGAGAAGTGAACGCCTTCAGTAATTACAAGGTGTCCTCGATAAACGTAGCAGGCACTCACACAGTTGCATAAAACAAGGGCTGCAGTTAAACGAATTGTCGCCGACCAGTTAACTCTGGACATCGCTGGACCACCCACTCGGGGAATCCACGCCCTGTCAACGAATGACTATCCTGGAGCAGTAACATCCAAGCTGGTACGGAATGGGTGTGACCGGTGCGCGCGAACATTATAAACAGGTATTGAAGGGGCGTGCCTACTGCAATCACTATCGAAACTCTCATATTCGACCGGAAATTCTCGCGGCAGCAACAAACACCCACAAGCAAATTGTTGTAACTATGCTACTTTTCATAACATTTGCTGAATGGGAGAAGGTGGATACGCATAAGAAATTAGTTATAAATATCAGCACGCTGTTTTTAAATGACTGAGGTCCAAAACTTAAAGCTCCCGAGGCACGTTAAATTTAATAAGTGTCGTGCAGCAGTAGTTATAGCAATTGGCTGCACGGTTTACAAGTATTTGTGCTTCCAACCTACTTGCTACTGTCTATTTACATGAAATTTCCACAACTTCCCTAGTCGACTTCGTCAGGTGTTAATCACATGTTTTTTTGCTCTACTGTGGACTCTACATCCAGGTTTACCCAACTACTCTGCAGTTCACACCTAAATGATTGGCCAAGTGTCCATACAACATTTTTCAAGCATTCCACTCTCTAGTAGCATGTTGGAAAAATGAAAACCTAAATCTTTCCTTGCGTGTCCTGTTTTCTTTCATTCTATTACGATTGTCTTTTCCCCCAATGTAGGTGAGATTCATCAAAATATTTTGGCATTCGCAGGAGATAGCTGGCGACTGAAATTTCGTCAAAAGATCTCGCCACAACGAGAAACACCTTTGTTATAATGGTTGCCGTCCCAACTCACTTATTGTATTCCTTATACTTTCTCTCCTGTTTCGCAATAGTGCAAACGAGCAGCCCTTGTCAGTCCTACCTCGTAAAGATCCCATACTGCGCAGCAATACTCCACAAGGGTTGTTGTAACTTCTAGGTGTCCTATCAACAAAATGCAATCATTGGTTCGCCTTCCTCACATTTTAAATGCGATGGTTCCAATTCAATTGTAATTTAACTAATAGTAATCCCTAGGTATTTAGTCAGGGCCGGTTTAAGGCCGAAGCAGCACAAGTGGCCGCTTGGGGCGGCAAGTTGAAACTGCAAAACTTGAGTACAGGGTTTATCATAAATATTAGTTCAAACTCCACGGATTATAGTATACGAGGGAAGGGGGAGGCGCCAAATGGTAAATCGCTTGTGTCGAAACACGTTCTCGAGCCGACACTTTTTGAATCTACGATCTTTAAATGTGTGTTGGTCAGCAACACGTGGTCTTGTGATTAATGTTGCTTATTCCTCACCACAGGGCTCTCACAGGGATTACTGGGCGTGTCGGGGACTTTCTCCGCTCGGGACTGGGCGTGTGTATGCGCTGTACTCATCATCATTTCATCCTCATCGACTCATAAGTCGGCAAACTGTCGTCAAGTAAAAAGGCTTCTACCACGCGGCCGAATTCCCCAGATAGGGACTACAGGCAAAAATATACAGACGCACTATTTCGCGTGATTTATCGTGTGACAGAAATTTAAAGGAATTTTTTTAGAACTAATGAGGAGGACCTTCACACTCTTTATTGTTTACATCTGCTGCCACTTCTTTCATCATCCAGATGTCTAAATTATTTTGCAATACATTGGGATCTTCCAACGACCTACATCAGTTGCAAAAAATCTGAGATGTATGCTCAAATTTCTTTTAAATCGTTTATATAGAAGAGAACAACAGAGAGTCTATAATGCTTAATTGGAACACCAGATGTCACTTCGGTTTCACTCGGTGGCTATCCATTATACACTCCTGGAAATTGAAATAAGAACACCGTGAATTCATTGTCCCAGGAAGGGGAAACTTTATTGACACATTCCTGGGGTCAGATACATCACATGATCACACTGACAGAACCACAGGCACATAGACACAGGCAACAGAGCATGCACAATGTCGGCACTAGTACAGTGTATATCCACCTTTCGCAGCAATGCAGGCTGCTATTCTCCCATGGAGACGATCGTAGAGATGCTGGATGTAGTCCTGTGGAACGGCTTGCCATGCCATTTCTACCTGGCGCCTCAGTTGGACCAGCGTTCGTGCTGGACGTGCAGACCGCGTGAGACGACGCTTCATCCAGTCCCAAACATGCTCAATGGGGGACAGATCCGGAGATCTTGCTGGCCAGGGTAGTTGACTTACACCTTCTAGAGCACGTTGGGTGGCACGGGATACATGCGGACGTGCATTGTCCTGTTGGAACAGCAAGTTCCCTTGCCGGTCTAGGAATGGTAGAACGATGGGTTCGATGACGGTTTGGATGTACCGTGCACTATTCAGTGTCCCCTCGACGATCACCAGTGGTGTACGGCCAGTGTAGGAGATCGCTCCCCACACCATGATGCCGGGTGTTGGCCCTGTGTGCCTCGGTCGTATGCAGTCCTGATTGTGGCGCTCACGTGCACGGCGCCAAACACGCATACGACCATCATTGGCACCAAGGCAGAAGCGACTCTCATCGCTGAAGACGACACGTCTCCATTCGTCCCTCCATTCACGCCTGTCGCGACACCACTGGAGGCGGGCTGCACGATGTTGGGGCGTGAGCGGAAGACGGCCTAACGGTGTGCGGGACCGTAGCCCAGCTTCATGGAGACGGTTGCGAATGGTCCTCGCCGATACCCCAGGAGCAACAGTGTCCCTAATTTGCTGGGAAGTGGCGGTGCGGTCCCCTACGGCACTGCGTAGGATCCTACGGTCTTGGCGTGCATCCATGCGTCGCTGCGGTCCGGTCCCAGGTCCGCGGGCAAGTGCACCTTCCGCCGACCACTGGCGACAACATCGATGTACTGTGGAGACCTCACGCCCCACGTGTTGAGCAATTCGGCGGTACGTCCACCCGGCCTCCCGCATGCCCACTATACGCCCTCGCTCAAAGTCCGTCAACTGCACATACGGTTCACGTCCACGCTGTCGCGGCATGCTACCAGTGTTAAAGACTGCGATGGAGCTCCGTATGCCACGGCAAACTGGCTGACACTGACGGCGGCGGTGCACAAATGCTGCGCAGCTAGCGCCATTCGACGGCCAACACCGCGGTTCCTGGTGTGTCCGCTGTGGCGTGCGTGTGATCATTGCTTGTACAGCCCTCTCGCAGTGTCCGGAGCAAGTATGGTGGGTCTGACACACCGGTGTCAATGTGTTCTTTTTTCCATTTCCAGGAGTGTATTTCTGGCAAGCTTACTTCCGAGTCGAGTGTCATTGCATAGGCGTGCGCTAGAGACGTTGGCTACAGAGGCTGATCAATGGTAGCGATCATCATCATACACTGAAGGATATGCCTTGTCGATTCAGCCACGTCCCCCTCTCCACTTTCATCGTCTTCAATTCTTCATACGATTTTATCCCCATATTTCTTTGATGTTATTAAAATACGTTGCTCTTGGCCTGCCTCTTGGTTTTTTCCTAGTACTTTTCCTTCATGTACATTCTTTAGGAACTGGTTGTGTCTCATTATGTGCACTATCATTTTTGATTTTCTTCTTCCTATATAATTTAGCAGCGTTCTGTTCTCATTCACTTCTCTTAAGACCTGTTCATTACTTTTTCTATCTACCCAGCTTGTTTTCGTCATTCTTCTCCATATCCACATTTCCATTGCTTCCAGTCTCTTTTTTCTCTGCCTTTCCCAGAGTCCACGCTTCACATCCGTACGTTAAGACACTCCAGACAAAAGTTTTGGCAAACTTTTTCCAACTTTCTAGGCTTATATGATTGTCTGTTAGTAAATTCCTTTTATTTTGGAAAGCTTTCTTTGACAAGGCTATTCTTCTCTTTACATCTGCGATACATATATTGTCGTCAGTGATTCTTTCACTTTCTTTCAATTGCTCCTTTGTCCCGCAATGTTCGCAGGGTCGGTGTGGTTACAACGGATGTGGCAAGCGTAATTTAAAGGGGTGGCCGGATACCCTTCCTGCCGCCACTTATTGTCGTCAGTGGCTGTGCTCCCCAAATAACAGAAGTTCTCAACTTGCTCTAGAACATCATCTTCTAGTTTAATATTAACTTTACCATTTTTTGTCTTCCCTACTACCATAGTTTTTGTTTTCTTCTTATTTATTTTTAGATTAAATTCTCTTAGGATTTTGGCAAATTTTAGCAACATAAACTCCATTTCCTTTACTGAGTCAGCAAGTACTACTACTATATCATCTGCAAAACGGATACAGTGTATTCATTCCCCGTTAATTTTAATTCCTTAGGTTATTCTTTTCAATTTTTCAATGTTTTTTTCAGTAAATAAGTTGAAGAAATATGGCGAAAATGGGTGATCCTCGCCCTACTCCCTTCCTTATTTTTGCTTTCTTCTTTACATTATTCACTTCTATCTCTGCTTCCTGCCTTTTATACAGGTTCCAGGTTAATCTTCTGTCCCTCCAATCTAGATTTATTTCCTTCATTGTTCGCAATTACAATTTCCAATTAACCATGTCAAATGCTTTTCGTAAATCTATAAAGGTCAAATAGGTTTTCCTATTAACTCCAATTCGTCTTTCTAATACCATCCTCAGAGCTAGTATTGCCTCTCTAGTTCCTTTTCCGGATCTGAAACCAAATTGGTATTCTCCTAGGTTTGCCTCAATTTTCTTTTTTATTCGATTTTTTATTATGTTTAACATTATTTGGGAGATGTGAGATAGTAAGGGGAGAGTTCTATAGTTCTCACAGTCCAGAGCATTTCCTTTTTTGGGATTATTACTGTTTTGCTGTTAAGCAAATCTGTAGGTGGTTCTTTTCCATCTTCATAGTACTCTTTAATAAGTTAAGCAAATCTGTAGGTGGTTCTTTTCCATCTTCATAGTACTCTTTAATAAGTTTATATAAGTACTCTTTTGTTGATTCTCCAATTTCCTTCAGTATTTCTGCTGGGATGTTATTTGTGCCTGTCGCTTTGCCATTACTTAGATCATTCAAGGCACTGTTGAATTCCTCTTTAGATACAGGCGGCCCTATCTTGTCGATATCCATAGTGCTCTCTTCTTCCGGAATTTCCCCCTCTTCTCCTTCATATAGTTCCTCAATATACTCTTTCCATCTTTCGCATACATCCTCTAATTCGAAAAGTAGGTCACCGTTTTTTATTCTTGACCATATTCGTTTTTGTTCTTGGTTTTATCTGCATTGATTTAATTTTAGAGTAGGCTCTATCAGTCTGACCTTGATTTAGATATTGTTGAATTTCCTTATCTTTGTCGTGATTCCACTTTTCTTTTTCAAATCTACATTTCTGTGTAATTGGATTTTTTACTCTTGTGTACATATCGAAATCTTTTTTCCTCAGCCTGTTTCGTTCTTCAATAAGGTCTATATTTCCTTGGTTATCCATGGTTTCCTCGGTTCTAGTTTCCGTAATCCTACTAGTTCTTTAGCAGCTACTTCTACGGAATGTCAGTGATATAGGTCTATAATTCGCTGAAATACTTCAACACTAGGCTGATCCATCGAAAACGTTTGCTGAGTGACGGAAGAGAGGCGGCAATTGGGGAAAAATGCTTTCATTACTTTTTGTGGAAAATACGTTTCATGTCATCAATAAAGATTACAGGAGATGCCACGTAGCAGCACGTATTGCGGAACACAGTTCCCGGCTGACCAACGTGGAGGCGGTGGAGGAGGGAAACAATCAAGGAGCAAGCGATGCTCCACATGTTGTCTTGATGGAGAAACAATATATGAATGTGTTAGAGTCATTGTGTCCGTTCCTGACCGGCATAATACTTTTAGTTGCCAGAATAACTGATATTATACTGGACATTATTTGACTTACAGGAAGAACAGCTACCTCCGCCTCGGGGACCGAGCGGTTCTAGGCGCTTCAGTCGCGAACCACGCGGTTGCTACTGTCGAAGGTTCGAATCCTGCCCCGGGCATGGATGTGTGTGATGTCCTTAGGTTAGTTAGGTTTAATTAGTTCTAAGTTCTAGGGGACTGATAACCACAGCAGTTAAGTCCCATAGTGCTCAGAGCCATTTGAACCATTTGTTTTTGCTGCTACCTCTAGATTACATGACGCACTTAGTTTTGTACTTCGTCTCTATTTACAAGATCCTCGTGAATCCGAATTTCGATGGACTCTGTCCCAATAGTCGGAGCTCGGCAGAGCACCCTGGTCTTTTCGAAGTCAAATGTGTGGTCTTCCTTATGCTGTGTTCTGCTACGCCGATTTCTCCGTCTGTCACAGCCGAACATGCCTGATATGTTCATGGCAGCATTTAGAAATATCCGCTGCGTTTGTCCAACGTACTGTTGACCGCATTCTCAGGTCATGCTGTAAAATCCTGAAACGTTGTGTTTAAGTGGGTCTTTCGCAGAGTCAAACTCTCTTTTCGTCTTCGGCGGTGATCGGATGACAGTTTTTATATTCGAATTTTCCGAAGACGAAGTACCAACTGAGTGCGGCATGTAATCCAGTGATAGCGGCAATTCGTCTAGAGCACTCCTGCCACCGTCCTTCTCGCGAGACAAGTTCGGAATGCTCTGCAAGAGATGCGAACGGCGCGCCCGCTACCCCCACCACCGCGACGTCACCTCCCACCCCGTCCCCCACTCTCCCTGTACCCAGCCTCTCGGAGCCAGGTGGAGGGGAGCACAACGCAGATATTAAGTAGGACCGCATGCGCGAACTCTCCACGCTTCGCCAGAAGATGATGAGTATGTCACTCGTGGAAATGTCGCAGTTTCGTAGGACTGCCACCCAGCTGGAAATCCGAGAGCTTTTCATCAACTGTATTCGCCGGGAAGGTCTACATTCATGGATATAAATTCATTCAGAACACAAATCGAAAATCATAATTTTGCAAATATTCTGAGAACTTGGAAAGAAGAAAAGATTTTGGAGAGAAGATGAGATTTTTGGAGAATAATAAAGCACACTCATCACGATAATACAGGGTGATTCAAAAAGAATAGCACAACTTTAAAAATGTGTATTTAATGAAAGAAACATAATATAACCTTCTGTTATACATCATTACAAAGAGTATTTAAAAAGGTTTTTTTTCACTCAAAAACAAGTTCAGAGATGTTCAATATGGCCCCCTCCAGACACTCGAGCAATATCAACCCGATACTCCAACTCGTTCCACACTCTCTGTAGCATATCAGGCGTAACAGTTTGAATAGCTGCTGTTATTTCTCGTTTCAAATCATCAATGGTGGCTGGGAGAGGTGGCCGAAACACCATATCCTTAACATACCCCCATAAGAAAAAATCGCAGGGGGTAAGATCAGGGCTTCTTGGAGGCCAGTGATGAAGTGCTCTGTCACGGGCTGCCTGGCGGCCGATCCATCACCACGGGTAGTTGACGTTCAGGTTTCATAACTAACCTTTACCGTAGGACTCTCCATACAGTTGATTGTGGAATTTGCAGCTCTCTGCTAGCTCTGCGAGTCGATTTTCCTGGGCTGCGAACAAATGCTTGCTGGATGCATGCTACATTTTCATCACTCGTTCTCGGCCGTCCAGAACTTTTCCCTTTGCACAAACACCCATTCTCTGTAAATTGTTTATACCAACGTTTAATACACCACCTATCAGGAGGTTTAACACCATACTTCGTTCGAAATGCATGCTGAACAACTGTCGTCGATTCACTTCTGCCGTACTCAATAACACAAAAAGCTTTCTGCTGAGCGGTCGCCATCTTAGCATCAACTGACGCTGACGCCTAGTCAACAGCGCCTCAAGCGAACAAACGTACAACTAAATGAAACTTTATAGCTCCCTTAATTCGCCGACAGATAGTGCTTAGCTCTGCCTTTTGTCGTTGCAGAGTTTTAAATTCCTAAAGTTGTGGTATTCTTTTTGAATCACCCTGTATACTACTGACCATTAAATTACAACACCATGATGATGACATTCAACAAATACCAAATTACACAGCCTTCCAAATAAGTGAAGCACCCGTAAGGGAAGGAGGAAACGAAATTAAACTTCACAGTGTCAGAGGGAAATGAAGTTATTTCAATGGTTACAGTATCGAATTAAATTTATGAAGAGGAAGGCAGTATGAACCTAATTATCAATATGAGGTTGCGCCACCTCTGGTCTAGATGACTGCACTAATTCGAATGGGAAGGGCTTCATAATGCCGTTGAATCCTTTCCTGGAGCAAGTTGGCTGTCAGCTGTTGTAACTGGACCTTGACACTTTGAACACTGGCGCTGGGACACGTTTGCCGTCTGAGCCGGTCCCGCACGCGGTCTATCAGGGCCAGATATGAGGATCTTTTGGACACAACAGTGCCTCAACATCACTCAGATGTTCGTAGAGACACGTACCATATGCCGATGAACATCGTTGTGTTGAAAAATGGCACCACGATCCTGGTGCATAAGAGCTTACACAAGAGGACGTAGATTGTTCGTGACGTATCTTGTGCCGAATGACTTCCCTCTGTCACTACCAGACATGAATTGAACTCTTATCGGCAACCATGAGGAACACCGCTGTGCGCCTCCAAAGCCCCTCTCCAGGTCGCCGCCGTACTCGACGGATATGGTCTTCTGGGTTGATGCACAACCATCAAACACAATGCAGTGCCATGCATCAGCTGTCCATTCATCCTTGTCACGGCACCAAACGCAGCCGTTTGGGCCCTGGTACTGACGGTAGCCTGTGTATGGGACAATAATTACATAGTCCGGCTGCAGCTATTCTTCGACCAATGGTGTAGCATGGACCAGGATGTTGAGACAGTCCATTAGTTGTCGCCGATTGGCAGGCGCTGATGTAGAGGGGTTACGATGTGCTTGTTGAGCAGTACGGTGATCCCTCTTTATGGTGGTCACACATATTTCATCGGAACCTTGATGACGAGTAAGCCTACTATCACGTTCGCATGCAGTCCAGCATTTGTCCATTGTCACATCCGAATAACCCACAGATCTGGATAGTGCACGATGCGACCAGCCAGCCAAAAGATAATCCACAATGAGGCCCTTTACAGTATCTGTCAGGTGATGATTGCGTTGTCTCATGCAAGTACACGCCATCTCTGTGACCTTCACAGTAATCACTTTATATCTGATACTGTTCATGTCCCTCACATACTCTACCTGGCTTGGTAACATCACTAGAAAGGAACAATACTAATGCATTCTGGTAGCCATTCGATTTGCAACAGAAAATTTCATTAACTTCTCATGGTTGGGGTTCACAGTCATGTAATATTTCTTAAAAGCCATCATAGTCGCCGTTGACTGTTTAAAATATTTATCGTTACTATTGAAATTTCGCCCTTATGGCCATTTCCAAGTAACACTAAGTCAGATAGTTTTATATTCTGACAGAATGTGACTTCGCAGTGTTACTTGAAAATAGTAACGATAAATATTTTAAACAGTCAACGGCGACTATGATGTCTTTTAAGAAAACTTCAGATCGTAAGAGCCCCCCGCTCGTACTAAACCACCATAAACGTCTCAGTTTAGCAGGTATCTCCGTAGTTGGTGGTATAAGAGAGTGCTCTATAACTGGCCTCTCTTTCCCACTGGAGTTTTGCGATGATTAAGCCAGTCCTTCCTTGAACTGACTTAGTGAGCCGCCGCGTAGGAGATGCCCAATTAGTTTTCTATCCCCTTGCAGAGTTGTAGCAGCACCATCGGATTCTGAAAGTGCAGTACTACTGCCTATCTTTTATTTAATGAAGTGGGAAGAAGGTTTTTGTCCAATAATTTTTAGACGGGATGCTATTATGGTGCGATTTATTTAAGAAACACCGTAAAATTAACTTTTTCACACTGATTAAAGCTGACTATTAACGGTACGAGAGCATGGTCTACCGCATGACTAGATCGAAAGGCACCCAATCGACGACTTCCGACTATGGAGCACAATCTGTAGCTCGAGCGTACAATCGATATAGCTCGTATAAGATAGTACATCTTCGATTACGCCAAAGCTATTCATTTATTTATTAATGTCAACGCTTCCTGGCATTGTAAAATTACTGAAAGATAATATTTATGACCCGTAGACTCCTCCTAATGTCTGAGTGGCAAAAGACAACATTTTTTACAAAAATATATATTAACAACAACTACTTGATCGCGCCTAATAAATGTACTTTCTCTATGCATCTCTTTGCTGATGTCACGAGCGATTTCTGCCTCAGCACCTCATGTCATTGCCTCTGAAAGCGCCAGATGGCCAACTGCCTCTGCTAGCCAGCGTTGGAACTTACCTCTCGCTCCTTACTCCGTACGTACTGCAGCGATGATACTTTCACTTCAAGTATGTGAAATAGCAAAACTGGAAATAAGTAAAATGCGCTTTTATATGCAAATAAGGAGTACCTTACAAATCCCACTCATTTGCATACCTACCTATGGTGTAGATACATCTTGTCATGACATATGGTCGTGGCTAATGGATGCTTAATTTTTTTCTCAGGCAGTGTAGTGTAGTATACTGATAATGCCTGGATATGATTATCATTTCAACACTTCCGCAAAAAGTATGTAGAAGTAATGCCATTTACTTCTGTATACAAGGAAAGATAATGCAGCAGGTTACTCATTCACAAATCACATTTGCATGTTGCTTATGTGTGAGAAGATTGTGTTATGACTCGTGTTAAAAAGAGAGACGCTTGTCAGCACGTTTCGGAATTCTATAGAAGCAGATTGCTGGTCGGTGGAGAAAAGTGGTTTATCATATCGCGGTACTGCTACTTACGTTGGTTCTGACATGCATGCGAATACGGGATCGACGTGTTCAGCAGGACCATAGTCGGTGCCACGAGGGATCACACAAGACTAGGTCCTGATAAAACAGAAATAATGTTCTCTAGACCGTGCAGAATCACACAGCCACGTTTCGTAGATTCACACAGGAAACGGGCTTGTTTGCAGAGAGAACATTGTACACACGGGCAGTGCGACGACGTTTGGAGCTCCATGGACTGTTAGTCCGGCGACTGTTGTTGACGGCTTTGCCCGACACCGCGGCATGGTGGTGAATGTAACAACATTGGACACAGGAATGGGAACACGCCACACGCGGTTCAGTGCACAGTATGTCAACGGACGTCTAAGTGGGTGGACAACTTGGGAAAAAACGTTGCCAGATTGCATAATCATACGAGCTGGTCACCGCGTGTGATGATGTGGGGTGCCCGATGGTACATGACCCGATCACCTCTGGTTCGCATAATTTAGACGGCAGCCGTTACATTAATAATACGTTAAGGCTCACAGCTGTGTCCCGACTTCGAGGCCTCTGTGGCACACCTTTCAACAAGACAGTGTAAGGGAAGGTCAGTTTGGGCTCTGGAGAAATGCAGGAGCACACTTATCTCAGAAGGTGTGGAGGTAGAAACATACACTGAAGTGACAAAAGTCATGTGATACAGATTTGCACTTGTACAGATAGTGATAGTATCGCGTACACGAGGTATAAGAGAGCATTACATTGGTGGAGATGCCATTTGTACTCAGGGGATTCAAGTGAAAAGGTTTCCGAAGTGATTATGCCGGCATGACGGGAATTGACAGACTTCGAGGGGTACACGTCCACCCGCTCGATACTGTTTTAAACGAGACTCGTCCGACCAAGGAACACGTTTCCAGTCATCAACAGTCCAATTTCGGTGTTGGCGGGCCCAGACGAGACGTAAAGCTTTGTGTCGTGCATTCATCAAGGATACACGAGTGGGTCTTTCGCTCCGTAAGCCCACATCGATGATGTTTCGTTGAATGGTTCGCATACTGACACTTCTTGATGGCCCAGCATTGAAATCAGCAGCAATTTGCGGAAGGGTTGCACTACTGGCACGTTGAACAATTCTCTTCAGTCGTCGTTGGTCCCGTTCTTGCAGGATCTTTTTCTGGCTGCAGCGATGTCGGAGATTCGATGTTTTACCGGATTCCTGATATTCACGGTGCACTCGTGAAATGGTAGTACGGGAAAATCTCCACTTCATCACTACTTCGGAGATCCTGTGTCCCATCGATCGTGCACCGACTGTAACACCACGTTCAAACTCACTTACATCTGGATAAACTGCCATTGTAGCAGCAGCAACCGGCCTAACAACTGCACCAGACACTTGTTGCCTTACGTAGGCGTTGCCGACCGCAGCGCGGTATTCTGCCTGTTTAAATATCTCTATATTTTAATACGCATGTCTATACCAGTTTCTTTGGTGTTCCAGTGTAGCTCGCTCCACTGATACCTTGAGTGACAGTTACCTGCTGAGCTAGGTGGGTTACCATACAACGAAGCAGTGATGAGAGCGCATACGATCATTTGCGGGATGATCTGAAATTTGAGCGGCTTGCACGCGCTTGCTAGGAGTAAGTTCAGCCTCTTGCCAACCGGTCTTCGCGATACGTAGCTTTCTTCCGATTGGACTGTTTAGGCAAATAAGCGACCGCCAGCTGCTCAAATTTCATGTTATTCCATAGATAATCATATACGATCTGTGCTTCGATCATGATTTGTGTATATGAGAGCCACGCTGGCTCACCAGATACTGTTACTCACGGCATAGGTTCTATGTTATTTTGTGTTCGACGTCCGCTACTTAGCGAAAAATGCTGACTACGATCACTGGGTTATCCCATTCTCTATTCTCAATCGGAACATGATTTTATTGCACCTGATGATGCAGCTAAAATGCTTCAAAATTGGTCGTGCCTATAAATAAAGGACTTACAAATAAAGCGGCCTTATCTTTTTAAAATGATATATCCAGGCTGTGGCTGCCTTGACTTCAAAGTCTGGTGTATGAAATTTCGTTGTTTGGTGCTATTTCTAATACAGGAGTTTCTAGATTGTGTGAAGAGAATACAGAAATGCATATTCACCGATATAAGAGCCAAACCTATCACAGTGGCCTTCACAATAAATTGTTAACAACTAGTATTAACAGTAAATGAAACGGTTTTGATTTATAAATTAACACCATTTTGGAAATTTCATCACAAGGGAGACATAAAAATGAAATATGCATACCATGAAAATCTAATGATTTTTCCCACTACTCTTGACGAAATTAGCAGTTACTTTATAAAGGCGCTTGTCTTTAGTAAATAAAAGAGAAGAGATTGACTATGGAAGGTGGTATTCCATACACAACAGTGTCTTCAAAGAGCCCAACAGTTTATAGTCGAATGTAGGACATGAAAACGAGATGTGGTTTACATCAGCTTCCTACTCAGGAACACACTCATATTCACGAGTACTTGCGGCGCTCCTTTTGCTATTT
Source organism: Schistocerca nitens (assembly GCF_023898315.1). Lineage (NCBI taxonomy): Eukaryota > Metazoa > Arthropoda > Insecta > Orthoptera > Acrididae > Schistocerca > Schistocerca nitens. The sequence continues at coordinate 711,028,020 of NC_064619.1, read as the reverse complement.
TAAGCCAGTACCATTTTAAGCCGATTTTACAATTACGTATGCCAAATAAAATGTGTTAAGTGTTTGAGATATTCAAAAAAATGTTCAAATGTGTGTGAAATCTTATGAGACTTAACTGCTAGGGTCATCAGTCCCTAAGCTTACACACTACCTAACGTAAACTATCATCAGCTTCCTACTCAGAAACACACTCATATTCACGAGTACTTGCGGCGCTCCTTTTGCTATTTTAAGCCAGTACCATTGTAAGCCGATTTTACAATTACGTATGCCAAATAAAATGTGTTAAGTGTTTGAGATATTCAAAAAAATGTTCAAATGTGTGTGAAATCTTATGGGACTTAACTGCTAAGGTCATCAGTCCCTAAGCTTACACACTACTTAACGTAAACTATCCTAAGGACAAACACACACCCCCATGCCCGAGGGAGGACTCGAACCTCCGCCGGGACCAGCTGCACAGTCCATGACTGCAGCGCCCTTGACCATTCGGCTAATCCCGCGCGGCGTTTGAGATACTGGCAAAGATCCTAAGATAACAGTCATTTCTCAAAGAAATGAAACCCTATCTAAAGAAAATATTATGTTATGGTCATATCACTGCGGCATTGTTTTTTTATGTAATGGATATAAAATGACGATTCGTGATTCTGTATGCTCTCTCTCTCTCTCTCTCTCTCTCTCTCTCTCACACACACACACACACACACACACACACACACACACACACACACACTCACTTCGAATACATGGAATTGTTCTGTAAGTTATGAAATGCACTATTTCAATCATACCAGCATAGAAGAATTCCTGTTTTTATTCAAGCATTCTGAACACCTTGAGTCACCCTTTGAATTAAAATCAGTTTAATAAATAGTTTTGGACTTTGTATTATCTGACGCTCGTGTGGAAATGCGAATGATCAGTTAGCATTTCCGACCGATCGTAATTTCAGTATCTGCAAAAGAAAACCTGCTTTGTTCATTATGAACATAGGAAGTCCGATACTTTTACGTAGCTTAGTGGACGAATTTCTTTGCGTATTTCAGCTCTGTTCTAAAGCAAACACATAGAGGAGGCGCCATTGAGTAACTTTGGATTGAACCGAACTGAGATAAATAGCAAAAGCTGGTGTATTCAGAATTTAACTATATAATAATATGCACAATTATTAAATAATGGAGTGTTATTTTCACTTCGACGATCTAAAAGGCAAAGATCCTACAAAATAACAATTTAAATGTTTACTACTTTTAATAATATAACTTCCGTTCCCATAGTATTACTACATAACAATTCGAGATAGATTTACATTTCAACAATGTAAGGTGCATATAGGAAGGGGAAAGTTATTTGCGGCATCCAAACAGTGATCCAAAGAATTTACAGATACAACGAAACCTTATGTACATGTGAATTATGTACTTTTTGCCTGAAATAATGGTAATTTCTGTTCCATGTGCTAACCGAGCGAGAAGATGGATGCATTTAAGGGCCAATATTATTGTCAAAGGAATAAGAGATGTAAAGAGAGAATTTGCCACATTTTTCAAGAATTTACAAATTTTAGACTAACCACAGCTGTACCCAGCAAAGGTAAGCAGGTCAATGCTAGGCCCCTCTGTGTTTGTGAACCGTGTTCGGAACATAAATTTTAATAAGAGATCCATGACTCATAGTGCTTTAACACATAATTTTAGATTTTTACAAACTGAAATTTCCTACACTATAGACATGTGCAACAAACATAAGATGGCGGATTCATGTCCTTGTCTGACAAAACTCGAATGGCTAGCGTACAGTGATTGTTGAACTGCCGCGATGCATTTTTGCATTTTTATATATTTCCAAGTGCTTTCGGAGCAGCCTGGTCGAAGCCACTGGCTCCTGCTGTCACCAAGGTGTAGAAAGATGATCTGATGACAGTCTGATAAAAGACCGAAAGCGGTAACCAAAAGAAATGCATACAAATTTCATGTGATCTAGACTGTCTCGTTGACATAATTGTAATATAATTTTATCGATAGCTGTTTTCCTAAGGGCAAGGTCCCTCAAAATTCTTAAAGAACTGTAGATGTTAATCCGACGTAGACAGGGAGGAAAAAAGACGTGCTAAAGCCAAGTCGAATAATGGTGGACATCGATGATCGTTCCGAATGTATCCTCGAAAACCACGGTGTTGTAGGAATTTGACTGCAGAAATTCACCGGCTAGCAGTGTTAAATTCAGGCGTAGTACTATTCTGGGCTTTACTGTGCACAAAAAAAAAATCTGTCAGTACAAGTATACAGTTCCGGCGCGGAAAACTGGAGCGTTGAGTACACCTGATGAATGAAGGACCAGAGCAGACGACGGTCGGCGGGTATCCCTGTCCGTCTATAATCATTAAAACTTGCATAAAGGCAACCGATACAAAAACAACAACAAATTTGAACACCACAGATATATAAGAGGACAAGATAAAACACCTTCTAGAAGAGGAAGCTGAGGAGGAAGACTGTGGTGTCACCGCTAGACACCACACTTGCTAGGTGGTAACTTAAATCGGCCGCAATCCTGTAGTACATGTCGGACCCGCGTGTCGCCACTGTGGGATCGCAAACCTAGCGCCACCACAAGGCAGGTCTCGAGAGACTGAGGAGACCTCAGCCCAGTTGTACGGACAACATAGCTAGCGATTGGACGTGCTAAGCCTTGCTCTCATTTGCCGAGAGATAGACAGTAGAATAGCCCTCTGCTAAGTTAAATGGCGACCACCTAGCAAGGCGCTATTTGTATCAGTGCCTATAGCTTACTAATATTCAAGAGAGATGTATTCCAAGGACTAATTAAAAGTTAAGTAACAAGCATCTACGTACTTTTCTTCTTATTCATTTATAAGTTCTCATGTTCCAGACTTCACGCCCGTCTGCGTTAGCATTGCGTGCCCTATCGGCTACAGCATTGTGTCTAGGCTGTATGGTCTAGACACAACAAAGACGACACTTAAAAATAAGAAGACAGAGCTGAACAAGTGACCACGCACTGAACAACCGTTGAAGAAGATAAATAGTACAGACAGAAACAACAGAAGATTCAACAGGTCCTTGCTGAGGGTTTAGGAGGTTTCCCTCAGCACTGGGGCAGATGCCAGCATCTTTAGCACGCGAAAGGAAGCCATTAGATATGAGTACAAACCGGTATAGTACAAAGTAATACACTCAAGCGCTAAAGAAACTGGTATAGGCATGCGTATTCAAATACAGACATATGTAAAGAGGCAGGATACGACACTGCTGCCCTGTCGCAGTTTTTTAGATTGGTTAACGCTGCTACACTGACAGCTTATCAAGATGTAAGTGAGTTTGTACGTGTTGTTGTAGTCGGCGCACGAGCGATGGGACATAGCGATGAAGTGGGGATTTTCCCGTACGACCATTTCACGAGTGTACCGTGAATATCAGGAATCCGTAAAACATCAAATCACCGACATCGCTGCAGCCGGAAAAAGGTCCTGCAAGAAGGTGTCCAACGAATACTGAAAGGAATCGTTCAGCGTGAGATTTCAATGTGGGCCATCATCAAGTTTGAGCATGCGAACGATTCAACGAAACATCATCGATATGGGCTTTCGGAGCCGAAGGCCCACTCGTGTACCCTTGATGACTGCACGACACAAAGCTCTACGCCTCACCTGGGCCGGTCAACAACGACTGTTGATGACTGGAAACATGTTCCCTAGTCGGGCGAGTCTCGTTTCAAATTGTATGGAGCGGACGGACGTGTACGGGCATGGAGACAACCTCATAAATCCGTGGATCCTGCATGTCAGCAGAGGACTGTTAAAGCTGGTGGAGGCTCTGTAATGGTATGGGGCGCGTGCAGTTGGAAATTGGAAATTTGTGGTAAGTTCCTATGGGACCAAACTGCTAAAGTCATCGGTCCCTAGGCTTACACACTACTTTATTTCAAACCAACGACAGCACACACACCCATGCCGTGCATCTGGAGTGATGCGGGACCTATGATACGACTCTGACAGTTGACCGGTACGTAAGCATCCTGTCTGATCAGCTGCAGCCATTCATGTCCATTGTGCATTCCGACGGACTTGGGCAAGTCCAGCACAACACGTACAGACTTGCTACAGAATGTCTCCAGGAACACTCTTCTGAGTAAACAGTTCCGCTAGCCACCAACCTCCCCAGACATGAGCATTATTGAGCATAACTGAGATGCCTTGCGACGCGCTGTTCAGAAAAGATCTCCAACCCCCTCGTACTCTTACGGATTTATGGACAGCCCTGGAGGATTAATGGCGTCAGTTCCCTCCAGCACTACTTCAGACTTTAATCGAGTCCATACCACGTCGTGTTGCATCACTTTCGCGTGCTCACGGGGCCCTCCACGATATTAGACAGGTGTACCAGTTTCTTGGGGTCTTCAGTGTATAAGGCACCAAAGAGCAACAGGCTCTCCATGTGCCCTCCTCCCCTGATGTGGGCCTGCCGGTGTGGCCGAGCGGTTCTAGGCGCTTCAGTCTGGAACCGCGCTACTGCTACGGTCGCAGGTTCGAATCCTACCTCGGGAATGGATGTGTGTGATGTGCTTATGTTAGTTAGGTTTAAGTAGTTCTGAGTTCTAGGGGACTGATGACCTGAGATGTTAAGTCCCACAGCGCTCAGAGCCATTTGAACTACACTCCTGGAAATGGAAAAAAGAACACATTGACACCGGTGTGTCAGACCCACCATACTTGCTCCGGACACTGCGAGAGGGCTGTACAAGCAATGATCACACGCACGGCACAGCGGACACACCAGGAACCGCGGTGTTGGCCGTCGAATGGCGCTAGCTGCGCAGCATTTGTGCACCGCCGCAGTCAGTGTCAGCCAGTTTGCCGTGGATTACGGAGCTCCATCGCAGTCTTTAACACTGGTAGCATGCCGCGACAGCGTGGACGTGAATCGTATGTGCAGTTGACGGACTTTGAGCGAGGGCGTATAGTGGGCAAGCGGGAGGCCGGGTGGACGTACCGCCGAATTGCTCAACACGTGGGGCGTGAGGTCTCCACAGTACATCGATGTTGTCGCCAGTGGTCGGCGGAAGGTGCACGTGCCCGTCGACCTGGGACCGGACCGCAGCGACGCACGGATGCACGCCAAGACCGTAGGATCCTACGCAGTGCCGTAGGGGACCGCACCGCCACTTCCCAGCAAATTAGGGACACTGTTGCTCCTGGGGTATCGGCGAGGACCATTCGCAACCGTCTCCATGAAGCTGGGCTACGGTCCCGCACACCGTTAGGCCGTCTTACGCTCACGCCCCAACATCGTGCAGCCCGCCTCCAGTGGTGTCGCGACAGGCGTGAATGGAGGGACGAATGGAGACGTGTCATCTTCAGCGATGAGAGTCGCTTCTGCCTTGGTGCCAATGATGGTCGTATGCGTGTTTGGCGCGGTGCACGTGAGCGCCACAATCAGGACTGCATACGACCGAGGCACACAGGGCCAACACCCGGCATCATGGTGTGGGGAGCGATCTCCTACACTGGCCGTACACCACTGGTGATCGTCGAGGGGACACTGAATAGTGCACGGTACATCCAAACCGCCATCGAACCCATCGTTCTACCATTCCTAGACCGGCAAGGGAACTTGCTGTTCCAACAGGACAATGCACGTCCGCATGTATCCCGTGCCACCCAACGTGCTCTAGAAGGTGTAAGTCAACTACCCTGGCCAGCAAGATCTCCGGATCTGTCCCCCATTGAGCATGTTTGGGACTGGATGAAGCGTCGTCTCACGCGGTCTGCACGTCCGGCACGAACGCTGGTCCAACTGAGGCGCCAGGTGGAAATGGCATGGCAAGCCGTTCCACAGAACTACATCCAGCATCTCTACGATCGTCTCCATGGGAGAATAGCAGCCTGCATTGCTGCGAAAGGTGGATATACACTGTACTAGTGCCGACATTGTGCATGCTCTGTTGCCTGTGACTATGTGCCTGTGGTTCTGTCAGTGTGATCATGTGATGTATCTGACCCCAGGAATGTGTCAATAAACTTTCCCCTTCCTGGGACAATGAATTCACGGTGTTCTTATTTCAATTTCCAGGAGTGTATTTTGAACCCTGATCTGGGAGAGGAATGAAAGATGACAAAAAGAAACAAAAACAAAAGGCAAGGGCGGCGCTGCCGGCGCTCGGAGTGTCCTCACGGAAGGCCGCGCCACGCACACACGCTCTCACAAGCAGTCACGCATCTCGCGCTCACGCAGAGACTGCCACGGCCTCGCGGCTTGCCCCTGCTGCCCACCAGCTCTGCATATTCATGCCACACGGGCCGACGCCGACTCCCAGAGCCACGCCGAGCCACAACATTCGCTCCCACGCACGGCTTACCCTCCGGCAGGTGACCACAGGAGCCGGGACAATCGCCGCATCACCCAGTCACCGCTGCCAGCACGGTGTCCGCGACATACCGCTTCCGGCGCCGTAGGTAACAAACGCCCCGCCGTCGATCGTCAGGGAAGGGTCGCGCAGTACAACGTGACTCCCGCTCAGAGACTCATTCTCGTGTTGGACGCTGGGCGGATCCATACCCATCCAGGGGCCGCCTCAGCTCAGCATCGCAAGCCGGCCTGCCTTCACCGAGAACTGGAGGGTTTTCCGCCTACGTCACCCCTAAAAGTCGCGGTCAGCTGAGCGTGCTCTAGGAAACGGTCAGCCGGGCGGGATTAGCCGAGCGGTCTAGGGCGCTGCAATCGTGGATTGTGCGGATGGTCCCGGTGGTGGTTCGAGTCCTCTCTCGGGCATGGGGGTGTGTGTGTTTGTCCGTAGGATAATTTAGGTTAAGTAGTGTGTAAGCTTAGGGACTAATGACCTTAGCAGTTACGTCCCATACGATTTCACACGCATTTGAACATTGTTTTTGTAAACGGTCACCGGATTAAATTTGACGACGCCACTGTCTTGGCTTATAACAAAAGCTTCTCGGGCAGTGTCATAAAAGAAGCCATTGAAATAAAAATCACTTGATACGGTCTTAACAGAGACAGCGGCCTACAGTTCAGCACGGAATGGGGATCCTGCAACCACGACGTTGAAGCAGCTGCACTGAACTCAAGTCAACGTGTGTCCACATATGAGCAGCATCGTTTCAAATCGTATTACTTGCACATATCATAATGACATAGGTAGAGAAAAAAACGTTTCGACGGCAGGACCTAGACATTTAGATTAGTCAAGATTGAAATCATTTCCCAGTGCAGAAAAGTTCGATTAAAATTTTTAAACTGAGGTTAATACGTTTTGGACCATTTCACTGCACAAAATACGTTTTGATACAATCAAGTTTTCACGCAATATGTTTTGAAAACTGCATGGGGCCTTAATTAAATGAAATGAAAATAATTTTAATTTTTTGATTTGGTAGCTGTCTGTTCGATTACGAAGTCTCGTAAACGGTTGGCCCTGACTAGTATTATTTCGCTATCTGACTGCATAGAACAACAACAAAGAATGAAATGGAAATTTTCATTAACACAATTAATTAATTAAGTCCCCAGCAACTATAAAACCTACGAAACCAAAGCACAAGTATAACTGTTCTGTGTGTGAAAGTATGACTCAACGTACGCATCTGGCACGGTTCTTCTTCAACAACACAAGAAATTTTAAATATCATTTATACTGAATTAATTAAAGGAAACAGAAATACCATAATTACTCAAGAAAACCAGAATTACACTCTAATCCCAGAACACAAGCCAGATGCTTTGTTGACTGAAGCTGTAATGAAGCATTATTTACGACATTAAATAATGAAAAATAAATCAAGTTTCGTTACCTTCATATATTGACCAAAATCACTCTAATCATTACAATATATCTCCACACCGACTCGCTATTACCACATCTCAACAGGAACTTTTCAGTATCACATCTCAGCAAGCACTCCCTACTAGCACATCTCAACAAACACTCTCTGCTACGAGTTCTTAACAAGCACTGACTACCACGAGCTCTCCCCAAGCACTGCCCACTACGACATCTCAATAATCACTGCCAGAGGAGGCTGCGGAACAATACTCTCTAGCGCGATCTCTGGCGCTGTGGCTCAGTGTAGCCACCTTTCATATGCCCTTCCTCCACGGGCTAGAATTTGATGGTATTTTTGCCAGCATTGGTGGTGAAAATACCACCAAATTCGTCAAAAAAATACAGACAAAAATAAAAGATAATATTAATGCGTAAATATCATATAACTAGATAAAATTTTGGCTTTGCACTGACCTTTCAATAACCTAATATATAGAATACAGTAAGCAATACAAATTCTTTCATACATGTGACTTTACATAATAGTTTACACAAGTATTATGTGGTTAAACAGTTCAATCAATAGCGTCATCAATGACGAATATGTGCAGGTAAGGGTCTCATAACTTTTCACAAACAGTAATACACAAAAAATCAGTTTATACAAATATTCACATAAACGCTTTCCATAGAAACAAGTAGTTGACAGTTCCAGCAGTAGCACCCAGCAATGGTCAACAGGTGCAAAAACCAACAAGTGACATTATTTCAATAGAAACAGTCCATCAGTGGCACCCAGTAATGTTGAATAGGTGCAGACACCAACAAGTAACACCATTTCAGTATAAGCAGTTCCATTAGTTGCACCAGCAATGTTGAGCAGGTGCACACAGCAACAGGTGACATCTTTTCAGTAGAAGCAGTCCATCAGTGGCACCCAGCAATGTTGAGCAGGTGCCGACACCAACAAGTGACATCATTTCGGTAGAAGCAGTCCATCAGTGGCACCCAGCAATGTTGAGCAGGTGCAGACATCAACAGGTGACATCTTTTCAGTAGAAACAGTCCATCAGTGGCACCCAGCAATGTTGAGCAGGTGCAGACACCAACAAGTGACATCATTTCAGTATAAGCAGTTCCATTAGTGGCACCAGCAATGTTGAACAGGTGCAGATATCAACAGGTGACATCTTTTCAGTAGAAGCAATCCATCAGTGGCACCCAGCAATGTTGAGCAGGTGCAGACATCAACAGGTGACATCTTTTCAGTAGAAACAGTCCATCAGTGGCACCCAGCAATGTTGAGCAGGTGCAGACACCAACAAGTGACATCATTTCAGTATAAGCAGTTCCATTAGTGGCACCAGCAATGTTGAACAGGTGCAGATATCAACAGGTGACATCTTTTCAGTAGAAGCAATCCATCAGTGGCACCCAGCAATGTTAAACAGGTGCAGACACCAACAAGTGACATCATTTCAGTAGAAGCAGTCCATCAGTGGCACCCAGCAATGTTGAACAGGTGCTGACCGCAGTCCATAATATTCACTTTCACTAATCACACTGTTCATCAGCAGAAATTAAATATGTCCTAGTGGCACCAATCATGTAGAAAAAGTGCAAGTAACAGTCCATAATATTCACTATTACTAATGAGATAGTTCAGTCATGAACAATAGTTTGAATGTACACACAATTAACAAAATTATTATCAATGCTCTTACACTAAACATACAAATCATAATAAACGCACAAATGATATCAGGTAGTTGTCATATTAACTATTACAATACACAAATAGCAGTAAACCTATAATATTTATGGGTGTCAGTGCAAGCCACAACAAACAAGTAAAATAATATTTATGGAGATAGGTTGGGATCACTTCTCTGGGATTATAAAAGGAAAACACACAAAACACACTCACTCATCTTTCATCCACATTAGTGCTACTGTGTAATTGAATAGTGTTATCTGTGTAAATGCAATTCTGTCAAAATTTTATGTTCATCATGTGTATCAAGTAGTAGTGGCAGCAATGTATAACAGTCAATAATAGTTAGTCAACGTCATAGTCATCATGTCAAGACCAATGTTTGCCAAGCCAGATCAAAATGTACAGTTGCTGAACAACTGTCAATGTGCCAAGATATGCAAATGCTTCTTCTCTCAAAAAAAAGTATATACTGCTTAGTGATTTGACAAAGTGTGTGTGTAGACAATCTTCTTTCTACTTGAGTGTTCTAGTCTGCCATATTCATCCTCCTTGTTCCATATAGACCAACAAAAAAAAAAAATGCTCCTCACTTACTTTACCTCTTATCCACCAAAACTCCAATAATCATCAGCATCACATAATCTCAATACTTCAATAATACCTCTTCAATACGTCAATACATATAAACCTCAGCACCAATATCATGTCACTTCCATAAGAACTCTTTCCTCTAGTCAGTCTCCTCGAACAAGTACAGACAAAATCCTAGTGCAACTTCAATTCAGCATCCCATACAATCCGAAGACACAGTGTCCACACACAACCTCTGTGTAATCCATCTGACCCAAATTTTCTACTCATTATAAATTATAAGATACATTTTGGTTCCTTGTCCATCCTTAGATAAAAGAAATGCATACATGACCTCTAACAGACTTAGTTCGAATAACTCTCAGTAATTAAGTACGATTACGAAGTGTTAATGATCGTGATATTTCAGTGTGTACACCACTTCAAAAATTATGGCAAACAGAAGCAAACATGTGGAGTATTTCTTGTGTCAAGTGTCACTTCCTATTTCAATTACTCACGAAAAATGCAGTGTAATAACTGTCAATGGTCTAACCTAGTGTTGGTATGTCATGTCGTTAGCTTCCTTCCTATTAGGATAAATTTATACAGCTTCCATAAAACCTCCAGCTCATGTGACTTCTATGCAGTTTCTTGTACCAATGTCGTTCGTAGAATTATAGCAGTTCATTTTCTTATCTTAAAAATATAAGGCACTGAGCGTAAGCAAAACATGCAATAGCGCGACAATATACCAGTAGAGAACAGAATGTCAACAAGTGGATGCAGCACAATCCCTATAACGAGTCTCCGTCAAGCGAACAATCTATAATTAACACCATGGTGTGACCTAAACTCCATGTTCGTACACCGTATATCAGTATTCTATATACCAAATTAAAGAGCAGTTATGACAACAAACAGAAATGTATAAATATGCAATCCATACGCAAAGCAGCAAACATGTATCTTACATAATAAACAGGTCATTATCATCATATCAGCATAAGCAAATAAATGTTCATACGTAATCTTAATAAGTAAACATGAAGGCGCAAGCAGATAAATCACAAAGTGTAACCTACATACATAACCACAGTCAGCACAATTAATCAGTTGACAATTACAATTTAAATAAATAAGCACAGCAGGCACATAATAAAAAAATATGACATCAGTGGAAAAGCATAGCAGCCAAGCGATGCATAATATACACACGTAACAACCCTGTTCATTAATCAAACATTGTCAAAATCAGCAAATGTACACAAGCACGTCGCTTCACAAGTAAATTCATAGAACATGAAATTTAGCACAAAGTATGAGTCACGTAATCGCAAGCAGCAAATTACGTCTAAAGTACGTACCTAAGTGGAAATATGTTACCTGAAAAATAAACTCAATTAATAGTTACCCTTTTTAGTTTATTACTTTTTTTCTTCTAAATTACATTCTTCCTGAAATTTTCTTCATAGCAAGTCGTCTTAACATCGGACCCGCACAGAATTTACCTGAAGGTCTTAAATATTTTACATAACCGTATCCTGAAAAATACTGAACGTTAATAACATAATTTATAAAGTCACCATAGCTTCATACAGAATTTAGTTGGAGAAATTAGACTGTGTATTTGTTTACGTCTGTCAGTGCATTCGCACTGAGCGCTCGATCAGCTGTAGGCGCTTGACGTAGGAAGTAATTGTTTGCGGTCAACGACTGACTGTTGCTTTGAGTATCTGCCGCCGCCGGAACACGGCGCGGTATCCTTGTACTCTCTGCATGTTTACATGTAGCTGTTAGTTTCTCTAAAGTATGTCATTCCACAAAAATTTTTACGTTCGATATATGATGTATTCCCTTAGAGCGCCGAGATTTAAGAGTTTCTACTTCAACAGTGTTATCATGAATAATTTTGCGAATTCTATATGGACCGTTATAAAGCAGAAAAAATTTGCGACACAAGCCTTTTCCTTTATGAGACAAACGGTGAGACTTAATTAACACCTTTTGACCAACTGACAAAATTTTTAAACGACCAGGACGTTTCGCTGATTTCTCTCTTCTAGCAGCCGCAGATGCAATATTTCGTAGAGCCAGGTTGACAACTTCAGAATGCCGCAGTTTTCGTGAAGGCGGAAAAGGAACGATTTCAGAAATGCGATTTGTTGGTACTTTATCTTTTAATATCAATAGAGGCGGTAAAGAAGTTGAGTCATTAGGAAGTTCATTCAGAATGTTTCGAAAAATATGAAGATACTGATCCCAAGTTCTGTGATTCTGATGACAATAAAGACGGCACAATTTATTGATTTCCTTCATCCATCTCTCTGAAGCATTAGATTGAGGGTGAAAAAGTGAAATAAAAATTGGTTTAATCTTACGACGCCGTAGAGTACGAAGCCAAATTTTAGAGCGAAACTGTGATCCATTATCTGATATAACCTTATCAACATGACCCACTTCTTTAAGAAAATGTTTGATGAAAGCATTAGATACTGAACGAGCTGTTGCTTTGCGTAAGGGTGTAAAACACACATATTTTGATGTCAACTCCACTGCTACGAAAATGTACGCAAAACCATTAGTAGAACGAACCACTGGACCGAACAAATCGACTGCAGCCATGTCCTTTAATTTCGCTGGAATGATAGGAAACAACGGTGCTCTGTGAGAAACAGTTGGCGGCTTAGCCTTTTGACATAATTTGCATTTGGCAAGAACAGATCGAATACGTTTTTCCATATTACTGAAGTAGCAATTTTCTCGTAATTTATGAAAGCATTTTCTGGGACCAAAGTGCGCATAACTGAAATGTGTGTACCAAATCAATTTATTGACCCACTCATCAGGAATACAAACTAACCAAACAGAGTTGTCGACCGATTTTCGTTTGAAAAGAATGTCATTGCGGACTAAATAATGCTGTCTAATCGCTACGCTTTCCTTTCTCCTCCACTTCTCCTTAATGTCCTTCCAGATTGGATCCTTATTTTGCTCCTTAGCGATGTCCTGGAGCGAAGACGAAATAAAGTTCTCAAACGCAACACCTTGAATGTACATCAAACAGTAATGGTTTTCCTTGCAGTCCTCTTCAGCACTTTGTTTCAAACCCATAGGTGCACGTGATAAAGCATCAGCAACAATATTTGAAGATCCCTGTATGTAAACAATACTAAAATCAAATTCCTGTAGGTACAACGCCCATCGTGACAATCTGCCATGAGTTAATTTTGTCGACATAAGAAATTCCAAAGCTCGATGATCAGTGTAAACCTTAGTATGTCTACCGAACAAAAATGTGCGAAATTTTGTGAAAGCCCAAACAACAGCCAAAGCTTCAAGTTCTGTAATCGAATAATTCTTTTCGGATTTAGAGAGAACACGACTTCCAAATGCAATAGTCTTCTGTACTACAACGCCGTTTTCTTCTATCTCTTTAAATAAATGTGCACCTAGGCCTTTGTATGATGAGTCCGTCGCCAAACAAAAATCTTTAGATAAATCCGGATGTGAAAGAAGTGGAGCAGCAACTAGAGCATCACGAAGTTGTTCAAATTCTGACTGAGCTTCCTCATCCCAACACCAATTAGAATTTTTTTCAGATAGTTCACATAAACGAGGTGTGGCCAAATTGTCCAATCTAACAAAGCGTCTAAGAAAATTACAGACACCAAGGAAACTACGAACATCACGTTTTGTGGTAGGAACAGCATAATTACGAATAGCGTCTACCTTCTCTGGATCAGGAAGAATACCTTCTGTAGATATAATGTGACCGAGATATTTCACCTGAGAACGACCAAATTCAGATTTTTCCAAGTTCACTGTAATGCCAACTCTTGCAAAAATACGTAATAATGAATCCAAAATTGTGTTGTGCTCACTCCAAGAACGTTTAGCAATAAGGTGGTGGTGGTTAGTGTTTAACGTCCCGTCGACAACGAGGTCATTAGAGACGGAGCGCAAGCTCGGGTTAGGGAAGGATTGGGAAGGAAAGCGGCCGTGCCCTTCCAAAGGAACCATCCCGGCATTTGCCTGAAACGATTTAGGGAAATCACGGAAAACCTAAATCAGGATGGCCGGAGACGGGATTGAACCGTCGTCCTCCCGAATGCGAGTCCAGTGTGCTAACCACTGCGCCACCTCGCTCGGTTTAGCAATAAGAATATCGTCAACATATGAAGTAATATTGTCACGAAGATGATCAGGTAAAATTTCGTTTAAACTACGAATGAATGCTGCAGAAAATATAGTAAGTCCAAACGGTAATTTCCAAAGTCACTTTTGGGTAAAACAGTCAAATCCGGTTATTCTTTACCTACTGTCTAGATAGATTGATAGTAGAAGAATTGTTTTTATAGATGCAAAGAGTAGTGAAAGAGTAGGCAGCGGTGCAGAAAACTAAAAGGGAAATAGCACCACTACAGCTCGGGGCCCTGTGAACGCTATGGCACATATTCACTTAGTGTAGCGAATCCCCTGAGGACTTTAATAGCTGCACATAAATTTCAGTTTGTGACTCAGTGGCAAATTTGGTGGAAGTGCGTACATAAATTGATCTAACCATGAACATGGATGTATGTCATTCTTAGAATTGCGGAAGATCTTAAATTTCCGAACAGTCAAAAAGTGTTTATAGTCAAAGTTTTCGCCTCGTGGCGACAAAGGCCTACTGCGTCTGTCCCAGTCCCAATGTCGATTATTGTCAAGTTCACGCGCCTGGCGCTCTCTTGTTGTGTCCCGTAAATGAAACAAATCATCTTCTTCAAAGCCCTCCGCTATCTGTGATTCTAAATTTCTTCTGCTGTCTTTTCCTACGATTTCGCCTTCAATTTGTTTGACTTGCTTTCGTAATGCCTCAACTTCCCTTTTAACGCGTTCATTAAATTTTCCCTGATTTTCAACATGCTTATTTATGTTCTGGTACTCTTCGGTTTCTGCAAATGGTAATGGAGCTGTATCATCCGAATCTCTGTCCCCATGTAAACTAAGATTTGTCAATTTATCTGAAATTTCCTCAACTCTTTCCGATAAGTCACCTATTTTTTCTCTCTGTTTATTTACGTCTTCCGTAAGTGTCGCGACTCGGGTTTCAGTGTTGACACATTTGATAGTTAACTGTTCATATTGTTGTGTTAGATTATTTATTCTGTCATTTGGTACAGTTTCCTCGATTCTCTCAAATATTTCTTCCTTATCGTGTGCACATTGTAAATTTAACTCTGAAAATTTCTGTACTATCACGCGATCTCTCTCCTCCTGTTCTCTATCCTGTTCCCTTTGTCTAATCTCTACTGCAATTAATCTATTATTGTGAGAATTCAAAATCGGTTGTACTTCTTCTCTGATTTCTTTCTTTAATTCGTCTTTCATATTTTTGAAACATGTCCCTATTCGTGAGTCTAACCGTGTTCCCATTGTCCCCATCTGTGTTTTTAATTCAGATCTAAACTGTGTTTCCATTGTTCCCATATCAGTTTTTAATTCAGATCCCAAAGTTCCCATCTCTGTTTTAATTGTTCCTATCTCTGTTTTAAATTCAGATCGAAACTGCTCCATTGTTCCCCTATCTGTTTTTAATTCAGATCGTAACTGCTCCATTGTTCCCATCTGTGTTTTAAATTCAGATGCCAAATTTAATATTACAGCCATCAACTGCTCCGTATTAACTTGTTCGAAATTCCTTTCGCCCCTAACATTTCCCGCAAAACCAGTTTCATTCGTCATAGCTGTAAAGCTATCTGTGTTCGATACTATTCCAGAATCTTCTGTCGTTAATCTCGGATTCTGTGAATTTTCTGATTGAGAAAAATTTTGAAATGGTTCCGGACTATTTTCCCGACTTATTACATTGTTTTCCACTTCATTATCCATCATACTGTTTTCCTCTGTTGGCGAGTTCGCCATGTTAACAATTTCGTCATTCTCACTATCCATCATTTTTGCCTTTTTCATCGATCGCATAATCATTTACAAAATATACAAAACTCGTCACTATATGAAAATTACCCACAATGACACTTTATCTCCAACAATACCATTCACACGAAATGTTTCCCTCAAACACGATTAACGAACAATTGAAATAATTGCACTAATTGTCAAACCCGTAGACAAGACAACAGAAATGAAATTTTGCAAAATAAATACCATTAGAAGAATGACAATTACCAAATCTACACATGCAAAATAGACTACAATTACTAAACTACAAATTACTACAACAATACTACTGTCCACTATTTTTACAATCAGAAGAATTCCAAGGGACGATCCTGGCAGGGTCGCCACGTGCATGGGGGCTTAATTAAATGTAATGAAAATAATTTTAATTTTTTGTTTAGTAGCTGTCTGTTCGATTACGAAGTCTCGTAAACGGTTGGCCCTGACTAGTATTATTTCGCTATCTGACTGCATAGAACAACAACAAAGAATGAAATGGAAATTTTCATTAACACAATTAATTAATTAAGTCCCCAGCAACTATAAAACCTACGAAACCAAAGCACAAGTATAACTGTTCTGTGTGTGAAAGTATGACTCAACGTACGCATCTGGCACGGTTCTTCTTCAACAACACAAGAAATTTTAAATATCATTTATACTGAATTAATTAAAGGAAACAGAAATACCATAATTACTCAAGAAAACCAGAATTACACTCTAATCCCAGAACACAAGCCAGATGCTTTGTTGACTGAAGCTGTAATGAAGCATTATTTACGACATTAAATAATGAAAAATAAATCAAGTTTCGTTACCTTCATATATTGACCAAAATCACTCTAATCATTACAATATATCTCCACACCGACTCGCTATTACCACATCTCAACAGGAACTTTTCAGTATCACATCTCAGCAAGCACTCCCTACTAGCACATCTCAACAAACACTCTCTGCTACGAGTTCTTAACAAGCACTGACTACCACGAGCTCTCCCCAAGCACTGCCCACTACGACATCTCAATAATCACTGCCAGAGGAGGCTGCGGAACAATACTCTCTAGCGCGATCTCTGGCGCTGTGGCTCAGTGTAGCCACCTTTCAAAACGTTCATTTTTTTGTTTTTATATTTATACAGTGTGTATAATAATTAATGGCGTAAACGCACACAGTTGAAAGTACACGATACTAGGAAGCAAAAAAGTCTCAGTAAACATAGGGTCGAAAATGCTTACCTTAAGAGCTATGAGCAGTTTTTCATCTTCGATGCTGTGAAAGAAATATCTTCTACTGCAAGTTCTTTGCTTTCCATATTTTGGGAACTGGTGGTATTGTCCGAAACAAGAAAAAAATGTTCAATAAACATGTGCTCTAAAATGCATTTCTTAAGAGCTACGAGCAGGCCGGCCGGTGTGACCGAGCGGTTCTAGGCGCTTCAGTCTGGAGCCGCGCGACCGCTGCGGACCCAGGTTCGAAGCCTGCCTGGGGCATGAATCTGTGTGATGTCCTTAGGTTAGTTAGGCTTAACTAGTTCTAAGTTCTAGGGGACTGATGACCTCAGATGTTAAATCCCATCGTTCTCAGAGCCATTTTTAAGCTATGAGCACTTGTTTATCTTTGGTACTTTGAAACACAACTCTTCTAATGATTAAGTGCTCGTAACGTTTAAGATATGCTTTATACATCACATGTTTGCTGGACATTTGTTTCTTATATTGGTCTATTCCACCACTTTCCAAAATGTGGAAAGGAATGAACTTGCAGTAGAAGATATTTGTTTCACAATATCGAAAATGAAAAATTGCTCGTAGCTCTTGAAGTATACATTTTCGACCCTATGTTTACTGCAACTTTTTTGCTTCTAGTATCGTGTACTTTCAATTGTATGCGTTTACGCCATTAATTATGATACACCCTGTATAACTGAGCCAGTGATCCTGTTTCACTTTATTCGGTATGCTGTTAACTTTATTTTTTGATTTCGCCACGTAGAATACTGCGATGCTTCAACTCTTAAATCTGTATCCTTTGTGTTTACAAGGTGGCTCATAATTACATGAGGTGAACTTCGGTTGAAGTGCCTAAAACGAAATACATCTTCTCAAAGTCATATCTACAAATAATAAAGCCCAATCAAAGTACAAAAACATACAATTCCGCCAACTTACCCAAACGAATAACACGTCAGTGCACTCACATCACAAATTTCACTGAAAATGATCATTCGTAAAATACATCAGGTGTTATTACTTACTGAGCTACCTTTTTACGCCGTCTTTTAGTTTTCGCAGCACTAATTCTCATTCTACTTTCTTTGTATAGCACTCCCACAGGTAAATGTCCCTCCATGCTAATCGAAAGTGTACAGTCATGCAAACAACCACACAATGTGAGCTGTAAGACGAAAATAGTGAGAACTGCCAGTAAAAGAGCAGGCAATAGTGCAGGCTGGGGAACATTTCTTAAACGCTTTGAACTGTCGCCTGTGGTTTACATAACACGATTTTATCCAATTCATGTTTTTTTAGCACTACATTACGGTGGCAAAGAATACAAAATGGCCCGATCTGACTCAGCTACTTTAAAGGACATACCACAATTACGATGAAAACGTATCAGTCTACATTCTAATCTCGGCTGCATGCAATACGTTTTGAAACGGTGCTCCTTATATGACGCGCTTCAGTCCGGAACCGCGCTGCAGCTACGGTCGCAGGTTCGAATCCTGCCTCGGACATAGATGTGTGTGATGTTAGTTAGGTTTAAGTAGTTCAGATGTCAAGTCCCATAGTGCTTGGAGCCATTTGAACCAATTTTTTTGAGTTTTTTCTTCGTTGATCCATTATGGATCGTGGGACGATGGATAGCATGAACGTCTTGATGCTATAATTTACCAACAGCTGTGTGATTTGTTGAAGTTTATTTTATTTTATGAACTTCTATGTGCTACCAGTTTCGGCACTACATTGATGCCATCTTCAGACCCCTGTACAAGGAGTAAAAGAAATGTACTAATATAACAAAATTATAAAAAATATAGAACATGCGTTAACAATTTACAGGTATCATGTTAACTATGTAAGTGACTCAAAGAGATATATTGTACGTCATTAAAACTATATGTAACATTAGGGCACATATGCTTCTGCCTAGTCCTGCTGTTGTTAATAGTTTTCCCTGTTTTACTCAAATAACGCATGATATATGAATATATGTGTACGCTATTATTCATAAAACCGTAACAGACGGCTGTTGGTAAATTATTGCATCAAGAATTTATTTTGTATGAGAAATTTTATTGTATGATTATACGATAGCGGAACAAACACTGGTAGCAGTTACTTCTGTAAAATATCTGGGAGTATGCGTGCGGAACGACTTGAAGTGGAATGATCATATAAAATTAATTGTTGGTAAGGCGGGTACCAGGTTGAGATTCATTGGGAGAGTCTTTAGGAAATGTAGTCCATCAACAAAGGAGGTGGCTTACAAAACACCCGTTCAACCTGTACTTGAGTATTGCTCATCAGTGTGGGTTGACAGAGGAGATAGGGAAGATCCAAAGAAGAGCGGCGCGTTTCGTCACAGGGTTATTTGGTAAGCGTGATAGCGTTACAGAGATGTTTAGCAAACTCAAGTGGCAGACTCTTTAAGAGAGGCGCTCTGCATCGCGGTGTAGCTTGCTGTCCAGGTTTCGAGAGGGTGCGTTTCTGGATGAGGTATCGAATATATTGCTTCCCCCTACTTATACGTCCCGAGGAGATCACGAATGTAAAATTAGAGAGATTCGAGTGCGTTCGGAGGCTTTCCGGCAGTCGTTCTTCCCGCGAACCATACGCGACTGGAACAGGAAAGGGAGGTAATGACAGGGGCACGTAAAGTGCCCTCCGCCACACACCGTTGGGTGGCTTGCGGAGTATGAATGTAGATGTAGATATGACGTTGCCGTGGGCACCACTGGTGCTAGAGTGTAGGGGTGTGCAGGAAAGCTCCTATGGGATGTTGCAGGATGGGTTGCGCTGAGAAATAATTGTTAAGGAAAAAATTCGATACTTTGCACTATTTCCGATTTAATTGGCATTTAAAGTAGCCAGACAGTTCCTTGCGCAGGCACATTCAAGCGACCCGCCACAGATGGTGTTACCAAGTGCGTTCTTCCTTTGGTTTCCTCATGCCAGACAAGAGAGCGATACAAAAATTGGACTTTGGGGAGTAGCAAGGATCGAGCTCGCTAACGTCCAGTGGTTTCCGGTGTTTTTTTTCCGTGTTCAGAAAAGCAAACGATGAACACATTTGGAAACACCGTCTTTGGCAGGCTGCTTGGATTGCGCACGTAATGACCTGGTTCGCTAACTTCAATGCTAATTAAATCGTAAATTGCGCAAAGCATCGAATTTTTTTGTTTCAATTATTTCTCAGCACAACCTGCCCTGCAACACCCTTACAAGCTTTTCAGACTGTTTCTGACGCCTCTGTATAAGGGCGTACCAGCAGCCATCAGCAGTCATTCCGCTTGACAATGACCAGGTAGTGCTTTGTCGATAATGCATTGCATTTTAACCTCTTGACACTAATGGACTCTCAAGAATATTTTATTCAAACACAAAATACTTGTCTCCATTTATTTGCAGGAAGACTGGTAGTACATTCTGCATAAAGTGCTCGAAGGTAACACCTGTGGCGATCTCGGAAAACAGATGGACCAACCAGATAGTCACCTACAATTATGGGCCACACATTAACCAGCTGGTATCAAGCACACCACTAATGCACCAGCATTTTGCCTTGTATTGAAAGGATCACTCGATTATTATCTAACAAAATTAGTTTTAATTATTGGTTACAAGGTTCAGTTGTTGGACTTACAGTTTCTTTAATAATTCAAAAAAAAGATTTTGGTCTGTATGTTAAAATCGAATTTTTTTCATCTTTCGCTGATAGGAATCCATTCGCGGTGTTTATATATGTATCCCCGTTTCAGCCTGTATTTGCCGCCAGTGTCAACAATGATTTGTGAAATACTTTCGCAGTTTCTACTAGAGACACCACATCTTCATGCAACAGACAATAACGCGCTCATCAGTGAGCAGCAAATGCACGTCAGAAGCTTGATGCATGTAATCATTCATTGTACATTAAGATGATAAAGCCGGCCGCTGTGGCCGAGCGGTTCTAGGCGCTTCAGTCCGGAACCGCGCTGCTGCTACGGTCGCAGGTTCGAATCCTGCCTCGGGCATGGATGTGTGTGATGTCCATAGGTTAGTTAGGTTTTAGTAGTTCTAAGTTCTAGGGGACTGATGACTACAGATGTTAAGTCCCATAGTGCTCAGTGCCATTTGAACCGTTTGAGATGATAAAAGTCATGGGATATCTCGTAATATCGTGTCGGATCTCCTTTTTGCCCTGCGTAGTGCAGTAACTCAACGTAGCATGGACTCAATAAGTCGTTGGAAGCTCCCTGCAGAAATACGGAGCCATGCTGCCTCTTCGGCAGCTCCGGTGTGAACGATCCGGAACTTACCTACCACCATCATACTATGTACGTGCTCTGTGACTCGTCTGGGATTCGATTCGACACATATCTTTTATCAATCAATTGACGTTAGCACCATCCCCAAATACAGCACGACACACTTGCATGATAAGAGGTGAAGTAGGATCTGCTCGCCGGATTAACGACCGACCGTTGGTCTCGAACGCTGGCCGCCCTGAGAGTGTTTTTAAATGCTTTTCCACACTCATTAAAGCACAAGTCTCTGTCTAAGAAAATACGATAAGCAAAAACTTAAAATATGACAACATACAGAACTAAGTTTATATAATTCTTAGACAGACAGAGATCTCGGGTTCCCTCCCCTTACACTAACCGTGGCAACAGTAAGAGCCTCTTCCCACAAAGTTAAAGTAAATTCTGTTAGGTTGATGTATAACTTTGTAGTGTTTTCTGT
The DNA here is from genome assembly GCF_023898315.1 of Schistocerca nitens. Taxonomy (NCBI): domain Eukaryota; kingdom Metazoa; phylum Arthropoda; class Insecta; order Orthoptera; family Acrididae; genus Schistocerca; species Schistocerca nitens. The sequence continues at coordinate 711,006,039 of NC_064619.1, read as the reverse complement.
AAGTACAGTAAACGCAACAGATACATACAGGGTGTTTCAAAAATGACCGGTATATTTGAAACGGCAATAAAACCTAAACGAGCAGCGATACAAATACACCGTTTGTTGCAATATGCTTGGGACAACAGTACATTTTCAGGCGGACAAACTTTCGAAATTACAGTAGTTACAATTTTCAACAACAGATGGCGCTGCAAGTGATGTGAAAGATATAGAAGACAACGCAGTCTGTGGGTGCGCCATTCTGTACGTCGTCTTTCTGCTGTAAGCGTGTGCTGTTCACAGCGTGCACGTGTGCTGTATACAACATGGTTTATTCCTTAGAACAGAGGATTTTTCTGGTGTTGGAATTCCACCGCCTAGAACACAGTGTTGTTGCAACAAGACGAAGTTTTCAACGGAGGTTTAATGTAACCAAAGGACCGAAAAGCGATACAATAAACGATCTGTTTGAAAAATTTCAACGGACTGGGAACGTGACGGATGAACGTGCTGGAAAGGTAGGGCGACCGCGTACGGCAACCACAGAGGGCAACGCGCAGCTAGTGCAGCAGGTGATCCAACAGCGGCCTCGGGTTTCCGTTCGCCGTGTTGCAGATGCGGTTCAAATGACGCCAACGTCCACGTATCGTCTCATGCGCCAGAGTTTACACCTCTATCCATACAAAATTCAAACGCGGCAACCCCTCAGCGCCGCTACCGTTGCTGCACGAGAGACATTCGCTAACGATATAGTGCACAGGATTGATGACGGCGATGTGCATGTGGGCAGCATTTGGTTTACTGACGAAGCTTATTTTTACCTGGACGGCTTCGTCAATAAACAGAACTGGCGCATATGGGGAACCGAAAAGCCCCATGTTGCAGTCCCATCGTCCCTGCATCCTCAAAAAGTACTGGTCTGGGCCGCCATTTCTTCCAAAGGAATCATTGGCCCATTTTTCAGATCCGAAACGATTACTGCATCACGCTATCTGGACATTCTTCGTGAATTTGTGGCGGTACAAACTGCCTTAGACGCCACTGCGAACACCTCGTGGTTTATGCAAGATGGTGCCCGGCCACATCGCACGGCCGACGTCTTTAATTTCCTGAATGAATATTTCGATGATCGTGTGATTGCTTTGGGCTATCCGAAAGATACAGGAGGCGGCGTGGATTGGCCTCCCTATTCGCCAGACATGAACCCCTGTGACTTCTTTCTGTGGGGACACTTGAAAGACCAGGTGTACCGCCAGAATCCGGAAACAATTGAACAGCTGAAGCAGTACATCTCATCTGCATGTGAAGCCATTCCGCCAGACACGTTGTCAAAGGTTTCGGGTAATTTCATTCAGAGACTACGCCATATTATTGCTACGCATGGTGGATATGTGGAAAATATTGTACTATAGAGTTTCCCAGACCGCAGCGCCATCTGTTGTTGAAAATTGTAACTACTGTAATTTCGAAAGTTTGTCTGCCTGAAAATGTACTGTTGTCCCAAGCATATTGCAACAAACGGTGTATTTGTATCGCTGCTCGTTTAGTTTTTATTACCGTTTCAAATATACCGGTCATTTTTGAAACACCCTGTATAACAGACCTTTAATCACCATAATACATTCTCCTTCACTATTTACAATAGTGTGCCAACGTTGGGGTAATTTTTCGAGCCCGCGTCCGAAGAAATCACGTTGTTTTGGGGCGCAGAACTCGTCGATCCACGTTCGGAGCGCCATTTTCATCCCGAAAGGAAGTTCCTTGATGGTTGTTCGACAGAGAGCGGGAAACCTGAAAATCTGAAGGTGCAAGATAAGGTGAATAAACTGAGTGTGGAATGACTTCCCAATGCAACTCCTGTATAGTGTTTTTTGTCAGTGGAGCAGAATGCGGGAGGGCGATATCGTGGAGTTGCACCATTTTCGCAGCCTTCCTGGTCGTTGTTCTTGCACTGTGTCAGCAGCGATGGTTACAGTTTGGAGAAGCAATTCGTAGTACACCACACCGTCGCTGCTCCACCATAAGCAAAACATTATCTTTTATAGACGCGCGCATGTCTTTGTACCTTTCCCTTCTTTTCCTTATACTAACATAAAGATAACATTTCCCGTCACCAGTAACGATGGCAAACAGGAATGGTCGGTGTTGTTCACGAGCCGACAGATGACGAGCGAGCAGAGATGAGCATATGTAATTCTGTTAAACAATGACGAAATTCCTCCAGCTGTATTAAGATGTTGGTTTTATTGGCAACTACACTCCTGGAAATTGAAATAAGAACACCGTGAATTCATTGTCCCAGGAAGGGGAAACTTTATTGACACATTCCTGGGGTCAGATACATCACATGATCACACTGACAGAACCACAGGCACATAGACACAGGCAACAGAGCATGAACAATGCCGGCACTAGTACAGTGTATATCCACCTTTCGCAGCAATGCAGGCTGCTATTCTCCCATGGAGACGATCGTAGAGATGCTGGATGTAGTCCTGTGGAACGGCTTGCCATGCCATTTCCACCTGGCGCCTCAGTTGGACCAGCGTTCGTGCTGGACGTGCAGACCGCGTGAGACGACGCTTCATCCAGTCCCAAACATGCTCAATGGGGGACAGATCCGGAGATCTTGCTGGCCAGGGTAGTTGACTTACACCTTCTAGAGCACGTTGGGTGGCACGGGATACATGCGGACGTGCATTGTCCTGTTGGAACAGCAAGTTCCCTTGCCGGTCTAGGAATGGTAGAACGATGGGTTCGATGACGGTTTGGATGTACCGTGCACTATTCAGTGTCCCCTCGACGATCACCAGTGGTGTACGGCCAGTGTAGGAGATCGCTCCCCACACCATGATGCCGGGTGTTGGCCCTGTGTGCCTCGGTCGTATGCAGTCCTGATTGTGGCGCTCACCTGCACGGCGCCAAACACGCATACGACCATCATTGGCACCAAGGCAGAAGCGACTCTCATCGCTGAAGACGATACGTCTCCATTCGTCCCTCCATTCACGCCTGTCACGACACCACTGGAGGCGGGCTGCACGATGTTGGGGCGTGAGCGGAAGACGGCCTAACGGTGTGCGGGACCGTAGCCCAGCTTCATGGAGACGGTTGCGAATGGTCCTCGCCGATACCCCAGGAGCAACAGTGTCCCTAATTTGCTGGGAAGTGGCGGTGCGGTCCCCTACGGCACTGCGTAGGATCCTACGGTCTTGGCGTGCATCCGTGCGTCGCTGCGGTCCGGTCCCAGGTCGACGGGCACGTGCACCTTCCGCCGACCACTGGCGACAACATCGATGTACTGTGGAGACCTCACGCCCCACGTGTTGAGCAATTCGGCGGTACGTCCACCCGGCCTCCCGCATGCCCACTATACGCCCTCGCTCAAAGTCCGTCAACTGCACATACAGTTCACGTCCACGCTGTCGCGGCATGCTACCAGTGTTAAAGACTGCGATGGAGCTCCGTATGCCACGGCAAACTGGCTGACACTGACGGCGGCGGTGCACAAATGCTGCGCAGCTAGCGCCATTCGACGGCCAACACCGCGGTTCCTGGTGTGTCCGCTGTGCCGTGCGTGTGATCATTGCTTGTACAGCCCTCTCGCAGTGTCCGGAGCAAGTATGGTGGGTCTGACACACCGGTGTCAATGTGTTCTTTTTTCCATTTCCAGGAGTGTAGTTTCGACGTTATTACAACATCATATTCAGGTCCATACTTGTTAACAGTAACCGTATGTGTCAAACACTAGTGGTCAGTGGAGAGATAGGCGAGTTCCATGCGGAAGGCAGGTAGTCACTAATGTCAAAACGACCTTCCATAAAACGAGAAAACCATGTTCGTGCCGTGCTCTATACAATAGCAATATCTCCACACACGACGCAAATTTTTCTGGCTGCCTCAACTGCTGTCACCCCTCCACTTAACTCAAACAGAAGAATGTTCGGAAATGTTCCAGACTCTCCACTTGGCACACTATTTTCTAGCGTCCATAGCTCCACTCACTACCTCCTCCAAACAACAAAATGACAATATGTCAACTCAAATAGTGAAGCGAAGTACAAAAAAAAAAAAAAAAAATACAATCTACAAATAAACTCATAGGAACCGGAACACCAACATGCAAATCAAAAACGCTACCAACTTTTGCACTAGTCAAATATTTATTCAGCGATGAAAACAGTGGACCCTATATCACGTGATAGTCCCTGGGAGAGAGAGGAAGAGCGGCTGGTGTTCTCCAGGGAAACTCGGCAGTCCGCCGGAGTAACCCCGTGTCTCCCGGGGAAGAACCGGCTTCTCACACCAGCAGCTCTGCGGGTCGGGGAGTTGGCACGAATGCCGGTCATCCATCATAAGGCATCGCTGCCGTGGGAGCGGCGACCACCGCACGCCTATTAGTTGTGGCAAGTCCAGCTCTTAGGTACGCTACTAGCACACCAATTGCACGCGGAAGGTGCTACTCTTTATAGACGGTCTGGTATCGACCTCGAGTAATGTCACGAGAAAATAATTCTCTGCAAGTAATGAAAATTATTATATTTAGACGAAGAGATTACGATTTCTACACGGCTTTTTGGAACACAGAATTCTAGAATGGCGCATACAGCTATTTACTGGCTCTCGCTTTTCTCGTAATGATATGCATTGCATGTATTATGCAAGAAAAGATGAGAAAAGATAAAAAAGAATCCAACAACGTAAGAGCGTCTCTTTTTAGCCTGTCTCTTCAACTGTGTTACAGGAGCGTCCGTATTCGCCATCCTACAACAACCACGTAACATGGGAGACTTTTTTTGTAGCTTTGTTCAGTTAGTGACACGCCCAGCTAAAGCGCTGTCCATGCTCGTCACTCAAATCATTACAAAACGAACGCAAAGTGATTCTGGTCTTTTGTAAAGTACGTCAGCGGCAAGACACATTCAATACCTTCACTGCGCGATAACAATGGTAATGTCACTGGTGAGAGTGTCCCTAAAGACGAGCTACTAAACACAGTTCTCCGAAACTGCTTCACCAAACAAGACGAAGTAAATATTGCAGAATTCGAGTCTAGAACAACTGTCAATATGCGTAACTTAGAAGTAGGTATCCTCGGTGTAGCAAAGCGGCTTAAACTATAAAAGTAAATTTGTCAAACCTTGAAAACCGCTAGGGCCCGTATCATGCGTTAAAATGGACAGAGACTCGTGGAGTTTCGATGAGGACCGACAAAAGAAATGCTCCCCCGTTCCGACAGTCGGTGAAGCAATTCTGTTGCAAGAGGATGTCTAGCCACGTGACTTGTGGAAGCGAACCTGCGCTGACTAATTACAACAAGGCCGACGTGGGAAATTACGCACTGTGGTCCTTTGGCCACCACGCGTCAACAGACCCACCCGTCCCGTCCCACACTGCTGCTCACCCCTCTCGGACTGGCCAGGCTGGGGAAGACGTCGAGGACTGATAGAGCCATCTTTGACTTGTATCTCTCTATCTTCCTGTACCTTCGTATACATAGTTTGTTTGTAATATAAATGTAAGCCCCCTTCACTGCATTTAGGCAACGGCCTGCCCGCAGTAGATACACCGGTTCCCGTTACGTCACCTAAGTTAAGCGCTGTCGGACGTGGCCGGCACTTGGATGGGTGACCATCCGGGTCGCCATGCGCTGTTGCCATTTTTCAGGATGCACTCAGTCTCGTGATGCCAATTGAGGAGCTACTCGAACAAACAGTAGCGGCTCCGGTCAAAGAAAACCATCATAACGACCGAGAGACCGGTGTGCTGACCACACGCCCCTCCTATCCACATCCTCAGCTGAGGATGACACGGCGGTCGGATGGCTGCGATGGGCCACTTGTGGCCTGAAGACGGTGCGATTTTTAATTGTATTTAACATCGGTGCTTCGCAGAACACTATGACAATATTCAATTCGAAACAATGGCTAATGTTCCGCAAAATTATATATATTTGGACACCGATTTTCAGCATCTTAGGCCAACATCATTGACAATAGAATGTCGCAAACACAGGTAAAATGGCGTTCAACTTACACAGATATTATTTATACAGATGACAGAAAAGAGATGACATGTAGAGTGTTTACATAGGAAAGTATTATATTTTTTATGTCACACAGAAATAATTACATTTCCTGAGAAATTGTCCGAGAGCGAGTAGTGCTTGCGCGCTAAGGGTTCTGCACAAATTTAATTCAACTACGTATACATAGTTCCCCATTCCATGCGTCGAGGATCTCGAACCTTTTTGCCTCTTACCGCTGTTGATACTAGCAAGATATCGGTCCCAGGGATTCCAAGAGTTTAGAGAAAGTTTTAATTTTACGTTTGAATTCGGATAACAAATGACGAAAGATACATTTTTTCGTGTGATATAAATACAAATTAACTATTTTCTTATTTTTTCATTTATTTGCAATTTGAAGCCTTCCTCTTGCCAAATTTAGTTATTCTAGTCCAATGAGAAGTACTCTACAGGTTTTGATGAGTAAATTTGCGAGTATCAAAATACACTCCTGGAAATTGAAATAAGAACACCGTGAATTCATTGTCCCAGGAAGGGGAAACTTTATTGACACATTCCTGGGGTCAGATACATCACATGAACACACTGACAGAACCACAGGCACATAGTCACAGGCAACAGAGCATGCACAATGTCGGCACTAGTACAGTGTATATCCACCTTTCGCAGCAATGCAGGCTGCTATTCTCCCATGGAGACGATCGTAGAGATGCTGGATGTAGTCCTGTGGAACGGCTTGCCATGCCATTTCCACCTGGCGCCTCAGTTGGACCAGCGTTCGTGCTGGACGTGCAGACCGCGTGAGACGACGCTTCATCCAGTCCCAAATGGGGGACAGATCCGGAGATCGTGCTGGCCAGGGTAGTTGACTTACACCTTCTAGAGCAAGTTGGGTGGCACGGGATACATGCGGACGTGCATTGTCCTGTTGAAACAGCAAGTTCCCTTGCCGGTCTAGGAATGGTAGAACGATGGGTTCGATGACGGTTTGGATGTACCGTGCACTATTCAGTGTCCCCTCGACGATCACCAGTGGTGTACGGCCAGTGTAGGAGATCGCTCCCCACACCATGATGCCGGGTGTTGGCCCTGTGTGCCTCGGTCGTATGCAGTCCTGATTGTGGCGCTCACCTGCACGGCGCCAAACACGCATACGACCATCATTGGCACCAAGGCAGAAGCGACTCTCATCGCTGAAGACGACACGTCTCCATTCGTCCCTCCATTCACGCCTGTCGCGACACCACTGGAGGCGGGCTGCACGATGTTGGGGCGTGAGCGGAAGACGGCCTAACGGTGTGCGGGACCGTAGCCCAGCTTCATGGAGACGGTTGCGAATGGTCCTCGCCGATACCCCAGGAGCAACAGTGTCCCTAATTTGCTGGGAAGTGGCGGTGCGGTCCCCTACGGCACTGCGTAGGATCCTACGGTCTTGGCGTGCATCCGTGCGTCGCTGCGGTCCGGTCCCAGGTCGACGGGCACGTGCACCTTCCGCTGACCACTGGCGACAACATCGATGTACTGTGGAGACCTCACGCCCCACGTGTTGAGCAATTCGGCGGTACGTCCACCCGGCCTCCCGCATGCCCACTATCCGCCCTCGCTCAAAGTCCGTCAACTGCACATACGGTTCACGTCCACGCTGTCGCGGCATGCTACCAGTGTTAAAAACTGCGATGGAGCTCCGTATGCCACGGCAAACTGGCTGACACTGACGGCGGCGGTGCACAAATGCTGCGCAGCTAGCGCCATTCGACGGCCAACACCGCGGTTCCTGGTGTGTCCGCTGTGCCGTACGTGTGATCATTGCTTGTACAGCCCTCTCGCAGTGTCCGGAGCAAGTATGGTGGGTCTGACACACCGGTGTCAATGTGTTCTTTTTTCCATTTCCAGGAGTGTATGTGACCAAAAATGGCCTTATCTTTTGATTGCATTAACTTAGAAGTTTAGCATTTCTACACCACCAAAGGACTGTAGACGTCAACATGTGACGTAAATTTCAACTTGATATGTTTACCCGTTCCTGAAAAAGAGGAGTCTTAACACACGGACAGACAGACAATCTGCTAACAAATGACACAAAGAAGTGACACGTTCCGGATTTTTTCCTTTGGTTGTAGCGTTAAACCTTACCTCTTGGAAAATTTCGTGGTTTTAGCTCAACGGGAAGTACCTTCTAGGTTTTGATGTCTAGTCTGCGAGTAGCAAAATATGTGACATAAATAGACGTATCTTTTGATTGCATTGACTTACTTCATTTATTTACATCGCCAAGAAACCGTACCGTAATATGTGACATAAATTTCAACTTGATACGTCAACTCGTAAATAAGAAAAGATTTGTGAACAGTCTGACAGACAGACAGACAGGCATACAGACGGACAAAAAAGTGATCCTATAAGGCTGCGGTGACAGTGGCTCCGATATCGATAGATTCCGCCGACGACCGACATCGACCGGAGACGGCCTATCTTTTCAAATCAGTGCGCCGCTACCTGTGAAGTCATACTAGAGCCGATCTTATCTGCCGAACATACAGACTTCGGACGACAATCGGTGAAATTCAAATCAGTTTGTTTTCTTCGGGCAGATCGACTGACGTTCTCGCACACGAAATACGGAACGTGAGAAACTGAAAGCTTAGCACAAGGAAGAGTGAGTTTTAGGCATCCTGAGGGTGAAAATAACATAATCGAGATTTAGTTCGGAATCTATGGACTGGAGTCGCAGTTGTATTCGAAACTTCAAATAGTCAAAATCTTTATTGGAAATTTTAGGCATAGATTTTAACTCAAAAAATTTGCTAATGTGAATAGGGTGGCGTATCTTATATGCTTATAGCTACTGTACTGGATCTTTTTGTTTCAATTGTCTACGAATTATAATTACTCCTCACTGTTAATACGAAGTGGTTTGCAAATGTGGTGTACGGTATTTATTTCCACTTTTCAGAGGATCTTATGCCTCACTTTAAGCTTGTCTTTCATTCGTATGATAAATGACAGTCATTGAACGTTAAGTGACGTACTTCTGCACAACTTTAAATAAATACAGCCAACCAGGGTGTTTATAACTTGCTTTTCAAGGTCAGCACGAATTTCCTCGAGTATGTAACAGAACGTTTCTCTCTCCATCTCATATATCTGTAAAACTTGTCCGGTGATTCCCATAACTGAGGACAGTGTGTTCAGTACTCGTCAAGTTCTTTACGAGACAGTAAAGCTCATTCACATGCATTCGGAGTCTCTTTAACAGCAGAAGTCGCTAAGCAGCACTCGTATCCAAGCATAGAGGCTTCGTGGTATTTATCCTCCGCTAAGAAGTTAAAATCTAACCTAGTTCATACATAAAATAGATTATAACCGAATCTAACCACCTTGACCCTGCCATAATCTAACGAAGGAGATCGGACGCGCAACGACCACGCTATCGGCTGATGTTATCGAGCACCTTTGGCATCGGCGATGACGATCGTTGTCAGTGCCTCTGTGAAAGCATCCTAACGGTTCCTTTTCTACCGAATGAGCTACGGAAACCTAAAAAAGGAACGTAAAGTTTTTTACGTAGAGGTACAGTTAATAAATAATGAAAAATAAAGACGAATCTACAATTTTAATGTACACTGAAGAGTCAAAAAAATTGCGTAACATCGTGTAGTGTCCCCGCGTGCATGCACAAGTGCAGCAACGTGACATAGCATGAGATCGACTAATGTCTGAAGTAGTGCTGGAGGGAACTGACACCATGAATCCTGTAGGGCTGTCCATGAATCAGGAAGAGTACGAGGGGGTGCAGACCTCTTCTGGACAATACGTTGCGAGGCATCCCAGATATGCTTAATAATGTTCATTTCTGGGAAGTTTGGTGGCCAGCGGCAGTGTTTAAACTGGGAAGAGTGTTCCTGGAGCTGATCTGTAGCAATTCTGAAGGTGTGGGGTGTCGCATTGTCCTGTTGGAACTGCCCAAGTCTGTTGGAACCCACAATGGACATGAATGGATACAGGTGATCAGGCACCTGTCGCATCTAGAAGTCTCAGGGGTCCCACATCAGTCCAGCTGCACACTCCGACACCATTACAGAGCCTCCACCATCTTGAACAGTCGCCTGATGACATGTGGGGTCCATAGATTCATAAGGTTGTCACCATACCTGTACACATCCATCCACTCTATACAATTAGAAACGAGACTCGGCCGACCAGGCAACTTGTTTACAATCAACAGTCGGTGTTAACACTCAGCAAGGATACACGAGTGGGCCTTCAGCTCTGAAAGCCCATATCGATGAAGTTTCGTTGAATGGTTCCCATGCTGACATTTGTTGATGACCCACCATTGAAATCTGCAGCAATTTGCGGAAATGTTGCATTTCTGTAACGTTGAACGATTCTCTTCAATCGTCGTTGGTCCCGTTCTTGCAGGATCTTTTTCCAGCCGCAGCAGTGTCCCATATTTGATGTTTTACCGGACTCCTGATATTCACGTTACACTCGTGAAATGGTCGTATGGGAACATCTCCACCGCATCGCTACCTCGGAGGTGCCGTTCCATTGCTCGTTCGCCGACTATGACCCCACGTTCAGACTCACTGAAATCTTGATAACCTGCCATTGTAGCAGCAGTAACCGATGTAACAACTGCGCCAGACACTTGTCGTCTCATATAGGTGTTGCCGACCGCACCGCTGTATTCTGCCTATTTATATATCTCCATATTTGAATGCGCATGCCTATACCAGTTTCTTTGGCTAGTGTAATGGCAATGGCAATGGTTGGAATTACGTGTGTGTATGTGGAGGAAGGGAGAGAGAGGGGGGGGGGGGGGCGGGGCGGAGTGATGGAGATTTGTAGAGAGGCAAACCAATGCTTGACTACAATAAACATGTTCAGATGGATGTAGATTGCGGAAGTTATAGATTGGCCTGAAGAGCGAATTCAAACCAGTCTTCGGACTGAAGGCCACACCAATAATAACAAGCTATATTTCTGACACCCTGGTTTGTAAGCCAGTGGTTATTCTTGTGTGTCTATCACTATGATGGATTATTAACGTCTAAATGTGGTTGTGAATAATCCCATCCAGTAAGATTTATTTAAGTCTATGATTAAATACAGAAATTTCTAATTTAAAATGCATTACATTTTTCTTAATTTATTTTATTAGTACTGAAACCTAAAAATGAATACTGCATGCTTTAGACACCATTTTCGTTCTCCACATTGCTTGAGTTTATGTCATATGAGTGTGGAACTGAAGATAGCAAAATGGTTGCGGAGGACAGACTACACAAATTGTGTTGCAATATTTCACACCACAAAACATATTAAATCCTACCATTCATTATAGCTCGCTGCAAACCTGAAATCGTTGCACTGAATTAACACGGTTAGCTGTGCCGCGCCATGCTCCACCTCTTCGTAATTCGTTGCGCGTGTGCGGAAAGGACTCTCATGGCAGACTGTCACATCAGTATCGTCAAGTAAGGTTTCAGCACTTGTAGCGCCATGCAGTCAGCGTGGAACAGGATCTCGTGACAGGTATCTCTCGTCAACCGTCTACCTCTGTCCTATTCGAATCGTGTCCATACATAAAGGCGCAAGGTCGCGCTAAGGCTTCGCCGAGAGACTATTCACCAAAGAACGTGTCGCAGCCTTCCCTTCTCGACTGGCGAAAGAATGTCCTCACTTCAGATGTCTATTACTGGGCACGGAATATGCTAGCAATGTGCTCGCGAGTTATAAAATGCGTAAAATAGTAGATGCTGCGATGATGGGCTGCATTGCAAAGTTCCACTCACCTTGTGGTGAATCTTTTCTCACACGCAAACCTCCCGGAAGTTATTCAGATTCAGTTCTTAGCAGCAAAAAGCCATAGAAAAAAGCTGTACAGTTCGTAACCACAAGTCGCACTAAAAATTCTTTTATCGGTGACAGAAATTGTTCAATGATAGCATTTTTGTGCGTAAAAGTTCACACGATTACGGTAAGCTCATATACATCAATCACTACCAAGCCTTACTCTAAGCTGTTCAGAGTCTGAAAAGTCCACACACACACATTATTTATAACTGTAGCCAGTTTATGGTAAATATTAATTATCTTGCACCGAAAATTTGCAAACTGATTATTTTGGAATTCCTCTCTCAAAGGTTGCTACAATCAGTTTCACGTAACAAAATGATCGTGTTCGTCAGTATCCAACACGCCACGCGGAATTTAGTTATTCAAAACGACACTAAAAGCTCTGACTTTCACACCGTGCATTAAATCGAACTCTCTTCCACACTCTACGGCACTTCCCAAACAATTTGGTACCGCAATACTACAATATTAATAATTTTCATCGGAGCACATGTCAGTGTGTCCGATCACCATGAGATCCAAGCCCCAACGCCACTCATCTCTCTACACAAATGATGTTTCTAGTTCCCAAAAAATGCGCCAATATGTTAATTTCTGATCGGCAGAGAAACGTCATAGCCTTTCGGAAAGCAGCATCAAACTCGCTCAATCCCGCGCATATACAGGGTGTTTCAAAAAGGACTTTATAACTTTAAAAATTCATATAAATTTATTGAAAGAAGATATAGAGCTGGATCTACAGGGAAACACATCAAGTTTTTTTTTTTTTACCTTAAACTAAAGATGTATTGTGGATTCTATTGGTTATCAAGAAGGCAGTCAATTTCTTGCGAAACTCGCTGTAGCATTGCAGGTATAACTTGCTAGGTGGCAGCGTAAATTCTTGCTCTAAATTCAGGTAAAGAAGCTGGCACAGTAGGTACAAACACGATGTCCTTAATAAATCCATATAAAAGAAATCGAGTGGTGTCAGGGCTGGGAAACGTGGGGACCATGCGATTGGCGCATCCCGGCCCATCCATTGACCTAGAAAGCGGTCACTGAGAAAATTCCGGACCTCAGGTAGGTAGTAGAGTGTAATGATAATTAAATAAAGATCCTAAGTTGTCGACAGGCGTTGAAAACGGGGACAGTTGAAAATGTGTGCCCCGCCCGGGATCTCCTGCTTACATGGCAGACTCTCTATCCATCTGAGCCTCCGAGGGCACAGAGGGTAGTGCGACTGCAGGGATTTATCCCTTGCACGCTCCCTGTGAGACTCACATTCCCAGCTTCATGTCCACACACTACATTCGTAGTGCCCCTGCCCATTACACACATTACTCGCGGCAGACAATCTTACCGAATGCCGTAAGAGTTCAGGCAATGCGTGTGCATGCAGCACAGAAGAAGAAGGTAATGGCCGGTTAGCCTTAACTATATATGAAGATGGTATCTGTTCTTTCGGAAGCACAGAAACCATCTTCATATTAGGTAGTAGAGTGGTGCACCATCTTGCATGAAGTAAACATTTCGTTTTTGGTAATCCCCATCGATCTGTGGTATCAAAAATTATTGTAACATATCCAGCTACACTATCCTGTTGGTGGTTCTCTAACGGGAAAAAGGGCCGTACGCTTTGTTCTAGCTCAGTGCACAAAAAAGTTCGCTTTAGGGCTATCACGAACATGTTACAATGTTTGATGTGGATTTTCACTGCCCCAAATCCTACAGTTGTGTGTGTCAGCCTTGTCACTTAAGCGAAAAGTCGACTTGTCAGAAAAGATGATTTTGTCCAAGAAATGTTCAACCTCATGTAACCGATTTAACATACCCGCACAGAAGTTCTTGCGAGCAAGTTGATCAGTGTCTTTTATTGCTTGTACAATCGTCAATCTGTATGGTTTCAAATACAAACTGTTTCTCAACACACGCCAAACAGTCGTATGTGGGTTTTGCAGTTAGCGAGATGCACACCAGGGTCGATTTCGTAGGGCTGTTGACAAAACGTTGTCTCACTCGCTCAACGACGTCGTCAGATGTGCTTGGACGACCTGATGATCTCTCATGTCTTACCGAGCACCCTGTTTCTACAAAACATTTATGCTACTCTTAAATTGTAGGCGTACTAGGAAAATCTTTAGCGTACTTGGTACGGAAATTACGTTGAACTGTTGTCGCTGACTTTGATTCTTCAAACCAAAAGACACACCTAGCAAGATCGGGTCCAGTGAAGACAGCCATCTTTAACGCAACTGCCGCTAGCTCTCCTTACGGTGAGATTCAGCACTAGCAACTATGCGAGACAAAACATGTATTTTCCCTACAAATTGACACTACAATCACCTCTGTAGGTACTATGAATTAATTTATAAGAATTTTCAAAGTTGTTAAGTCCTTTCTGAAACACCCTGTATACAGAGCTAGTCAATATTTGTCACTGAATCTGAACAGTAAATTAACATAAATAAATTTTGAAAACCCAGAAATGTAAAGTTAATTCCTCTTAACAAAACTACTTTGACGAAATCATAATCTCATTTCCCCAGTACAATAAACTGACGAAGTAGTTTATGACAAATTCCCCGATACGAAAGGCTAACACACACGATATTCTCGAACATTCTTCACGTGACCAGTTATTTCAATGTATAGTGTAAAAATTTTACATACAATAGTATTTGACATTCACACCCTCATTCAGTGTCATAACTAAGCACAATTATAGTACTAATTAGTAAGGAATTAGAAAATTAATCAAACATAAGTGCAAATAAAAATGTCAGTATTTTGACTGCAGCTCAAACAGTCTCCCTCAGCTAGTGACATCTATGAGATTGCATAGAAACTACATACACACCCACATCTAACGCCACCTGTCCTGCGCGTGACTCACAGTGTTGCCAATTTGGCGACTTTGTCGCTAGAAATGGCGACTTTTGCCTTCGTCTTAGCGACAAAAGAAAATTTTTTAGCGACAAAAATTATTTAGCGACTAATCTGGCGACTTTTGGAGTACTGACGACCTTTGAAGCACAAATCAAAACTATTTTGGGCCAGTATTTTCATTAACAAAACTAAGATTTTAACGATAGAATGGGTACTACACTGACTTTGTTCTAGATTTACTAAGTTAAATTAAGTTCTTAGCAGATCATGTAGCACTGTTCAGCATTTAGTAAACCTGAATGTTGGAATTGCCTACAGAGTAAGAAAACCTTGACTATAGAACAATTCATTATTCATTACCCACTAGCTTGTTATCGTCGATAGCGTATCGATCTATAATTCTTCAACTTTTGAACTCCCTTTATTTTTCGAATTGACAAAAAACATACGTAATATTGAATACAATAAAATACATTTCTGTCCAGCAACCTCTATTTTTTCGAAATGTTAACTCGCAGTCAAATTATTACCACATGCACAGTGGTAACGCAAGAATAATTCGGTGGGGGTATCTCAGACATTATTACGTTTTAAACAATGAACAATAGGACTGATATCGAGTTACCGAGTGAGAAGATTGTTTCTTGTCCTCTAGTTCGCCTGAGTTTTAATGTATTTTCAGTGATTATAAATTGGTGAAACTTATGTTGTGGTGGCTTACATAATGGATTTACCGCAGAAGAAGAAGCAGTACGCTCAAAAATATCGGGATGCGTGGGAAGCAGAACCTGAATTCAATGGATGGCTGAAACCAGTCGTTGGAGACTTATCCAAAGCAAGATGTCAAGTATGTGCAACAGAGTTTTACGCTAAATTGTGTGATATTAGAAAGCATTCGAAAACTATTAAGCATAAACAAAAAATTGATTTAAAAAGAAACACAAACCACCTTATCTGTGAAAATTGTTCCGAAAACTACAGTTAGAATAGCAAGCAGAGCGGAAGGCGCCCTTTCTTTATTTATTGCTGAAAATTGCTCTATTTTAGCTGTAGATCATTTAGGAATACTGTGCAAGAAGGTGTTTTCCGATGATGAGGGCGCTAAAAACATGCAATTACATCGTACAAAGTGCACCAACAGTATAACGTAAGTTTTGGCTCCATATTTTACACAATTATTGGTTGAAGATATAGGTAACCAAAAATACAGTGTACTAATAGATGAATCCACAGATGTATCAATATCTAAAATTCTAGGTATCGTTATACGGTACTATAGTGTAAACAACCAAACCATTAGATCAGCACCGAGCGAGGTGGCGCAGTGGTTAGACACTGGACTCGCATTCGGGAGGACGACGGTTCAATCCCGCGTCCGGCCATCCTGATTTAGGTTTTCCGTGATTTCCCTAAATCACTCCAGGCTAATGCCGGGACGGTTCCTCTGAAAGGGCACGGCCGACTTCCTTCCCCATCCCTCCCTAATCCGATGAGACCGATGAGCACGCTGTCTGGTCTCCTCCCCCAAACCAACCAACCATTAGATCAGCATTTCTCAAACTCGCTGTAGTAGAAACTGCAGATGCAAGAAATATGGTTGCTGTTCTTGTGAATTCTTTGAAAGATCTCAAACTTCCAATCGCCAATATGGTAGGAATTGGCACAGATAATGCTTCTGCAATGGTTGGAATAAACAATGGGCTTTTCGAACAACTCAAGAGAGAATATGGTTTGAAGCATTTGGTATTGATCCGTTGCATTTGTCACTCTTCAGCTTGCAGTTTCGCACGCCTCAGTGAATACCATACCTAGAAACATAGTTTCTTGTACGGGAAACCTATAATTGGTTCTCCATTTCACCCAAAAGACAAGAGGAATATAAAAAGGTTTATGAGACAATAAATTGTGGAAAACAGCCACTAAAAATTTTGGAGGTCTGCGCAACATGTTGGCTTTCAATTGAACCAGCAATGCCAAGAATCCTGGAGCAGTGGGAAGAGCTAAAGCTACATTTATCACTTGCCATGTTTCAAGACAATTGTTACACTGCCGATCTTTTGTACAAGATGTATTGTGACGACTCAAATCATCTTTACATGATTTACCTTAAACATGCTTTAAAAGACGTACAAATAGCATAAAAGAAATTCAACAAAGACTGCCAAGTAACGTTACGATCCTGGAAAAAATGTCAATGCTGAATGTTGAAGAAACACTAAAAGTGAATAAAAATAATGCTGTAGCCAAAGAATTGGGTTTTAGTGGCGATTTCATAGACGGTATGCTGCAAGACTGGCATAATATCAACTTCATTACGTGGAATAACACTACTAACACTATTCTATTTTGGAGTGAGGTTTTGCAGTATAAAAATGCCGCAGGAGAGAATCCTTTTTCTTTGATTTCACAGCTAGCAATGACTGTTCTATGGCTACCGCATTCAAATGCCGAAGTGGAAAGAATATTCAGTTCTATGAACATCATAAAAACTAAACAACGTAACAGATTATCGTTAAAGACAATTAATGCTTTTATGATATTGAGAGACCAGCTGAAGAAACAAAATAAAGATTGTGCATCTTCTGACATACCGTCAGACGTATTGGAGCTTATTGGAACGAACAAAAGTTATTCTTTTGCGACAAAACCAGTCGAACTGCAACATCATCTTTTGATCGACGTTCAACCCTCTACATGAACTACAGTTCGGTCGGAGCATGAAGCAGAAGAGTCATTCGATCTTCTGAGTGACGACGATGAATAGCTCACATACCGGTATGTATATATTTTGTAACCTAATTTGAGTTCTTACTTTCTTTTGTTACAAATATAGTTGTATATTTCTAGTATATTTGACTAATGTTATTGAAACAACAATTTAGGTGTTGCGTCAATTATGATAACATGTTTAACTAAACGTTAGCGTATTTTATATGTATGTTGTTGCAAGCGATGCGTCATTTAATTAAGACAATATAGCAATTACGTATGAGAAATTTTATTAATATTTTATTACACCCCCCCCTCCCCCACACACACACACACACACTGGCTTATTGCACCATTCACAGCACGAAATTTTCAGCACACCCCTAGTAAAACCAGTTTTAGCGACTTTCTAGCGACTTTTGATATTGAATCTAGCGACATAGGTTTTTTAGAGTTGGCAACACTGGTGACTCATACTGCGCGCCTCCTCACAGGATCTCCGATATCAATAGGCGCTAAGCCTCAGTGCTGAACGTTGTCATTTGTGGCAAGCAACTTTTACGTTACAAATGTCGCCCAGCAATAAGGCCATTGCGCTGCAAGAACGACGCATTGTCAGAAGAGACCACAAGTTCTGAGTACCCCTGCAGACGCAGTTCTGCTGCGGCTCGGATGACAGGTGCGTCATAATTGCGACGCAAATGGCGCTGCGACTGGAAATGTACCGTATTTAAGCGAATCTAAGGCCCCATCAAATGTAACACACAACCCAATTTTAAAAATTAAAGAAATCAAAAGGAATTGTGGCACATCGCTGGTAGGATATTTTTGTATTGTTCAAATTTATTTTACAATGCTAACTTCATTTCAAACAATAGTGAATGTATATATGAACTATAAAAAAACAATAATAACTTATATTTAAGTTACTCATTACGGTAATACGTGACATTTTCATTATTAAAAAAGAACGACTCATTTGATTACCTACATGACATACAAAGAAACATACTGTAAATTACAGGCGTTACTCATCATTATCCACTATTGTCATCATTACTGGAATCCTCGGATGAGTCTACATCAGAAACAGATTAATTTCCTCCTTCCCCGCCAACCTCAGTGTCGTTCCAGAGCACATCAAAAATGGCTCTGAGCACTATGGGACTCAACTGCTGTGGTCATAAGTCCCCTAGAACTTAGAACTACTTAAACCTAACTAACCTAAGGACAGAACACAACACCCAGCCATCACGAGGCAGAGAAAATCCCTGACCCCGCCGGGAATCGAACCCGGGAACCCGGGCGTGGGAAGCGAGAACGCTACCGCACGACCACGAGATGCGGGCCCAGAGCACATCATCTTCACTGCCATTCAGAGTATTTGAAATATAGAATTTCTCGAATGATTTTACGATCATTGGTGCTTCGATGCGCTTCCAGGCAGCCGAAACCCAGTGCGCAATAATGGAGGGTGCAGCACGTTTAATTTTTCCTGTCGGAGTCATGTCACGATTTGGTTCGCAAAACCATTTTTTGTACTATTCCTGAGCCTTTCAAAGGTTGTAATGCAGAAGTCATTGCTCCAGGTCACTGGGTAGGCTGTGGATCTTTTTTTTTTTACGTCGTCATTGGGATGACGACGAAGTGCATCACGAAATGTCATTAATGGTTGCAAGGAAAGCCCACCAGGACGGAGTTCCCACACGTTTCCGAGTCAGTCAAGCATCAGAGTTTCAGTCATCCGTCCTTTCTCTTGATTCCGAACGATGACGTCATCAGGGAATAGCTTTTCATTTTTTGGAGTCTTGGGGCTTGTTTTCGCTTGAACATTAGAAAAGGGGGAAGTTTGTTCCCACCTGCTGTGATTACCAGCATTACTGCTACGCGCTGTCTTTCGCACCCAGATGGTTTGATGGTAACTTCTTTTGTACCCTTCTCGTCAATGGTGTAATTACGTGGCATATCAAACCAAATTGGAGTCTCATCAGCGTTGCCTGTTTGGCCCATCGAAAAATTCTTCTTTCCGAAGAATAACAACATACCGCTGAAATTCTAGGAGTTTCTTCTCAAAATCCTGTGGAAGCTTTTGGCATATTGTTGTACGGCGTCGCAGAGGTAAGCCCGCTCGTTTCATAAAGCAATCAACCCGTCCCCGGCTAGACTAACACTTGCTTCGGTATATTAAGAGCTACAGCCACCTCTTTTGCTTTTATTATTATTATTATTATTATTATTATTATTACTATTATTATGGTGTCACTGGTCACAAGTTGGCCAATCTTCCTCCTTTCTCGGACGAATTCCAAAACATTTACTTCAACGTCAGGATGTCTTCCTTTGCGAGGTCCATTGAGTTTTTTTCTAGTAGCGGTAGTTGCAAATAATCCCAATTTCTGTTTCTTCCATAAGCGATCTTTACTCTCAGATACAATGAACTCTCTTCCTGCCTTTCTGTTACCATATTTTTCATCATAAAGAATTACTTTACGCTTGAAAGTAGCTTCATACGATATTATTCTTCTCTGCTTGCTTCCATTTCGTGACTGCCTAATGCAAACACAATGCGAAGAACTGTAGTAGGTCAACAATAATGAAACGATGTTGAGAAGTACAACAATGCGTTGTAATATACGGAACAGTGTCTAAATTTGAACGAGCAAATAAAAAACGACACGTTCTATTTGAACCGACGACTAAAGAAAATTTCCTCTCGTGGCAGTAATGGATTTTGTTCTGACGTCTGCGAACAGAATTCAGAACCGGACATTTATACCAGCTCTTTTAACACGATAACCTCTTACCCGATTTACGTCTTTCTTTCTGAAATTCACAAATACTGTACCTATATTTTCTTGCTAGAATTTAATAAATGTTTTGCTACTTCAGATCGCATAGGGTAAGAAATACCGGTGAAAGATTCAAGTTTGTACTCGAATCTAATGCGCCATCGAATCTTATGCGCACCCTAATTTTGAGTACTTCGTATGGTAAAAAAAAAAAGTGGGCACTAGATCCGTGTAAATACGGTACTCCGAAGTTGAAGTACACTGGACAGTACGATTCTTGTGGATAAAACGACTAAACTGCACACAGATTCACCACGAAAACGCTGTCACGTCCAGCCGTAGTGATATGGTGCCAGAAATTTGTCCGAGGCCGTACAGATGTAGGTGATACTGATCACGAAGTCCACATCTTGCACCATGCGGTATCCATCTTTTCAGAAAGCCCAGAGAACATGTGGGGAAAGAGATGTTCCAACGATGAGGACGTTCGCACAGCGGTTTTCGAGTGACTCCGCGACCAAGAAGCGGACATCAATCGACGAGGAACTGAGCGATTCTTAGAACTGCCCCTCTGTTCTTTACAGAGACTTGATGATTGTGATGAAAAATAGTATCATGTATCTTTGTCCCTTTGAACTTATTCCCGCTCCTCATAATAATGTGTAACGTGCTTTGCGAATTCCCGGCTTCTTAACATTTTCACTGCGCATTTACCCTGAGGGGCCCGCCTGCCATGTGCACATTACTTTTAAGTTGTGCTTATATACAGGGTTAAAAGAAGGTACGGCCAAACTTTCAGGAAACATTCGTCACACACAAATTAAGAAAAGATGTGTCCGGAAACGCTTAATTTCCACGTTAGAGCTCATTTTAGTTTCGTCAGTATGTACTGTACTTCCTCGATTCACCGCCAGTTGGCCCAATTGAAGGAAGGTAATTTTGACTTCGGTGCTTGTGTTGACATGCGACTCATTGCTCTACAGTACTAGCATCAAGCACATCAGTACGTAGCATCAACGAGGTTAGTGTTCATCATGAACGTAGTTTTGCAGCCAGTGCAATGTTTACAAATGCGGAGTTGGCAGATGCCCATTTGATGTATGGATTAGCACGGGGCAATAGCCGTGGCGCGGTACGTTTGTATCGAGACAGATTTCCAGAACGAAGGTGTCACGACAGGAAGACGTTCGAAGCAATTGATCGGCTTCTTAGGGAGCACGGAACATTCCAGCCTATGACTCGCGACTGGGGAAGACCTAGAACGGCGAGGACACCTGCAATGGACGAGGCAATTCTTCGTGCAGTTGACGATAACCCTAATGTCAGCGTCAGAGAAGTTGCTGCTGTACAAGGTAACGTTGACCACGCCACTGTATGGAGAGTGCTACGGGAGAACCAGTTGTTTCCGTACCATGTACAGCGTGTGCAGGCACTATCAGCAGCTGATTGGCCTCCACGGGTACACTTCTACGAATGGTTCATCCAACAATGTGTCAATCCTCATTTCAGTGTGTTTCCATTTCATGATTAATGTGATTTGAAGAGAAGTAATAAAATGAGCTCTAACATGGAAAGTAAGCGTTTCCGGACACATGCCCACATAACATATTTTATTTCTTTGTGTGTCAGGAATGTTTCCTGAAAGTTTGGCCGTAGCTTTTTGTAACACCGTGTATACGACTGTAGCAGCCTGTCGTTATTATAAAGAACAAATTAATTTTTTTTATCTTCATAGTGAAATACTTCTTTTTCTCAAGAACGTACTTTATTAGGGGGAAAATAAATAAGTTATTACATCAGTATAACTTCAAAATGTGGTACCTTTCGGAAAAAAACTTAAATAATAAGGTGTTCACATTTTATACAAATGTATCTAGTGTAGCTTCGTTCGACATGTTTTGCACATGCAATACACATTCTGTGGGCGATCTCCTTCTTTGATTTTCTTGGTATTAGCAAGACAGAGTGGTATTCGGTTAGGCGCTGACAATCGCACCGACAACGGTCGACAGACACCGTCGGCAGAGGCCGCCCGTTAGCATCGGCCGACAGCGTGGCCATAGTACGTCGGATCTCCTTCGACAGTTTTTGGCAGGGTCAAAGGAGGTTAGGTTAGGTTAGAGTATATTCTATGTATGAAGTAGGTTAGATTTCAGGTCTTAAGATGGGTTGGATACCACGACGCCTCTGTGCTTGGATTCGATTGCTGCATTGTGGTCTCTGCTATTACAGAAACGCCGAATACATGTGAATGAGCTTTCCTGCACAGTCGTCCAAGTGTGCATCCAACTTTTTGGATATGATAAATCTTTTGTATTGACTGCTTTTTTGTATGGGTCTTTATTTCCTTCCCAATCATTCTGTATCATACTGATGATGGGATAGTAGAGCTTTTAACATAAAGATTAGTAGAGAATGAAATTTTATTTATTTATTCGTATGGCTAGGGCCCCCGTCGGGCAGGCCGTTCGCCGGGTGCCGGTCTTTCAATTTGACGCCAATTCGGCGACCTGCAGTCGATGAGGATGATAGGGTGATGATGAGGACAGCACGACACCCAGTCCCTGGGCGGAGAAAACTCCCCGACCCAGCCGGGAATCGAACCTGGGCCCAGAGGATTGACAATCCGTCACGCTGACCATTCAGGTACCGGGGGCGGACAGAGAATGGAATGAAATGATAATATACTAGCACTAATAGCCGGGAGTCGCCACCTGGTGAAGTTCGGCCAACGATCTGCAAGTCTTTTCAGTTGACGCCACACTGGGCGACTTGCATGTCAATGATGATGAAGTGATGAAAACAGAGGAATAGATAGAGGGGGAGAGAGAGAGAGACAAATTGTGTGTGTGTGTGTGTGTGTGTGTGTGTGTGTGTGTGTGTGTGTGTGTGAGTATGCTTACACGATTTTTTGTAAATGGTGCAAAATAGAACGTTCTGATAACTTTGAGCACTTTGTAAGTAGTTGTTGTGTATGTACGCATAAGTTCAAGTTTACCACCACCACCTTTAATTTTGTTTCTAAATTTTCCACCATTTCTGTGATTTCCCATCTGATTTCCATCAAAGAAAGGTGTGTGGCTTGTAACCTCACAGTTATTATATTATCCAAAACGGAGTGTGACCCGTTTTTAATTTTCCCACTAGCACAATTTGCCTATTTCCACGATCTTTGATTTTCATTGGTTGTTTTGTTTTAATATTACGATGTGATTGCCTGGAAGGACTTGAGGAGGGGAGGGGGGGGGGGGAAGAGAGAGCAGGGATTTGATTACATATTGTGTTCAAGGTTGAAGTCATGGTCAGGGAGAGGTTAATGACCTGGATAATGTGATTTAAGCAAAGTCCGCCAGAATCTAGATCAAAAACAATTACCTGGATCATGTGATGTCACAAATATAGACAAAGCGACCGGGACCATCACAGCCGCTACTTGTCAGTGATAGTAATGTAGTGGATTTAAAACAATAATTCTCAGTTAGGTACCAAGTATTTCAAATGGGTCTGGGAATGTACTAGTTTTGAAAAGGTACTGGTTTATAGTCAGGAGTGCACGCCAGAACTGAGTAAAAGATATTTTGTTTGCTAGTCAATGTGGCGGACAAGAGAAGAATTTTTTTTATTTTTTTTTATTTTTTTGCCATTCCAAACTAGAGGTCAAAATAAGGAAATTCAGGTTAGGAATATAAAGACATGACTCTTTCGAATACTCTGATGATTATTTAGGGCAAATTTAAACCTCAATGAATTTAAGCGGTTGCATCTACATACACACACCACCAGCCACCATACAGTGCATGGCGAGGGTACCTTGTACCACTGTTATTCACACCCATCCCAGTTTCACTTAGATATGGAGCTACGGAAAAACGATTTCCATAAGGGACCTGAATTCTCTTGTCTTCGCAGTCCTTATAGGAGATGTGAACTGCGCAACAAAGGGTCACTTTATTGAAACGCCGTCTCTTTCTCATATTTTGCCAGGAAGTTGGAAATTTGGCTCTAAGTTGTATACAACCTTCTTCTGTGAAAATGCAGAAATGCGGCGCCGTGCGACGCCATTCACAGGGTCAGAATTGGTTAAACAGCAAGGTGTCGACATGTGCAAATAAGAGGCCAGAGCTCAGAAGTTCATGAGAGCTGTCAGGTGGGTTTGTGGGTTAATGATGTCACACTGTCACCACATCTCACCACAATTCTGCCGAACCAGATTATGGAGATGACGCAGGATTGGAGGAGGTCATTCCGCCCAGCACTCTACCCCTTCTCTTGATGCCTCTGTGACGGAGATCAGAAAACGCGACGCACAATGTGGAAATCATACGGTTTTCTTATGGCTGGCCGAGGAAAACATTTAAGACAGACTGCTGCTCTGAAGCTACACGAAAATGCCAGAAGTGGTGTCGCAAGGGGAGAAACCACTCGCTTCCACATCTTCCGAAGTCGAAAGCGACAGTTTGCAGTGTGATGTGGAACAGGATGTCATTTTTGGAAACGTCTAACATTGCTGACCGCCAACCCCCCCCCCTCCTCCCCGTACGATTTAATCCTTCTGTTAAGTACATCAGAAGCCTGCAGACCCACTGAATGCGATCACACTCCTTTGGAGCGTAGAGTGGCAGTAGTTTCTACTCTGGTGTTCAGGGTGGAACCACTAGGGACCTTTCAAAGCCACTGGACGAAATTTGAACGTGATCCGAAGCGGAAAAGTATGTTTCTGCTTTTTCATGCCTCATTCTTCCAAGCATTATGTGGCTTGTGCACGGGGGGCTTGTAGGATATTGAGTAAAACGGCAAAGGTTCCGTCAAAGACCCCTCAATTCGGCAACACCCTCGGACCCTCACACGCAGTTGGCCGGTTTAAAATTGGCTCTCCACAGATTCCTATGCGCCAGCGGGACGTGTATCCCTACACATAACCCTCAGATGACGTATCTAACGTCGACGGTGGAGGATCACAGGACTGGTACGGCTCGTACATCATGTAGAGCGCTCCAAAGCGACTAGTTTGCTCCTATAAGGGGTTGGCCAAAATTTGTCTGGTGAGTTTATATAATTTGCGTCAGAGCTAATTTGGATATGATAAACCATACAGATTTGTTAATTTTATAAAATACCCTTTTGGAAAACTTGAGTGATCAAACTGGTAATCTTCCTCATGAACATTTCAAACTGAAGTAACCGGTTCCATACTGGTATGATAAGTGAAAAGATCGATACCTCGTGACGTCATATCCCGTACACTTGTATACAATACAATGGATACGAACCCGAAAAATAATGTGATAGTGTCTTTCATGCTTATCCAAAGCACGTCGTGTGACCCATTTGAAGCCAGCCGCGAAATACCGTGTCTGCTTCGCTCTTTAGGCAAATACGTGCATCAGATGTGAGATGTCCTTGAGGTGGATCTCAAGAAAGCGTACCGGCAGTCGGAAAGCGCCGCCGTTCCGCCAGCACAGGAGGGATATCGCAGAGGCCGGGTGCTGCTGTGCTGTGTTGCTCACCTGACGCATTCTCACGAGCGCCGCCGTGGGAGAGTAACAGCCAGAGCCGGCAGTGGTCGTCGCCCTCCGCTCCCAACACTACACTTCTGTCTGCTGCCACCTGACAGCTATCCTCCCGAGCAATGGCCCACACTTACAGCGCTCGTTTGGTTGAGAAACATCTCTGAGGACTGTAGACCCTTCTGCTCCAGATGTTTATGTACGCTACCATTTCAGTGCTCCAGGCCTACGTATACGACTTGCTATTAAAAATATTTTCAGTGGAGTGATTCCCTGCTACAGCCATAGAGATACGTATAACATCTACTACCCGGCCAGCCAGTCGGAGATGACTGTTGCCCAAGTATGCGCGCTAATTGTTTTAATACTAGGAATTACCCGAACGATTTAACTGAATACTGAATTCTCTTCAGATGTCATGGTACCATTATCTAGACTGTGCGGTGCGCTTTCCGTGTTATCGAATGCAATGACAACAGTTTAGCGTGCGCTTACAGAGATGAGATGCTGAGTCTTCTAAATCAGACGACGAAAACATCATCATCCCCAAACGGGTGATTATGGTTGGACAGAGAGTGGTGCCGGTGAGCCTGTAGGTGAATCCGGCACCAGAACCACTCATAATATTACTGAACCGGCAAACGTTGTACCCCTAAATGCAGATCCAGATTTTGATGTCGAAAAACAGCCTGAGCATGTGTCTGACAAATTGCGTGACAAATCTGCTAAAAGACACAAAACAGGTGGGTTTAGATGGAAAGACTCTGACTTGGCCCGCAAAGTGCATAATTTCGACAACAGTCATTCCGGTTGCGAAATTGTCAGGTTAGATGATTCATCTTGGAGTGTTTATTAGACGGCTGATGACTGCTGTATTTAGCTATTGTGGCGATGTTTTGGCTGCCTGAGCAACGATCGTTCGGAACCTATAATTCCATGCAGCTACATCTAACACTGCCATCTTGTTGTTGTTGTTGTGGTCTTCAGTCCAGAGACTGGTTTGATGCAGCTCTCCATGCTACTCTATCATGTGCAAGCTTCTTCATCTCCCAGTACCTACTGCAGCCTACATCCTTCTGAATCTGTTTAGTGTATTCATCTCTTGGTCTCCCTCTACGATTTTTACCCTCCACGCTGCCCTCCAGTACTAAATTGGTGATCGCTTGATGCCTCACAACATGTCCTACTAACCGATCCCTTCTTCTACTCAAGTTGTGCCACAAACTCCTCTTCTCCCCAATTCTATTCAATGCCTCGTCATTAGTTGTGTGATCTACCCATCTTAACATTCCTTTATTACGCTGGTGTAGATATTCAGCCTCGCAACTCTAGCGATTTCCCTCAGGGTCCGACTATCCTGTGCCCTGTTCTTCCTCGGCATTGAACCTCTTTCTTCCTGCAGATTTCTATAAGTGAAGTAGCTATAAAACAAAACACTTGTTCTCTACTTAAATAAAGTGTAGTTTGTTTTCAATTAACTCTGTATATTATCACAAACTTTCACACGCTGTTACACGGGAACCAATTAATATTACTGTCTCAAAGATTCTCGTTAACTTTCCGTCTGTGAACAGCACATAACAACAATCGCTGGAGATCATCTCTTGTGTATTTTTTTACGTTCACTGTTGTTTTTTTTTACATTTTCTCACACAGTTAATGTTTTTCACATTTTTTACGCTACAAAAAAATTCCAGCATCCTTACAACCAGTTCGTTATACTGAAATTGAACCACTTTTTGTGCGTTCAAATATATCGCAATTGATCTTCAGCAATTTTTAGAAAGTCTGATTTCTTAAAATTTGAGTAGATATTTGAAATAGTTCCACCAACTGTTCAACATTACAATGTGTCAATTTAAAATTCAGTCTCCTACAAAACTGAAGGTACTTCCAAAAGAAATAAATCAAATGGACGTATTATAGGGTTTTTCACACACTAAATTAGTTGTCACATTTAATGTTTTTTTAAGCTTTCACACACATGTACAATAAAATGAACTTGCCTCTGTAGCCGAACAATTAGTGTCACTCCGTCTGGTCCACAAGAACTCAGATTTGATTCCTTGTACCTCCTCAGATTAATCCGAAGTAGGGAGGTCTACGACGATCAAACATCGTAGGATCTCAAATTACAATAGGGCATAATTTGTGATGTAGTAGCGAGCCCAGACCACTGTATTTATTTTGTGTGGAAGTATGTGACGGTTGTCTTCCTCATCAGATGAAGAAAGTTTATATTGTTTAACAGTCGAAACAACATACTGCTTCGACTGAACGAAAAATCTCACAGTGATTTTTGCTTCCAAATTCAAGGCACAATGCCTGTAATCATCACTGGTTAACCTGTTTACTGAAGACTGTTTCATGTTTTCTGCTCTGTGCATTATGTGCCCAGACTCGATCTCGAGAGCATACACTTTTCCTCATAGGCCAAAAAATTCTGCAATAGCTTCATTATTCAGTCCATCTTCCATTAACCCAACCACATTCTTATTCACTAGTGAGATATTATATTTGCTACTTGTCGGGAAACTCGAAGTATCGAACCTTGTGTGCACGTTATTCATGATATCCTCGTAGATATTTGGGGTTTTAATGTGATATATGAGGCTATCTGTGTCTGGGTAGCACAGTTTTACACTGTATGCTGGAAACTGTTTTAATGTATATTTATCGTGGAAGTCGGAAAGAAGTGTTTTCGGAATATCCAAAACGGCCATTGCAGCTGCAGTGGATTTATCGAAGACTATATTAAGCCTTCCCTGTTTAATGGTAACAAAATTTCATGGTTTTTCCAAACACACTATTAATCATCACTTTGAAAAAGTTCTTCTCGTACTCATTGGTTGCACTCATGCAGTTTTCTTCATCGATCTCAGTGTGTGACCGAGCGAGGTGGCTCAGTGGCTAGCACACAGGACTCGCATTCGGAAGGACGACGGTTCGAACCCTCGTCTGGCCGTCCTGATTTACGTTTTTCCGTGGATTTCCGTAAATCGCTTCAGACAAATGTCGGGATGGATCCTTTGAAAGGACACGGCCGACTTCCTTCCCCATCATTCCCTAATCCGAGCTTGTGCGCCGTCTCTGAACACTTATCTCCTCATCCTCCGATCTCAATGTGTGGATTTATCCAGGGAGCTTGCCTAAACAACAATATGAATTTTTCATAACACCAATTCATTTTTTAATTATTTAAATTTTCTGTAATAAGCGACATAGTTATTCTTATCATTCAAAGTTGCAAACAATTTCTTTGGTTTCTTACTTTCTGGTGGTGGCGCCATTTTTTTCGCACACAGGGGCAAATCAGAACATAAATTGTGAATACTTTTGGGTTATTTCAGATCTACTTCTAACATGTATCCTATGTTCGAATCGTCTGATACATTTTTTACGTCAAACGTTTTCGCACTCTCTCAACGAAAACATTCAAACTGTGACTCTGGAAGAGACTGCAGCATTGCCCAGCTATAAAGACTATTCAAATCAAGATAAATTATGTAATATGCAGCAGTTCTGATGTCGTAATTAAACATGGGTCTGTTATTGGAAACTGCACGTCTGGGAGAACAATGGACAATACCGCATCTAATGCCCCTTTCGCCAAACTGGAATTCTTCAGTATCGGTTATAAACTGCAACTTCTCTTTAGTAATTTTCAACACAGCATCCCATACCACTCCAGGTGAAGTAATGCAATGTACAGAATCCAATTAATACGCTTTAATACAAGGACCGCAAAAGTTTTTGAAAACATCAGCAAGGGACAGCACATCAGTTTTTAAATATAAATCTAAAAACTCCCCTAGTGTATTATAATTGAAAACTTTCCACACACTGCAAGCTCTTTGGTACTGAGCTTCTGTTATTGTTTCACCTTCTAACAAACTTTTATAACTTTAATATTTTGCCACATTAGATGGACTCAGAGAAAAACGATCTAGAATTGGTTTAACTTTTCTTAAATTCTAATTTATCATCGTTGGTTTACATAGGTTCGTGATCACGAAATACCCACTGCTAAGATGTGGAATACGACAAGGAGTGTATAGTTAGGCCTATAATCACGTTCCTGCTGGCACGAGCAGGACTCTCCACATGTACCGGCGAAATGGAGTGGTCTCTACGTTTTACATAAACTTCCTTAAATGCTCCACCGCAAATCTGGCAAATCTCACCAGAGCGAAATGCTAATTCTTCCTCAGACTTCATTTCCATCTTTTAATTTTGTTATGAAAATCTGTTTACAGTCTGAGCGATTGTGCACAGCTGTTCAGTGAACCGGTTCGTACAAGTGCTCCGTCTTTAAAACTCAAACTCAACGTATCGATCACCACAGTCGCAGTGTATACAGCAAAAAATGGTTCAAATGGCTCTGAGCACTATGGGACTTAACTTCTGAGGTCATCAGTCCCCTAGAACTTAGAACTACTTAAACCTAACTAACCTAAGGACATCACACACATCCATGCCCGAGGCAGGATTCGAACCTGCGACCGTAGCAGTCGCACGGTTCCGGACTGCGCGCCTAGAACCGCGAGACCACCGCGGACGGCAGTGTATGCAGCAGGCAATGCTAAAGGGCGTATGCACATGTACCTGCTTGGAATTTGAATCAGTCACTGCTACAACTGCTGGTTCCAGTATGCATGATGTATCAACATAAATCACAAACGGTAGCTTCGTTTGTTGCTGAAAGTTAAATAAACTGGTTACTGATTTAAAGTGTTTGCAGTCAACTGAGCGTGCATCCAATTTTTCTTTGGAATAAGAACACTATGTTCGTGTATAAATTCGTAGCATTTTTGTTCTGCATGTTGCCATTCCGGTTGTTATGGGTTTATTTAACGATTGCAATTTTTTATTTGTTGCTCATTGTTGCAATTTGAGTTACATATTATGATTTTGTTATTTTGAGATAGTGGAGCTGTGAACGCTAGAAAATAGAGTGCCAAGTGGAACAATCGGAACGTTCTGATATATTCTTCTGTTTGAGTCAAATAGAGGGGGGTGAAAGCAGCGTGAGGCAGCCAGAAACATTTGCGCCGTATATGAGGATAATGCCATTGGACTGTTCACGGCAATAAAATGGTTTTCTCGTATAAACAACGGTCGTTTTGACATTAGTGACTCTCCACGCTCAGGAACGCCTTCGCAGTTTGATGACGGTCGTTTAAACGCATTAATCCACAATGATCCACGGGAGCTGGCAAATGTGATGAACTTTGGTCATTCCACCATCGTGTGACATTTGCCTGGAATGAGGAAGGTTCAAAAATCTTGTGGGAGAGTGCTGCATGCTCTAAGTCAAAATCACGAAAATCGAAGGTTGGCCATAGGCACATCTCTGCTTGCTCGTCATCAACTGGCTCCTGAACAACACCGATCACTCCCATCGTTTGTCGTTACCTGTGACGAGAAATATGTACTTATGCTAACGTAGGGAAACTGAAAGGGATGGTTGAGCCCAAACAAAGCGACGACTTCCCATACAGAGACCTGCGCGCATTCACAAAAAATAATTGATGGAACAGCGACGATGTGGTGCACTACGAACTGCTTCCCCGAGTTATAACCATCACTGGTGACATTTACTGTCAGCAACTGAGACGTGTTGCAGAAGCAATCAAAGAACAACGGCCAGGAAGGCAGCATGAAGTTATGCTACTCCACGATGACACCATCCTGCATTCTGCTTGACTGACGAAAACACTATACGGGAGTTACCTTGAAGAGCGATTTCACACCCCCCTTATTCACCTGATCTTCCGCCCTCAGATTTTCACCCACTATTTCCGCTCTCTATCGAACGAGGAACTTCCTTTCCGGATGAAAATGGCTCTCCGAACATGACGAGTTCTTCGCCTCAAAAAAATGTGGTTCTTACAGTCACGGAATCGAAAAGTTACCGAAGCATTGGCCAACTGTTGTAAATAGTAAAGTAGAATACACTATGTATGACTAAAGTCTATGTCATGTGTATCTGTTGTTACAGAAAACCGCTACCAACTTATACAGCAACCCAATAGCTCAGACATGGCTTACGTACTGCAATATACCGATGAGAAGGACTAATACTTCTGTGGTGTGCGTACTGTAAGACCTTCGATACACACCCCATCATATCATTTGACTTGTCGCTCTAACGAAGTAGGCGAGTGTCAGCAATATGTCTCGTGGTCTTATCGTGGCGCTTTTATCTTCTGCCGTTAGGTCAGATGATAGAAATGCCACTTGCACGCTTAGAGTAGCAGATTGACGGTGACCAACTTTAAACAGAACTTGATTAATTTTCACACACATTTATTAAAATAATAACAATCATAAAATTAACTTGGTTCTGGATGCTATTTACAATTGACAATCTGAAGTTCCTTTGGTCTTGGTACATTAATCTTATTCTCACATATCTCTGATACTTGACAAAGTGTCTATACATTTCACTTCATGGCTATGTACAGGAATATGATAATCTTATTAGGCTCAGACTGAAACTTGACTATAGACTGATGCAGACTGACTAATCGGAGGTCTGTACACTCGTTATAATACCTCGCGCGTTCAGGTATCACTGCGCGAGAGTGATCCGCGAGGAGAAAAGGTTCTACGTTAGCAGCAATCTCATTAGCTGCGTTACATATTAATACGCGGATCGGCAGAAGCAGAATTTGGTCCGTCTCTAAGGCAGCGCCATCTCGTAGTGCGGAGACGGACGAGCGCTGCGCCTGCGCTGTTGTGCTTAGCGGGGCGCGCTCTAGTGGGAAAGTTGTGTACGCGCTGACTACGCGGAACTATGTATACAACTACTTCACTACTACTAACTAATCTCGACGAGTTAGCAGTGTAATATAAATGGCACATATCTGTATTAGCAACCTGCCACACTAATCGATCACACATCTCTCAAGACAGTGTTCTGTAATACACAACAGTACAATTCTAAATTCTTGTGGATGACGAACTGCGACTGTGATTTAAATTATCGTTTATCTGGTAATAAATATGAAACCAGTCGTAAAAAAGCGACTGGCTGCATATTTATTACCAGATAAACGACAATTCTTCCTAATTTCCTTTATCATCTACAACCGTCCATTCATAATCTGAATACTGGAAGCCATAAATATTTACAGAAACGTGTCCGTTCTGTCTTTCGAAAATGTGGACATAATTTAGATCTGCAAGGAATGGTATGTTTGCAAATTTTATTTCTTTACGTGTAATCAGTGTTCAGACTCGCGGTCAACATGCTTATTTACAGGATACAAAGCTGCTAAAATTGACCACTTGGAACACGCATTATCCTTTAACTGGACGTTTATTGCTGCCACTATTTTGGGCAGTTTTGCGTTCTGCATAAATACCTTTATTTTCTTAAGCGTTAACACGCAATTACATCATTTCCTTCAACGCCCAACCAGAATCTCTAATTTGAAAGATCTCAAAATTTTTACCAGCTTATCAATAACATTAGCTGAATACCAGTCATCACTAAATTCAGGTAGCATTAAACTTGCAGTCTTTGTGTTGCGGTTCACCATCTCGATAGTCCTTACAAGTTGGGGCTTGCAAAACTACTTAGCGAGTCAATGTTTTTACAATCTCTCATATATCACTGGCTCAGAAAAATGTAGTTCAGGGCTTCTCGGTGCATAAATTTCGTATTTCGATGACCGAGACAAGCTGGTGTCTGCAAAATCGTTTTGTCAGCAAGTTCATGATTGCTGCTGCCTGATCAACACACACACGTTATATGTTTTATTAAACATCCCACAGATCGCTAATTTACGCTAGTCTTTGTTGGGACGTAAAACTTTGAAGAGATTAACGCAAAAATAAAGAAAACAGTTTTCAGCTGTGTAGTTCTAGCATTTATTGTACTCTCAGGTGCCCATACATCTTTCTGTAGCAACACTGTGAAATATGAGAATGAGATTGTCACTC
This sequence comes from Schistocerca nitens, assembly GCF_023898315.1. NCBI lineage: Eukaryota > Metazoa > Arthropoda > Insecta > Orthoptera > Acrididae > Schistocerca > Schistocerca nitens. The sequence continues at coordinate 710,972,344 of NC_064619.1, read as the reverse complement.
TGCAGCGGAGTGTGCGGTGTTACGAAACTTTCTGGCAGATTAAAACTGTGTACCGGACCGAGACTCGAACTTGGGACCTTTGCCTTTCGCGGGCAAGTGCTCTACCATCTGAGCTACCCAAGCACGACTCACGTCCTCTCCTCTCAGCTTTACTTCCGCCAGTACCTCGTCTCCTACCTTCCAGGTTCGCAGGAGAGCTTCTGTGAAGTTTGCAAGGTGGGAGACGAGGTACTGGCGGAATTAAAGCTGTGAGGACGGGGCGTGAGTCGTGCTTGGATAGCTCAGATGGTAGAGCACTTGTCCGCGGAAGGCAAAGGTCCCGAGTTCGAGTCTCGGTCCGGCACACAGTTTTAATCTGCTAGAAAGTTTCACTGTGAAATGTGGCTTTCTAGTATGCAAAAGTGAAAGTGTTGTTGTTGTTGTGGTCCTCAGTCCTGAGACTGGTTTGATGCAGCTCTCCATGCTACTCTATCCTGTGCAAGCTTCTTCGTCTCCCAGTACCTACTGCAACCTACATCCTTCTGAATCTGCTTAGGGTATTGATCTTTTGGTCTCCCTCTACGATTTTTACCCTCCACGCTGCCCTCCAATGCTAAATTTGTGATCCCTTGATGCCTCAAAACATGTCCTACCAACCGATCCCTTCTTCCAGTCAAGTTGTGCCACAAACTTCTCTTCTCCCCAATCCTATTCAATATCTCCTCATTAGTTACGTGATCTACCCACCTTATCTTCAGCATTCTTCTGTAGCACCACATTTCGAAAGCTTCTATTCTCTTCTTGTCCAAACTGGTTATCGTCCATGTTTCACTTCCATACATAGCTACACTCCATACAAATACTTTCAGAAACGACTTCCTGACACTTAAATCTATACTCGATGTTAACAAATTTCTCTTCTTCTGAAAAGATTTCCTTGCCATTGCCAGTCTACATTTTATATCCTCTCTACTTCGACCATCATCAGTTATTTTACTCCCTAAATAGCAAAACTCCTTTACTACTTTAAGTGTCTCATTTCCTAATCTAATCCCCTCAGCATCACCCGATTTAATTTGACTACATTCCATTATCCTCGTTTTGCTTTTGTTGATGTTCATCTTATATCCTCCTTTCAAGACACTGTCCATTCCGTTCAACTGCTCTTCCAAGTCCTTTGCTGTCTCTGACAGAATTACAATCTCATCGGCGAACCACAAAGTTTTTACTTCTTCTCCATGAATTTTAATACCTACTCCGAATTTTTCTTTTGTTTCCTTTACTGCTTGCTCAATATACAGATTGAATAACTTCGGGGAGAGGCTACAACCCTGTCTCACTCCTTTCCCAACCACTGCTTGCCTTTCATGTCCCTCGACTCTTATAACTGCCATCTGGTTTCTGTACAAATTGTAAATACCCTTTCGCTCCTTGTATTTTACCCCTGCCACCTTCAGAATTTGAAAGAGAGTATTCCAGTTAACGTTGTCAAAAGCTTGTAATATCCCCACGGAAAATTACCCTCTACCACGCACTAATTAATAATGATTAATCAAATCATCCATATTTATTTACGTTTAAAAAGTATCTGATCAGATTTTCTAGTAAGATATGCGCCGACAGCTCGTCGACGCCAAGGTAGTTTTCTAGTACGTTTATTCTCTGGAACAACAGAGGTAGAGATACGTATGCTCCATGGTTATTATAGTTGGGATAGAGAGAGAGAGAGAACGGAACTTTTTCCAAAATCGGATTGTTAAAGAAGTTTTTGGGTACTCTTCTTCGCATTAAAGCGAACAAGAGAAATTTGTGCCGCTAGTGGGAGAGATAAAGAAATAATAAACCTGTAAAAATAAATCTCCTGAGATTTAAAATACCCGAAAACGGAATCTGTACAACAAAGGATTTAATATAAACCGTTCATCTGAAATCAGGTTTGTGAACATTTTATTACAGAGTGAATGAAGAATGAGTTCTCTGTATGAATCATTGATGATTGTCTGGGCCTGTAATTAATTGGGAAGTTTCAGTTGTGACGAAGAGAACCTGCAATCTATGAGTTTTACAAATCGTCCAAAAAGGCTTCGTCCACATCTGAAATATTAGATCTGTCGTAAACTGAACGAATTGTTCAAACGATCGATTTTCCCAACTGAATGCAGCGCTTAATAATAATAACAAATGTAAAGATCTTTTCTAGCAAAACTGCCGCTGAATATTAAGACGAGGGGCTCTACCAGAGATTCGACGAGGCTGATCTCAAGTAATATATATCTTTATTGTACACAGATAAATTATAGAGAAAGAGAGAGAGAGAGAGAGTGAATGTAATTCTAGAAATTACTTAGAATCCTCCAGTAGTATAATTGTTTGTCTGTCCTTTTACGGATCAGCCAATCATAATCCACGAAGCCCTGACTTTACTGTACTGATTCAGGCGTGAGAGTGAAGGAGCGATAAAGACGACAGTTACACTTCTGTACAGACAAACACTACACCAAGTTAGCGGCAAGCTGCATTCAACACACAAAGACTTTCATCACGATTCAAAACATCACAAAACAGTAAATAAGAAAGAGTAATAATTAGAATGGCCAATCCGTGACAGGACACGTTTTTGGACGTTGTTAAAATAATTTTGTTCTTTGTTTCATGTGAACGACGACGAGACAACCTAACTTGGAAAAAAGAGAAGAAATACTCGCAGCTGAATTAATTTTTTTTTACTTAAAGCTTGCTTGTATGCTGGAAGTAGACGTAGATTTGAACATTGACTAATTGTGTTCATACCAGACGTAGTTTGACCTGCCCTAGTTGCATTTAAATATATAAGTAATATATGAAACTTGTATGCTGGAAGTAGACGTAGATTTGAACATTGACTAATTGTGTTCATACCAGACGTAGTTTGACCTGCCCTAGTTGCATTTAAATATATAAGTAATATATGAAACTGTTATTGTGTGGAGGGAGATATATATAAATCTTGACTGTAGAACATTTATATGGTTTTAACTAGGGCAATGTTTAAGATGAGTCAAGCAGAGCAGAGCAACACGCAACAGCCTTCAGCTGTGAGCACCGACGATAATGAGGTAGTAAGAAGTGTCGTAGAACCGATCGCTACAGATAGCGCAATAGAACGCCCGGTAGACACGGCTGGAGATGTAACAGCAGGGATGCAACATGGATTAGATCCATTAGTAATTATAATGAGACAGATGCAAATGATAACCGAGAGTATGAATAATATGAAAACCGATATTAACACAAAATTAGCTTCAGTCACTGAAGGGCAGGAAAATTTGAAAGCTGAGATTAAGCAGCACTTACAGGCCAGTTTTTCCGAATTAGAGCAGCGGATAGAGGAAAAGACAAAGGAACTAAAAGATCAGGCCGAAGAGACGGAACGAAAATTAACTGCACAAATAGAATTGGTTAAAGCTCAATGTGAGGAATCTACTCAACGTGTACGTGTAGAAATGAAGGAGTATGTGGCCATTAAGATAGATACCGTACGCGAACAGGTGGAAATGGTTCCGCAGTTAGTACAAAAGCAAGATGCCATGTCATGTGCAATTGCGCAACTCCCTGAATTGGCACGTACGCAGACGAACCTAAAGGAAAGTGTGGAACATCTGACAGAACGTCAAGACGTTATTGACCACCAGATTAATGTATTAACGGGTAAATTATCCGAAATCACATTAGAAAACAAAAGGCTAATGTGTGAAAACGTTGAGCAAAATGCTAAAGCAGCATTCCAGAGTCTACGCGCCAAACACGAAGAGAATTTGTTTGCGAAAGGACTTGAGGAAGTGCGACAGCAGTTAGGTGATGATCTCGAGCATTGGAAACAAACGATCGAAGAATCGATACGCGTTTCACAACAAGGCTCAGAACAAATGAATACAGGTCGACAGCAGAAGTTGTCAGCGACTATAGACCCAGTTACTGCACATTCGCACACAATACCGACATGTGTAAGTAACTCGAATATCAAATTGCCACGAGCTAGTTGTTCGCGTGATGTCCTAGCGGATGGAGATTACGAAAGCCTTTGTCATGCCGAAGAAAAAATGATAAAGCATCGGCAATTTCAGATTTTTAACACTGACAAAAGGGGGGTCCATCCGATTGTTTTTATTCGAAGTTTTAGAGGAGTGCTACCCAGAAATTGGTCGGAGTGGCAGAAGATCAGTTTCGTTACTGGGTATATACAAGGTTCGGGGGCGATCTGGGCCTCGGACATGACTTCTGTTTGCTCGACGTATGAAGATTTTGAAAAAGCGTTTTTAGCGAAATTCTGGTCAGAAGGAGTACAGGAACGCCTAAGGCAGGAGGTGCTCTACCCCGAGCCTTTCTCTTTTTCGAAGGGAAGCCTTAGGAAATATTTTGAAAAATATATAAATAAAACAAGATATTGGGACAGACCTATGCCTTTGCCAGACATAATAAACATACTTAAGGCAAGATTACCAACTAGCATCCGGAATCAATTAATTTACGGCAACGATAAAGACCTGGAGTCGTTCCTCACGACGTTAGATCATATAGACATTATAGAAGAGAACAGCCAGAAAGCACGTAATAGCAGATTCCAATATAGGGAGATAGAACCTCCGGCTAATGGTAGGCAAGGGAACGCACAGAGATCGATAAATAATGGAGAAACTCATCAAAATCTCAACAATAATACCGGTAATAGTCTTGCGAGGGGCTATCCAAGGAATAACAGGAATGGGAAAAGATACAATCCCGTATGGGGAAACGAAAGGAATTTTAGACCGCAAGCTTGGAACAATAACGGTAATAGAAAGTGGAATCAACCGGGGGGAATAAACTCAAACAACCAACATCAGTGGGGACAGACATCTACGAATCAACCGGTAATTACCGGAGTGACGGACGATGTCAACCACCAGGCGAATCAAAATCCAACAAACTTGTAAGGACCCACTCGTGCCCCGGAGGAGCGGTCAACAATAGGTTGAGGGGCAACAGGATATGTGTACCCATGCTGACGTATAATGATGGAAGATTACTGGCAGATGAATTGACCGAAGACTTAGAACCCAAAGATGAAGATAAGGAACAGGTGGCAGTAGCCGAAGTGCAAGTAATTTTGGAGACTGTACCTATAACGGCGGTTTTAGACACAGCTGCAACCACGAATGTTATTTCGGAGGCTCTATTCAACAAGATCAGAAATATAAGACGAGTACCAATTTTTCCAGTTCAAAATTGTAGAATAATAGGCGCCGTTGGGGCTCGATCGGCGAATGTAAAAGTGCAGTCACTACTTAGTGTAGAAGTAGGAAATGTAGCAATATTAAGCACATTCCTTGTTGTGAAAAATTTGGTGGTAGACTGCATTATCGGAGTCGACAGCCTACGTCAATACGGATGCAGAATAGATTTTAAAACAGGAAAAATTTGGTTAAATATAAATAAACAAGAAATTGAGTTGGACTTGTTGAAAAAAGAAAGCCTTACCAGAAAATATAATAGTGGGATCAGTGTGCAAGTAATCAGGACTGCACAGAATTCTAAACAGCACGCAAATAATAAGTTCCAAGTCAAAGGAGATTTCGGTCAATTAGTGTATGAGAAGTTAAATGAATCTGACTGCATCACTGAAGATCAGAAGAAGCAGCTCAAAGAATTATTATTAGTGTATGAAAACGTGTTTGATGAGAGGCCAGGAGTGATTAAAGGATACACATGCCATCTCTACGTTAAGCCGCACGAAACATATTGTCGAACATTCTATCCTGTTCCCTGGAGGTTAAAGGCTCAAGTTCAAAAAGAAATAGATCGCATGTGGAAATGGGGTTTGATCGAACCCTCCACAACCCCTACTGCTCACTATTGTTGGTCGTGCCAAAAGCATACACGGGATCGAACAAAATAAAAGGGTTATTTCCTCACAATGACTTAAAAAGATATAATGAAGAATAGGAGATAGGGAGGAATGGTGTTCCGAGTGCCAGAGATGAACACTCGTAAAAAATATAACCATAAACTGTGTGTGTGTAGTGTTAAAAACATTTAAAATGAAATAGTTAATCAATGACATAGAATATAGAAATAGTGACTAATTATTATTATTGGATGTTGTAAAAAGGATAGTGGAGATAGGCTTCACCTGTGGTTTGAGTGAACATAGGACTTTAGCTTTGCTAATGTGATCAAGATGTATAAAGTATCTGACTGACCTGCGAGAAAAATGAAATGTTTCCCGCAAAAGGACGATGAATAATCAAAAAAAGGTTCAAAGTGAATATTCAGATATAATCTCATGTGAACGCTTAGATGTATAAACGTGTGAAGGGATGTGTTGTGGTAGTGAATCGTGAGTGACAGTTAACGCCGCAAAGACAATTTCCCGCGCAAAACAGTTGACGTCGGCGCGAGAATTAAAATCGATAGAGACGACACAGATATGCTTTATAAGAGACTCGCACCAAGCGCGAGAATAAACTCATTCAGGTTGAACTTTAAAAGGAATAAGTGTCACAATTAGGAGTTAAGAGTTTTTAAAATTATTAATATTCATAGAATTAATAGTTGTTTAATGGTTTGTGTTTGTTTGGGAATTATGTTTGAAAAATCCATTTCCATAGATGAGCATGGATGAACGCAGTATGAATCAGAGAGTAAATGAAAGAAGCGAATCCGCATTCCTCAACGATAATAACTTTTACATTTCAGCACTAAAGCGAAGAAATATATGTGTTTAGAATAAAAAGTTTTGAGGATAGCTAAAGTATATGACTTCTTAAGGAAATATGGATGATGTCTGGGTATAAAATGAACTACACTTTCCATTATTCGATGATTTGAATCCAAAATCTATAGTAAGTTACATGAATCCACAAATTACGAAGGACAAATCAGTCATAGAAAATCTGTTAAAGCGTTTGGACTTATAAGTACCAGTGGGGAGGCAAAGTCAAAAGGAGTATTCAAACGAAAGTAAATCGTATGATGCTTTTGGCAACATCATTAATTAAGAGTTAAATTCATTGAAGTGCGTCGTAACAAAAAGGATCCATGAAGCCATAAGGATTTTGCTTTCAAAAAGGAGAATCTTGGACGGTGGAACTTAATCAGTTCTCTTACAGGAAAAGTTTCCTTTTTGTTCACTGCTAATTCTTTTGGGAATGAATGTTGCATGTCAATTCGAGTATCCCGGTTCCTTCTACTCTTCCCATTGTGGGCCGCGTAGAAGATCAACTACAAAGGGGGCCGCGTAGAAGACCGACTACAAATGTGGACGTCGGGGACATGCAAGACCCGGGGGAGTTTAGCACCGCAAGATATTGTACTAGGAGCAAGATTGTAAAACGCAAATTCACGTTATTTATTGTAAAAAGTTTTTTGCTAGAGGCACAAACTACCTTTTTCCAAATTGTGAGACAAATTGATCCCTATCTTTTCTTTAAAGACAAATGTCAAAATTAATTTTGTTCTTCTATAGGCTTTCCTATCTCCTATGTATCGTAGGCTGGGGGTCTAAGCTTAAGAGGTTTTCCAAGGTTTCCCTGCTTAAGAAAGTTCCCGAATGGGTAGACCCTGACAACAGTCTATGAAAGATCATCTTCCTTGGTTGTGCACAGCAAACATAACACCGAGATGCACGTAAAAGCAATACAGCCGCGATACCTGTCTCTTCATTTCTTCTGTTTTCCACATTTCTTTTCTTCGTCTGTCTCAAACATAATATTCTTTTTCAGTCGGAGGACTGACAATCATCACTTCCGGGTTATCCACATTAATCGATAGCTCGCGAAGTGTGTTCGGTGAATCAAAATTGAGCTCACAAACTTCGCTCGCTGCGAGGGGCATTGTAATATCCCCACGGAAAATTACCCTCTACCACGCACTAATTAATAATGATTAATCAAATCATCCATATTTATTTACGTTTAAAAAGTATCTGATCAGATTTTCTAGTAAGATATGCGCCGACAGCTCGTCGACGCCAAGGTAGTTTTCTAGTACGTTTATTCTCTGGAACAACAGAGGTAGAGATATGTATGCTCCATGGTTATTATAGTTGGGATAGAGAGAGAGAGAGAACGGAACTTTTTCCAAAATCGGATTGTTAAAGAAGTTTTTGGGTACTCTTCTTCGCATTAAAGCGAACAAGAGAAATTTGTGCCGCTAGTGGGAGAGATAAAGAAATAATAAACCTGTAAAAATAAATCTCCTGAGATTTAAAATACCCGAAAACGGAATCTGTACAACAAAGGATTTAATATAAACCGTTCATCTGAAATCAGGTTTGTGAACATTTTATTACAGAGTGAATGAAGAATGAGTTCTCTGTATGAATCATTGATGATTGTCTGGGCCTGTAATTAATTGGGAAGTTTCAGTTGTGACGAAGAGAACCTGCAATCTATGAGTTTTACAAATCGTCCAAAAAGGCTTCGTCCACATCTGAAATATTAGATCTGTCGTAAACTGAACGAATTGTTCAAACGATCGATTTTCCCAACTGAATGCAGCGCTTAATAATAATAACAAATGTAAAGATCTTTTCTAGCAAAACTGCCGCTGAATATTAAGACGAGGGGCTCTACCAGAGATTCGACGAGGCTGATCTCAAGTAATATATATCTTTATTGTACACAGATAAATTATAGAGAAAGAGAGAGAGAGAGAGAGTGAATGTAATTCTAGAAATTACTTAGAATCCTCCAGTAGTATAATTGTTTGTCTGTCCTTTTACGGATCAGCCAATCATAATCCACGAAGCCCTGACTTTACTGTACTGATTCAGGCGTGAGAGTGAAGGAGCGATAAAGACGACAGTTACACTTCTGTACAGACAAACACTACACCAAGTTAGCGGCAAGCTGCATTCAACACACAAAGACTTTCATCAGCAACAAAACCAAAAAAACAATAATAAGAAAGAGTTTTAATTAGAAGCTTTCTCTAAGTCTAGAAATGCTAGAAACGTAGGTTTCCTTTTCTTAATCTTTCTTCTAAGATAAGTCGTAAGGTTAGTATTGCCTCACGTGTTCCAACATTTCTACGGAATCCAAACTGATCTTCCCCGAGGTCCGCTTCTACCAGTTTTTCCATTCGTCTGTAAAGAATTCGCGTTAGTATTTTGCAGCTGTGACTTATTAAACTGATAGTTCGGTAATTTTCACATCTGTCAACACCTGCTTTCTTTGGGATTGGAATTATTATATTCTTCTTGAAGTCTGTGGGTATTTCGCCTGTCTCATACATCTTGCTCACCAGATGGTAGAGTTTTGTCATGAATGGCTCTCCCAAGGCCATCAGTAGTTCTAATGGAATGTTGTCTACTCCCGGGGCCTTGTTTCGACTCAGGTCTTTCAGTGCTCTGTCAAACTCTTCACGCAGTATCTTATCTCCCATTTCATCTTCATCTACATCTTCTTCCATTTCCATAATATTGTCGTCAAGTACATTGCCCTTGTATAAACCCTCTATATACTCCTTCCACCTTTCTGCCTTCCCTTCTTTGCTTAGAACTGGGTTGCCATGTGAGCTCTTGATATTCATACAAGTGGTTCTCTTCTCTCCAAAGGTCTCTTTAATTTTCCTGTAGGCAGTATCTATCTTACCCCTAGTGAGACAAGCCTCTACATCCTTACATTTGTCCTCTAGCCATCCCTGCTTAGCCATTTTGCACTTCCTGTCGATCTCATTTTTGAGACGTTTGTATTCCTTTTTGCCTGCTTCATTTACTGCATTTTTATATTTTCTCCTTTCATCAATTAAATTCAATATTTCTTCTGTTACCCAAGGATTTCTATTAGCCCTCGTCTTTTTACCTACTTGATCCTCTGCTGCCTTCACTACTTCATCCCTCAGAGCTACCCATTCTTCTTCTACTGTATTTCTTTCCCCCATTCCTGTCAATTGTTCCCTTATGCTCTCCCTGAAACTCTCTACAACCTCTGGTTCTTTCAGTTTATCCAGGTCCCATCTCCTTAAATTCCCACCTTTTTGCAGTTTCTTCAGTTTCAATCTGCAGTTCATAACCAATAGATTGTGGTCAGAATCCACATCTGCCCCTGGAAATGTCTTACAATTTAAAACCTGGTTCCTAAATCTCTGTCTTACCATTATATAATCTATCTGATACCTATTAGTATCTCCAGGATTCTTCCAGGTATACAACCTTCTTTTATGATTCTTGAACCAAGTGTTAGCTCTGTGCAACATTCTATAAGGCGGCTTCCTCTTTCATTTCTTCCCCCCAATCCATATTCACCTACTATGTTTCCTTCTCTCCCTTTTCCTACTGACGAATTCCAGTCACCGATGACTATTAAATTTTCGTCTCCCTTCACTACCTGAATAATTTCTTTTATCTCGTCATACATTTCATCAATTTCTTCATCATCTGCAGAGCTAGTTGGCATATAAACTTGTACTACTGTAGTAGGCATGGGCTTTGTGTCTATCTTGGCCACAATAATGCGTTCACTATGCTGTTTGTAGTAGCTAACCCGCACTCCTATTTTTTTTATTCATTATTAAACCTACTCCTGCATTACCCCTATTTGATTTTGTATTTATAACCCTGTAATCACCTGACCAAAGTCTTGTTCCTCCTGCCACCGAACTTCACTAATTCCCACTATATCTAACTTTAACCTATCCATTTCCCTTTTTAAATTTTCTAACCTACCTGCCCGATTAAGGGATCTGACATTCCACGCTCCGATCCGTAGAACGCCAGTTTTCTTTCTCCTGATAACGACATCCTCTTGAGTAGTCCCCGCCCGGAGATCCGAATGGGGGACTATTTTACCTCCGGAATATTTTACCCAAGAGGACGCCATCATCATTTAATCATACAGTAGAGCTGCATGTCCTCGGTTAAAATTACGGCCGTAGTTTCCCCTTGCTTTCAGCCGTTCGCAGTACCAGCACAGCAAGGCCGTTTTGGTTAATGTTACAAGGCCAGATCAGTCAATCATCCAGACTGTTGCCCCTGCAACTACTGAAAAGGCTGCTGCCCCCCTTCAGGAACCATATGTTTGTCTGTCCTCTCAACAGATACCCCTCCGTTGTGGTTGCACCTACGGTACGGCCATCTGTATCGCTGAGGCACGCAAGCCTCCCCACCAACGGCAAGGTCCATGGTTCATGGGGGAAGAAAGTGAAAGTAATGAATTTTATTCCGGCAGTGAAGCCTAGTCAATTAACCACAAGTGAAAAATAAGCGGTCATTTGCTTAATGTAGGTAGCATGAGTTTGCATGTTATGCAGGATGAGCAGTATCCAGTCAGCAGGGCTTTTAAATTTTCACGCCAGGTGTCGGCGCTAGGCTTTTAAAGGGACAGCTGTCAGAAGATACGGCAAGTGACATACAGCGCGGTAACTCACGCTGCACAGACAGAGCTCTGTCATTGCAACTGAGTTTCATAAGATGTGGTGTCTGTTTTAAGCGTCCTGTGATGGATCTCAAAAGTGTTTCGTTCGAATAAACAGTCATCTGAATATCGGAGACAAGCTGTATATAATATCCGATCGAAAAAGAAAATTAGACTCTGTGCAAACGAGAGACAACGGCCAGCACTGGGTTGTTGAGCTTACAATTTTGATGTGAGAATTTGCTAACAATTATTTGTAGCGTATACGGTTAAATATCACTGCGTAACTAATGCTCCATCATATTTTCCAAAAATGTTCACAGCTAATCAAATATCAGTATTGCCATTATCGAAGTGGTTTCGTGAGGTGTCAAAGTATGTGATTCCCACGTATGGTGTTGATTAATAATTAGACCATTGTGGTGCTTATGTATAGAAAGTAACTTTGACATGCTTCGATTTGCATCATTTCTGTTACCAATGTCATTTTAGAGTCTAGCTCTTAGCGTAACAAACATCATTACACAAAACTCACGTAACAATCCTAGTTCAATGTTGGTGGCATGCACAAGTACACTAAACTTGCTCAGTAGGTATTCCTACTGGACACTACTAAATATTTAACAACTCTTCTAATTAATCCATGCTACAGCAAAGCTATAACAACTCTGTGTGTAACAACTGCAACAATTAATCCCTGTTGCAGCAACACTGTAACTGCTGCAACAATTAACCTATGTTACAGCAATACTGTAACAACTATGACAGCCAGTGTTACAGAAATATTGTTGTTATCGATTTTTATGCGAGCCTAGATTTTAAATAGTGGAGCAGATACAGATTATCAGCAATATAGAATCTGCTAAGATTAGGATACAGAATGCACTAGATTATCGAATGCAGTGTAGTTACTCGATAGTTTGTAAGATATTTCTCGATCCATTTGTTTCCTATTTCTCATTGTAAGTTTCACTCAGGAGCAGATAATTTCTCAACACGCTTTAGATCTGTTAATATAGATTTTACAGCGCAGTTATGTGATTCCCATCTATGGTGTTGACAGTATGACAGTAACAACGTTGTACCAGTCTTATCTCCAGGTGAGAGATGTATCGATCAGCAATGGTCTGTATATTAGAGGCATAATGTGAGTTATGTTGTCAGTTTTCGTTTGGATGTCCGGTGAGTAAGAGTGAAGACATAGTACAGCTCGCAACTAACTGTCTTCTGCTAACATGCTGTTGATTGCACAACATCCAGGTAAAACCTCCTTTGTATCACATAGTTATTGAATGAACCATGTATGAACATCAAAAAAAGTTTTGCATCACCCAGGTTCCTAGAACTCCTGAAGTTAGATGTTGACTGGGGATATTGTATCACGGACACAGTCCCTTTGACTGTTCAGATATGTCACTAAACCCGCCCAAAGATGTAATCAACCATGCATGAGCAGCGCCTATTAGACGGAGGGGGACCGACAGCCGATCAGTTTCAGTCATGCCACCAGCAAGGAGGTACACAGCTTGTGTTGTCTGTAGTTTAACCATGCCTAGACGGTCAATACCAAGGTTCGATCGCGTCCGCATTGTTACTTTGTGCCAGGAAGGGCTCTCAACAAAGGAAGCGTCCAGGCGTCTCGGAGTGAAGCGATGTTGTTACTACTTCAGTACTACTACCTACGGATTATGGCTCGGAATAATGCTGACAGCAACGCCACCATGTTGAATCATGTTTTTCGTGCAGCCACAGGACGTCGTGTTACGGCTCAAACTGTGCGCAATGGGCTGCACGATGCGCAACTTCACTCCCGACGTCCTTGTCGAGGTGCATCTTTGCAACCACGACACCATGCAGCGCAGTACAGATGAGCCCAACAACATGCCGAATGGACCGCTGAGGATTGGCATCACGTTCTCTTCACCGACGAGTCACGCTGAACAGGTATTACTAACCCGCACTGCGCAAAACGTATAATATAAAATGCTGTCTGTTGACCCGACACCACTTTTACTAGAACTGAAGAGGGTGCACACTGCTGCTACCTAGTGGGAACCAGGTAAAAATCGTGAGTCTGCTCTTTCCAACATTTCGTTCTTCACGCAAGTAAACCCATGCACGCCAGGAAAGTACCGAACAAAATCAGCAGCTAAGCTGTCCACATCGGAAAAAAAAAAAAAAAAAACGTAAATCTAATATACACTACTATTAATAAAATTTGTGTTTTTCCTTATTAATCATGTGTTATAACTGAAGAAAGCATGAATTGCTCTGCTTCCATGTTATAGAACTTGAAGCATCTGGGTGATGGTGCAAGCGCAATACACATCACAGCACTGGCATAGGGGCAAACACACTCAATCTTGAGATCAAAATGCGTCAACACCAAATTTGGAACAGCTGTGCTTGTGTACCTAAACGACGTCAAAATTTTTGGCCATCAGTAAATATGAACTTAACTTTCTCAGCAATGGCAACATATGCATTGTATATCGTGGAAAAATGAACAACATAGACACAATTGATTTGGAAAGTAGTGTTTCGAACTAACGTTTGTGGCTAGCAGAAAACATTGCGTATAAAAATGCCAGGCTTTTTCACAAGGTGTCACACAGTGAATTTTCGTAGTGTCAAAAAAGGTAACAATTTCAACTCTAAATATTTCTTGTCGTGCGTAAATGTGCATTGTCAACCAAGTATGCATCTAAATTTCTTTGAAATGCAATAAATTTTATACCGGGAGCATTTTTGTGCTTGAATTTTTTTCCTTCCCGTTCCCTCTGTAATGTATTACAAAGACAGAGATGAAATTTACTGATGATTAGACAGTACAGTATTTGACGTTAAGTAAAATGATGACGAGATACTACAGTATTTTGGTATAACATTAGCAGAGTATAAAAGAGAGAGAGAAAGACAGAGATAAACGAAATTTGACATAAAAACATTTTTAGTGAAGTATAATGCAGAGAGATCAGATTTTCTGATGAGGAAAAAAAGTACCTGTCGTAAGCATCTTTTAGTGGATAGACAGATTACATAGAGAAATTTTGTGATGAGTCGTAATTTTAGGCGTTTATTTAGTTTTGGTAAATAACACAGATGTGTAAATACAGTAATCTTTGATAGCGTGTGTGCAATTAAGGTTACCGCTCACCGCCGTCTTTAAATTTTTAACCTTTCCTGCCAATTTTCGATTTTCCCACATTCATCTTTTGATGACGTGATAAAAAAATTGGGCGTGACTTTAACTTTATTACATAACAGAAAAGGCCACATGATAATATCACCAGGTCAATGACCTTACAAAAGGTCAACGACCTAGGTCACAAATGTAAGTAAAGTTGGCCAGATAGTTGGCAGCCATACTGCTTTGAAGTTTGCTGCTTGTGTATCAAAAGCAGTTGGCTTTTTTTTTTCTCTCTCTCTCTCTCTTTCATTCAGTATAGAATGCAAGCGGTGCAACACCTCAGCCAAAAGAAGATTTAGCAATAAAAATAGTAACGAACATAATATGACTAAAAAAAGGCGAAAAATTTTAATACCTATAAAAAGATAAATTTTTATGTTGTTTACGTAATATGAAACTGTTGATTTTCTTTGTTGTTTACATTAAAAAGGAATGACAAACAGATAAAGATAAAAACAAAGATATTTGTTTAAAACTCTTAGCAGAAACGGTGACGTTCTTTTAAAAAGGAGCGTTGCACTATTGTTAGAAACCTCAAGGACTACTTTGGGGAGCTTGAGGTGGTGGAACTCTGTTGGCTTCCTTTACCCAATACTGGACTGGTCCTGTGGTCCGGTGTACGTAGCATATCCTCACGCTGTGAAGAGATCGGAATGTACAATGGACATGAATGTATGCAGGTGATAAGACAGGATGCTTACGTACGTGTCACTTGTCAGGGTCGTATCTAGGCGTGTCAGGGGTCCTACGTCACTCCAACTGCACACGCCCCACCGCATTACAGAGCCTCCTCCAGTTTGAACAGTCCCCTGCTGACATGCAGGGTCCATGCATTCACGAGGTTATCTCTACACCCGTACACGTCCATGCTCACGATACAATTTGAAACGAGACTCTTCCGACCAGACGACACGTTTCCTGTCATGAACAGTCCAATATCGGTGTTGACGGCGTAAAGCTATGTTTCGTGCAGTCATCAAGGGTGCACGAGTGGGCTTTCGCCTCCGAAAGCCCATATCGATGATGTTTCGTCCAATGGTTCGCACGCTGACACTTGTTGATGGCCCAGCATTGAAATCTGCTGCAATCTGCGTAAGGGTTTCTCTTCTGTCACTCTCAACAATTCTCTTCAGTCGTCGTTGGTTTAGTTCTTGGAGGATTTTTTTCCCAGCGCAGCGATGTCGAAGATTTGATGTTTTACCAGACGCCTGATATTCACAGTACGCTCGTGAAATGGTCGTACGGGAAAATCCCCATTTCACCTCGGAGAATCTATACCCCATCGCTCGTTCGCCGACTATAACACCACATTCTAACTCACTTAAATCTTGATAACCTGCTATTGCTGCAATAGTAACCGATCTAAAAACTGCGACAGACACTTTTTGTCTTATATAGGCGCAGCCGACCGCAGCGCCGTATTCTGTCTGTTTACATATCTCTGTATTTGAATACACATGCCTATAGCAGTTTCTTTGTCGCTTCAGTGTAATATATGTATTGTTGAGTGGCATCTCGGAGTCGCAAACATGGGCATGTGTCAAATTCAAAATGGTTCAAATGGCTCTGAGCACTATGGGACTTAACATCTGAGGTCATCAGTCCCCTAGAACTGAGAACTACTTAAACCTAACTAACCTACGTACATCACACACATCCATGCCCGAGGCAGGATTCGAACCTGCGACCGTAGCGGTCGCACGGTTCCAGACTGTAGAGCCTAGCACCGCTCGGCCCCTCCGGCCGGTGAAACTTCGTGGGAAAAGCATCGAAAGCGAAGTGCGCTTCTGCCATCTAACTGAGGTCACCACAAAGGAAATCAGTGATAAAATACACTCCTGGAAATGGAAAATAGAACACATTGACACCGGTGTGTCAGACCCACCATACTTGCTCCGGACACTGTGAGAGGGCTGTACAAGCAATGATCACACGCACGGCACAGCGGACACACCAGGAACCGCGGTGTTGGCCGTCGAATGGCGCTAGCTGCGCAGCATTTGTGCACCGCCGCCGTCAGTGTCAGCCAGTTTGCCGTGGCATACGGAGCTCCATCGCAGTCTTTAACACTGGTAGCATGCCGCGACAGCGTGGACGTGAACCGTATGTGCAGTTGACGGACTTTGAGCGAGGGTGTATAGTGGGCATGCGGGAGGCCGGGTGGACGTACCGCCGAATTGCTCAACACGTGGGGCGTGAGGTCTCCACAGTACATCGATGTTGTCGCCAGTGGTCGGCGGAAGGTGCACGTGCCCGTCGACCTGGGACCGGACCGCAGCGACGCACGGATGCACGCCAAGACCGTAGGATCCTACGCAGTGCCGTAGGGGACCGCACCGCCACTTCCCAGCAAATTAGGGACACTGTTGCTCCTGGGGTATCGGCGAGGACCATTCGCAACCGTCTCCATGAAGCTGGGCTACGGTCCCGCACACCGTTAGGCCGTCTTCCGCTCACGCCCCAACATCGTGCAGCCCGCCTCCAGTGGTGTCGCGACAGGCGTGAATGGAGGGACGAATGGAGACGTGTCGTCTTCAGCGATGAGAGTCGCTTCTGCCTTGGTGCCAATGATGGTCGTATGCGTGTTTGGCGCCGTGCAGGTGAGCGCCACAATCAGGACTGCATACGACCGAGGCACACAGGGCCAACACCCGGCGTCATGGTGTGGGGAGCGATCTCCTACACTGGCCGTACACCACTGGTGATCGTCGAGGGGACACTGAATAGTGCACGGTACATCCAAACCGTCATCGAACCCATCGTTCTACCATTCCTAGACCGGCAAGGGAACTTGCTGTTCCAACAGGACAATGCACGTCCGCATGTATCCCGTGCCACCCAACGTGCTCTAGAAGGTGTAAGTCAACTACCCTGGCCAGCAAGATCTCCGGATCTGTCCCCCATTGAGCATGTTTGGGACTGGATGAAGCGTCGTGTCACGCGGTCTGCACGTCCAGCACGAACGCTGGTCCAACTGAGGCGCTAGGTGGAAATGGCATGGCAAGCCGTTCCACAGGACTACATCCAGCATCTCTACGATCGTCTCCATGGGAGAATAGCAGCCTGCATTGGTGCGAAAGGTGGATATACACTGTACTAGTGCCGACATTGTGCATGCTCTGTTGCCTGTGTCTATGTGCCTGTGGTTCTGTCAGTGTGATCATGTGATGTATCTGACCCCAGGAATGTGTCAATAAAGTTTCCCCTTCCTGGGACAATGATTTCACGGTGTTCTTATTTCAATTTCCAGGAGTGTACATGAAGTGGTAATGCAGGACTGTCGAATAAAAATTGATGAGATTGCTGAGATTGTTGGCATATCAATCGAGCTGGTGCATAATATCCTGCACGGAGAATTCGCCATGAAGAAACTGTGTACAAGGTGAGTGCCGCGATTGCTCACAGTCGGCTAAAAGCTCCTCCGGCACAACATTTCATTACAATGTCTGGCGATGTTTGATCGCAATCCGCGAGACATTTTGCACCGATCTATGGCTGTTGAGCAAACTTGGATCCATCATTATACAGCAGACTCAAAACCGGCAGTCAAAACAATGGAAAATGCTGGTGAAAGTACACGGCAGAAGATAAAGACCATTTAATCAGTTGGTGAGGTGATGGCCACTGTCTTTCGGGAATCCCAAGGTATTATCGTCATACATTACTTGGAAAAAGGCAAAACGACCATTGGACTGTATTATGCTCATCGTTGGCTCGTTTGAAAATCGATTTGCCAGAAAAAAGACCAAGGCTGGCACGCAAAAATTGCTCTTTCACCAGGATTATGTACCATCCCGCACACCAGCGATAAAAATGGCGAAAGGGTGTTAATTGGGCTTTGAATCGGTTCCTCACCAACCTTATTCACCAAGTGACTTGTTCCTGTTCCCTAAATTGAAGCTTTTGCTTGCTGGGAAGAAATTTTTGTCAAGGAGTATTTTGCAGAGTTTGACAGAACCTATTTTTCCGCTGGGATCAAAAAGCTGGAGGATCGCTGGATCAAGTGCACTCCCTCAAAGGAGACTACGTCGAGTAAGTTAGGTGAGTTGATTACGGAACAAACATTTTTTCTCTTGCTTTTTTACCAGACGTATCAAACAACCCTTGAACTCTTCGCGCGCCTTGGATCGGGGGTGTGTAAAAGTGTACAGAAAATGTGAGAACATCCATTATGCACCTTTTGATAAGCAGGCCGCCATAAGTGTAGTAGTGAGACGCTCTTTGGTGTTCTGAGCTAATCCAACAACATGTATCAGACAGCATTTCATGTCTCTATCTTCATTCTTTCTCGCCCCTGAACACACCATGCTGTCCTCGGAGCAATAACAATACACGAGATGTGCGTCTGGGCGCTGGCGAATGAGTGCCAGAGATCTCCCAGGTGTTTGCTGATGGCGCGAAACGTCGGGGCACTGTCCTTATTAGCCGTGAACAGGCTGCAGCAGTCTCTTCTTCCAGCGAACTATTCAAGTGCCGATGGAACTTGGTAGGCATTTCAGAACAAGGTTTCTAATGAATGGTCCGAGGAGTACAGCCAGTTCCACAAGAAAACGTACGTCATAATGTTAAATGCAACGTCCGCAGCGACATCTCCGGTAGTGGTCTCGAATCTGGACTCAATGTGTTTTTGTACAATGTGTAGATAAACAGTGTGTGAGTTGAATGTTTTGTTTTGTCGGTTGTAGTTTTGTCTATTTGCATTTATTTACAGCCAATTTGAAAGCTGAAAAATGTACAGTGTTTATCAAAATTGCCTTCTGAAATCCGTTAAGAAGCTGTTTGGTTCGAACGAGGCAAACTGGATGCTTCAAGAGGTTCAAATGGCTCTGAGCACTATGGGACTTAACATCTATGGTCATCAGTCCCCTAGAACTTAGAACTACTTAAACCTAACTAACCTAAGGACAGCACACAACACCCAGTCATCACGAGGCAGAGAAAATCCCGATGATTCAAGAGGACATTGATCCGGAACATTGCAGGCGTGTCTGTACATCGTGGAAACACGATGGATTGGCCTGCAATGTCTCTGGATGCAAATCCTATCGCAAATGTTTGGTCATATATTAAAATGAAGCTTAAAGGAAAGACAGTATGTACTTAGAAGCAGCTATCATATAAAATCAGGACGATATGCAGATCCTTACCGAGAGAATATGCAGAAAATCTCGTGAAAAGCATGTCACAAAGGTTCCAAGCTACAATCGACAATAGAAGCAATTGGATTAACTATTAGTAACTGTGCAATTAACAATAACATGTATTTTCATGTAAACATACTAGGTCTACAACTTTGCTTCCGACGTTCTTTCTCGAAGTTCGGGGGTTTATTGTGAAAAACTTACAAAAAAAATTATGACGCATAGTATTGCCCATCGCTGGCCACTACATTCTCCCATCTTTCGGATAGCATACGAATCCCGTGGCGGAAGAAATGGGCGTCCTTTGTGGGGATCCATGAATCGATTCAATTTTGCACGTGTTCATATGATCGGAAATGCTGGTCAGCCACACTGTAAGCCACTGATCGAAAAAGGTGGTAGTCAGTGAGAGCAACGTATGGAGAATACGGCAGGAGGGATAGGACTTCTCATTTCAACGTTTCCATGTATATTTTCACGGGTTTTGCGACATGGGGTCGAGTACTGAACTGCTGCAAAATTGCCGTTACGTGTCTATCGCTGTATCGTGGCCGTTTGTGTTTCAGTGCTGGACTCGAACGCATCAATTGCTTTCGATAATGATGTCCTGTGACTGTCTTCGTCTGTTTCAGTAGCTACGAAAACGTTCTGTCTGCCACCGCCATGCCGGTCAACAACATCAGAATCACCGTTCTTAAGGCGTTGAAAACATCTCTGCACGTTCTTCCACTAATAGTTTCCTCATCATTGGTCTTACCCAGCATTTTAAGAGCCACAGCCGCAGATTTCTTCATGTTAAAGCAGGAAATTAAAACTTCCCGCAAATGGCGAGAAATATAGCGTTATTTTTACAGATGCCTAAGCTTATTGTATTACACCTATGACTAACCACCCGAACCCCACTTGCCGCTACTGCCGTCTATTGCAAAAGGGCGGACGCAAAGTTCTAGACATAATATATTTATAATAGTGTCTTTATTTCATACAGATAACGGTGTACACTTTCTTGTGGAGCTGACTGTATGTGAACAGTGTTACGTAATTTTATCGACAATTTGTCCTTTCTGGGCGAATGGTGGGCTTGTGAAGTCGATTCACGCCGTAAGTGATCAACAGATATTAGTGTCTATTGACAAGTCGGATTCGTAGTCATCTTACAACGAAAACACTTTTGTAACACTCTTTCAGTTGTTAGATGCGCACGTAGGTTCCAAAACATTTGTCTAATTTTTGATGCGACAGTGCGAAACCTAAATGGTGAATTGGGTCTGGGTGTTCTTGATAAAGAGTGGTACTGACGAACTAATGACTGATGAGAGCTTCCAGTGAAAATGGACTGAAATGGGCAATCGGTGAAATAGTAATGCGGCATTTTCTACACATTACAAAAAAGAAATTTTAAGTATCTGGCGAACGCCAGAGAAAATTCATAAATACTCCCAGGGCTTCAGAAGACGACCGCGTGAAAACTACGAGACACAGAGAAATAATACACAGTGGATAGAGCATCTTTTGAAGCTGTTAACTCACATTACAGGTGCTTAGTGCTGGCACCGTTTGTGACATAGCAAACGTCAGCCATTGAAGTCGCTGACATGAATTGCCAGAAAGGCACAACAGAAACCCACTTTCGAAATCTCTTCATTGACTTAACTATTTGCAGAGGCGAACTAATACAATGCGGCAATACGGAGTGTGTGACCTGTCCACATGTTCTGACTCGCCTGCCCCTGGTGCAACTGTAGCACAGTATGTATCACGAATTAAAACTCTCCAGTTACATGTGTCCTTTTTTCTGAGTGTCTTGCAGTTTTCGTGTAATCGTATTCTGAAAACACGGAGGTAATTATGAATAACAACGTACGAGAAACAACACTGACACACTTTGTGGGAATTTAGATGGTGTCTTGAGGATATAATTGAGGTTAAGAACCCGTTCTGGGAAGCGTCATCCTGTGACGCTACAGAACGTCGAACTTCTTAACCGAACGAAATCACCGGACGTGAAAGAAACTTGGGTCGTGGGTTAAGGGAGTTTTATGGGGCGGAAGATACACATAAGTGACCTGACGAATAACATTAGGTACTCTACGAGGTTGCTCATGGGTGATATTGTGGTTAGGGAAGTTTCAAAGCCAGAAAATAAGAGCAAGTAATACAAATGCCGGAAGATCTGCCAACATAAATAAATGTAATGTAGTGCACATAAACAGACGAGGAGACAAATTATTGTTCGAGTACATGAATGATGATCAATCACGGGAAACAGTAACATAATTATCCAGGAGTAAGCGATCTTCTTACGAAGTAACACTTTATTCTCTCTAAATATTCTAAAGCTGACATTCTGCAAGGACGAGATGGTAGATTTCGTTATTAAGAAATATTTTTCTCTACTGTTGAAGTATGTTACGTACTTAAAACTGTAAACAGTGGAAAGAGTCATTCATATTGCTTCCATTCTTGCACCAGTGTTAAAACCAAACAACAATATACTTATTTCTATGATACAGAACAGAGTACTCTTATAAACAACCAACGATCTGTAGCGTCCTCGAAATAAGAATAATAACTACTCCCCCATTTTGCATTGTTGTTGTTGTGGTCTTCAGTCCTGAGACTGGTTTGATGCAACTCTCCATGCTAATCTATCCTGTGCAAGCTCCTTCATCTCCCAGTACCTACTGCAACCTACATCCTTCTGAATCTGCTTAGTGTATTCATCTCTTGGTCTCCCTCTACGATTTTTACCCTCCACGCTGCCCTCCAATGCTAAATTTGTGATCCCTTGATGCCTCAGGACATGTCCTACCAGCCGATCCCTTCTTCTAGTCAAGTTGGGCCACAAACTTCTCTTCTCCCCAATCCTATTCAGTACCTCCTCATTAGTTACGTGATCTACCCACCTAATCTTCAGCATTCTTCTGTAGCACCACATTTCGAAAGCTTCTATTCTCTTCTTGTCCAAACTATTTATTGTCCATGTTTCACTTCCATACATGGCTACACTCCATACAAATACTTTCAGAAACGACTTCCTGACACTTAAATCTATACTCGATGTTAACAAATTTCTCTTCTTCAGAAACGATTTCCTTGCCATTGCCAGTCTACATTTTATATCCTCTCTACTTCGACCATCATCAGTTATTTTGCTACCCAAATAGAAATACTGCTTTACTACTTTAAATGTCTCATTTCCTAATCTAATTCCCTCAGCATCACCCGACTTAATTCGACTACATTCCATTATCCTTGTTTGCTTTTGTTGATGTTCATCTTATATCCTCCATTCAAGACACTGTCCATTCCATTCAACTGCTCTTCCAAGTCCTTTGCTGTCTCTGACAGAATTACAATGTCATCGGCGAACGTCAAAGTTTTTATTTCTTCTCCCTGGATTTTAATACCTACTCCAAATTTTTCTTTTGTTTCCTTTACTGCTTGCTCAATATACAGATTGAATAACATCGGGAAGAGGCTACAACCCTGTCTCACTCCCTTCCCAACCACTGCTTCTCTTTCATGCCCCTTGACTCTATAAATGCCATCTGCTTTCTGTACAAATTGTAAATAGCCTTTCGCTCCCTGTATTTTACCCCTGCCACCTTTAGAATTTGAAAGAGAGTATTCCAGTCAACATTGTCAAAAGCTTTCTCTAAATCTACAAATGCTAGAAACGTAGGTTTGCCTTTCCTTAATCTTTCTTCTAAGATAAGTCGTAAAGTCAGTATTGCCTCACGTGTTCCAGTATTTCTATGGAATCCAAACTGATCTTACCCGAGGTCGGCTTCTATCAATTTTTCCATTCGTCTGTAAATAATTCGTGTCCGTATTTTGCAGCTGTGACTTATTAAACTGATAGTTCGGTAATTTTCACATCTGTCAACACCTGCTTTCTTTGGGATTGGAATTATTATTTTGCATAAAGTATGAATATTTAATTTGCATTTTTGAACACTTGTTAATGAAAGTATAGAGCTGGAAATGTGGATCATAAACAAACCGTGATACAGGCGTTTTTCAGCTTTGGAACAATCAGTGCAGTCTGCGAGGTTAGAAAATCACACCAGTTTTTCTGTAGTTGTTGGTTCATGCATTTGGTTAGATCGCAGACTCGCGGAACGCCGCAATATTAAGAACAGAAAAAGGCACAAAAGAGAAGTCTTTGAAAAAGTAATACAAATGACAAATACATATACGCATATTTTTATTTTAATCTCTCTAAAAATCGGCCCACATATTATTACATGATCGCTACGTCCCTGAGCTCCGGAATCAGACCGATATACATATATTATGCACTTAATGCTACTTAATGAGACCAGTCAGAGCTACTTCCTACTCATACCGAAAGAAGTGAAGAACAAAGACCAAAAACTCGGATATCGTGATGGATGAATGACACACAAAATTCAGTCAGCCATGTAATATTAAAAGTTCTGGCAGCTTCTGTGCTGCAAAGACTGATTACTGAAAAATTACGTTAATATTCAAGAAGAACAGTAAATTATGCTTTAGATATTACAAATCATACACAATAATATCAAAAGTAATGCAATTCATTTACTAACGAAAACAATGTTTAACAAGATGTCTTCAGTACATATATGTATACGTTTATCTTCTGAGAATATTTAGACTGAATTTACCGTGTTAGACATATTTGACATACTAAAATGGCGTGATATTTATTTTGCTTAGAACTGTTAATAGACGGTTCAGAATCAAAATTTTGATAAGTTAACATATTTTTCATACTAACAAGGAGAGGTCTCCAGCGGGTGGATCGACTTTTTGAAACCGTATTATACGCTGATGGTGATTGAGATTCCAGGTATTACACACTACAGCTATTCAGTCTAGTGTGTCCTCGTTTGCGAGTAATCGACGAAAAAAAAAAAAATAGAATTTCGCGTGATGCTCTACAACTATAAAAATGGGCTATTCAACAGACAGGTTATGCAGCGTAACGGTTAAGGTACAGGTTGTACACGTAAAAGATTATGCGTTCCAGTCTCGTAAGGTGCTTTGAAACTTTTCATTTTTAAATCTTTGTCCTAATGACTTTGGTCATTATTTTTATTAAATTAATTGGGTTAAATGTAATTTTTTTATTTCTATTGGTTTGTCACGACGTTTTGACCACAGTATTAATTTTTCCATTGGCTCATATTTTTCTTTCTTCCGTATCGTCTGCGAATAGGATACAAAAGTGAGGAAATGACAGTGGTAGTATAAGTTCGCTCTGGCGTACGTTGTAAGATAGCTTGGAGTGTGTGGATGTGTATGTGGATGTAGACGCGAAAACAACTGAAAAACTGCAAACAGCCACACGCGTTAAATACCTAGGAGCACGCTCACAGTTTGATTGAGAACGGAAAGACCACATGAAACTAGATGACAGATGGAAGATTGAGATTCTTTGGAAAAATCCTCAGGGAACATAGGCCACCCACAAACGAGGTAACTCGCAAGACAATGGTTCGACCGATACGCGATTATCGCTACTGAGTGTGGAGTTGTTAATCAGTTAGGATTGATAGCGTAAATAGAGAAGATAGAAAGGTGCATGTAGTAAATGCAAAAGAGACAAGGGGATGTCCATCCAACTGTAGTAGGAGACATTGCAAGAGAGGTATTGTGCGTGATGTAACGGTCAACTTTCATATTTTTTATATCCCTTTAAATTTTTAATTTCAAATGTTAGAGAGAACATAATCAATCTTAAACGGTTGCTGAGTGATGGAAGGAGAGCGACAAGCAGGAACATATCTTTTTATCAGTACAGTAATTTTGTGATACTGCAAAGAATATCCGACGGCCCGTCACATAAAACCGCGAAATGGAGTAGCCGGGAAACCAGTGGCTACGCGGCAGATTCGCTTAACAATAGCCATGAAACAACACACATTACGTAACTTACCAGCAGATTTTTTTCAGTAATAAACAATGAAAATCTGTTTGTATGGTAGTCTTTGAATTATATTCATTCTGGACTCACCTGTTTATAACTGCATCAGGCTAGGACTATTGCAGTTGTTGTTGTTGCTGCTGCTGCTGCTGCTGCTGCTGTGGTTTTCACTCTGCAGACTGGTTTGATGTAGTTCTCCACGCTACTCAATTCCATGCATGCCACATCTCCGGATAATAATGCAGCCTAATTACCGTATTCATCTTTTGGTCTCCCTGTACAATTTTAGCCCCCCCCCCCCTCCTCCCAACATACATACTCCCCTTCCGTACTAAACTGATGATTCCTTGGATCTCAGAATGTGTCCAATTACCAGATACCTTATTTTACTGAAGTTGTGCCACAAATTTCTTTGCTCCACAGTTATGTTCAGTACGTCCTCATTTGTTATTCGATCGCCTCATGTAATATTCAGCATTCTTCTGTAGCACCACATTCCAAAACCTTCTGTTCTCTCTGTTTATCGTGCACGTATCACTCCCGCACATGGATGCAGTCCAGAAAAATACCTTCAGAAAAGACTTTCTGACACCTAAATTTATATTCGATGTCAACAAATTCCTCATTTTCAGAAATGCTTTCCCTGCTACAGCCAGTCTCTTTCCGTGCTGTAACCAGTCTGCATTTTGTACAGTCTCTGCTTCGATCATCAACAGTTATTTTGCTGCCCAAGCAGCGACATTCATCTGCTAATTTTAGTGTCTCATTCCCTAACTTAATTTCCTCAGCATCGCCTGCTTTAATTCAGCTACATTCCATTAGCCTTGTTTAGCTTTTGTTGAAGTTCATCTTATATCCTCCTTTGAACACACTGTCCATTCCCTTCAACCGTTTTTCCAATTCTTAATTAAATTTCAGGGAATTAATTCCCTGAATTTTAATTCCTTCTTCTGTTTTGTTTCCTTCACTGCTCGCTCAGTGTACAGAGAACAGCATCGGGGATAGGCTGCAACTCTGTCTCATACCCTTTTCCCTCCACTGCTTCGCCTTCATGTTCTTGGACTAAGGTAACTGCCGTCTGGTTTCAGTACAACTTGTAAATAATCTTCCGCTACCTATATTTTTCCCCTGCTACTCTGAGAAATTCAGAGACTGTTTTCCACTTAACACTGTCAAGAGCTTTCTCTAAGTCTACAATTACTATAAACATAGGTTTGTCTTTCTTTAACCTATTTTCTGAGACAAGTCGTAGGGTCAGTATTGTTTCGCGTATTCCTGCTTTCTCCGGAATTCAAAATGATCCTCGCCGACTTCTATCAGTTTTTCCTTTCTTATGCATATAATTCCTGTTAGTATTTTACAACCTTGAGTTGCCATTAATAGTTTCAAGTATAGTGAGGTGCAGTGACTGTAATTTCATTCGGAAAATATGCCAGGTTCTTAATTCAGTGATCGATGGTTTATTTACAAAGTGGATGTACATGGAAGTGCGTCCGTTCATTTTCAATAACTTTGCGTAGTGTGCAGTTCTTAAATCACTATGTGAAGGTAAGTCGATCATTTATTTCTTGGAAATGCTATTTTTAACTCAATTGTCCTATATGCGGTGGAATATTTCTGATACAGTAACAAGCTAAATGTAAGACCCCACTTACGGCTTTTATACAGGTAACTTAATTTTTCCAGAGGATTTTTTTTCAAACCCCGATTGTAGAGGTTCACATGAGAAAAGTTATAAAATGAACGTACTACAGAATGTCGGAAAAGTAGCGCTCGAAGGCAATCTTAAATAATATTTAAATAAATTTAGTCCTCATTTTAAGAAAGGGATGTGCCACATGTCGGTACGGCTTACTATTTAAATTCTTGGAATGTACGTTCCTTGAAGAGTCAACAAACATTTTGCTTCTTCCTATAAATATCTCGCGAAAGGCTGCGAAGGTAAACTCACAATAAGGCTTCCAATAGCCGCTCTTAATGCGCACTCTTCGGGACTGGGAAAAATGGTTCAAATGGCTCTGAGCACTATGGGACTTAACTTCTGAGGTCATCAGTCCCCTAGAACTTAGAACTACTTAAACCTAACTAACCTAAGGACATCACACACATCCATGCCCGAGGCAGGATTCGAACCTGCAACCGTAGCGGTCTTGCCGTTCCAGACTGCAGCGCCTTTAACCGCACGGCCACTTCGGCCGGCACGTAGTTGTGTAAGAGCTGTTGGTTAACGAGTAGTATGTGTTACTACTTGTCGTCCCATCATATCCCACACAAGCCCAATTGGAGAGAAGTCTGAAGATCATGGGGGCCAGGGTAGTTGTTTCACGTCTTGCGGAACACGCTGAGATTCGCGGCAGTTTATGGGCAATCATTATCCTGTTGCAACAACACATCACATTTCTGTTGCAACAACGGCAAAAGAACGGGTCTAACAACATTCTGCACGTACCGAGCGCTGGTTACCGTCCCCTCTAGAAACGCCAAACGTGAACGAGAGTTGTGGCTTACTGCACCCCGAATCATAAGACTTGAGGGTGGTGCCAGTCTGTCTTGGACGAATGCACTCTGCAAGACAGCGTCCACGAAGCCTAAGTCGTACGCGCAAACGACCATCACTTGCGTACAAGCAGAATCTGCTTTCATTGCGAAGACCACGGAACGCCATTCCAAGCGATCCTCTGACTGCAGAACTCCAGCCGTGCACATCGATGCTGTAGGATGAGTAGAAGACGGGCTAGAGGTGTGCTTGCCCATAGTCCCACTGGATAGTGCTGACACGTGTGGGCTCACAAGCCCTCTTCCCTGTGCTGTGGTAGCTGTACAATTTTCCACTGCTGCTGGCGGGAGTCTGAATTGAACTACAGCACGTCCAACTTGTGTGGCAATTCTCCGAATAGCCATTGCGCCACTGGGAAGCCCGCAGTTCGACCCCTTTAAAACACACTCAGTTGGCTGTAGGAAGCACGAGTGCGTCTCCGTGGCGTGGTTCCTTGCTTGCTTCACACGTTTTCACCACACTGAATCTTCTGGCTGTGAGCATCACCTATTATAGGGTAAACTCAGATGGCACTCTTGTAGCTATGCCACTACGCTGTGTGTTCTGGGACGTCTTCTAAACCATCATCAGCACTGAGCCGTGGTAAAAATTGATGTTTTGAAGAGCGCGCCGCAGCGCGTAGTGTGAAGCAGTCGCCCTCCGTTCCTGGCGGTGGCGCCGCTGTGGCAATCGCAGCTTTGGTGTCTCCCTCTGGTGGGAAAGGGGAAAGGTTGCCTGTTCACGTGCATTAAAGGGGCGCTATGAGCTCGCGAGTTGGCCAGTCTGGGTGAGTCTGGAGTCAGTCTGGGGTCACTCTCGTCCCCAGCTTGCTAGTCCCTTTCTCGTCCAAATTTGTGGGGCAGTTAGTGTCTGTCTGTCTGTCGTCCGGAGTGTTAGGTTGTCTTTCGTTCGATTCAATCTTTAAAGCTGGATAAATGAGATTCTTTCCACTCCGCCAGTAAGAGAGCTCAGCGAGTGGTCGCCCGGTCGGGGCTTAGTTCCTGCATCTGAGTCTGCGCGTTAGGCCGCCAGTCTGCTCGAGTTGCTCAGGCAACGGCCATTGGCGGTTGGATCGATAGGTTGGTCGTTCGCGCACTGAGACACAAGATGACTTGTCCGCCTTGAGCGTCGGCACATGTGAGGTCGCCACGTGAGTCGAGTGGGCCGCGGCGTATAGCGAGGGGTAGTTGCTTCGTGGCCGACACGAGAGCAACAGGAGTCAACCCACGACGCCGGTCTGGCCGGTGAGAGCTGCGACGCGTGAGACGGGAGATCGGCGCGCCTTCCTGCGTCCGTTGAAGCGGCTGGCAGCGGACGGTTTGGGAGATCGATTTGGGGGTGCTGCGCCAGGTCTTCTCCAGAAATCGCAGTTTATTAGAAGTTAATTGATTGGTGGTATGTTGTTTCATTTACTTGTTAAATTCTACTTGTTTCCTTGGTGAGGTCACCAGCCGCTTTGTTTTGGGGTCGTCCCACCATTATTCTCCGTTTGCCCACTCGCGGGAAGGTGGTTATTTATGAATTGGGTGACCCGTTTTTCTCTTGTGGAGTAGGGGCTGGTTAGAGCAACCTGCGGTTCGGGTTGTTCGGTAATCTCCCTATCAATCTACCGTACGTTAGTAGCTGCCTCTGTCATATTTGTGGAATTCGGTGTGTTGGCGAATTCATTGCTTGAAGTGTAACAGCCTAATTCCTGAAATATGTTTTGATCTTGCCTATCGTCTTGAGAGGCGGTATATGTGTACTGTAGAGCATGTTAACTTGTTTGGCCAGTCTTGTATGATTTTATATAAGATTACATTTCATGGGCTTTTATTTAAATGGTCATTTTAGTATATAAAGTTACTACCCTCCCACCGTAAGACTTTTCTTAGAAGTTAAAATCAAGTTGCACCTTCGGTGGCAAAGTTATTAGTTGTTAGTGTTTTGTACCATTTCCATCTCTCCTACGGGGGTGCATAGTTTGTGCGCTTGTGTGAATTGTTAAAAGTTTTAGTTTAAAGCAATCTGGTGTGTTGCAGATTTGTACCAGTGTAGTCTTTCAGAGGTTGTTGTGAGCGGTCGTGACAACGGCCGTGTCAAAAGGGAGCGGCAAGGTTCTCAGCTCGAAAGCTCATACACTCAAAAATATGTTTCTTTCTACCCCTGAATAAATTGTAGCTTGATATTTAGAGGGTGCTTTCTGCTTATAATTTTAAATCTGTTTCTTTTTTAAAAAAAAGAAAAAAAACGCTTTCAGGAATAAAATTCCCATTTGTTAAAAGCAATTTGATTATGATTTCATCAGTCACTCCCTGGCAACTACTTCCACGCTCACATAGTGTGATTAAATGTGTTAATGTTCCTGATGAATCGCTAGTAAATAAAATAAAATTTTAAGAATATTCTTTGAAATTAAATCAACGGTTCAAACACGTCTAGTGTCCCCCAGGTGGCATATTCCGTCACCGGATCAAAATCTACGTCGTCTTTCCCGGTGTACTATTTTTTCCGACAGTGTATTTGCGGACCACGACCGATACACTTTTTTGCCGTAAGACTGTTTACCAAGAATTAAGAATTCTGTATGATGATATAATCAAACTTTGGCAGTTTATCAGCTTTTAATTTATTCCTATCTTGCGAAGTTTCGAAATAAACGTAGCCTTGGATATTATGTGTTCTGACATGTGAATACGTCGAATCGGGGCAACTAGTAGTTTACTTATCAATGTTTATTAGGATTATTTGCTTATTTCATTGTCCTCTAGTTGCCCCTTTCTTTGCACCTATAATAGCAACTATGTACCGTGCGTCCTCAGAGAAGTGAAGTGTTCCTAATGGTTGGAAAAAAGCGCAGGGAACTTCCGATTTCAAGGGTGGTCATCGAAGAAAAGCGCGAAACTGTAGGCCTATATCTCTGTCGTCGATCTGTTATAGAATTTTGCAACAGGTTTTATGCTCGCGTATTATGACATTTATGGAGACCAAAACTTTCCTCTGTGGAAATCAAAATGCGTTCCGAGAAAAACGCTCATGTGAAACCCAGCTCGCTCTGTTTGTCCACGACATGCATAAAGTAGTAAATACTGGTGCCCAGTTACATGCCGTGTTCCTTGACTTCCGGATACCGTTCGATGAACAAAATACAAGCATACGGAATACCACACCAACTGTGTCCGCAGCTCGTGGTCCAGTGGCTAGCGTTGCCGCCTCTGGATCGCGGCGTCCCGGGTTCGACTCCCGGTCGGTTTGGGATTTTGTCCGCCCGGGGATTGGGTGTTCGTGTTGTCCTCGCCATTTCCTCATCATTCGTGACAGTGGCTAGATTGGATTGTGGAAAAATTGGACGCTCCACAAACCAAACATCATCATCACACTAACTGTGTCACTGGATTGAAGAACTTCTAGCAAACTAAACACAGCATGTCATTCTAAACCGAGAGAAGTCTTTGGACGAAAACGCAAGTACGGGCGTACCACAAGGTACTTTTCACTATACAAAGAGTGTTCCAAAAAGAACCTAAACACTTTAGAGACAGGTGAAACCTGCCGTTGAAGTGGTTTTTCTTTTTTTTTTTTTTACACACGCTGTATATATAAATGACATAGTAGCTGAGGCTTTTCGCGGATGATGCTTTTATATAAACAGAAGTCGTAGCGCTAGAAAACCGTAGCGAAATGCAGGAAGACCCCAGAGGATTGACGCTTGGTGTAACCTCAACATAAACAAGTGTAACATATGGAAAAAACACAGACAGAAATACCCTTATGTGGAACAATTTATACTGATGCAGCCACTTTTTACTAATACTTTATAAGCACAATGCATTTCGGCAGCATGATGCCATCATCAGGTGCATTACAGTTACTTATACATCAGCTGATAGGTTATGTACATTAGGTGGGTGTGCCAGTGGGGTTAAGAATCGAAAAGTAACGCTATGTGGAAGGATAAATTTGTCACAGTATGTACATTATGTGAATAGCATGATTAGGTAATATATTAATATGTTTACTTACATTTCTGTTGGCGATTTCATTTTCTGGCAGACAGAGCACAGTAACAGGTAAATCACAACTTAGCATTTTCACAAACATCTGTTTACATCTTTCCAAAGAGTTTTAAAATCTAAGGTAAACTACTTACAATTTCAAACACAGTAATATATACCTGTAGTGAAGATGAGGATTTTTATCTAGATGTATTGGCAATATGGAGAATGCTACATGGATACTTACTGAAAACTATTCTGTCAATGACATAAACATTCAATGTTGGAGAAGTTTTTGAAGAAGTTAACATTATTACATAGGCATAACAAAAGTAACAATGCAATGCACACACATTATTTTTACGATAGAGTTACCAAACAGACAGAGATAATATTCACAGACAGAGAAAACAACTTGTTAAACAAAGGGCTCAAATATAATGTACAACCTGAACTAAATCCCAAACTCATGAAAGATATTATTGTTGCAACAAAAAATGCCACATATATAGCAAAGTTAAACAATAACGAAAAGACAGTTATAGCTCAGAAGGCTATGAAAGCCATAAACAATGAACTATACAAACAATAAACAAGTCATGATGCTCATCAAGAGAACAGAAGAACACTCAGAGATATAAACAAAAAGCTAAATAAACATAACGCTATAATAACTAAAGAGGACAAAGGGAACACATTATGTATATTGAAAGAAGGAGAATACATAAGTCAAACATCAGAGTTCTGGCGCACACAGCTAATATACATAACCTATCAGCTGATGTATAAGTAACTGTATAATGCACCTGATGATGGCATCATGCTACCGAAATTCATTGTGCTGATAAAATATTAGTAAAAAGAGACTGCAGCAGTATAAATTATTCCACATCATCTTATAATACAGTCGCAGACCTCAAACAACATCCATATGACATGGATAAATTTAAAGAAATACTCTTTATTGTATAATTACAAAATTGCAGAAAATCACAGGAAGCAGTTATTTCCAGAAAGCATCTAGGAGTGTGCCTGCACAGCGACGTGCAACGACCGCATAAAGTTAATCATGAGATTCTCTGTAAGATTCACCAGGAAATGTGGCCCATCAGCAGAGTTGGTAGCTTACAAAAAGACTCATTGGGTCAATACATAAATACCGCTCGTTAGTCTGCGACTTGCACCAGATACGATTGACTGAGGAAATAGAGAAGATCCAAAGAAGTGCAGCATGTTTCGTTGTAGTCTCATTTAGTAAGCGCCAAAGCCAACTGCAGTGGCAGACGCTGCAGGAGAGGCGTTCTGCATCCCGGTACGGCGTACTACTAAAATTCAGAGAACACACATTCCTAGAAAACTAATACAGTGAGCCGACAGAAATCATGGGATTCCTCCTAATATCGTGTTGAACCTTTTTTGCCCGGCGTAGCGCATGGACTCCAGAAGTCGACAAGTCGTTGGAAGTCCTCTGCAGACATACTAAGCCACGCTGCCTCTACTGCCGTCCATAACTGCGATAGTGTTGCCGGTGCAGAACTTTGCGCACGAACTAGCCTCTTGATTATGTCCATTGTCGGGCGATCTGGGTGGCCAAACGATTCGCTCGAATCGTCCAGAATTTTCTTCAAACCAATCGCGAAGAATTGGGCCCGGTGACATGGCGCATTCTCATCCATAAAAATTCCATCGCAGTTTGGGTCGAAATGGTTCAAATGGCTCTGAGCACTATTGGACTTAACATCTGAGGTCATCAGTCCCCTAGAACTTAAAACTACTTAAACCTAACTAACCATCCGCAGCTCGTGGTCGTGCGGTAGCGTTCTCGCTTCCCACGCCCGGGTCCCCGGATTCGATTCCCGGCGGGGTCAGGGATTTTCTCTGCCTCGTGATGACTGGGTGTTGTGTGCTGTCCTTAGGTTAGTTAGGTTTAAGTAGTTCTACGTTATAGGGGACTGATGACCATAGATGTTAAGTCCCATAGTGCTCAGAGCCATTTGAACCATTTTTGAACGTAACTAACCTAAGGACATCACACACATCTATGCCCGAGGCAGGATTCGAACCTGCGACTGTAGCGGTCGCGCGGTTCCAGACTGAAGCGCCTACAACCGCTCGTCCACAACGGCCAGCCCGCCGTTTGAGAACATGAAGTCTATGAACGGCAGCAATGGTCACCAAGTAGCCGAACATAACCATTTTCCTGTATATCAATCTTTTCAGAGAAGGATACAATGGTCTCCAAGTAGCCGAAGATATCTATTCCCCTGAATGTATCTTTTCAGAGACGGACTTAGGACTCGGCTGTTTAGAGAGGATGTCAAACACCGGCGGAAAGGCGTTTTATTTGGCATCCTATAACCAGTTCCGGTGAACTGTCGATGTAGCTGGCCCAGAGAACCCAGTGAATTTCTTGTAAACACATCCAGCACCGTTATAGAGCCACCACCAATTTGCACAGTGCCTTACCGACAACTTGGGTCCATGCCTTCGCGGGGCCTGCGCCATAGTCTAACCCTGTCATCAGCTCTTAGTAACACCTGACCAGACCATGGTTTTGCATTAGTCGAGGGCCCAACAGATACGGTCACGAACCCAGCACAGGCGCTGCAGCCGATGTCTTGCTGTTAGCAATGGCACTCACCGAATTTCACAGTTTTTCTAGGGTTGTTTAACGCTGTGTCGCTTGTGTATTAGCTCTGACAACTCTACCGCAAGTAGCCGCAGCCACTGCGTCGTCGACGATGACAAGTAACGCCTCAAATCTGGTATTCCCAGCACACTCTTGACACAGCGGATCTCGAAATACTGAAGCCCGTGATGAAATGCGAAATGGAATCATTGAAATATTGAATTCTACCGTTTTCGAAACGGAAAGTCACACGTATCTAAGTTCAATTACCATTACGCGTTCGCCGGGCGATGTGGCCGAGCGGTGGTGCTAGGCGCTTCAGTCTGGAACCGCCCGACGGCTACGGTCGCAGGTTCGAATCCTGCCTCGGGCATGGATGTGTGTGTGTTGTCCTTAGGTTAGTTAGGTTTAAGTAGTTCTAAGTTCTAGGGGACTGATGACCTCAGACGTTAAGTCCCATAGTGCTCAGAGCCATTTTGAACCATTACGCGTTCGAAGTCTGTTAGTTTCCGTCGTGCTGCCATAATCACATCAGAAACCTTTTCACATGACTCGCCTGAGTACAAATGGCAGCTCCACCAATGCTCTATCATTTTATACCTCGTGTACTCGATACTACCGCTATCTGTACATGTGCTTATCGCTATCCCTTGAACTTTTGTCTCCTCAGCATATTGCTGCCTGTCACACATGCCTGCCGAAGAGATAATGGAGATCGTGAAGATAAAAATAGAGAGATTCGAGCCTATATGATTGTTTTCCAGTAATCGTTTCCTCCCGAAAACCATACGCGACTGGAACAGGTAAAGGGTAAATGGACACTGGTACGCAATGAATACCCGTGCCCCCCTCCCCCTCTCACCGTAGATAGTGAAACACCCTTCATATTGCGCGCCCAGAGTATGCGGTAGTGTTCCCGATACAGACCGAGCACGTAAGCGGCAGAGTCTGGCCAGTGGTGGATGTGGGCAGTCGGTGGTCGGAATGGGGCCCGGCACGCCGGCGCTTCCTGTTGGCCGGGCCTCGGCGCGTGCCGCCCTGGGCCTGCAGACGGCCCGCTGGCCCGCCCAGAGGATTCCTGACCCGGATGGCGGCCACTCTCGCTGACTCTCCGCTCTGATTCACTCCCCTAAGTAGGCGGCGCGCTACCTGCTGTACGTCTGGCCGCGGGTGCGCTACTCACTGGCATAGCCGTGTGTTCGGCGAGCACTGCTCGTTTTCAGGACTTAAGACCACGATCTCATTCAAATGAGCAAAAACAAGCAGAGTTTGGAATTTCTTTTGAGACACTTAAAAGACATACAAAGGATCTAACTCCTGAAATTTTTCCGGCGTATTTCTTCTTCTAATAATTTTCGGGTGTGCTGTCGACATTCTGCCGCGATGTTTAAGCCCAAGCCGTCCGGCCTTATTCAGGTGAATAAGCAACTAGTGATACTCAATGATTAGATCGTCTCTCACTTCCACCACCGTGGGTAGCACACGCAACTCGGCTGTCCCGCGAATGTCACCACCTGACTCATGCGCCGAAGGACGCCACCACATTTCGCATGCTCGAGATGCGGCGTAGATACCTTGAATACACCCGGGCTCTTCAGTAGTTGTCCACTCAACTGAAGATGGCCGGTCGTCTCTGGGCCGAAGTATCGTGACGGAATGTCGACGGGATCTACATCTACATCTATACTCCGCAAGCCACCTGACGGTGTGTGGCGGAGGATACCTTGAGTACCTCTATCGGTTCTCCCTTCTATTCCAGTCTCCTATTGTTCGTGGAGAGAAAGATCGTCGGTATGCCTCTGTGTGGGCTCAAATCTCTCTAATGTTATCCTCATGGTCTCTTCGCGAGATATACGTATGAGGGAGTAATATACTGCTTGACTCCTGGATGAAGGTTGTAAGTAGGCTGTTTAGGTTTTTATATTGGTAACGCCACGTAGCGCTCTATATCAAAATCACTGGCTGTGCTGTGTGCAGTCTGTGGCTGGTTGTCATTGTTGGAATATTCGCTATTGTAGTGTTGGGCAGTTGGATGTGAACAGCGCGTAGCGTTGCACAGTTGGAGGTGAGCCGCCAGCAGTGGTGGATGTCGGGAGAGGTATAGCGGATGATCTGGACGTGTGTCCATCAGAGAGAGTAAATTTGTAAGACTGGATGTCGTGAACTGATATATATATATATATATATATATATATATATATATATATATATAGACTTTTGAACACTATTAAGGTAAATACATTGTTTGTTCTCTATCAAAATCTTTCATTTGCTAACTGTACCTATCAGTAGTTAGTGACTTCAGTAGTTAGAATCTTTTATTTAGCTGGCAGTATTGGCGCTCGCTGTATTGCAGTAGTTCTAGTAACGAAGATTTTTGTGAGGTAAGTGATTCATGAAAGGTGTAGGTTATTGTTAATCAGGGCCACTCATTTGTAGGGATTATTGAAAGTCAGATTGCGTTGCGCTAAGAATATGGTGTGTCACTTTAGTGATCATCACAATAAGTAAAGACAGAAATCTCTGAGTACGTTCAGTTTTGCTCAGCTGTTTGAAAATCAAATATCGGAAGGGATTTACCAGCACAGTAATTCATTAATTATTTCTAAGGGGACGTTTCAAGATATGTTCTCGAAACTTCAACAAAAGCCCGTACCGAGCTACTGAGCGTCTCTCTTGCAGAGTCTTCTGCTGAAGTTTATCTATCATCTCCGTAACGCTTTCGCGATTACTAAATGATCCTGTAACGAAGCGCGCTGCTCTCCGTTGGATCTTCTCAATCTCTTCTATCAACCCTATCTGGTACAGATCCCACACTGGTGAGCAGTATTCAAGCAGTACTGCAACCTACTTCCTCTGTTTTCGGACTGCATTTCCTTACGATTTTTCCAATGAATCTCAGTCTGTCATCTTCTTTGCCCACGGGATCCGGCTGCACACCGGAAATTATTGAACATACAAAGGATCTTTTTCGGGTTATGCCTGATCATACTTTGAACTTTATTTTAGATTTTCAGTACAAAAAATGATGGCCGTAACTATGGTTTGATGAAGGGCCTGGGAGTTTGAAGTATGCAGATTGTGTGCAGTATAGCTCCTCAGCAATTACCTGAAATCAAAACTGAATAACATCAGTCGATACTATATTAAATTTATGACGACTTATACCTAACCACAATGAAAATACCTCAAATTTAATGACAATGCGCTAACTCGAACTTTGAGTTCGATTTTTGTTTGCTTCTTTCACTCTTTATGGCATGACGAAAAACAGTTAATATTAAGAAACTTCATATATTACAGGTGTAAGCTCCCAAGAAAAGTGTTTACATTTCGGAGATCAAAGGTAGAAGTTAATAGGGTGAACCTTTTTTATCTTATGCTGTACACAGCTTTAACAAATCGTTTCTCGAGAAAAACCTGTTTGACGTTTAGGGGAAACATTCATATATATTATTAGTTCAATTTGCATACAAACTACATGTTGTTATATATGTCTGACGTCGCTGAACACATATCCGATGTTAGATTTTCTAAATTCAAAATGGCTAACCCGATATGGCGGACCAAACATTACGTTTTAACCAATCTTGAACAAAATTTGACCGAAAAAAGTGTTTTCGGTACTTACGTTTAGTCTGTAATTCCAGGACCGTGTATCAATCCTTTCTCTAACACAATTCCCTCTTCTTAGTGAGAAAATCCGACCTGGCTGAGCAGAATATGCTGCATTCGGCAGCCGGCAAACGTTGTTCGTCCGATTTTTCGGCGAATATGTTTGCATGCATAGTGCAACATATATCGTTTTTGAACGTGCGTCACGGGACGACAAGTTTTCTACCTGAGCCGGCCGTCTCCAGCCGAGAGCGTCGCACGGCGACCATGACACTGTTTCAAACAGTGGGCTGTAGAGACTCTTTTATCGCGCGATATAAAAAAACCTTTTCGTGCAAAACATTCTAGGCACGTATACCTTTAAAAAATGCAATAAAAAATGGAATTTTCGACCATTTTGAATGAGAACCTGCCCTTAAGGCGGATACTCATGCTAGGATTTTTCTGCGCAAAAACCTGCGCGATTTGTCTGTAGCATTTATAGAGTTGGACAAAACTTTTTGACAACATTGACTGGAATATTCTCTTTAAAATTCTGAACGTATCGGTGGTAAAATATAGGCAACGCAAGATTGTTTACAAACTGTACATAAAACAACATGACATTTAGGCCTATAAGAGTTGAAGCGCATGATAGGGAAAGAGTGGTTGAGTAGGGAGTGTGAGAAGATTGTAGTATGCCCCCAATGCTATCTATACACTGAGCAAGCAGTAGGTGAAACCAAAGAAAAAATTGGAGATGCATGCTTGAATATAAATGAAGATGCTAGCCATGTCTGTTGCTTGCGCTGTTGTATTTGACCGCGAACGGCATCTGCACAACGTCTTCAACCCGTTGTGAGTCTTAGTCGCGGTCAGCACAGTGTCAAACGTCGACAACGCATGAACCTGTGTTCAGTGTATGCCGCCTTTAGAATCTGAAGATGGTCATTGTATGGTCGAAACCGGTTATGACTGTGTCATAAGAATGTGA
Source organism: Schistocerca nitens (assembly GCF_023898315.1). Classification (NCBI taxonomy): domain Eukaryota; kingdom Metazoa; phylum Arthropoda; class Insecta; order Orthoptera; family Acrididae; genus Schistocerca; species Schistocerca nitens. Next base: position 710,933,021 of record NC_064619.1, on the reverse strand, counting down.
TTGCATCTATAAATAAACAAAAAAATTTTACAAAATAATCAATCACTCACTCCATTTACAAATGGTTCAAATGGCTCTGAGCACTATGGGACTTAACAGCCACGGTCATCAGTCCCCTAGAACTCAGAACTACTTAAACCTAACTAACCTAAGGACAGCACACAACACCCAGCCATCACGAGGCAGAGAAAATCCCTGACCCCGCCGGGAATCGAACCCGGGAACCCGGGCGTGGGATGCGAGAACGCTAACGCACGACCACGAGATGCGGGCTCCATTTACAAAATGTCGTTTTTTTCCAAAAGAAGAGGACGACAGCTGCAAAAGTCACTGCAGAACTGAATGTCGCACTCGGGAGCACTGTCAGCACCAAGCAACACGGTGGGAGCTCCATAAGCAAGGATTGCAGGCCGAGCTGGAACACCAGTACCACTCACCATTGATGCAAATGACCGGTGCCGAAGCCATAAAACTTGGACTGAGAACCTACGGAAGAAAGTCATTTGGACATGTGAGTCTTGTTTCTCACTGTTTCCAATTCTGGTCGAGTTACGTCCCAAGAGCGAAATCTCACAGGAGTTCGGTGATGTTTTAGGCAGCCATATCGTGGTTTTTCATGGGCCCCATGGTCACTCTGCGAGGTTGCATTACTGCCAAAGATTATGTGACCGTTTTGGGTGTTCAGGGGCATCCATTGGTACAATGGATGTCCCCCAGTGATGATGCTCTGCTCGAAGACGACAGGTTCTCTGGTTCGCACAGCTAGCATCGCCCAGCAGTGGTATTGTGGGCACGACCATCAATTGTCGCGTCTCACCTGGCCACCACAGTCACTAGATTTCAATATTATTGAGCCTTTGTAGTCCACTTTGGAAAGCAGGGTGCGTGATCTCTATCCACCTCCATCTTCGTTAGCTGAACTGACACTATTTTGCAGTGAGGATGCTATAAGATTCCCTTTAAAACCATACAGGACATGTATTTATCCATTGCGAGACAACTGATAGCTGTCTTCAATGCCAACTGGTTTTTCTATACCATATTAGACACGGTAGTGTGTTGTGTTTGTCATATTTCATGTTGTTGTCCAACCGCTCTATAATTACACAAAGACTGCACAAGGAAGAGATCTTCTCACCATAGTCTTGGCCGACGTTTTTCATTGTCTCAGTATCACATGACAAACGTCTATACGAAATAGTTCGGCACGTCCAACAAGCAGGAAAGCGTGTTCGCGGCTGAAGGCGGAAATCAACAATGTTCATTTGTCGCACAAGCCACGTGGGGCCTCGTTAACCGATATCCATGCAAACCAGTACTATACGCAGGCGAATCTCAGAGTTTAAGTAGCGTGCTTAAGACATGCCTTTGCGGTTCTGAAGCAAAGACGAGGCTACTCTAGCTTACGGAAGACTGACAACATTTCCTCTGAGACATGCAAGTGCTTATCAATACAAGTATGAATACATAGTTGCAAGATGTCTACTGCAGAGGGCAGCCAGATCTTGTACTTCGCATGACAAACTAAGTGGTATTTATTTCTTCCAAATTACAAAAGACGTTCAATGTGGGTGTCGTGGAATGTAAAGGCCGGTTCCCACTAGAGCGCGGCAGAGCGGCGTGCGGCAATGGCAGCGGCAAGCGTTTTCCGCTTTGACGCGGCGGCTCGCGGAATTGGCGTTCCCATCTGGAAGCGGCAGACACCAGCGGTAGCCAATGACGGACAGCCACTGAGGTACGGGGTGGGACCCACCGAAACGACCGGTGTGTTTGAATAACTATATCTTACACCTACATGAAGACGAAGTTGGGTGAAGACATACCAATTTTTCACTTTCTGTACAATGTACTCTTTCACATATTTGATTATTCATGTTTTCTCATTTCAACATAAACAGATTTCATGACTACCGTTCATGATTGTTCACTATCTCCTAACACATTGAAACAATGTACGATAAAAGAGATTATTCAGATAGTTAAGCGAGACAAAAATTTAAAATGTGATACGGTAGCAGGTACACGAAAACAGTAAGAACACAAAGGCTAGGTGGAAGGGATGAAAGTGGAAGCCACCTGATAGAATTTCCCACAGAGCATAATGTAATCATCGCCAGCACCTTGCTTAAGAATCACGAAAGAATAATATATATTTGGAACAGAGTTTTCGAAACCAGATTTTAAATTGTAAGGCATTTCTTGGTGCAGATGCAAACCTGACTGAAGACTGTCAATATCAAGAAAAGCGGTATGAAAAAGAAAATTTGTTCACATCGAATATAAATTCTAATGGTTGGATATTTACAAAGGTATTTGTGTGGAGTGCAGCCTTGTATGTAAGTGAAACGTGGACGATGAACAGTTCTGTCAAGAAGACAATGGACGCTTTCAAAACGTGGTGATCAATAAGAATGCTGAAGATTAGATACGACGATCATGTGACTAAAGAAGAGGTACGGAATTAAATAGAGGAGGAAGAGGAAATTACGGCACAACTTTGATAACAATAGGGGTTAGTTGACAAGACGTATTATGGGGCGTCAAAGAGTGAGGACAAGGGGGTTGGGTGATAGTATTCTGATAAAAATGATCTGTTGAAATACTATTCTACTATTTTAAATAATCTATTAATGTAAGCAGTGAATTTAATCTTCCATGCACTCCTCCACAAAACATTTAAACCAAAACTGAAATCAGCTGAACACCAAATCGTTCAACCACTGTCTGACAACTACTGGATTCACTTTCAACTTTCTATAACTATCACTGGTTAGCCACACACACATACAGATATAATGAGAACAAAAATAAACAAACATTAGTTTTCAGCATATAATTCAGCGGGTTGGCAACATGTACATAAACAAACCAGACAGGAAGGGACATGAGGTGAACACACTGTAGTTACGACTTCAAATCAGAGTTTTCGGTAAAACGTCTACTACTAGTGACAGAAGAAAAAAGAGCGAACATGAAAATGTGCTTCTGTTCCATAATCTAAGTTTTAGTTCAACCTCCAGCATGTGACCAGGTGAAGGGAAACGTATATGTCCGCCAAAATCTCGATTCACTGTAAGTAATCAGTCATTCACGTAAAAAAAGATGTGAACTGTTTTATAATCTGCAAGTATCACATATCAAAACAAAACTGAATCATTCTAGATTCCACCGAAGATGCCGTAAAAGTAAAAGGCGAAACGCGTCTTGAATCGGTAAAGTACACTGGATAAAGAAAAAAAAAGTTTGTTACTTACCAAAGGAAATAATCAATAGCTGTAGATATTTAGTAAATTACATCTTATGACATACCAGCAAATTAGTTTCGGTTTAACTTCTCATTCCACATGCTATTAAATGCCGTTTAAAAAAATTCATCTATCCCTTCTGAAAAACTGTAGTTATTTTCATATCTCGGTAGGTAAACAGATTTAGGATATTTATCATGCGACGAAATACATGACTTTTCACAAGTTATCGTTTGCAAAAAAACACGTTTCGATTTCTTGAACCGTTTACGAAATTTGCGGTTGATACAACCACATGGTTTACGACGAACAGGACGAAGTACCGGTCGCGTCGCGAGCGACCCGCGCGCGATCACCGCACAGCACGTCCGCCGACATATCATTCAATATCTCGAGAACGGTGATAGCTATCGATCTGCTCTCAGCTTTAAAAACAATTTCGATATGTTGACTAAATTTCATACGCAATAATGTATTACCTAAAGTGAACTGTACGCAAAGTCCACGCAATGCGTTTTTACCTCTGCACACTCATTAAAATTTCGTGTAAAGGTTTACGTAAATGCGATACAGCAAGTAACCACGACGAATAACGAAAAGAAATTCGGTCCTTTATCGAGAGAAGATATCAGGCTGTAACATGCCCAAGAATCAAATTTTTCTGCCGAATAGTTTCCTTGGATGATAAGTATTTCATAGCTGCCGCCGCGTCCGCGCCAGCGGTTCGGCGAAAGTTCGTGTGCCCGGGGTGCCGTAACTGACGTCACGCTCAGCGCGTTCTGTGATTGGCGGCGCGCACCTGGAGCGCGGCACGCGGCACGCGGCAGCGGAAGCGGTTCGACATGGTCAAACCGCGACGCAGAGCCCGCCGCGCCGTGCCGCTGACGCCGTTTCCATGGCAACCACGCCGCTGACGCGCGGTTTTGACGCGCGGCAGCCCTAGTGGGAACCGGCCTTAATGCAAGCGTTCACACGACGGATCATGGAACGCTTTACTCTTTTGGAATGTTCCAAGATACAGACGAATAGCATCACAGGCTACAGGGACACTCCGTTCACACAACACGTTTCGGATGCCCCCGGAAATAAGTATTAAGAGGGTTAAAGTCTGGTGACCGAGGTGGACAGGGGTAAGTGCCTCCTCGCCCTATCCATTTCCTGGGGATGGTGTTGTTCATGCGTTGACAAACAGAGATACGGAAGTGGACTGGTATTTCATCACTCATTGGCCACATTGCCTGTTGTACTGCAGCAAAAGAGGCAGAGTGTTCATGTTCTGTAGGATTCCAGATAAGTTCAAATGGTTCAAATGGCTCTGAGCACTATGGGACTTAACATCTATGGTCATCAGTCCCCTAGAACTTAGAACTACTTAAACCTAACTAACCTAAGGACAGCACACAACACCCAGCCATCACGAGGCAGAGAAAATCCCTGACCCCGCCGGGAATCCAGATAAGTATGTCAGTCAAAACGTTGTAAAAAAAAGAAGATCCAAGTCGGTGATCGTCAATAATTCTTGTCCAAGAACTGGTACTAAATTGTTGCTGATGTAACGATTCAACCAGTCCCAAGAGATTTTCTATGGTCCACAGATGACCACTGTGTACGTTCATGATGTCACCTCCATCACAGGTCGCGTAATTGACGAGGAGAACTGACAGGAGGAATCCCATAATAATGGTGGCTATTCCAACAGCTAGCGACAGAATCTTTCTCATGTAGGACAATCCGTTGGACATCATCTTTACACGCGTTGTAGGTAACAGGTGTAGTAGTGGTTTTGATGCAGGATATGAACTCTGAAGTTCCTTTCCCTGTCGGGAATCACATCCTGAAGTTCATCTCCTTACTTAACACTCATCTCATATAGACAGATAACAGTGATAGAGTTTAGCATAAAGTAGTAGACAAAAGGACCAGCTGAGCAGAGGTAAGTTCTTCAAAGTTATTGTTTTTCGTCAGTCTTGAAGAAATTGACATAAATATTAGTATGAGAAGCTTAGCACTAATCATGAATGGTTATTAGCGCTAGTAACTTCACACTGGCTGCTTTTTAATATAAATGTAGACTTGTCGGACATTCCGGCATGGTCTACTACACGAGAGTACTTGCAGAACGTTATACGTATAAATGAAGAAAAGTTGATAAAAAGATTCATTTACCTTTTAATCCAATGACAAGCAGTAATAGGGAAATAAATTCTTTGATGACAGTACACTGAAATCAATTGTCAGAAATAAAGGGGTCGCTTAGAACTGAGATAACCTTACTCGAGAAGATGTCATAGAAACCACTTTCTTTGCGATCTACAACATGCCTTACATCTCAGACGGTTTGTTGGACCTGAGATCTACATCCTCTTATCATAATCATCACTAAAAATCTCTGATGAGTTCGAAAAATAATGCTGCCTGAACCTCTGCTCATCAAAAATTTTACAAATCCTTTTGAAACGCTCAACAGGTATGCACTCTTCCTCGCTTCCTCGTTTACTTTCCCTAAGAAGCACGCTATACCAGCTTATCTAGCTGCCACACCTCTTCATATAGAACCTTCGAGTCCAGTACGCAAACCAGAAAACTTGACCCTAGCACCTCACAGTGTACCCTCTTAACTCCAATCCGGGTGCCCTGCCGATCCATTACACCACATCTCACATTCCATGCACCTCTGTGCTTCTCCCGCCGGTAGGTCAACCAACTTGGGTTCTCCAATCCTGCAGTCCATCCTGACGCATACCCATCCTACTAACCGTCCCAATCATATCCTGCCGTGACCTACCATTCTCCCTAGTTCTGCTTGCCCATCCTTTCAATGTGTGATAACTAGTTCTTTATAGTTCCGTTACGATAAACATTGTTTCAACTTCATCACGCGCATCGTCGTTATCTCACATCAGCAGCACCACTATTACAGCTTTGCAGCGTCAACATTATCATCACAATGTATTTTTTCTGCCTTAGGTGCAAAGGGGCTCATAGAAAATAACATATTTTTGAACGCTTTCAGCCTGCCGCACGGACTGTCGTTATTTGCATTAAAATGTCCTTTTATTTTCTGGCCATCGCTATTGCGCGGTTTCGGCTGTGTAGCCGTTTTGAAGTCAGTGCATCATAACCCATCAAGGTGACATACTTTGGCTGTAGTCTGAAAGTTTGTCTTGTCATACATTGTTAAAATGTAATGGATCGGCCAGACTTCAAAATTAGAAACATGACACCACGACACCGCGTATTTCTTTAACAGCTGTGACGTAATATGCGAGGCGCATTCGAAAAATAAAGGTGATTTGGTCGTATATATACAGGGTGAACATTAATAAAACTGACATATTCCTGACTGGAAATGTGGTGTCACCGCCAGACACCACACTTGCTAGGTGGTAGCCTTTAAATCGGCCGCGGTCCATTAGTATACGTCGGATCCGCGTGTCGCCACTGTCAGTGATTGCAGACCGAGCGCCACCACACGGCAGGTCGAGAGACTTACTAGCACTCGCCCCAGTTGTACAGCCGACGTTCATAGGAATGGCTCACTGACAAATTACGCTCTCAATTGCCGAGACGATAGTTAGCATAGCCTTCAGCTACGTCATTTGCTACGACCTAGCAAGGCGCCGTATTCAATTGTTATTTATATTGTGAGGCATGTATCATCAAGAGCGATGTTCTACAATTATGGATTAAAGTTAAGTATTCAAGCCACTACGTTCTTTATTTATTAGACTCAACTCCTTTAATTGTTCCAGACCTCACGCCAGTCTGCGTGAGCTTTGAACGCGTGTATTTCGGCCTCCTCTAGCAAAACGGTGTTGGCTCTTCTGCCAACATTACAGGAAATGGACGAAAAAAGATCGTGTGAACATGAGTCCGGAAATGGTCGGTGTGCCTGGAACGACAATAAATCGTCCCCGAACACAGTACAGAGCTGCATCGCATCCACGTTACAACAGATCTTCAAAGTGGCCTCCATGGGACGCAATGCAACCGTTCACACATACTTTGGCTTACACCATTTTGGTTGACCTCTTGCCTGAAGCTTGTCCTAGGCTTTGTCTCAATTTCCTGTAGAACCCGGTCCTCCAAATCTGATGTACGCGCAGTCCGACGCCTCCCTGCACGTTCGTCTGTGTGAAAGGACCCATGATGACACAAACGCCAAGAAATGGCTTGAAATGTCGTGTGGTGTGGCTGGTGTCTGTCGGGGTACTTGTTTTGGTATAGCTGTGCTGTCTCTCGACTGTTTCTTCGGCTTGGCTGTGCATAGATACCATCTCGACTTGTTCCCGACAGGAATACCGGACCATCCTGCTGGTTGCAGTACGCTGCGTCAGTCACGCAGCCGGCAGCAGACAACGGCACACGGTCAGAGGAACTTGACATCTACCGTGTCAACCATGCATTTCCGAACACATGTTCACTACATCTTTTTTCTTCCATTTCTCGTCAGGAACGTTCACCCCGTGTATACACTCACGTTCAGAAGAAAGAGAACACCTTGAACGGCTACAGATAGGACGTTCATATTCGCTGGACATGTACATTAGTATGCTCTGCAGAAATGATTACCATTTGAACCATGTCGGATCGCAGGTTCAAGGGCAACATCGATTCGCGGCGCAACATCACTCACCGGTAAAATGTGCCTGCGGCTCTGGTTGTCGCTGTAAACCGATGATAATAGACCAGTATGACTCGAGCAGACGTGAAGGATGCCTCGCACATGCATGAGCGAACCGTAACGTCAAATCAGTGAGGGCGCATTACTGACATGAGACAATGTGATGCGTCCACACGGGAAATTGCTATTCGTATAAGACCAAGTGTTTCGGCAGTGTAGCAGTGTAGCGGGTGTGTGCAGAATGGGTCACGAAAGGCCGTAGGACACGATGAGATGGGCCAGGTCGCAACATCCAGACCACCTCCTTGCCCCCCCCCCCACCTCCCCCCCCCCCCCCCGCCCGAGAAGATCGATAATGGCATTCCGGAACAGATCTGTATCCTCTTCGGCTCTGGCACAGCAGGGGAACAGTGTAACACATCACACATTATCAGGACTGACAGTCCGTCGCCGTTTATTACGTCACGGGTTACGTGAGCCTCGCCCACTTCTCCGCCTACCCTTGACGAATGTGCAGAAACATGCTGGACGGCAATGGTGTATGGAGCGATGTCACTGTGGACAGGACTGACATCACATAGTGTTTTCGGACGAATCAGGTTCCGCTTGTTTGATAATTTTGCTTTGCGGCAAACAGACGAGAGGCGTAAGAGTGAGTGCATTCGCACGAGACATACAGCGCCAACGCGAGGCCTTACACTGTGTGATGCTACCGGGCACACAGTTGGTGCATGCCCAGGCCACGGTGACCGGTGTGACCTAGGTGAATGACAGCCTGCGACCCGTAGCCATACCCCTTCCGCACAACAGCGCAGACGCCATTTTTCAGCAAGACAATGCACGACTACATATCGCTGCAGGAACACCTGCGTTCTTGATGGCGCAAGATGTCAGCCTTTTGTCCTGGCCCGCCAGATCACAAGATTTGTTTACAATCAAAAATGTGTGGGATATAGCGAAACGACAGGTGCAGTACTGTGACCCAATGCCGATAACCACAGATGAAGTTTGGAACCAGGAGAATGCAGCATGGATGGCTACACCAAATGGTTCAAATGGCTCTGAGCACTACGGGACTTAACATCTGAGGTCATCAGTCCCCTAGATCTTAGAACTACTTAAACCTAACTAACCTAAGGACATCACACACATCAATGCCCGAGGCAGGATTCGAACCTGCGACCGTAGCAGTAGCGCGGTTCCGGACTACAGCGCCTAGAACCGCGTGGCCACCAAGGTCGGCGATGGCTACACCATCCGCGCTTTATACGTGTCGATGCCATGACACATGGAACAAGTTATCAGGCACATGGCGGACCGTGTGCCTTCTAGGCAACGGGACTCATGCTGAACCGAGGTGACTGAAATACTAATCATTTCTGGAGAACGTACTAACGTACATGCCTTATGAATCTGAATGTCCTATCTCTAGTCGTCCAAGGAGTTCTATTCCTTCTGAACAAGAGTCTATATGCCGGATTTCTCTCCTAATAGTCGTCAAGTGCATTTTCTCTGTTGTTTCGGCAGATATTTGCAATTTTGTTTTTGCAGTTTGTAGTTGGAGTTACTACAAACAGGTACTGGGAATCACGTCTTTCATGCGACTCCCAGTAACGGTTTGGTTCCAGTTACGAAGTGAATGACTCTTAAAGCGGTATTTTATGTGCCTATTCGGTAAAGCGATCCTTATGGCAGGTCTTGTCATGGGACAAGCCTCGTCAGAGAGGTCCACCGCCTGAGCGTGTAGGGAAGTGATCCCAGTGGTGGTTTCCCTTTGCCTTCCACTGATGATGATGAAACGATAATGAGGACAACACAACACCGAGTCCCTGAGCGGAGTAAACGACCCAGCCTGGAATCGAACCCGGGCCCCTTTGGGGTGACAGACCGCCGCGCTGACCACGCAGCTATCGGGGTGGACATATGTACTAAGAGGGACAGTAAAACAGACAGAATAACTTAGTACTCCAGCAGCGACTGAGCAGCGCTTCTGTACGGCAGCAGCATGTTTTACTGTCTCTGTAAATACATACCGGTAAAAAGAATATCACACTAGACGAATTTTGGAGCGCTGTATTGAAAAAGCTTTTATTAGCGGTTTTCGTTACCAGGAAACCAAATCATTTTACCATGTAATCGATATTCGCTTATAAGCACTTTTCGTAACGATGCTTATGGTCTTTCGAACCCTCTGCAGAGAAGTTTTCCGACCGGGAATTGAACCAGGTAACAACAGTGTTCGTAAGTTCCTTGTCACCTTCCAGTTATTGTCCAGCAATCCACTGCTTCAGTGTAAGACGAGGTAATATTCGCTGGATGTGAGGTCGTGTCTGTAGAGTAGTTGTCAAAATATTACCAAGGGAAATGCGGAATCTTATCCTTGGTACGGACGGGGATGTGAGGGTGTGCCTTGCTCAGGTGGTCTATCCCAGACAGCAATTTCCCGCGCAGCTGAATTCTGATGACACATCAAATACGAGGAAAGTTATTTTGATACACTATTTTCAACATGTCTTGGCCTCGATAATGGACCCGCCACTACGCTCGTCACCATTGCAGCCTGTTTCAAGGTATTCACAAAACTGTCTAATCTTTCCTTTGGTCATTACTGCAGGACCACAGACGGGGCGCAGCTTCTGATGAATGTGAGCAGTTGTAGGTCCTTTTACTCAGAAAAACTGACTGACAACACGCCCTTCGCAACTGGTGAAAACAACGATTTTTGAAACCACCGTTGTTTGCTTCCACCGAAAGAAGTTGAATTCGTGCTGCTTTGTTGGGAACTGCCAAAACGTAAATATAATCAAATGGTCCTTATTTTCGAATACGCAGCGTACAACTGAGGAGAGTACAAAACTACTGGCCCACGTATAATTACAGCTCACGACTTCATGCCAACCTACAGAGTTTTAACTTTTGCATGACTAAACGAACGATCAGATGTTGTAACCCAAGTATGTTCGCTTAACGGCTTACACTATACAAACTTTAAAATGGCTGCACACCAGAAATTGTGCAGTAGTGAACAATACAAAGTAAATGGATATTTTAATCCAACTGTCGTCAGACTGTGCAGCATATTGTTATCATTCGAAATATTTTTACTGTCATGCGACTCACCCGCTAGTGTTGAAAATTCGTTTTTTAAGCCCAAGGTGCGGCCACATATCTCCTGCTATAATGAATCAAGTGTAAACCATGGAAGAGCAATGTTATCCGCTGCCAGACCTCATCCTCGTGGGCGATGTTGTTGCTTGTTAGAATCCTAAAAGCAGCCTTACCCTGAAATGTGAACTTTTCTTCCGCTACGCGATGCCTGATCACTTGGGTGGCATAGCAGTTCGTTCACTGCGGAAAAAGGAATCAATGATAAAGGCATTAGGGACGGGAAACAAACTTGGATTGGGAAGGAAATCAGCCTTGTCCCTTCAAAAATTTCAGTTCCTTAAGACATTTAGGAAGACGTCGGTCAACCTGAACTCGCAGGCTACATAAAAATTCGAACCTCACTGCTCCAAATTGCGAGTCGTGCACAGCGGCGCCCCTGCAGATATCCGTGTATAGCACGGAGCGCACCTTAAATGTGTATTACCGTGGATAGAGGGTATCAAAAGATAGACCAGTTCCTTGGCCTCCAAGCTCGGCTCACTTAAAAACGTTGGACTCCTTTCCGCGGTGTTAGGTCGAGACTGAAAGTCGATGACGTACTGTGCGCAATTCAGTTTTGTTTTAGGTGTGTATTAACGTTTCTCGTAAATAGAGTTTTTTAAATTAGTTATCTTATTACTCTGAGACTGTGGTTAATATTGTGTGTACATTTAAGTGCAGAAAATTGTGTGATTACTGTTGTTCCTAGTGTAGATAGGTATGTAGCGCTTTTGGTTGTATTATCATTATTATTATTATTAGTTGAAAGCTTAATGTTAAACTTCTAAACTTGTGTTTGCAGATGTCGGGTTGGTATCTGAGAAAATGGTGAAACTTATTTTGATATCGAAATACGTAAATCTCATTGTAGGATAACAGAGCTTTGTTAAAATTAAATTTTGAACGCAAATATGCGGAGGTCACGCTACACGATGCGAAATCCCTGCTAGCCAGTTCATTAAATAATCCGTTTTCGATGAAATTTACATATGCTATTTGGTTGCAAAACTAATTACTCACATCAAAATGTTGGTCCTGAATATTGTTAATTTTTATCTTAGTCTTGCAAACAATGACTGTATCAGAATTGTTAATTTAATTTCGCAGTAAATGAACATAAAATTTAACGCATCTGACTTTCTGATAAAACTGGTTGAAAAGTCATAAGATAACACTTCACTGAGATTTCTACTGGTATTCAACCTTTGAACTAATATATTATTTTCACAAGTAACACTCTGGCTATCACTGTGCGTTACAGCCGGCCGCGGTGGTCTAGCGGTTCTGGCGCTGCAGTCCGGAGCCGCGGGACTGCTACGGTCGCGGGTTCGAATCCCGCCTCGGGCGTGGGTGTGTGTGATGTCCTTAGGTTAGTTAGGTTTAAGTAGTTCTAAGTTCTAGGGGACTTATGACCTAAGATGTTGAGTCCCATAGTGCTCAGAGCCATTTTTTTGTGCCTTACAATGGACATGAACTTTGATGAAAATTAAATTTGTTGGCCTACCTGTGCGAATAGAACGTTCGTCTGTTCTGCAACCTGTTACTATTAAGATAATGAATGAAACTGTCAAAAATCAAATTTCATTCACCGTACTTGTGATGCGCAGCGCAAGACGGCATCTTAACACTTTTCATAAAAATGCTTTTGCAGCACACAACTCGCGATGTGGAATGCGAGTATACAAAACACATTCATAAAGGTAAAGAACGAAAATTGAGGAACTAAACTCAACGACCGATAATTGAGATCAAGATTCCAAGTTAAAGTACGCTTGATTAAGCCAGGCCGGCCGGTGTGGCCAAGCGGTTAAAGGCGCTACAGTCTGGAACCGCGTGACCGCTACGGTCGCAGGTTCGAATCCTGCCTCGGGCATGGATGTGTGTGCTGTCCTTAGGTTAGTTAGGTTTAAGTAGTTCTAAGTTCTAGGGGACTGATGACCTTAGAAGTTAAGTCCCATAGTGCTCAGAGCCATTTGAACCATTTGATTAAGCCAGAACAACAGTATATATAATCTCACAACTAGACATGTTAGCAAAATATTTCTTAATAATTTTCTTATGCAAAATTACTTTCCTTGACACTTGTTCCAATTTTCCTGTGCACAATTACTTTCCTTGACACTTGTTTCAATTATAATACAAAACCGTATATTGCATCATAAAATTTCTACATCAAACGTCGATCATACCCAATATTCTAACAATAAGAAACTACATAATTACAAACACAGAAAACTGGATTACCTCACACGTTGGCTTACATAATTCTTCCATTAATGCAGTCCCAGGTACTATTTTTCATCAAAACATATCATCGCAAAATCCTTTCTAAGCACTGCTGCCTCCACTGCACGGAAGGCCAGCTTCCATCCTTTTCAAACCAAGTACATTTCCAAACTTACTAACACACACTACTTGCTGCTACTCTCTACAAAATGAAGTAACCATTCTCACCAAGATCCGTGGTCTCAGGAACTGACTTACAAAGAATATGGTTATATCGATACGACAGATGTTGAGTACATTTATCAGATTCACAACTTCTTCCACAATTGTGACCGAAGCCTCTTGAAAATCGATATGGCAAATAGCACAGTCCCCTTTCAGAGTTTTTATTTATGTGTCATGTTCTGGTACCGGATATGTTCAAGAACTAGAGATGGGCAAGATACATTTGAGTTTTCATTAGTGTTAAATATTCTATTATTGTAATTTGTTGAGTGAGGTATTTAGTTTTTTAATAATTGTGATAGCTAAACTATGCTCAGGTTCACATAACCACCAGCCCGGACACCACACCACACAAATCCTACGCTACACCTTTAATAAGGAAATATTTCAGTGTAATTAAATGTCAGAAAGTGTGTTTAAAAGTAATGTTCACAGCTTTTGTCAATTACAATTTAGTAAAATACTATGAGAATGTGTAGTGTAATGGTTTGCGTTACAACATAACAAAAGAGCATGTTTCAATAGCAGTAATTTAGCAGAATTAATGTAAAACATGCCTGAAAATATCGATGTTACTGATCGGCTGAAATGGTCACCTGGTCACGTGGTCCCGCAGTTACAGGTTGTCTGTCTTGGCTTCCGTGGGTAGCGAAATTTTCGGTTTTCAGCATTTCATATGATTACTGACGGATTTAAAAAATCTGGAATGTTTTCATTACCAAGTTATTAAGGCTTAACACAATAAACTAAGTATAAAGTTAGACACTATGTATACGAGGCAACGTAAGTCACGGGGCACAAACTACCCAGACTATACTCATCCAGTATATGACACTAAGAGCGCTTAGACACTTCCAACGAACTTTACACGCAACTTCAAACCTTTTCGAAACTTTTTGGCGTTGTCAGTTTAGCCCCATCAAAAAATAATGAAAGGAAAAAAGTAAGAACTCACTACATTTTAACTGTTCATGCAGTAAAACTTCAGTATCAGCCATAAAATGTCAGTTTATTACTCCTTTACGGCTAACTCAATTTACAACATATTTTCCAGGCAGTATTCACATGTATCTCTGAATATACCTACAAAAATTATATTATTGAACGACAAATAGCACAGGAGATATGATTTTTTTTTAAATGGAGCCCAAATTACAGAGACTCTACTCATACAGTGCTTGATAATAATAGTACTTAACGACTTCCAACAAACTTTAAACGTCATATGAAATCTTTCATGAACTTTTTCTCGCTTCCAGTTTGTAAGGTCCCCTCGTTTGCAGATAAGAGCGCATTTTACTTTATTTGCAGTTTTGCTGTTTCACATATATGAAGTGATTATGTAAGTGCTGCGGTACCTGTGCAGTTAAGAGCGAGCGGTAAGTTCCCATGCAGGCTAGCAGAGGCGGTTGGCCATCTGGCGCTTTCAAAGCCACTGGGATGAGGTGCCGATGCAGAAATCGCTCGTGATGTCAGCAGAGAGATACGTAGGAATAGTACATTTTTTTCTGACGCGAATCGAGTAATTCTTATTAATAAATATTTGCCAACAAAAGTTGCGTTTGCTACTCAGGCATTAGGGAGAGTCCACTAGTCACAAACAAAGGGTGCATCAAAAAGAATCATCCGATTTGGCACGTCTATATTGCTGAAACTACAGTTCATTCATTGTTGTTGGTTCTTCATTGTTGTTGGTAATAGAGCCACATTAACAGAGTCTTTTATAAACCCCCACAAGAAATAATCACATACAGTCAGGTCCGGTGACCTTGGGGGCCAGCAATGTAAGGCTCAATCATTTGGTCCGGTGCGACCGATCTATCGTTCAGTAATCCTTTGATTTTAAAATTCCCGCACCTCCAGATGCCAATGTGTCGGAGCCCCACACTTTTGGTAAATGAATTCCTTCAAATTAGTATCCAACTGTGGGAAAAGAAAGTTCTCGAGCACATCGAGATCTGTGTTTCCTGTAACAGTGTTCTCGGCAAAGAAAAATGGACCGTACACCTTTTCCCGTGAAACTGCGCATAACACGTTAAATTTTGCAGAGTCCCTCTCGTGTTTTACAACTTCATGTGGTTGTTCCGTAACCCCTTTTTTTCACATTATGATGTTTCACTATTCCATTTAAATGGAGTGTTGCTTCGTCAATAAACATTAAGCGTGGAAGAAAACTGTCATTCTCCATGTGCCAAGAACGAAATTACTGAAATCCACACGTTGTTGTTTGGCACCGCCACGAAGAGCTTGCAGTAGCTGATTTTGTACGGTTTATGTGTAAACGTCGACGCAACACACGCCAGACGGACATCGGGGGCATGCTGAGCTGTCGAGCTGCACGGCGAACGGATTTCGGCGGACCCCTTGTGAAGCTATGGCGGATGCGGTCGACGTTTGTGTCAGACACACGGGGACAACCCGGCGATTTGCCTTTACACAAACTAACTCGTTTCTCGGAATTGTTCATGCCATCGTCTAGTGCTCTGTGCTGTTGGAGGATCCACACCACACCAAGTACGAAAGTCACGCTGAACAGTTATTACTGACGCACACTGCGCAAAACGCAGAACGTAGAACACAAAACGCTTTCTGTTGTCCCAGCACCATTTTTACTAGAACTGAAGTGGGCGCACACTGTAGCTACCGAGCGGGAACCATGAAAAATTGGAAAATCTGCTCTCTCCAACAGCGCGTTCTTCACGAACTTCTCTCAAATAACATAATTGTTCTTTTTTTAAAAAATCGGATGAGTCTTGTTGATACATCCTATACTGTCTTTCAGTAATTTTACAATGCCAGGAAATGTTGATATTAATAAATAAATGAATAACTTTGGCACAATCGAAGATTCACTAACTAATTAGAACTACACCGATCCCACGCTCAAGCTACACACGGCGCGTCATAGCCGGCAGTCGCCGATAGGAAGTCTTTCGATCTAGTCATGTGGTAGACCATCCTCTCGAGCCGTTAGTAGTCAGCTTATAATCAATGTGAACAAGTTACGATGTTTCTTAAATAAACGCATCATAATGGCATCTCTGGAAATTTTATTTGCACAAAAAAAGTTATTACTGGTTCATTACGTAAAACGTAGATAGTAGTATTGCACATTCAGAATCCGACGGCGCTGCTTCGGCTCTGCAAGGGGACATAAAACCACGAGAGAATCTCCATTTAACAGGTAGCAAGAATTCGTAGCGGCGGCTCAGTAAGTCAGATCAAGGACGGACTGGCTTAATTATCGCAAAACTCGTGTTGGAAACGTGGCCTGTTATACTGTACGCCCGTTATACCACTTTTACGGCTAAACTGAGTCATTTCTGGAGGTTCCGTACGAGTGGTGGGTCCTTGCAATCTCCACAAAACAATGAAATTAAAACATTTTATCGCTTATTAAATGTTCGTTGTTCATATAATAAAACTTAATTATTACTAACTCTATTCGCTATCAATTCTACAGAAAGTATACAAACATGTCATTAAAGAAACCTAAAAAATTATATCGCTGCACGACACATAGATTAAGAAAAGTCCAGTTTTGAGAAAAATGTGAATAGTTCTTAATATAGGTTGTATAAATGTTTATACAATTTAAAAAACTTTGTTGGAAGGTAGTCCTCAGTTTTACACGCTTAACGTTAAGTATTTAACAGTTTGTCTCGGAGGGGGACATCCAACGATACCACACTCGACCTACCAACTCATTTCGTGGGTGGGTGGCGGTGGGTAGCTTTGAAATCTTCAATTGGAACTCTTGTTTTTTATTGCAAAAGCTATGGCAAAAGCTATGGCAAAAGCGACACACGTTTTGTCTGAAGCATTTGCTTCGTTTCGCCACAGATGGCTCTGTAATCGGAGGAATACAGTACAAACGGTTACACAATCGTAATTTACGACTTGCTACTCAATAGCCCTTGGATATCCGATGGCACATGGCACGCCACCTCTACATTGCGAGGATAGGACAGGCCAGAATTTCGTAGCTTCTGATTGGAAACCCCATTCGCAACGTTGTATTCCTCCGACATATCGAACAGAGGACTACTCGACGCGCCAATGTGGACGTAGGTGGAGGCGAACGCTGATCTAATTTTCCAATTAGAGTAAGTGTTCAAACGTACTACCGCCAACTTCAATACACTTAGTGATCCGATTTTCAAATGACCGTCCACAGGAAAGAAACACATCTGCGGGAATGGCAGCACAAGTGTTTCCGATGCTGTCGACCATGTCTTCACGGCCAGTTGCTACTTGCTGGTACACCTTATCTTTTAAATATCCCCATAGAAATACATCCAACGACGTCAAATCCGGCGACGTAGCGTGCCAATTAATAGGGCCACCTCTGCCGATCCACCGCCACACGATCTTATACCTTCCGTGCTTCAATTGCGTAATGCGCTGGGCAACCATAGTTCTGAAACAACATACGATTCAAACATCTAGGGCAACATCCTGTAGTAGAACCGGTTGTTCCTGTTCCAAAACCGTTCGGCATTTGCGTCCATTCAACGTACCGTCGATAAAATACGGACCAATGAGTTTGTTCCCCTTGACGCCACACCATACGTTAACCGACCAAGGACACTGATGGTCAACGTGACATAACGAGTGGGGATTGACTACACACCAGTAATGCACGTTATGCCGGTTAACGCTACCATGGTATGTAAATGTTGACTCGCCGGAAAACAGTCCTCGGCAAAGAACGTACGAGCCGCTTGGATTTGTTGACATAACCATTCACAAAAAGCTACCCAGTTATGGAAATCGGCGCCGTGAGGTTCTTGATGCAGTGACAAACGGTATGGATGGTACTTACGATGATGCACTATTGTGACTACACTATTTACGGACCTCCTGGAATCCCGGTGTAATTGCCGGACGCTTGTCCGTAGGTTTTGGTGCACTGGCGCTACTACAGCTATTTCATTAACTCCTCCTGCTTCACGTTTGCTTCGTTTCCTTTTGCCGGTCTGTACGCTGCATACCTTGTCAAAGAACGAACGAGAGTGAGCTTTCTCTGGGATACATTCGACATACAAGGCAACAATAGCCTCAACATTTATCCTACAGTCTCCATAAATCGGTATCATTTCAATTATTTCTTCTGTGGTTGCAAAATTCGTAGTCCACTTGCACATCTGTTCTCCAAATGATAGGTATGTGTGTAGCCAATAAACGCTGCGCATGTATCGTAATGTTTAGAGCCGCTACCTGTTCTACGTCTGCACGATCCGTAAGCTTCGGGAGCAGTGTACTGCCTGTTATGATATGTCGTCGTTCGCTACATGGGCAAGGTGGCAAGTCGAGTAGTCCCTTGTTCGATATCTTGGAGGAATACAACGTTGCAAATGACGTTTCCAATTAGAAGGTATGAAATTCTGGCCTGTCCTACCTTCACAATATGGAGGTAGGGTCCCACGTGTCACTGGATATTCACGGGCCATTGAGTAGCAGATCCTTAACTAGTATTGTGTATCCATTTCTATTCCTCCGATTACAGCGCCATATGTGGCAAAACGTAGAAAATGCCTCAGACAGAAAGCGTGTCGTTTTTGCCGTAGAATCGTAATCTGTAACAACAAGCGGGGGTTCCTACTGAAGATTTCAATGTTGCCCACCGCCACTCATGCACAGGTTAGGGTGGAGGGTCGAGTGTGGTATTGTTGGATGTCCTCCTCCGAGACAAACATATTGGAACTATAACTACTTTTGACACGATGTGTAGTTTTCGAGGTATTTCAATGTCTTCATTTAAAATGAGCACCCTGCACATGGCACTATCGTCTACTTTGTCGCGCGTGAATAGTAATCATTTGCATCTCACACCATATAGTACATTTCATTCCAACTTGGCGTTCGTTGTATCCTGCCTTCTTTGTGTTGCGATTACAAACATCAATAGAGTAGATATCGTGGTCGTCGGTCTCCTCCAAAGTTCGAAGCGACCCCATTCCACGACTCAGTGTGACCCATTGCACAAACGTAGCTACATCACTGAAGAGACCGTGGGAAGCTCCACAGTGTGTACAAAATTGCGTTCAGCGTTGTGTCGCGATCAGCCGGTGAGTGGTTGCGTCCGCGCTTTACAACCCGCCCACGCATGCGTGACGCTTTGTCGATCGCCGTAGATGTAACGTGGCCGCGCACCTGCTGCGCCGGTAGCCTAACCGCACGTCTGCAGGCGCTGTCTACCTGACCAGCATACCTCGTAGCAGATGCTTATTTGTAGGAGAGTACTTTTCACTACTGCCCACACCATGAGAACTTTAATTCTGGAGAGAAATTAGTTTCCTTAACAGCAGTTTTTCGAATGTACCATTAATGATCTGTAGACATTTTCTTTCCCAGTTAACCCCGATCTGTAGGCGTGTACTCAACCATTTACTCACCGAGTCACACTCCTTTCGATACAGTTGTCGCATTATCAAAACTCATCACCCTATTCCGCATATTAGAAGTGACTGGTACGAGCTAATTACTGGCATAGTTAAAAATTTCATGAATCTATGTCTACTTATATACTTGTTAAGTCATTGTATAGCGCATGGTGGAGGTAAATCGTACCAATACTAGCAGTTTCCTTTGCTATTCCATTCGCGTATAAACCGACGGGAAAATGATTGTCTATATGCCTCTGCACATCTCCTAACATCACTTGCCAACTTTTGGTGTGGGCACCATTGCCTGTTCTGATTACAAGTAGACTGTAACTGATCTTTTCATCTCTTCTTAGAACGCTCAAC
This sequence comes from Schistocerca nitens, assembly GCF_023898315.1. Lineage (NCBI taxonomy): Eukaryota > Metazoa > Arthropoda > Insecta > Orthoptera > Acrididae > Schistocerca > Schistocerca nitens. The sequence continues at coordinate 710,912,802 of NC_064619.1, read as the reverse complement.
ATTTCTTTTCCTTTAACATAAATATTTGCCTGTTTCTTTTCGCAATCCTCTATTTTCTAAAGTACGCATTCGAAGCCTTGTTCATCTCTAATTCCATCATCCTGTTTTTCGATCTATGAGCTTTTACCCAGTTAGTGGCCTTCGGAATATTTGTAGCTAACATTGGAGCTGTTACTGCAATCACATAATAAAATTTTAGTACTGTCTCATTCATAAATTTTTTGAGGTGGGTCCGATTTTTAGTACCTACTAACTGTTTAAATATTTGCTGTTTTAATTCTTGATCACTGTATGTAATATATGAGAGCACACGTCCCAGGTATTTAAAAGCATTTATTTGTTCTAACGGTTTATCATCCATTATTAGTTTTATTCTTAAATGGTTCTTACCATGGAATGCTATTATTTAGTTATATCTTAAGATATTATCATATTATAATTATTTTCTGCCTTGCACAACGATCAAATTGCTCCTTGTAACTTGTCTTCGAAGTCCGATAAGATTATTTGATGATCTGTGAACAGGATTGTTTTTATAATCTTATTAGTAACGTTGTATTCATGCACTACATTATTCTGCCATGTCTTTACGATGTTGTCTATACATGTAATAAATAATGTGGGTGATAAATGATACCCTCATCTCACTGACTGAGAGATGATTCTACCTAACGGACTTCCTTTTTGCTCGCACAAGTTACCCTGGAATAAATTTACCCAATAGGGTTCCACGAGAAAAACGGCGACTTACTTGCAAATATTCCCATTTAAGTTCCCCCGGTATCTCGGCTACACTTTCGTGCGGGCTGTGCCGACCTACTATGACCCTAACAGCGCGTGTCTGAATTCATTCGATTTCTGTTTTCAGGTTTACTTGAAAAGTATTGCAACCGCCGGAACAATAGTAATGAGGCACTAGCGTATCGTATACGATATATTGCAATTTTGCACTACCCTTCCAGCAAGTCGTCTGTCCATTATCACTGACAGATGAGGAGGGAAACCAGGCAACTGGAGTGTTGTGCTACAAAAGCGTCTTGAAATTAAAATGGTCTGAGAAGATAAAAACTGAAAAGGTTCTAGCCAAAATCGGAAAACAAAAGTATGCGTGGAAAACACCAACTAGAAGAATGGACAAAATGATACCAGGGAAGACGTGAAGGATTAACTTCTGCGATATTGGGGGTAATCGCAGACGGCAAAAATAGTAAGGGTAAACAGAGAGTAGAATAGTTATAACAGACGTTGTGTGTAGCTTGCAACGTACCTCTATTAACATTTGACTTTATCTTACAACAACACGGTAATGAAATCTTTGTTTTATTGTGTGCAGTGATATTTCGTGAGAATCAGTTATAAATACGAGTACATTGTAACTGGAGACATTATTGTCTGAGTTAAACAGTATCTCTGAATCAAGCACTGTATTGTTAACAGAAAGTGCATATAGGGAATGCTTTTTAACTCTCATTTAGAGTTAATTCCTTCTTCTTAAAACAGTCTGAGCTCAAGTCACATTTACTGAGTAGCTTCGGCTTGTGTGGCAGCGTTGGAAAAATCTGTTTTGTATTGTATTGTATTTTTTTAATTGATCCAGGCAATCACAGTATTGTACAGCTGTACATATGAAATTGGATAGGTCAAGAGAGCTATTTACAAGAAATTTTTACAAATTGATTTTTACATTATTTTGTAGCAAGGAAATTATCTATATTAAACAAAACAGTTAATACAAATCATAGAATTGTAAGGTTGTACATACGATATTGGACAGGTGAAGGGAACATATTTACAGGTAATATTTAATAAATTGATTTTACATTATTTTGCAATGAGGAAGTTAGCTATCTTTAACAAAACAGTAAATACAAATGTTGTATGGTAAAATACAAACAGCCAATACAAATGTAATAGTAAAGTAGTCCAGTGTATTTCATAGACATGTACAGTATATAATAATCCAGTATATTTCATAGACATGCACAGTATATAATTTTCAGACCTAATTGAACATTTATCATATTGTTTACATTTTAACCCCTTTCAAAAAATGATCAACTGCATAAAAACAATGGTCCAAGACATATTTTTTTAACTTATGTGAGAAGGCTCTTGGGTTCTTTGTTGCTTTGATTTCATTGGGTAAATTATTATACATTTGTATCCCAACATTTAAAACACTTTTTTGGTAGCAGGTAGTTCTGGACTGAATCATATGTAGGTCAGATTGCTGCCTCGTTGCATAGTTATGAATATCTCCATTGAATTTTAGTGTGCAGTCATTGTTTAACAGGTATGACTTGACAAATGAGACGATATTATAAATGTAAGCAGAGGGCAGTGTCATAATGCCATTTGTTTTGAAATGTTGTCTGCATGATTCGTTATGTCTTAGATTACACATTATGCGTATTGCCGGTTTTTGCATTTTGAAAATAAATCTACCTCCAGGTCAGTTTCCCCAAAATATGATTCCATACTGTAATGTAGAATGGAAGTAAGCATAATATACATGTATGAGAACAGATTTTGTGACAGATTTTTTGAGTATCCTTAAAATGTAACTCACAGTTGACAGCTTTTTTGAGATATCATTTGTGTGAGTCTCCCACTTAAGATTTCCTTCAAGCCATATGCCAAGAAACTTGACAGAGTCCACACACATAAGCTCTTGGTTATTTAGAATTACATCAGGCGTTTCTTGTTTTTGGGATGAGAGTCTGAAGTTGATGTACGTTGTTTTCTGTATGTTTATAATCAGTTTGTTCTCGTTGAACCATTTGCTGAGTGACGACATAAGCGGTTTAATTTTTTGGTTGTGGTCCTCTGTATCAATACCCATTATTAGTATACTTGTGTCATCAGCAAATAGTGTTGTATGTCCTGTAGCAAGCTTCGTGCTTATATCATCAATGTATAGCAGAAACAGTATGGGTCCCAGGATTGAGCCTTGTGACACACCATATCTAATGGGCATTGTGTCAGAGGAGTGGACAGTAGATCGATGGGTGGTTGTATTCTTTTTTTCAAAATTAATTTCAACTTTTTGAAATCTGTTTGACAGGTAAGATTCTAACTATTTGTTTGCAATTCCTCTTATACCTTTATTTGCTAATTTCTTAAGGAGTATGCTATGGTCAATTACATCAAAGGCTTTGGATAAATCTAAAAAGATACCAGTCGTGATTTCCTTATTATCCAGTGCTTTTAAGGTTTTGTTGAGATACTCATAAACAGCTGTGGTAGTTGTCTTTTGCTTTCTAAAACCATGCTGGTGTTTATCAATAAGGATAGTTTATTAGTAAAGTCTTCCAATCTGGTGTAAAATAATTTTCCAAATATTTTTGAGAATGAGCTGAGTTGTGCTATGGGCCTGTAATTGGCTACATCATTTTTAGAGCCCTTTTTGTAAAGTGGGGTAATTTTAGAAGTCTTTAGTAGGTCAGGGAAAACTCCATTTGTAAAGGATGCATTTATTATGTGGGTTAGGGGTTCTACAATGGATTCTCCACATTTCTTTACAATTAAATCAGGAATGTTGTCACTACCACTGGAGTACTTATTCTTTAGTCCTTTTATAGCTGTAAGTACTTCAGTATTGGAGATTTTGTGAAGAAACATTGATGCCTGTACTGGTATGGTTTCTATTAGTGTTTGGTGTTGAGTATTTGGTCTGTAGCAGTTGTTCTTTATCAGGTTTTCTGCTATTTTGCTAAAATAGTCATTAAAACCATTTACTATTTTTTGGGGATCTGATGTGACTTCATCATTTAGGTTTAGTTTTAATGTTTTCTTTATAACCTGCTGCTTATTGTTTGTTTCATTTTTTACAACTGTCCACAAGCCTTTCATTTTATTGTTAGATTCCTTTATAAATTTATCATTGTATAATTGTTTTGGTTGTTGGATAACTTTTCTGTAGATTGCAAAATAGGTCTTACAATATGACATAAACTGATCATCGACGTCATGGTGTTTCATGTGATTTTTTAAGTCACGCTTTTTTTGGCTGGAAATCCTTATCCCTTTTGTTACCCATGAGTTTGTGTATTTGTTTCCGATTTTCCTGGATTTCAGTGGAACTGCAGTATTGAAGTGGTGGAGAAATGTTTCATGGAAGGAATTAAATATGTAGTTTACATCATTTTCTTTATAGACCTCTGCCCAGTTTTCAGCCGTTAACAGATAGTTAAAAAGCCTTATATTATCATCATTAAATTGCCTTTGCATTTTGGTTATTGTGGGATACTGTCCTGTGTAATTTAAATTCGCTGTTAGTATTTGGTATTCATGGTCACTGTAACCTGTGCTGATGACTTAGATTGAGTGGTGTAGTTTGTCTGTGTTTATGAAAATCTGATCTAGAGCTGTTTTTGAATTTTTTGTGATCCTGGTTGGTGTGTTTACAGTTGGGGATAGGTTGAATGAATTTGTAATATTCAACAATTCATCTTTGTTTTTTTCAGGTGTGAGGAAGTCAATATTAAAGTCTCCACTTATTAATAGATTTTTGTTTAGTGAGTGAATTTTTGTGAGTAGTGCTTCGAGGGAGTGTTTGAAGGTTTGGATGTTCCCATCAGGGGCTCTATATACATTCAGTATCAATAGGTTATAGTCTATTAAGATAATTAAGGAGAATTCAAAGCCTGTTTCCATTTGCATATTATTGTACTTTGTGAGGCTTTTGTATCTTAAATTTTACTAAAGATTAGCCTAGACAGCGCGACCAAATTAAAGAATCGAACTTCAAAGTAAGAAAACTATGTGCAGTTTCTGACAAGCAGTAGATACCAGAAATTGCTATTAAAAATGAATATAAATTAACTGTATTATGCAAATCCACACTAGCTTCCACTAGTACAATCACAATGCGTACATTTAACTTTAATTCTTCAGGAAAAGTAAGAGGTGGAGAAATACATATAGAAATGTAAATAACTCTTTTGAATTATTATTGTTCCAATTAGAACCATAAATTTGCAATCATTGGTACAGAAGTGGTTTCTGATGCAATCTCAATCATAACGAAGGTAGCCATTAACGATTCATTATAGTACATGATAATATATCATGAAAAATGAAAAAAAAACCTGGGACCGCTGGATCCTGTTGCTCTTAGACGAACAGGGAACTGTAGATAAATCAGTCACTGTAAGACACATTCATTTTCATTATATACACGTAAAATTACTTTAAAATGGAAACTCTCTCCTAAAAGATTAAGCAGTTCATAAAGACGGGCCACAAATCGCTACTCTGAAATGAAGAATTTGGCAGAGGAGTAAATCACGGCGGGCTGCGTCAAATCACCACTGATGAGAAAACGAACATCTGTTTCAGTGAATAACGTCCGTCGTTTGGTTTCATTTCTGGGGTGACAAGTCTAAACACTGCACGGCGCAGTGTAATAAACACTAAGACCCGCTTTTCTTTTTAGAACAATTCCAAAACTCCTCTCACCAGAATTATTTCGCCATCTCATTTTCACTTCTACTTCAGGGGGCGAAAGACATTCCTGAGGGCTGAACGGAAGGCCTCTCCAGTTTGTCTGACGAACCGGTTTCAGGCTCTGTCTCCGGCTGATACTGATCTTTGGTTAGATATGGCTGCTTGTCCTGTTCCAGAGGTTGCCCCTCAGTCTGCAAGATCCGGGCGGTCGCAGAGGGTGGGCTTACTGGTAGTTGGGAGCTCCAACGTCAGGCGCGTAATGGGGCCCCTTAGGGATATGGCTGCAAAGCAGGGGAAGAAAACCAATGTGCACTCCGTGTGCATACCGGGGGGAGTCATTCCAGATGTGGAAAGGGTCCTTCCGGATGCCATGAAGGGTACAGGGTGCACCCATCTGCAGGTGGTCGCTCATGTCGGCACCAATGATGTGTGTCGCTATGGATTGGAGGATATTCTCTCTGGCTTCCGGCGGCTATCTGATTTGGTGAAGACTGCCAGTTTCGCTAGTGGGACGAAAGCAGAGCTCACCATTTGCAGCATCTTCGACAGGACTGACTGCGGACCTTTGGTACAGAGCCGAGTGGAGGGTCTGAATCAGAGGCTGAGACGGTTCTGCGACCGTGTGGGCTGCAGATTCCTCGACTTGCGCCATAGGGTGGTGGGGTTTCGGGTTCCGCTGGATGAGTCCACTACACGCAGCAAGCGGCTACACGGGTAGCAGGGTCTGTGTGGCGGGGACTGGGCGGTTTTTTAGGTCAGATGGTCTCGGGCAAGTACAGAAAGGCCAACAGCCTCAAAGGGTGCGGGGCAAAGTCTGGGACCAAGCAGCAATCGGTATTGTAATTGTAAACTGTCGAAGCTGCGTTGGTAAAGTACCGGAACTTCAAGCGCTGATAGAAAGCACCGAAGCTGAAATCGTTATTGGTACGGAAAGCTGGTCGAAGCCAGAGATAAATTCTGCCGAAAATTTTACAAAGGCACAGACGGTCTTCAGAAAGGATAGAATGCATGCAACCGGTGGTGGCGTGTTTGTCGCTGTTAGTAGTAGTTTATCCTGTAGTGAAATAGAAGTTGATACTACCTGTGAATTATTATGGGTGGAGGTTATACTCAACAACCGAGCTAGGTTAATAATTGGCTCCTTTTACCGACCTCCCGACTCAGCAACATTAGTGGCAGAACAACTGAGAGAAAATCTGGGACACATTTCACATAGATTTCCTCAGCATGTTGTAGTCTTAGGTGGAGATTTCAATTTACCAGTTATAGACTGGGACACTCAGATGTTTAGGATGGGTGGTAGGGACAGAGCATCGAGTGAATTATACTGAGTGCACTATCCGAAAATTACCTCGAACAATTAAACAGAGAACCGACTCGTGGAGATAACATCTTGGACCTACTGATAACAAACAGACCCGAACTTTTCGACTGTAAGCGCAGAACAGGGAATCAGTGATCATAAAGCCATTGCAGCATCCCTGAATATGGAAGTAAATAGTAATATAAAAAAGGGAGGAAGGTTTATCTGTTTAGCAAGAGCAATAGGAGGCAGATTTCACACTACCTAACAGATCAAAACGAAAATTTCTTTTCCGACACTGACAGTGTTGAATGTTTATGAAAAAGGTTAAAGGCAATCGTAAAATGTGTTTTAGACAGGTAAGTACCGAGTAAAACTGTGAGGGACGGGAAAAACCCACCGCGGTTCAGCAACAAAGTTAGGAAACTACTGCGAAAGCAAAGAGAGCTTCACTCCAAGTTTAAACGCAGCCAAAACCTCTCAGACAAACAGAAGCTAAACGATGTCAAAGTTAGTATTAGGAGGGCTATGCGTGAAGCGTTCAGTGAATTCGAAAGTAAAATTCTGTGTACCGACTTGACAAAAAACCTAGGAAGTTCTGTTCTTACGTTAAATCAGTAAGTGGATCGAAACAGCATATCGAGACACCCTGGGATGATGATGGCATTGAAACAGAGGATGACACGCGTAAAGCTGAAATACTAAACACCTTTTTCCAAAGCTGTTTCACAGAGGAAGACCGCACTGCAGTTCCTTCTCTAAATCTTCGCACGAACGAAAAAATGCCTGACATCGAAATAAGTGTCCAAGGAATAGAAAAGCAACTGAAATCACTCAACAGAGGAAAGTCCACTGGATCTGACGGGATACCAATTCGATTCTACACATAGTACGCGAAAGAACTTGCCCCCCTTCTAACAGCCGTGTACCGCAAGTCTCTAGAGGAACGGAAGGTTCCAAAGGATTCGAAAAGAGCACAGGTAGTCCCAGTTTTCAAGAAGGGTCGTCGAGCAGAAACTATAGGCCTATATCTCTGGCATCGATCTGTTGTAGAATTTTGGAACATGTTTTTTGTACGCGTATCACGTCATTTCTGGAAACCCAGAATCTACTCTGTAGGAATCAACATGGATTCCGGAAACAGTGATCGTGTGAGACCTAACTCACTTTATTTGTTCATGAGACCCAGAAAATATTAGATACAGGCTCCCAGGTAGATGCCATTTTCCTTGACTTCCGGAAGGCGTTCGATACAGTTCCGCACTGTCGCCTGATAAAGTAAGAGCCTACGGAATATCAGACCTGCTGTGTGACTGGATTGAAAAGTTTTTAGCAAACAGAACACAGCATGTTGTTCTCAATGGAGAGACGTCTACAGACGTTAAAGTAACCTCTGGCGTACCACAGGGGAGTGGTATGGGACCATTGCTTTTCACAATATATATAAATGACCTAGTAGATAGTGTCGGAAGTTCCATGCGGCCTTTCGCGAATGATGCTGTAGTATACAGAGAAGTTGCAGCATTAGAAAATTGCAGCGAAATGCAGGAAGATATGCAGCGGATAGGTACTTGGTGCAGGGAGTGGCAACTGACCCGTAACATAGACAAATGTAATGTGTTGCGAATACATAGAAGGAAGGATCCTGTATTGTATGATTATATGATAGCGGAACAAACACTGGTAGCAGTTACTTCTGTAAAATATCTGGGAGTATGCGTCCGGAACGATTTGGAGTGGAATGATATATAAAATTAATTGTTGGTAAGGCGGGTGCCAGGTTGAGATTCATTGTGAGAGTCCTTAGAAAATGTAGTCCATCAAGAAAGGAGGTGGCTTACAAAACACTCGTTCGACCTATACTTGAGTATTGCTCAACAGTGTGGGATCCGTACCAGATCGGATTGGCGGAGGAGATAGAGAAGATCCAAAGAAGAGCGGCGCGTTTCGTCACAGGGTTATTTGGTAACCGTGATAGCGTTACAGAGATTTTTAGCAAACTCCAGTCGCAGACTCTGCAAGAGAGGCGCTCTGCATCGCGGTGTAGATTGTTGTCGAGGTTTCGAAAGGGTGCGTTTCTGGATGAGGTGTCGAATATATTGCTTCCCCCTACTTATACCTCCCGAGGAGATCACGAATGTAAAATTAGAGAGATTCGAGCGCGCACGGAGGTTTTCCGGCAGTCGTTCTTCCCGCGAACAATACGCAAGTGAAACAGGAAAGGGAGGTAATGACAGTGGCACATAAACTGCCCTCCGTCACACACCGTTGGGTGGCTTGCGGAGTATAAATGTAGATGTAGATGTAGACATTTAGCTGGAGACTTGCCAATTCCCTCTCCACAGAAGAGTCGAACAACATTCCACTACCCTCTGCATGGAGATCGCATCGTTGGCCTGACCGCTCCCTCGTTAGCATCGTGAAGAGCGTAACGGCCAGGTGAGGAATTAAAGAGAGAAAACGCGGTGCCCGCGGGTAACGAGCTCCTTATATTCGCAGATGAGGCGATCCTCTCTGCATGCCACTTGCTGCTCTGATTCCTCGCCCCCAATTTCAACGGACGGTAACTTAGGCCGCCTGTTAATTATCTCCCCGCGTTCCGGCAGCCAGAATATCAACAGGAATCGTGTCCAGCTTCGCATCTCATAGTGCAGTCATTGCTGTGTCTTGAAATCCTATGTGTGGAGCTTTCCTCTCTAAGTAACAAAAGCTACTTAGGACTCGTTTGCCTTAGCAGTAAACTGTAGCTGCCTGAGAGTGCCGGCCCAAATCATGATGGGCGTGCAATAACGGGCACAACATATTTTTTTCTTAAACCAGGTTGGCTTTATTCAGGATTACAGTACAACACATTATTCGCCACTCTTTAGGCTAAAAAACGCTATTTTTTAACATAACTTCCTTTCGATGTGACAACCTTATGCCATCTTTCTGGAAGGGCCTGCATGCCCCGATTGTACTACACTGCTGGTCGACCCTGAATCCAACGTTTTCTTGCACCAGTTACCTTCCCATCATCCACGTACAACTTCCCGCGCATTACATCCTTTATTGGGCTACACAGGTTAACATCGGAAAGTGCGAGATTCGAGCTTTGTGGCGGATGAGGAAGAACAGTCTAATGAAGTCTTGTAAACTTCCATCGGGTGCGCATACTTGTGTGAGGCATTGCGTTATCTTGAAGAAGGAGAAGTTCGTTTGCATTTTTCTGGCAAAGAAGACGCTGAAGTCGTCTCTTTAATTTCCTGAACGTAGTGCAACACATTTCAGAGTTGATCGTTGTAGTATGAGGGAGCACACCAAGCAGAATAATAGCTTCAGAGTTCAGTAGGATCGTCGCTATTACCAGCTGAGAGTGAGGTTTTCGACTTTTCTTCGGAGGAGAGGTGGTGTGTCGCCACTCCATGGATCACCGTTTTGTTTCCAGTTCGAAGTGATGAACCCATGTTTCACCACCTATCAAGATCGACAAAAAATTGTGACAATCAGCCCCGCAAGCAATTCCGCACAGATGGTCCTTCGTTGCTCTCTATTGTCTGCTGTTAGGCGGCGAGGTATCCAGTGGGCACAAACCTTTAAGTGACCCAACTGGTGGACGAGTGTGTCAGCACTACCAACAGAGACGTACAGTCGTGCAGCGAGGTGTTTGGCTGTGATCCGTCGATGAGAGTGTCCGCACGTTCCAGCATTGCAGGAGTCACAGCTGTGTGTGACCGCGCTGCACGCCGGAGATCGGACAGCCATGCGCGACCATGTTGCGATGATGACAGACGCCTTGCCCAACTACTCACCGTGCTTTTGTTCGCTGCCGCGTCTGCGTAGACATACTGCAAGCTTCTTTGAATATCTGTGACGTTCTGGTGAATACCTGCCACGCTCTGGTTTAGCGCCAAAAGAAACTCGAGGCACCTCCATTAGAGACGCCATTATTAAGGCTACATATAGCACTGCACGCATCAGAACTTCATAAAACGACGTTCAAACTAACCAAGAAAAAACGTGCTGTATTACTTATTGAACGCACCTCGTAGTCCTACTTCGCTTTACAGCGCCCCATTTTCCAAAGGGAAGCTCTCAGAGAAACCAATTAGTAACGTTTTAAATCCCCCCCACACACACACCGATGTCAGTGCTATCAATTTCGGATTCTAATCAGTATTCTATATACTGCGAGTACTTCGGCAGTTAATCACTATAATTTTAATACATTCGCCTGTGAGGGGCATTTCATTGCATCTTACACTGATACTTCCGGATCTCCTACAGCTATCGTTATCTGGAATGGAGGGGATTCGCCAAATCTAAAAAGAAAATATTCTGTGCATGCTGGATAGCAGACTCTGATGCGTACTGGATACCTTAACCCATATATAGGGACCCTACAATTCGAACAAGTCGCAGACTAGCCTGCCACAGAACCACCGAAGTCTACATCTACATCTACATCCATACTCCGCAAGGCACCTCACGGTGGGTGGCAGAGGGTACTTTGAGTACCTCTATCGGTTCTCCCTTCTATTCCAGTCTCGTATTGTTCGCGGAAAGAAAGATTGTCGGTATGCCTCTGTGTGGGCTCTAATCTCTCTGATTTTATCCTCATGGTATCTTCGCGAGATATACGTAGGAGGGACCAATATACTGCTTGACTCCTCGGTGAAGGTATGTTCTCGAAACTTCAACAAAAGCCCGTACCGAGCTACTGAGCGTCTCTCCTGCAGAGTCTTCCACTGGAGTTTATCTATGATCTCCCTAACGCTTTCGCGATTACTAAATGATCCTGTAACGAAGCGCGCTGCTCTCCGTTGGATCTTCTCTACCTCTTCTATCAACCCTATCCGGTACTGATCCCACACCGGTGAGCAGTATTCAAGCAGTGGGCGAACAAGTGTACTGTAACCCACTTCCTTTGTTTTCGGATTGCATTTCCTTAGGATTCTTCCAATGAATTTCACTCTGGCATCTGCTTTACCGACGATCAACTTCATATGATCATTCCATTTTAAATCACTCCTAATGCCTATCCCCTGATAATTTATGGAATTAACTGCTTCCAGTTGCTGACCTGCTATCCGGTTCAATTCTTCCGCTCAGCTCAGAACCACGAGGCCACGACTATTACTAGGGACAAAGCTTCACTGAAATTCTACGGCCAAACTCTGTCTTCTAAAGCTTCTCTTCCAGTCGCTATAATGAACTAAATATGAAGTCAGACCCCAAACGACAGGCATCGTTCGTTCCAACGAGCGGCAAAATCTGCAGGTACCTGCACCCTATTTCCTCAGTGGCTGCCGAGGCCTTTCCAACATGTTGAATGTAGCCCACAGGCATACTTACTGAGTGCACCTGGTGTTACTTCCAATCCGTTGCTGCAATATCCCTAATGGATACCAATTTTCGGCGTATGTCTGAGCTTCTCTTGTTTGTCTCCCATTAACACGAGACACAGCACGTTTCCCAAAAGATGAAGTAAGTCTCACATGGTCAGTTTGAGTTCCAGTGGAACAAATCATACACATACTTCCCGTTCCTGTACGACCACAGCCAGCCACTACCACTGGAAGCGGCGCTTTTCTTTTCCCTCAGCGGGACCGCCACACACAGCCATGCCGCACAGTCAAAAATGCACCGCCACGCACACACATACACAATTCTTACAACACGCAACGAAATCGTTAGTGGTGCCGCGGGCCCTCCCGTACATCGCTCCCAACACACAGAACTTCCAGTGGAAGACAGCACCTCGAACTTGTTGATTAAGGGAATGGCTGTAATGCCGTGAGTTTGTCTGATCTCTGTCTCCCCTGGAAGGACACCTAGCCCTTTCGCAGTAGAGTGGACAAGTAGTTCAAATGGCTCTGAGCACTAAGGGACTTAACTTCTGAGGTCATCAGTCCCCTAGAACTTATAACTACTTAAACCTAACTTAAGGACATCACACACATCCATGCCCGAGGCACTCTGGCCGGCAGACAAGTAGTGATAAATTTATTTGTTTTATCGTATGACTAGGGCCCCCCGTCGGGCAGACCGTTCGCCGGGTTACGGTCTTTCAATTTGACGCCACTGCGGCGACCTGCAGTCGATGAGGATGAAAGGATCATGATGATGATGACAGCACAACAGCCAGTCCCGGGGTTTCAAGATGTTTATGAACGCCAATTAACTCATCCTGTGCTCGAGAACAGAATTGTGCCGAGTATGGGCACTATTTCGACTTAGCCTTCTACCTGCTGTACTTCACCGCTGCTCATTGTGGCATGTCTCTCTGGTTTAGAAGTGTTTATCTGGCCATGCGCTGTGCGCAGTGAGCGGAGCCGCGAGGACAGAGGCGGTTGCTCGGTAGCCGGGCCACGCTTTGAGAGCGGGGTTGTTGCTATGTGGTCATCCGCACGTGCGGAGTTGCTGTAGACCTCCGAAGCCGAGAAGTCTTGAGGCGCTGCAACCTGTGTGGCGTATGGATTTGCTGATAGTGTGTCCATGTTCCATGCACGTCGGACACACAGAGCTGTATACTGCATAACTGGTCGCGGAGAGCAGCTTCTCAACAGGTGCTGTAATCTGATGGATGCTACACTGTCCAGTCACATTAACGTGACCGCCTGTCAAAACCAAGACGAGCAGGAGGAGAATCAGTGAGGTCTTGGAAGATACCGAGAAAGATATGGAGCCATTGCGACTCCTCTGCAGAGGCCAACTACGCTTCTGGGTTGGGGAACTATAGCGTGAACAGCCCGATCGAAGTGGTCCCATGGATTCTCGATTGAGCTTAAATGCGGGGAGCTGGTTGGTCAGATGAGTATGGTGAGCCGTGGTAAAAATTGCTGTTTTGAAGAGCGCGCCGTAGCGCGTAGTGTGAAGCAGTCACCCTCCGTTTCTGGTGGTGTCTCCCTCTGGTGGGAAAGGGGAAAAGATTGCCTCTTCACGTGCATTTACAGGGTGCTATGAGCTTCCAGTCGGTCAGTCTGGGTCAGTCTCTCGTCCCCAGCCTGCTAGTCTGTCTCTCGTCCACATTTGTGAGGCAGTTCGTGTCTGTCGTCCGGAGTGCTAGTATGTATTTCGTTCGGATCAATCTTTAAAGCCAGAAAAATGAGGGTCTTTCCATTCCGCCAGTAAGGGAACTCAGCGAGTGGTAGCCCGGTCGGGGCTTAGTTCCTGCATCTCAGTCTGCGCGTTAGGCCACCAGTCTGCTCGAGTTTGGTCAGGCAATGGTCATTGGCGGTTGGATCGATCGGTTGGTCGGTCGCGCACTGAGACACAAGATGACTTGACCGTCTTGAGCGTCGCCGTATGTGAGGTCGCCTGTGAGTCCAGTGGGCAGCGCCGTATAGGGAGGGGTAGTGACTTCGCGGTCGACACGAGAGCAACAGGAGTCAACCCATGAAATCGGCCTAGTCGGTGTGAGCTGCGACGCCGTAAGACGGGAGATCGGCGCGCCTTCCTGCGTCCGTTGAAACGGATGGCAGCGGACGGTTCGGGAGAGCAATTTGGGGGTGCTGCGCCATGTCTTGTCGAGAAATCGTAGTTTATTAGAAGTTAAGTGATTGGTGATATGTTGTGTCATTTACTCTTGTTAAATTCTACTTGTTTTCTTGATCAGTCTCTCGTCCCCAGCTTGCTCGTCTGTCTCTCGTCCGCATTTATTAGGCAGTTAGTGTCTGTCTGTCGTTTGGAGCTGCCTCTGTCATGTCTGTCGGATTTGGTGTGTTAACGAATTTATTGCTTTGAATGTAACGGCCTAATTCCTGAAATATGTTTTCATCTTGTCTATCATCTTGAGAGACGGTATCTGTGTACTGTAGAGCATTTTAACTTGCTCGAGCAACCTTGTAGAATTTTATATAAGATTGCATTTCATGGGATTTTATTTAAATAATCATTTTAGTATATAAAGTTGCCATCCTTTCACCGTAAGACTTTTCTTAGAAGTTAAAATCAAGTTGCACCTTCGGTGGCAAAGTTAATATTTTAGTTGTTAGTGTTTTGTACCATTTCCATCTCTCCTATGGGGGAGCATAGTTTGTGTGCTTGTGTAAATTTGTTAAAACTTTTAGTTTAAAGTAATCTGGTGTGTTGCACATTTGCACCAGTGTAGTCTTTCAGAGGCTGTTGTGAGCGGTCGTATCTACGACCTGTCAAAAGGGAGCGGCAAGGTTCTCTGCCCGAAAGCTCGTACAGTCAAAACTTGTTTCTTTCTGCCTACGAATGAATTGTAACTTGATATTTAGAAGGTGCTTTCTGATTGTAATTTTAAATCTGTTTCTTTAAAAAAAATGCTTTTAGGCGCTATTACAGTGAATAAAATTCTCACTGTTAGAAAGAATTTGGTTGTGATTTCATCAGTTACTCCCTGGCAAATACTTCCACGCTTACATAGTGTGATGAAATGTGTTAATGTTCTTGATCAATAGCTAGTAAAGAAAATAAATTCTTAAGAATATTATTTGAAAATAAGTCACGGTTCATATGGTAAACTCATCCTCGTGCTCTTCGAACCACGCACGTACACTGCGAGCTGTGTGATAGATTTTTCCTGCTGATAGATTTCATCGTGCCAAGGAAAAAGCAAGCTGTATATAGGGGTGTACATGGTGCCCCCCCAAGGGATGGGTAAATGCCTTCCATACGACTGACTGAAACATTACTTAGACCATAACGCTACATCGATTGTTGCAGGTTGTTTGTTTTCAGACGTTTCACGCCGTACGTGCCAACGTCCATCTGTCCGATGGAGCATAAAGCGTGGTTCATCTGAAAACGGCACCTGTCGCCTTTCAGTGAACGTTCAGTTGCGGTACTGGCGTGCAAATCGCAGCCTCCGTCGTGGATGAACGGCAGTCAGCATCGGTGTATGAATCAGGCGTCTGCAGCAGCGGACCTTACGCAGCAACGTTAACTGAACGGTCGTTGAGCAGACTCTGTTAGTAGCTCCTTGATTCATCCGGGCGCTCAGTTGCTCAACAGTTTTACGTCTCCAGAATGAAATTTTCATTCTGCAGCGGAGTATGGGTTGATATGAAACTTCCTGGCAGATTAAAACTCTGTGCCGGACCGAGACTCGAAGTCGGGACCTTTGCCTTTCGCGGGCAAGTGCTCTACCAACTGAGCTACCCAAGCACGACTCACGCCCCGTCCTCACAGCTTTACTTCTGCCAGTATCTCGTCTCCTACCTTCCAAACTTTACAGAAGTTCTCCTGCGAACCTTGCAGAACTAGCACTCCTGAAAGAAAGGATATAGCGGAGATATGGCTTAGCCACAGCCTGGGGGATGTTTCCAGAATGAAATTTTCACTCTGCAGTGGAGTGTGCGCTGATATGAAACTTCCTGGCAAATTAAAACTGTATGCCGGAGTGAGACTCGAACTCGGGACCTTTGCCTTTCGCGGACAAGTGCTCTACCAACTGAGCTACCCCTTTCTTTCAGGAGTGCTACTTCTGCAAGGTTCGCAGGAGAGCTTCTGTAAAGTTTGGAAGGTAGGAGACGAGATACTGGCAGAAGTAAAGCTGTGAGGAGGGGGCGTGAGTCGTGCTCGGGTAGCTCAGTTGGTAGAGCACTTGCCCGCGAAAGGCAAAGGTCCCGAGTTCGAAGTCCGGCACACAGTTTTAATCTGCCAGGAAGTTTCAGTTGCACGTCTGTTCTCCAATACACATCTCCGCAGCCTTCACTCACCCCTGCCACCTACGGTCCTTGGTGAACCACAGTTGCCTTAGCGACGGTTTTGGATAGCACCGTTTTGCCATGCAAGATATACTATAACAATGGCAGTACAGGAACACTTTACAAACTTAGCCTTTTTGGAAATGCCTCCACCCTTGGCCCAAATGTCAATGATCATACCCTTTTGGACGTCAGATAAAACGCTCCGTTCCCACATTACGACAAACTACTGCACTGTTTTCCTCGTTGCCTCGACCTGAGTGATTATTGTACGATGACATCGAGCACAGGCGGCGGTCACAACGTGTCTCGACCGTGAGTAACACTCACTATCTAATGACTACCTACGTGCAGTGCGTCCAACGACTGTGTTAATAGTTGACTGTATTAAACTGGTGGTACACAGTGTTTCGTCTTTGCTGCATGATTTTACAGACCTTAAACAAGTGTATGTTTCCAGTGGACAAGTGGCTTGCTACGTTTCGTATATTATGATTAATACGTTAATGTTGTACTTGTTACTAACAGAAGGCACGAATGATCTTTTCTAATACTGAACTGTTTCATGTTAGTTTCTCAATTATTCTTGTCCCTGATGTGTGCCGGTGGACTGACATACGAGTAACGAAGTATATGAAAAAACGGCATTCATATGCAAACATGCAGGCTCCCGCAAATGCGAAGTGACGCTCTTAATCGTATTTATCTTCTCACTGTCAATAATTGATTTTAATTGTATATACAATAAATTTTTTATTCCTTTGGACTCAGCATAGTTATGAACATGCCTTCACCGCCTTGTTGTTCTATCCTATATCGTACTGAACACGTTGCTAAACTAAAATAAATGTTGTCTTATAATTCGTTCTTTTATCGCTTTTGACGTAATATTTAGTCCTGGAAGCATGCAATGCAGGTTAAATTAATTTAATGAATGTAACTTACTGTTTAGAACAAATTAAATTTGTAATTGTTTGATTCTACTTGTGTTATCAATAAATGGGTAAATGTTGTACTTTTAACACGAACTCAATCGATTCCACCCTTTTATCCTATATTTTGCGCAGGATTAAGGTCGTTTCCTATTAACTTGCTCTACTGATATATTACATGTTTACTATTGACTTATACTACTGATATATTGCAGAATTCCCCACGATGTGAAGCATACGGTGTATCTGACAAGGGAAACCAGACATAGGTGGCTGTCTGATACAGCAGAAACTTAGCAGGGTGAAAAACGGGTGAAAAACAAGGGTAACTATTTTGGTTTAGGTGCTAACAGTCAATATTTTCCGAGAAAATGATGGCCATGGCTTCAACGCTACTTCATCCGTCGGCTCGCATAGCGTGTATCCACGTAAGCTGACAGTGTACTGGCTGAGCGAACTCGTGGTCTAGAGGTAGCGTCTTTGACTCGTAAAACGTCCTGGTTCTCAGGTCCAAAAGTAGCTGCTACTGCTTAAACTCTAGGAGACTGGATAACCTTTAAAAAGTGTCTCTATGACCACAGCTTAGAATTTTTGCGCCCCATGTTCAGATACAATTTACCTTTTGCTGTCATGGAAGTATATGACACCGATATTTTTTGTGACATCGTGAAATAAAATGGAATTATTGAGAAAAGGAATGAGAGTTTCAAATTTTATCAACTATAGATTTTATCATCACAAATATTATATAATCTTAGACAATCAACGATAACTGAAAATTAAAAACATATACATTCTGGTATTTCACTGTTTGCTTGGATTTTTACTTTTTCGCCTCAATGGAACAAGTGCGTTCCTCATATTGACATCTATCATTTAAAAAAAAAAAAATAAATAAAAAAAAACATTCAAGGCACAAAAATCGGAGCACCAGGCGCAACGTGCTAAGTCACATATGCCACAGTCACATTTTTATTGTGAATATAATCAGGAAAACATCCTCATTAAGGTAGCCCAATACCTCGTGATCTGGCGATAATTTTGCGGCGAACCACCCATACAGGAGCATTTTCTCTGAAGACGGAACCTGCGCTTGTTTATGGGTCAAGCTGTGTATGTTAACTGCGTCACTTCTACTTGTGATTTCCCTTTGCTGTGCGATGAAAATAGGACACTTCTGTAATTAGTGTAAGCCATTATTCACCTGTCAGTTAACATACAGGTGTAGAACTTCGGGGAATCACGTTTAATGAAAACGTCGTCATTCCGAATTCATAAGGAAACAACCCATCGTATAAGGAGCGATCGCTTTGTGCATCCCACGAGTCGATAGTATAGAGAAACGGCACCATTTTCACGTACGGTCGCAAAACTTTGCCCAACCTAACAACAGGCTTCTTCTGTGACATCTCCCAATTTTGTGGCTCTTGCGCACACATTATGGTGATGTTCCATTAATTGGTTTGCGCTTTGTTGGACTCGAGAACCAAATTTGTCTCTGACTTATTGGCGACAAACAAAAGCAGTTTTTAGCAAATGGTTCAAATGGCTCTGATCACTATGGGACGTAACTTCTAAAGTGACCAGTCCCCTAGAACTTAGAACTACTTAAACCTAACTAACCTAAGGACATCACACACATCCATGCCCGAGGCAGGATTCGAACCTGCGACCGGAGCGGTCTCGCGGTTCCAGACTGACGCGCCTAGAAGCGCACGGCCACACCGGCCGGCGCAGTTTTTAACACTTTTCTGGAAACCGATATCCCGTACTGGGCAGGGTACAAGTGTCTAAGGTCACAAGTACAGTACAACTATCGCGATGAAGGACCCAAATGACAAATGGAGGATCGACTCGAGACAAATGCGAAGTGATCGATTTGTGGGTGTTCGGTCATCTTACAGAGGCTAAAAACTATGGACATGTCGCTACTATACAAGTGGGCGCTACCCGCGGCTGCCTCA
The DNA here is from genome assembly GCF_023898315.1 of Schistocerca nitens. Classification (NCBI taxonomy): domain Eukaryota; kingdom Metazoa; phylum Arthropoda; class Insecta; order Orthoptera; family Acrididae; genus Schistocerca; species Schistocerca nitens. The sequence continues at coordinate 710,893,499 of NC_064619.1, read as the reverse complement.
TTTCTGTCAGAAAGTTTTGAATTCAAAGTCTTAGACACCTGCTGCGGTTCATTGAAGGGTCGTGTCACCAAATACATCAGCACCAATGACAATCCTACCTTTGATGAATTATTGAAAACAGCAAGGTTTTTCCAATGTAAAACTTCCATTACATTTCCCGAATTCGACACTGATTTCGTTGTTAAGTGTGAATCAAAGAGAATATATCACATCTCTAGTAAGATACTGTCATCGTTTTGAGGTGAGAAAGTTACAGAAATAGCTGTCGGCCAGCTGAAACAAAAAAATCTATCGTCAGCTTTTGGACAAAGCTTCCTGATCTTACGTAGAAATGAAGCCTTGTCGATGAAACAGGAATATCGATGTGTTCATTATAAGTAATTTCGTCAAAACTGTATGCGGTTCTGCCAAACCTACGACGTGCACCTTTACTAACAAGTGAAAAATAACATCCGCCCGTTCTCATGGCGCAGCAAACGGCAATCAGAAGTAGGTGCGATGTAATTAACAAAATTCACTTCCGAGAAAGTGCTTCGATATTCTTGTTTGCTGCAAAATTATCGCAATATCACGAGCTATTTAGCAACGTCAACGAAGTTTCGTTTTCCTAATGATAACTTCACACTAAAAGAATGTGACTGCCGTATGCGCCTTCGCATATTGCTGGTGATGCTTCGAAATTTTATGTCGGCAGCCGGATGTTAAACCTGCTCATCCTTCCAAGAATGTTATAAGATGAATTGGTAATAGTGAGTGTAGCTTAATTTAATTATTAGCGTGTTTGATGGATAATGCTTGACACAACTCGCTAACAGCAAATGTCAACCATTTTAGAAATAATATTATCACAATGAAAGTATGATTACTTGCTACCCTTAATATACTTGGATTTTTACTTCTATGCCAAACTACGATAAAGTTTAATATCTATAGGCAATCTATCCAGAAAGTCGTCGATTTTGCAGCGCAAAATTATTTTCTTCAAGGCATACAACTCGTATCAGCCAATTAACGATTTATAAAACACTTATAAGACCATTACTTACATTTGCCTCAGAAACTTGGTAATTATCACCAAAAGATATTTGCGCCGGCCGCGGTGGTCGAGCGGCTCTAGGCGCATCAGTCTGGAACCGGCCTCGGGCATGGATGTGTGTGATGTCCTTAGGTTAGTTAGGTTTAAGTAGTTCTGAGTTCTAGTGGACTGATGACCTCTGATGTTAAGTCCCATGGTGCTCAGAGCCAGCCAAAAGATATTTGCGCTGCTAGATACCATTGAGTGAAAGGCACTTCGACCAATCGTTGCCCGAACCTCTGAAGAGGGAGTTAGAGGAGAAGGTGCAATCATGAGCTGTACGTTTTATTTAAAGATCCACCAATTAGAAGATTTGTGAAATCAGTCAGACCGAAATGATAGGATACGTGGTATGGATGAGTCGCTAAAAGGATAGTCGATCGAAATCCAGAGGTTCGAAGAACTCTGAGTAGACCGAGAACCAGTTGGACAGATGGAGTGGTGGAGGGCCTCAGAAAATGGGCTGTGGGGGATGGAAAGCTCACGTGTTGGATCATGAAAATTGGCGGAGAATTGTTGAAGGGCCAAGGTTCACAGTGGACTGTAGAGCCACAGACGAAGTGGAAGGTGTTGAGTAGAAATAATTTCTGTAAAACTAGTTTCATTACCTGCCCGGACATTCAACTAGAAAGAGTTGTAGTCAAATACTTTTTAATGCTGCAAGCTCAGCTCGTTGTGTTGCTGTTCCTAGTGCTATATTAACTAAATGCTATAATTTTAAAATTGTCATTGACTCTGCACAGGTAACTTCACAAGAAAATATTGTGAGGCTGTTGTTACTCCTTTTGGTCCTGAAGGATTTAGCCGGCCGCTGTGACCGAGCGGTTCTAGGCGCTTCAGTACGGAACCGCGCTGCTGCTACGGTCGCAGGTTCGAATCCTGCCTCGGGCATGGATGTGTGTGATGTCCTTAGGTTAGTTAGGTATAAGTAGTTGTAAGTTTAGGGGATTTCGCAACGAAAGGTCGAAATAAGGAAGTGAAGACAGCTAAACTAAAATAAACTAAACGAGGGGATAACTTAATGAGTCTTTACCAGTTATTGATCTGCCTTACATAGGCGTATCTATATATTTCTCTGCAATTTTTGCCTTTCGTCATCTCTTCAACTACAGTTTCCAGCAACGGCCCATGTCTAAATACGAACCCAACCAGTTTTCCTCAGAGCCATTTGAACCAGTCTTCCTCTTCGATTTGTTCTGTTCTGTTCTTTATTATACATTTCTTTCCCTCTGTCTCTCTCTCTCTTACCGTATGAACTGTTTATACCATAGTCATCAGTAATCGGTAAATAATACTGTGAACAACGAAATTTAATGAAATATTGGACAAAAATTGTCATTTTATGTAACTATGTTACACACTGAGGTGACGAAAGTCGTGGGATACTTCCTAGTATCATGTCGGACCTCCTTTTGCGTGTAGTGGTGGTGCAGCAGCTCGACGTGGCATGGACTCAACAGGTCGTTGGAAATCGCCTGCAGAAATACTGGACCACCCTGCCCCTATAGCAATCCATACTTGCGAAAGTCTCACCGGTGCACCATTTTGTGCACGAACCGACCTCTCGACTGCGTCTCGTTATGTTTGGTAGAGCGCTTCCCCGCGAAAGGCAAAGGTCCCGCGTTCGAGTCTCAGTTCGGCACACAGTTTTAATCTGCCAGGAAGTTTCATATCAGCCCACACTCCGCTGCAGAGTGAAAATCTCATTCTGGAAACATCCCCCAGGCTGTGGCTAAGCTATGTCTCCGCAATATCCTTTCTTTCAGGAGTGCTAGTCCTGCAAGGTTCGCAGGAGAGCTTCTGTAAAATTTGGAAGGTAGGAGACGAGGTACTGGCGGAAGTAAAGCTGTGAGGACGGGGCGTGAGTCGTGCTTTGGTAGCTCAGTTGGTAGAGCGCTTCCCCGCGAGAGGCAAAGGTCTCGAGTTTGAGTCTCAGTTCGGCACACGGTTTTGATCTGCCAGGAAGTTTCATATCAGCCCACACTCCGCTGCAGAGTGAAAATCTCATTCTGGAAACATCCCCCAGGCTGTGGCTAAGCTATGTCTCCGCAATATCCTTTCTTTCAGGAGTGCTAGTTCTGCAAGGTTCGCAGGAGAGCTTCTGTAAAATTTGGAAGGTAGGAGACGAGGTACTGGCGGAAGTAAAGCTGTGAGGACGGGGCGTGAGTCGTGCTTGGGTAGCTCAGTTGGTAGAGCGCTTGCCCGCGAAAGGCAAAGGTCCCGAGTTCGAGTCTCGGTCCGGCACAAAGTTTTAATCTGCCAGGAAGTTTCATGTCTCATAAATGTTAGATGGAGTTCATGTCAGGGGAATAGGTGGCCAAATCATTCCCCCGAATTGTCCAAAATATTCTTCAAACCATTCACGGACACTTCTGGTCCGGTGACATGGCGCATTGTCATACACAAAAATTCCATCGTTATTTGGGAACATGAAGTCCACGAACGCCTGGAAATGGTCTCCAAGTAGCCGAACATGACCTTTCCAGTGAATAAAAGGTTCAGTTGGACCAGACCCAGTCCACTCCTTGTTAACATGGCCCACACCAATACGAAGCCACCAGCAGCTTGCACAGTGCATTGTTCACAACTTGGGCGATGGCGCCGCGAGGACTGCGCGACACTCTAACACTACCATCAGCTCTTTCCAACTTAAACTGGGACTCGTCTGATGAGGCCACGGTTTTCCAGTCGTCTAGAGCCCACTCGATAAGATCACGAGCCCAGAAGAGGCGCTGTAGATGATGTGCTGTTAGCTAAGGCACTCGCGTTGGTCGTCAGCTGCCACAGCCTATTAAGGCCGGATTTCGCCGCACTGTCCTAACGGATAAGTTCGCCGTACGTCCCACATTGATTTCTGCGGTTCTTTCACGCAGCATTGCTTCTACACTCCTGGAAATGTAAAAAAGAACACATTGACACCGGTGTGTCAGACCCACCATACTTGCTCCGGACACTGCGGGAGGGCTGTACAAGCAATGATCACACGCACGGCACAGCGGACACACCAGGAACCGCGGTGTTGGCCGTCGAATGGCGCTAGCTGCGCAGCATTTGTGCACCGCCGCCGTCAGTGTCAGCCAGATTGCCGTGGCATACGGAGCTCCATCGCTGTCTTTAACACTGGTAGCATGCCGCGACAGCGTGGACGTGAACCGTATGTGCAGTTGACGGACTTTGAGCGAGGGCGTATAGTGGGAATGCGGGAGGCCGGGTGGACGTACCGCCGAATTGCTCAACACGTGGGGCGTGAGGTCTCCACAGTACATCGATGTTGTCGCCAGTGGTCGGCGGAAGGTGCACGTGCCCGTCGACCTGGGACCGGACCGCAGCGACTCATGGATGCACGCCAAGACCGTAGGATCCTACGCAGTGCCGTAGGGGACCGCACCGCCACTTCCCAGCAAATTAGGGACACTGTTGCTCCTGGGGTATCGGCGAGGACCATTCGCAACCGTCTCCATGAAGCTGGGCTACGGTCCCGCACACCGTTAGGCCGTCTTCCGTTCACGCCCCAACATCGTGCAGCCCGCCTCCAGTGGTGTCGCGACAGGCGTGAATGGAGGGACGAATGGAGACGTGTCGTCTTCAGCGATGAGAGTCGCTTCTGCCTTGGTGCCAATGATGGTCGTATGCGTGTTTGGCGCCGTGCAGGTGAGCGCCACAATCAGGACTGCATACGACCGAGGCACACAGGGCCAACACCCGGCATCATGGTGTGGGGAGCGGTCTCCTACACTGGCCGTACACCACTGGTGATCGTCGAGGGGACACTGAATACTGCACGGTACATCCAAACCGTCATCGAACCCATCGTTCTACCATTCCTAGACCGGCAAGGGAACTTGCTGTTCCAACAGGACAATGCACGTCCGCATGTATCCCGTGCCACCCAACGTGCTCTAGAAGGTGTAAGTCAACTACCCTGGCCAGCAAGATCTCCGGATCTGTCCCCCATTGAGCATGTTTGGGACTGGATGAAGCGTCGTCTCACGCGCTCTGCACGTCCAGCACGAACGCTGGTCCAACTGAGGCACCAGGTGGAAATGGCATGGCAAGCCGTTCCACAGGACTACATCCAGCATCTCTACGATCGTCTCCATGGGAGAATAGCAGCCTGCATTGCTGCGAAAGGTGGATATACACTGTACTAGTGCCGACATTGTGCATGCTCTGTTGCCTGTGTCTATGTGCCTGTGGTTCTGTCAGTGTGATCATGTGATGTATCTGACCCCAGGAATGTGTCAATAAAGTTTCCCCTTCCTGGGACAATGAATTCACGGTGTTCTTATTTCAATTTCCAGGAGTGTATGTTAGCACTGACAGCTCGATCGTTAAGTGGATGTCGCCGGGCACTGCGTCGTCTGTGATGATGAGAGGTAATGCCTGAAATTTGGCAGTTTCGGCGCACTCTTGACACTGTGGATCTCTGAATACTGAATTCCCCTACGATTTCAGAAATGGAATGCTCCATGCGTCTAGCACCGACTATCTTTCCACTTTAAAAGTCTCTCACATCCCGTCGAGTGGCCATAAACACGTCGGAAACCTTTTCACATGAATCACCTGACTCTTCCCCGCGCTGGGTAGCCGCGTGGTCTAGGGCGCCTTCTCGCGGTCCGCGCGGTTCCCTCCGTCGGAGGTCCGAGTTCTCCCTCAGGCGTGGGTGGATGTGTTGTCCTCAACGTAAGATCGGATTTTAAGTGGGCAGGCAGGGTAACTCTGAACCTCTGTACCTCGGAAACGGATAAATATTTCAAGAACATTTTCAAGGTTGTTCGACATCGGGATCTTAGTAAGATATCGTAAAAAGTTCAGCCATTAGCTGTGGATAACCATCTTGGACTCCTCGGCTGGGTTTTAGTCCACTAGTGACGGCAGAAATATAGTTAAAAATCCTTTTTTGGGGTTTTTCGAGGAACCGCTCATGAACTGGTATGCCTCCGTAAGCCTCGTCAAGCCCACCGTAGATCACATCGAATAAAGAAAGAATGAACCGAATTGCCCCATTTGCCTAAGCAGGAGGAAGTGTGTAATGTTCATATTTTGACACAGTACTGTAAGATAGTGACACTAAGACGATCTTTCTGTTGGGTATACAAATGGTCCCAAGGTCAAGGGATATTCAGAACACTTTTTATCACCAACAGAACCGGAGTTATGAGTACTGGAGAATCCCTATGTACGGCGTTTCGGAACATATTCGTATGGATGCTGTCGCATGCATACCGACAGACGCCTGGTTAGTAAAAGTGGTTTCTTTCTTATGCCACTTGAGCGAAATGAAACTGTAGAAATGAGACTGTGAGAACAGCGTGCGTTTTGCAGACGCGGAGCAGAGGAAACACTTCTTCTCGGTTATAGGCGCTTCAGTCTGGAACCGCGCGACCGCAATGGTCGCAGGTTCGAATCCTGCCTCGGGCATGGATGTGTGTGATGTCCTTAACTTAGTTAGGTTTAAGAAGTTCTAAGTTCTAGGGGACTGATGACCTCAGATGTTAAGTCCCATAGTGCTCAGAGTCATTTGAACTTCTTCTGGTAGGCTGAGGATGGGAACACGAGAGGTAGGAAAACTCAAGAACTTCTCCGGTTAATTTTTAAACTTCATTTCTTTTAACTGATTCTGTTTTGCGCCCCTTCTGTACCTGTGCCCTTGGCGGGGTGAGGGCCTATCTCCCCACCAACTTGGTACAACCCTGGTATGAAAATCTGTCTAAAGTAGTAGATATTAGTCTTGGTGGTGTTGAGGAACAGCTGAAATTGCTAAAATTGAACAAAGCTCTAGCGCCTGATGAAACCCCTATCAGATTCTGAACCGAATTGTGCGGTTGAGTTAACCCCTCCTTTAACTACAATTTATCATAGATCCCTCGAACAAAAAAAAAACTGTGCTTAATAATTAAAAGGAAACACAGGTCAGATTCACCTTGAAGAAGGGTAGAAAAGTTACCCACAAAACTATCGTCCAGTGTCCTTCTTGACAGCTATTTGTTGTAGTACCTTAGGACATATTCTCAGCCTAAATGTAGTGAGATATCTCGAACAGAATGACTTCCTCCATGCCAAGCAGCTCGGATTCCAAAAACATCGATCACGTGAAAGAGGACTCGCACTTTTCTCACATGATGTGTTCGGGACGTCTGCTCTCCACTTTCCGATCGCCGGTGGGCGGCGAAGGCGCCACTGCAGCGGTGGAAAACAACCCAGCGCGAGAAAGAGTTTACTCTGGAACACAGAGCTGTACAAATAACACGGCCTTCCTAACTGGCACACCCCTTTGCCATAAGGCAAAATTTAAATATTAAATAGCCCCATAAAGATCGCTTCACAGTGCCGTGACCGATCCGCCATTACCGCCGACGTGTTCGAAGGTTGTGTTCTAGCGATTTAAAGGTCGGTGTTAAACTCGCCCGTGGCGCGACCGTTACAGTGCAAACCGCCGACGCCGTACCGTGATCCCCGTATTTCTTGCGGTCGATATTTTCTCACTTCACGACTGCGGCATAGTCAGGCTGTTTCGTTTTTGCGCAGTAGTTTATCGTCATTGACACGAACTATGAAAAGCTTATTGAATTAGTGTGCAACTATCCTTTATTGTATGATTTCCCCAATCCCAAATACACGAACACCGAACTGAAGAACAGACGTACATTTTTCTGGTTTTACACCAACGAATACAACCAGCTACGTGTTTGAGGGTGTTGGCTATAGCTGTAACATTTTCTTTCCTTATACCCCGACACAAATAGCAATATAGTTACAATGAGCGTTTACAAGACCCAACAAAGTTATGGAGAATGTCTTTTAGTATTTAACGAATAGTGATCCGGTGTTCGAGGGAGCCTGCATAGCAATCAGTTTCCCATTGAAAGCTCCTATGAAGTTAGAAAAAATGCCACATTTCATAAAAACCCTTAGCGGTGTTCTTCCACATTTCTTCTGTCAGAGTAGGCATCAATTCGTCCTGCATATTGTTTGTAATTCTCTTGCAAGGTTCTCGTACGATCTCGTGAACCGTAGTATACCCCATGTTATAGCTAAATGAATCCGTGTTTAGTGTATCTTCTGTGGCCAAATGTCTGAAAAAAGGTAGACAGTAGGGATATTACAAACGAAGATTTCACACGTGATCTTAACGGTAATGAACTAGTATCGAGAGAAACGCGTGAAAACACTTAAGGCAATGATCCAGAAGCCAATAATGATGAGTGTTGAGTTCATATATTTAATCACCAATAAAGTGTCAAAGTGTGTTAATTATATTATATAGTACTATGAGGACAATATTATGGAAATGGAAGAGGATGTAGATGAAATGGGAGATAAGATACTGCGTGAAGAGTTTGACAGAGCACTGAAAGACCTGAGTCGAAACAAGGCCCCGGGAGTAGACAACATTCCATTAGAACTACTGATGGCCTTGGGAGAGCCAGTCATGACAAAACTCTACCATCTGGTGAGCAAGATGTATGAAACAGGCGAAATACCTTCAGACTTCAAGAAGAATATAATAATTCCAATCCCAAAGAAAGCAGGTGTTGACAGATGTGAGAATTACCGAACAATCAGTTTAATAAGCCACAGCTGCAAAATACTAACACGAATTCTTTACAGACGAATGGAAAAACTAGTAGAAGCCGACCTCGGGGAAGATCAGTTTGGATTCCGTAGAAATGTTGGAACACGTGAGGCAATACTAACCTTACGACTTATCTTAGAAGAAAGATTAAGAAAAGGCAAACCTACGTTTCTAGCATTTGTAGACTTAGAGAAAGCTTTTGACAACGTTAACTGGAATACTCTCTTTCAAATTCTGAAGGTGGCAGGGGTAAAATACAGGGAGCGAAAGGCTATTTACAATTTGTACAGAAACCAGATGGCAGTTATAAGAGTCGAGGGACATGAAAGGGAAGCAGTGGTTGGGAAGGGAGTAAGACAGAGTTGTAGCCTCTCCCCGATGTTATTCAATCTGTATATTGAGCAAGCAGTAAAGGAAACAAAAGAAAAATTTGGAGTAGGTATTAAAATCCAGGGAGAAGAAGTAAAAACTTTGAGGTTCGCCGATGACATTGTAATTCTGTCAGAGACAGCAAAGGACTTGGAAGAGCAGTTGAACGGAATGGACAGTGTCTTGAAAGGTGGATATAAGATGAACATCAACAAAAGCAAAACGAGTATAATGGAATGTAGTCAAATTAAATCGGATGATGCTGAGGGGATTAGATTAGGAAATGAGACACTTAAAGTAGTAAAGAAGTTTTGGTATTTAGGGAGTAAAATAACTGATGATGGTCGAAGTAGAGAGGATATAAAATGTAGACTGGCAATGGCAAGGAAATCGTTTCTGAAGAAGAGAAATTTGTTAACATCGAGTATAGATTTAAGTGTCAGGAAGTCGTTTCTGAAAGTATTTGTATGGAGTGTAGCCATGTATGAAAGTGAAACATGGACGACAACCAGTTTGGACAAGAAGAGAATAGAAGCTTTCGAAATGTGGTGCTACTGAAGAATGCTGAAGATAAGGTGGGTAGATCACGTAACTAATGAGGAGGTATTGAATAGGATTGGGGAGAAGAGAAGTTTGTGGCACAACTTGACTAGAAGAAGGGATCGGTTGGTAGGACATGTTTTGAGGCATCAAGGGATCACAAATTTAGCATTGGAGGGCAGCGTGGAGGGTAAAAATCGTAGAGGGAGACCAAGAGATCAATACACTAAGCAGATTCAGAAGGATGTAGGTTGCAGTAGGTACTGGGAGATGAAGAAGCTTGCACAGGATAGAGTAGCATGGAGAGCTGCATCAAACCAGTCTCAGGACTGAAGACCACAACAACAACAACAACAGTACTAACCAACAACAAGCAAGCGGCGAGCCGTTCTTTTGGTGAGATGGCTTTTCTCCAGAGAGTGTTTCAATTTTTCAAACGAACTTCCAACTGAGCTGAATGAATTTTCTGACCTTCTGAAATATTTATAAAACTTTGCTCCATCGTCCATCAGTTCACTGTACGAAGTCGCAAAGTCCCCTTGTGCTGCTTTATTTCTCTGCGTCTGATGGACCCATTTTCGTTTTTTCACTTGTTTTTCTTCTTCTTCATCCAAAATCATAGCAATCAGCATGAGATCGTCGTCCGAGGACTTCACCATCTCGCCCGCTCAAGTGCGTCGGCACATGCCGGAGGGCAGATTCAGTCACGGGCCGGTCACGACACTGTTGCGTCACCGATGTGAATGAAGCGGCCTTAAAGCAGAAAGAATCTATGAATTAGAAAATTTCTTTTAAAACACGGCAAAATTTTGCAATATCCTAAAAAACAACAAATTCTCTAAAACACTAAAAACATCTGCCGGCAATAACTTATTTCAAACTTTGATTGACAGCGTCCTTAAATTACAATATTTCAGAATTTGGCCATCGGCTCACACGATCGCACACAGAAATTGGAAGTTTGTGGTAATGTCTTATGGAACCAAACTGCTGAGTTCAATGGTCCCTTAGCTTACGCACTACATAACCTAACTTAAAGTAACATACGCTAAGGACAACACACACACCCACGCCCGAGGGAGGACTCGAACCTCTGACGGGGGGAGTCGCGCGGACCGTGACAAGACGCCCTAGACCGCGCGGCTCCACGTACAAAAAGAAAGGAAAAAAAAATCATTAGGGCCACATGAACAGTAATCAACACATGTCAGCATAGGAGAAGAACAAGTGACTGCCGTCCAACGTCAATAAGGTTGGATACTTCACGAACATCCTCTTCACTTTTCCTCCAGTAAGTAAAGTTCCGGTATTATCACCCCGGAACCAATAACGTTCTTTCAAGTTAGGAGCCAACTAATGCTTATTCTAAAGCGTACTTAAGGCAGTTATCGGCTTAATATTAAGTATCGCTAAGCACACGGTTCTAGCTATTAATACTAAATTTTTCTTAGACTATTCGGCACTAACCTGTTTATTCCAAGGCGAGACTCGCGTGCGATACAAATTTTACTTTCATTAACTACGAACTCTCTTCCCACACAGGTCAGTGTGGGACAAGTAATTCTTAAAGCACATAGAACTACGGTAGAAACTAGACAATGATTAGCGCACTAACGCCACAGATAAATCGTTTGCATTACAGCGTCTGTTGCTTAAGATCCACCAGGAACTAACCACGGCAAGTATTCCGCACTGTTACTTCCTGTGCTTAACAACCATTCCACACAGATTGCCAAAATTTCCACCAAGGGCTGGATGATTGAAACAATCCAAGCAATCGCATCCAGCCGACGACAACAACTTTTTCGACCCACACCTGTGCACAAGCTTTTAAAATTTCCCATCACAGATGAATTTTGATAAAACAAATAGAGACAGCAACCCCAGATACATTAACAGAATCTAACAACTTCATGTCGCTCAGAGACAGCATTCGCAGTGGGCCCCGCCCAGACAACAGACGGCGGAACACTTGCCTCTGAACTGCTGTTCGGACAACCATGCTGTGACAACACTCGCTACTTTGCTAGTTTCACTAATAACAAACAGCCAACACAATCATGACGTTCCCTTGTATAACTGCAGGATTGCTCTACATCGATAGGCAGCCTGCACATACCCCACAACGACCGCAATAAAAGAATACAATCGCGCTCTGATGCCAATGTTCATAATACAGGGAGCCCTCAATAAGTGAAGCAACACATTTTCTTCTGAAAGCAGGTTTCCTTTATTCAGGATTCCAGTACACTGCATTATTTCCCACTCTTTTGGCTACAAAACTCTGGTTTTCAACATCGTTCAGTGTGACAGCCTTACGCCACCCTACTGGGAAGGCCTGTACGCCCGCATGGCACCACTCGAGTGATCGAAGTTGGGGCCAACGTTTCACTGCTTCAGTAACCTCCTCATCAACCACTTACTGCTTCCCGCGGTGTACCTCCTACGTTGGGTCAAAAAGATAGTCGATACACAGGCTGCAGAGTGGATGAGGAGGAACAGTCAAAGAAGTTTTGTGAGCTCGTCTCGAGTGCGACGACTTGTGGGAGGCCTTGCCTTCTCATGAAGAACGAAATGTTCGTTTGCATTTTTGTGGCGACGTGTTGTGTCGATTCCCTAAGGTCTCGACACAATGAGTGGCTAGAAGCACGCGAAACTAACGCAGACGGGCGTAAATTCTGAAACAGGAGACTGGATGAAAACTATAAAGAAAAGAAGAGAGATTTTAATATACTTAACTTTAATGTAGTCTTGTTCTTGTTGAAATACATCTCTTGCATAGTAGTAAGCAATTAGCAATGATACACATGGCGCCTTGCTAGGTAGTAGCGATGGACTAGCTGAAGGCTATTTAATCTGTCTCTCGGCAAATGAGAGGAAGACGTGATACGTGTGGTCGCAAGCTATGTCGTCCGTACAACTGGGGGCGAGGTCAAGTCCGTGTCTTGTGACCTGCCCTGTGGTGGCGCTACGTTTGCGAATACACAGTGGCGACACGCGGGTCCGACATGTACTACAGGACCGCGGCCGATTTAAGTTACCACCTAGCAAGTGTGGTGTCTAGCGGTGACACCACATTCCTCCCCCGCAAATCGGCGAACGGTCGTGAGATAAGGCTTCCGCCCGCCGTGGGGAGGACCCCATGTTGACGTATGCGATGAGGTGGGGAGCCTAACAACAGGCGAGGCTGTGCCACCCGCACCCGGCCATTCGGTCCGAGGGGAGCTAGGAAACGCCTGCAAACCTAGTCCAGGGTGCACGTCAACATGAGGTGTTTGCGCACGGAATGATATAAGAGGAGCCGCGGGGTCGACCTCCATGTGGTCGGAGCACCCGACGGGCGAAGACGACATCTGGTCCGGAGCGGGCAAGAGGTCCATGGCGGAGGACGGCTGGTCACGGGAAGCAAGCGGCGGCGCGTGACCCAGGGAGGCGCGAGGCGGCTGCAGCGAAGCGTCCGCTGCTGGCGGCGCCGGCGGCGGCTGCGGCGGCGCGACGCCATGAGGCAAAATGGAAGGCATCGTCGGTAACACCTGGGGATGAGGCGAGCCAGTAGATGGGTCCCCAGGGCGCTGACCTGACGGCTCCGTCGCTGAAAGCAGACGGGGAGCGGCAGAACCCAGGCGACGACAGAGGCGCAGCTGATTGAGATGCCGACGCACCTCACCAGAGGCCCCCAAAACCAAATACATCGCGCGGCCGAGGCAGCGAAGAATGCGCCCTGCGAGCCAACGCTGTGAACCGCGATAGTTGCGATAATAGACAACGTCGCCAGGAGCAAAAGCAGGAGTCTGCCGCTGCACAGGAACCTGATGTGGCGGATGCAGCAAAGACATCAGAGTTCGATGAGGACGACCATGGAGCAACTCAGCCGGCGAGCGACCATCGCGGGGCTGAGAGCGATATGAGGACAAAAAGAGCAACAAAGCGTCCTCCCGAGAATGCGACTCTGTCAACTTCAACATCTGTGACTTGAAAGTCCGGACCAATCGTTCAGCGGCACCGTTGGACTGAGGCGAAAACGGCGCGGATGTCAGATGTTGAATACCATTGGCCGTGCAGAATGACTGAAATTCTGCGGACAAGAATTGTGGGCCATTGTCGGAAACAATAGTCTGCGGAAGACCCTCAATGCAAAAGATAGCAGACAAGGCTTGGAGTGTGGCAGAAGACGTCGTGGAAGACATCCGGACAACAAAAGGAAAATTACTGAAAGCATCGACCACAACCAACCATCGAGCATTCCAGAATGGACCAGCAAAATCTATGTGCAAGCGTTGCCAAGGGGAAGTGGCTTTCGGCCATGCAAAGAATTTCCGCGGCGGTGCGGATTGTTGTTCGGCACACGCCACGCAAGAGGAGCACATATTCGCAATCGCAGCATCGATTCCGAACCAAGTACAGTGCTGTCGAGCAAGTTGTTTCGTTCGCACTATACCCCAATGTCCTTGGTGAAGAAGCCGTAAGACAGAGGACTGTAACGAACGTGGGACTACGACTCGGGATTGATCATTATCGGAACGCAACAACAAAACACCACGTCGTACAAAAAGTCTCTCCTTGTGAGCAAAAAAACGGCGAACCAAAGGATCCTCGATCCGTGACTTTGACAAGGGCCATTGCGTAGCAACAAAACGCAAAACGGGAGCAAGGACAGGGTCAGCAGCTGTGGCTGTAGCTACACGACGAAAATCAATCGGAAACGATGCGACCACGTCATCGGCTTCCGAATCAATGAACATGCAAGCAAGTTCGGAAGAATCGAATGCTTTATCCTCAGCAACAGGCAAACGGGACAACGCATCAGCGTTTCCGTGCTTAGCAGTGGACCGATACAAGATATCGTAGCGGTACTGCGAGAGAATAAGAGACCAGCGAATGAATTTCTGCGCTGTACGTGGAGGTACAGGCTTGTTCGGATGAAAAAGCGATGTCAAAGGCTTGTGGTCCGTGATGATTGTAAAATGACGACCATACAAGAAATCGTGAAACTTTGTTACACCAAACACTAGAGCTAAAGCTTCTTTCTCTATTTGTGAATAATTGCTTTGCGCAGATGAGAGCAATTTGGACGCAAAGGCAATAGGGCGATCATGCGAGCCATCCTTGTGCGCAAGCACAGCACCGATCCCGAAATCCGATGCATCGACCATCAACAAAAGGGGTTTTCGGGGATCGAATGGCGTAAGGCAAGTATTTGATAGTAACGCCGATTTCAACTGGCGAAAGGCGCGTTCGCATTCCGTTGTCCAGACGAACGGAACACCTTTACGGCGTAAGCGATGAAGCGGAGCTGAAATAGAAGAAGCATTGCGCACAAACCGATGATAATAAGTTACCTTACCCAGCACACTCTGTAGCTGTTTTAAGTTCTGCGGTGACGGCAAGTCCTGAATGGCACGAAGGTGCTCTGGACTCGGATGTATACCTTGGGCGTTAAGGACATGGCCCAGGTACGGTAAGTCCCGAGCAAAGAACACACATTTGTCCTTCCTCAAGCGAAGACCATTTTGTCGCAATACCTGAAATAATGTTCGGAGATGTTGCAAATGTTCTGCTTCTGTCTTTCCTGAGATTACAATATCGTCCAGATAGTTCGCAGCAGTAGGGACCGACGCACAAATAGTTTGTAAATATTGCTGAAATAAAGCAGGGGCGGATGCACACCCGAATGGCAGTCTTTTGAAGCGATACAAGCCAAGATGCGTGTTTACCACTAAGACGCGCTGGGAGTCTTCGTCCACAGGTATCTGCAAGTACGCATCTGCTAGGTCCAATTTTGAAAAATATTTTCCCGGGCACAGTTTGTCAAAAAGATCTTCCGGGCGGGGCAAAGGAAAAGTAGCAGTCACAAGTTGTGGATTCACAGTTGCCTTGAAGTCCACGCAAAGTCTCAATTTTCCGGAAGGTTTGGGCAAAATTACTAAGGGTGAGGCCCAGAGAGAAGCCTGCACTCGTTCAATGACACCTTGAGATTCTAATTCGGCTAATGTTCGGGCGACCTCATCACGCAATGCGTGGGGAACATTGCGCGCTCTGAAAAATTTCGGTTGCGCGTTGTCTTTCAGTTCCAAATGCGCTTCATAGTTCTTAGCGCAACCAAGGCCCGGTGCAAAAATGTCTGCAAATTCTTCACAAAGACTAGAAACACTGGCGGAAGGCACAGTCTGATTCACTGATAGGACCTGATTCACTATAGACAAATTAAACAATTGAAACAAATCTAAACCAAACAAGTTCACTGCACTAGAGGAACGAAGAACATAAAATGACACAAGTTTTGTCTGTCCCTTGTATGTTGCAAGAAGGCTGCACTGTCCTAACACAGGTATATGCTGTCCTGAGTAACTAGTTAACGTAACATTTGCGGCACGCAATGGCGGTTTGCCCAGTTGTTTGTACGTGTCGTGATTGAGCAATGAAACAGCAGCTCCGGTATCGAGCTGGAATGGTATCACTTGTCCTGCAAAGTCTAAGTCCACAAAAAGTTTATTGTCTTGTTGACGACAAGAGCGACTGTCTCGTGCAATTTGAACGGAGACAGGTACAGAAGCACTTGCGACTTTACGGGATTTCCGGCGACGTCGACGCACACTTTGGGTGGGACGAACACAGTCACTGTTAGCTAAAGTGTCACTGGACGGGTGGGCATGAACTACATGAATGTCCATGGGCGAAGGTACACGAGCCTGATTGTCCTGGGTTCGATTCCGGCGCGAAGCAAAGGGCCTGGAATTGGTGTGATTGTCTGACCGAAGCTTTTTCTGGCAAACACTTTGTACATGTCCTTTCTTTTGACAGTAAAAGCAAATAGCTTGGCGTGACGGGCAATTTTCACGCGAATGTCTAGTGGCACACCGCGGGCAAGATTTCACTGCATTTGCTTGCTTACGCGGCGCACGTGGTTGCAAGCTAGGCTGCCGCTGCGAAGTCGGGCGCGAGGGCCGCTTAGCGTCCCGTGCAGCGGGCCCGGCGGGCCGATTAATGTGACACACTGCTGGCGAAGTTTCAAATGATTCCTGAGCAAAGTCAAGTGTGTCTTGCCTGTCCAATATGTCTATCACTTGTTGCAGGGAGGGATTAACTAGCTTCAAAATCTGTTCCCTTATGCGAACATCAGAAACGTTCTGTGCAATTGCATCACGCACCATAGTATCTGAATATGGGAGGCCACATTCACAGGCAAACGCGCAGTCTCTAGTAAGGCCTTGCAAAGTTGCTACCCACTCCCTATTAGTCTGACCGGCCGTACGTTTTGTACGAAAAAACGTATACCGTTTTGCAACTACATTAACTGTTTCTTTGAAATAGGCATCTAAAGCAGACAAAATTTCTTCGTAGGACAGAGTTGCGACGTCGCGTCGGGGAAACAATTTCACTATCACCCGGTAGGTAGACACACCGACACAAGAAAGCAAAAACGGCTGCCGCTCTTTACCTTGAATTCCATAAGCTGTGAGGTGGAACCGGAACTGATCGGCCCACTCAGTCCAGCTCTCGTTATGGGCCTCAAAGGGCCTAAATGGCGGTGCGACAGCGGTGTGTGGCTGCGGTAGCGATGAAACGGCTGCCGCCGCATCGGTTTGCAGCGCACGTTGACCCTGGACGAGCTGTCCAAGGGCTTCCAATAACGCCTGCGTCTGCTGATTCTGCAAGCGAAAAAATTCGGACAGTACATCTGGAGAATGCGGCGAAGCCATGACACAAGCAAATTAGAGCAAGTATAACACAAAGACTGCAACGTGGGCGCGGCATCCCATCCTCGTCGCCAAAATATTGTTGTGTCGATTCCCTAAGGTCTCGACACAATGAGTGGCTAGAAGCACGCGAAACTAACGCAGACGGGCGTAAATTCTGAAACAGGAGACTGGATGAAAACTATAAAGAAAAGAAGAGAGATTTTAATATACTTAACTTTAATGTAGTCTTGTTCTTGTTGAAATACATCTCTTGCATAGTAGTAAGCAATTAGCAATGATACACATGGCGCCTTGCTAGGTAGTAGCGATGGACTAGCTGAAGGCTATTTAATCTGTCTCTCGGCAAATGAGAGGAAGACGTGATACGTGTGGTCGCAAGCTATGTCGTCCGTACAACTGGGGGCGAGGTCAAGTCCGTGTCTTGTGACCTGCCCTGTGGTGGCGCTACGTTTGCGAATACACAGTGGCGACACGCGGGTCCGACATGTACTACAGGACCGCGGCCGATTTAAGTTACCACCTAGCAAGTGTGGTGTCTAGCGGTGACACCACACGACGAACAAGCTGAAGTCGTTTCTTCAGTTTCCTGAGGGTAGTACAATACATTTTAGACTTGATCATTGAACCATCAATCAGAATAACCCCTTCAGAGTGGCAGAAGACTCTCGCCATGACAATACTGGCTGAGGGTGTGGCTTTGAACTTCTTCTTTAGAGGAGAGGAAGTGGGAGACACTGCGAGGTCTCCACACACTCTCTGCATGCACCTATTAATATCTTTGAGGATCTGGTTTTCCGCAAAATAAACACAATGACAGCTCTCTGCTTGGAACGCATCTCTGTTACAGACGCTACTTTGAAGGCTATGTATAGTGGCACTACCTATCGGTTCGAAGTGATGAACTCATGGTTCATCGCGTGTGACGGTGTTCGACAAAAAATTGTCACGGTCAGCCTCGTAACGCGTAAAAATTCCTCGCAGATGGTCCTTCATTGCTGCTTATGGTCTTCTGGTAGGCGGCGAGGAAGCCAGCGCGCACACACCTTTGAGTACGCCAACTGGTGGACGAGTGTGTCAGCACTGCCAGAACAGAGTCGCGCAGTAGTGCAACTTGGTGTTTGATCGAGATCCGTCGATCGCCTCGAATGAGTGTCTCCGCACGTCCCCACATTGCAGGAAACACAGTTGTTTGCGGCTGGCCGATAGATGGGACAGCGGACGCGTTTGCGCTACCTTCTTACGATTATGACAAACGCCTAGCCCAACGGTTCACCGTGTGTCCGGTCACTGCGAGGTCTATGGTTCAAATGGCTCTGAGCACTATGGGACTTAACATCTATCGTCATCAGTCCCCTAGAACTTAGAACTACTTAAACCTAACGACAGCACACAACGCCCAGTCATCACGAGGCAGAGAAAATCCCTGACCCCGCCGGGAATCGAACCCGGGAACCCGGGCGCGGGAAGCGAGAACGCTACCGCACGACCACGAGCTGCGGACTGCGAGGTCTCCGCACACTATCTGCATGCACCTATTAATATCTTTGATGCTCTGGTTTTCCGCAAAATAAACACAATGACAGTCTGTGAGCGTGTGGGTGCTATACTGTCATTCTGCGCAACGGATTAATCTGAGATGTACCCTTTACCCTGTGGCTCCTGCAAGATGCAGTTTCCACCCCCACACTACTACAAGAGTCAGACAGACGCTCCTAACGTTCTAAAGAGAAATGCCTGAAAAAACTTTCAGCAATAAATATCTTCTGTAGTCGTCCGCTGTAAGGAAACGACACAAAAATTCACAACATTTCTTACGTAACTAGTGGGATACTTGGGTACTGGAGTAGTGCTAGTTAGTGTAAGAAAAATACCGAACTAACGAAAACTATTATTTATTTTGCAAAAATTCTGAGAAATCACTATGGCACTTTTAGTTATGAACTAAACAAGTTATTTCTGGGTTCTTTTCAGAACGTGAAGTTAGCTCTTAAGGACAGAATTCGCTAATGAAATTTCTATACAAAGTTTAAGATTGTTATTGACTTGGCAGAATGGCTGAGAGCCGCGCCTACTCAACTTGAATAATAACCGTTAGAATGTTGCTAGGTACGGTCGAGGCTGTCGCGTATGAAATGCAGTGAAGTGTATTGTTCTGGAGGAAATATGGGGCTCGCAAGAGCTTAGCACACAATGCCCTGAGCTGCGATGACTGCTATCTGCACCGCTCGCTGCTGACAAATAAGATAACTCTCGTTCTATTTGGATTGACCTTCGCCAATGAAACTCTCCCTACGCCTTGATGAAGTCAAGGACTCCTATTCCCCCCTAGTCTAACTATTGACGCGGTACACAGGCCAGATAACCAGTCCACCGTGATGCCACTCAAAAATTCGCTCGCAGGCGTTTATCTATAACTCTGACCGTTCACACTGCACAATAAGTGTGGCGGCCTACACAGTGAACAAAGCTTAATCGCAAGGACTCAGTATACAGTCGCACTCCGATTCGCTCTCGACAGAGGTGCTCTCCCAGTGAAGTACTGAGGAGAGACTTGTTCCTCGCTCTTTGAGTACACGTATGAGCACATACGCTCTCGTTACGTGTTCTCGCTCCAAGAGCGACAACAGAACGGCCCCTCTCCACGCCAGACGTGAAGGGGTATATCTTTCGGTCTCTTCCATTACTCCTTCAGCTCAAGGCGTCAGAAATATCGTCTGCCAATCAGCATTGCTCTTCTAAAACGGGAGAATGACTTTTCGTTTAAGGCAACCAACCTGCAAATCTGTAGCATCGGCGTGTGGCGTTTGCTGTCTCCCTGTGAAAATCTCTGAAACTGCGCGCTATATTTGTAAAGAATGCGTAGGCTGGGCGCTCCCACACAATGTAGCGGAATTTGCTTTTAAGCCGAACACGGGGTCGTTCTTCCTTTCAATCGAGCGAACGCTGTCTGCTCTATGGGCGGTCACCGGCCGACATAGATGACGCTCGAGTCACCCTCTGAAGGGACCAGCCCCCCAGTGTGCGGTTTGCGACTCCCGAACTAAAAGCCCCTGTGACCGTCATGTCTGGAATGTATGTGTGTACGCCAGCCTCGAGTATTTCAATCTCGGTGTGCATTGGCGATTTACTAGTTATTTGCATATCGTTTACATGAATTATTAAAACATTCACTTTATCTTATCGAGTTTGGGTTAGAATGTAGCGTCTTGATGTGCGGAATATGATTGTGAGGGTGGAATACGTAGGCAATAAAGATCAGGAGACCACGATGTCTTACATAGTCTTACAACAGCTCTCTGTGTGGAACGCATTTCTGCTACAGACGCTACTTTGAAGGTTATGTATAGTGGCACCACACCAGATTACCTTAAAGTAAAAGTTTTAACAATTCACACATGCACCTCATAGGAGGGATGGAAATGGTACAAAACTCTAAAATTAAAAGATTAACTTGCCACCGAAGGTGCAACTTGATTTTAACTTCTAGGAAAAGTCTTATGGTGGAAGGGTGGCAACTTTATATACTAAAATGACCATTTAAATAAAAGCCCATAAAATGCAGTCTTGTTGTTGTTGTGGTCTTCAGTCCTGAGACTGGTTTGATGCAGCTCTCCATGCTACTCTATCCTGTGCAAGCTTCTTCATCTCCCAGTACCTACTGCAACCTACATCCTTCTGAATCTGCTTAGTGTATTGATCTCTTGGTCTCCCTCTACGATTTTTACCCTCCACGCTGCCCTCCAATGCTAAATTTGTGATCCCTTGATGCCTCAAAACATGTCCTACCAACCGATCCCTTCTTCTAGTCAAGTTGTGCCACAAACTTCTCTTCTCTCCAATCCTATTCAATACCTCCTCATTAGTTACGTGATCTACCCACCTTATCTTCAGCATTCTTCTGTAGCACCACATTTCGAAAGCTTCTATTCTCTTCTTGTCCAAACTAGTTATCGTCCATGTCTCACTTCCATACATGGCTACACTCCATACAAATACTTTCAGAAACGACTTCCTGACACCTAAATCTATACTCGATGTTAACAAATTTCTCTTCTTGAGAAACGCTTTCCTTGCCATTGCCAGTCTACATTTTATATCCTCTCTACTTCGACCATCATCGGTTATTTTACTCCCTAAATAGCAAAACTCCTTTACTACTTTAAGTGTCTCATTTCCTAATCTAATTCCCTCAGCATCACCCGACTTAATTTGACTACATTCCATTATCCTCGTTTTGCTTTTGTTGATGTTCATCTTATATCCTCCTTTCAAGACACTGTCCATTCCGTTCAACTGCTCTTCCAAGTCCTTTGCTGTCTCTGACAGAATTACAATGTCATCGGCGAACCTCAAAGTTTTTACTTCTTCTCCATGAATTTTAATACCTACTCCGAATTTTTCTTTTGTTTCCTTTACTGCTTGCTCAATATACAGATTGAATAACATCGGGGAGAGGCTACAACCCTGTCTCACTCCTTTCCCAACCACTGCTTCCCTTTCATGCCCCTCGACTCTTATAACTGCCATCTGGTTTCTGTACAAATTGTAAATAGCCTTTCGCTCCCTGTATTTTACCCCTGCCACCTTCAGAATTTGAAAGAGAGTATTCCAGTCAACATTGTCAAAAGCTTTCTCTAAGTCTACAAATGCTAGAAACGTAGGTTTGCCTTTTCTTAATCTTTCTTCCAAGATAAGTCGTAGGGTCAGTATTGCCTCACGTGTTCCAACATTCCTACGGAATCCAAACTGATCTTCCCCGAGGTCAGCTTCTACCAGTTTTTCCATTCGTCTGTAAAGAATTCGCGTTAGTATTTTGCAGCTGTGACTTATTAAACTGATAGTTCGGTAATTTTCACATTTGTCAACACCTGCTTTCTTTGGGATTGGAATTATTATATTCTTCTTGAAGTCTGAGGGTATTTCGCCTGTCTCATACATCGTGCTCACCAGATGGTAGAGTTTTGTCATGACTGGCTCTCCCGAGGCCATCAGTAGTTCTAATGGAATGTTGTCTACTCCCGGGGCCTTGTTTCGACTCAGGTCTTTCAGTGCTCTGTCAAACTCTTCACGCAGTATCTTATCTCCCATTTCGTCTTCATCTACATCCTCTTCCATTTCCATAATATTGTCCTCAAGTACATCTCCCTTGTATAAACCCTCTATATACTCCTTCCACCTTTCTACCTTCCCTTCTTTGCTTAGAACTGGGTTTCCATCTGAGCTCTTGATATTCATACAAGTGGTTCTATTCTCTCCAAAGGTCTCTTTAATTTTCCTGTAGGCAGTATCTATCTTACCCCTAGTGAGACAAGCCTCTACATCCTTACATTTGTCCTCTAGCCATCCCTGCTTAGCCATTTTGCACTTCCTGTCGATCTCATTTTTGAGACGTTTGTATTCCTTTTTGCCTGCTTCATTTACTGCATTTTTATATTTTCTCCTTTCATCAATTAAATTCAATATTTCTTCTGTTACCCAAGGATTTCTATTAGCCCTCGTCTTTTTACCTACTTGATCGTCTGCTGCCTTCACCACTTCATCCCTCAGAGCTACCCATTCTTCTTCTACTGTATTTCTTTCCCCCATTCCTGTCAATTGTTCCCTTATGCTCTCCCTGAAACTCTCTACAACCTCTGGTTCTTTCAGTTTATCCAGGTCCCATCTCCTTAAATTCCCACCTTTTTGCAGTTTCTTCAGTTTCAATCTGCAGTTCATAACCAATAGATTGTGGTCAGAATCCACATCTGCCCCAGGAAATGTCTTACAGTTTAAAACCTGGTTCCTAAATCTCTGTCTTACCATTATATAATCTATCTGAAACCTGTCAGTATCTCCTGGCTTCTTCCATGTATACAGCCTCCTTTCATGATTCTTGAACCAAGTGTAAAGTTATGCTCTGTGCAAAATTCTACAAGGCGGCTTCCTCTTTCATTCCTTCCCCCCAATCCATATTCACCTACTATGTTTCCTTCTCTCCCTTTTCCTACTGACGAATTCCAGTCACCCATGACTATTAAATTTTCGTCTCCCTTCACTACCTGAATAATTTCTTTTATCTCGTCATACATTTCATCTATTTCTTCATCATCTGCAGAGCTAGTTGGCATATAAACTTGTACTACTGTAGTAGGCATGGGCTTTGTGTCTATCTTGGCCACAATAATGCGTTCACTATGCTGTTTGTAGTAGCTAACCCGCACTCCTATTTTTTTATTCATTATTAAACCCACTCCTGCATTACCCCTATTTGATTTTGTATTTATAACCCTATAATCACCTGACCAAAAGTCTTGTTCCTCCTGCCACCGAACTTCACTAATTCCCACTATATCTAACTTTAACCTATCCATTTCCCTTTTTAAATTTTCTAACCTACCTGCCCGATTAAGTGATCTGACATTCCACGCTCCGATCCGTAGAACGCCAGTTTTCTTTCTCCTGATAACGACGTCCTCTTGAGTAGTCCCCGCCCGGAGATCCGAATGGGGGACTATTTTACCTCCGGAATATTTTACCCAAGAGGACGCCATCGTCATTTAATCATACAGTAGAGCTGCATGTCCTCGGGAAAAATTACGGCTGTAGTTTCCCCTTGCTTTCAGCCGTTCGCAGTACCAGCACAGCAAGGCCGTTTTGGTTAATGTTACAAGGCCAGATCAGTCAATCATCCAGACTGTTGCCCCTGCAACTACTGAAAAGGCTGCTGCCCCTCTTCAGGAACCACATGTTTGTCTGGCCTCTCAACAGATACCCCTCCGTTGTGGTTGCACCTACGGTACGGCCATCTGTATCGCTGAGGCACGCAAGCCTCCCCACCAACGGCAAGGTCCATGGGCAGTCTTATATAAAATTATACAAGGTTCACCAAACGAGTTAACATGCTCTACAGTACGCATATACCGCCTCTCAAGATGATAGGCAAGGTAAAAACATATTTCAGGAATTAGGCCGTTACACTACAAGAAATAAATTCGTTAACACACCGAATCCGACAAACATGACAGAGGCAGCTATTAACGTACAGCAGATTGATAGGGAGATTACCGAACAACCCGAACCGCAGGTTGTTCTAACCCGCCCCTACTCCACAAGGGGAAAAACGGACCACCCAATTCATAAATAACCACCTTCCCGCGGGTGGCAAAACGGAGAAGAATGGTGGGACGACTCCAAAACAAAACGGCTGGTGACCTCACCAAGAAAACAAGTAGAAATTAACAAGAGTAAATCAAACAACATTCCACCAATCACTTAACTTCTAATAAACTGCGATTTCTCGAGAAGACCTGGCGCAGTACCCCCAAATCTCTCTTCCGAACCGTCCGCTGCCAGCCCCTTCAACGGACGGAGGAAGGCGCGCCGATCTCTCGTCTCACGGCGTCGCAGCTCGCCCCGGCCAGACCGATGTGGTTTGACTCCTGTTACTCTCGTGTCGGCCGCGAAGCCACTACCCCTCGCTATACGGCGCGGCCCACTGGACTCACGTGGCGACCTCACATGCGCCGACGCTCAAGGCGGACAAGTCATCTTGTCCCTCAGTGCGCGACTGACCAACCGATCGATCCAACCTTGATGCGAACGACATACTAGCACTCCGGACGACAGACAGACACTCACTGCCTCACAAATTCGGACGAGAGATAGACTAGCAAGCTGGGGACGAGAGACTGACCCCAGACTGACTCCAGACTCACCCAGACTGACCGACTGGCGGGCTCATAGCGCCCCTTAAATGCACGTGAACAGGCAACCTTTCCTACCAGAGGGAGACACCAAAGCTGCGATTGCCACAGCGGCGCCACCGACAGAAACGGAGGGCGACTGTTTCACACTACGCACTGCGGCGCGCTCTTCAAAACAGCAATTTTTACCACGGCTCACATGGCTGTGTGTGTTGTCCATAGCGTAAGTTAGTTTAAGTTAGGTTAAGTAGTGTGTAAGCCTAGAG